>NC_134239.1:74895152-76173010 GCF_965152275.1 Natator depressus
CAAACTTGTGAGATGTTTTTCTTTTGATGTATACTAGACTCTCTCCCTAAATAGAAATTTCCATGTTATTACAGTAAAACCTCAGCAGTTTGTTTAGGTATTTGTTTGGAAAATGTTGTATATGCACATTAGAAAGGAGTCAAGAAATAATTCCGCCGAGCATTATTGTATTGTATGCCACTTTTGATGATAACCCTTTCCCAATGACTCCCTCACTGTGCATACCACCTGATACTCTAGTGAAGTCATTTAGCAATAGTGGGGGGGGGAAATGAAAGATGTTACATCCATGAGCAATGTTATAGCCATAGATGTTATGTTGATGAGTGATGTTATAGATGCATGTACTATATCACTTGAAACTGAACAGAGCAGTAGTGGAAAGGAATAAATATGTATATTGCACTGAAGATTGACTTTCATACTAATTAATTTTACTTTTTTGTGTTCTTAATATGGGAATCTTTAATCTTTCATGTTTAGAGCTGAGAACTAATTTTCAATTCCTCAGATTAGGAATATGTTTCAGATACGTGGATGTAAAAGCCACCAAACTATGTGAATGCTATTTGAACGTTAGCCCACCCAGACCTACCAAATGTAGCCATGGAAAGGGGTTTTTCCTTAGTCTGGCTCCATAATGTAAAAAATGCCATCAAGAAAGAATGGAGAGTCATTAAAAGGATGACTGTATATAGGAGACCAGTGATTAGGAAACAAAGGCTTTAATGACATGGGTGTTAACTTGGCCTGGATTTAAATGCTGCGTGGTTGAGCTGTGTCAAAACACAGTCCCAAAAGTGGACTGTGGGGGAATGGATAGCATGAATCAGCCCTTATTTTCCTCAAACTAATGGAAAAGGGTGTTTGAGAAAGAGATGAGTTCTTTTCCAGGAAGCCTGTTTTCAAAAGAAGGTGAGCAGGTAAAAGCAGGCTTCTTCCCATGGAGAGACAAATACTTCAATCTGAGACGACATGCTATGTCCTGCAGAGCCAGAAAAGACCATGGATTCTGCAATGGTAACTTTATGATTAGAATGTCATAATTGCCTAATATTTCTGTTCTCTAATTTAAGAGACTATCTTGCAAAATTTTTCATATGATAGGAATATAGGTTTTGTATAAAAGGGAAGACATGGTCTTATGGATTCAATATAGGGCTGGCGGGCTCAAGAAATGTTGGCTTTGTGACCTTGTGTAAATCCCTTAAAATCTCTGTGCCTCAGTTATTCTATTAATAAAATGAAGACAAACATACTTATTCACGCTTGAGAAGCTCTTTGAAGACTGGTGAAAATTGCTATGGAAATATTATATGCAGTGTTATTGTCATGTTCATCCTCGGACATTTAGAGAGACAAGGTGGGTGAGGTAATATCTTTTATTGGACCAAACTCAGTTGGTGAGAGAGACAAGCTTTCGAGCTGACACAGAACTCTTCAGAGTGTTACCTCTAAATACAAGGTGGAACAGATAGTGTAGCATAAATAGTAAACACATATTTCAAAGAACCATTCACTGTGAAATGGCCAGATAACATCTCTCCAGCCCTAGCGGGGGAAGGAAGAGCAGGGGATAAGCCAGGGTGGGTGGGTTAGTAGGTTATAGATTGTTGTACTAAGCCATAAATCCAGTGTATCTCTTCAGTCCATGATTTTTAGAGTCTAGCAAAGTTATGAATTTAAGCTCCCAGGCTTGTCTTTTGAAGGGGTTGTGCTAGGTTTCCTTTGAGGATGAGGACTGAGATGTGAGATATAGAGTGATTGTTCACACACAAGTGATATGGTTTGGTTTTTTCTTTTATTTCTTTTTTTTGCGTGAGAGTTCATTTGAGGGCATAGTGATTGTCTTGTTTTACTCATAGTTGTTGTTGTTAGGGCACTTAGTGCACTAGATGAGGTACACCATATGTTGTGATAGGCATGTGTAGGACCTATGGAAATATTAAGTATTGCAAAAATCCCATCTACTTTAATTTTCTATGTTTACATACACCACTGTGCCTTAAAATACACACACACATATATATAATATAGTGCAAACAATAGTGCAAGAGTAGTTAATATTTTACAATGATAATGCCATGGACATAAACAAGCAAAATCTTTTAAGTAAACTGAAGCAAGTATTCTTACTAAGTAGTATCTGATGCTATATTAGTAGTAACACTATGAAATAAAGGTGTTTATATGAATATTACAATGTTTAGTTGGTATTTTTAATCATTATTGGCAATTACATGATACTTTTAAAAATGTACTAGAAAATGAGAAAATTAAGTTTGACATCGGGTGGAAATCTGAACATGGTTGGTGATTTGAAGTTCCACTATTTTGGATCTTAGAGACTAACAAATTTATTTGCGCATAAGCTTTTGTGAGCTACAGCTCACTTCATTGGATGCATTCAGTGGAAAATACAGTGGGGAGATTTATATACACAGAGAACATGAAACAATGGGTGTTACCATACACACTGTAACCAGAGTGATCACTTAAGGTGAGCTATTACCAGCAGGAGAGCGGGGGCGGGGGGGAACCTTTTGTAGTGATAATCAAGGTGGGCCATTTCTAGCAGTTGACAAGAACTTCTGAGGAACAGTCGGGGGGGAGGGGGGAGAATAAACGTGGGGAAATAGTTTTATTTTGTGTAATGACCCATCCACTCCCAGTCTTTATTCAAGTCTAAGTTAATTGTATCCAGTTTGCAAATTAATTCCAATTCAGCAGTCTCTCATTGGAATCTGTTTTTGAAATTTTTTTGTTGAAGAATTGCAACTTTTAGGTCTGTAATCGAGTGACCAAAGAGATTGAAGATAGCTGGGAGTGCTGGTAGCGTAAGCCTGAGGAAGGAGTCTACATAGCCAGACAATCCTGCTGTCAGGGTGCCAATGCCTGAGATGATGGGGCATCCAGGATTTCCAGGTTTATGGATTTTGCGTAGCAGATAGAATACCCCTGGTCAGGGTTCCAGGGATGTGTCTGTGCGGATTTGTTCTTGTGCTTTTTCAGGGAGTTTCTTGAGCAGATGGTGTAGTTTCTTTTGGTAACCCTCAGTGAGATCAGAGGGTAATGGCTTGTAGAAAGTGGTGTTGGAGAGCTGCCTAGCAGCCTCTTGTTCATATTCCGACCTATTCATGATGACGACAGCACCTCCTTTGTCAGCCTTTTTGATTATAATGTCAGAGTTGTTTCTGAGGCTGTGGATGGCATTGTGTTCTGCACGGCTGAGGTTATGGGGCAAGTGATGCTGCTTTTCCACAATTTCAGCCCGTGCACATCAGCAGAAGCACTCTATGTAGAAATCCAGTCTGTAGTTTCGACGTTCAGGAGGAGTCCACCCAGAATCCTTCTTTTTGTAGTCTTGGTAGGAAGGTCTCTGTGGGTTAGTATGTTGTTTAGAGGTGTGTTGGAAATATTTCTTGAGTCAGAGAGGTCGAAAATAGGATTCTAGGTCACCACAGAACTGTATCATGTTTGTGGGGGTGTAGGGGCAGAAGGAGAGGCCCCGAGATAGGACAGATTCCCTCCTCCGGCCCTACGCTACCAGCACTCCCAGCTATCTTCGAGACACGACTGACTTCCTGAGGAAACTACAATCCATCGGTGATCTTCCTGAAAACACCATCCTAGCCACTATGGATGTAGAAGCCCTCTACACCAACATTCCACACTAAGATGGACTACAAAAGGTCAGGAACAGTATCCCCGATAATGTCACGGCAAACCTGGTGGCTGAACTTTGTGACTTTGTCCTCACCCATAACTATTTCACATTTGGGGACAATGTATACTTTCAAATCAGTGGCACTGCTATGGGTATCCGCATGGCCTCACAGTATGCCAACATTTTTATGGCTGACTTAGAACAACGCTTCCTCAACTCTCATCCCCTAATGCCCCTACTCTGCTTGCGCTATATTGATGACATCTTCATCATCTGGACCCATGGAAAAGAAGCCCTTGAGGAATTCCACCATGATTTCAATAATTTCCATCCAACAATCAACCTCAGCCTGGACCAGTCCACACAAAAGATCCACTTCCTGGACACTACGGTGCTAATAAGCGATGGTCACATAAACACCACCCTATACCGGAAACCTACCGACTGCTATGCCTACCTACATGCCTCCAGCTTTCATCCAGACCACACCACATGATCCATTGTCTACAGCCAAGCTCTTCGATACAACCGCATTTGCTCCAGCCCCTCAGACAGAGATAAACACCTACAAGATCTCTATCAAGCATTCTTACAACTACAATACCCACCTGCGGAAGTGAAGAAACAGATTGACAGAGCCAGAAGAGTACCCAGAAGTTACCTACTACAGGACAGGCCCAACAAAGAAAATAACAGAACACCACTAGCCATCACCTTCAGCCCCCAACTAAAACCTGTCCAACGCATCATCAAAGATCTACAACCTATCCTGAAGGACGACTCATCACTCTCACAGATCTTGGGAGACAGGCCAGTCCTTGCTTACAGACAGCCTCCCAACCTGAAACAAATACTCACCAGCAACCACACAACAAAACCACTAACCCAGGAACCTATCCTTGCAACAAAGCCTATTGCCAACTGTGTCCACAAATCATCTATTCAGGGGACACCATCATAGGGCCTAATCACATCAGCCACACTATCAGGGGCTCGTTCACCTGCACATCTACCAATGTGGTATATGCCATCATGTGCCAGCAATGCCCCTCTGTCATGTACATTCATCAAACTGGACAGTCTCTACGTAAAAGAATAAATGGACACAAATCGGACGTCAAGAATTATAACATTCAAAAACCAGTCAGAGAACACTTCAATCTCTTTGGTCACTCGATTACAGACCTAAAAGTTGCAATTCTTCAACAAAAAAACTTCAAAAACAGATTCCAACGAGAGACTGCTGAATTGGAATTAATTTGCAAACTGGATACAATTAACTTAGGCTTGAATAAAGACTGGGAGTGGATGGGTCATTACGTAAAGTAAAACTATTTCCCCATGTTTATTTCCCGCCCCCCCCCCGGGCCCGACTGTTCCCCAGATGTTCTTGTCAACTGCTGGAAATGGCCCACCTTCATTATCACTACAAAAGGTTTTTTCCCCCCCGCTCTCCTGCTGGTAATAGCTCAGCTTACCTGATAACTCTGGTTACAGTGTGTATGGTAACACCCATTGTTTCATGTTCTCTATGTATATAAATCTCCCCACTGTATTTTCCACTGAATGCATCCGATGAAGTGAGCTGTAGCTCACAAAAGCTTATGCTCAAATAAATTTGTTAGTCTCTAAGGTGCCACAAGTACTCCTTTTCTTTTTGCGGATACAGACTAAGACAGCTGCAACTCTGAAATGTGTCACTATTTTGGATGTTACACTTAATAACACAGAGGAGAAAAAATATTCTGCACTTTTTTGGGTGATTGGAATAGATTGTCCAGAAGAACCCACCAATTCTATGATTTGAGGTTTTCCTTATTTGCATTACAAAGATGCTTGCAAAACAAAACTAATGAAAGTGGGCAGGTTTCTTAGAATATGGTAATTTACCTACAGCTGTGGAATGGGGATGGGGGAAGAAGGGAGGGGACAGGGGTGAAGGAAGAAGCGTCTATACCTATCTCATTTTCTTTCAATTGAATTTGACTGTTTATAATAGGTTATGTCTGTACTGCAGTCTGCAGAGTTTGAGAGGCTAGTTTGGGGCTTTCTGTGGAAAACTGGAAACTGCAGTGGAATCTGTTAAACAATCTGAGACTTACAGAGCAGGAAGCCAGATATATTCTATTGAACTGGGTCTATCTGTATGCAAAAAGAAAGTACATGGTCCATAATACAACGCAAAAGGGAATGTTAATTTTTTTGAATGTATTTATTACTTCAAGTTTTCATGTTTTCCTCATTTCTATGAATGTAAAATATTCTAGGGTAGAAAAATAGAAAAGTGGGTTTCAGAAACCCTGTGAACCTTAGAGATTTTAAAAAGTCTAAATCTTTACCGGCTTTTTAGCTATGAATTACCTGTATAAGAACTGTGCTACTAAAGTCATTGTAATAAACTATATTACAACAAACTGATGATATGAAGCTGTGCAAAAATAGTTGCATAAAATACAAAGTATATCAAAAATAAATACTGAACTTGGAAAGAGGAAGGGAGATTGAAATAAGTAAGCATCGGAAAAATCTGATTATCTGTAGCAGTTAAATATTTAGAGCAAACATGCTGACGGACATGTTCGTCAATATAGCAAGTAAGGACTAAATCCTACAGTCCTTTTTCAGGCAAAACTTCCCATAGGAGTTGCATAGTCGCAGACTAGGCAGTTCAATAGTATAAAGGAAGAAAAGCTCCTTGATATCATCTGCACATTTGTAGTTCTTGTTGACACTTCTTTTTGCTTTTTTAAAAGCTGGTGCATCAATATATTTTTCCATCAGTGCCCTCCAGAGCAAAGAATCGAAGGGCACGGTGGTCTTACTGCAAGACTTGAGGAAGAGCTCTGTGTACACTTAAAAGTTTGTCTCTTTCACCAACAGCAATTGGTCTAATAAAAGATATAGCGTCACCCACCTTGTCTCTTCAAGCCAATATGTGAAAATTTGTTCCCAAATGGTGGATTTGCCAGTGCATTAGGTCCATAAACACATCAGTTCCCTATGGCAATGAAATATTGAAGAGACACTATCTATTGGAGCATGTCATATCTGTAGAATTGAAAAAAAACCAGAAGATATCCCGGTTTAAATCATGTTGAAATATATCATTGAATAGATTCTAGAGTATCTGAATGTGCTATCATACAGATCTACGGTCAATTTAAAACAGTTTGATATTTAAAACAGGGTTATTTGTTTTTTTTCAAGACCAAGAAGTGTTTGTTTCGTATACAACACAAGACCAAGAAAATGTGTGAATTGTATACAACACAATTTTTTTTAAAACTGAAAATTTGTGGTCTTCTCTTTTAATTTCACAAAATGTGTCCATTTTGTGGGGAAAATGGTTATGTTCTGTAAAAATAGGACTATTTCTTAATGCATGAGCTTATGATTAAAAAAATTGAAGTTTTGGTCTCACTGAGCATTGCATTTCACCAAAAGTAAATTTTTCATGCAATGAAATGGCCCACAGTTAAATTGTGAGTACTGCTTAAAGAAACACATTGGTCAAGATAAGGAGGTCTAAGTTTTTACTCACCTATTTTTTCTCATTTGTAATATCCTTGTTTGGTTTAATGTGTATTGCCTCATTTTTGTAGATAAAACAGCCTCTCAGTAATAAATGTGCACACAGTGTATGAGTAGCAAGATTTTTTCAAAATTTTAAATGTTGCAGATTGACCAAAAATAATTTCAGAAGTTAGCTAAAATAATCTGACAGGAACTTTTTGTAGAGCTAGAATTAAATTTCTGGCAGAAAACTTCTGCTTTCATATTGTAGTTAATTTTTTAAATTTATGTCTTAATCTTTGAATAGGTTTTGCAAATCTTGCACTGTAGTTCAAATTGTTCTGTTTAACCCTTGAGACACATAAGGGTTAGCTATAGAGGAAACAATGTCAAAAACTCTGCATGGTGAAACTTTTTTATAATTTTGCACATAGATTCATAGAAATGTGGGGCTGGAAGGGACCTTGGGACATCATCTAGTTCAGCCCCCTGTGCTGAGGCAGGATCAACTAAACCTAGATTATCCCTGACAGGTGTTTGTTTAACCAGTCTGAAAAACCTCCAATGACAGAGATTCCATGATTTCTTTTGGAAGCCTGTTGAAGTTGTTAACTATCCTTATAGTTAGAAAGTTTTCCTAATATCTAACCTAAATCTCCCGTGCTGCAATTAAACCCATTACTATTTCTCCTACCTTCAGTGGACATGGAAAACAATTGATCACCATCCTCTTTGTAACAGCCCTTAACATATTTGAAGACCATTAGCAGGTCCCCCATCAATCTTCTTTTCTCAAGGCTAAACATGCCCAGTTTTTCAAACCTTTCCTCATATGTCAGTTTTTTAAAAGCTTTTATCTTTTTTTTTTTTTTTTTGGTTGCGCTCATCTAGACTTTCTCCAATTTTTTATTTTTCTTAAAGTGTGACTGTTGGAACTGGAGACAGTACTCCAACTCTGGCCTCAACAGTGCCGAGTAAAGAGTACCTCCCGTGGTTTACATATGACACTTCCATTAATACACTCCAGAATGATATTACCCTTTTTTTTGCAACTGCATCCCACTGTTAACTCATTCAATTTGTGATCCACTATAACTAGGGCTCCGTGTCTATCACAGAGATTGCGGAAGTCACAGATTCTGTGACTTTCTGCCACCTCCGTGACTTCTGCAGTGGCCAGTGTGGCTGACCCCAGGGCCACCCAAGCAGCTGGCTCTGGGGCCCACTGCTCAGGTGGCCCCAGGGACAGCCACATTGCCGCTGCTGGAGCAGCTCTGCAGCTAGCCACTTGGGCAGCCCCGCAGCCAGCCACACTGGCTGCTACTGGAGTGGCCCTGGGGCCAGCTGCTCTGGCCTCTGCTCTGGCGGTCCCAGGCAGCTGGCTCCAGGACCACCGAGCAGCAGTCCCTGGGGCGGCCAGAGCAGCCGCTGCTTGGTGGCCCCCGGCAGCTGGTGCGGCTGGCCCCAGGGTGCCCCCCTAGCAGTGGCCTCCCAGTTCCCCCCAGCAGTGCACCCCACACGGCATACCCTCCCCAGTAGTGCATCCCCCTGGCAGCCCCCCTCAAGATTTAGTCAGGGGTATTTTTAGTATAAGTCATGGACAGGTCACAGAGCCGTGAATTTTTGTTTATTGCTCGTGACCTGTCCATGACTTATACTAAAAATACCCATGACTAAATCGTAGCCTTAACTATAACCCCCAGATCTTTTTCATCAGTACTACTGCCTAGCCTGTTGTTCTCCATTTTGTAGTTGTGCATTTGATTTTTTCCTTCCAAAGTGTAGTACTTTGTCTTTATTAAATTTTATCATATTGGTTTCAGACCAGTTCTCCAAATATGTCATTTAAAATCCTGTCCTCCAAACTGCTTGCAACCCCTCACAGCTTGGTGTCACCCAGAAATTTCATGAGCATACTCTCCACTAATAATATCCAAGTCATTATTGAATAGTACCAGAATAGACCCCTGTGGCACCCCACTAGATATGTCCCTTCAGTTTGACAGCAAACCATAGATAACTACTCTTTTGAGTGTGGTCTTTCAACCAGTTGTACAACCATCTTACAGTAATTTCATCTAGGCCACATTTCCATGGTTTTGGTTCTGAGAGTATCATGTGGGATTGTGTCAGAAGCCGTACTAAAATTGAGATATATCACATCTATTGCTTCCCCCCCATCCAGTAGGCCAATAACCGTGTCAAAGAAGGAAATTAGGTTGGTTTGGCATGATTTGTTCTTGACAAATCCATGTTGGTTATTACTTGTGACTTTATTATCCTCAAGTTGCTTACAAATGGATTGTTTAATAATTTGTTCCAGTATCTTTCCAGGCATGGAAGTTAGGTTGACTACTCTATAATTCTCTGGGTCCTCTTTTTTTCCCCTTTTGAAAGATAGGTATTATGGTTGCCCTTCTCCAGTCCTCTGGGATGTCACCCATCCACCATGAGGTCTCAAAGATAATCACTAAGAGTTCTGAAATTGCTTCAGCTAGTTTATTAAGTACCCTAAGGTAAACTTCATCAGGTCCTGCCAACTTGAATACATTTAACTTATTTAAATATTTATACCTGTTCTTTCCTTAGTTTGGTTTGCATTCCTCCCTTCTTGCTGTTACTATTAATTTTTACTTTTTACAATTTACTTTTTTAATGAAGACGGAAGGAAGTGGCATTAAACACCTCAGCCTTCTTGATGTTGTCCATTATTAACACTCCTTCCCACAAAGTAGAAGACCTACACTTTCTTTCATCTTTCTCTTGCTCTGAATATATTTAAAGAACCTCTTATTGCCTTTTATGTCCCTTGCAAGGTGTAACTCATTTTGTGTCTCAGACTTTCTGATTTTTGTCCCTACATGTGTGTGCTATTCTTTTGTACTCATTGTTACCAATATGTCCGTGTTTCCACTTCTTGTAGGATTCCTTTTTGATTTTCAGGTCATTAAAGAGCTCCTGATGGAGCCATATTGACCTCTTGCTATTCTTTACATTTCCTCATGGGTAACTAGATGACGCAATGCATACAGATCTCTTCCTTTATGTAAAATCCTGAATTGAGCCTAACAGATATTTTTCTTTTAATTTATTGATTTATTTTTTTCCTCATACTTTTCTTCCTGTAGTCCCCATTTTTTAGACTAGTTTTTCTGCCTTTGTGATTGTAGCACGGCGGGCACTCACTGCCACGGTGCCTCCTGCTGTTCGACCAGGAATTAGCTCAGTTCCAGCCTCAGAGCTCCTCCTGCTTGCCAGTGTCTTCCTACCGGTGCCTGCTTCCTTTTGATATCCACCACTTATAGCACATCAGGCCCCGTATCCCTCTCGGACTCCGGTGCCCCTTACCTTCGGGTGCTGCCCCACAGCAGTGCCCCCACGCTCTGGGTCTCTCCTCCCCTCCCCCTAAGACCACATCGCCTCAGTGACCCACTGCTAGTCCTCATCTAGCCCCTTCCCTCAGGCATAGGCGCTGACTCCGTGGGTGTTCTAGGGCTGGAGCACCTCCACCTCCTCCTCCCTCCCAGTACTTCCCACCCTCACCCTCCCGCCTAACAGCCGTTTGGGAGTGCTTAAGACTTTCCGGGAGGGAGCGGGGACAAGGTGCGCTCAGGGGAGGCGGCAGAGAAGAGGTGGGGCAGGGGCAGGGAATGGAGGAAGGAAGGGGGCAGGGATTTTGGGGAAGGTCTGGAATGGGGAGGGGGCAAGGGTGGGGCAGGGGTGGGTGGGGGTTGAGCACCCACCGGGCAGAGGCAGGGCTGGCTCCAGGCACCAGCGTTCTAAGCAGGTGCTTGGGGTGGCAGTTAGAAAGGGGCAGCAGTTCCGCCCGCCATGGTGGCAATTCGGTGGCAGCTTCTCTGTTCCGCCCGCCGCAGCAGAAATTCGGCGGCAGCTTCTTCTTTATGCTGTCTGTGGCAGCAGTTTTTTTAACTGCTTGGGGCGGCAAAAACTGTAGAGCCGGCCCTGGGCAGAGGGGAAGTCAGCGCCTATGCCCTCAGGGGCAAACTGCAGTCTGAAGTGGCCACTCATCAGCGGCAAGAGGGTTTGGATCTGCTGCCTTTCCAGCCCCAGCTGCCTCCCTCAGCCATAGTACCTCCCCTGGGCCTCAGCCTGGGGACTCACTAGGCCAGAGATCCTCAGCTCTGCCTGCCTTTCCCCAGCCCTGGTCTGCCTCAGGTACCCTACTTGCTCTCCCAGGCAGCCTGGTCCTCTTTGCTCCTCAGCTGGATCAAGAGTCTCCTCTTACTCTCCCTCAGCCTGCCCTTTTATCAGGGTCAGCTGACCCTAACTGGGGGTGGCCACACCTTTGGTTGTTTACCCAAGCAGCCTCCCCTGGCTGCTTTTAACCCTTTCCTAACCAGAGCGGGGTGACCAACCCACCACAGTGATACTTCCCATCAGGCAGTGAGAGAAATTATGTTGAGACATTCATTAGTGAATGCCCTTACATTGAAAAAAAACACTGGCGAAAAAAAAAAAGAAAGAGGGGAGGCCCTAGGAAATGATCAAAAAAGAGAAAAGATGGGGGCAAGGACATTAACTTTTTAGTCTTAATCACTTTCTCTACCACAATCCAATGCTTTTCCTTAATAAAATCCTATCATGATTATGCCAGTGGTATCTGATACGAAAATTGACTTTTGTAGAAACTGGATATGCTGATCATCATTATTAAGGATTAATTTACTTGAGTTTTGGTCAAGATGTTAAGTGTGCCAATGTGTTTTAAATAGGATGATAAAATGCAGTGAGAATTTTGTACTTTTGCATCCTACAGAACTCACTGAGATCAGTAATTTTGAAAATGAATATACGATCTTCAAATACAACAGAATTTCAAAATACTATTTAATATATTCATAGTCCATCTCTTGTATTATTTATGACAGCAAATTACAATTGCAAATTTGGTATTTTAGTTAGAAAGCATGTTTTAACTTCAGGGCAGTGTCACATGAATATTCATTTAATATGGAAATGGGTTTATGCAAAATATGCATAAACCAGAAGATAATTGCTGTGGTTGGTTCTCACAATGGTATGGAAATAAGGATTATATTGTACACTTCCAGCAGATATAAACAAACAGTATAAACATGACTTTTCTTTGATTTTGTTTTGGTTTGCTTTTCTACAATAAACAACATCACATATGCAAAGCCACTTGTTAAAGCTGGGCTTCAGCATATCCAATACTTATAAGACGCCAACTACCCATATTCCCTTTCTCTTTTTAGAAATGTAAGTCGTGGTGCTTTATTTAACCGCCAGCATGTTGCATATTGAGAAAAGGAGTACTTGTGGCACCTTAGAGACTAACCAATTTATTTGAGCATAAGCTTTTGTGAGCTACAGCTCACTTCATCGGATGCATACTGTGGAAAGTGTAGAAGATCTTTTTATACACACAAAGCATGAAAAAATACCTCCCCCCACCCCAGTCTCCTACTGGTAATAGGTTATCTAAAGTGATCACTCTCCTTACAATGTGTATGATAATCAAGGTGGGCCATTTCCAGCACAAATCCAGGGTTTAACAAGAACGTCTGGGGGAGGGGGGGTAGGAGAAAACAAGGGGAAATAGGTTACCTTGCGTAATGACTTAGCCACTCCCAGTCTCTAGTCAAGCCTAAGTTAATTGTATCCAATTTGCAAATGAATTCCAATTCAACAGTCTCTCGCTGGAGTCTGGTTTTGAAGGGGTTGGAGCAAATGCGGTTGTATCACAGAGCTTGGCTGTAGACGATGGATCGTGTGGTGTGGTCAGGGTGAAAGCTGGAGGCATGTAGGTAGGAATAGCGGTCAGTAGGTTTCTGGTATAGGGTGGTGTTTATGTGACCATCGTTTATTAGCACTGTAGTGTCCAGGAAGTGGATCTCTTGTGTGGACTGGACCAGGCTGAGGTTGATGGTGGGATGCTCCAACCCCTCAGACAGAGACAAACACCTACAAGATCTCTATCAAGCATTCTTACAACTACAATACTCACCTGCGGAAGTGAAGAAACAGATTGATAGAGCCAGAAGAGTTCCCAGAAGTCACCTACTACAGGATAGGCCTAACAAAGAAAATAACAGAACGCCACTAGCCGTCACCTTCAGCCCCCAACTAAAACCCCTCCAAGGCATTATTAAGGATCTACAACCTATCCTGAAGGATGACCCAACACGCTCACAAATCTTGGGAGACAGGCCAGTCCTTGCCTACAGACAGCCCCCCAACCTGAAGCAAATACTCACCAGCAACCACATACCACACAACAGAACCACTGACCCAGGAACCTATCCTTGCAACAAAGCCCATTGCCAACTGTGCCCACATATCTATTCAGGGGACACCATCACAGGGCCTAATAACATCAGCCACACTATCAGAGGCTCGTTCACCTGCACATCCACCAATGTGATATATGCCATCATGTGCCAGCAATGCCCCTCTGCCACGTACATTGGTCAAACTGGACAGTCTCTACGTAAAAGAATAAATGGACACAAATCAGATGTCAAGAATTATAACATTCATAAACCAGTCGGAGAACACTTCAATCTCTCTGGTCACGCGATTACAGACATGAAAGTTGCGATATTACAACAAAAAAAACTTCAAAACCAGACTCCAGCGAGAGACTGTTGAATTGGAATTCATTCGCAAATTGGATACAATTAACTTAGGTTACCTTGCATAATGACTTAGCCACTCCCAGTCTCTATTCAAGCCTATTTCTCCTTGTTTTTTCCTACCCCCACCCCCCCTCAGACGTTCTTGTTAAACACTGGATTTGTGCTGGAAATGGCCCACCTTGATTATCATACACATTGTAAGGAGAGTGATCACTTTAGGTAAGCTATTACCAGCAGGAAAGTGGGGTGGGGGGAGGTATTTTTTCATTCTTTGTGTGTATAAAAACATCTTCTACACTTTCCACAGTATGCATCTGATGAAGTGAGCTGTAGCTCACGAAAGCTTATGCTCAAATAAATTGGTTAGTCTCTAAGGTGCCACAAGTACTCCTTTTCTTTTTGCGAATACAGACTAACACGGCTGTTACTCTGAAACTTGTATATTGAGGTTTTTCTAATAGGAACATAGGAATTGCTGACAACAGTGCCTGCTCCTACAGCCATTACCCTGAGTTGATGGTGGGCCAGAGCCTGAATGTTTATATTAAAACTCCGGAAAAACAAAAAGGAATCCGGTGGCACCCTAAAGACTAACAGATTTATTTGGGCAGAAGCTTTCCTGGGTAAAAAACCACTTCTTAAGATGCAAAAACTCTGGTTGATTCACCTGAGGCATTAGACTGGATGATGACCTCACAGAGGGTCCTTGGAGGGAAGGCCTGCTGCCAGCTTACATTAGTTGGTTTGCTTTCCTTTTTCAGCCTTTGATAGCTCCAGAAGGGGTAGGTCTCGCAGAACTCAAGCGGAGGAGCTGAGTCATCCACATCTAGGCCTGTGCGGCTAACCATCAGGATACTGAGGACTGGAAGTTGGTTGAGTACAAGCCCCCATCACACCACTAGAGGGCGCTGTGAGAAAAGGCATTATAGTGTTTGATATTTTTCTCCATTTTATTCCTTATGTATCCTAACATCCTCTTTGCTTTTTTGACCATAGCTGCACATTGAGCATTGACTTTCATTGAGCTGTCTACATGGATTCCCAGATCCCTTTCTTGGGTTTAAACAGTATATTTTGAGCCCTATAAAGTGTATGAGTACTTTTAAATTATTGTCTCCAATGTGAATTTGCACTGCATTTGTCAACATTAAATTTAATTTGCCAGTGTTTCCCATTCACCTAGTTTTTTGTTAGGTCTCTCTAGTTTCACAGTTGTCTGTGGCAGAGCTGCTTGCAAACTTTTCAACATTTTTTTTTTTTTTTGGAAGATGCAGTTTTGTTGAAAGCAAAACTTTTTTGTGGGAGTGGGTCATTTTGGCTAATATTTTGACTCCTAAAATAATTGAATAAGACCGTTTTGAAATTGTTAAAATGTTACATTTGATACTTGCAAAATGAAAAAATCTAGGGCTTTTTAAAAATCAAAATGACTTCTTGATTTGAAATTTAAGCTACTTATAGTTTTTTGTGTTTTGTTTTGTTTAAAAATTGGCTGAAATCAAAACAAAATGTTTCAATTGACCTGAACCAAATTGTCAGTTTTTCAGTTTGCAAGAATTTTTGAGGTTTTATCTTTTCATCCTCATTCAGGGTGGGAAAATGTTCAATATCTCACAAATTTGTACAAGACAGGAAAACTGTTTCCCACTCAGCTCTGGTCCTGACTAACCTGAAGAATATTGTCTTCTGCAATTTTTTTGTAGCTGTCTCATTCAAATTTCTCTAGGACATTGGTTCCCAAACTGGCATGAAGAAATTCCAAGGGGGGCATGAGGCTGTGAAATTTTCATGATAAGTTTTTTTTGTCAGCATAAAAATTTTATTTAATAGGCCAACTGACAATAAATTATACATATTCTGTATACATAACTATTCATAAAATTGTCCAATTACAGGCCTATATTAAACTATAATAAAGTATTAACAGTCTTCTAATTTATTATGACTATAAGTAGACAAGAATAAAGGTATAACAAAGTACAATAATAATGAAAATACAATTATAAATAAGTTTATAAGTGCAATGTTTTCAAATTTCATACCACGAAATGTGAATATTTTTTATTTTTTTGCCTTTTGACATGTAGGAGTGCCATTTCAGTTGGTGGGGAGGCTGAAGAACAATGTAGAAAGTGATGGGCCTTTTAAAAACTTCCTAGCTCGCTCGCGAGAGCGTTCGAGACTGTTCTATCGTAGGAGTGGTCACCGCTACTTGCCGGACTGGTGGTGGGGTGTATATATAGGGCAGCACGCATCAGTACATAGTAGTAGTAGTAAATAAACATTTGTGATAACTCATATTAACTTGCGTCCGTTATTATTCACAAATCAGGAAAATTATTTTTATAAATTTTTTTTAATTAGTATATTATGGCCGCGATTAAGAAAAGGAAGTACGATGAAGATTACATTAAGTATGGTTTCACGCTTATGGAAAAAAACGGGATCGATCATCCTCAGTGAGTATATATATGCCATCCTCAGTGAGTAGTATGCCAGGCAGTTCTCAGCAATGATGCCTTGAGACCTAGTCATCTTGAGTGACACTTGACAAAGAACCACAGTGCTATGAAAGACAAACTAAAAGAGTTTTTTGCTGCTAAACTTCATAATTTAAAACGCATGAAGCTGGACACTACTGGAACTTTTCATCAAGCGTCGGCCAAAGTGGTAGAAGAATCTTATGAACTGTCATTGCTCATCTCTAAAGCCAAGAAAGCGCACATAATAGGAGAAACTCTTGTGAAACCTTGCTTGTTGAAAGCAGCTGATATTGTGCTTGGTGCCGAAAGCAAGAAAATATATTGGAAGTTTCTCTTTCCGACAATTCCGTGAAACGTCGCATCGATGACATGGTGAAAGAGCTAAAACTTCAAGTTGTGGAGGCAGGAAAAGCTTTCACTTTTTTCACAATTCAGTGCGACGATACCACTGATCTAGCACAATGCTGTCAGTTGCTTGTCTATGTTCGATTAATTAACGATGGAACTGTGAAAGAAGAACTGCTTTTTTCAAAGGAATTGATGACCACATGAAAGGCTTCTGATATGAAAATGGTTTCCGACTTTTTTTTAAGAAAATGGACTTTCATGGGAAAAACTGGTTGGTGTATGCACAGATGGTGCTCCAGCGATGCTTGGCTCTCGCTCAGGATTTGTGACATTGGTGAAAGAAAAAAATCCAGCCGTAACCACAACTCACTACGTCATACACAGACAAGCGTTGGCTGCTAAAACCCTTCCAGATGACCTACGTGACTCGTTGAATTTGGCCATCAAAGTTGTCAATTTTGTGAAGAACAGCACTTTAAATACAAGACTTTTTGCAGCTCTTTGCACGGATTTGGGAGTGGATCATAAAATTCTTTTGTTTCACACAGAGGTACTCCTATCTAAGCTACCTTTTTATACCATAGTTACGAGCATGCTACCTGACTACCTCAAAATGTTGTGGGTACACAACAAAAAAAACAGCCTGATTTCTATTTTATCCAGTCATCTGGAATTTTATTTTATTCCCTTCCTATGCTATTTTGGGAATGCTAGTTCAAAGAAGTGGGTTTGTGTTTTGTTCTGAAATTGCTGAGGGTTCATAATCATCTCACCTGGAAGTAACCTCCAGATTCATAGGGCAGTTGCTGAGAAAACTGACTCATGCACTTATAAGCACCTCACCTTTTGAATATGACAGTTTCTTTGTTCCAGTGGAATGTAGTTTTATGAGAAATCATGTTCACATGAGCTCAAGGTTCCATAAGTAATTTGACTGAATTACATGGGGAACTTTGAATACGATGACCAATACCTTTGACTGTGACCTATATTCAAATGAAAGCCTATCCTGAAAGCTGAGCCTTTGGGTGATATGATCTCAGCATCATCTGTTCATGACCAGTTAGGCTAATGTGCTCTGAACCATTGGACCTTTTTATAGGTTGTTTCATTCTTGGGTACAATGCACTACAATGGTCAAGTGTGAAGATCACAGCTAAGTGGATGAAAATAAGAACAGCCATACTGGGTCAGACCAATGGTCCAACTAGCCCAGTATCCTGTCTTCCAACAGTGGCCAATGTCCTATGCTTCAGAGGGAATGAACATTTTTATCAAGTGATCTATCTCCTGTCATCCAGCCCCAGCATCTGGCAGTCAGACGCTTAAGAACACCCAGAGCCAGGGGTGCCGGAACAGGGGGGCCCTTCTACTTTTCATCACGGGCTTGGGCCCCTGCCCCTCCGCTTCCTCCCCGCCCAAAGGCTCTGGTCTCCGGCCAGGCTGGAAGCGGAGCCCGGCCCAGGGAGCCTGGGCAGCTGTGGGGAGCCACAGACGCTCACCTGTATGGGATGGAGGGACCCGAGAGCAGTCCCAGACCCATGTTCCTGCCCCGCACCTGGGGAAGATGGAGGGTCCATGGCTTCCCACATCTGCCCAGGTGGTTCCTACTATGGCCCGGCTCTGGCTCTTCGTCTCTGCTGCCAGGCCAGAAGCCAGAGCCACATGGGCAGTTGTGGGGAGTCACAGATCCTCCACTTGCCCTGGCTGGAGGGTTTTGGGGAGCAGGGACATAGACCAGGGGCTGCTCGTAGGGCCCCCCGCTCTTGCTTCAATGCCCAGCTTGTCTGGGGGACATGGCCTCGGGGGAAGAGGAGGGGCAGGGCCAGGGTCACAAAGGGGGCAGGGCCTTGTACTCCCCCCACACACACTTTTAGGCTGAATCTGTCACCCTGCCCAGAGCATGCAGAATCATAGCATATCAGGGTTGGAAGGGACCTCATCTAGTCCAACCCCCTGCTCAAAGCAAGACCGATCCCCAATTAAATCATCCCAGACAGGGCTTTGTCAAGCCTGACCTTAAAAACTTCTAAGGAAGGAGATTCCACCACCTCCCTAGGTAACGCATTCCAGTGTTTCACCACCCTCCTAGTGAAAAAGTTTTTCCTAATATCCAACCTAAATCTCCCCCACTGCAACTTGAGACCATTACTCCTTGTTCTGTCATCTGCTACCACTGAGAACAGTCTAGAGCCATCCTCTTTGGAACCCCCTTTCAGGTAGTTAAAAGCAGCTATCAAATCCCCCCTCATTCTTCTGAAGACTAAACATTCCCAGTTCCCTCAGCCTCTCCTCATAAGTCATGTGTTCCAGTCCCCTAATCATTTTTGTTGCCCTCCGCTGGACTCTTTCCAATTTTTCCACATCCTTCTTGTAGAGTGGGGCCCAAAACTGGACGCAGTACTCCAGATGAGGCCTCACCAATGTCGAATAGAGGGGAACGATCACGTTCCTCGATCTGCTGGCAATGCCCCTACTTATACATCCCAAAATGCCATTGGCCTTCTTGGCAACAAGGGCACACTGTTGACTCATATTCAACTTCTCGTCCACTGTAACCCCTACGTCCTTTTCTGCAGAAAAAGTTTTGGCCTTCGGAAAATCCCTGGCAATGAATTCCACACATTGACGCTGAATTGTGTGAAGTAGTACTTGCTTTTGTTTGTTTTAAGCCTGCTGCCTATTAATGTCATTGGGTGACCCGTGGTGGTTCTGTTATGTGAAGGGGTAAATAACACTTACTTTCTCCACAGTATTCATGATTTTATAGACCTCTACCATATTCTCACCCCCGCGCCCCTGCCCCCCCGGTTTAGTTATCTATTTTCCAAGTTGAACAGTCCCAGTCTTTTTAATCTCTCCTCATATGGAAGCATGGGTGGCTGGTGAATGCACCCTGGGGGAGGCTAGCCCCCTGCCCTTCCCCCTCTGCCTGAGGCCCTGCCCCTTCTGCTCCTCCGCCAGAGCCCGGAGCGCACACACCCCCACCCATGGCCACTGCCCCCCCCCATGTACCCCAGCCCCAGCACTGGGCGGACGGCCCAAAGCGCCCCCGGCCCCAGCGTGGTCTCAGTGCTGGGCAGGAGGTGTGGCCAGAGCGCCCCACTGCTGAGCGGGCAGGCGATGCTGCTGGAGCGCCCCTGGCCTCAGTGCCAGGAGGACGGGTGGCATGGTCTTGCGCACCACGGCACCCAGCCTGCCTGCCTCAGCCTCTCAGTGACAGAAGGGAGCAGCAGGCAGGAGCGGGGCCTGGTGGGCGGGCCCACACTAGGCTGTTTCCGTGTATGGAATCTATTCCCTATCCCTAATCATTTGTGTTGCCCTTCTCTGTATGGTTTCCAATTTTAATATATTTTTTTGAGGTGTAGTGACCAGAACTGCACACAGTATACTATGGATCTATATAGTGGCATTATGATATTTTCTGTTTTATTATCTATCCCTTTCCTAATGGTTCCTAACATTGTTAGCTTTTTTAACTACCACTGCACATTGAGCAGATGTTTTCAGAGAACTATGCACAATGACTCCAAGATTTCTGTCTTTAATGGAAACAGCTAATTTAGACCCCGCCGTTTTGTATGTATATTTGGGCATCTGTGTTTTCCAATGTGCATTACTTGCACTTATAAACATTGAATTTCATCTGCCATTTCGTTGCCTAGTCACCCAATTTTTTTAATCTCTTTGTAACTCTTCACAATCTGCTTTGAACTTAACTATCTTGAGTAATTTTTTATCCTCTGCAAACTTTACCACCTTGCTGTTTACCCCTTTTTTTCCCTGCATCATTTATGAATATTTTGAAAAGCACTGGTCCTAGTACAGATCCATGGGGGATCCAGCTATTTACCTCTCTCCATTGTGAAAAATGACTACTTATTCCTACCCTTTGTTTCCTATCTTTTAACCAGCTACTGATCCATGAGAGAACCTTCCTTCTTATCCCGTGGCTGCTTACTTTGTTTAAAAGCCTTTTGGAGAGTGACCTAGTCAAAGGCTTTCTGAAAGTCCAACTACACTCTACTTACTTGATCACCCTTGTCCACATATTTGTTGACCCCCTTAAAGAATTCTAATAGATGCATGAGGCATGATTTCCCTTTACCAAAGCTGTGTTGACTCTTTCCCAACAAATCATGTTCATCTATGTGTCTGATAATTCTGTTCTTTACTATAGTGTCAACCAATTTGCCTGGTACTGAAGGTAGGCTTACTGGTCTATAATTGCCAGGATCACCTCTGGAGCCTTTTTTAAAAACTGATGTTACATTAGCTATCTTCCAGTCATCTAGTACAGAGGCTGATTTAAGTGATAGGTTACGTACCACAGTTGGTAGAGATTTTGTGTCTGTGTTTCATTAGAACTCTTGATTGACTACCATCTGGTCCTAGTGACTTATTACTGTTTAATTTTTCAATTTTGTTCCAAAAACCTCTTCTAGCATCACTTCAGTCTGGGACAATTTCTCATATTTGTCACCTAAAAAGAATGGCTCAGGTGTGGGAATCTCCTTTACATTCTCTGCAGTGAAGACTGATGCAAATAATTCATTTAGCTTCTCCACAACTGCCTTTTCTTTCTAGAGTACTCAGTTAGCACTTCGATTGCCCATCGGCCCCACTGATTGTTTGGCAGGTTTCCTGCTTCTGATGTAAGTTTTTTTGTGTCTTTTGCTAGCTGCTCTTCAAATTCTTTTCTGGCCTGCCCAATGATGCTTTTACACTGGACTTGCCAGAGTTTGTTCCTATCTATTTTCCTCAGTAGTATTTGACCTCCAATTTTTAAAGGATGCCTTTTTGCCTCTCACTGCCTCTTGTACTCTATTTAGCCAGAGTGGCATTTTTTGGTCCTCTTACTATTTTTTTTTTCCATTTAGGTTGAATACGTTTAGTTTGAGCCTCTGTTATGATGTTTTTTAAAAGTTTCCATGCAGCTTGCAGGTATTCCACTCTTGTGACTATTTCTTTACATTTCCATTGAACAAACACACACACACACACACACACAATTTAATTATATTACAGTTGTCATTACCAAGCGGTTCAGCTATATTCACTTCTTGTGCCACTTAGGAATAAATCAAGAATTGCTTCTCCCCCTGTGGGCTCCAGGACTAGCTGCTCCAAGAAGCAGTCATTTAGGGTGTCAAGAAACTTTATCTCTGCTTCCCATCCTGAGCTTACCTGTACATAGTCAATATGGAGATAGTTGAAACCCCCCATTATTATTGAGTTTTCTATTTTGATAGCCTCTCTAATCTCTCTGAGTGTTTAATAATCACCATCACTATCCTGCTCTGGTGGTCAGTTGTATATTCCTACTGCTTTACTCTTATTATTCAAGCATGGAATTTTTATCCATAGAGATTCTATGGTATACTTTGATTCAGTTAGGATTTTTACTCTATGCTTTCTTTCACATATAGTGCCATTCCGCATGACCTACTCTGACATATACGGGTTGCCAACTTTCCAATTTCTGAAAACTGGAACCCCTGCTGCACCTCTTTCTCCGCCGCAACGTCCCACCCTCTGCCCTACCTCTTCCCCCCCCAGCCCCAAAGCCCCACCTTGTTCCACCTCTGTCCTAAAGATCCTATCCTGGGTTCTGCCTCTTCCCTCAAGGCCCTTCCCCTGCTCACCTCTTCCCCTCCCCCCATCACTGACTGCTCCACCCCCCTCAACTCTAGCATGAGCAGCCCCAAGGGACTTGCAAACCCCAGCTCCAGCAGGCTACCTGGGAGTGCAGGTCAGAAAAATTCCAGCGCCTGCACGGGAACAGCCAGGCAGCCCTACTGGCGAGCTAGATGTGGCTTTCCTGCACAGCAGCCTTCCACCTCCCCCTGTGCTACTTACCCACTGGCCCCCTTCCCTGTCCGCTCAAGCCCTCCCCAACCTTGAGCTGCCTGAGAGCACAGCAGGGGGAATCGCTGGCTGGCGGGGCAGCTTGCATTCCTTTCCTCCTGGAGAGCATTCCATGTCTGCTGAGAGCCCCGTACCTCAGTCGCTTTGGGACACCCACCAGTCTGACCTCTATTGCAGCACTGCAAACCATGCTCCTCAAAGGGGCCACCCAAGCCAGTGCATGCGGGCTGCTGTGGGAGCCGCCTCTTCAGGGCCGGGCAACAGGTTTCCACTTCCCTCCCGCACTGCCCACAATAATTGTACTTTTGGTGTCCTGTCAATACATCTGACTGGACACTGCCAGGTCCCCTTTTCGACTGGACTTTCCGATCAAAAACCAGAAACCTGGCAACCCTACTGTAACAGGTCCCTCCTTGCCCTGCCTCTGTTCTGGTCTACAAACTACACAGAGACCGTTATGCTGGTCCAACATCCTGTGCAGATATTTAGAAATAAGGTTGCCAACTTTCTACTCGCACAAAACTGAACACCCCTGCCCCACCACTTCTCCGAGGCCTCGCCCCCACTCTCTCTATCCCCCCTCCCTCTGTTGCTCGCTCTCCCCACACTCACTTGCTCATTTTCACAGGGCTGGGGCAGGGGGTTGGGGTGCGGGAGGGGATGAGGGTTCCAGCTGGGGGTGTGGGCTTGGGGTGGGGCCAGGGATGAGGGGTTTGGAGTGCAGGAGGGGGCTCTGGGCTGCGGGGTGGAGCTTTTCCATGTCATGTGCTGTGAAACTTGTGTTTGGGACAAAGGAAGTACCAGCCAGATGGCAAAAGAATATAAAAGGTGGCTGCATCTTCCCCATTTTGTCTTCATTCGTGCTTCCTACTGTTGGAGTAACTTCTAAAAACGAAGCTCAGAACAAAGGACTGAATTACCCATCCAAGCTGTGGATGTGTTCCAGAGGGACTTTCACGCCAGCAAATTCACCAGAACTGCTAGGAATCTGATATATGGACTTTGAAATCTCTGTATGTATTTGATTGCTTTACCATTTAACAACTCTCTTTTTTTTTCTTTATAAATCTTTAGTTTTAGGTGCTAAAGGATTGGCTGGCAGCATGGTATTTTTGGGTGAGATCGAAACCGATATTGGCCTGGTAATGTGGCTGGCCCTTTGGGGTCAGAAGAACATTTAGTACAGTGAGCAGAGTTTTTAAATAACATCTCACTGTGCTGGACCTGCATGCTAATTAGGAGACAGAGAACTGGAATGCAATAAGGTCAGGCTTGACAAGGTCAGGCTTGACAAAGCCCTGGCTGGGATGATTTAACTGGGAATTGGTCCTGCTTCGAGCAGGGGGTTGGACTAGATGACCTTCTGGGGTCCCTTCCAACCCTGATATTCTATGATTCTATGACTGTGTGATTTCTTTTTTAGCTTCTTGTTAACCAGCGTAGGGGATCAGGAGCACAGTTTGTGACTGGGTGGTGAGTCAAACTGTAGTGTTAACCACCAGTTCTGGGAGAATCTGCTCTCCTTTTTGCAGCCTGCCCTGACCTTAGCATTTCCAGTGAAGGCTGCCCTAGCCACTCCAAGTCACGCACACTGGATTAGATAAAACTATAAAAACAAATTTATTAACTACAAAGAGAAATTTTAAGTGAATACAAGTAATGAGGCATGAAACTCAGAAATGGTTACAAGAAAAATAAAGATAAAACGCAACTGGTGCCTAACTTAAGAAACTATGTTAAATTCAAAGCACAAGATTTTCTCACCACATGCTCTCAAGAGTCTTACTCACCAAACGTCTTAGGCCCGGACCCCTTCTTCTGTTGGCTGCTTCCTTTGTCCCTTCTTGTACAGTGAATCGATGGACAGAGAGAGAGGGAGGAGAATGGGTGCCTTGGGGTATCTTCACCTTCTTTTTATAGTCCTGTCCCCCATTTTGGGAAGCATTTCCAGCTGGGAGCAAGGCAACAGGCAATCTGTGTGGCAGGGAACTCCATGCTGTTTCTTTGCTAAGATATAGATTTTTTGCCCCTGCCCCCTTTTCTGTGGAAGAGTGGCCACTTAGCAAGTAATGGCCCATCAGCCTTGATTACACCTGGCTGAGGCATTAGCTTGCCCTTTGCCTCTGAGGAATTGGTTTGGCCTCTCCTCAGCCTTCTCTCAAAATGTACTTTTAGTCATGATGTCAGCTTATGTTTATAACTTCACTTATAACACTGCTACGTGCGTTTTGCCATGATAATATTGATCAGCAAACTGTGAGGTATTTAAATGACATCTCACAATGCATACTTTGTACAAAGATTATTACAATAGTGTGCAGGGTGTGGACATGGGTACATCTGTCACAAATACCAGGACCTCAAGTTCACCCATCTTAGTATTTATACTTCTTGCATTTGTATACAAGCGCTTATAAATTTGTCAATATTTAGTTTTCTGCCTTCATGCAATGTAATTGAATGGGACTGTTTCTCTTCAGCTCCTGCCTGTACTTTATCAACTTATATGCTCTCCTCTTTACTAGGGTATAGAGAATCCCTGTTAATAGATTCTCCCCTAAGGGAGGTGTATGTCCAAACCATGTGTTCTTCTGCACCTGTAGGTTTTTACCAGCCCTTAGTTTAAACACTCCTCTATGACTTTTTTAATTTGACATGCCAGCAATCTGGTTCCATTTTGATTTAGGTAGAGCCCATCCTTCCTCTATAGGCTCCTCCTTTCCCAAACGGTTCCCCAATTCCTAAAGCCCTCCCACTGCTGAAGCCATTCCTGGCTATTGTATGTCTGTATCCGGTAGTTGACTCTGTTCTTAATTTGATAGCAAATTGTTTTCTCTGCTCAACAGAACATAATTTCCCATAAGTGATCAACCGCACACCAGGAATTTTTCTGCTTTCTATCTGTTGAGTATTACTGGGCACAAGAACTACAGTTCAGAGCAGGTTTTTTTCAGTTTGTGATACAGAGAATTAAGACACAACCACTGAGTAGTTAAAGCATTAACTCAGGAAGTTAAACCCTTGAATGCATGTTAAATAAATACTGTCATAGCTAAAAAATTTCTAATAAAATGAAATCTAATACAGCTTGATTGCCATAGAAAAGCAATTGCTTAACTCTTAGAATTAAAGTGAATCCACAAAATTCAGTATAACATTAAAGACATTTTCAGTTTCATTAAGCTATCCCACATTTATATAGCAAAACATTTCTCAGGGAGCATGTTCTGTGTAAACAAGATTGTGAAAATTACTTTGCACCCGCTAGTCATGAAATGTGTCATGTCTGCAGTGTACTTGATCTCCAGAGAATTTGGTACCTTGGGGCAAATAAGAATTCTAATGTCACCGTTTAGAGGGGGGGAAAAAAAAGCTATAATATTCTGCTTCATTCCTTCACTGGATAAAATTGCTATGCTTTGGTAATTAATTGATTGACTAATACATTCTAACTAGTTTTCACAAAACCAAATTTATTTTTGTCAAAGCCTTTTTGATGTGCATTTCTTGTTTCATTTTATTCCTTTCTGCTTTATGGCAAACCCTTGACTTGATGTCTATACGACTAGAATACTATTGCATTTGGAATTTTCTCAGACACTATGATAGATTGGGCTATTGTGCTCATTAGATCATTTCCCATCCCTTTGTTTTCCAAAACACATATTATGGAGTATGACATATGCCTCCTCCATTATATTATTATACAAAAACTATACTGGTATAAGGTCTGCAACCACGAGAGGAGGATTTATTCAGTTGAATATGCCCATTGAAGTTAATGAGACTATTTTACCGAATAAGGGTTTGCAAGATCAGGACATAAAATGAATAGACAGTCAACCTCCCATTCTGGTGACCCAGAAGCCAATCCAAAACACTTTAATTTGAGAATCTCCATCCTTAGAGGTTTTTAAGGCCTGGCTTGACAAAGCCCTGCCTGGGATGATTTAGTTGGGGTTGGTCCTGCTTTGAGCAGGGGGTTGGACTAGATGACCTCCTGAGGTCCCTTCCAACCCTGATATTCTATGATTCTGTGAGAAGAAGTATGAGATCTTTCAGAAATACTGATGTTATTTTAGAGCTTGTCAAGATTACATTTGAACTGGATCAGAGCTAACACATTGTTTGCTTTTAATGTTAAGTACTATGACTTTGAGTCTGGAAAGGCATCTGCATTAGTCCGTGGTGGGCTTCTGCATGTTTGAATACCTATGCAGCATCTGAGCCGAGGACAGTACACTCTTCTTTCCTCTTTTGCATTATACAGTACCATGTCAGTTACAGTGTTATGAAACGTAAGAGATGCAATTTGAATATTGTTTATCACTAATGTTTTGTAGGAAAAAGCATTTGTCTTTAGAATATATCATATAAAGGATGGCAAAGTTATTTGCAAATCTTATCTAGACAGAGAATGTTAATTAACTTCAGGTAGCTCTTATAAGCAACTTTCTACTTGAAATCTAAATCTGTGCATTCTCTGCTTAATACAGCGTTATTTAACACAATCTGATTTAAACTAAGCTCTGATATTACATGCAGATTCATAAAAATAAGTCCAATCATTCCAGTTCTTTCACTCAGGATGATGCAAAATTTTCATTCTCAGGTTGGTGTTTTGTACCTGTTCGTTTCTTCCGTGTCTCAAGCATTTAACTTTACAATTTTTAAAATATTTTTATTTCCATCTCAAGAGTGCATAACTCAACAGACTTGAAAATGCAAAATGCTTGTATTTAAAATATGCTAATAATTTTTCTAATTGCCAATGTTTACATTAGGCTGACTCTGAATAACTTTATTTGGTTTCAGAGTAGCAGCCGTGTTAGTCTGTATTCGCAAAAAGAAAAGGAGTACTAGTGGCACCTTAGAGACTAACCAACTTATTTGAGCATAAGCTTTCGTGAGCTACAGCTCACTTCATCGGAATGCATCCGATGAAGTGAGCTGTAGTTCACGAAAGCTTATGCTCAAATAAGGAATGCATCCGATGAAGTGAGCTGTAGCTCATGAAAGCTTATGCTCAAATAAGGAATGCATCCGATGAAGTGAGCTGTAGCTCATGAAAGCTTATGCTCAAATAAGGAATGCATCCGATGAAGTGAGCTGTAGCTCATGAAAGCTTATGCTCAAATAAAGAAATGCATCTGATGAAGTGAGCTGTAGCTCATGAAAGCTTGTGCTCAAATAAATTGGTTAGTCTCTAAGGTGCCACTAGTACTCCTTTTCTTTTTATTTGGTTGAAACTACTGCAGAGTTTTGCTATCTAATTACTAATTATTCAGTGAAAAAGAATTGTTACAGCTCTGAAAACCTATGTATGCACTTGGTAAAAATAAATGACTACATAACATAAAATATTCACATTTCTTATCTGTAGTTTTTAAAATATCATAGTGAAAAGTATATTAACATCAGGGAGAACAAGACTTGTTTTCATTGTACATATTGGGTATTGGGATACCATTCGAGAAAGGTGCTTTATTAAATATATAAACACATAATTATCATCTAAGATACACCTTGACTCGGCATATATATTTGGTTTTAAGCCCAGCAAATCCAGGTTACAATCTGGTCCTGTAATAGTGCTGTCTAGAACCTGAATGTCTTAACACAATTGGGTCAGGTATGCAGAAAGTCTTTCAGTTTAGGTGAATTAAGTACATTACCATTAGTATGTTTCCATTTTGGTAATCTAATTAGAATTTCTATCTTTGGCTATAAGAGTCTTATTTTGAGTCTTAGTTGTGATAGTGAGCAGGGCTCATTAATCAATCAAAACCACATGCTAGTAATAATATGTGTGTTTGTGTCTGACTATAACTCCATTGTAGAATACTACATACATTTGGTCTCTCCTGTTCATGAGACTTAATTTCAAAGTCTGTTAATGTGAAAAACTGTAGTTGATTGTTCTTTTATATATGGACTCAGGCAGTATGCATATTTAATCTAAACATGTGCGTAATGCAAAAGGAAAAGGAGAATAGGATCCGTTTTATTTGTTACAGGTATTTTTACATTCTGAACATGAGCTGCTACATTACAACAAAATATTATGATATTAGTTTTTTGTTTTATATCTAGTGTATCCTGAACACTCGAATTTCAATTGAAAAATGTAGAAGAATATTGTTTAATATTCATGTAATGCTTTGAGAACTGAAGTCTAAATATTTTTAAAACATACTTTTTTAAAAAAGTAAAAAAATAAATTTAGTAACTGTGACAGTTTTAAATAACTCATGAAACAAGGAAACTCAGTTGTGGAACTCCATCCTCAGTACACTTATGGCATGTCTATACTACAAACTTAAGTTGTCCTATGTTAGGTTGACTTACAGCCACTGCAGTAATTACTGCAGTGGTTCATGTCAGAACTACCCTCCTTCGGTCGGTGTTGCGCATCCTCACCAGGAGTGCTTCCATTGACTTAAGAGGGGTAGTGTGGGGGGCTGAGAGTTCAGGCTCTCAGCTCTGTGCACAGTTTCCCACTGGGAGCCCAGCTCCCTCCACCATTGCCCTCAGCTCCCCATTCCCTGCTGAGAGCCAGGATGGGAGCGGCTTTCTTGTGAATTTCTCGGCTCCAGCGTGGAGCCGTGAAATTGACAAGAATGACAGCCAACAGATGATGTAAGTAACCTGCAGTGTCTACGGGGACACTCCATAGCCTTAACTGCACCAACATAATCTCTGTGCCTCTCGTGGAAGTAGAGTTATGTCGGTGTAGTAGGGCACTTACATTGGTAAGCTGCCTTACATTGACCTAACTCTTTAGCATAGAACAGGCCTTAGTTGTACCTATATATGATACATTGCTTTCAGTACACAGCTCTCCAAATAGGTACAAATAGAAATGGGCATTAAGTAGAGTTTCGTCCTAATCTATAGGGTCAAAATATTGAAGCATGGACATTTAAAATTAGGCAATTAATACATATTTTTATCATCTAAATAAGTGGCCTGGTTTTCAGAGAGATGGAATGTTCACAGTTCCCAAGTTCAAAGTGACTTCATTATTAGTTAAAAGTGTGCATGACTTTTGAAAATCAGGCCACTTATTTAGGTATGTAAATATGGATTTAGGTTCCTAACTTTAGTCATCTGAGTTAAAAATGTTCTCTCTCTTGATGTAGTGGTTATACAGTTGGAGGTTCTACAGTTTTTAGACACTAGGTTGCACTCATTTAGGAAAGGTAGATTCTCTTTCACTTCTCTTTGAAGTATGATTTATTTTATATAGTCAAGCTGCAGCTAACTGTGAAGCTTGATGGGGTCTTTTTTTTAAACTATTGAGCAGACAACAGCTGCTATGCCCTAAATGGTTCCTAGCTGTGAAGAGATCTATGTTAAATCATACTCTTATCGATCATCGAAGATGTGGACTTTATTATTGTTAGCTGTATTTGTGGAAGGAACCAGACAATGCACTTGCTTTGTGACTGTAGTTAAATCCTCAGCATCTTTATGCAATATTTTAATGTTAATGTAAGAAGGAAGGCAGTAGATGGAGAATAAAATTAGATATATTAAAATGTTTGGATTTTACTGTTGCTACATTCGTTTCTCTGAAAACAATCAAAATTTAATGGCCATCTATGAAAACTCCTGACTGTTTCTCACTGTAAGTGGATTGACTTATTGGAGCCTGTATCAGATAAATCTATATTTATGCGCTTGAATAAGCAGATTTTGGATGTGTAAGTCCACAACCTTGTTCTAAATCTTTTACCTTCCACAAAATTGAAGATTTTTTCTGGCCATTATGGTCAACCGTAATCCTTGGCTCCATGTGTCCATGCAATTAGATTCCGTACGTGAAATTAGCTGCTGAGGCATGTGTGACACTACGCCCCATATTCTTCATAGAAATATGCTTATGATATGAATATGGCATTACTAAGATGTATGTTGTGCAAGATGGGTCATGTGAGATATCATTGGAAAGGTTAGGATTTGCTGAATGTGATAATCCTATTTGTATGCATGTATTATTTCTGCATCTGAAGTTAGGAATATTAACTATGTATCAATTACAAAAGTGTCTGCACCTGGGGAACACCCACCAGACTAAATGCAATTAGTCTGGCTGGTTAGTCAATGAACCATCAGGGAGAACAATGGGATTTTGGAAATGTTAATCTTCACCTTCCTGAGAAGCTTCCTGGGATGCTGCTTTGACACTGCAGGGTCATGTGATCATGTCACCTGGTACTGGACCCTATCTTGGCCTCCTCGTATATTTCCAGTAATAGGGGGTGGGACTCAAACTGGGAAACAAAGGATTCCTGCCATATATAAATCCTATTTAAGGCAGGGAAGTGAGTTACTCAGAGCTCCTTCTTCATTGAATCCCCGCCCAGGATGACTGTGGAGAATATCTAAGAAACAAGGACTGGGGGTGGGGGGGTGAAGAGCTGAGCCTGGGCTGGAAAAGGTGTCTGGCCTGTGAAAGGAATGCCTAAAACAACATTTAGGGTAAGAAATTACTACGTGTAACCAGTTTCTTTAATGTATTAAACTTAGTTTGCGTGTTTGCTTTATTTGCTCAGGGATCTGCTTTGATCTGTTTGCTATCCCGTATAATCAGTTAAAATCTTTCCTTTGTAGTTAATAAACTTGTTTTGTTTTCTTTAAACCAGTTTGTGCAATTCATAACTGTGGGGAAAAAAGCTGTGAATATCTTCCTCTACATTGAGGAAGGGGGTATTTTTACGAGCTTACACTGTACAGATTTCCGGGCAGCGCAAAACAATACAATTTTAGGTTTACACTCCAGAGGGGGTGTGCACTTGAGTGCTGGGCAATTCCTGAGCTGAGTCTTCCTACGCAGAGCTGATTTCAGTGTCTGTCTTTCTGCAACTGTGTGTGTCCCTATCTGTATGTGTGCTGGAGGAGGCTTGAGGGTCTGGCTCAGCAGGATAGGGTGAGGGATCCCAGGCTTGTGGAACGGGCAGGCTCAGTGGTACCCCAGTATATCAGGGGCACCCTGGGGGGGGGGCAACCCATCACAGCATGGTAGGCCAAATTTATGCCAGGAGCAAATTTTATATCTAATTTATAAATGTCTTATTTTTTAAACAAACCTAACGTTGGATAACTTAATATCTGCAACACATATGGTGATGGTTTTAATAAAATTAGACTGGCTTTGGACTTGAAGGCAAGAAATTGTGTACACTGTAGGCTAAGCATTAGCTCTCTTGGCAAGAAAATTAAATTCAATCACATTTCACTTAATTACACTAAACTGCAATATCTTAGGATAAAACCTCTTCATTGGATTAGACATTCACCTTTTCTGAAAATGTTAACCTTCTTGCTGGCCACCACACTGATGCTTGCTTGCCATTTAATTAGATGTTGCATCAATTATTTGAATTATCATCATATTCTGATTTAAATGCATTTTATATAGATTTGGGTATTGCTCCGGTGTTGTCCTGAAGTTACTGAAAACTTAGTACTTAGTAGCTCTGACAATCAGGATATTTATTTAGGTGCCTAAATATGGATTTAAGTTTATCTTCATGCAACCAAGTTTGAAAATGTCAGCCTCAGTGTTTCACGTTAAGAAGATGTCAAAAATTAAATTAAAAGTGTACAGTTACATGTACAGTCCTAAGTCATCTGCAAAATGATGATGTATAGCAGCAAACTGTTAACAAAGTTTGTTTAGCATGCATATTTCCATCAGAATATTTGTGGAGATTGTTGTGCAGTGTATGCGTGTGCATGCACACCTATGGTAAAGTTACAAGAAAAGGCAGACTGTGTGTGTCTATATACATTATTCAAAATGTTCATGCTTTGAAGGATTCACTCACTTTGTTAGATTTATTGCTTTTGCCGTTTGAAGGATGGGAATAGGAACCATTGTACACTGAAAATCACAGTAAGCTAACAGAAAAAGAATACTACCTGTACTACTGTACATGTTTAGGACTAGATCTGTGGCAAAATTACAGTAATTGCTTTGACAATAGAAGTATTATAACTTTGTTTTATATATATATTATGTATATTTTTGCCTTGTTCCACGGAACATGTCACTGTGGATTAAAAACCATCTATTTATACTTTTTAAGCCATTTTGGTTTTAAGGACTAGTGTATGTTGGTACAACATTGGACAAAGTCATCTTTGCCTAAGTGCCATGGGGACTTGGGGGGGTGGGGGGTGTCCCTAATTATACTCAGTAGAGTTCTCATTGATGTGGATAATTCTTTTCTTTTTGTTAAAATCTTGTAGGTATTCCAGCAGAGACTGCTTTGAAGGATGGCTTCACTGAACAACCAACTAATGTAGATGTCACAAACAGAGATGAAGATGTCTGGGTTTTGGGTTGCAGGTTGGGACAATCTGTGCCATTTGCAGATTATAATGAGGGAGAAAGAGTCAACAGAAATATATTGCATCTGAGCCTCGACCTGAATGTAAGTAGTTCTCTGAAAGACAGGGTAGGTGCATACTGGTTTTTGACCAACAGGCACTTATTGAGCGCATTAGTTTTTTATTACAAATAGGTTCCAAATGATCTAAAACAAACTTCTTATTTTAGGCTGGAGTATGACTTCCAGTTAGCTGCAAGGCCATTGAGTTTTCAGGAAATGCAAATACTCCTCCAAGGGAAGACAGGGAGGGGAAGACAGGGAGAGAGCATGCGCATTTGCTAGGTTGAAATATATAACAAAATTACGGTAATTTTTTTGTTAAACCTTTTCTAGCAGCTATTCATTACTGATTCAGTATGTGGTAATGCTTGAAACAAAACAATGTGTAACAGTGACATCTATTGACAGAGATACTAGAATTGATTTAGAATAATTCAGTCTATTATATCACTGAACTTGAGCTCATCTGGTACTTTATCTTTGAACTGTTTTTAATTGTAGCTTTTCGTCCATCTCACCCTCACTTAATTTGTTAAAATAACTATTTTGACTGTTGATGTGCTACTGTGATAGTACATACATAAATTACATCTCACACTAGCGTTTTTGGAATATTCTTTAGATAATTTCTTGAAATGAAAAACAACTAGGATGGAATGGATTGGTTTTGGTCCTTGTCTGCTTCTACTGCTGCAAATGGATGCTGCAACAGGGAGAAGTCAATCCATGGTTCAAAAATTGCACATGCATATAAAGCCTTCATATACAGTAGGGGATATTTCAAATTAAAATTAATTGACCACAGTAATTTGAATTAATATGGGAAATCTGACATTAGTAAAGTAGTTTGTTTTCATCTTTTCTTAATCTTGCATCACCTTTTTTGTTAAAAAACAAACAAACAAATTTCTCTCTTTAGAGAACTCGTTAGCCACTCTATAAAAGTTTGATTTCCCTCTGTTGCTGTCAAGGAAAAAAGAAGTGTTCATGCAACTATTTCCAAAAGACTCTCAATCTAAGTGATTATCCCCTAAAGTGTGGTGATGGTCACCATAGTGAACGTCAAAACAGCACCTGTTTTACACAACAGATCCAGTCCCTGTGTGCACTGCAAGTCTTACATGCTTTAGTTACTGAATAAATATGTTTTTTTTTATTCTGTTAGTCCTGAGCAGGCAAAGTAGCTATGGGAAATTGAGATGGCTTCTGCTCTGTCTTGAATATCAAAAGCAAAATGCAAAATCTTTATTTGTTTTGATGAATCAGAAGATCTCATCTTTACCTTCAGATCACAGTTTGAGTTTGCAGGGTTTTCAGTTACACAGACTTGTGACTTGTGAAGTAATTGTGTCTGATGTAGAAAATATTGAAAACAATTAAACATGGAACCCCACCCTGCCATTTATTCAGTGTCATATCTCAGAGTAAAAAGACACTTAAAACAGGTGCCAACATGTACCTTACTGGTGAGAAATACTTCTCAGTGCATTACTTCTGCCTCTAAGAAGGCATTGCTCTTATTTCCATTTCGCTTCTCTTTGTAGGGACTCAATTCCATAGTGTCTGGGTTTAAAAAAAAAAAAAGTTTATAAAGTACAGAATCATGGAAATGTAGGGCTGAAACGGATCTCAAGCAGTCGTCGTGTCCAGACCCCTGTGCTGAGGCAGGACCAAGTAAACCTAAAACATCCCTGGCAGGTGTCTGTCCAACCTGTTTTTAAAAACCTCTAGAGTTGGAGATTCCACAACCTCCTTTGGAAGCCTGAAGTTCTTAATTATCATTATAATTAGAAAGGTTTCCTAATAATTAACCTAAATCTCTCTCGCTGTAGATAAAGCCCATTACTTCTTGCCCTTCCTTCAGTGTACGTGGAGAACAATTGATCAAAGTTCTCAATATATTTAACATATTTGAGGACTGCTATCATGTCCCCCCTCAGTCTTCTTTTCTCAAGACTAACATTCCCAGTTTTTTTTAAAATATCCTCTTAAGTCTGGCTTTCTAACCCTTTTCTCATTTTTGTTGCTCTCCTTTGGACTCCCTCAAGTATGTCCATATCTTTCCTAAAGTGTGGCTTCCAGAACTGGACAAAGTACTCCAACTGAGGCCTCAACAGTGCTGAGTAGAGCAGGACAATTTCCTCCCGTGTTATACATACAACAGTCCTGTCAACACCCAGAATCATATTTACTTTTTTTTTCAAGCTGCATCACATTGTTGACACATATTCAATTTGTGATCCACTATAACCCCTAAATCCTATTTAGCAGTACTACCACCTACCCAGCAAGTGCCCATTTTGCAGTTGTGCATTTTATTTTTCCTTCCTAAATGAAGTACTTTGCATTTAACTTTATTGAATTTCATCTTGTTGTATTCAGAACAATTTTCCAATTTGTCAAGGTCATTTTGAATTCTAATCTTGTCCTTCAAAGTGCTTGCAACCCCTCTCTGATTGGTTTCATCTGTAAGTTTTATAAGCACACTCTACACTCCATTATCCATGTCATTAATGAAAATATTGAACAGAATATTGACTAACCCCTATGAGCCCCAACTAGATATGCCTTCTCAGTTGAACAGCAATCCATTGATATCTATCCTTTAGGTATGGTCTTTCAACCAGTTTGGACACCCATCTTATAATAATTTCATCTAGACAACATTTCCTTGCTTATGAGAATGTCATGTGGGACTGTATCAAAATCCTTACGAAAATCAAGATATATCACATCTACTGCTTCCCCAATCCAGTAGTCCAGTAACCCTGTCAAAGAAGGAAATTGGATTTTCTTCCCATGGGACCCTACCTACCAGTTCTGAGTTAATCTTCTTTTTTGAAGTCCATTGTCCTTATTCTGCTGCTCTCACCCCTTCCTTTTCTCAGAATCATAAAATCATCATTTCATGATCACTTGCACCCAAATTGTCTTCCACCAGATTTGCTACCAATTGTTCTCTGTTGGTCAAAATCAAACCTAAAGTGGTTGTCCTCCTGGCGGCTACTTCACTTTCTGAAATGTTAGCACTTATACAATAACTCATAAGTATAGCTCACTAATCAGTGGGAGCTGAGGTCACTCACAGCCCTAAAATCCTAAAAACCTAATTATTCTTGGTATGGTCAGCACCTTATGGGTGCTTTGTTCCAGTAATGAATTGCCTTTTTTTAATGCATCCCCTATACAAATGTAAGTGTTAATCAGACTGCTGGTTAGCTATGTATTGACTTCTGAAGAAAAAGACATTCAGGAACTTTACTGCCCCTGTTATGTGTGTGTTTTGCCTCTTTTAAGTGAAAGATAAATGTTAATAGCTAGTGTTTTCACAAGTAGGCACTTACTGTTTTTTCACTCTTTTCCCCATTGAACTCATTTACTCCCTTTTTCTTATATTATGATTTATTTGTATTGTGGGAGCATCTAGAGGTTCCAACTAAGATTAGGGCTCTAGAGTGCTAGGTAGAATAAGAAAAATTCCCTGCCCTGGAGAGTTTACAGTCTAAAAAGAAAAGACCAACAAAAGGTGGGATAGGGAAGAGAAGCACATAGAGAGGAAATGAAGTTCATGCAACATAGTAGAGCAGCAACTAGAATCCAAGTCTGCTTGGTCCCAATCTGGTGTCCAATTCACTAGTCCATTCTGCCTCTCACCATTGCTCTAATCCAGGGATCAGCAACCTTCGGCACGCGGCCCATCAGGGTAATCCGCTGGCGGGCCGCGACACATTTTGCTTGTGTTGACCATCCGCAGGCACGGCCCACAGTGGCCATGGTTCGCCATTCTCGGCCAATGGGAGCTGCAGGGGGCCATGCCTGCGGACGGTCAACGTAAACAAAATGTCTCACGGCCTGCCAGCGGATTACCCGAATGGACCGCATGCTGAAGGTTGCTTACCCCTGCTCTAACCTGTATTCCATTTTGTGTTTGTGTACCTTTCATAATAATTTTTAGCACCTCCCAAACATTAACTAATCTTGTCAACATCATTGTGTGGCATGGTCGTATTATCCTAATTTTACAAATGGAGAAATTAAAGTAGGAGGATGAAATGATTTGACTAAGCCACAGATAATCCGTGTCAGTGCCCAGATTAGTACGCAGGAGTAATCTAGATTTAACTCAGTAGCCTCTCATGCTGTTGAGTTCCCCTTGTGGCCAGATCGATCTCTCAGTGGAACTACAGTGTTGACTCAGCTTCAGGCAGCCATCGTGCATTCCCTGGCTCCCTAGACACCTTTGAGGAGCAGTGGGCACTATCTGGGGTTCTCTGCTTAGTGTCCCCCTCAGGCTTCCTGCTTATGACCCTGTGACCTGCACTCCTGTCCCTGTTCATCATTAGTTGTACCCCGAACTCGCTTGATCCATGGGTTCAGTAGCTCCTCCCCTTTAGGCTGGGGGAGGGACCTTCAGATCTGGATGGGCTTGTGCCTGCCCACCCCCAGGACTTCAATAGGTACAGGCAGCCATCTGGTGGTCCTAACAACATCAGTACCTACACAGTTATAAATTAATCCCGGGGTCCTATATAGTTGAGACCTACAGCTGTTGATTGGCTAGCTCTGAGTGGCTGCATAAGGGAATGGAAAGAGAATAATTTCTAATTTATTTATAGGAAAAATTCTTGATAAGCTTTTCAAAACTCTAACCATTTATTTACAATATCAATGTTTTTTTAATCAAACATAAAAACTGAGATTACTCTGACACTTACAAACTTCCAAAAATTGAGGGGCTGCAGGCTGTCATTGAACAGAGGATAAAACCTTAAAAGCACTAAGTCCAACAGCAGTCCAAACAAGGATGTAAACTACATTATTCCAGTGCTATTCTAATTGTCTACTATTGCTCTAGAAAAGCAGCAAAAATAAATATTAACTTTTATAGCTTTCACTAAGACTTCTGTTAACAAATGGATCTTCAGTGTCGTCATCCCATTTCCCATGCTCCTTTGTTCCTATGTTTGCCTCACTGCTGCAACCTTGAAATGTCTCTCATCATCTGGGATATACTTGGAATCATATACTGTGTGGATCCAGGGTTGTGAGCTCAGTCTCTCTCTCTCTCTGCCTCCTTTTTTTTAAACCATGACTCTTGACCTAGCAAACAATCATTTATATCTGTTAAAGTATGCGGATGGACATAACTCTGTTCTGGGTTAATGGCTGAGTAAATGACTCAGCAAGAGGCTATTTTGATCCTCCCAACTAAAGAACACCCAGTTAAGATGAAATTGGTCCCTGTGTTGTGTAACATATTTGACTTTAATTCCTGCTCTTTAAGGATATGACACAGAAGTGCAAGCAGTTTGGCTGGTAGCTCTTTCAGGGTGAGGTTACTTTTGTAGTTCCTAATCATTTGCATAGGAATGGTGCACTTTGTCCAGATCCCATTATGTGGTTTATCTAGCACTCTGTGTGTGTGTGTGTGACTCCTTCACACCTTTTGTTAAATCTCACAGTTGGGATTTGAGCCAAATACGTAACTTCTTTTTTGAGATACACTGCTGAAATCATTGATCTGTAAATGTTTAATGACCTATGTAGTTTTTAGTTTAATGACCTAATTGGTAAACAGAAAGTAAGAATTATTGTATTTACCTGTGTAGTAGCACGGGGATACAGATTTCATTAGGACCACTAGCCATCACATTCTCACCAATCTGCTTTAAGGGTAGTTTTTGTTTTAGGGACCCCAAATTCCTTCATAAATGTATGTACTACTGTGGTGGAGGCTGTATACGCACCACATTAGTTCCTTCTGAAAGCTGTGGAAGAGGCCTGATGTGTTAGAAATTGAAAGTAATCTAGGGTAAAATCCATTGCAGGGTAACGGTAAATTTCTCAAAAACAAGCATTTATAAAACCAGAAAAATTAGAGTTAAGATTAAAATTAAAACAAATCTAAGGTATGGAAATGCTCAGAAAAGACAACTTAGTTCTGCCCTGTAGTGATATCTAAGGAGCAGGGAGAAAGGGAGGCAAAGTCTTTAAAAATCAGTTTAATCTATTCTGGGATTATGAACACTAAAATCCTTCATCATAATCATATTGTTATGATATGAGTTCACTACTCACATATGAGTCCTCAAAGAATTTTTTTTCCAGTTGGTGACTAAGGCAGAAAATGAATTGGTCTGTGTGTGCAGTTTGCTATAACCATTTAAACGCTTTTGTTTTGAGTGTTGGATTATTTGAGTCTACCACACATGTGCATTCTATCTTCCTGGATAATTGATGTGATAGGCTACAGTCATCCCCACAATCATTGGTGGTTTTTGTAAGCAAGCTAGAATGCAGAACTTCAGCCTTTTGTTGTATCTGACTGCTGAGCCCTTGTCTAAGCAGAAGAGAACACACAACCAGCATCATCCTTTTTTATTTTGGTGGTAAACAAATCAAAAAGGCATTGCTATGGAAATCATTATTTTCTGATGATGGCTTGCCCTCTGTAGAACAAGTAATTGACCTCTAATTGTGTAATCATTTTCAAGAGATGATTCAAATACTTCTCCTTCCAAATCCCCATGCATTGGAGCCACATTGAAATTCCTCCTTAGCTTCCTGTATAGTATTACCATATGGTTGTAGACTAGCCTGTGTGTTCATGTCCATCCCATTAATCTGTGGTTCTGGTAACAGAAAGGATCTGGGAATGTCACCTGAACTGTTTCTGACAGAAAGTCTAGGACCCTGGTTTAAATCCCTGAGGGGAAGGGTTATTTTCTTTGTGTCTTTTATTATGTGTTTTAAGACTCTCCCCAGGGAAGGCATTATGTACTTCAAGAATTCTGTCCCTGAGAGGGTAATGGGAGGGGTGTGTAACTTCCATCTGTGATTTAAATGTAGGTCACAAAGGATGTGGATTATTAAATGTACTTTCAGTTGTCATGAATGTTTTTTCTGTGGTATAATTAGTATGTCGACTCCTCCTGGTTCTGAAAGTTGCTACCACTGATTTCAAGAGCTTTTTTTGAAGCATTAGGGAGCTGAAGATAGGTCAGGGCAGAACCGGGTGGCAGGATTTGTAAATTGCCATAACCTATTCTTCTTAGAGAAACTGTAGCTATTTATAGAGGGGTACTGAGAAACATGCACCCTTTGAGTCCAGGGTCAGTAGCGAGTTCTGCTAGAGGATGTTTCGCAGGAGATTGATTCCCTCAGTGTTAAAACTCCTGTATGTCAACTCAATCCCATTCATTTCTCACTGCATGATGGTATCTTTGGCTTATTCATACACACCACACACACTAGTTATGTTTTACTCAGAAACACCTTATCCAATAGATAGGAGTGCTTGTTTTTTTACCAATGATTCTGTCTCCTTGTTTGAGGCGACTGTCTGATTTTGAAACCTGAATGGATTGTGGAAGTTTTATATGAGGCCAGGGATGGGTAAACTGAGTAGCCTGTAGGTTGTGTGGTAACCTTGAATTGGTTGTAGAGTACCTGGATCTTGGGATATTTTTCCCAGTAGTGGATACAAAGTTGGGCTCCTTCCCTCAGGCTGAGGTCCTGATGGCTTTGGGACAGGGAGATTGTTTTCCTGATAATGTGCTTCAGGAAGTGAAAAAGGCAAATTGTAAACCAGTGTTGTTTGCTAGGTACCTTTCTCTAGAAGAGCAGCTGCTTCTGTAGGGATTGGATCTGGCTCATCACAAGGTATTGCCACTTGTGCAATACACTATTTCACCCCCTTTTTTCACTGCTCCAATTCTGACAGCTGGACACAAAGTCTTTATTGTATAAGTCTACAATTTATCTGGAATACATATTAACAATAGGTCATAAAACCTCCTTATCTTCACTGCAAATGAGTGCTGTCACTGCTACTGAGCTAATTGCACCTTGATCTGCACCTGCTGTCCTTGATTGTACCCTCGCAGGTGACAAGCCTCTCTACCTTCACCTTTCTTGGGGTGGAATCATGTGATTCTCCCCCATTCAGACTGGGCCTTGGGTTGCAGTCCCCTAGTACTAACTGTGATTACTTTAGCAGGCCCAAGTTATAGTCAGTATCTGCAGTTCTGCTCCTCAGAAGCTATTTCCAATGGCACCGAGTGATCAAGCAGCCTTCTTAAATAAACAATCTGTTGCTTTGCAAAGCATTTCAGAGAAAGAGATCTTAAAACTATAAATAATGCCTACTGTTCAGCTGTCTTCCCTAAAACTTACCATCCCCTGGAAGCTTGGGTGGGCCTCAGCTCCTTCAGATACTCTCACAGGACTTGCCTCTGTGCCCATGTCTGTTCCTGCAGGAACTGCTCACTCACTCAACTCCGCCCTCCCTCTCTCCAAAAAATCTTTTTAACCATTTAAAGAAAAGGAGTACTTGTGGCACCTTAGAGACTAACCAATTTATTTGAGCATAAGCTTTCGTGAGCTATAGCTCACTTCACACTACATCGGATGCATTCAGTGGAATGCATCCGATGAAGTGGGCTGTAGCTCACGAAAGCTTATGCTCAAATAAATTGGTGCAAATATATAATTCAGAAAGAGTGTGTATGCCTGAGATAAGTCCTTAACATCACAACTTGATGTTAGGGAGGCTTTGTTTCTGAGCTGAGTAAAAGTCAGAAGTGTAATCAACTTTTTTTTTTTTTTTAGATCTTATGAACTTTCTTACTTTGTCATTTTACATTTTCAAAAAAAACTTTTCCCTAATTATTTTCATGCTTTCTTAATTTTTTGAAATATTTAGGCATGAAGTTAAATATAATAAATTGATAGTGCACTTTCTCAGTGCATAGGACACAGAAGTGGGCATTGTCTATTTCAATAACCAGCCTTGTAGTTACATTTTTTCTAAACTTTGGCATACCAGTGGTATATTATCTGCAAATGGCTTTTCTTCAGAAGAAGCTAATATCACAGAAATGAATGGTGGAAATTAACCTCATGATTAGCTACATGCTGTAATCTTCACCACTACGTGAGTTATGGATCATTGTATCAGAACCATTAGCACATTAACCACTGTGTCATCCATAATAGGTGAATGGGTGGTCTCACATTTAACAAGTCTCTTAATGGTGCAGGAAGAAGTAGACAAGGAAATTGGGAATTTCTCGTGTATTTGCAATTTTTGCAGTTTCTTAAATTGAAAAAGGAATAAAAATGAACCTTACTCTTAGTGTGAGAGAACTTTTGCAGATTGCATGCATGAGCTTTATTTATATGATACAAATAAAAAAGTTTCCCTTGGAAATGCTGAGGTTTACAAACTTGTAGCTTTCATTCCCAAACAGTGAAATTACCTTAGAGAGCCCCTTACATATATAGCGTTATGTAGGCAATATAGAGGAAATTATTGAACTGAAATGTCTCTGCAGAAGGTATTGTACTTTGAAATAATAAAAAACTAACACAACTCCTGTTCTCTACACAGTTAATTGCTCACTTCTGAGCTTTCACTGTTTACTCTGCCTACCCTTTCAGCTTTTTGTCATTGGGTGTGGTGAATGGTCGATAAGTACCTGTTTATAGTTCACAGAAATAGCCCTGGAGAGTTAAACCAGTAGTAATATGAAACCAGTCTTCTTGGTGGGTGTGTGTGTGAGGTTTGTTTTTTTTTTTTTAAACTGGCCCTGGAGCCTGAAATCTGCATTCCAGATGAAACCTGCAGCAAAGCGGAAGGAGAGAGCTTGATATTTTTTATTCAGTTTCAAGGGTACTACGTCTAGATACTGTAGCTGGTTGAGAATTCAGAACAGTCCAGAAGATCAACGAAGGTTGTTTTTGTTTGTTTGGTAGAGATTTTTGAAGTATTGCTTTGTGTGGATCTGTAATTTTACAGAGTTTTTTTGTGTGGTTGCATTTGCTAAAGGCGGTCTTAGACAAAGTGGAAAAGGTTACATGAAAGAAGCTTTCAGGAGTTTTCGGCAGACAGACGTTCACAACCCATAAGGAAGTAGGAAACTAATGCGATTCGTTCTGTTCAACAGGCTTTTTCATTTATACAGTTGCTCTTCACTTTTAACAAGTAGGATTGTGTAGCCAGTAGGATTGCAGGAATTGGGGCAGTGATCATTGGTCTGGTTTTCAACTGAGAGTACAATGCTGGCAGATTTTCGCTGACAAAAAGTCTTTTGTGTAAAGGAACAAGTAACGAAGCTGCCAAGAACTTTGAATACTGTATGTCAAGATGCAGAGCCTGCTTGTTTCTCTTGGACTGGAGTTGTAAAATTTGACAGACGCTTTCAGTCCATACTACAGCACTAGAAACAGGAAAGGAGGGATAGTGTGACCTTGGGGAGACCGGCTTTCCTTATGATACAAAAAGAAGAGCTCCCATTGCATTTCCTGTTGTAAGTTAATAGACTGAATGGGTGTAATAAACAATTGTGTAGAAGGTAACTAACCGTAATAACAAAAGTAAAAGCTATATTGTGGTTTGCCCAACATGGAAGCAAATAACACTTCACCTGGCAGCAGTGAGCTTTTAGATCTAGGGCATGCAACAGAGACTGAACGCAGCCAGCCTTTCTTCACTGCATTTTCTATGAAAGCACTTTTTGGATTTACTACTAAGTTGGAACCAGCAACTTTGAAAAAACAAGCAGTACTTAAGGCATTTCGAACTTTTGATGCTGATACAAATACCCAAGCTGCCAACCAAGACAAGGGTGGTGGTGGTCATGATGATTCAGAAGTACATCATGTGCTTCCCAAAATACAGCAGGCTGACCCGGAGGCCAGCAGCCAGGCTGACCCAGAGGCCAGCGGGCAGGCTGACCTGAATATGGAGCTAGCTGAACAGAATGAACCACCTCTTCCTCATTTAGAGTCTGTACAGCCTCCTTTGTCTGTATGTGACAGAGATGACAAGGATGCCATTTTTGTACAAAGTACTTTGGCTTATACAACAAGTGATACAGTATCGGACAATGAGAGTACAGACATAGACAGTGATGGAGACAAAACAAACAAATCTGTGTTAACTATTGTGGCTTTGTCTGATGAGTCTTTAGAGAATAACAACCAGGATAAGGAAGAATTGGAATCAGAAGGGTCCAGTGAAAGTAATGCCACTGTGGAGAGAGAGAAAACTGAGTCAAGCTCACCAATTTCTCAGCAGCTTCCAACAGAGCTGAATGGTGATCTGGAATGTAGCTCAGCTAGAGAAGACAAAATGTTAGCAGACGAACACTGCATTGGCCCACCTTCTCTAGAAGAAAATCCTCAAGAGCCTCTGAGTGGAGAAGAACAAGCATCTTCAGCAAACGGCACTAATAACACATCCTCCCCAAAATCAGCCGTAGGTGAAAAGACCTTTCAGCTACCTGCTTTCTTTAGTGGATTGCGCGTGCGAAAAAAAGGTCTAGCTGCAGAGGATGGAGAGACTATCACAGAAATTAAACCAAAGGACAGTGATTTGGCTCTGCTTAAATTAAAACAGCCTGTTAAGAAATCTAATATTATATCAGACGTGCTCACTAAAAAGAAACCAGCTGAGCCTAAAACAAGTCCTACTTTGTTGGAACAGCTCTCTCAGCTGTTAAACATTGAGGTCCCTAAAAATGAAGATAAAGCCAAAGATTCAGGTGAGGAGACTAGTGAGACTGAGACCAGTGATGAAGGCCAGGAGAGCAAAGCCACCAATAGAACAGAGCCCCTGTTCCCTGCTGAAGAAACAAAACCAAGCCCAGCTGAGTCGGCATTAGATGCATTTAAAGCTTTGTTTACGCGGCCTCCAAAAAAGGAGATGACTGTTGATACTTCAGAGCTGGAAGCCATAAAACGCAAAATGAGAAATGAAAAGGAGTTGCTGAAAGCAGTATTTGAGAGATCAAAATCAAAGCCTGGGAATGGAGCATCTGACCTGAAATCTGTAGGTTTGAGTTACTTTTACATTCTAAGGGCTTGAGATAAATAAATGGATATAAAATAATTTCTGCTGATAAAATGATTGGTGTGAACTAAAATAACTAAAGTCAAAATTTCAAGCGTGGCTTCTGATTTTGGGAGCCTTAAGTTTTGGCTTCCCAACTTGAGACACCTTTAATCTTTTCACAAGTGCTGGACAACCCGAGTTCTGAATGAAGTCAGTGAGAACTGTAGATGAAAACTTTTGAAAACAAGGCCAAAGATGTCTCAAGTTGGGAATCCAAAAAATTTGAGTCCCCCAACTTGTGTGTCTAATTTAAAAAATGTGGCTGCAAATCAATTGCTTTCCTTTCATTGAATGTGGGTGCTCTCTGAATCAAAGTTAAATTACAAGTATTTACTGTAAATATCTTTAATTATCCTAATAGAGAGTTAATACTGAAATTCACTCTTTATTCTTATTGTAAATATTACACTTCATATCATATACCTAGACTTCAAGAAAACCTAAAGAGAGTTATCAGAGATCAGTGTCAGCCTCAACTCTACACTGTCTTTATTTTTAATGGCTTTTCTTTCTAAAAGTAATTTTTGTTTTGTTTTTTAAAATCCTCTTAGAAAGAATTGTATTATGACAGGTGATGCAACAGACAATAAGTTGTATATAATTTTCTGGGTGACTTGTCCAAGAGAGGGGCCTTAAAAGGTATCCTCTGTCAATTGTCTATACACCTAAACTCTGATCTTACAAATACTTCCACATGTTCAGCTGTACACAGGACAGTTGTCCCAGTGAAATCAGTGGAACTATTTATCTGTTTAAAGTTAAGCATGTTCCTGTATGTTTATGGGATTGGAGCCTCTGTCAATATGGTGTTTTGGATATGTGTATTTTTAAGTGAAAAAAGGCAATAAAACCCCCACAAAACTCTCCCACATTGAGAGTCTGAATAAACCAATATAAATTCATAGTAAGGACCTGAACTTAAATGCAAATACATAAATTTAAAAGCCCCTTTGAGTTAAATGAGCAGAAAAAGGACACATCCTTTAACAATTACAGATGTGCGCAGATGTAATTAAATTCATAAAACTATTTTCATTGACTACAGTAGGATTGCATGTTTGAGTAAGGGTTGTGGGGTTGGGTCCTAAATCTGAAGCTGGATAACCTAGAATTTGTTTGCCTGTACTCCAAGTTTTGAGTTTCCATTCGCGTGCGTGCATGTGTGTGTGTATGTATGTGTTTTTAAAAAAAACCTCTAAGAACTTCTCCTGGGTAGACTGAGACCTTGTAGACACAATATCGGCTTACAGTAAATTTCCTGTGGTGAGGAAAATGTAGATGCTGGCAGGGCATTTGTTTCTCATGTGTAGCAGTGACACTAGTGAGCACTACTATAATTCACCTGCAACAAAACCATGTTTGGCTCTTCCAACTTTAGCTATAGATACAGAATAAATATGAAAATTCCTGACACCGTATTAGCCTCCTTGGTTCACAACAGGCAGGCAGCTTCTCAGAGCTACTTTGTTTTATTTAAATTAAAATGCTGCATGTAACATGCTAGTAAGCTTTGTGATGTTTCCCCCCACCCCCAAAGCAGTTGTTCTTACACTCTTTTCCTCCTTTCTTCATCCTCACCGACTGAATTTCATTTATAATGGATTGGAATCAAACTGATAATCATCCTGGCTCTAATTTTATAATGCAAATGAGCTCCAGTTATGGACGGCCATTGCTTTAAATACACAAGTTTAGTTAAACACAGTATTTACCATTTTTGGAATGGATTAATATTGCAACATTTTAATCTTCTCTTTTTCATATTTTTAATAGCCTGACCTAAATCCCTCAGAGCAAGATGACAAAACTCCAGGGAAACTCCAGGCTGTCTGGCCTCCACCTGAAATCAACGAGGGAAAAGAAAAAGTGGGGTTGAAGTACACTGAAGCAGGTAAAACAAAAAGGTGAAAGACTTGCAGAAATGGACTGTTGTAATGTTTCAAGTGTTGGGTTTGTGAAATATAAAAATATAATGATTATTTTCTTATTCTAAAAAGCTGACAGCATATTATTTTTTTCTCACCATGGCACTAGTTACCATGACCTGGTAGGTAGGTAATTTGAAACTCTCTGTGGATTTGGATGCCATCTGAAGAAATTATAACCTTTTGAAACTTCTTATGAAAAAAAAATTGCATTGTTTTCTGATACACTAGGCCAAACATATATCTGGTGCAACTCTGTTTAAATTAGTGGAGGGATCAAGATGGTCTAATATGTCAGAATTACTAGAGATTCCTTCTTTTGGGGTTAGAACAGATTTTGGGTATTGAATCTGCCAGATTCTAGTCTGATTTGCTGATTCTCTTTAGGTACCATTACACTTATGTTTTTACATTCAGAGTAGAAGTAGGAGTATTAACGTGTTTAGTTTTGTTACCTTCTTTGCATAGGCACATAGGAGTAGCTGTATCCAATCAGATCACTGGTCCATCCAGTTTGGTATTTTGTGTGTAACAGATCCCAGTACTAGATGCTTCAGCAGAAGGCATGAGAAACCCAATGCTGGACGTTTCTGGAATAGTCTACCTGTAGGAAAATGTTTCATCCTAGCCCATATCAGCTAGTTGTTGGCTTGTGCCCTGAGCATGAGGGTTCATAGACCTTAAAAATGTGTTTATTGTATCCAAGTGTAACTCTGGCTGTTCTCATTATTCATACATTGTGGGATTTTTCTAAAGCACCTAAATGAAAGGCAATGGGATTTGTGTTCGTAATTCACCTAGTTACTTTTGAAAAATTTATCCATAAATGATTTAGTAGGATTAAAAAAGGATTAAATTCTTGGCCTTTATGCTATATTCTGGCAATAAATTCTGCAGTTTAATTGCCTGTGTCTTGTATTGGGTTTAAATGTGTTGTCTTTTAGTTTCAATTAAGGCCTACCTGCTCTTGTATTACTAGAGAGGGTAAATGGGAGTAATGGATTTACTTTTCATATATGATTCATTATCTTGTTTATTTCTATTGTGTCCCTTCTTATTTGTCTGGATTCTAAACTACATATTCTCACTCCTTTCACTGTCTCCTTGACTCATAACTTTTTCACTTCCTCCTGAACCCCTACTATTTCTGAACAATGACTCATAGGTAAGAGAATAATACTAGTTAAATGATGTTCAGTGTCAAAATAGTACTGTTAACATATAAAGTAAATAAATTGTTTAAGTATTTTGTAGTAGGAAAAGAGGGAGGGTTATTAGAGGGGAGAACTGAGAACTAGCACCCTAGGTTTTTTTCTGTCTCTGCAATTGACTCGCTATGAATTTGGGCTAGTAATTTAACCTCTCTCTCTACTTTAGCTTACTGCTTTATAAAATGGATGTAACACGAGGAGTATCTTCCGCACAGGGGTGTTCAGAAAGTTAACTACATTTGTTTTTCCAGCACTGACAGGAACACCGCTCTTAACTCATCTGACCCACCATACTTCTACATACTGAATTGGGTCACTTATATTGTAGCTAATCAGTTGGAAAACTCAGAGAGATCCCTAAATGAACAGTACAATATATGTGCAAAGTACAGTATTTCAGCTTTTGACAGGACTTCCACTGTTTCCTCTTTTTCTGAAACTTCTATTTGTTTTTTAAAAGTACTACATATGGAGTATTTGATATTCCTAACATGAAAAGTGAAAAAAGGGCTTTCCTATCTTTTTTTTTTCCTACTTTCTAGATGTCTAAAGTGAAATATAATCTGTCATAGCAAAAGGGGAACAAGCTTTCAATAAACAAAAGCTCCATATTGTACTAGTAATGAGATGAACTAGTTCATGCTTTACTGGGATGTGAATAGGAAGGGGGGGATTCACTTAGATCCCACATATATTGTTGTTTGTTACTGAGACGTTGTGGATGGCAGTGTCATCAACATGCTGATGGTATTCTAAGCCTTATTTTTATAGAGCCCAAATTCTACAGTCCCTTTATTCACCCAGTGTCTGGCAGAGATAGGAATGTTGATGGAAAAAAAAACTGCTGGTGATTCAATTGTGATGAAACACAAGTGATGCTTTTACAGGAGTTGGGTGAAGGCTGTGTCTGTAACATCTGTTGAGGATGTATAGTAGATTTGTGCCTAAATGGTTAGCAGCCTCTTGATTCTTTTGGCTCCATAGTTATTCCTGGATGCCCAGAGAGCAGTGGCAGCTTGAAGTGAAACTGTATGACTGGCTAGGACACTACAAGTGAAAACCTCAAATCAGCCATGTTGCCTGTGTTAGCTCTAGGTTTGAAAACCCTAATGCACTTTGCTTACGACTACCCCTGAAGCTCATCTGCAAGCTCCTGGAAGAGCAGAATGCTACTTGTCCCAAGTGTGGTGTCTTCTGCACAAGTGTCAATCTGCGTGGTGCAGACCTGCTTTAAATATACACAGCCTGTACCCAAGTCTTCACTGATTTCCTGTTTGCTTTCAAGTGCAATGTAAGGGGGTAGTGTTTATCTTTAAGTCCAGAGTAGTGTGGGACTCTATTATTTGATAGAGCGTTTCTCAGAAGATAACTCATTCCAACAGTTAAAACCAGATGGAAAGCTCTTGTTTTCAGAACCTACGTTTAAACACTGTCTATTGGCAGTAGGGTGACCAGATGTCCCGATTTTATAGGGACAGTCCGGATTTTGGGGTCTTTTTCTTATATAGGCTCCTATTACCCCCTTTCCCCGTCCTGATTTTTCACATTTGCTGTCTGGTCACCCTAATTGGCAGGAATCTCTCAGATATTGCTTCTCCTCCCCTGATTTTTTTGGAACATGCTCCTTTTAGTCACAGTCAGTCACAACTCGAGTCTAGCACAATTTTAAAATCACTTATTTTGTTTAGCATTTGATCAGTAGTTTGTTTTGCGCTTGTTCTGCATTTTAATCTCTGCAATAGAAGCTGGGAAGAATGCAGAGAGCTTAGTTATATGATTATTCTTTGCACATGCATAGTTTACCTATGAAGTAAAAGAGCTTTCAGTACATAATACCCCTGTGTTTGAAGAATTTGTCATCAGCAAGACACACAAGGGAAAAAACTACAGATCTGATGATCCCTATTAAAAATGCTTATTTAGTAAATATAGGTCTAGTAGTCACCTGAAGCTGGAACAACTTGTCCTATTGCTTAAACAAAGTGGAAAAAAGAGTAATAAGAAAAAAAGGACTTAATTGGTATTCATATTGGAGACAACTTTGGAATGAATCAGACTGAAATATAAATCCATTTAGCTTTCATAGCTATTCTTAACAACCTTTTTAGTTAATTCTTTTGTTTATATTTTTAAACAAGGTTCTGCTCCCTCAGCCTGTCTTTGCATCATACTTGATTCTGCAGTGAAGTCATGCTGTCTCTATGGCACCACAATTTCTATGGCAACAGACTCTGATGCTATAAACAGAATTTTGATTTCTCTGTAGGAAAGAGAAACCAGGCTCTGCAGGATAGCTCCCTTATTGAAACATAGGTGTTTTAAATGATAGCAAAGGAAATACCAAATAATGCCAGATGCTTTCTCTACAGTTTCTGAAGTATGAAAACCTCTTTCAGCTGTGCTGTGGATTGCCACTACGGGATCCTCCTTCAGCACATTTTAAACCAAATGAGAGGCTTGTATACTAGAGCGATGTATGTAGTAGTCTGAGCGTAGGTGAGAGCCACAAACTCATGAGCTCTAATCGTGGCTTTTTACACAGGCTTCCTTCATGGGAAAATTATTTACCCTGTCTGCCTCATTCTTCCTCTGTAAAATGGAGATAATATTTAAATGCTTTTATAAGGGTAGAGGTAAAGTAGTCTGAAGAGAAAATATTTGTAAGTGAAGGAATTATTATTCGTAATTTTTTCTAAATGAGTAAGGAATAATACTACGTAGGTGGCCTATATCTCTCAGAACTTATATTTGCCAGCTAGCCAACAGTAGCCAGATTCTTTAGGGATCTCTTCAGGCAAAAAGAGAGGAGGTGAATACTCCACTTGGAGCCTGTCCTTTTTAACAACCAGCTGGATGCTGGAGTATAAATGAATCTATTTCACTTTGTGTTCTTACTTGCCAACACTTGATATTCTCACGGGTTTCATGAGGACGTATTTTTTCAAGCAGCAAAATCTCACCATTTTTACTCTCATTATTGCTAGCTGTTTAGAGTAGAAATGGTGGAATCTGACCCTCAAGGGGAAATGTCACCATGAAGAAAGTGATCATATTTTACATATGAGCTTCCTACTTTCTGTGCCTGGATGGGGCGTTAGAGTTGTCACTGCAAAGATCTGGCTTAATTAACTTCAGGCAAACCCACAAAGCATTCTGTATTTTAATGAAAGCCTGATGTGATTTCCTGCCCCCCTTCAAAGCTCTACATAATTGTATTTATTCTTCCGTGTCAAGCTTTTACATAATCAATAATAATACTAATAGTATTTAAGTATTATTTGTATTGTACTAGTGCCTAGGAACCTCATTCATGGACTGGGACCCCTAGCAGAGTGTCTGACTTGTATCAACTTTTTTTATTTTAAAACCTTTGTGATGACATTTTCTGGTATAAATATTGTGTACGCTTTATTACTGGTTTGATAATAGAGTACGTACTATAGGTTTGCATTGGCCATATCTTAGCAATTAAAGGATTTCATGGAAGAAACCATATTTTACTGCTAAGATGCAAAAATAGAATTTAGAAAGCCTGTTCTTCTGGGATTTCAGTTATGACCTGTGATGCACATTGTTTTGGCAGATAATAGTTCAAGGAGATTCTGGCTGGCAGATTTTTCTGGCTATTGACTTTGTAATGTTTATAGAAATTCAGGATATGTTTAAGTATTATTGCCTACAAAAGGCTATTGGAAACTATCACATAAAGAGATTTTGCCATGTGATGGGTTATTCATTTGAGAAACATGATGCAGAAAAGGGAACATTTTAGTGTGTCCTAGTAAAACAGTTGTTATTCCATTATTTGTGGCAGGATCCAATTTACTCAGAGCAGGTCTACACTAGAAGCGCTACATCAGTGCACCTGCTCTGCTGAAGCGCGTCCGGTGAGGACACTATGCCAACGGGAGAGCGCTTTCCCATTAGCTTCCATCTCTTGTGGAGGTGGATTAGTTATGCTATGTCAGTGGGAAAGCATCTTCTGCTGACATAGCAGTGATATAGACAGCGCTTAGGCCACTGTAACTTGCGTTGCTCGAGGGATGTCTTTTTCACACCCCTGAGAGATGTAAGTTAGATCAACTTAAGTGGTAGTGTAGACATGACCTCAGAGTTACTTGAATTCATTTGATCTTAAGAGTTGTTATTTAGACATAGTATTAAAATCTATTATAGAGTTAACAGTTTATTAATGAATAGAAAGCATTAAGTAGGAATATGTTAGGAAAAAATGATAAATTAACTCCCCTATTATGTGCATATGGACTGAAGTTGGAGTTTTTGTGATTGATGGTAACTGCCAATTTGACTCCAGTTCATTTGGTGATCGAAGTAGGAGTTTTAAATTGTTTTACTATATTATTTGTCACAAATGTTATAACAGATGTGTTCCAACTTGGTATGATTTAACATATTTTGGCAAGTTGCATTGATTTCTGTTGGGAAACTGATGGTTTTTATTACAAACCAGCTTGCCACTTGTGACTAGTGCAGCCATTTAAAATTTATACCTTCCAAATATCACTCATCTGGAATGACTGTCACATCTTTGCTCATAATGTCAGAATCTCATTCATGTCAACTGAAATGCAACTAATAATAAGGATGGTGGGCAGTGAGCAAAGTTTCCCCTTTATCTTTTCCTCCTGACTACAAGAGGCTACTCCCGGGGCTTGTGAGTAGGCAGCCAGTTCTGTTCTATATTCTCTTCTATATGGGTTCTTAAACAACGCTCATCTCTCATGACTGTAGTATCAGAGGACTTGTCATGTGAACTAAGACCACTTTACTCCTGAATGAAAATGTCCACCAGAGGGTTTAATGTGCATTAACTTATGTGCATTGACTTCATATCTTTAGTTGATTTGCCTTAACTTTTCTGTGTCACCATGTAGATGTGCCCTGAGCGCCTTCCAGTAGTGCATTAAGCAATACTGATTATAGATCTATGTGTTTTAAGTCAAAGTTTACACAGTATTGCAGTGCGAACTACGGAAGTGTGAATTGCAGAGCATACCAAAGTGTTGCAATCTAACTGCTCTGTATCGACGCTGCTGGAATGAACCAAAGGTTCCTAGTTTGCATTAACATAGTCCAGTTTGAAAGACTATTACAATAATACGAACAAGGTACCTTTTAGTTTGTGCCAGCAACGTTCTTCACACAGATTGCAATACTTTGGTGTGCTCTGCAATTCACCAGTGGAAAGGAAGCCAGTATCTAAAAGCAGTTCTACATAGCAGAAATAGAATAATCACTTTAGGTTTTGGCTCCAGGATTCTGGTGCCAAAACAGATGAGACCATTTGACTTAATAGTAAAATCCATGGGTTTAATGAAATTTACTCTCTTGTATCAGATTTTATTCTGTGGTCTTACACACCATGTGTGTTCAACTTCTGTCAGAACCAGCCTGTGAACATGTGTGACTTAAAAATGAGCCTAAATTAAAATCCTGGATCAGAACAACCTCAAACATTGTAGAATTTTGGATCTAGATTTAGATCAGAGTTTTGGGCCTCATCTGGTTTCATCTCCTCCCATATGATAAAAACACATGCTCTTACCAGTATGGGATCCATTTTATTTTACATAAGAAGGTATTGCATACATATGATGATAAATCTTCCAGCTGTTCCAGGCTCTCAGGAACCTTAGAATGTGTACTTATTCTGTATTTGTGTAGTCTGCGATTAAGTGTATTGAAAAAATAATTTATGTGGACAAACAAGTATCTTCTTTTTATTTAATCTTTTGCTGGGTGGAATGGGTGGGAAGAATTTGTAATGCTTAGAAGAAATTCCTTATTAACTTTGCTCCTCCTGTTTGTTGGTTGGGTGGCATTTATTTGCTGTATCGTAGTATTGGAACCTTGCCACTGTAACAGGATAATTGCACACTGTATCATGTGATCCAGTCACATAATGATTTTTCCGTAAATATGGAGTAGGGAGGATATTTACTGGCACATAAATCAGGCTGCAGGTGCCCAACAGCAATATTTCTATTGCTGCCTTCCTGGCAGGGCAAAAGTGACAGGTGACGTTATTAATGTCTGTCATCCAGTAAATGAGCTGTAGCTTTAGCCTTACCTGTGACAAGAGAAGAAAGATCAATCAGATAGCTACTCAGGTGATTACTACTGAAAAGTGCTGTATGTTGCTTTGCAGTCAGAGGGAATGGAAGCTGTGTTCTTTCTTTATGCAGAAGAGACACCAAGACTTCGCATGTTTTCCTTTGTAAAGCCCAAACACTTGTAGGAATCATTTTATTTTATTGAAATGTTTGGCCTCCATTATTTAGGGCATTCATTTTCTGTTAATATATATTTACTGTAACAATTTAGCGATGGTCAAATTTTGATTAGAGGGTGATCCCAATAATTAAATTTTATTTAGACCACCCGGAATATCCAGATCTCAGTATTTGCCTGTTCAAAGCCCCTGATCTGTACCCCCTGTCCTTCAGATTATCCCCTAACCTTATTTTCTGGGAGGGACTCTCCCCAGTGACTTGCAAACTACTTCCCTCCACCACCCACACTTTCATTATCCCAGAATCTTCTGTTTTGAAACCTTAGGGCCTAGGGTGACTTTGTAGGTCTCCCTTCCCCCGCACTAATCTGAGAAAGATCTGGTAGTGGTGGAAGGGAGCGTAAGGCTGCCCATTCTCTGCTCTAAAACGAGGGAGAGCAAGAAATTGTGTTAAGCTGCTAGTGGGTAGCTGACTTGTGGGGCCTTGGGTAGTTTGGGGACTAAAGAGCAATGAAGACTAAAGGGTAACAATGGAGGAGTTGGAAACCAAGTATGTCGGGAAGGGGAGGGGAATCTTTGGGGAAGAGACTGAAGATAGGTGAAAGACCACACAGGATGAAGAGGGAAATCAATTGGGGAAAATGGAGAAATGCAGTGAAAGATGGGAAAAAAACTAATAAACAGAGTGAGCAGAAGTAAGAAATGGAAAAGAAAGAGAGGGCAAAACCAGATATGTGCAGCTTTCCTCATAGAATATCAGGGTTGGAAGGGACCTTAAGAGGTCATCTAGTCCAGCTCCCTGCTCAAAGCAGGACCAATCCCCAACTAAATCATCCCAGACAGGGCTTTATCAAGCTGGGCCTTAAAAACCTCTAAGGAAGGAGATTCCACCACCTCCCTAAGTAACCCATTCCAGTGCTTCACCACCCTCCTAGTGAAAATGTTTTTCCTAATATCCAACCTAGACCTCCCCCACCGAAACTTGAAACGATTACTCCCTGTTCTGTTAAGGTTAAGTACATTTCATGTTAATTCTGATTTTCATTCAATGGGTGACTCTCAAGCTGTGATAATTATATGGGTGCTTATTTGTGTTTGGTGTATGAATGCACAAGTTTCTCTGCAATGTAGGAATTCCTTATTCCAGGGAACTATTACTCTAGACCTGAATTGACTATGCCATTTGTACCAAGAGAGTTTCAAATATTCACTGTGATAGCCAAATACTATCAAAAATCAGTTCTCACTTTCTTTATTTTGTCCCCAAAGTTCAAACTAGGGATGTTTTTGGGAAAAAAAAAATCTAATTACATGGAATTACTGCAGCCTGTTTAAGAACATTTCTAATTTTATAAAACGTCTAATAATTAAAATGATGCAGTTAAAAGCCTACAAAAATTGTATGTATCTATTTTTCTGTTTCATTCAGCTTCCTCATGAAAGTAGACTAACTGGATTCACCTTTGTTATTGTTAATTTTAGCTTGCTGGTTCTAATGTACCAGCACAGCAATTCAAGATTTGCATTGCAAGCACTACAGTAAAATGTTTAAATACAAAACTCTTTTAAGTGGTGCTTTAAAAAATAATGGAAACATTATAAGACTATAAAAATGTTGCTCGGGCATGCAGGTGTGAAATCAGGAAGTTTCACACCTGGAGTTGCAGCTAAAAAGAGATGTTACGAGTAACAAGAAGGGTTTCTTCAGGTATGTTAGCAACAAGAAGAAAGTCAAGGAAAGTGTGGGCCCCTTACTGAATGAGGGAGGCAACCTAGTGACAGAGGATGTGGAAAAAGCTAATGTACTCAATGCTTTTTTTGCCTCTGTCTTCATGAACAAGGTCAGCTCCCAGACTACTGCACTGGGCAGCACAGCATGGGGAGGAGGTGACCTGCCCTCTGTGGAGAAAGAAGTGGTTCGGGACTATTTAGAAAAGCTGGACGAGCACAAGTCCATGGGGCCGGATGCGCTGCATCCGAGAGTGCTAAAGGAGTTGGCAGATGTGATTGCAGAGCCATTGTCCGTTATCTTTGAAAACTCATGGCAATCGGGGGAAGTCCCGGACGACTGGAAAAAGGCTAACGTAGTGCCCATCTTTAAAAAAGGGAAGAAGGAGGATCCTGGGAACTACAGGCCAGTCAGCCTCACCTCAGTCCCTGAAAAAATCATGGAGCAGGTCCTCAAGGAATCAATTCTGAAGCACTTAGAGGAGAGGAAAGTGATCAGGAACAGTCAGCATGGATTCACCAAGGGCAAGTCATGCCTGACTAATCTAATTGCCTTCTATGACGAGATAACTGGCTCTGTGGATGAGGGGAAAGCAGTGGACATGTTATTCTTTGACTTTAGCAAAGCTTTTGACACGGTCTCCCACAGTATTCTTGCCAGCAAGTTAAAGAAGTATGGGCTGGATTAATTGACTATAAGGTGGATAGAAAGTTGGCTAGATTGTCGGGCTCAACGGGTAGTGATCAACGGCTCCATGTCTAGTTGGCAGCCAGTATCAAGTGGAGTGCCCCAAGGGTTGGTCCTCGGGCCGGTTTTGTTCAATATCTTCATTAATGATCTGGAGGATGGTGTGGATTGCACCCTCAGCAAGTTTGCAGATGACACTAAACTGGGAGGAGAGGTAGATACGCTGGAGGCTAGGGATAGGATACAGAGGGACCTAGACAAATTAGAGGATTGGGCCAAAAGAAATCTGATGAGGTTCAACAAGGACAAGTGCAGAGTCCTGCACTTAGGACGGAAGAATCCCATGCACCGCTACAGACTACGGGCCGAATGGCTAGGCAGCGGTTCTGCAGAAAAGAACCTAGGGGTTACAGTGGACGAGAAGCTGGATATGAGTCGACAGTGTGCCCCTGTTGCCAAGAAGGCCAATGGCATTTTGGGCTGTATAAGTAGGGGCATTGCCAGCAGATGGAGGGATGTGATCGTTCCCCTCTATTCGACATTGGTGAGGCCTCATCTGGAGTACTGTGTCCAGTTTTGGGCCCCACACTACAAGAAGGATGTGGAAAAATTGGAAAGAGTCCAGCGGAGGGCAACAAAAATGATTAGGGGTCTGGAACACATGACTTATGAGGAGAGGCTGAGGGAACTGGGATTGTTTAGTCTGCGGAAGAGAAGAATGAGGGGGGATTTGATAGCTGCTTTCAATTACCTGAAAGGGGGTTCTAAAGAGGATGGCTCTAGACTGTTCTCAGTGGTAGCAGATGACAGAACAAGGAATAATGGTCTCAAGTTGCAGTGGGGGAGGTTTAGGTTGGATATTGGAAAAACTTTTTACTATAGGAGGGTGGTGAAACACTGGAATGTGTTACCTAGGGAGGTGGTGGAATCTCCTTCCTTAGAAATTTTTAAGGTCAGGCTTGACAAAGCCCTGTCTGGGATGATTTAGTTGGGGATTGGTCCTGCTTTGAGCAGGGGATTGGGCTAGATGAACTCCTGAGGTCCCTTCCAACCCTGATATTCTATGATTCTACTGATCACAGTTTTTATGAGCCTTTAATATTGAGCTTAAATTGACTGGATGTTTTAAAAAATGCATATAAGGCAATATTTTCCTAAATTCTCACCTTAATTCTAGGTATATTTAAATTCCTTTTAATTATATTTTTAATTTAAATGTCAATACAAGCTAGAATATTTTTAATTGCTGAATATAACATTTTCCGACAGTTACTTTAGCCTGAGTTTGCTGGGCAGAATGTTAGAGCGTTCCTTATTCAAACAGTGGGAGTTTTGATTGAAAAAGGATGCAGGATCATGCCTGTGGATCTAAGTTATACCCACATATAGTTATGCAGCAATGTGGGAGGATGTACTGGTGGCACCTAGCGGCTGAAACAGAAAATTGCTTGGGAAAGTAATGGAGGAGGAAATGTAGAGAGTTCTTCAGAAAAAAGATAAGAAAGTTGAGAATAGTGGGGCTGGTGATGAATATGGGCAAGCAAATCAAGAAAGTGCCCTGTTCAGAACTGCAATGAATCAGTATCATTAGGAGTGAGTGGAGAATCGGTACTGTAGGATGTGCTACATCAGAGGAATGGTAGGTTGCTCATTAGTTATTAAACTTTTTCTGGTACGTTTGTTCTCCAGCAGTTAACTTTTTTTTTTATTTTAGCCTTATTTTTCAGATACTCCTCTATACTCTGTTTAATAGTTGATTTTTTTTTTTTTTACAATAATGAAGCCGCTACACTTTACAGTTCTTCATTATGAATTTTACTACTTATGATTTTAGCTTTCAGTTAATTTCAGAGAACTCCTAATTTCTTATTTGATGTTTGGAGAAGCAAGCCCTTATGTTTAGAAGATGGTCTGAAGATCTCTGCGGGAAACTTCTTAACTAAACTTTTATATCAATCAGGTTCACTGGGGAGAAGTAGGCGTGGCCTTTTAGCTGTATTTTGGGGCTATGCTGCAACTGAGTGAGCTCATCATTGCTCAGGTTACGCTGATTCAGGAAAATAGCCCGTGCTTCGGTGCTGTCCTGAATTGGGGTCTAACTCTCTGCTCTTCCTGCTGCCCCATTCCCAAAGGAAATCTCAAACAAAACCACCTGATTCACTGTAAAGCCCAAAACGACTAGCACCATCATCCTGCGCATGCACAATCCCTCTTTTCACCATTTTGCAGAGTGCTGAGTTTTCAGTTAAGTTGCAAACTTGTCTTTTAGGGCAGCGTGTGAAGCTCATCTGTTTACCCAGGAATGGGTAAGGAGAAGAAAGGAGGGCTATAGAGGTGGAGGAAGCTGTTGCTTTGGTTTGATATGGTTCTTTTAACTTTTGTAAGTGCACTTAGAGCTTGTCAAAGTTAATTTTTATGGGTAAAATTAAATGTTCTTTGTCTTTGTCTAGGTTGGTATTAGTGGCACCATATTATGCACATATTTTGTTTAAGGCAACATCCTGGAATGTGCATTCTATGGTGACTAATACCTGTTTAATGCTTATGCTTTTTACTCACACTAATGTGAACTCTTTACTGTACAAGGAATTTTGCTATGTATCACGTACCGAAGGTAGAAGAGTGTGTATTGTATTTAGCAAAGCAATTGTGTGCATTGTTCCTTATTCAAATATTTTTTCCTGTTGGTATGACAATAAATTTCATGTGCTAAGCCGTTGTGTAAAGTATGTGTAGTGTCCAATGAAAATTAGTCATCTTTCATGTTACTGGGTATGTTACACATTAGAGAGAGATTCTTACTGTAGTATGTACTGTCTGGAAAACTGAAGTCTGTGCTTATACTTCTGTTATCGCTTGTAATGTTGCATATGCTTCAATTTTATCAGACACTAACACACCTAATACACTGATTAGGGGGATTTTTTTCCTGCGAGTTCCACACTAAATTTTCACCCTGGCTTGTAGACAAGATATAGGAGCATAGCCACTTCATCAGTGAAAACATCACTTTTATTTATTTGCTTGTTTATAAAAACAAAATCTTCATCCCCATCTGTGGCTTCAGATCAAGTTATATGGGGTAGAAATCTGTGAGGAAAAATTCTGAGCATAATTTCTGGGATGAGTTAGATTCCTTGTTCTGTTAAGCAAGTTGACTGAGTTTCATGGTAAGTGGTTAATTTAATTACCTTGGCACTTGTCATGTCCACGTGAAAACCTTAAAGGGGTGGGTGGGTAAGACAGATGCTTTAATCATTCTACAGCATGCATGTATATACGTATATAATATCTTGTGTTGTGACTTTTGTAGGAATGCTTGCAGGTTTGTTTTATAAGTGGGTGTTTCCATACCTGAGCTGTCGTTAACTGAATCACGTATGGTGTTACCCTGAAAACAGAATTAGGGTACCCTCAGAATAGCTCACCTATCACTCCTCCTGGGCTTACCTAAGATTCCCTCAAAAACAGATTAATTTAAATATCTCCTAAAAGGTTTTCCCTTAAAACAGCCTACCTGTTCACCTATCTGTTCTCCTATGGTATGGATCTCCAGGGTAGCTAAAGAAATTCCCGGAGGACACAGATACAGCCTTCTGAAAAATGCTATTGATTGACACAAGCAGTATTCTTTTCCAAAACAAGGCATCTTTTTATTTGTATAAAAAATAATCCATAATACAGTCGTAATCTAAAAACACACATCCCTTCAGCAATTTAAAGAGCACCGCAACTGCAATAACATACAGCTGAGATGATTCTAAGTGGTTGCACCCTGTTACAGATGACTAGTCTGTCACAGGCTGCTGACGCAGTCCCTAAATGCTTTAAATCTTATACGTTTCTTTCATTATCAACACATACACATTCTAAGACTATCCTGTAATTATAACTGACAAACTTACGCTATCTGCTGACACAGGACTCCTTCTGGTGCTACTGCTGCTTGCTGCTGCCGCTGCTGCTTTCTCGCTTGCTTCTTCAGGTCTCCTCTGATCTGCTCTTTTCCGGTCCATTCTCCTCAGCTCTATCTGCACTGTCAGCACCTCAGCTCTGACTTTCTTGGCTGCCCACTGACACACTGCCTTTTAGACAGTCCTGTCAGAACTTTCCAGACACTTTTTATAGTGTTTTTTCTTTTACTACACATTCCATCTTCATTCATTTTTTTTCTTTTGCTGCTACACATTCATTCACATGGTCACCGCTGCTGCTTATCTCAGAGTGTTATGATCTGCTGGATCCCTGCTAATTTGGTTTTCCCCGCCAATTTTATATTCAGTGCTATGTGACCTGCAGCTTCTATCTAATGGTGGAGTGACTCTTCCTTATTTATATTGGAAGCCAGAATTACAAAATGGAGCCTGGGGACTTCAAAATGGAGTTTCTCTGGTATCAGTGTGGAATTCAAGGGTTCTAAAAATGTACTTATGACTTAACTTTTAGCAGAGATGGTAATCTTTAATAGCAGTTAACAATCGAGACACAATTTTTCCTGATAATAGTGTAGCTGGGTTTGCAGTAGTGAATAGTGACAATGATGAGTAATGAAGCCTTTAGAACTACTGCTGTTTGACATGAGAATCACCGAGGACTATATCTGATTATATGTAATGAATATGAAAATATAAATATATTGTTTGAGGCTAAAATGCACTCTTGCTTATGCTTTTGTCTCTAGCTCACCTAAAACTTTACAAGGAGGGACCACCAGGTGGGTAGAGAGTGTATGTTGTTGTCTGTGTGTCTAGTCTTCGGTTTCTCTCGTTTCCTTAAAGGCAGTGAGTACCTAGTTTACCTAATGGAAAGATTTATAAACAGCATGTATTCAGGGCCTATCAAATTAACCAGGCCCCTTGTCATGCTGCAGCATAATGGGAAAATATTTCCAGAATTCTAACCTGAGTTTTATGGTGATCACTAAACCAATTCAGTTTCATCTAGCATGTCCCAGTTACAAGTGTCCCATTAAAATAAGTAGCACTTGGATTAATCTCTCTCATTTGAGTACCTATCTCAAAAGGTTCTGTGTCTGAGTGACAAATCTTGCAATACTAAAATGTTGGGGCTCCCAGGAACAGCATGACCACAGAGAACTGTCACATTTTTTGTATCCCATGGAACACATTGCTCCTAATTCAGAACAAGAATTTATTTAGCTCTGAGAAGGAAATACTGGCAATACCTCACCCATTTCAAAGCTGTGTGAAGGCAATTAGATACCAGTATATAAATTCCTAGCAGAGTTATTCATGAATCAGTGGAGAAGTGTCTGGAAGCAAAAGCAGATTTTAATTGTGCTGTAAGGAAATGAAAGGAACCACTTAACCTATTAATACATAATTATTTCTACTACACTTATCATTTGAGCAAAGCTTCTGTCAATTAATTTTAGAGAAGCCTCTTGTACATTGAGGAAATTGCAGTACAAATCCAAGTAACAATGGTAGGCTAGTGACTCATGCATCAAATATGAGCACCTCTGATATTTTGTAATGTTCTACAGTACTGAGTGATATAGAAATGGCAAGAAATAAAAATATTTTAAACAAAGGCAAAATTATCTGTGGCAGAGAATAAATTCTCTCTGCAAATTTGGCATTGGAAGAATTGCTGAAGGTTTCTGATTCTAATTGCAGAAAACTATTGCTCTATAGCTTAATTTGTGTTGATTAAGATTGACTTTCTCCTAGCAACATTTTTTTTTTAACTTTGCTGCAGGAATCCTTAAAAACAAAACTCCTTTTGCTTCTAACATCTAACTTCAAAATGTTTAGTCCAGAATATAAATATGGTCCTTTGTCTCTTTAAAACTAACCAACCTAAAATCTTTGTTATTTTAAAAATTGCTTTATTTGCTTACATGGTAATATTTTTTAATAATGTATTTAAAAGAACCACCCACACTCTGTCCTTTTTGAAGTTATTGCAGTTGTAAGTTGGAGATATTAAGTGAAACTTTGTGTCAAAAATACATTTAATACCTTTGAGGTGCAATGACCCTTGACATACTGTTGATGCATTTCTAATCCTTCTTGGCCCCCTGTAATATGGATTGAACTCAAGCTGCTTGAAATCTGTTTTGTGTTGTCCTATTCTCATTTTCTGGAATTTGTAAAAGTAAATTTGTAAAATACTATCAGAAAACACTCAAAAAATTAAAGCACTAGTTGTTATGTGTTTAAATACTAATAAGGGACCTGCTCTGTGCAAGCTTGAAAGCTTGTCTCTTTCACCAACAGAAGTTGATCCAATAAAAGACATTACCTCACCCACCTTGTGTTTTTAATATCCTGGGCATGAGCAGTGCATATAAGAGGTTGGGGGAGGTTAAGCATCTTCGCAAAAGGCTGCCCATGCAGGGGGGGCAAATACTGCAGATGCAGTGTGGGTCACCTCCCTTTGAAGTTGCGCTGCCTTTGGAGCGCCAGAAGAGAAGCTCCCTGGAAGTGGAGGGGCCACCAGTGCCCAGACCATGGCTCTGCCCCAAGGCCCCAACCCTGTTCGGCCTCTTCCCCTGAGGTATGACCCACTCACTCCTCTTTCCCATGGAGAGAAGAGGGCGGCAGGTAGGGGCAGGCCTCAGGGGAAGACATGGAGAGGAGCGGGATGGGGGGGTCTCAGGGAAGAGGGAGAGGGTGCTGTGGGGGTGGGAAGAGGCAGGGCGGGGCCTCAAGGGAAGAGGCAGAGTGGGGGCGGAGCCTCAGGGGCAGAGTCTCAGTCCAGGCATTGGTGGCCTCCTCACTCCTAGGGAACTTCCAGTGCTCGCGTGTAAGCCTCCCCAAACAGAAGACTCATGTGCTGCCTGGGATCTTGGTATTCAACATAGCTACACCAATCCTGCATATACTAATAGTCTAACAAATTAAAAAAACCCAGAACTATCATCAAATCAGTATGATAGATTCTGAATACCCTGCAACCCCTTTAGAACTTGCTTTTTAGTTTGCTTGCAAGTGTTGCTCTCCTCTTCTTTCATCTAGCCTGGTTCTGGTCGTCTAATTTTAAAAATAATATAATAGAAGAAAAACTGTGATGTCTAAAAATATGAGCAATTACAAATTTATTAAAAATCTGCATCTTTCCCTTTGTCGTCCTTGTCATGCTGTCTGGAGTGGCTCATGACCTTGAGTGCCAGCCTCAGGGCAGTGTGTCAAGAAACAGGACATACAGCCAGTTTGGGGTTTGTTATATCATTAGATTTCATCAACCAAGTAACACATGTAAACTCCTAACACACTAAAATAGCCTTAACATGGAGTCACAGACAGTCCCCTTGGTCACTCCAGTCTATCTTGCCACCTACGCCCGCCTTTTGATAGATGGTCCCTTACACCAAAAATCACAACAATATTCAGGTTACTCCCAGTCCCAAAGGTCAATTGTACCTTAGATCTCTTACCAAAGACAACACTTGTAGCCAATCCTGTACTAAACTCACTCAAGATTTGTTAGGAAAAAGAAATGAGTTATTTACAAGGTTAAAGGTGGTAAACACACACACACACAAATGAGTTACAGTCTTATGTTTGAAAAGGTAATAGACACTACTGTCATATGCAAGTGCTATATGTCCATTCGGGCTAACATAAAATAACCAGTTAGGGATCCCCTGCTTATGCTTAGAAATTTTGCTCTCTCCAAGTTCCAAGCAGCATAGTGATAATTTTTCTTGACAGGGATTTTTATCCCCTTCCCCCAGAGCTCAGCTGATGGGATGAGGGTTTGTGCATGTCTCCAGTTCATAGGAGGGGCGAGGAGCAATCAGCAAAGTCTTTTGTCCATTCCACAGTGGCTTGTCTGATGTCTATAGGCTGCCTTTGTTGGGGAGGAGATGACACCTCTTGTGGTAAATTAGTATTTCACACTTGGTAATGCTTCTCCCCTGACTCTGGCATTTTGCAGTTTTAGCAAACACTTAAATATTACCTTAAACATGACATACAGAGATTACAAGTAAAACATGCAGCATCCCACAAGAATTTCATAAAGTTTGAACACTAAACACATTCTCATAACTCTAATATCTATTTTAACAATACTAACACACAGGAGAGCCAGGTTGCTTTCCAGCTATGCATTTTTCAGTCTTTAGGGAGGCGTGGGGGTCTTGGCATGGGCTATCACCTGGTCTGCCAGCATCACAATCCCTTTACTGGTAAGCCCCTGGGAAATGGGCTTCTCTTTGTCTTTGAAGTGCCATGTACAAATCATTCATTATGCATCTTTCTTAAAGTCATTCTGCACATGGCTGTTGAAGGTGCTATCCACAACATGAGCATTTCTTCTCAACCCATTTTCATCATAGATAGTGCTTTCTCTTCTTCAAACACTAGATGTCTGACATGTATACCTGATATTTTCTTTATTTGTTTAAAAGTGTGTAAGCCTTTTGTTGATCAACCACCCATTTCTGATTGCCCATTTCTGTTTTTTAAATTACACTTTAACTCTCTAGCTTGTTTTTCAGTTTGTCAGAGCACAGAGCCAACTTTCTGTATGTAATTCATGCTCTTTACAATTTTTTTTGTAAATCCTATTTCTTTTTTGCCACCTATTTCTTTTAGATGTCAATACCATGTTTTGACTGGCACGACTTGAATGTTTTCCTGTTTTGTAAAGTGTGTGTGTCTGTAAAAAATATATATAAGCATCTAACTTCCTTGCTTTTGGATTCATTTGTCTGCTTCCTGGTTTTTTTTGTCTTTATCTATCATTATCTCTATATGTTCAGTACTGCAAACTCCAAGCATTCAAAAATCATGAGTCAAAATACTGAAATTGACTTAAAATCATGAGATTTTTTTTAAATACTACATTTGCAATTTTGCCTTCTGGATTTTCAGCCCTTTTAGTTCATGTTTATAAGCTTTTTCTTTGCATTCTCGTGGATTCGAAATACTTTACAGGAAAATCTCAGCTTTTTTTTTTTAAATCACAACTCCAGCACGTGGGGCTTTAAAAAAATACTGAATATTACAAGAGTCACAAAAAACTCATGCGAGTTATGAACACTGCTTGTTATACATGTAAGAATAATACATCAGGATTTCCATTAAGGAAAGGAGGCTGGCTCAGTTAATCACTCCATAAGTTCTTGGTTTGTTCCTGAAATCCTGGCTCAAGAGACATTGATATGATATGAAATCCCATGTGCCTGGAATACTTGAGTCACTTTGCTTCCACTTTTAAGATTCATGGCTATGCTTCCTCTTTGAAACTCCTCCTCTGTAGTACGTTGAGCATTTTGATAAATCAGAATAGGGCACTCCTCCAGGCCTTCCATGCAATTTGATTGGATTCAGTCGTCTCTTAAGAAATTCAGGGATTTCCCCCAATTTAGCAGGTCATGAAGAAATATGGAACAATCCAGTAAACTTTGGGAGTCTCAAAATATCAGTTTGTCTAGAAAGTGGTGCCACCAGGAGGAAACCGATTACAAGATCTTCTGATCATGACCCGAACAAAATTTTTGTACATTGTATAAAACTTCTAATTTAAAAATCCATTGAAACATCTAACAAATATTAAAACTAGTATAAAAAAGTAACTGAATTCCAAGGCTTACCTAAAACACATACGTTCAAACACCCAGTCTTACATTTGAAAAAAATAAAAAGTATCACTTCTAATCTCAGGGCAAGCAAGCTGGCAAATACCGTAGTACTTAATTTCTCCTTTATTTTCTGCAGGCCCAATAGAAACAAAAATAGCTGTTAAAAATACTTTTACAGAGAAAAGGATTTTTCTTTGCAGTGGCAGAGATAATGGGGGGTCAAGCCCCTTTAAAAAGGCACCACGCATACACCTAAGCATATTATGCAAGTGACAAAAGGAAGTGTACAACACACATTTTTACACAGGACTGGAAAGTGAGTCTCTCTCATTTATCTGGCAGCAGTAGCAGCAGCTCCTGTCCAGTGGGGCTGGGCCCAACTCCCTACTCTGGGTGATGTAACATTTCACATGAGGTCACATGGTGCTGTGACCCTGTGCACCATGTCACAATGCTACTCACTCAAATTTGGTCTCTGTCATGATGGAGGGGCAGCTGGGCCAAACCTGGGTGGTGCGGCGACTCTGTGCACCAGGTTGTAATCCTGGGAATGGGGAACCAGGCCCAGTCCAGTGGGACAGGAACTGTCACTTTAGAGTGAGTGTGGGTGGACTCACTCTCCAGCCGACCACGAATGACCCATCACTCCCCTGCTTTAAAACTCGCTTCTGCCACTGTTTTTCTCTGTCTGAATACAGACTTGGGTTTAAATCCTCACAAGACCCCATGACTTGAGTAGTGGTCAGATGTTGTTCTTCAAAATTATATTCTTAATGATCTTCTTGTATTTTCTCCCTCATACTGGTCTAATTTCTTCTTAAAACCATGATTGTCTTTCATGCTCATGACACGTATGTTTGGCTGGAGTCCCTTGATGACTTAGGTCTTTACACTTCAGGTATTAGAGTGAAGACAAGTTGAATTCGTTTTTATATGAATTAATGTACTTTATTCTCTTATTACCCAACAAAAGTGGTTTCATACTTTTTTTAGTGTCATGAATGCTTTTTTAAAAAATAGTAACTGAAATATAGCATACTACTCCTCGTGCAGGAGGCTGGGAAGAGGAGGGAGCAGGGGGCTGGAGGGCTGAGTAGGGGAGGAGAAAGGGAAGCCGGAGCTGGGAGCTTGGGGGCTTAGACAGCTAAGGAGGGGAGGAGAGGGAATAGCAGGAGGCTAGAGGGCTGAGGGGACAGCAAGGAGCTGGGAAGCAGGAGGGAATGGTGTTTATTAAAAAAAAAGCCAAAATGCAGTTGGTGGGTTGCCTTAGTAAGAAGTTTGGGAACCACTGGACTAACTGACCTCTTAAGGTCCCTTCTGGCCCTACATTTCTATGATTCTATGAAAATTCAATTAATTATATGTAGAAGAGAATTGTAATTACAGCTGGTTGAAACTTGGAATTTCTGGTTCATGAGAAAATTTGACATTTCAAAATTTGGTTTTGGTCCAAATTGGAATGAAAACAAATATTTTTGAAATTTCCTGTGAATTGGAATGTCTGAAAAAAAATTGGTTTTGGAATATTTGAGGCATTTGGAATTCCAAAATTTTGTAGTCAGCCCTGCACTTTTAGACATTTTATGTAAGTAATATAGATAAGACATAAATATTGATTAAGGCTGGAACACAAGTAGAAGAACCAGAAGGCCTGAGGCCTGCCAAAGAATTTAGCTTAGCCAAACTAATCAAGTCCTAAATTGTAGGTTCACATGAGTAAGTAACTGGTAAGTGACCTTGATTCACAAGATGTGGTGTTGTTGTAAGCAATTGTGTTAAGAACTGGTGGAGTTGCAGAAAGAAACCACAAAACTTGAATTGTTGATATTTTAAGAGATTCCTGAGAAAGATGTACAGAAAATTGATGTAAATGATTAATTAACCTATAGAACCTGGGGACCCCAATGTAAGTGGGGTGTGGAAGTTCAGATAAGGAAAAGGGAATGAATGGACTGATCACGAATATGTATAAGATACAATGGCTTGCACCATAACACATTATAAAACCTGTTACCTGGCCTGTGTGCCATGGGATACACTGGAACATGCCAGACTGATGTCCACCTGTTGATAGTCTCATCTACTTTGGGGTTCCCTGCAAGAGAAGAGGAAGGAATGCAAGTGCTGGACATTCAGTATTATCCTCCTCTCCTTTGCTTTATTGCAGTGTTGGTTAGTTGGTTTGCTTTGTTCATAAGATTGTTAATAAAGGTAAAGGTAATCAGAGTAAGTTGTTTCTCGTGTGCTCATTGAGTTTTCCCATTCTGATAACAATCTCAGTATTGTAGCTGATCCAGAAGCCAGACCCTCTGACCACTGCATGCTAATAGCTAGCCTATAGTTAAAATCTAACTATTAAATCAGGTTACCATTTCTTTTCACATTTTGTTTTTTCCCCCCCATTTATTACATTTGTATTATTTTACATTATTTCATAAAATGTCAGTAATAGCCGTGCAGTATAGTATTTGGTAACATGTCAGTAGTAGCAAGCTTTGTGTAGCTCATAAGCGTGTCTCTTTCACCAGCAGAAGTTGGTCCAATAACAGATATTGCTTCGCCCACCTTCTTTCTAATATCCTGGGACCAACATGGCTACATCAACACTGCAAACAAAAGTGAGCAGATAGCTAATTTTATTTTTAGTTCACATTTACTTAACCAGTTTTTCAGAAGCTTTGTAGCTGGAAAAAGTAGGCTACAGTGAGGCTTATTCATTGGCTGTGAAATTTAAATGTGATTTCATCACTTGTGCTTGGCAGTCCTGCTTGCAAAGATACAGGGACTGGTGAACCTATTCCTTGTTTTTTACCCCCCACCCTAAGCATCATTGTCATTATGGTAATGATGAGAAACTAGATTTTTTTTCCTCCCCTAAATGGTAACTTTCATGATTTGCACGACTTGTCTAAATACATAGGTCTTTGGCTACTATGTGGCAGAATAGTGGACTAAATAGATTTTTTCAGTATGGCAATTCCTGTAAAGAAACCCCTGATGTTATGATACTTGCTATAGCAACAACAGTTTTTTACCATTGACTTCATGAAATGTCAAGTTGCACAATAAAAAGACTAAGAATATTACAATTTTCCAAATGAGCAATAGATAGAATCTCTGCAGTTCCCCTGGGTTGAAATATGGGGCTTTTCAGAGCAAAGAAAAACTGTGCTAGAGACAGTCAAATTAATAGAACCCATGATCAGAATCTGTTGTTGGAGCTGCATGTGTGCTGTGTGGGAGTGTCACGGGGTCACTCACCACATTGGCGCCTCCTGCTGGGTGTTTTGGGAATTAGCTCAGTGCCAGCAGGTGCACTCTCAAGTGATGGTTGCTCTCCCGTCCTCACCTCTGCCTGCAAACCCATTACGGCTCCTTTCTGGCTCAGCGTCTGCTTCGTGGCACAGCCTTCTGGCCATGTCACCATCCGGTTCACCATCTTCCGGGGGACTCCTCCAACAAGAGTCCAGGCACTCCTCGCAGCGGCTTGGCAGTCCAAAGCCACCTGGTCCTTCAGCAGCTAATGGGCAGGGAGGGGAGGAAGGACAGGCCTGTCCACTACTCCAGGCCCCGGCCCAGTGACCCTGCAAACAGCAGCTTCCTGCTGCCTCCTCCTTCCAGCTCATTATCTCTATTCCCTGGGCCACTTCCCCACAGCCTCACTTCCTTCTGCTCCTGCCTCTGGCTTGAGCTCCTTTGCCAGGTTCTTTCCAGGGCCTTGAGTCTGTAAGTCCTGGCAGCCCATCAGGGGAGCCCTCTAGGAAGCCAGTCTTCTCCCTAGAGCTGACTCCTCCACTTTGGTCTGCAACTTCCTTTTATATAGGCAGGCTGGGCCCTGATTGGTTGTTTGTCTGCAGCCGCCCTAATTGGATGTTTCTCTGCAGCCACTCCCTCGGCTGCCTGCTGCTCAGCCTACCTAGGCTGGTTTTAACCCTCTCAGGGCCAGTGCGGGGCAGGCGCCCCGTCACAATGAGGTCATACTCTTTCCTATTGTCTTTCCTTATAACATATAAATCCTAAATTGCCAGCTCTTATCCTCTTTGCGTCCGCAGATGCTGAGAGTGCCTGCCACCTGACTTTTTTCTTGCTATCACTACCCTACACTGCTTTGGAGTTGCAGCCTCCTAGTACATATGTAAAACTCCATGCATTCACATACAACTTGTATCAACAGTGCACTGGTGTTTACATCACTATTGTGGTTGCACTTTTTTCTGAGCAACATCTAAGTACTGTTGCATTTTGCTCTGTATCCCTCTGAGCCAGTATGGACAGAAAATTTAAGCTTTGCAGCTGCATGAGTGCAGTTACTCCTTGCCATTGGAATCCTACAAGTCTCCTCCCTTCTCACCTTCCTTAGTGATAATTTTGACAACTCAGACCCCTGGTTCTCTGTGCAGGACTCTTTCGTCAATGGGCTAAAATGGCTCACAGTGAATAGTCCCAAATTAGACTGCCCTTGTGATAAATAGCTAAGGAGAAGACTGAATCACTTGTTTACTGTCTGTGTCACACAGCACAGTACAAATTATTATATTCAGTCCTGGGTCTTATCTGTTGGGTTTCGTTTTCACTGTGCCATCTTAGACCTACAGATATTAATGTTTGCTTAAGGAGGAGGTAAAACACACTTGCTAGGTGTCGACTCCTATTAAATAGATTATTTTTACAATATTTAAATTAACCGATGAAGAATATTTCATTTTATATCTATTCTTATTACAGAATTAAGCATCTACTTTAAACAGCACTCTCCATTATTACCCATCAGGAATATTTGTATTTTAGATACTTCCTTTCTAGTTTGGCTGGAATAAACATTACATTGGTCAGTAAGTTGATGTGCTACAGTATATCTGTTTATAGCATGCTAGAAAGTATATTAGATATACATAACAGTATGTTGATTTACAACACACTGTATATAAGCAATTCAAAGACTTGGACACTTGCTTCTACCAGAGGTGATATGTTTAAGCAGAAGATTGGGTACACTATTTCTTAGAGTCGTAGAGTTTAAGAGCAGAAGGGGCCACTAGATCATCTGCTATTGCCCCAAGCTTCAAAATTTTTTGGAATAAGGTAACTTAAAAAAATAATCTTATAACTAAAAGTTTTAGCATTCCAAGCTATTGAAATTATTCTGGAGTTTGCCAATCCAAAAAGTTGATGTAAGAGGCAAGAAATTAACAAGACTGCTACTCCCAAATGGTAAATAATATTCTTCCTCTTAAATAAAATACATGGTTTAAAAACCAACCCAAGCCATTTTCTCAGACTGGTCTTTTTTTCTTGACTTTATTTTGGCATGTTCAAGATCCCTGAGATACTGGAACCTTAGAATATTAATCTATACGCTACCCCTACAGAAATGTTAATTTACTTCTGCGTCAGAAAGTGTTTGGAGAATTCTTGTTTGGTAGCTGTAGAGGAGTTAGCCAATCTGGAAACAGGCAGCAACTAAGGAGCTGAGGATTTGTATATTACGTACAAACTGGTTAGGATTCCTATTTGGTTTTGTATTCCTTATTTTTCGTGTGGTTTACATTGTTTACTGCATGAGTTATGTAATTAGACATTAAATCTGGTGAATTTCATGTTTATGATGGGTTTAAGGGAAGAGAGATATTGAGGAGATGACATTATAAGTTGTTTTTGCCTGTCCTTGTTGTTTTGTCTCATATTTTTCTCATTTTACCAACCAAATAAATGTAGTCATTTCTCCCTTTGATCTTTTATATCAGTCCAGATGCTATGGTTTAGCTCCTTCTAGCTGACAAAAATAGTTAAAACAATTTAAACAAGATCTACACGTAAGATGCTTCCTGGCTCACAGACTTCAACTGTTTCTGTCTCCAGCTGGTAGAAAACCAAGTATCCTTTCCCTCTCCCTAAAGAAACAATTAAAAGAAAGGCACACACAGTCAGACTCCTCTGCCCCAAAGAAAGAGAGAATTTGTTTTTTTGTTGGTTGTTGTTGCTCTAGTTCTCTGTACTAGGCACCATATAAACCCCTAAGATAGCGAAACTTGTCAGTTAAATTTTGGCCTTAGGTTTTTTTGTTGTCCAACAAAAAATGTTGAGTTTTGTTGAATGACTTCTGTAGTTTGATCACAGCTATTCCCAAGAGAAAGATACAGTACATATTCTATAGCCATCTGCTAATTTAAGTCTCTTTCCAGGGCAAATGAAGTACCTCAAAGGGAAATGCTTCTCTTAAACATGTTCAGTCTGGTCTGTGCTCATCACTCATTGCATTTGTGGTCTCTGATTCTCCCCTACTGAGTCAACAGGAATTGTATCAGAGAGCAGGAGCAGAGCCATGTTCCATTGGCTGAATATGTTTAACTGTAGGGAGAGAGGAGGAGAGTAGCTTTAGTTGCCAAATGTGCTGCTGCTTCCTTAGTGCCATATGAGGGACTGACTACCTCTGGGCCCTCGGTCTCACTTGCAACAAGCTTTCTTTAGAGAATGTGAGCAAGCGCCAACTGTGATTTATGAATGTAAGCACTAACAGTTACTCCACTTACTAAACACAACAAATAGTCAGCTTTTGTAGTCTGGTTTGCTTATTAAAAGAAAGAGCTCTACCAAGCATGTAATCAATGTAGCTAATATTATCCTAGAATGCTTTCATGTCAGTAGACAGAAGACTGTTTCAGTTCTTTAATTATGTTTTCAAAGCTAAAATGCAAGTATATTTTCATGACTAAGCAGTTATGTGTTGACAAGCCCATCTTCCCCTGAAATTCAAGCTTAATTTTATGCAGACCCATATGGCTTTCGTTCCATTTCATTACTCAGAACTGTGAATTGTATTAATTAGAGTCCTATTTGTTGGAATCATGATGAGTTTAAGGATATACAAATTTATTTTTACCGATTGCACCATACGCAAATAACAATCAAATCCATATTATTGTATGAAATCTTTTCATGTGTGGTCTGTGATTTGCAGTTACAATTTTTTAAAAGATATAATAAAATCTTAGTCTAACAAAATATTAAAAACAGTCTTACAAAATATTAATTGCACCCTCAGCAAGTTCGCAGATGACACTAAGCTGCGGGGGGAGGGGGATGAGGTAGATATGCTGGAGGGTAGGGATAGGGTCCAGAGTGACCTAGACAAATTGGAAGATTGGGCCAAAAGAAATCTGATGAGGTTCAACAAGGACAAGTGCAGAGTCCTGCACGTAGGAAGGAAGAATCCTATGCACCACTATAGGCTGTGGACCGACTGGCTAAGCAGCAGTTCTGCAGAAAAAGACCTGGGGATTACAGTGGATGAGAAGCTGGATATGAGTCAGCAGTGTGCCCTTGTTGCCAAGAAGGCCAAGGGCATATTGGGCTGTATTAGTAGGAGCATTGCCAGCCGATCAAGGGAAGTGATTATTCCCCTCTATTCAGCACTGGTGAGGCCACACCTGGAGTATTGCATCCAGTTTTGGTCCCCCCACTACAGAAGGGATGTGGAGAAATTGGAGAGAGTCCAGCAGAGGGCAACGAAAATGATTAGGGGGCTGGGGCACATGATTTACGAGGAGAGGCTGAGGGAACTGGGATTATTTAGTCTACAGAAGAGAAGAAGAGTGAAGGTAGCTTTGATAGCAGCCTTCAACACCTGAAGGGGGGTTCCAAAGAGGGTGGAGCTAGGTTCTCAGTGGTGGCAGATGACAGAACACGAAGCAATGGTCTCAAGTTGCAGTGTGGGAGGTCTACTTTGGATATCAGGAAACGCTATTTTACTAGGAGGCATTAAAGACATTAAGAGATGGAAAATCTCTCTCTTCCCTGGGTAGGCTGTTCCAATGTTAATTACTCACACTGTTAAAAAATTTTTTTGCCTGATTTTTAATTTGAAATTGTCTGGCTTTAACTTCCAGTCATTGGTTCTTGTTGTGCTGCCTTTCTCTGATATATTAAAAAGCACTTTGGTGCCTAGTATTTCTTCTCCATCAAGGCACTTATACATCATAAGCAAGTCACCTCTCAATCTTCTTTTTGATAAGCTTTAAGGCTTTTAAGTCCCTCGCTGTAAGGCATTTTTCCAGGCCTCAAATCACTTGGCTTTTTTCTGTACCCTGTCCAATTAGTCGATATGTAGATGTTATCAGCTTTAAAATTGAATACAGTTCAGTGCAAGATTTGAATACTAAATGTAGATATTCCTTCAAAACTTTTTGTGTGTGGTAGAAGCATGCTATCAACTCCGCTTTTTACCTCAAAAACCAAATCCCAAGTTTCTTCCCGTTACCTCAATTTGAAATACATTCCCACTCCACCCATACACTTTACTCCTCTCCCTGTGTGAGAGCTATTTGTACTATCCTCTGTCATCACTAAGACCATTGTCAGTATGGCCATGTGTATCTTCTGATCCTGGAAACATTTTCTTTGTCATCTTTGTAGCAGGCCTACTCTTCAGAAGCCTCTACCTATGTTTTTGGCATGGAAGCACGGTATGAAATGGCACTGTGTCTAGAGTGTCATGTTTTCATAGACAGAGGCTTTTTTTGACTTTTATGTCATTAATCTGAATCGCTTCTTTATTTTTTTACAGAGTACCATGCTGCAATTTTGCAATTAAAGAGGGAAAACAAGGAAGAAGTTGAAAACTTAAAGGTACATCTTTTTAATGATGCTGATTTGTTATAGAAGTGATTTTTTGTTCTTTAAATCTTGTGCAAGTTGCAGTAATCCAGTATGTGGTTTATGTTCTGATATTAAACATATTTTTGTTTTTCTCTCTAAAAGTAAGTTTTCAGCTGATGGGCAGCTCAATTAAAGTTAGTTTACTTAAAATCCATATGTGCAGTCACAAATCACTTTTAAAGGGATTTAGCATTTTTTCAAATGTTTCTTTTGTAATCTTGCTGATTGTATCACTCCTGCAGGGCACAGGGCAAATTCAGCCCTCTGACTCATCAGCACTGTAATTTGTAAACTCATTTAGTATATTAAAACTCCAAGACTTAACTCATTGCTTTTTCATTTAAGTAGTAGCATAGATTTCTTGTAAAGTGCAATTATTCTCCAAAAAGTGCCCATAGGAATTGCATTTGTGGGGTTATGTGTCTGTGATTCCATATTTTACTACCTTTATGAGTAAAAGAATGTTTGTTTTCCTAAATGCCACCTCTGAAAACCCGGTCTGGTTTCTGACTGTTAGAGCTAGAAAGATCACAGTTCAACATAAATAGAAAAAGTTCTACGATCTGAATTTAATTAACTATCCTGTGGATGGTATATGAACTCATCAGAATCGAGCCCACTCTTCCAAAACAATGTTGGCTCTGCAGTGCTAACTGAAGTACAAAGTAGCAAAAGCATATTTTTGTCCCGAAAGCAAGCAGATGTGGTTGAATGTATAGCACAGGAGCAGATTTGTTGAATAAGAAGCTGGTGCCAGTTTTAAACACTTTGAATTATCTTCTGATCAAACTATCTAGCATTTTTCTAGCACTGCACAGCGAATTAGGTGCAATACCTGCACCATGGTACCACAGTACGTTTTTCAGTGTGTAAGTCACGAATTACAAACACATGCAGCGTTTCCATTGTCAACATTAAGGCAAATGGAATTGAAGACAGCAGGTAGAAAAAGTCTGAGCCTGGTGACATGAAAGGCAACATGTTTGCAGAAGCTTTACTAATAGATTCCACTTGTTGGGTCTCCTCCAGTGCTAAATGTTGTATTTTTTCCCTCTGTTACCCCACACACACTGACTCTTCTTGTGCTGGTATAATTTTTTCAGTTTTCATCATTTTTCTTGCGTCTATAGTATGAAATCTTGCCCCACTGAAAAGTCAATGAGAAATTTGCCATTGACTCCAATGGGACCAGGATTTCATTCATATTGTTTGGTTTTTGAATTTTCTTCAAAATTCCTTGAAATGTATCAGTCTTGGTTTTTAATGCTGAAGACTTAGAATTTATTGATTTCTGTTTTTAAAAAGCATGTACTCAATAGCTGTAGATTAATCAATCAGATTATCCTGTCATATAAAAATTTTCAATATAACAATATAAAAACAAGTCCAATTAGCCTAATTTCATAACAAAATCTGGCCATCCAGCTGAACTCCTGTTGAGTGTTGAGTTCCAAGGAATTTTATCTCCCAAATTACTAAAAATTTGTAGTCTAGAGAAACAAAAAAATGGGAGGCCAAATCTTAATTGTGTGTTTTAATGCCAACTCATAGAATTGTAGGACTGTAAGGGATCTCGAAAGGTCATCTAGTCCAGTCTCCTGCATCCCTTACAGGTGTTTGTCTAACCTGCTCTTAAAAGTCTCCAATGATGGAGATTCCCAAACCTCCCTAGGCAATCACAACACAGGAATGTGATTCCCAATATTTTAGTCACATTGCGTTCTTGACATCCTTTAGGTGACGCTATGCTTAAAGATAAGGAAAAGCCTCACAATTATTAACCATGACTATTGGAAAAGAAGAAGATTGTCACAGTTACCAGGCTAACAGCACCACCTGTAGGGCCGGCCTTAAGGGTGGGCCACCCAGGCATCCACCCAGGGTGCCATGGTCAGGGGGGCAGCAATGCAGAGGTGTGTGTTGCTAGTGTAGTGTCAGAAAGTGCTCCTGGCTGGCTGGGGAGCGCTGCAAAGTTGCAGAGGTGATGCATCGGGGGGGCACCCAGATTTCTCTCTGCTTCTTCCTGGCAAAGGAATTTTTTTGTGGGGGAAGCAGTTATGCACAGATACTGCTCATTCCCCCCTTACTCTGCATCTCCCTAGGGGAGACTATAAGGGGGGTGAGGAACAACGCCAGCCTCCCAGCATCCAGGTCACTTTCCCCACCTGTGCTGTGCTGTCAGGCAAGCATCAGGAGCTGCTGCTCTCCTGCCTGCCCCTTACACAGCCCAGGTGGGGAAAGTGACTTGGAAGCAGGGAGCCCTGATGTTGCACCTTGCTCCCAACCCCACACTCCCCAAGGGGACCGGAGGAGCAGTGTTCAAGGGGGGGAGTGAGCAGCAATGCCAGCCACTCCATGCATCCAGATCATTTTCCACACATGGATGCAGGAGGGGGATGCAGGGGTTAAGGGTGAAGGGGGCACAATGCAGGCATTGGGGACACAGGAGGGGGCAGGCATTAGGAGCACAGGAGGTGGAGAGCGCAGGGATTAGGGGTGCAGGGAGCGTAGGGGTTGGGGCGAAGGGGGAGTGAGGAGCTTCTGGAGCCCACAGGGACCAGGGGCAATGGGGGACACCTGTGGGGACCAGGGGCATTGGGGGAGTGCCGTGCCCACGGGGGCCAGGAGTGCCAAAATACAAGTTTGCCCAGGGTGCCATTTTCCTTAAGACCTGGCCCTGCTGACCTCTCCTGGTCTCTTTGAATGCATCCCTTCCAGGTCTCGGTCCTCAAGCCATCACCTTTGTTGCGGTGGAATCCCACATGATTTTCCCACTCTCAGACCAGGCCTTGGGCTGCCGTCGCCCTGTACTAACCGTCATTACTAGGGTTGCCAACTTTGTAGTATTTAAAAACTGGACACTCCAACAGGAGGGCCGGAACCTCTCTTTACCCCCCCCTCCTACAGGTTTCACCCCAGCCCTGACTCTTCCTCCTGAGGCCCCGCTCTGTTCACTTCTCTTTCCTCCTGCCCCCATTGCTCGCTGCGCTTCCCCTCTCTCTCCCCAACCTCTGCCTGGGTCGGGAGGCACTTGCCTGGGAAGCTGGGGCTGGGAGCTGCAGATGCCCAGTGCAGGTAGGAGGTGGCCCTGGCTAAGTAGGGGCTGGCACAGGTGATGATTCAGCACCTCCCCCGCCCGCAGTAACCGGATTTTGGGTGTCCAGTCAATAGATCTGACTGGACTTTCCAGTCGAAAACTGGGCATCTGGCTACCCTAGTCGTTATCTCAGCAGGCCTGATGTATGTTCAGTACCTGCAGTTCTGTTCCCTCTGGGAGCTATGGACAGTGGTATCCACTGACGAGACAGCCTTCTTAAAACCACTTACTGTTGATTTAGAACCAAATAATTTCAGAGAAAATTTACTTTAAAACAGTCTATACATGTGGCTTTCCTTCCTAAGACTTATCTTCCCCATGAACCTGGAAAGGTCCTTACTGTTTCAGATGCTTTTGAGGGACGTTGTCATAAATATAAAGGGAAGGGTAAACACCTTTAAAATCCCTCCTGGCCAGAGGCAAAACCCTTTCACCTGTAAATGGTTAAGAAGCTAGGATAACCTCGCTGGCACCTGACCAAAATGACCAATGAGGAGACAAGATACTTTCAAAGCTGGAGTGGGGGAGAAACAAAGGGTCTCTCTGTCCGTGTGATGCTTTTGCCAGGAACAGAAAAGGAATGGAGTCTTAGAACTTAGTAAGTAATCTAGCTAGATATGTGTTAGATTCTGTTTTGTTTAAATGGCTGATAAAATAAGCTGTGCTGAATGGAATGTATATTCCTGTTTTTGTGTCTTTTTGTAACTTAAGGTTTTGCCTAGAGGGATTCTCTATGTTTTGAATCTGATTACCCTGTAAGGTATTTACCATCCTGATTTTACAGAGGTGATTCTTTTACTTTTTTTCTTCAATTAAAATTCTTCTTTTAAGAACCTGATTGCTTTTTCATTGTTCTTAAGATCCAAGGGTTTGGGTCTGTGTTCACCTATGCAAATTGGTGAGGATTTTTATCAAGCCTTCCCCAGGAAAGGGGGTGTAGGGTTTGGGGAGAAGGACATTTCCAAGCGAGCTCTTTCCCTGTTATATATTTGTTAGACGCTTGGTGGTGGCAGTGATAAAGTCCAAGGGCAAAAGGTAAAATAGTTTGTACCTTGGGGAAGTTTTAACCTAAGCTGGTAAAAATAAGCTTAGGGGGTTTTCATGCAGGTCCCCACATCTGTACCCTAGAGTTCAGAGTGGGGAAGGAACCTTGACAAACGTGTATCTGTGTTCCATGTCAGTCTGTTTCCCCAGTACTAGCTCTCTCGTGACTCACCCCTTTCTCTCTCTTCAAAGAGTCTCTTTAGATGTTTAGTGTCCCTTTGATTCCTACGCTGCCAACCTTGGCAAACCAGCTGGGTAAGTTTGAGCTGGAGGCTGGAAGTAGCATTTTCATTTCAAAAGGATCAGCCATTTTCTTATTATTGTCCCCAAGTGTGTGTTGGGAGGCTACTTAGCTAGAGGTGAATGAGGAACACACAGACCATGTGGCATGGGGGCAAGAATGGGGGGCTTTGGTATGGGGAAGGGGAAACATATTCCGGAGACCAAAGGGGTAGTGTTAAATTCTCACCTCTGCAACCATGAAGACAGTAGTAGTGGAGGAGCCAGGGATACAGACTAAAACTATACTATGAATCAAGTGACTCTTGTGGTAATCATCAGTAGCAATGATTGTGAAGGCAAACTCCCACTAGAAGTGCATGGAAGGACCCATAGTTATTTTGTATTTCTCAAAATAGAAATAGTCAAAATGTGGTGGGGAGGAAGATCAGGGTCCATATCCCTATTTTCTCCCTGAGACATAATTGGTTTATTTCTAGGAAGTGAACCACATAAAAATTTGTACAGGAGTCTAGAGAGCTACAGCAGCACCAATACTAGGTTACCCCGGAGAATGTAGATCAGGACTCCTTTAAAGCAAATTTGGACTCAGTAGTAGCAATGGTCACTCTTATGATGATCTTTCAATACTGTGATTTGGGGAATCCAAGCACACTTTATGAATTCTGTTTGATACTGGGACTCCGTGTGTGTCTGTGTCAGACTCTATTTGAATGTGGGGCTTCTTGCCTTTTCTATTGTCTTTCTGCCTCCGTATTGGACTGAAATTCTAAGAGGTGGTGATACAGGGCTGACAATGGTGAGCCATTAATCTAAATAGTTCCCCTTCAAATGGGAGCACCTTAGAATGTGGAATAGTTGAAGTCTAGGGAAAACCAGTTTTGTCCAACTTTTCTGTGGGAGGTTCTAGAGCAGTGGAATTTCCCCAGAGACAGAACAAAGAAAGGCTGAGAGATTGGGACAGGGACTCACAAACAGGAAGCTGGGGCATGACAGGGGAAGAGAGGGGCCTGCTTTCATAATAGGGGGATCCTTCTTAACTGCAGTTTGAGCTGAGAAAGACAGAAACTGGTTTCAGTGCATAGGAGAGAGACAGATTCCATGATCTGAAGTAGAAGCTATGTGCAGGAGGGAAGATCCTGGGCTCCTGATAGGACTCTGGCCGGTGCTCAAAGAAAGCTCGGGATAGTGAGGCAGGGAAAGGCATGTAGGTGTGTTAATCGCCTTGTTTAGAACTGCATATTCATTATGCTAACTAAAGAGTGTTTGGTTTTTGGGAACCCTCACCAAATCTGTATATGTGTCTACCTCACGGTCATGTATCCCTGAAGACGAGGTTGAAGCTGTGGGAAAGGGTATGCTTAAACCACTGGGGAGACTTAGAGATCATCACTGGTCTTGGGGGCTGAGCGCAGCACTAACACAGAGCTCCATTTCCATGAGGAGGTAACAGTCAGCTAGTGCCCAGGAAATGTCCCAAAGATACCAATGGGAGAGACGGTACCTCAAGGAAAGCTTTAAGAGCACATGTCCCAGTCTGTGAGATCCAAACCACAGTCTGATGAATGTCCAGCCAGGGCAAGCTCTACCAGGGTTGTGTGTGACAGCTATACTTAATTCATCATGTAAAAAATATGGCTAGATGATACTACTTTATTGATAGACAGTGTCTGGTAACCCTACACGTTCCATATTAAAAGACTCCATATTATTGAATAAAGTATTTTAGAATATGAAAACATAAATGGAAAGAAATGCTGACATGTTAATTACAGAGACAAAGTGGGTGAGGTAATATCTTTTATTGGACCAACTTCTGCTGTTGAGAGAGACAAGTTTGAAGCCACACGGAGCTCTTCTTCAGGTCTGGGAAAGGTACTCCGAACATCACATGATGCTAAATGCAAGGTGGAACAGATTGTTTGAACACACCTGGGAATCTCACACAGGAAAATCATCAAAGACAAAAACACCCTATCACCCATGTCTGAACACTTTTCACAAGTGATCACTCTATATCTGACCTATCAGTCCTCATCCTCAAAGGAAATCTGCACAACACTTTCAAAAGAGAAACCTGAGCGATTAAATTCATAACTCTGCTAGACACTAAAAATCATGGATTGAACAGAAACACTGGACTTATGGTTTATTACAACAATTTGTAACCCAAGAACCCCCTCTTTTTGTTCTATGACTGCAGACGTGTTAATGGGCCAGTCTACCTTGAATGGTTCCTTGCAATATAGAATCATAGAATATCAGGGTTGGAAGGGACCTCAGGAGGTCATCTAGTCCAACCCCCTGCTCAAAGCAGGACCAATCCCCAATTAAATCATCCCAGACAGGGCTTTGTCAAGCCTGACCTTAAAAACTTCTAAGGAAGGAGATTCTACCACCTCCCTAGGTAACGCATTCCAGTGTTTCACCACCCTCCTAGTGAAAAAGTTTTTCCTAATATCCAACCTAAACCTCCCCCACTGCAACTTGAGACCATTACTCCTTGTCCTGTCCTCTTCTACCACTGAGAATAGTCTGGAACCATCCTCTCTGGAACCACCTCTCAGGTAGTTGAAAGCAGCTATCAAATCCCCCCTCATTCTTCTCTTCTGCAGACTAAACAATCCCAGTTCCCTCAGCCTCTCCTCATAAGTCATGTGTTCCAGACCCCTAATCATTTTTGTTGCCCTTCGCTGGACTTTCTCCAGTTTATCCACATCCTTCTTGTAGTGTGGGGCCCAAAACTGGACACAGTACTCCAGATGAGGCCTCACCAATGTCGAATAGAGGGGAACGACCACGTCCCTCGATCTGCTCGCTATGCCCCTACTTATACATCCCAAAATACCATTGGCCTTCTTGGCAACAAGGGCACACTGCTGACTCATATCCAGCTTCTCGTCCACTGTCACCCCTAGGTCCTTTTCCGCAGAACTGCTGCCTAGCCATTCTGTCCCTAGTCTGTAGCGGTGCATTGGGTTCTTCCGTCCTAAGTACAGGACCCTGCACTTATCCTTATTGAACCTCATCAGATTTCTTTTGGCCCAATCCTCCAATTTGTCTAGGTCGCTCTGTATCCTATCCCTGCCCTCCAGCGTATCTACCACTCCTCCTAGTTTAGTATCATCCGCAAATTTGCTGAGAGTGCAATCCACACCATCCTCCAGATCATTTATGAAGATATTGAACAAAACCGGCCCCAGGACCGACCCCTGGGGCACTCCACTTGACACCGGCTGCCAACTAGACATGGAGCCATTGATCACTACCCGTTGAGCCCGACAATCTAGCCAACTTTCTACCCACCTTATAGTGCATTCATCCAGCCCATACTTCTTTAACTTGCTAACAAGAATACTGTGGGAGACCGTGTCAAAAGCTTTGCTAAAGTCAAGAAACAATACATCCACTGCTTTCCCTTCATCCACAGAACCAGTAATCTCATCATAGAAGGCGATTAGATTAGTCAGGCATGACCTTCCCTTGGTGAATCCATGCTGACTGTTCCTGATCACTTTCCTCTCATGTAAGTGCTTCAGGATTGATTCTTTGAGGACCTGCTCCATGATTTTTCCAGGGACTGAGGTGAGGCTGACTGGCCTGTAGTTCCCAGGATCCTCCTTCTTCCCTTTTTTAAAGATTGGCACTACATTAGCCTTTTTCCAGTCATCCGGGACTTCCCCCGTTCGCCACGAGTTTTCAAAGATAATGGCCAATGGCTCTGCAATCACAGCCGCCAGTTCCTTTAGCACTCTCAGATGCAACTCGTCCGGCCCCATGGACTTGTGCACGTCCAGCTTTTCTAAATAGTCCCTAACCACCTCTTTCTCCACAGAGGGCTGACCATCTACTCCCCATGCTGTGATGCCCAGCGCAGCACTCTGGGAGCTGACCTTGTTAGTGAAGACAGAGGCAAAAAAAGCATTGAGTACATTAGCTTTTTCCACATCCTTTGTCACTAGGTTGCCTCCCTCATTCAGTAAGGGGCCCACACTTTCCTTGGCTTTCTTCTTGTTGCCAACATACCTGAAGAAACCCTTCTTGTTACTCTTGACATCTCTTGCTAGCTGCAGCTCCAGGTGTGATTTGGCCCTCCTGATTTCATTCCTACATGCCCGAGCAATATTTTTATACTCTTCCCTGGTCATATGTCCAAGCTTCCACTTCTTGTAAGCTTCTTTTTTATGTTTAAGATCCGCTAGGATTTCACCGTTAAGCCAAGCTGGTCGCCTGCCATATTTACTATTCTTTCGACTCATCGGGATGGTTTGTCCCTGTAACCTCAACAGGGATTCCTTGAAATACAGCCAGCTCTCCTGGACTCCTTTCCCCTTCATGTTAGTCCCCCAGGTGATCCTACCCATCCGTTCCCTGAGGGAGTCGAAGTCTGCTTTCCTGAAGTCCAGGGTCCGTATCCTGCTGCTTACCTTTCTTCCCTGTGTGCTAACTACTTCATAATATGTGCTAACTACTTATGCTAAACCATCTGTTCCACCTTGCCTGTTGCTGTGATGCTCAGAGTACCATGCCACAAGAGGAGCTGTTAATTGGTTTCCATTAAAAACATTAATTTTGGACTTTTTTGTTTTCCATGAAAATAAATTTGAAAGAAATTGAGGGGCTAGTGGATTCCTGAACTGTAAAGTTCAGAAACATTTTTTTCATTAATTTGCTATTCTCAAACTTTGTGTGATAAAAACTTAAGTCTCTTGTTAAAAGAAGCAATTAAGGTAGTTTGTATTTTTTCTCATGACTGATCAACTAATGTTAATTCATTAACTGCTGAGATTGGAATATGAATGTTTTGTCAAAGTATAATAGATAACATAAAGGGTCGCATATGATCTTCAGTTTAAAGGAAGGAAAATGTGCATGCATTATTTGCAAGCTCGTGCCTAGTTGTGGCTCAACTATCAGTTATGATGATGCCAGAAAAACCGACCATTATCCATTTTAAATGCATAAATACAACTTAAAGTTAGTTTAAATGCAAAAGTTTTCTGCACATGATCTGTGAAAATTGGTGGGACCTGATACTGCCATTGTGGTGGTTTCCCACAAGATGTATTATATTCATACATTTTCTCATATGGTATACATTTGTTTGGTGATGTCTTTATTTTGATGCTTGACAGCTTTAGTTCATAATATTTTAGTTATAAAAAAGTCTGTAGGAATGTTTCACTGGGCTGTGAGGTAGTGAAAATGAAGCGCAATGTCTTTAGCGTGTTACTTGAAACTCACAAAAATAATAGGCTTGTTTAAAATGTGCAAAAAATAATTTAAAGCAGGCTTTTGGAAGTTGGCTTTACAATATGTTTGTGAGGATGTTGTGCAAAGTGCTAGTCTGTCTAGTCATAAGATTGAAAAATACTATAATTCTTCATTTAATGTTACTGCCTTGATTGATAATTAAAAGTATTAGATATATTTACTGCACCTGAAGGTTGTAGGCTGAATAGTCTTGCGTTTGTGCTTTCAGTAGTGAGTTCCTTGTTGCATTAAAATGTCACACCTTACAAATGCCATCCATGCTTTATCTACATTTTGTCAGAGCTCTTTACATTTCTGGGACATGATATAGCATATAATTCATGTGGAATGCCATATGAAGAATTCTTAAATGACTCAGGAACATTTAGGCTAAAAACATTTTTTACCTGCTGGTTGTAAAGTTTGCAGTTACTGCAATCTCATTTGGCAATGTACCATCTTCATAGGCCAATTTTAGGGAATATATGAACAGAGGTAGTGTATATTAAATATGATTGCTGCATATCTTATTTTACAGTGGGGTAAATTTTTTGAGATATTCAGAACATCACTATGCTAACATATTTGGAAAATCACAATTATCACTCCTGAGTTCCATTTCTTACCATTTCTCATTTGAGAAGTTGACTAAATCGTATTTCCTTTGCCATTTGGCTGCTGGTAGATGGCTTCCATACTGCCTTCCTAATGTTCAGAACCTTTTAAAATACATATTTTGTTACGTGCCTCCACTATTTTTATCTTTCATATTAAAGGAACTCATTCTGTTGACTGAGGGCTTGGCTCTTGCGAGTTAGAGCACATTAAAGCAGCCCCGGGCGCCCTAGCTCAATACCCATCCACACTGGCAAAGGCATGTAGAGCGCTCTGACTCCACGGCTAGAGCGCTCCAGGTACTCCACCTCGGCGAGAAGATTAACGCTTGCTGTGTCTTGGCTGAAACGCCCGGGAGTCAGTGTGAACGAGGTGTTGCATTACTGCGCTCTGAACAGCCTCCGGAAACGTCCCATAATCCCCTTAAGTCAAGTGGCCACTCTTCTCATTGTTTTGGAATTGCTGCAGGAATTCGGATATGCCCTTTGAAAGCTCCGTTTCTGACAGCCAGCTGCTCATCTGCTCCAAGACAAAGCAACCATTACTGTGGAATGTTGTGTGTGTGTGTGTGTGTGTGTGTGTGTGTGTGTGTGTGAGAGAGAGAGAGAGAGAGAGAGAGAGAGAGAGAGGCAGGGGGGAGGAGGGAGGTCTGCTGCTGTCTGAACTTACAAGACAGCATGCTGACATGCTCTCAGCCCCCCCAAAACCCACTCTCTCCCCCACATACACACATCACACTCCCTGTCACACTCTCCCCTCCCCCATTTGAAAAGCATGTTGCAGCCACTTGCATGCTGGGATAGCTACCACAATGCACTGCTCTCTGTGGCCATTGCAAGAGCTGCTAATGAGGCCACACCAGTGCTCTTGTAGCTGTCAGTGTAGATAGATTGCAGCGCTTTCCCTACTGTGCTCTACGAAGGCTGGTTTAACTGAAAGCGCTCTACATCTGCAAGTGTAGCCATGCCCTAAGCTACAGCATCAGCACTGCAGCTGCACCACTGGAGTGCTTCAGTGTAAATAGGTTTCAGAGTAACAGCCGTGTTAGTCTGTATTCGCAAAAAGAAAAGGAGTACTTGTGGCACCTTAGAGACTAACCAATTTATTTGCGCATAAGCTTTTGTGAGCTTATGCTCAAATTGGTTAGTCTCTAAGGTGCCACAAGTACTCCTTTTCTTTCAGTGTAAACACTCACTCCAGCAACGGAGGGGTTCTCCCATTGCTGTGTTTAATTCATCTCCCCAGGATGTGATAGGTAGGTCTATGGAAGAATCCTTCCATTGACCTAGCAGTGTCTGCACCAGACGTTAAGACGACATAGCTATGTTGCTCAGGGGTGTGTATGTTTCACACCCCTGAGAGACTTAGGTAGGCTGGTGTAAGTTTTCAGTGTAGACCAGCCGTAAGTCACTTCACAGACATTGCATTACCTTTAATTATGCTTGGGACTGCAAAATTTAAAGTATTAACAGCAAAGGAACATGTTGTGCCCTGGACTAATGCACTAATTTAGGCCAGATCCTGGCCAGCACCCTTTCCTGGCCACCCACTAGGATGGCTGTGAGGGGAATCCAGGATTCTGGATCCCCAGGATGTTTCAGGCTCCTCCTGGAGTCTGAACAGAGTCCAGCCATTGCCCCAGCCTTGGGGTCTCTCGGCATACTCTCAGGGCACAGATTTTCTGTCTGGCATCCCCCTGATTGTCAGAACTCACCGTCCAGCTGCCTAAGCCCTCTGGATGCAACACTGATCCGTTAGATTCCCTGATACTTAAACAGATCCCTTTACCAGAACTCCACCGACCCAAAAGGTGTGAGTTTAACTGTCTCAGGGCATGCAGCACTTGTGAAGCAGTCAACACTCATTCAACATTTTGTACAGTCTGACATCTTTATGCTCTTTATAGTAACCATGTAAATCACAAGAGAGTACAGATCATACACAACAATAAAACATCCTAAACAGTGTCCCTCACTAGCTCATCCTTCCCTTGGGAGTCCTCCATCCCTCCCACACCCCTTGCCTACCCTACCCCTGCAGCTGCCTCCCTCATCTTAGTCTGATGCAAAATGGCTCTCTCTCCCCAGTTTCCCCCCCATCCCTCCAATCCCGAGTCCCTTTACAGACTTCTGCTGAGGTCACCTGCTTCTTTTCTGCTCCTGGTAACTTTCTGTGACTTTCACCACAACCACCCTCCCACCCCCCCTTCAGAGAAAAGGAGGAAGTGTCTTCTCCCACTTAAAGAAAAGGAGTACTTGTGGCACCTTAGAGACTAAATAAATTGGTTAGTCTCTAAGGTGCCACAAGTACTCCTTTTCTTTTTGCGAATACAGACTAACACGGCTGTTACTCTGAAACAAATCATTCTCCCACTTAGAGTGTAAAACCATTGTCCCAAGGTGTTTTACTTTGAATGGATCGTTGAGTGCTGATCACTCACCATTGTCTCTGGCCTCGCAGAGACATGACACAACCCCTGCTAACTCATGGGGGGCGGGGGGGGACTCACATACATATGAGCTTTCTCTGACACAGAAGTTGCATGATACAATTTAATCAAATTATCCGCAATTCGGAAGTGTTACAGGCAGCATCCGCAATTTGTCACAATGCCTGTATGCTCTTAGACTACGTCTACGCTCTGAGGTAGGGGGGTGAATTGCCCTGCTCATGTACACACACACAGGTGCTAGGGCTTATTGAACTAGCATGTGTATGAAGAGCAGTGTAGCCATGGTAGCATGGGCAGTGCAGGCACAGCTTACCTATGTCAAGTACAAACCCACCTGAAACTGGTGGGTATGTACTCGGCACATGCCTCCACTGCTGCTACCACAGCTACTCTGCTGTTTATACTCGCACTAGCTGATGAGAGCTAGCTGGAGCAAGTATGTGTATGCAAGCAAGGGGATCACATCCCTAGCTCATCGTTCAGAATTAGCTGTAGTTTCTCTTGGCTTTTTATAATTTGTAGGATGGAATTTTTTATAAGATTAAAGGAGGATTACTACAGGTTTATTAAAAAAAACCTATCAAGTATTATATTGAAGAAATTTAGGCTACGGCTAAGTTTTAATATAACAGTTTGTTGCATTTTACTTCGGCATGGGACAGTGTGTTGGTAGCATCTCTGTCAACTAAGGTAAACACAAGACTTAGATGTGTTTTTGACAACCAGAGCATTGAGACACCCCACAAACAGACATGTCATATTTCTCTCTCTGCAGCTACTCTTTGCAAACTGATCCAGAGACCAGAACTTTATAGGGGCTGTGAAGAAAGTTGCTCATCATGCCACCCCTACCATAGATTAGGGGTGAGATCCCTACTCCCATTCCTGCCCCTGTACTTCAGGTAAAAAGGCTTAGAGCATTGTAAAGGGGCCAACAAAAAAGCCAGCTGTGGGCAAGGGTGGATCCCAACAATGCAGGAACCAAGGAAGACAGCTATAAGGTTGCCCTTCAAGGATCCCAACAAAGCCATTGCAGAGAGGGCATGCTGAGGGAAGGGAAGAGGTACGGTCACATACTGCTGTAGAGATTCTAGGCAGTGCTGCAGCCTGTGGGGTGTCCCAGGGAGGCTGCCGTAGTTTAGACATCCTAAACATAAACCCTAAACATAGGGTTGTCTGAATTATGCCAGGGGCCTCTCCAGCCCATGGAGTGGCCAAGGATCAGGAAAGGTGCAAAGGGGGCTTAAATCACCATAGGCCTTTTTCCCCTTGGGCTGTCAGTTCTGTGCTACATCTGTGTAATAGTGTATGTCTTCACTGAAAAGCTAGCCCTGGATCTTATGCAGGTTCTAGCCCAAACCCCTCTACTGTCCATGCAAAAATCTTTTACGTGGGTTTGGAGATGCTTTAAGACTGGGGCTAGCTGACACTGGGCTAGATATTAAAGGTCAGGCCCTGCTTTTACGTGGCTGGAACCTGCCCAATTTGGATTAAGGGTGCAGGCTAAATCATTCAAGTACTTACAGTACTCCAGTGCTGTTCCCACGGTCCACTGAAAGGCAGACAAGTTCTCTGGCAATTGACTCGATTGGGAAAGAATCTTAGAACATCTCAACCCAAAAAAGTGTGGATTATGCCCCCATCCCAGACACATATGGGCTAGTGGAGAAACAGTGAGAGCACAGTAATGTGGGTTTGGATTTGCAGAGGGGAAGCTCGCCCGGTTAGGCTGACCTGGGTGCTGATCCCCTGGGCTAACTCTGCTGTGAAGACATACCCATAGAGCCCACAGCACATTATCTTACTGTAGGAATTCATAGACAGTGATTATATGGGTGTTTAGTTTACACTAGGCACGGCCAGTTCATTCACAGGAGAAGAGGGGAAGATAAAAGAAGAAAACTTTTCTGATCAGACATGTATGACAATCAATTATTTTATGTTATCTTTTATATTCTTTGGAATTTCCTGGCCTGTGTAAAGGAAAATCCTGTTGTGTTCCCATTGTTTAAGAATTATTATTGTCTGCTTCATTTTCTGTAGTCTATGGGAAGGAAGAACCAGGTTTTAATGAGAGCATTCTTCACACCATCCATTCAACAGGATGGGTGGTGTTTCAAAGATGATCATCACTACAGTGAATATATCAAACTTTAGTAGTTTGAGTCATAGAAAATAGTAGGACCCTCATGATGCATTGATGGGTGAAGTTTCCTATACCTAATTTACTTTGGTAAGTCCAAACCTGGAAGCGCAGTACTTTTAGTGATAACGTTTTGAAATTAATTCTCAGAGTAAGTGAACATAGGCACTCATCATAGTTTAATGGATTATTATTGAATCTGTACCTCTAAATTAGTTTTCTAAGGTTATTAAGTTCAACTGAAATGTGCACATGAAATTTTACTGTTCATTTAGTGACTTTACAGTCCTTACTTAGGTAAATGTCAAATAACCTCCTAGTTGTAACGATTAGCACATTTTCAACATGTCATCTTTTATTTAAAAACGATATAGAATTTTTTTCACCACAGCAGCTATTAGTATACTATTCCCACTCTATATTATTGAAATGTATTTCCTATTGCCTCCACTAGAGGTCAGCTAAACCTTCTTTCAGAAAAAATCATAGCATAGCATAGAACATCCTTTTTAATGTATAGTACTGACATTTCATTCTAAAATGTGAAGGTTTATTACAGTATGTACAAAATGTTTTTTGGGGCAGGGACTGTTTGGAAAGCATCAAGCCGATGTTCAGTTCTACCACAATTTAAATTTAAAAATAACACAGTTATTGAGATTTGGTGCTAATGTTTTAGTAATAGTACTGATTTGTATTTTAGGGTGACTAAGCCTAGAGATTTTAGCATAAAAACAAAACAAAAACACAAAAAAATCCACTCCTGCCCCTCCAAATCAACCATAAAATAAAAATTATATTATGAAGGCTAAATTCTGAGGCAGGAAAATAACTCCTTCCATCCAACATATGAAAAACCCTGACTAGCAATACATTAAATGTAAATTAAAAAGTAAGAGATTATGTAAATGTAATATAATTATTGCATTTGTGCGTAGTGCTTTTTTAACACTACTGTCCAGTGTAATAATACAAGTTTTGGTACAGTACAATTTTGTAATTACAGTACATTTGTGAAGATGGGCAACAAAATCTGAATCTGAACTTCATCTCTCTCTCTTATCCCAGCTATTTGCTCAAATGTAGAAAGAAATTTCTCTCCTAAATCAGTTGCACAGGAGGTAACTCGGGTTTTGGAAGATTTAAATTTAATTAGCTTAAATTAAGTACCTTTCAGTTCAACAATAAAAAAAAAAAATCACTCCAAATGAGGGTAGGGCATTGGAGTCGGACTCAGAAGACCTGGGTTCAATTCTCGGCTCTGCCACTGGTTTGCTGGGTGACTTCCCTCTGTGTCTCTCAGGTTACACAAATGTAAAATGGGGATAAGAATTCTGACGTCCTCTGTGAAGTGCTTTGAATACCTATGGATGAAAAGTGTAATATAAAAACAAGATGGTATTACCATTATGATTAAGTTATCATATCTGGTATCCTTGGTAGTAACCTTTTTTCTTCTTCTTTTCTCTTCTGTCCCCTTTCAGCAGGAGCTCTTGTTTAGATTGCTTATGAATCTTCTATTTATATATAATTGAATTTAATTTATTAGTTGAATTGCTGCTTTTGGGTAGGATATTGAACTTCCTGGCACATTTCATACAGTTGAACAAATAACAGATTTTTTTTCAGTTTTTTCATGCTGAAATGAACACTGGACCTTCAAAATTTGTTTCAGGTTGAACAAAATACTTTGTGAGACCCAAAATGATTTCTTGTTTTTGAGGGGTTGGGGGTTAACCTTTTAAAAATCTTTTAAAAACAAATCTAGCTAATTTTTTAAATGAAAAGTCCAAAATTTCAAATAAATTATTCTGAAAATAACTGACTTTTACATTTTTTTTGAATATTCATGAATAGTTTTGGTTGTCCCAATACTACATTTTTCAGCAAATTTACTATTGGACTGAAAAAAATTGGCCTTCTCTAATATTTTGTATGTTTTGAGTGAACAGACATCATAATATTGAAGTGAGTAGTTTGCCTGAGGAGTTATCTTCTCCATTGCTAGTATTTCACAGGTTTTCTGGAATCACATAAAGATGCTCCAAATATGTTGAGTTTCCCATTGTCTTCCTTTTGTGATCCTTGCAGCAAGCAAGAGAACATGCAATCGTGCAGATTTCAGAAAATTTTCACATTCCAAATTGGGCTGAAAAGTTGAAATCTCAATTTTTTGCAAACCAATGTTAGTTTTGATTACGGATTTTTCACTATTTTAATATTAGCCAGTGGTATTTTTGATCGATCCTGCACATACCAGTCTAGTATTCTTTAAACTGTAGCAGCTAGGTAGTATGAGGGCAGGTTAGGTAACACTAGTCCCTTTCCGTTTTTTGCCTAAGTTAGAAAGCAGCATGGACAAGTGGATAAAGTAATGGGGTCTATTTGCAACTTGGTGGTTTAACCTCTGTGTGGTAATGGATAAGACATTTCATCTCAGTTTCACCATCTGTAAAATAGGAATAATGATAATTACCAGGGCCGGCTCTAGGATTTTTGCCACCCCAAGCAAAAAAATGTTTGGCCGCCCCTGCTTTTTTTTCGCGCCCCCCCCCCCCAACTCCGCCCCTTCTCGACCCCTTCCCCAAATCCCCGGCCCCGCCTCCTCCCCCGGGTGTGCCGCATTTCCTGCCCACCCCATTGCTTCCTGGGGTTCCTCCCCTGCAACTCCCCGCCCTAGCTCACTTCTGCTCCACCTGCTCCCCTGAACATGATGCCGCTCCGCTTCTCCCCCCTCCCTCTCAGGCGAGGGAGAGGCAGCGCATTCAGGGGAGCAGGCGGAGCAGAGGTAAGCGGGGGGGAGCGCAGGAAGTAACGGGAGGGGGGGTAGAGGAACCGTTCCCTGCCCCAGCTCACCTCCACTCCACCACCGCCGCCTCCCCCGAGCACACTGCCGCTCGGCTTCTCCTCCCTCCCTCCCAGGCTTGCCGCGTGAGCTGTTTTGCATGTGGCAAGCCTGGGGCGGGGGGGGGGGAGAAGCGGAGCGGCGGTGGTGCGCTCAGGGGAGCAGGCGGAGTGGAGGTGAGCTGGGGCGGCAAGGGCACATTGGGTGACATGGCCGGTGCTGGAATGCCGCCCCAAGCACCTGCTTGTTTTGCTGGTGCCTAGAGCCGGCCCTGATGATTACCTTCCTTTGAAGTGATTTGGGGTTTACGGATGAAAAGTACTATTTAAGAGCATGGTGGTGGTGGCTTTATTCAATTTCAGCTTTTGTTTGAGCCAAATAAAATGCAGGATTTGCCTTTTTAGGAGATCAAATTGATATTGGTACATAGACTGGAAAAGCTTGAAAAAAAATAACTTGGTAATCTGGAAAGATTATTTATTTTCTAGTTATTGACCTGATCTGTCCCACTAAACATTAATTTGTTTCCATGGCTAGATATTATTCTGTATTAATTTGACCATTATAGAGTTTCTAACTACTACCAGATAGCTGAGTCTTGACCTTTGAAAGGGAAAAGATCCCTTAACATCCAAAGTTCAGAGCTGGACAGGTTCAGCACAGCACTTTCAACATTACTTTAGTTCAGTTTAGTTCATTTGATTTAGTTTAGTATTTTATGTTTTATTTTCTGCAGTCTTTAAACATGTTGGGCAAAGAAACTATTGGCATGCTGATGAAGATCAGCATCACCCAGATATCATGTAATTTTGTTTAAATCCACCAGGGAATATCCAGTGATAGGACTATCTCCAGTTGGAGTAGTAGAATAAGGATCACCATCATGTCTGCTAAGAAATCAAATCCATGTAGCCCTATACTTTGTCATTCCATTTTATTTGAAGCCATTAATGAACCATGTGGATATATAGTTTATACATACACTTGGCAAACTCGTTCCACCAGCCTATTTTATTTATAAGACTTATGACTAGGAAAGGACATTACAACCAGTCAAAACTCTTCTTCATCTCCAGAGAATGGGGAAGGAATGGAATTATCATATACAAGACCGAATGGGTTATGTGTAGCTGTCTCCAAAGGTTATTGGCACCTTGCTTGTTATGGATAAAACTAACCTGGTCTTTATTGACAAAATTAGGGAGGATTTGTTCTAACCTCCGTGCAAAGGCCAAGAGAGTGCTTTATAATATCACTAGAAAGGGCACGGAAATGAGGCAAAGCTTTATACATTTCTGTTCTTTATTGGATGACAGAAAATGTGGCTGTCCTTCTAATGTCTAGGATTTACCCATGCTCTTGTACATAGAATGTTTTATTAAATATGGTGCCGGGATATATTAAAATGTATTAGAGTATGTGGCTGGAAAGTCAATGGGCTCCAAAGTAGATCTGGGTAAAATATTTTTGGCAAATTGTTTATTTGCCAAAGACACAGTTTCAGTCTACCCAGAATTCACACAAATTAACTAACCAATTTCAGCATGAAAACGTTTTTCTGGCCAGATTCACAAAACAGGAGGAGGAGGTGTCATAAATATAAAGGGAATATATATAAATATATACCCACCTTTATGTATACAGAACTATAAAATCCCTCCTGGCCAGAGGCAAAACCCTTTCACCTGTAAAGGGTTAAGAAGCTAGGATAACCTCGCTGGCACCTGACCAAAATGACCAATGAGGAGACAAGTTACTTTCAAAGCTGGGGGGGGGGGGTCACAAAGGGTCTGTCTGTCTGTGTGATACTTTTGCCGGGACCATGTCAGGAATGCTCTTCAGAACTTCTGTTAAGTTAGTAAGTAATCTAGCTAGAAATGCGTTAGATTTTTCTTTTGTTTAATGGCTGGTAAAATAGCTGTGCTGAATGGAATGTATATTCCTGTTTTTGTGTCTTTTTGTAACTTAAGGTTTTGCCTAGAGGGATTCTCTGTTTTGAATCTGATTACCCTGTAAGGTAGTTACCATCCTGATTTTACAGAGGTGATTCTTTTACTTTAATTAAAATTCTTCTTTTAAGATCCTGATTGCTTTTTCATTGTTCTTAAGATCCAAGGGTTTGGGTCTGTGTTCACCTGTACAAATTGGTGAGGATTTTTATCAAGCCTTCCCCAGGAAAGGGGGTGTAGGGCTTGGGGGGATATTTTGGGGGGAAGACATCTCCAAGTGGGCTCTTTCCCTGTTCTTTGTTTAACACGCTTGGTGGTGGCAGCCCAGGGTTCAAGGACAAGGCAAAGTTTTTACCTTGAGGAAGTTTTTAACCTAAGCTGGTAAGAATAAGCTTAGGGGGTCTTTCATGCAGGTCCCCACATCTGTACCCTAGAGTTCAGAGTGGGGAAGGAACCTTGACAGGACATGATGGTACCTCCCACGATATAACTTTTAGGGAACTTATCTGGGATGTGAGAGACCTCGGTTTGAATCCTTGCTTTGTAGCAGGGATTTGAATGTAGGGCCCCTCTCCCAGGTGAGTTCACTAACCACCAGGTTGCAGGCTATTCCAGGGTGGGTATTCCTCAGTCTTTCCTGTTGAAGTGGTTAATATTTAAATATTCACTGAAGTATGGATTTGAATTTGAGTCTCCTACCTGAGGCTCCTAAGTCACTTAGATGTGCTTGAAAATGTTTCCCTTTATCTGACTATTTGGTGATACGTTCAGGATACCTAAAGTAAATTATGGCAAAACCATGTTACTTCAAAAATATGTAATTATGGCAAACGTCACAGCAAATATCAGACTTGGTAATTTTTTTTTATAAAGTGAATTTAGTACTTAGTTATTCACGAAAGATTCCAGATTCATAGCCTTCCACACCAGAGTGTCTCTCTCTCTCTCCCCAAAACTGGTTTAGCACAGACAGTAGTAATGTAAAGTCCCCATCTCTCTTCTATGCAGCTCTGTGAATGTGACCTAGCCATATTCTGGGGTTCAACTCACACATCCATTCAGTCCTTGACCTTTGAGACTGAAGCCTACTCTGCAGTGTGTTGGTGGTTGTTTTTATGCTATGGACATCTAAATAGGTATTTAACTGATAGCTCAGTGTTGTAAAAAAAATTGTTAATTTATGAGTGGAATAATAAAGCAAAATGTGTGCTGAGAAATGTTTGCATATGTAGTATTACAGTTTATTATGCTGTGAAATAATTATGCTGCTCTATGATGATCTCCCTCAATTCATCAGTTGAGTCTTTTTACAGATCTCTTTCATGATCTTCACACTGATATTTGTATACATATATATATTTTTTAAAAGCCTGAAGAAAATCCATTTGCCTACCCGTTGCATGTTTTTGTTGCTCTTCATATACAGTTGGAAGCTGCTATTTATGTCTTTTACTTTGTTTTAAAACTTATAATGAAGATTGTGGGGGGCTGATGATGAGAACAATTGAAAGTTGCTGCCTGCCAAAATACTCAACAGCAATGCCCTTTTAGAAATGAACTATATGTTGTCTGTTGGTAGCATGGTTTTACAGTGCTTCCCCATGCTGAGAGCTTTGCTTTCTAATCTTTACAAGGGGAAATTCAAAAGTAATGTCACTAGCTGCTTGGTGTGTTCCTCGCTGAGTTTTCATGGGACCCAGCATGCAGAAATTTAAGAAAACCTATATCATGTATGCTTCTGTCTGCTGAAGCAGAACTGCATCCAAAAGCAGCAGCCAAGGTCAGCAAGGGTTTATTAGTCAATCTTTCCTAATGAGCTGTTCAGCCTTCTCAGAATTACCATGTGTTGTTACTGATGAAGGTCTCCCAGCTTGTGGTTAATCATAAATGCTACTCCCGCCTGTCTTTAAACGTTTCAATCATCTGTATGCAGTTCTCAAGTTCATGGTTTCATCAACATACACACTTTGCATATGCTTATGAATTTTCTTACTATCTACACTTTCCTTTTAAAGGAGTTTTTGCAATGTGCTGTTTATACTACACTTCCATAGAACCTATTTGCGTTATCCCTGATGGTGGCAGCACAACAGATATCTGAAAGACAAAAAGTACACAAAGGTTTGAAATGGAGACCTTGAAAATATCAAAGCTCTATAACTGTGTTAAGGTCATGAAACTATACAAAAAGGCTTATATTTCAGTTTAACTACTTGTGAAGCGCCATGTATATTTAAAAAGCTTATTCTAGGAGCAAAAGACTTTCTGAAATTTAAGATTTTTATCCTTAAAATAAATAAATATACCCAGCCACTATAGAAACCACTGTTCATCAGGGAAATATTTGCACAGGTGGCTCTGGGAAACAGGGAATAGAAGGATAGGAGGTGTATTGGCAGAGAATAAGAAAAGTAGCACAAAATCGTTTTTGTTTGTTTGTTTGTTTGTTTGTTTTTGTGAGGGATGGCTAGGAAGCACATTGGCAGAGGGGCTCCCAGGAATTCCTTGTTAGAGTTCTGCCTTCAAATTGAAGGGAACTTTGGGATGATTTTCCTAACGTTGAATGAGTTAATCTGTCCCTCTCGCCCTTTTTATTTTATCCTCCAGAATTCCTTGGGATGCTGGTAAACTTTCCCTTCCAGAGATGACTTCTTCCTGTGGTTATTAGATTTTTTTTTTTCTGGGTGCACTCTGATCCATTTAAATCTCAGGTATTTTCAAAAAAATATCCTGGGGAAAGACAATTTGTGTTAATCCTCTTGCCCCATCGCCTCAGATTACATAAATTGAACGTTGTCCTCCTACCAGCACACTCTGCATATTTTTCAGCATCAAACTTTTCCATCAAGTGCCCTTAAGAGAAGATTATTTGGTTTTATGATTTTGAGAAAATATTTTTATTTAAATGAGAAAACAGACACATTCCCCAGTCCCCTCTTCTCTTTTGTTGCAGATTCACTTCACATACACAAGGGTATTAACAGACTAGTTGAGGGAAATTTTGTGGGAATCGTTTGTTAAAAATATGGGCAACAGATCTCTAAGGGAAAAAAACGCAGAATGGATTAAGCTTGAGAGCCCAAAGCATCTTTATTAGTGAGGTTCGTGGCAAGAAGATCAGGTAAGAAGTTTGAAAAGAAGACATGAGTAAAGGCAGGGTCATTTGCATTTAAAAAAGGCAAATTCACATTGCACATATTCAGATTGTGCTCTGTAATCAAATCTTAGAAGATAGTTCAAGAGGTCATCTCAAACTCCATCTGATCTAATGCATACATTAAATAGGACTTTTTACATGGATTCTTCTGCAAAGTTTTAACAAGATTTTTCTTACTGTCAGAAAGATTTTCCTAATATCCAAGTTGAATTTTTCCTTTATTAAAATAAATGTGTTTCTTGTTTTACGGCTAATGTCTAATATAAACAGCTGTTTCCCATCCCCCCACAATATTTCCCTAATATTTTTGTCTCTGCTGGTTTGCTGTAGGAACACGTCACATATTCAATTCCTTTTAACTCATGGGTGCTGACCAGACTGTGAATATGAGGTTCCCCCCAGAGCAACTGAGCATGTGCCCTCTCCTCACAGCTCCTGTGCATGACCAGATAGAGCATGTACCATCCCCACAGAGCAAATAAAGATCCTTCCTTCAGCTTTGGCTTATAGTGGTGAAGCTGGACTTTCCTTTTATTGTCCTATTATTTTACTGGCCTTCTACTGACTACTCTGGGCTGGGGATGAGGGCCAGGCAACAGAACTGAGAGCAGGACCCTGTTTCTCCTGTGCTCTCGGGGACTTCTCTTCTGGTGCCCAGGAAACGTGGAGGAGGAGCCACCTGATTCAAATGAATTGGGGACAGGAGATGGACCTGGAGTTTAGAGGTGAGGTCGGGGGCATAGATTAGGATGGAGAGACTGGGGCAGGAAACTGGGACTGAGGAAATGGACTTGAGGGAATTGAGGGGGAAGACTGGGAGCTGTGGGGTGGGAACTGACTGGGCATTATGTTAGTCTTTAATTAATGATCACATACTATTTAATTTAAAATAGTGTTATAATACACACAAGGGGGGGGCAAATTAAGGTTGCACAGGCAACCTTAATTCTGGCATTTTCTATCTTTTGAGTGCCTGGTGTTGAGTCCTTAATATCCTTTTAATGTAATTTTTTAAAGTCAGTTTTATTGCAAAGAACATGTATAACTTTAAAAGCAGATATAGCATAGCTAATGTATAATGAACATTTGTTTAAAATAGATGTGTTTTACAGAGGTAATTTCACCATTGTAATAGTGTTTCAGTATTAACTTACTTTCTGCTTATCAAAGTGGACAGTGCAAAGTTCATGAGCTGCTTGCATGATTAGTGTTCTAGTATCGCTCCTTGCCATGGAACTCAAAGAGGAAACATCTTGATGCTATTAGAAAGCAGAGTAGTTATTAAATATAGTGTTGGCATTTCTTCTGTAAACCAAGCATATTAGGCTGATTTGGTTAGTCTTGAAAGACTGTGGTATTCTTTAACCCTAAAATTTAAGATAATAGGAGGTTCCTGAGGACTCGCTGATAAGGTAAGGCACAAGATTCCAGAAGGTTGACCTGCAGAGGGTTTACAGGATCCTCTAACATACTTTGACATGTTTATAGGAGAAATTGCTGCTTGGAGAGTGTTTTTTTTTTCTTTGGAATGGCAACAGCTTTACAATAAATGGAGCTGAGGGGAGAAGGATCAAGATTTTGTTTTATTCAGTGGATTGTGTGTAACATGGTGAATGTCATAGTGCTTGTTCTTTTCACTGTAACTGCAAGTGTCATAAAATTTGAAAAAAGTTTACAAAAAAAATTTGGTGAAACAAGATAATATGCACACTTTAGGTTGAAAGGAAGCATCTTTTCATTCAAGAGATCTATTCTCTTTTACATGTTCATGTTCCTCCCCAAAACACTTGTTGGAGATATCGTACCTGCACGCATCAAGTTGAGACTTAGACCTCTAGGCCAAGTTTTTCAAACCTGGGTGTTTGAAGTAAAGTTGAAACCTCTGTGTACCTTTTGCATACCTGGGTGCCACCAAAACAAACAAACAAGAGAAGAAAAACATACACTACCCTAGCTCTGCTCAAAATCAAGTACTTTATTTAGGTACTTGGGGCGGGGGCTAAGTTTAGTTATCAAAATCTGAAAATGTTGCCCCTAGAAAATAGAAAACATCCTTTCTGAACACAAAGATCTTTCCCATAGAGCTATGATAGTCATAAGCTATCTGTGTAGTTGATGTTGGGGGAGTTTCTGAACTGCCATTATTTGGCTGGTTTGACAAATCCACATCCTTTATCAATATTTGCTTCCATTTCATCTCGCTTTCATCTCACTGCAAAGAACTTATCAAAAGACTCGCCACACCCCAAAGTTGAATATGTAGTTAAGATTTTTTTTAGCTATTCCAGTTACATTAATCTCCGTACACTGATAGAGAGATATAGTATATAGGATATTCATAGATATTTGCGGCAAAAGAAAGCCATGCTATAAAAAAGGGCACAAAATGCCAAATAAGAGAAATTTTACACTAGATCTAGTTTACAAAAGATTGTGTTTCTAAAAATGTAGAGATATTTTATTTTAAAATTGCTGTTTATCTTGAATAAATATTAACGATTATTTAGTACAGGCCTACAATTGAATTAACTGAATGAAATGTGAAGGCTTTGGGATGTGGCCTACTTCTTACTAAGCTGGAGCATTTTGACTCAAAATTTAACTTGATATGTAGAACTGCTGTGTTTTTAACAGACTGATTTGTCCATATATTTCACTTTGCAGATCATTATTCATTATTATGTGTTGTCTTATGAAAGTGACAAATGGTAAAATATATAATTTTCTTTTGTTCATACTGTTTTTTGTATGTTCTACTTACTCAAGAGAACATTGGTTTAAACCGAACAGAACATAGTACACTAGCATTACTTTCCTGTGCAATGCCAATGTTTTGTTATAATGGCCTAATCTTGAAGTCTGATTGCCATCAACTAGTTCAAAAATTACTTTTTTGTACTGTGAAACCATGGAGATAGTGCACCAGAGAAAGAAAAGAGAGGAAAAACAAGGTTGCAATACAATTTTGGCAGCATCAACCACACTAATAAAATCAAATCCAATGTTGTTTTATGAGGCTGAATTTATGTGACTGCACAGGATCAAAGGATTTGTATCCCACTGGACTACAAGGTCTATAGTTCACAGCAAAAAAACTCATCAAAAAGAACATTTTAGTAGTAAGGCATTTCATTTTAATCAGCCACAGCAATAAAAGAGCTGTTAGGTGTCCAAAAACATTCTCCAAGATCAGAGACAACTTACTCTCTAGTACAATCAGTTTATTTATTGGATCCATACAGCGTCTCTAGTTTGACCATGCCACTGAACCTTCTCTCTCAACTTGTTTCAGTCATTTCTTTTTTATCTTTTCAAATTTTATGCACCAAGTATATCAGAAATTAGTAACATTAATGACGCATGGTATCTCCCTGAAAATTATTAGCTAGTATGACTTTGTCAAGTAACCTTGGTTGAAACAGCACTCAGAGGATCAGTTAAAACGGAGGTGAAAATACTGGTCGATTTAAAAAAAAAAAAAAATTGGGTATTGTGTTTAACCTTTTCTCCCTGGATATAATCATTAGAGCAATGTCAAAAACATAAGGAAACAGTAATCCAAGTTGTGTTTGGTTTGTCAGAGGAGAGGAGGTGAAAATGATGGTTGTGGAGATGAAGTGGAAAATATTTAGTGCTACCTTAATATACTGAAAGAATAATAGGAATTTCTCTGATAGAAAAGGCTCTTGTCACAATTGGCAGTCCTTAAACTCTGTTTGTTAACTGTTTAAGGCCCCGATGCAGCAAAGCATTGAATGTTCATGCTCAACATTAAGTGTGTACTTGCATGCTTTGCTGAGGTGGGGCCTAAAGGGCGAATTTTTAACTATTAAAAATCAACGACTGAACCATATATCATAGTAATTCTTGCCACTTTCATGTATTGATTCCTCTATGATGAATTGCCCCATCTCTTTCTGCAGAGTTAGAATCTGATAACTTTGCTGTTACAAAGCTTCAAGAGATGGTCTATCAATCAATTTGTCCTCAAAAATATGTAGATTTTTTTCCTTTAAATTGAATGGTAACTCAGTTTAGCAGGATAGAAAAAGACTGCTTAAGTCCTCTTTCTTTTCAAGGTAAGCATAGCTCTGTTTTTTTCCCTGGAGTAAAGTAGGTGACATATGGGCAACATCAAAATTTTGTCACTTTCAAAACAAATCTCTGTATACCTCTGGATGACTTGGAATATTTGTGACCAGATACATCAATTAGATCATTTAGCCACCATGGTACTTGCACTGCATTTGATGTCTTGGGACTCCATGTAACTGCAGAATACTGGCTATCCATAAACCCCATGAATATGTTGTGTACTACTTGGTCTGATCCAGGTTTGTATCATTTTTTTTTTTTACTTTGAATGGTTGTCAGGCTTCTCCATATAATTCTTATAGACATGGGTTCCCTCAGTCAAAGTTACAAAAATTTTCACTTTAGAACTGACATTTTTTCATGTTACCTGTCCAGATATCTCAAACCACAGTGAAGATGTAGATTATCTACTCTTATAATGAATTAGTCCCTTTAAATTCATTTTGTTGACTAATGGGCTTTCAATGAATGTTTAATCTAGGGCTCTGGAAGAGCTACAGTTCAGCTCAAAGAATCAAATTGATTAGCATACCATGTAACCTGTAAGCAGAGATCCAGTTAGAGAATCCAAGGCACTCTTAAATTTACTGTACATGAATCCTTTAGGTATGTTTCAATTGCATTCAATCTCTTAATTTTTAAGGTAGATTTCTGCTTCTGAAAGGTATAAGATTGGCAATCGTGAAAACCAAAGGTCACCAGTTATCCCTAGAACAGCTAATATATAAGCAGTGTTCCCCTATAGTCCTGCTAATGTACCTTAACCTTGATCTGAAATTAGTCTTAGGACTGAGAGGAGAGCTAAGTCTCCCTGCTCATTCACCTTTTGCCTTCTCTGATAAGATAACTACATGCAAATTAGTGCTAACTGTTACTGTAGTTTTTCTCATGTGGGCATCTGTTCACTAGAAACTAGACAGACTGTCATCTCACATAGGCCACCAAACAGGAATTAGATAGATGATAGTGAGAAAGGTTTTGGATATTTCCCTGAGACTAGATAGAGCAGATTCAAGAAAGACTTAGATTCCGCTAAGATTTCCCTGTGCATACAAAGATTAGACAATGGAACAAAACATTGTCCAGGTGCAAAATTAATGTTGTTATATGCTTACCCGTGGATTCTAGCACAATGAGCATGTTTAGGTATATTACTTCCTGTGCTGGAATTTTTAATATTTCACACTGTATTGAGAGTTCAGCAAGAAGTCATTTCAGGAGTATTATCTATGAGTTTGCGTGGAAGATAGGGCAAGGGAGGAATTTCCTTTTAGGAAATAGGTTCATTTGGGTGAAGTTGCATATAAATGTTTAATATTAATTATTGTTATCTATTGGGGGCACTTAAAGGAATGCAAGATCCAATGGCAACTTGCATAGAGCTGTGTAAAATTTTAGTAACAAAATTCACAAAGTGGGTGAAATTTTGTCTAGTTTCATTACAAATTTTCACATCAGACTAGATTCAGTTCTGTGATCCTTCCAATTCCATAGAAACAATGTCTAGCTTCAGATAGAAACCATGTGAAAGGGGCAAATAAAGTCACAGGTGAGAGCCATCCCAAGTGATCCCTGGGAAGTATATAGGTTCCTGAGGGAACCAGTCTCTCCAGTCTGCTCAACCTCATTACCCAGCCCATTGCCTAGTAGTTCTGACAGACTGCCCTTGCTCCTGCTCCCAGCGGCCCTTGCACCTATGCCTGCTCCTGCTCTACCCCGTGCCTGTTTTCACATAAGCCAGTCCCTGCTCCAGCCTCTATCTGCTCCTGCCTCAGCTGGCTACCTGGTGAATCTGACAACAGTCATGGTCAGAAAACATCTGTACAAAAATATCTTCTTGCTCCACAGATATGCGCTCTCCCTGTGCGCAATCATACTGGCTTACTTTACTGACAAAAATAAGGATTTACTACCTTTTCATTTGTATTAGTACTAATGGGTCTGCACAGCTGTGGGAGAGAAAACTGGATTTTATTCCAGCCCCTCCATCACCAGCAGAATTGTTAAATAAGTTCCAGTATGGAATTTTTATTAGTGGTGGTGCACAAGCTTAAAAAAAAAGGCTCTCTCTTCTCTTGATGTTGTTGCTACAGAGCCCCCACTCTTGCAATCCTCCTATGAACTGGCATAAATCCTGGAATACTCTGGAAAGCTTTGGCTGTTGGGATGTGTGCAGACTTTGTCATGGAGGAGGAGTTTAAAGGATGCTATGTCCTTGTTGGATATTATCACTCTTGGGAATATACAGGAGAGAAGGAGGGCAGGAAAGAAGGTCTGAGTTGAGTATCAACAGTAGAGAAATTGCCAGGGAATGGGAGTTAATTGAAAAGAAATAGAATTGTTTTCCCAATAACAGAGCAGAGCTGAAGGATGATGACAAACCAATAGTGAGTTTAATTACTCTAGTAAGAGGATGTCTCCCTGTGGGAAACAGTGGAGTGAGAGTAGAAGGTGAAAAGGTGAAGAAGACAGAGACCCGAGCCTGGGATTTGGTGGGACAGAGTTGGGAGACAGGTGTAAAGGACTCGAATAGGAAGCAGTGACACTGGGAAAATGGAGCTGTCAGATTGGACAGTGGGAAGGAGGTGATTAAGAGTAGATGAAAACATAAAGATGTCAATAAACAGGAGGATGTGGAAGGTGTGAGTGACACAGAAGGGGAATAATCAGTGCACATACTAATGCTTAAATTGGAAAGGGTACATAACGGACCATACCAGACCCACAGTTTTCACTGCTGCTGGTGAAATGAAAAGGATGAAAAGTATATTCCTACAATCACTATTTTGGGTGAGAGTACCATTCTTGGTTTGAATATTTTGGGGTGAGTGGGCCAGGCATTAGCATTTTAGTAATTTCAGTAATTTAGTAATTGCCTCTGGTTTCTATACCCTGGGAAGCTGAGTTCATGGATCTGAAATAGCTGTTATGATGCCAAAGAACAGGGACAGCTTTACTGAAAACAATAGGGCTCAGAATATTAACATGGTGCATTTTTAATGATATATTAAGTTATCACTTGAAAAAAATTACAACTGTGTGAAAATAATGCTAAGTGCCATGGAGATGCACAGAAACAAGGAAGACTGGACTTTAGGGATTCCATGTCATTATTAACTTTTCCTTTTGTTATTGCAATTGTCCTTGAATTTTAAAATTTGTTTTGCAAGTCTGATAATTTAGGGTGGTTTTACATAAGTAACCTTATGTAATATGCTTTTACGTTCATTACCAGAATAATCCCCTATTTCGTTCAAGAAACTTCTTTTTAAGAGCTATTTTCTTTTTGTTATAGTTTCTTGAATAATTTCACATTATAAATAGAAGACTGTTCCCATTCTGTGACAGCGATGCTTTTAACATCAAGCATTAAGAAGTATAAAAAATGACCTTCTCCCTAAATACATACTATTCCCAATGCCCTGTCTTGAATCTAAAAGTGGTGATTAAAAAAAGGGGTGGGGTGGGGATGGGGAATATGAAGCATGACTTTTCTAAATTAATCTTTAGCACTAAAAGATACCGGTACTAGGTGGTTTTTTTGTTTGTTTTTTTGTTTTGCTTCCTCTTGAGCTCTTTTAAAATTGTTTTCTCATTAATTAATGCAATCATTCATTCCCCTCCCTCACTCCGTCCCTCCATTTCTACTATTGTTTTTCTCCAGCAGTTATTTTGTAACATAAAAATTTAACCTGAAAATAAATCATTAGTCAAACAATGAAATTTCTTACACCAAGCCAAAACCAACAAACAAAAGACCACCCATAAACAAGAAGATGGAATAAAGATATAGAATACTAGATCAGCTAGCATAGGAATATGCAAAAGAGCAGGGGAGAAGAGAAAAAATAAAGCTTTTTTTCCATCTGTCAATTTGCAATTTAGAAACTCAGGGCTATAGTGTATTTGTGCCTTCAGGTGCATCTGGTGCATAGGAGGGAGGATTTCATGAGTAAATTCCAGTTTGTTGTGATGACTGTATTCTATTTGCTAGGTATATTTAGCAATCTATTGCAAGTCATTTATTATAAAGACAAATGGCCAATCATGTGAGATGCTGTGAACATAACTTTCCTTGACTTCAGATTGTTTTTTATTTAAAGTGCACATATTTTAATTAAATTGCGCTCTTTATCCTCTGTTACCTCATTGATTAATATGTTAAATCAGGGCATGATAAAAGGGTGGTTCACTGTACTTAAGCAATGTATATTTTAAGTATACAGTGGAGCTGTTAGAACTCTGTGTCCTTCTAAAATGTCTGTTGCCTACCAGTTTAATGAGATCACTGTGGAAAAGTGCCTCCCTCCACTTTGATTCATAGATTCTAAGGCCAGAAGAGACAAGAGTGATCATCTAGTCTGACCGTCTGTATAACACAGGCCAGCGAACTTCCCCAAATAGCAACTAGAGCATATCTTTTAGAAAGACATCCAATCTTGATTTAAAAGTGGTCAATGATGGAGAATGCACCACAACTCTTGGTCAGTTGGTCCAGGGGTTAATAACTCTCACTATTAACAATTCATGCCTTATTTCCAGTCTGAATTTGCCTAGCTTCAACTTCTAGCCATTCGATTTTGTTATACCTTTCTCTGCTAGATTGCAGAGCCCATTATTAAGTATTTGTTCCCCAAGTAGATACTTATAGGCTGTAATGAAGTCCTATGTAAACCATATGTAGAACCCTGGCCCCCAATTATTTTTCAGTAAACATTATGGAAGAAAAATGCAATTTGGTCATCTTGATTTATTTTTTGTATGGAGGGATTTTAATATATATTTTAAGTCTAGAATGCTCAATGCTGCACCTCAAACAGTTAAGATAATAAATGAAAGTTGGCCAAATGTTTGTTTCGGTTTCTGGATGTATAATGATACTTGGAATATCAAAATACAGTTTTAATTACAGTATAGTATAAGCATACAATCTAATTTTGAAAAGGATAATATCTCATTTCAGATTTGATTTTTTTGATAGAATAACTACATTCTTGGTGTATTTTTGTTGGTTTTATATACATACAGTAACCTGTGATCAATATCTTTTCCCCAATGTGTGCTTATTGAGATGGCAATTGTTCTAAGAATTGCAAATCAGTTCTTATGAGTAATTGCAAGAAGTTCATTTAAATAAAAGTTCATATTTCATAACAGATCAAACATGGTATACACTTTGTGAAATACCTTCAAAATTAATGTTTAAAATAGCAAACATGAATAAAATAAATATTTAAATGTTGTGAATTTTAGAATGTCTATAGTATTGTATATGGATATATAGTATTTCCTACTCTCAATAAATTATGTTCACTCACACTGAAATAAAAAGATACCTTATCGATATGCCATATTCAGAATATTTTATATAGAGAATTATAAACTTCATTTCTTTACCAGCTACTCAAATGCTAATAATGGTGCAGTACTGGGATATTTTAAAAGTATGCCACTGTGCTCCATATGTATGCCATAGCCAAAGCTCCTCCAAACCATTTTTATGATATTACTTTTCCTGAATAAAAAGAACACGCAATATTTTTCAGTAACCTACACATGCACAAATTGGCTTGTGCATACATTGCTTAAATAAAGTAAATATTTTTAACAGTGGGCCATCATTTGAGTTATTTTACTGTCACCCAGAGCAATGGGAATAATTCTAACTGCATATCCTGGAACATAGTATTAATACAGCTTATGTAACTGATTATGTTGGCTGAGGTGTTCGTACGAATGGAATTTTAATTTTTACGCAGATTGGCATGAGGTTAATTTGTTTTCATTCAAATATCCTTTGATTTCTAAACCTCTGATTGCTGTTGCTAAAATTTAAAACAAATGTATATTGTTCTTTTAGGTTGACTATTTAAAAAAAAAAACACTTTTATCTTGTGTGTCAACACAATAGAGCTAATAAAAAAATTGAGTTCTTCCAAAGATGATATAAAGATGAAATACCCTACAGTCAAGAACTAAAATAAAAAAAAGAGCCCATGAAAGAAAAATGCTTTATCTCCCAACATCCCTCTGAGGTCCAAAATGTTTTGTTTGTTTTGAAGTTAGACTTTAAAATAAGATATTCCAGCAGCAAATCAGTAGCATAATTTTTGTTTTTATCAGCCTTAAATGGCTGCTGCCATCCCAGGGTATGCACCCTATTGTTAGTAGAGTTTAAAAAATCATAACGTCTAACCAGGCCATCAGTAGTGGCCCACCATCTGAAATTTTTTTCCACTGAAACTTTATTAGTTCTATTAATCTCCAGTGCAGATCAATAAAATAGATGAGGCGCAACCTCTTCTCTGGATTTGAACATCTCAAATATTGAGGACGATATGGTCTGGCTCTGATCTTTTCTGGCTTTTGGCCCACTTCTGATTTTAAACTTCAAAGTAGTCTTGTACTCTAAAATGTGAGTTGATAAAAATGGCATCATTAGTGCCAAGTTTATTGTATCACAGTGATTTCCACATCAGATATGCTTTGTTAACTAGTAAAAGTATTTTTCTTAATGCCAATCTTGTAAATTCATCCTGAGCTCTGAGGATTGGTCAAATGGGTTCTTTCATTCTTGTACCTTGATCACCAGTGGTAAAGGTGCAGAATGCCAAATCAGATACTTTGTTGCACCTGTATAATCTTGTTGTCTTTCACTTAGGTACTGACCACCACATGGCCGTTTTGCTTTTTGTGGATTTGAACAAGTAACTGGTCGGAATTAAGTTAGCAATTCTGTGTATGAAAGCGCAAGAGGGAATAAAATACAGATTACTTTCTCTTATCTGTTTCAGAGTTGCAGCTGTGTTAGTCTGTATTCACAAAAAGAAAATGAGTACTTGTGGCACCTTAGAGACTAACCAATTTATTTGAGCATAAGCTTTCGTGAGCTACAGCGCTGTAGCTCACGAAAGCTTATGCTCAAATAAATTGGTTAGTCTCTAAGGTGCCACAAGTACTCCTTTTCTTTTTTCTCTTATCTCTGTTGCTTCTAAGGGCTAATGGGAGTAAAAAGTATTAAAAGCTTATGTTTGTCACTAAAGGAATGGATATGACTCTGTTCAACAAAGAGCAGCTTTATTCATTAAGAAGGTATCACGCGCCTTCCAGTCAGAGATTCAAGGAGCTCCCAGAAAGTTAAGGCTGTCTTGATTGCAGTCTGCAAGTACCTACATGAGGAACAGATATTTGATAATGGGCTCTCCAGTCTAGCAATATAACATAATCCAGTGGCTGGAAGTTGAAGCTAGACAAATTCAGAATGGAAATAAGATGTAAATTTGTTACAGTGAGGGCAATTAACCACTGGACCAATTTACCAAGGGTGGTGGTGGATTCTCCATCGCTGGCAATTTTTAAATCAAGATTGTATGTATGTCTAAATTAAAAGATCTGCTCTAGGAATGATTTTGAGGACGTTCTATGGCCTGTGTTATACAGGAGGTCAGACTAGATGATCACAATGGTCCTATTCTGGCCTTGGAGTCTATGAATCTTTACAGAACCACTTTCCACAATAGAAAAGCTCTTAAACAGAAATAAACAGTTGTTTTGAAACAACATAATGCTTCACAGAATAAATGCTTCCTCATGAAAAGAAGTTATGCATCTTATTTTATCTACAGAAGTTTGGAGAGGTACTCTTCCAGTCTCGAGCAATCATTTTTTCCAGGCTACTCTGAGAATACTGCAGATATCTATGGTAGTGCAGAAATGTGGTCATTTGCTATTAACACCCAGCAATTAATTCTTTGAATGCAGCAGGATGTCTAGGCTTGTGCTTTCCTGATTTTGATTTATACCAAATGTTCTAAAACTCCAACACTGGGCAGTCCCACTACCTGTTTCAAAAGGTCCCCATCTACTTTCACCAGATTGCTTCAAGCAACATTGTCATCATTGAGTAAACTGCATTCAGTTGAGTGCATAGAATGTAATGTAATCTGAGGATTAAACCATTTAAGTCTGTGTGAATTGTGCCATCTTTAGACCTTGTTTATACTTGTGGCAGTGTGTAGGGTAGTTGTAGCTATACATCATAGTGAAAAGTAAGCTGCATTCACATACCTTGTAGTGTGTAGCTACCTGTGCAGTGAAAGGCTCCAGTGGGGTGAGTGCAGTGAGGAAAAGCGCCATTAGCAGAGAAGCAGCAAGACACTACACTGCTAAAAACAGCAGTATCGACATCCCGGGTACTGCTTGGGCATGCAGAAAGCTATGCAGGTATGTACGCTAGAGTTCACACCTATAGAGTACTGTACTCTACTCACCATGCCTCACTCTCTACATTAGTGTTTATACCTGTTCTGGCGGGGCATGCGGTGTCTGTTCTCTGCACACCACTGCAGGTGCAGATCTGTTCTGACATTAGTGCTCAGTTAAGTCCTAATCATGTAGTCTGACATCAACACATAGCATAAGAGATTTGTGTTTAATTCCCGTTATCATTAATGGATTTTGCTGGTGTCACTCTCATGTATAAGTTCAAGTACATTAAGAAAACCGGCAGGCTGTGTAATGGATGCAGGGGTCCTGGTTTTGATCAAGTAAGCACTTGATCACGTGGGTCTGTTGTTTTAAGAGCAACAAGGTGTCTTTGTGTGCCTCTCTGTCTTTCTCCCTCTCTCTCTCTCTCTCTCTCTCTCCCCCCTCAGGCTTATTCTCCCACCTTTCCTGAGTTTCAGTGGCTCCAGACTAGGCAGTCTGGATCAGTTCATACAACATGTTTTCCATTGTCTTTTTCTTTTTCCTTCTTATTGTGATAAGTCATTCAGCAGGTATAGAAGGGATGAGCCTGAAGGATATTCTGCATGAGGTCACTAATAGATGGAGAGCCACTGTTTCGTATAGAGGGGTGGATACCAGACAGCAGAAGATAACGGTTATGGCTCTCTACATTTTCCAAGCTAAGAGTGTATAACAATATGAACAGTCTCATGATCACAATTGCTTCATGACCCTTGGTGAGTACATGGAGGGGCCTTTTTAATCTGTGTAGCTACTGGGGGGTGGGAGGAGGCTGGTCACTTTTGGGTTAGGGTAATAAAAACTGCTAAACTGATTACAGGCACTCATAATCCTTAATGACATATTGATGATGAAGATGTCCAAGGACAAGAGAAGTGAGCTGCTTGAGAAGGCTGGTAGTCAGCTAAGGCTGCATACTGCTGCGCTAAACAAAGCAATGACCCCCATACTCCCACAAGAGATCAATGCAGACTAGCATGGGAAGGTGGGAGAAACGGAGCAGCTCTGCTTAGAAATGTAGAGGCAAAGATTAAGTACTACTTGCTGAAAAAATTCTTTGAAATTGTGCCATGAGACCACCAACCTGTGTGTACTTAGATCAATGGACTTCTCTGCAAGTGGAAGATTATTCCTTTGCCCACCCGTTAGTGTGCGTCATGAGTGTACCACACACTTTCTCTATCTTTCTTCAATGTGATGCAAGTAACTGTAGTTAAAAATAATTTCAAATGCTTTATGAGTATTACCATTATATTGCATTTTTATTGGTTCCCAGCAAGCCACATTTCTCTTTGCCTATTTTTTTGAACTGTTGCCTAGTACTGCCATTTCATGCTCTTAAAATAAAGTGGCTAGTTCAAAACAGAATGCCTGTGTCCCCACATGTGGCTGCCATTTTGAGAGGGGTGAGATTGGACACTGAGGGGAGAAATCCATGTTTTGGGGGCAAAAATGGCCTGCATTACTGGGGCAGGCCTAATAAATTACACCTACCTGAGTCTCTTTCCCCAGTGTTTTCTTGGCTTGTTGGATCCTACTCGGGCTCGAAGAGCACCCGGTTCTTGGTTGCATCAACATCTGCATCCTTGTCCTCAATGTTTTCCTCAATTGCCAGTTTTTTGATAAACGCAGGTTGCAAGGTATCCACTTTCTATGGTGGGAAGGTGGTGGGATTCCAGTTCAGTATACCATCAAGCTGTTCATAATAGGAGTATGTCTTGGGGGCAACCCTAGACTTGAAGTTGTGCTCCTTTGTCTTCTGGTAAGCTTGCTGCTGTTCCTTCCCCTTTGCTCACCATTGGCTGTCATTTCTGCTGTATACCCAGACATCCATGCTTTTTGCAGTTTCCTGGTACATATCTTTATTCCTGCAGGAATTCCGCAGCTGTGATGGCACATGTTCCTCTACAGGTTGAGGAAATCTAGGACTTCTTTCCTAGACTATGCAGAAGCATGAGGGTGAGCTGGTGCTGAAGCCATACCTGTGCACGTGCAGTTGTGGAGGTGGGCTAGCAGGAAAAGAGGCATTTACAAAACACACTAAGGATTTTAAATAGAGGGTGGGGTTCCAGTCACTGTGATACGTGGGCAGCAGGGTTAAAAAATTCAACCAGAACAGTCACTGCTGCGGGGACAGTTGCATTGTGGACTTGTTGCTGGAGGATGCTTGCACTGGTACAGATATTTCGTCATCTACATAGGCATTGTGTCTTAGAAATATATTGATAGAGGGCTCATATCGCTTGGGGGAACTTATTTAACTTTGCCAGCAAAAGTTGAGGGCTTTGTCAGCATGACTCAAAACTGAGTATAAATTCATATAAGGCTATGCTGACAAAAAGACAAGTTTTGGTGGTAAAACTTGGTAGCGTAGACCAAGCCTAAGATATTTAAGTGCCTTATTTAGCTTTGTAACTGTAATTCTGTGCCAGCCAAGTATTGTGTTTTGTAATATTTGATTAGAGCTGTTTAAATTTATACCCATATTTTATTTTGAGTTATCACTTTTTCTCTTAAAATAGCTGTCATAAATATAAAGGGAAGGATAAACACCTTTAAAATCCCTCCTGGCCAGAGGAAAAATCCTTTCACTTGTAAAGGGTTAAGAAGCTAGGATAACCTCGCTGGCACCTGACCAAAATGACCAATGAGGAGACAAGATACTTTCAAAAGCTGGGGGGAGGGAGAAAAACAAAGGGTCTGTGTCTGTCTGTGTGATGCTTTTGCCGGGGACAGAACAGGAATGGAGTCTTAGAACTTAGTAAGTAATCTAGCTAGATATGCGTTAGATTATGATTTCTTTAAATGGCTGAGAAATTAAGCTGTGCTGAATAGAATGGATATTCCTGTCTGTGTGTCTTTTTGTAACTTAAGGTTTTGCCTAGAGGGATTCTCTATGTTTTGAATCTAATTACCCTGTAAGGTATTTACCATCCTGATTTTACAGAGGTGATTCTTTTTTACTTTTTATTTCTATTAAAATCCTTCTTTTCAGAAACTGAATGCTTTTTCATTGTTCTTAAGATCCAAGGGTTTGGGTCTGTGGTCACCTATGCAAATTGGTGAGGATTTTTACCAAACCTTCCCCAGGAAGTGGGGTGCAAGGGTTGGGAGGATTTTGGGGGGAAAGACGTTTCCAAACAACGCTTTCCTAATAAAAATAAACCCAGATAAATGTTTGGTGGTGGCAGTGGAAGTCCAAGGGCAATGGGTAATATAGTTTGTACCTTGGGGAAGTTTTAACCTAAGCTGGTAAAAGTAAGCTTAGGAGGTTTTCATGCAGGTCCCCACATCTGTACCCTAGAGTTCAGAGTGGGGAAGGAACCTTGACAATAGCGAATGAAAAATATATTTTTGTTTAAGGATACCTAATTAAAGCTGGTAGTTTGGATAGCTTCTGATGGCACTTTGCAGAGACACTGAGCTCTTCTTGAGAGGCACAGCCAACTGCAGTTAACAGCTTGAGGGTATGCGCTGGGGAAGGAGGAGGATACATTATACCACTTGATAATGTCTGGTTGGCAAGAGACATTGTGGACAAAGTGAGACTTCCTAGTGATCTCAAATATATGAAACCCAGATTTATCTGCGAATGCAGAAGGGCCCAAAGAGCTTTTGGCTCTCTGTGTTTACTGAATAATTCCAAATGAATATATGTTTAAACAAAACAAATATAAAATTATTTCCTCCTTTGCTTTTCAAGTCTTGGGTACTGACTTTTAGTCTCTGAAACAGTGAGCTGATGTTCCAAACACATGAAACAATGCAAAGAGTACAAGAATATGTTTTTAACATTATATTAGGTGTTGGCTGTTAGAACGATGTGTCATTCCCAGTTTTGTCTTGATAAACTATATTTTGGAAGCCAAATGATTTAAAACTTCATGAAAAGTTTGCCAATGAAAAAAATGGATTTTGTCAGTAAAAATGATGACACACTCCCACCTCTCCTATGGGAAATCTGGATGAAGATTTAGTTCAGGTCTCTATTCCAGTTCCCCAGAAAATTCTCTTCTCATTTTATAGTGTTACATTGATATCCTCTGATGTTTCCAAAATCCTTAAACACATCTCATTAATAACTCGTCTCATTTTATTCAACAAGCATTAGCACTCCAGTGCACAGAGCAGTTATCTAGTCCCCAGCTTCCCGCCTTTTTTTCATGCTTTGTTTTCCTTGTCCTTCTTTTCCTACCAACAAGACTTGCCCTTCTCACTCTGCTTAAAATAACTGTGTCCAAGGCCTTGTCTACAGTACAAAATTAAGTCAACCTAATTTAGGTTGACATACAGCCACTGCAGTAGTTATTGTGGTGATTCATGTCCACACTACTCCCCCTTTGTTGGTGGTGTGTCTCCTCATCAGGAGCACTTCCACTGACTTAACTGTGTGGAGCACTGACAGCTGGAGCGCCCTTCTCTGCTGTGGGGACGACAGCCCGAGATGTCAGCCCCCTGGGTGGTGGGGCTCCAGCTGTGAGCCCCATGTGAGGCTGACAGCCAACAGGCGATGTAAGTAATGCACAGACACTACGTCGTCCTAACTACATCAACCTAAGCACTATGCCTCTCGCAGAGGTGAAGTTATTAGGTTGGTGTAGTGGGCGACTTACTGTGGCGGGAGCAACATTGTAGTATAGACACTTAGAGTCAGATCGATGTAAGGCAGCTTACATCAACCTAACTCTGTAGTGTAGACCAAGCCCAAGAAAATTATAGTTATGCTAATATTAATCATTTAAATTGCGGCAGCACTCAAAAGTGCCAATCACCCATTGTGCTGGGTACTGTGCAAACACTGAATATATTCTTCTTACAATATGAGGCTTAAGGAGCTCAACCTATTTAGCTTTTTGAAGAGAAGGTTGAGAGGTGATTTGATCACTGTGTATAGGTGCTTACATGTGAAAAAAGATATCTAACGGGGAGTGGGGGTGGTTTCAACCTTGCCGACAAAAGGAAAACAAGGTCCAGTGGCTGTAAATTGAAGTTGGATGAATTCAACCTTGAAATAAGATGCAGTTGAGGGTTATTAAACATTGAAACAGCTCTCTAGGGGAGGTGGTGGACTTACCGTCTCTTGGAGTCTTTAGGACAAGATTAGGTATCTTTATAAAATATATGCTTTAATCCAGCTATGGGTTGGCTGGTTACAGTGCTTCCTTTTGGCCTTGGAATCTGTGACTCTATGAAGCAATCCCCTGTTCATCTGTTTTCATTATGGACCATGGAGAGAATAGGGTTGGCTGCATTGCCCTCAGCTGGCCATAACACTTGCAGCTCTGCATTAGATGACTACAATCAAATGTCATGCTTTAGGGCTTCAGCCTGCAGGGGTTAGAAGGGAATTTTTTTCCCCCAACACATAATTGGCCTGCTGTATTGTGAATTTTTTTTCTGTCTTTCTGCGAAGTATCAGAGATTGGGCATTGGTAGAGATGGGACATTGCACATGGTGGACGAGTGCTCCAAGGTAGTATTTAGAGAATCCTCTTTTTTAGATCTCTGGCTTGTGTACCATGCTCACATGCTCAGGATCACACTGATAGCCAAACTTTAGGTCAGGCAAGAATTTACCCCCCAGGTCAGATTGGCAGAGATCTTGCGGGGCTGAGAGGTGAGGGGTTGGCTTTCCTCTATAGCCTGAAGGTGAATTGCTTGCTAGGATCATCTGTGCGTATCTCACCTTCTCAAAACCTGCCATTCCAAGAGCCATGAGCACTGTTGGTACCTTGAACTCTTATCTTCTCTGCCTGTGGCACACAATGTTTTAGTCTCCTGAGGAATTAAATGCTTTAGTTTAACTGAAGTCATTGGATTTCATATTGGGGTATATGGGTGAAAAGTAATGGTCAGTGTTATTCCTGAGGTCAGGCTAGCTGATCAAATGGTCTGTTTGGGCCTTGGGCTTAAAGTCTGTGAAATCGTGAAACTTTTTTATTGTTGTCTGTTGGTCATAAAAAGGACCTTAATATTCTCATGACTTCCTTTTTAATACAGAATAAAGTTTTAATTCACACATTGAAATTAGAGCCTAACATATGTGCTGTCAGAAAATCTGTCAAACATGTGAGCACATAATAAATATAAGGAAATAGGGTCAAAACTGGCAAGAGAAAAAGGAAAATAGAACAATTATCTGTAAGATACTCATAATGCCGTTATCTCTTCCCGTGAAGTAAAATTGCATTTTTCCTATAAAATACAAATTATGTATATGTGCTTATGATTACAATTTCCAAAAACATTTTAAAGTCCATTTAACTAATACGGAGTTATTACTCTCTTTAAATATGACACAGCTATAATAATTTTGTGCCTTTCATATTTAAACACCAAAAGTCTACACAGTTCATCAGTTTTCCTGTCTTACTTTTTAGATCCTATTAGTAATCATATTACTTAATATCTTCATGGCACTTTTTCATCTGCAAAGTGCCTTACAAATGTTAAAAAAAAATCTGCTCTTTTGGGCTCTACCAAAGGACCCGATGGCTTTTGAGCACTCGTGAACAATTTTTTAAATTTCATTAAAAAGTGTTCTCTATGCTTATTTACAGTTTCCTCTCAGCACAAGTCTATTTTTCTTAAACTTTCCACATCCATTTTGCCTGGAGTCACAAGTACATCACGTGTTCATTGTAATTCAGAATTAAATAGACAGGCTCTTTACTATACAAACTCACTTTTTTTTACAATCTTTTCTGCATACAGTATGTGACAGTTTTGAATGAATAAGTCTGTAAAGTTGCCAGCAATTCTGGCACTCAAAAGAAACCACTATGTCGTATGAGGTCTGTCTTTGTGGAAAGCTAACAATTTTTATCTTATAGTTTGTCTATTACTAAGCTTGAGAGGACGAGAAGATACTATATGCCAGAACTCTGTTTCAAATGAGAAATATGTATACCAACTGATTTATTTTCTTTCTGTTAAAATTCAGTCTCGAATTCAACACCAGATATATCGAGTTGCTGTGACTCATGTTGTTTTAAAGGGTGGCTATGGACAGGGGTTTTGGAACAATTTGTACAGTGAGGGTGTTGAGAGCTTATGAACCAATCTGTAAACCCTATGTATAATGGAAACCGCTTCAAGGCAGGGGTGCAGCATTACCTCCAGCACCTATGGCTATGGACTGTGCACATTTGTTCAAACAGTAAAAAATTACCTGGCCAAAGTGCTTTCATGTCTACAAAGACAAATATATTCACCACTATTATGTCAGTGCTGGCTTTTTGTGTAGCTAGAATAGTCAAGTGAAACTGGCATTTTGATGAATTTGTACTACCTTGATAGTTCCTTTATTTCCTTGCATTTTTCATTGTATGATTAGTGATTAACATTTGGGGCCACATCCTTACTCATGCAGTAACCCCAGTGATTTAAAACAATTTAGCTCTTAAATTATTTGGAAGTTGCAGAGAGGATTCATTTTACTGGCTCTTAATACCAATCATTAAGGATGGGAAAACTTCCAAACTGAGGAGGCCTTGTTTCTTTCAAATGCCTTTGTGAATTTACATATGCATACTTTTCTGAAGAACTCACCCCTTTACTCTACAAATTCAATTTGAAATCTTGTGAGAACAGACTTTCTTGTAAGAAATCCAGAATATCTTGTTTTTGACAAGAGTCAGAAATATTGTGGTGATATCCTTTCACTCAACGTTTCCAGTCTAGTTGAAGCCAGGAATGGCAGAGCCAAACTAGTATATATGTAAACCAAGTATATGGAGAGTTTTTTAACCTCAAAGATCCATTCTGACTTTTGGGTGAAGGTTCAGATAAGTTCTTACCTTATCTGAACTAGCCTGCACATCCCTATGTACGATCCTTTATATACCTCAAGGTCACTACAGGTTTCTCAGAGGATATTGATATTCAGGCTCTCTGTGCTAAGAAGATGCATGGAGGCAGAATGATAACATTGGAGAAATGGAAGGAGGCAATGGAAATTGACACTTTTGTCTTCTTCTCTTATGGAGATGAATAAAGCAGATGACTTTACTTTTATTTAATTTTGAAATTTTAAATTGGCCTGTGCTTGAGATGTCAGGGACATTTGTATATGAAGTTTGATGTTAGTGCAAATCATTCTTCTTTAAATCTTTGAAAAGTTATCTCTTGGAAAAGAGAGAGAGAAAAATAAATGATCCTTTGCAGAATTAATGTATCAAATTTGGTGAAGAAATTCAGTCATTAAAATTTTTTGAAAGAGGGGTTTAAGTCCTGCAGTAAGAGTAAATTTCAATATAATTTTAATTATAGATTAGCTCAAAGTACCTATATAATGCATGTTTATATTTCCTTACTTACACGTGGGAGCAGTTGTTGGAGGTCTTCATTTTTCATCCAGGCCCCTATCTGGGCCAAAAAAACTACACCTCAAATGTATATATATCTGGAAGTAAAATGAAATGGCTTATATCTAGCATTTGAAATACTTCTGTGATTTATTAGCCCTAACTGAACTAACAGTGCTATCTTGAATTCTGCATATTTTTTTTATCTGGTGAAGCTATCATCTGTGTTGGTGGCATTTATCCAGTCCTTTCAATGCAACACCCAATACATTGTTTGAAATCCATTTCTACATCTGTGAGCAAGACAAAATATGTAATTTAAAAATAGGAGAATGCATTGGACTATAACTTTTTGAAGCACTTTCCTAAAGCTGTAGTTCATACACTCCAAGCTCAGTGTTCTTAAGCAGAAATGTTGCTTGGTTTATATAAACTATGCTTCTGAAGTGAGTTATATGGACATGTTTCTATTATAGTCTTGGCTCTGTAAAATTCCTCTTGCCCTGCAGGCTCAGTTCCACTAAATATCATTGAATGTCATCTGTGGAAAGATTTTTCAGAAAGAGAAGAGAACTGTAGCTGTCCAAACAGAGCCAGGTTTCTGCCTGATGACAGGCTTTTAAATGGTAAGGGTGTTACTTTCACCCTAACAATACCCTAACACCCCAATAATGGTATTAGTTGGTGTTTTTGTTTTTAGTTTAGGACAAAACAAAATCATCAGTTGATCAATTGTTTAAAATATGATGTACAGCTACTTGCTCCATTTCACCTTCTCAAATCTGAGAGGCCTGAAAAAAGTGACTTCTTGTTACAGCATTTAGGACAGAATAAATTTACATTCATAGTCACTAAATTGGAGCCATTGTATGTTGGGATGCTGGTATACTGTAGTCATATAGGAAAGCTGACGGCACCATACAACACCAATGCCCTAATCCACAGTAAAGCGCTACAGGTATAAACTACCTGAGGAGATCTGCACAGAGAGGGTTCTCTATACACAAGGAGGCATAGTTCAGCCCCGTGTTTGTGAGACCATGTTTAACTCCTACAGCCGCAACAGTGCAAAACAAAACTTCCTTGCCCCCAGGGTGCTCAATGCCCGCTCTGCTCCACACCCCGCCCCCCAGTCCACCCCTTCCCCAAAGCCTCCACCTCACCTTGCCTCTTCCTATCCCTGCTCCGCCCAGGCCCTATCCCCAGTCCACTCCTTCCCCCCAAAAGGCTGATCCCTGGTGGGTGAGAGGCACTGGGAGGGAGGGGAAGAACTTGATCAGCAGGGCTGCCAGTGGGTGGGAGGCTCTGGGCGGGGGATGAGGGACCTGGCTGCAGGTGGGCGCCTATAAACAAAACTTCCCAAAGACCTCAAATCCTGTCTCACTTCTCTGTTCTTTGCCTTCTTATCACAATAAATATCTTTAGAATTTATTTGGATTTTTGTTCATATTTAAATATTTTACTAGCGTCTTCCTTTTTATGAGTTTTACATAATTGTATGTTTAAATATCTTAGTGGTTTTTATAGCACATTAATGAGCCAGTTAGAATTTTGGTAATAAGAAATGCATTTGCAATTTGAATTTAGAGAAGTTAGAATGACTTGCAGTATGGTATGTGGCATCTACTGTATTTAGCCCTTGTAATTTCATCTGAAAGATTGTTTATCTGGCCTATTCAGAGCAAGCAATAGCCCCTAAATTCATCAACGTGGATTACTCATTGCATAAGGAGAGATCCAAAGATGGAGGAGAGGGAACACACAAGGACAAGCAGATTAAAAAAATGTAATGTAGGACTTCAAGAATTGACATAGGAATGTAAGACTTAGAAAAATGGGGGCTGGGGAGTGGGAGAAATCAGGCATAGACATCTGATTAGTCTCCAGTCTGGTCCAAACTCTGTGGCAGATAATCCAGATAATCTCACTGTCCCTGGCTCTGCAAGAGAATTTTCATAAAACCGAATTACTAATAAACAGTTTTTCCACAGTGTTTGGCACAAACAAGGTTCGTATCAACATCAGTTTTTCCACTTTTTTTTAAGCACATGTTTACTGTGGACAAAGCAAGAAAAAATACTTCACTCTGCTCTGGTTCCAGTGTGTAGAGTCACTCTTGAAGGCAGTCATATAGATTTTGTCAGAAAGTTTTTATACATAATGGGCAGTGATGCCAACAGCCTACACTTTTCAGGCCATCATTGGAGATACCAGAGAGGTCAAAATGAGAAGATAGTTCTAGAGTTTTTTTTACTTCTTTGTCATGAGATCGTACTGTTCTTGGCTTCTTCTCTCAAACTCTTTTCCTGTGTTGTTGCTTTAAATACCACTTTAAGTATCAAGTTTAGGCTTTTCACTATTAACTTTATATGAACTAAATCCAGCCATGTTAGATCAAATGTGTGGCCAATTAGACTTCACGTATATGTTAATGTACACTTGTCATGCTTACAGGGCAAGCTGTGTTTTTGCACCTGTTTTTTGTCCCTCTCGAGTGCACCCCTCTGGTGACAAGCCTGTCTTCTTGCACCTGTCACTTTGGGAGGGACTCCATGGTCCAGCTACTTTGGGACTGGATCTCTGCACAACAGCCCCCACTGTTTCCCAACTGTATTAACACAATAGGCCCAACAAAGTTTGACACCTTTAAGCCCTTTTACTCTGGGAGGCTGATTAGTGACACGAAAAACACTTTTTCAAAACAAAGTATTATTTATTCCTTCACCCACAGGAACATAGCATACAGAGCAAAGGGGGAAAACAGCAGAAGGATTAAATGCATGAGTCTTACCTGCACCTTAATCTTTCCTCTGCAGCTTTTGTAACCTTCCCTCAGCCCAGTACACGCCCTTTCTGGCTGGGAGTGACAGACTGCCTTCTGCAGTGTGCTCTCTGTGATTCTCTCAGTGTGTGTGTCTGTCAGCATGTTGCTTCCCTCCTGCTTAGCCCCAGCATCTTTAAGTTTTTAGTATATGTTCCTAGGTTTGGCTTGGGAAAAGAAACCTTGTTAGCAATGTTGTTCCCTCAAGGGCCTTCGGTATCCTTATTTCTGTCATTAATTTGTTTCCTGTTAATTCCCTCTTTCAGCTTTTTTTTTTTTTTTTTTTTTTTTTTTTTTTTAAATTTAACTCTGTGAAGCTAGGTAGGATAACATCACACAGGCAAACTGAGGTTCACCTGATATTTATTTTAAAAATAGCTATTTCCTTCATTCTCCACAACAATATATTTGGGACGCTTGTTGGGAAATACTCTATATGTTATACAGATATCTGGCTAAGTAAATCCTTGTAAAGCAAATGTTTGTAGCCCCTAATAAATTATGGCAATTTGAAAATAATGTTCATAATTTCATTTTGTATTTTGTTTATAAAGCTATAGAATTAGGGATGTGTCAAAGTATAATATTTTATCACTTGTTATAGGTAAAAGAAAGAATACTATTTTCTTCACATGAAAAATTGACTGTAAATATAATGTTATTAACAATAACATGGACTTAAATATCCAGTATTTGATGCCACTAAATTTTCACACATATTTGGTTTGCAGAATATTTCAAATTAGGATTTTCATCTTTTATTTCATGTTTAGCTGGCATCTGAAGCAGGTGTAGAAGTCACCTAGACAGTCATATGCTTCCTCTGTCAAATGGATTTGAAAACCACTTTTTAAATTTGCTTTGCTGAAAATGGTAACATAGTATTGTATATGAAGTTATCTAAAATAAAATTGTTTGTAATGATGTTTTTTAACAGTTTTTCAGTTAACAGTTAACAATATTTTTCTGGGATGTTGGTAGTATGGACATAGGTAAATACCAAGGAAGACTTCTTTTTTGGATAATGTTGTTTATTACTCTCTTGAAATGCAGTTCATCATTCTAAAGTATCAGGGGGTAGCCGTGTTAGTCTGTATTCACAAAAACAACAAGGAGTCCGGTGGCACCTTAAAGACTAACAGATTTATTTGTGCATAAGCTTTCGTGGGTAAAAAACCCACTTCTTCAGATGCACTGGACTCCTCCTCATTATAAAAGGACACTCTTTTTCTTAGTTCCCTATTGACTAGATCCTCTGCAGGTCAGATTTCCAGTATGTAATATTGTTGGAGCTAATTTTCTTTTGTCCTGTGTGATTTAGCCTGATAATAAATGTTTAATCTCAGTGTAAGATATCTCTATAGTAAAATATTTAGCAAAAAATGAAGTTTTGAAAATTCTGTTCCTTACAGTTTGACCTTAAAAATCCAGACAAAAATACAACAAATCATACTCGGCTGAAAAAAAAAATTCTGTTTCTTACAGTGGAAAGTTATTTTTTAAAAAACCAATTCTGTTTCTTACAGTGGAAAGTTATTTTTAAAAAACCAAAACAAAGCATAAAATTACCACCTAAGAGAGAGTTTTCTTTGAGTCTCTCTCTCTTACTTACACGCACACGCGCGCGCGCGCGCACACACACACACACTCTCTCTCTCTCTCTCTCTCTCTCTCTCTCTGCTATCACAATTGGTTTGGTACCTAATTAAATCCATCAAGTAGTTTTGACAATTTACTCTGCTTGTCTTAGAAGTTTTTTTGTTTGTTTTTTAAGGACACTGCTCCAGTTTTACAGTAGGAAAAGCTTTCACTTTGAAAAGCAAATAGTTTTATTCTCCCATTTTGTTCTGTTGGGAAGTTTTTTATGTTAAAACAGTAGGGAAAAATACTATGATAAAACATAAAATTGCTGAATTCTTTAGAGAGAAATCCACAGCATTGTTCAAAGACATTACATCATTTACAGATCAGTGTCCTTGAGTTTGTGGGGGGAGTGTTCATTTGAACTAGTAACTAAAATAAATCACAATAAACTTTGGTAGAGAAGCTGTACAGTAGGGGAAAAACAGAGCTTGAAGTGGTCTGTTGCTTTTAAAAAGAAAAGGAGTACTTGTGGCACCTTAGAGACTAACCGATTTATTTGAGCATAAGCTTTCGTGAGCTACAGCTCACTTCATCGGATGCACCGATGAAGCTCACGAAAGCTTATGCTCAAATAAAGCTCACGAAAGCTTATGCTCAAATAAATTGGTTAGTCTCTAAGGTGCCACAAGTACTCCTTTTCTTTTTGCGAATACAGACTAACACGGCTGTTACTCTGAAACCTGTTGGTTTTAAATGTCTTTCAGTGTGCTGATGACTATATTTGAGAGGACCAAAAAGTGTACAGTATCATAGGATGTGAAACTTTAGAGACATTTTTATCCAAGGGCCTGATCTTACAAATATTTATCCTACTTAGTGTAGTTCTAAAAACTGACAAAATTGGATTACTTACAGTAAAAAGCAAAGTTTGCTAGTGTTTGCAGTGTTAAGTTCTTAAGTTCACTTTCCCTGGCTTTATACATTTTTATAGAGAAAAGGAGCATTTACTCAAAACCTGTCCTTTCGTTCACTTTTGACAGCACTTGATACATAGCCAATTTAAGTGTCTCCCCTGTCAATCAATAATGTTCCTTTTTTATTTGTCTGAGCCTTTCACTAGTGACAGGGAGCTGAAGTGGTTTTGATGGTGTTGTTTTTTGTTAAGCTCATCACTATCCGATTACTTCGCAGAGACGTTTGAATGGTCACACATTTTGTATTTTTTATCACATTCATTACTATAATACAGGTGACTGCCTTAGAGTGTTTGTAGCACTCTACATCTATTTAATTTCATAGCATAAAAAACAAAGTTTTGTAATATGAAATTCTAGTTTTTCTTCATTGTTTAGATTTTTTAAAAATGCCTGTCATTTGTACTTATCACAACAAAATCTCTTTAATACCCTCTTTGGTCCAAAGGTTGATTTTACTAGCTGTAGATTAAATTGCCTTTTGAAAAAATATGGCATTTTAAATCTTTAAATAAAAATTGTACACATGAAGGTGGGGGTTTTATGTTTGTGAGAGAGCAATTGTTAGTGGGGAGTACTTTTAATACTCTAGTATTGCTTTTTAAGAGAGAAGGAATTTTAATTTTCCTGTAAAGAGTTTAGGAAAGGGGAGTTTTTTGAGAGGTTGTATAATGTTCAAATTGTTCTCTAATTTCTCAGTATATTAAGCATATATTGTGTATCTGTGAGAGTTAGCACTAAATACAATGCATGTGACATGAAATATGAAACCATTTTAACCAGATATTTCTAATGAAACATTGTAAATAGTATAAATTGAATAATTTTAATTCTTTAATATTAAAAAATTGTTGAATAATGTCCAAAAGTACAGTACTGATTTTATCATAAAACCAGCAAAGAATAAAACCAACAAACAAGCAAATAATGAACAAAAAATTAATACTAGTGAACATTAAAAAGAAAACCAGCTGAAATAGATGTTAATGACAATGTATAGTCAATACAAATGGATGAAAGTGAAAAATAAAAAAAAGGCCAATTCTAAAGCACCCATTAAAAAGAATGAAATGCAGAAAGGAATATAAAGTTTTGGATAGGCAAAGGATTTTTTTCTTAATGCAGCAGGTAACTCCTTTACAGTTAGACTGAATTACTTGGATCCACATATCCTCCCATGCTCTGGTGGAGGGAAAGTGAAAGGAGGTAATTTACTTCAGCCCTTGAAAGGTTGCAGGTTTCTTCCCTCTATATACCCCGCCAGCTCTGCGAGATAGCACATAGGGAAGGTGGAGCACTGGTGCTTTCCTTTCCCCACCTATTTGTTCCCAGGAAGGAGCATCTGGTGTTCAAATACTGTGCTCCTGCCTGAACCTGGTTCTGCATACAAGAGTCTGAAAGCACTGACACTGCTTAGGGCTGAGAGAGGCGGTCTTACATGTTTGCATTAAGGCAAGTTACAATCTAGACCTTAATTAGCAAACTGTATTTTTGACATATTCTGAGTAATTATTCATGAAATGTGCTTCACAGAAGAAAAATCCTTTACATTTCCTAAATTTAATTAAATCTAGGAATTTTCATAGATGAACGAAAGAATTTTGGAACTCAGAGACCTGTAAAATTCTTCTCCCTTTTAGTATGCAGTATATCTGCATAAAGTGTGTCACATCCTTATCTAATACCTAATTATACACAGTTTTTACATGGTGTTTTTTGTTGTTTTTCCACAGTCTCAGTTTGAACTCCAGATCTTTCATATTCGTGGAGAGCATGCTGTATCAAACACAAAGCTTGAGGAAAGCATTGCAAATCTCAAGAATGAACTAGAAAACAAATTAAATAGAAGAAATGAGAAAACAAAGGACGTCTGTGTATCCACTGAAGATGATAATCCACCAAAGACGTACAGAAATGTATATATACAAACTGACAGAGAAACCTTCATAAAGCCTAGTAAAGAGGAAAATATACCTGTGAAGAATAACCAAATGGTACCTAAAAAGCTTAATATTTCTACTTTAAATCACACTATTTCTGCCCCAAATGAGAATAAGGAACCATGTCACTGTACACAGACTTCAGAAAGTCTCTTATCTTGTGAACAGAAACCAGTGTTAGTATCTCTAACACCACCCCCACCACCTCCTCTTCCTGAACCTTCACTACCAGCTTTAGTTCCTCCACCACCTCCCTTGTTAACAGGTTTGGCATCCACTCCATTGACATCCCAGTTTGGATCTGGGCCACAGCCATTTCCTTCAGGTTGTGGAAATCTTCCGCCGTTGCCGCCACCACCACCACCACCACCGCCACCACCACCCCCAGGTTTTGGGCCTCCCGGTCCACCACCCCTGCCTGGCTGTGGGCCACCTCTCCCGGGAAATGGGCCTCCTCTTCCACCGCCACCTCCTGGGTTCTTTTTCAATAGCACTCAGTCTTCAAACCAAGGTCCTCGAAAACCTGCCGTTGAACCTAACTGTCCCATGAAGCCTTTGTACTGGACTAGGATACAAATCAAAGACAGCAGGTAAAAAGTTATTTTATTTGGATTTATAGGTATAATTTATGTATCATGAGGATGAGCATGTGCAGTATTTAAGGTTTGTTTTTTTTAAAAAAAGACAAGAAGAGTTAAAGATAGAGCCCCCCCCGCCCAAAAAAAAGGAATATGAAAGGAAAAAAAGTTTTCTAAAAAATCAGAAGATAGCCCAAGCTTTAAAAAGCACAACAATAGATAATAAGCAATGGGTTTTAAAATGGAAAAATATAACCAAAATTTTTAAAAGTTTAAAAGTAGTAGTTCATAGGCAACATTGACAAATATAGCAAATAGGCACAGGGTAAAATAAAAAGCAGAAGATGTGTATCCAATATTGCTTCAAAGAGTTTGTGTATTATTGGTTGCCTGTCTTGTCATTTTAGATTGCAGGATCTTTAGGGCAGGGAGTATTTTGTCCTCTATGGTCCCAATCCTGCAACTAGTTATTTATGTTTAACTTCTGTGAATGGTTCTGTGGGAGTCCAAGGGAGTACAGTTAAGTATATGCATAATTGTTTGAAGGCTCTCTGGGCTGCCAACTGGCCTGGGAGTCTGGAAGCCCTGGGGCAGTCCAAGTAGGGCTACAACTCCAAGGCAATCTGCCTGGTGAGACTGGCCTCTCAGATCCTGGAAGTCTGGGGTTGCCAGCAGCCTGCCAGGTGGTTGTTTGTCAAAAGTTCATCAAACCTGACATGTTTCCATGAAAAAAATTAGGTTTGATGAATTGGCATTTTCCTGACCAACTCTGCTTACAGCACTGCTTGGTGGAAAGACAGAGAGACACTGACAATTCTGCTTTTCAGAGTTCATTTTCTGAAGATTTCTCTCGAGTTCTGCTATGTTCTCTGACATTTCTTGTGGTTAATTACAGTAGCAAAGAACTCTAAGTGACTTAGCTAAAAGGAGGATTCCCTTCTGATTCGGAACAAAGTATTTCTAGCACAACCCGAAGTTGCAGGAATTAAGGTGAAATTACATGGCTGTGTTATGCAGGAGGTGAAATTAGATGATCACTGTAGTTCCTTCTGGCCTTAAAAATCTATGCAGGCATGTGTGCATACCAGTGCAGGCATGATTTTGGAGCAGGCATGTAGGGATATCAGTGCAGTTACACAGACAGGATACTCTCTAATCTTTGATTTATACCTTAAAATAAAAGGTTTATTTCTGAAGTACACATTAGACAAAAATATATTTACGTTTACAAATATTTTGGTTTTATTAATTTTAAAATCACATGAATAATCTTTAGTCTTTAAGGTGCCACCAGACTATAGATGTTAAATGAGAAATAGATGTTAGTGCCTTTGTGATCATCTAGTCTGACCTTCTCCATGCACAGGCCATAGAACCTCATCCAGTGATTTCTGCATCAAGCCCATAACTTCTGTTTGAGCTACACTGAATCTTTTAGAAAGATATCCAATCACAAAAGTACTGGCAATCCCACTGGAAACTCAATGGCAGGGTAAATGAATCCCAAATGGATAGAAAATAATAATTTGCATTCTTTTAGCTTATTCCTCCCCCTTCCTTCATGCACGGATACATATTAAATTCTGTTACATATTGCACCTAATCAGAGTAATCATTTGGTGACAGCAGCCATGTGCATATTTACACAGTTTTTTTCCCCACTGCAATTCTACCCATTTCATGACTGTTAATAATACCATTGCCTGTTAGTGACACCTGCTGGAAGAAATGGACTCAGAATTTCAAGCTTATCAATAGAAGTTAAGAATAGTCTGAGGATAATTTTATCCCACTTACTTCCTTCCCTAAGTATTGCAGTTTCAGAACTAAAGCAATTCAGTACTGAAGTGCTCCATTTGTTGCACTATGTATTTGATTTCCCAAACTTTGGATAAAGCCAGGAGAGTTGTACTCACACATCCCTATGTTTAAACACTAATGAGGGTGAGTTCTGCACGCACCAAATCATTCTTGGAGGATGCAGGATAGCAAAACTATCTTCCCTCTTTAAAATTTACTGTGTATTAAGTGGTTCAGAATGCTAATAGACACCCATTCCAGTTCCTCAAACTAGTAGTAATAGTGAATAGAAAGCACGTAGCCATTTTCATTTCATCTGAAGTGAACTGAATCCCACTGATCACTGATAAGATAAATAACACAAAACTCAATCCAAACTTTTTTCCTTGAGGTTCAGAAAAGTTTGGCCAACTATTTTTATTACTTTTCATTTGCATAGTGCATTCCCTTGTTCTAAGCCGATGAACCAGAATAACACAAGGCTGCTATTGCAATATTTCCATTCATATAAGGGTATGTCTACACAGCATCTGGGAACGTGCTTCCCAGCGTAGGTAGACAGACACATGCTCACTCTGCTTGACCTAGTGTGCTAAAAATAGCAGTGTAGCTGGGGGTACCATAGGGAGTGACTTGGGCTAATTGCCCAAGTATGTAACCAGGGAGACCAGGAAGGTTTGTACTCAGGTGCCTAGCCTGAGCTACTGCCTATGCTATCCTCCGGTACACTTTTATTTTTACGATGGTAAGTTAAATAGAGTTAGCACACATCTGTCTATCCAAGCTGTCAAGCACCCTCCCAGCTGCAGTAGACATACCCTAACTGAAATGAGAATTCTCTTGAAAGCCTGTTTTCACAAGGTATTATCCTGATCTTTGATTGGTGACCCAACATTCTAGTGCAGTACAAATAATAAATAGTAATTTTTGATCACCAGTAGGCTTGAATAATTTAGATAAGTACTTAAGTGTTGTAGTACTTTTTAGTGCTGCCTTTTGTAATTTCTTTTGACACTTTACCCAGTCTAGTAGAGAAAAGAGGAAAAGTTATTTGTCTGTTGTCTGTATTCAGATGCTGTTCTGGTTTTAAAATCTAACACGGAAAATATATTTTGGTAAATATTTGTTGTGAAATTTTAATTTTATTTATTTGTTTTCAGCAAAATATCTGTACCAACTTTATGGGACTCATTAGAAGAACCTGACATAGTTGATACTAGTGAATTTGAATATTTATTTTCCAAAGATGCAGTTCAGGAAAAAAGAAAACGCTTATCAGAGTCTTATGAAAAGAAAACAAAAGCCAAAAAGGTACACATTTTTTTCATAATAACATTCTCTTTATTGAGTGTGTTCATGTTTCTGTGTTTTAAAAAAACAGTGATTTACATTCTGTTAAATAGAAAGTGCCAACAAAACGTGAATATATGAAAACAAGAATTTTATTATGTTAGTGTATAATAAATGGATTTTCTGTTTTGTTTATAAGTGAATTGTCAAACCACTGTGCACCATCTACATGTTGCTGTTTTTACAAAGGACAACTTGCATTCCTTCATCCTAACATGTTTGTGCATATTTAAAATAAAAGTTCAAAAACAAAGTATTGAAAGAAGATGTAACTTTGGTGAAAATGTAAGGCATAAAAGAATGAGCGTGCTTCACATCACACAAATGTTTGAGTCCATACCAACAGTAATATTAAGGCCCTTTTTGTTTTTACTGAAGAATTCCCAGGTTTTAGAAATGCTATTATTTGGTTCTTGCTGATTTTCATGCAAATTTTGGTCCACCCAGATACACAGAAATATTGATTGTTACAAAAAATCCAACACATTAGATTAGATAGATTAAATTATGATTAACATAAACACATCTAAGTGTAAATGTGAGGCTGTCTATTAAAATAAGGCAATGTAGTGGAAGATATACATACACACACACTCCTGTGTGTGCATATATGTACATATTGTTAATGTACAGTTCACTGAATAAACCACAGCATTAAACTGCTTTTACTTTTAATACTCTTACTTTTCTCTATTTGTTGCTTTTTTCTGTCCTTCCATATCCTAATATTAACCCCAATATTTACCCAGAAAACTATAAAGTTAATTTTTCCACTGATTTTTCAGCTATTTTAAAAAATTTATAACAAACACTGACATGTTCCCAGGAAATTTTAAACAAAATAAAAACTGAAAACAAAGGGCCTTGAGAATTGTGTGTGTGTGTAGGTGTACACTTCAAATATATTTATAATTTAAAGCAAAATATTTTAAATCATTTCCTCTATTTATTTGCTAAGCAGGGCTTGATGTTCCGTTTGAGAAAAGTTAATAACGCTACTTAATTTTCCTCTTTGTTTCATTCCCTTCTTCCATTCTCTTTGCTTGGTCTCGTGTGCATGCTCCTCTGCCATTTTGGTTGCGTTATCAAGACCAATTTTAGGGGCAAGCAAGGAAGCAGTACCAGTGTCGGACTTGGCCATTTTTCATTTGGTTTTTTTCCCTCTCCACTGATTGACTGCCTGTGAAGGTTGTTTCTTTCTTTATTCTGTTTTTGTTTTGTTTTGTTTTGCTCCAATACACCAAAAACATTTTCCAGTCTGGCAGGGAAAATGCCTAAGGCTGGCCCCACCCATTACCCTCCACTCACTTGCACATGCTGCCTAGTTCTCTTCATGCCTGGTCCCCTGAATGTTCCTCTTACACTAGTCATTTTGGAAGCCCTGGCTCCTCTCCTGATGGTAGTTCTTGCTGTTGGCTGATGGCTCCAATCCTACTGATTGCTGCAGTCCCTGAATGCAGTTCCTGTTTCCTCTCCTACTGTTACATAGTGGTAGCCGTTAGTGAGGGCACCTAGGATGGCTCTGCCTCATTTTTGGTTACTTCTATGGTTGTTCAGCCTTTTCTTTGCAAGTAGGAACCAGCAATAAGTGATGTGTTATCTCCCTATGGGCAACCAGCAACATCTCTGCAGACAACCAGTGGTCTATGGACTACAATTAGCAAACGGTGTGTGTAGACAGCCTTCTTGATTCTGGGCCATAAGGATTTAGGTTTAACTCTCACATTAGAACCCAGGCTCTATACAGACTATTTTGCTCTTGATTAGAGTATACATAGACATACAAATTATAAGTAATTGTATTTTAAAGCAAAATAGCTGAATAGGTATTTGCTTTTTCATCCTTAGCTAGCTATCCAAATTCAGGTTTATGTTTAATCTTGGAAGATTTAATGTCATTGCAAGCATAAGATCTGCAGCCATGTGAGCTAGTGAAGGGATCTTACAAAAGAATGATGATAAATCCATGCCGCTTGTATTTATCCTAAAAGGCCCAGTACGGTTAAAGTGACAATGCCACTAGACACTTTCAGATACATTCACAGTTGCCATATTATCTTATTTGTTACTCACACTTTAAAAAATGGACACAGAAATATGATCTTAAAGTAAAATTAGGAACCTGACAAAGAAGAAAGTGTTAGTCCATGAAGTGATTGACATTGTTTTGTTACTGCAGAAGTCTCATAACAATACATTTTTATATATTATATGACATAAGCTCAGTTGAGTTTCCCTGGCTTGAGCCACAAGAGGGCACCTTGGATATAATCTTTGCCTTTATCATACATAATTAGAAAAACAAAGAAGTTTCACAACCTCCAGATATTTAAAACATTTTTTTCAGAAATTATTTGTCTTAACACGATAATTAATCTAGTTATAAATAGCACTTAACATTTATAAAACTCCAAATAATGTGTTAATGTGTTGGTTTTGTTGTCTATATAAATGCATTTTAAGGATATTGAACTATTTGGGTTTTTACATGTTTACTTTTATTATTTAACCTGAACATACCTGTTCGTATGAGAAAAATTCTTCCTATCATATTTTACTTCATAAATCTTTAGAGTATGAATGGTGGTATTCAGTACTCAGATTTAGAAGTAAATCCAATTAGTACAATAGTGCAAATTCCTGATACCCACTTTCTAAATTTGCTTTTGCATAGTCAAAGATTGAAAGGGGAGGTTTATTTTACATTTCACTGAATTTGATCCATAAGAAAACATTTCACTATCTAGTTGGAAAATACAGACTTTAAAAGTCTCTTGAACATAATGCTATAAACACAGGCTTTATGAAGAAATTAGACACATTTTTTTACATTTATTTGTATTTCCAATTCCAACTTATACATGCAACATCCCTGAATTTCAGGTATGCTAGACCACAATCTGGAGAGCATTAGTCATCTGTTCTGAAGAGCAAATACATATTCCTGTTCACTTCCTCACCTACCCCTTTTGGTAAAACAAAAACTGAATCCTAATTTGTTATGGCTAATACAGTAGTCCTTTACTATATTTTTTTCTTTACTCTTTGTCCAGAACTTAATTTCTAGTAGGATTACATACATACAGTATGGGTGGCAAATGAAATGGTGCCCACTTTTTGTGGGAACCTTATCTATTTTTTCACACACTATATGGTCCCTTGTTTATCTGGATGTATGAATGATTCTTCATTTGCATTTCAATGTAGACTTTTATTTTTAAAAATATAGAATAGGGTTTACTGAGATTACTGAAACAAATGGAGTGTAAAAATATAAATGACATGAAAAACTAGGGTGAAAATACGAAAAAAAACCTCACTTGAAGAAGCAGATAAGAGATGAACTTTGGAAGTCACCCACCAGAATAAAAAAGTAAAAACTAGGGCTGTCAAGCAATTAAAAAATTTAAACGCGATTAATCGCACTATTAAAAAAATTAATCGTGATTAATCGCACCGTTAAACAATAGAATATCATTTATTTAAATATTTTTGGATGTTTACTACATTTTCAAATGTATTGATTTCAATTCTAACAAAGTGCACAGTGCTCACTTTATATTTATTTTTTATTACAAGTATTTGCACTGTAAAAAAACCCCAAAAGAAATAGTATTTTTCAATTCACCTAATACAAGTACTGTAGTGCAATCTCTTTATCGTGAAAGTTGAACTTACAAATGTAGAATTATGTACAAAAAATAACTACATTCAAAAATAAAACAATGTAAAACTGCAGAGCCTGCAAGTCCTCCCAATCCTACGTCTTTTTTAGCCAATCGCTCAGACAAACAAGTTTGTTTACATTTGCAGGAGATAGTGCTGCCCGCTTCTTGTTTACAGTGTCACCTGAAAGTGAGAATAGATGTTTTCATGGCACTTTGTAACAGTTGTCACAAGATATTTACATGCCAGATGCTCTAAAGATTCATATGTCCCTTCATGCTTCAACCACCATTCCAGGGGACATGCGTCCATGCTGGTGACAAGTTCTGCTCGATAACTATCCAAAGCAGTGTGAACCAACGTATGTTCATTTTCATCATCTGAGTCAGATGCCACCAGCAGAAGGTTGATTTTCCTTTTTGGTCGTTCGGGTTCTGTAGTTTCCGCATCGGAGTGTTGCTCTTTTAAGATTTCTGAAAGCATGCTCCACGCCTCATCTCTCTGAGATTTTGAATTGTTAAATTGGTTCAGAGTAACGCAGTGTTTATAGTACAGTGGAAATGTAGTTATTTGGCACTACTCTGTACTGCTTAATTGGCTAGAAAAACAGGCCTTAGACGAGTCTAACAATAAATGACCTACACTTAGTTGTAGATGTGTGAGTTAAAATGAAAATATTTAGTTTGATTTCTTCAGTGATTTGGGTCTAAACCTATGATATACTGTAATTTATCTTCATTATTGTTATGCCCAATATTGCCAGTCATATTCATGTTGTCCAAATACTACTGCACACAGTGCAGAATAGACCATTATCATCATCTAATCTGATTGCTTGCGTAACACAGGCCATGTAATTTTACACAGTAATTCCTGCATTGAGCCCAGTAACTTGTAGTGGAATTACAGTGTATCTTTTGGAAAAAAAATTCCTTGTATATGTACATACAATTTTCAAAACACTTTATCAGTAACACTAATCTTGTTGTCAATTAATCACTTTTAAAATACAAAAAAAATCAGATTTTAGCAGTTAACTGAAATCCTAGAATTAAAGCTTTTCTTACATAAGGTTCCATGAGTCTCTGATAAATGGCTAGTTACCAGGCCACAGTACCACTTGAAAATCTTACAGACAGTTTGATCCCCTTGTATATTCTTGTGTTTTTCATTGTCTCTCTGAAATCCCAAATGTCTGGTGGCTAGCTCCAATGGATCAATCATGGTGGGCTCCTTGCAATCCAACAGGGAGTTATTTTACTTAACGACAGTGTGGTGTGTTACTTGATGGTAATGGAAGGCTTATTGTGGATTTATGTAGAACTATTAGTTCTTCTTTTTTCATTCCCCTTCCCACCCTCCCAAGACCCCAGGCCCCTTTATAAAATAACCCATCAGTCATATGTATCTAGTCAAACATTTACCTCCTGCTTGTCTCAATGCATGCTTTACTAGTATGGGCTTGAGAATCTCACAGTATCATAGAGTATAGCACCTAATATTCTGATTAAAAAATAAACTTTTGTACAGACTTCAGAAAGATAGATTTTGAGTCTTAACTACAGAAGCTGACGAGGTCATCTAAAAAGATGTTTTCATCTTTTTAACTGATTCCTTGTGTTACTTCCCTAATTCCTTTTTCAAGTGCTCATGAACAATAAAATCATCTAGAACAAGATGTATTGTTGTTATGGCTGTGGATTACAAGGTGGTGTTGTTTTGTGTCTGGAGTATTTGGAAGACTATTTTAGATGAATAATTAACGTGTAATTTAAGGAAAAAATTAAAATGTTCAGAATTGTATGATTGATTGGAGACCTCTATGAAGAGAAAGAAGATCCAGAATAAGAAAAGGGGGGAATTTGTAGGTTTTTCAGTGGTGTTATTTAATTCATTCAGGTACAAGTAGATATGGATAGTTATTGATAAATTTACAGATTAAATTGACCTTGATTTTTTGCAAAAACAATAGCAAATTTAGTAGAATTGGTTAAAAAAAAACTCTTGAAACATTTTTCAATTTAAGCTACCATTTTGACTGAAACTGAAAACATTTAGCAAAAATAGTTGGTCTAAAGTTACTTTTCAAAATTTAAAATATTGAATTTTTTGAAAAATTTTGAACATTTATTTTGTTTGTTTCTCAAAAGCCAAAGCCATTCATTTAGCCCCCTTCCATGTATGTTTTATGAAACAGTCTTTAATGATATGATCCCATGTTATTCTTCCCACCTTGCTCTGGGAATGAATCAGAGTTGTGTAGTGAAGAAAGCAGTTGTCTGTAGGACCTCTGCCTCTTTTGTTGCAAAAGTTGGAAGATATGTAATGAATGAGATGGGAGAGAGGAGACAGTCTCATTGTTAAGACAGTTGAATGTCATCCTAAATAACTGGATTCTATCTCTGCCTCTGCCACAGAGTTCCTGTGTAATGCTGGGCAAGTCAGGTAAACCAAACTTCTTCTTTGTGTGCTGGTCTCTGTGGTTTATTCACTGTGGGTGCATATGTGCCCTCCATGCGCTTGGGACTGGAAATTATTCTATAGCAATGTACATTGTTCCATGCCTCCTTATGCTTCCATCTGAGTGCATAAAACATGTCATGAACTGACCACTCCAACCCCAGTTCCTTTTCCAAAACGTCCGCTTCTCCCCTTCCTCTGGCACTGCCAGATACTGTGTCCAGAATCGATGCAGCCAGAGCCTGTACAAAGAAGACATTGATGGTACGAGGAGCTCACAGTGTCCTGAATCTGTGCCTGGATAGACCACCACCAATGCCTGAGCCTCATAAGGACAGGAGGGATCGTTCTCCCCCTGCTCTGATAGTACTGCCTACGCACAGACCTTCCACCTCTAAAACAGGACAAACAGTCCTAACAAAGCCCAGGAGACCAGACAGTTCACCTGAGGCTGGTCCCAGTACACTGTCCTGGGGAACTTGGCTATGTATGTGGACCTGGAATCCCTGATTTTTGCAAAGCTGATATTGTTGTGGGAGGTCCCACTCTGTCTACCCAACAGTTGCTGGTACGGGAGCATAGCTGGGAACTGGAGGCTCAACTTCAGTCTCTTTCCAGGCCACCTGCTCCTACTTTCTATCTGATGTAATCAGCTCCCATGGTACCCTCCAGTCCCATGGATAGAACATGAGGAGGCCTATTCATCAGACAAACACAAGCCAGTACTGATGGTCACTCCAATTACAATTATCAGTCCAGACAGGCCTTCCAGATCCACTCAACCTCCCTTTCCTCATTATCATCAGTTCTGGCCCAGAGACCAATGGTAGCCAACACTGGGGCCAACTCCATTTCCCTCCATTGCGTTGACCTTATTGGAGCCCCAGGGTTAATACTTCTGGGCAGTTGAGTCATGAGGACCCTGAGTTCCACTCCCTGAAATGGTCATCACTGGGTGAAGAAGCACAGTCTCCTCAGGAGCAGTTGATGAAGGAATATCAACCAGTGTTGATGAATCCACCAGCAATACTCTCCTCACCCTTTCCAGATGAGGCAGTATCACCATCTTCTCCCTCATCTCCAGACAATTTTCAGAATTGAAGACATGCTCCAGATTCCTCAGGAGACGGTCCAGAATTCCACCCTCAAGGTCCTAGAAGGCTTTGGCTCTATCTAAAGTGGTACTCCTGATTAACAAGGCTATCATGGAACCTGCCGGATTGGTCTAGCAATCACCTGTGTCCTGTGCCCTGACCCCAAAGAGGGCTGAGAAACATTTATTTGTTCCTCTCCAAGCTCTGTCATGAATGCAGATATCAGTTCCAGGACATTGGGGATGAGGAAAAACCAGTTGCATGAACTTTCCTCCAGGCATCTCTTGATGCAGCTGACACAACAGCACTCTCCATGGCTCCTCGATAATCATGAGAAGGGCTTCGTGGCTACAGGTCTCTGATTTCCCCCAAGTGATCCAAACCACTTCTGAGGACCTCCCCTTGGAGGGTAATGACAAGACTGATAAATCATTGCACATGTGCAAAGACTGCGTGAGTACAATCCTGCCCATACTGCTGCATCTATACTCAGGCCCCCGCCTGTGCTGCCATGGCCATGCTACTATTTTTAGGCACTCATTTGAGCAGAACTAGCAGAGCAGGGGGAGAAGGAACCTCCAAGCTGCTTTGTAGAAAGGCTCTGTCTCAGGCCAAGGGGGTTGAGAAGGAACTGAGGGTGGTTCACCAACACAGTGCTATATAACAACAGCATGGAGCAGGAGACTGAGTAGCATGCATGCACGGGCTGAACAGACACTGCTATGAGATATCTCTGATCAAAGGCACATGGGGCGCAAGTGCACCTAGAGTGTAGGACCCACAGGGATACTAATTAAAGAAAAAAATAAATTAGTTATCCATTAATTTTGGGTGCCCAATTTGACATGCCGAGGACCTGATTTTTCAGAGTACTTAGCGTTATATAGGATTTAATATGTTCAAAGCACAGCTCCCACTGACGTCACTTGCAGCTCTGAGTGCTGAGCATTTCTGCAAATCAGGGTTTCAAGTTGGGCACCCAGAAAATGAGAAACACAGTCAGGGCTATGAGGCATTAATGGCGAAGTACAAATTATACCAATATGAACTCCTTTATTGAGCATCTACCAGCAGAACAGAGAGGACAATTCCAGGCAATTATTGCAGAAGGCCAGCTGCTCCCCAGAACGTCTCTACTGGCCTCTCTTGACACTGCTGACTCTGCTCATTCAATTTCTATGGTAGTAGTTATGAGGAGAGGCCTCCTGACTTCAGCTGTCAGGATTTTTTAAGGAGGTCCAGAATATGGTCAAAGACCTTCCTTTTGATGGCACCAAACTGTTTCCAGGCCCACTTTACTTTCTCTGGGGATCTATATACCTACCCCAAAGAGAAAGTTTAGTAGGTTCAAGACAGCACAGAGATCCCGTCCAACCCAATTCTTGGATTCCCAGAGATCATATGAACCTCAAAACAAGTAACAAAGGTTCTAGAGAAGAAAGCCACCCACTTCCTAACCTTTGTCCTCACAACCTTCTACCCCAAAGCACCAATTTTGATGGGATGGTCGCAGTCCTGAGCTCCCATCATCTTTCATACCAACTGCAGCATTTCATCTGCCTTCCTCCCTTCAGAGACCACCTTTATCACTTCTAGTGGGCTTGGGAGTCTATCCCTATGGACAAATGGGTTTTGGAGATAATCTCCATAGGGTACTCCATCCACTTCACTTCTCTTCCACCTGCCAACCCCCCTACCCTGCCCTCTTCAGGGACTGCTCTCACGAGAACCTGCTATGGCAGGAAATTAGACTGTCTTCTACTTTGGAGTACTATACAACCGGTTCCCATGCATCACAGAGGGAAAGTGTTTTATTCCAGGTATTTCCTGGTTCCAAAAAAAAACCCAGTGGTTGGAGACTCATCCTAAATTTAAGGCTACTCAACACCTTTGTGAAGGCACAAAAATTCAGAACAGTGACACCTGCAGCAATAATTCTGATAGTAGCCCAAGGGGATTGGTTCTCAGTCCTTAACCTTCAGAACGCATATTTCCATATAGCAATTCACACATCTAACAAAAGATTCCTACGTTTTACTGTCTGTCAGGACTATTTTCAGAATAGGGTGATTGTAAGTAGTAAGCATAGAGATCAAAGTTGGTTATCTAAGAAATAAAATAAATTTGCAGTCTGAGTTCTATAAACTAACCAGGATTTGAATCAAGCCTTGTCTCACACTAATAGATGGTACAAACAGGTCACAGAACTTCAATACACAGGCTGGAACTCTCCGCCAGCCCGGGACCACTCTCCCCATTTCAAAATCTTTGTCCTCCAGATGTGTTTCCAGGTGTTGAGTTGTCGGGGAGTGAGGCCAAGTCATGATGTCACTTTCCCTCTTTATAGTTTCTTTGAGTTTGCTGGAAAGATGTATGCTTCTGAAGTGGAGGTCTACTTTGTCTTCTTGCTTTCTCTGAGAAGTTTTTTCTGGGATGATCATTGGGAGTGTGTTTACGCTTTAATGGGCCATCAGTGCATCTGGCTACTCCATTGTTGTATCTGATAGGCTGGTTGTGGCTGTTCCCGACTTCACAGCATATTTCAGTAAAACACACATAGCAAATCTTCATAACTTCAGATACAATAGCTCATACAATCCAACAGGATGTTAACGTTCAACAGATCAAGACTTTCAGAATGATGCCTCACAAGGCATATTTTGTACAAACCATATCATAATTATATGACAGTGGTGAATACGGGGGTTCAACGGTGTTGGTTTGAGCTACAGAGTGCCACACTCACCTTACAGGGATGTTGTGAATATAAATTAATTAATGTTTAGGATGCACTCAGATACCATAGTGATGAGCACCATAGAAAAGCCTATGAGGAAATGAACGGTTCTGTCTTCCAAGCAGGATTTGAATAGTGTACAGTAAATAAGGTGTGAGGCCACATACTGAACAACAAGGAGAAACCAATATATTGAATAGTTACCCATTATGTGAGCACTGTCTATTCTGTGCACTGAATGAGTCCGGGTTCCTGTAGAAAAATAGTATCTGTTCTTGTAATTAAAGACTGAAGCAAATACTCACCAGCAACTACACACCACACAACAAAAACACTAACCCAGGAACCAATCCCTGCAACAGACCCCATTGCCAGCTCTGTCCGCATATCTATTCAAGGGACACCATCATAGGACCTGACCACAATCAACCACACCATCAGGAGCTCGTTCACCTGCATATCTACCAGTGTGATATATGCCATCATGTGCCAGCAATGCTCCTCTGCCATGTACATTGGCCAAACTAGACAGTCTCTATGCAAAAGAATAAATGGACACGAATCAGACATAAAGAATTATAACATTCAAAAACCAGTAGGAGAACACTTCAGTCTCCCTGGACACTCAATAACAGACTTTAAAGTGGCAATTCTTCAACAAAAAAACTTCAAAAACAGACTCCAGTGAGAAACTGCAGAACTGGAATTAATTTGCAAACTGGACACCATCAAATTAGGCCTGAATAAAGACTAGGAGTGGATGGATCACTACAAAAACTAATTTTCCACTGCTAATACTCGCACTTTCTTGTCAACTCTTTGAAATGGGCCATCTTGATTACATTGGCTTCATTAGCATTACAAAAGTGATTTTTTCCTCCTTTGGTATTCACCCCTTCTTGTCAACTGCTGAGAATAGCCCACTTCCACCTTAATTGAATTGGCTCATTAGCACTGACCCCCCACTTGGTAAGGCAACTCCCATCTTTTCCTGTGCTGTGTATTTATACCTACCTCTGTAGTTTCCACTCCATGCATCTGATGAAGTGGGTTTTAGCCCACGAAAGCTTATGCCCAAATAAATTTGTTAGTCTCTAAGGACTCCTCATTGTTTTGCTGATACAGACTAACCCGGCTACCACTCTGAAACCTGTCAAAAGGGTGTGGTGTTTTTGAGAAGCATGTCTTGTGGGTCAAAGATAAGGTTGTTGCAGGGAGGTCAAGTGAATGTATTCACTGTAAGGGTACTACAGTCTTAAGGTAAAATATTCAAAATTTTACTGTTTATCAACATTGCCTTCTCTGATTGTTTCCATATTTTGTAAGGCTTAACTTTTTAATTATAACATTCTTTGCCTGTAGTTTTTGTAGCCACTGTTACGTATCTCTATTAGTATTATGTCGACACAGTTATTTGTCTGGAAATTTCTTTTTATTTTTAAAAGAAATAATACGTTATACTGAAATTATAAAAAGACTTCAGCCATAATGTTTGGTGTGTATACAAGTTTTTGCACTATGAACAGATTCTGCACATGAACTTTTAAGTGCATAAGTGTTTAAGTGTTTATGCACTGAAAAGAATTGAATATATAAAAGTTAATGTCTATAATACTGAAAAGACTTCAGCTGTAATTTTAAAAAAACACCCATTTCCATTGAATTGTAATGGTATTTGAACACCTATCTTCTTTAGGTTGCTTTGGAAATCCTAGACTTCATAGATATATGCCAGGCTTACAACACCTCAAAGATATTTGCTACACCTGCAGTCTCCCAAAATGCCCTTATAGGACTAGCAAGCCGTGCATAGACTATTTCATATGTTGGATTTAAGCACCTAAAACTTTATATACAGCAAGATCCTAGCTCTTCCCTCACACCAAACTGTCATTGGCCTTTGTCTGCCTCTTAACAGACCTAATCCAAGCAATCTGCAAACTGACAGGCACAGATACATTGCTTTGAAGTCACCTCACCCTGTGGGAGTTGCACAGCCCAGACTTGCTCTGTACTTGATTTCAGCTGTAAAGTCAGAGGTAGCTGGAAGGAAGATAGAACTAGGAAACTGACTTTGAGATGCAATAAAAAATGGGCGCAGCAAGCATCAAACTACAATGCCATGTTACCTGAAAGAGATGTGTTTTAGAAGACAAGTGCTTCAGTGTAATGTACAGTGTATGCATCTTTTATATCTTAACGTTACTAAGGCTAGATATATTTTAAAGTATGTGTTTGTCTTCCCTATATTTCTGAGGATCTACCAGGAAGATAGTCATCCTTATAGAAGCTAGTATTTTCTATACTGGTTCAAGGAACACTATGGCAGGAAGTACCTGATGCCACTGTTTCTTCATCTTACAAAGAAAATGGGTAAATGTCAGGTAATTTGTGTCACGTGTATGATCTAAATGAAGGTCCATCAATCATTTTTGGTCCGTCAGTGCAATGATTATCATATCAAAGACACAGAATGACAATGAGGGTAAAAACTTTTCTGTTGTCTATTATCTCTAACTGGCCTCAAGTAATTATTAACATATGTTCTCATTTAACATGTGTCAATATTTTGAATGAAGAGCATTATTTAAGTTAAAGGGATATATCTGTCAGCAAATTTTCTATCTAGTAAATGAAAAATTATGATTACTTCATTTTGTGGTTCTGCAAGAAAGGCAGATATTGCAGAAATAGTTGTCTGCTTCACAGGTTTGAAACACAAAGGTCATCTTCAACTTTCTACAGAGAGGTAATAAACAGTGCTTGAGCAGAAGAATTCTGGTGAATGTTCCTCCTAGCCACTCCTCCTTTCTCTCCATCCATTGTACAGTGGGGAGCAGAGTGCATTCCTTTGCTTACCACCAAGTTATGCACTCATGGAGGGTGTAGGATATACCCTTTAGCATAGATGGGAGCCATTAATTTTTGGTACTTTTACAAATTTGATAATAATGGAGCAACTGAGATAAATGTGTATCCATCTCATTCCTCATCTATGAAGAAAAGCTCTGTGTCACTCAAAAGCTTTTCTCTTTCACCAACAGAAGATGGTCCAATAAAAGATATTACCCCACCCACCTCTCTATATTATATCAAGCAAGTGCCATGGCTATTGCTTGTCTATTTAAAGTGTGTTTTTAAAATAATAACACGAGATTTTTTCCCTATTGTATTTAATTTAAAGTTAAATGCCTCCTGAAGCACTTAAAAATATAGATCAAAATATAAAAACAACATGGCTTCTCATAATTTTGATTTAAATGTATTATTCAAATAGGTATAAAACCTGCCTTACTTTGAGCAGAGGGAGAAGAGATCGTGGCTGATGCGTTATATCCTACAGAAATCCCACGAGCACATATGGGGGGTGGTGATGGCATTGTGGAGTACACTTAGCTGTAACTCTGAGCAGGGTTTCAGTAGGCTCCTAACAAATGCTTGGGGATAATTGCAGTATACAAGCTAAATGTTGGTGTTGGACATTGTGATCTGCAGGCCATCATGTTAGCGATAGTTTCTCCCAACACATTTGAGTGTCATGGAAAGAACCTGTGCACCAGTGTAGGGAAGGACTTCGCCTTTAATTGCTTAAATAAACTTAATCTTTGCAGTTTTATGTACCACAAAGTGTCCGGGACAAAATTTACACAGAACAATGAAGTTTTTTATGCAACATTAATGGGATATATTTCTGGCTGCATTAAAGAAACACCCATTAGTGGGGATATAAGCAGGGGTGAAAGTAAGTTAGAGGACTTACCGGTACGCTGGAGTCCTGAGCAGGGGGCGTGGCTTCAATTGGAAGGGGCGTGGCCTTAACCGGAAGAGGCAAGGCCTTAAATCCCTGGGTCCTTTAAATCTTGATTTAAAGGGCCTGGGGCTCCAGCTGTGGTAGTGGCGGCTGTGAGCCTGAAGCCCTTTAAATCACCCCCAAGCTACCAGCTGCACAGGCAGCTGGGAGCCCTGAGGCTCAGGGGCGATTTAAAGGGCTCAGACCTCCAGCTGCCACTACTGCAGCGGAGCCATGGGCCCTTTAAATCACTGAGGAGCCCTGGGGGCTCCCAGTTGCCACCACTACCCTGGGGCTCTAGGCTTTAGGCTCTGGCAGAGCTTTAAAGGGCTTGGGGCTCCGCTGTGGTAGCGGCTGCCTGAGCCCCGAGCCCTTTAAATCCCCACCTGAGCCCTACTGCCCAAGCCCTGCGGTAGCGGCGGCTGGGATCCATCAGGGACTTAAAGGGCCCCGTGGCTCCAACCGACGCTACTGCCCCAGCCCTTTAAATCCCCACCAGAGCCCCGCCGCCACTACGCCAGGGCTCGGGCAGCAGGGCTCAGGCGGGGATTTAAAGGGCTTGCGGTTCCAAAAGCCGCTACCGCTCTGGCCCTTTAAATCCCCTCCGGAGCCCCACCGCCACTACCTTAGGGCTTTAAATTGCCGTCTGGGAAAGCCGGTCCTGGTTCGGCGCACTGGCTCTTACAGGTACGCCGTACTGGGGGGTACTGTCTTACCTTCATCTCTGGATGTAAGAATAATTTACCTAAATGTATTCAAGTATGAGTACATATCCACTTTTACAATAGATGGTAGATATTAGAGAGACATACAAAGAACACTTTGCATCAAATCAAGTAGCCTAATATTTTTTTAATGGCCAGTCAGTAGAAGCCACTTAAGGCAAATTATGTTATGGACCAGGGGATAGACTGAATAAGACAGCAGCAGCATTCACGTTCTTTTCATTGAGCCAGAAGACGCTACATCCATTTCAATGATGTGTTTATTCTCTAGAGGAGAGACAGACTGCTGGCTGCCATGTCCAGTCTTAGACAGACTCTGCCAGCTGGCAGAACAGCATCCACTAACAGCAAAGAAGTCAGCTGCTTACCTGTCATTGCCAGCTACAGTCAGGAGATGCAGACTGCTGAGAGGTGATTAATGCCAGGTCATCTTTAACAGATATAGACTAAATACAACAATGGTGCCTTTGCAAAGTTCTGTTTCATTACCTTTTGCTTTTTAATAAGTTGGATAAGTGATGTGTCCTCCTTACATCTGTTTTCTATGTAAAATTCTCAAATAGAGTTTATACTCTGCTGCCAGCATCCTCCCGAAACTGACCATAATTTGAGGCAAAGGAGATGGCACAGAAAATATATTCCCTATTTCTAATATTGATTGCATCTGGTTGTTGCAAAAGGTCTCTAATTCTTCATTGGTTCCAAATTCTGACAACAAAATTCCTTATGCAATTACATAGCATTACAACTGTATTTTTAATATGTTTTGTATGTCCTACTTGAGCTATTCTACTGTCTTATTGTTACCATTTTTGTTATCTAATGAATAAAATATTAGCCTTTAGTCACAAATTTGGTTTCGCTGAAGTTATTTCAAGTAGTCTGGGTCTAGTCTGATCTCTGTTAATTATGACCATGTGTACTTATTTCCATACAGATTTTTAGATACAATACGAATCTCTCTATTTGTTTTTAAAATGTACCATTACAATTATCTGCAAATTTTTTTTTTTACAAAAGTTACAAGAAAAATTAGCCAAGTGGACTAATTTGATCAGATCTGGAGAGCATATCAACAATTTTCTGAAGTAGCCTAATGTATTACTTTCAAATGTCATTATCTGTATGAGGTATAGTCTGGAAAGGTTTTACCTCAAACTAGGCATGTCTAATGGGGTTTATGACAACATATAAATTTGACCCTGAACAGGGTCAACCTGGAGGTCAGTGAATGCTATACAAATTGCATACTAGTCGAGTCTATAATTATCCCTGTTAGAAGTTAATGTGCTACCTAGTTCAGCAGACTCGTATACAGCTTCAGAAATGACCATCATATACTGGGTACTTCCTAACATTTACAAAGAATCACATTTTACAGGAGGAGATGTATGCAAAGTATTCATATACAGTGACTTGTAGCCAAGTCATTTTGTATGTTTGTATATTTGGGAAATTCAGAACATGGATTCTGTCTTGTTCAAACAAAATACATAGAATAAGAATACAAAGTTAATTAATTTTAATAGTTAGCACACAGTATCATAAATATAGTGTGTAAAGACTTTCAGGATATGTTTTATTTGCAGTGCTGGCATAAAGTATGCTATATGTAGCATAACTAGCATTCATTAAATTGTGTGGTGAGCCTCTACTGCACTCTCATAAGTATCTTGTAAGATCCTTGTTGGAGGTACCATATATTGTTGTTTGTTTGTGAAGTGTCTGGCACACTTTTAGCACTTGATAAATAATAATTAACCCTGCATTTATTCAGACAAAAATGTTACTAGCCTTTCTCTCTCTACAATGTTTCCCAACTCCCATTTCACTTTTGTATTTGTGATTGGCTGAGTGGCTGCTCTGCTAAATGTCCCTGAATGGGCCCATAAGATAGGAGTATTGCAGTAAACAATTGTATGAATTAGTATGAGATTTTTTTAAACCATACTGTACTTTGCAGTTTTCATTATTGTGAGAGCCACTAAAATATATTATTGGATAACAAAACTTATATCACGACTTTGAGGGTTGGAAAAGTTTAACGGTTTGTTTTGATTTATATTTGAATGCTTCTGTTGGTAGGATTAAAATTCAGTTTCTCACAGTATTTCCCCAGACATACTGTGCTGGATATCTCTATTAAGCATTTAGTTGTACAAGTTTCCAGCCTTGTTGAAATCTAGATTAGAGAGAGGCAGATTTTGGTGAAGTGTTTGAATTTTCAAACTAATTAACAAGAGATGGTCCTGAGCGAAGACCCTGGATATGAAACGTCTCCTGAATTTTGAGGAAGTTCATCTCTGGATCTGAATTTTGTGACTTGTTCCTATCATATCTCTCTAATGGTACAAACCAAACCACAGGTACAAACATCGCAAAACTTATGGGAAGTTTGGCTTCAAATCCTAATTTTGCATCTCAGGTTTATCTGTGCCATCAGCTGAACTAAACCTCCAAAACTTTGAAGGTTCACCTTTCAGTATTTTATGTATGTACCTATCCCTGCTCTGAGGTAATACATACCTGAATATGGATCTTTGTTCATTTTAATATGCTAAAGTCGCTCCGCCCCACACACATACACACAAAAATAGTTTGGGCTCAACACAGATCACTAACATGTATGATCTAATATTCGAAACATGGTCAGAGTCCTTCACTCCTCCTGGCTTTGGTGGCAGATGCTCAGTCATCATCAGAAAGAAGAACTTTTCAGCAATCTCTGAGCATTTTAGGAGCTGTGTTGAAAGAGAGCCATAGGAAAAGCCATCAGCTTTCTATGATCAAGAAGAACATGTGTTGGAAAGTGAGGACTCGAGGATGGGCTGTAGTGAAATTAAAATTATCTTTGAGACATACTCAGAATTAGGGCTGTCAAGCAATTTAAAAAATTAATCGTGATTAATCGCACTGGTAAATAATAATAGAATACCTTTTATTTAAATGTGTTTGGATGTTTTCTACATTTTCAAATAGATTGATTTCCATTACAACACAGAATACAAAGTGTACAGTGCTCACTTTATATTTATTTTTGATTTCAAGTATTTGCACTGAAAAAAACAAAATAAATAGTATTTTTCAATTCACCTAATACAAGTACTGTAGTGCAATCTCCTTATCATGAAAGTTGAACTTACAAATGTAGAATTATGTACATAACATAAGAACAGCCATACTGGGTCAGACCAAAGGTCCATTTAGCCCAGTATCCTGTCTTCCGACAGGAGCCAATGCCAGGTGCCCCAGAGGGAATGAACAGAACAGACAATCACCAAGTGGTCAATTCCCTGTCTCCCATTCCCAGCTTCTGGCAAACAGAGGCTAGGGACGCCATCCCTGCCCATCCTGGCTAATAGCCATTGATGGACCTATCCTCCACGAACTTATCTAATTCTTTTTTGAACCCTCTTCTAGTCTTGGCCTTCACAATGTCCTCTGACAAAGAGTTCCACAGGTTGACTGTGCGTAATGTGAAAAAATACTTCCTTTTGTTTGTTTTAAACCTGCTGCCTATTTCATTTGGTGACTCCTAGTTCTTGTATTATGAGAAGGAGTAAATAACACTTCCTTATTTACTTTCTCCATACCAGTCATTATATTATAGAGCTCTATCATATCCCCCCCCACCCCTTAGTTGTCTCTTTTACAGGCTGAAAAGACCCAGTCTTATTAATCTCTCCTCATACAGAAGCCATTCCATACCCCTAATAATTTTTGTAAAATTTTAGAGCCTGCAAGTCCACGCAGTCCTACTTCTTGCTCAACCAATCGCTCAGACAAACAAGTTTATTTACATTTACAGGAGATAATGCTGCCCGCTTCTTGTTTACAGTGTCACCTGAAAGTGAGAACAGGCGTTCTCATGGCACTGTTGTAGCTGGCGTCGCAAGATATTTATGTGCCAGATGCGCTAAAGATTCATATGTCATGCTTCAACCACCATTCCAGGGGACATGCGTTCATGTTGATGACAGGTTCTGCTCAATAACAATCCAAAGCAGTGCGGACCGATGCCTGTTCATTTTCATCATCTGAGTCAGATGTCACCCGCAGAAGGTTGATTTTCTTTTTTGTTGGTTCAGGTTCTGTAGTTTCCGCATCAGAGTGTTGCTCTTTTAACACTTCTGAAAGCATGCTCCACACCTCATCCCTCGCAGATTTTGGAATGCACTTCAGATTCTTAAACCTTAGGTCAAGTGCTGTAGCTACCTTTAGAAATCTCACATTGGTACCTTCTTTGCGTTTTGTGAGATCTGCAGCAAAAGTGTTCTTAAAATGAACAACATGTGCTGGGTCATCATCCAAGACTGCTGTAACATGAAATACATGGCAGAATGTGGGTAAAACAGAGGAGGGGACATACAATTCTACCCAAGGAGTTCACAAATTTAATTAACACATTATTTTTTTAATGAGCATCATCAGCATGGAAGCATGTCCTCTGGAATGGTGTCTGAAGCATGAAGGGGCATATGAATGTTTAGCATATCTGGGACATAAATACTTTGCAATGCCAGCTACAAAAATGCCATGCAAATGCCTGTTTCAGGTGATATTGTAAATAAGAAGCGGGCAACATTGTCTCTTGTAAATGTAAACAAGCTTGTTTGTCTTAGTGATTGGTTGAACAAGAAGTAGGACTGAGTGGACTCGTAGGCTCTGAAGTTTTACATTGTTTTGTTTTTGAGTGCAGTTATGTAACAAAACCAAATCTACATTTGTAAGCTGCACTTTCATGACAAGGAGATTGCACTACAGTACTTGTATGAGGTGAATTGAAAAATACTATTTCTTTTATCATTTTATAGTGCAAATATTTGTAATAAAAATAATATACACTTTGATTTCAATTACAACACAGAATACAATGTATATGAAAATGTAGAAAAAATCCAAAATATTTAATAAATTTCAATTGGTATTCTATTGTTTAACAGTGCAATTAAAACTGCAATTAATCACCATTAATTTTTTTAATGGCGATTAATTTTTTTGAGTTAATTGCGTGAGTTAACTGCAGTTAATCAACAGCCCTACTCAGAATATCTCACACTCCTGCACCACATTCTCCTGATGGGGGTAAGGGGAAAGAATATGCATTTCTTGAATAAAGATCTGATGTGGGTTTGTCTTACTGGTAGACAGTATCCTACAAATAAAGGATGATCTTTCCTTACTGGCGCTGGTATGAATTACATTTTGGAGCTGGCTTGTATTTATTACTGTTATTTGAAGTCCAAGCTTTGTGGTCCCGTTTGAACTGAAAAGTTTAAATAATTTGAAGAAGCTGATGTCTTGTTACCTGTATACGTGGCTACAGAAGGCCAGGAGAAGATTGAGATAATCATAGCCTTATACCACATTTAAATGATGAAAAGCGTTGAGCAGTATTCAATTTAACTCACAAATCAGCATTTCTAGCTCTTCTTTAATAATGAAGGGTTTTGTAGATTGATAATTTTGACTACAATAGCATTTTGTTTTATAATTCCAGATTATCAAACTGCTGGATGGAAAGCGATCTCAAACTGTAGGAATTTTGATATCCAGTTTGCACCTGGAAATGAGGGATATTCAACAAGGTGAGAGTTACAAAACTCTTGATATAACTTATTTACATGGAAATTTTCTCATATCTTTACTTAAAGTGAATGTTAGGCAAAAGTGGGTGCTCTTATGTGTGTTCCCTTTTTGGTGTTAGTATAATAACGAGAAAAAGTAGTACTAGTTTTCCAACTAAGTACATAAAAGTGAACAGCTGCTAACTTAATCTGAAATTTAAACCCAGCCCTTTCCCCTGGTAATTAATTGACTTTAGATTTTGATTTTATATATCACATCCAGTGTTATGATTTTCGTGTTTTTCATGTATAACTGTTTTGGATTTTAAGAGTAGTTCTATCAGATTGCCTTCTATATGTGTGCTCTCAAAGCTGTTTATGTTGGCTCCCTTCTTTGTTTCCTCTTCTCTCTCCCGCTCTTTCTCATCCTCATCCCCAGAGGCCCTCAGCTCAGGGAAGCTCAAATGAGAACTTACAAATAATATTTGGGGTTTGTTAGGTGTTTAATTTTTTGCTTCGATGGCAGTGTAAAAAACGTATCCAAAATAGAAAATACCAAAACCATATGACAAGAAGAGGGATGAACACTGAGCAGTACATTTTCAAGTGTTGGGGGCTATTCTGTGCATAAGTCCTATTATTGGTAGAAATGGGCCAAAGAAGCTTGGAAAAAATATATCTGTCTCTGACTAGGGTTTTCAGGGGACGTAGATCAGGTATTTTGGTGCTTGTGCTACATATTAAAAAGGACACTGTTTAGGTGATTTTCATATTTTAAAAAGCTTTTCACTGTTTAAAACAACTGCTGGAAAGCTCCAAATTGAAGTCTGCTTTCTTGCGTGTGATGGAGGGAAAACAATGGTAAAGACTGGCTTGGAATTGTGGGGTGTTGAGATGCTGCTGGCATTGATTATTATTAATTTTAGAACAGCCTTGGAGCATTCTAGCTTTTTTTAAAAAACAAGGGCTTACAGATGGTTACAAGAAGAAGAAAGAAATGAGGCAAAACTTTGAGCCTGCCCATAATGTGTCAGAGGTATCATAATGCTAGACACTAGCTGCAGTAATGAATTTTGTGAATAGTTTGCTGGCAAGACTAATAAGAGGCAGCAGCTGTAACATAAAAACCCTGTGATGTTCTTTCTTCTAGTTTCTTCAGATAAATTTTCAAGGCCTCTTATTTCATGCTGTGAGATGTCTTGTAGATAAGACACTTATGCTGCAGAGTATTAATGTGGCATTTTTATATTTCACAACAATATGAGTGCTGTTAATCATGATCTGTCTGAAGAGACTACTGGACAAAAGAGCCATAACTCACCAGGACTAAGAATGGCACCCAAATGCTATGACGATGTTCCTTAGAACCCCATATTATTATAATGATGATAGTAATAGTTGTACTAGTTCATCTTCTGCTTCATGCTGTCACATTCAGTCTATTCCTCACTAAGACGTTTTCCTTGATCACCGGACTTTACCCAATTTACGTAGACTTCTCACCACTATGGAACCTTGACTATTGCTAAGAGGGTTACTTGCTTGCACGGCTGCTAACTATCACCATTCAATCTCGTGGCTAGGAAAGGATCATTATAATGGCATGCATAATTCATGAGTTCCTTTGGAATACTATATTCTTCTCTGAGTGATGATGGTCCCTATCTGTATTCCACTGAGGGTTGTTTGCATGCGCCATACGTCCACAGCTTTTAAAAGTAGTAGTATCCATTGGTCCACGCATGTGCCCTTGTTCTGCCTCATGGTTTCAACTGGGGTGATAAAGGGTGGGGTAGACCGACTGCGCCCTCAATTCCTTCTCAGTGTTGCATGGTCCAAGTAGGAGCTTCTGCTATTCTCTCATCTCTTGTGATGCGCTTTCAGAATTCCTTGTATATAGTTAGCATTTTATTGTGAGGTGTTGTTTTTGGTAGTAGTAGTAGTAGTTTTTGGTGTTAGTAGCAGTTTTCTGAGGATTTAAGGACTTTGGGACACTGCTTTGGAGGTTTCCCCACCCCCCACCCCCAGCACCCACACCTAGTTACTGAATTATGCCGAAGATGCTGAGGTTCAAGATCTGCGCTTCCTGCCCTCACTTATTTTCAATCAGCGATGGCACCAACCCTGCCTTTATTTCTTGGGGGAAGCCCATGTCACATTCAGGGGCAGTATCTGCCTCTCCTTCCTTGCTAGTACCTGCAGTTAGATTAAGGCTGAGCAACCTCTCTGTTGCAGTTGAGGAATGCACCCCCTACCATGGAGCTCCAGTCCAGTTCCACCAGTACCAGTGCTAAGGACCTTATGCCAGGGCCTAACCATGAGGCAAGGAAGCATACGCATAATCATGACAGTAAGTCTTCCTCAAAGCCCAAGAAAGACACTGTATCCTCCACAAGTTCTGGCCATGGAGAAACGGCATGTTTCAAGGCCCACAAGCATTACAAGAAGTCACACAGAATGCCGGACCCATCGATTCCGGTCACTGAGTTTCATATCCCCTCTTCATCAGTATTGCGGAACCACAGGAATCATCAGTTCTGAGGCAGCCTTCTGCCCACGTTCCAGCTCCGATTCTGTCTGTGGAATGACACCGGGAGACTCAAGTCGGTTCCTGGACCTTGTGGACTGTTTGCCCTAGATGATGAAATCCCTGCATCTTCTGGTGCATTTGGTTCTAAAAAGACTCTGGTCCTCTGCTTTGGACTTGCCACATTCAGGTCATGTTCCTGAGTGCTCCCCTGTGACATTCTCAGTTTGCTGGTTCTGGTGGCTCTGCCATTTGAACAAGGATCTGACTTCTCAGTGCTGGAAGATTCAGATGATGCACATGGTCGACCGTTCCCATACCTACAGCAAAAATATCCAAAGGCTCTGCTGGCACAGTGGCAATATTCTCCCTTCCCTCAAACCAGGAGCCATTGGTACCCAGCTCCCTGGGGACCACCACAGCAACTGCAAGATCCACCTGGTTGGCCATACTGGTGGCGTTGGCCCCAGTATCTGCCTTCAGCACCTTTTGGATCTGCTCAAAAGGAGTCCCCCACCTCACCACTCTGGCCTTCATTGGGTAGACATTTGGAACCAGGGTTGGAGGATGCACCAATCAGCCTGACTCCAGTGGTACTGCCAGATCTGGAGCGGCTCCCCTCCTCGTCTCTGGATGTGACAGTGTCCTCAACTCCTTCCTCCCCGTATAGATGACTACCACCAGTTCCAGGAGTTGTTAAGGAGGGTGGTTGAGACCCTCCACATTCCGCTGGAGGAGGTGCAGGACAGCTAGCATCGGTTACTGGACATTCTGCGTGCATCAGTATCGGAACAAAGTGGTGCTACCAATCAATTATGCCATTCTCCAACTGGCCTGCACCATCTGGCATACCTGGCAACCTGTGCACCCACCCCGAAGGAGGCAGAAAATATGTACTCTGTACCAGCAAAGGAGTCTGAGTTTCTATTTTCTCACCCCTCTCCCAATTCCCTGGTTATTCAAGCTGGCACTGAGTGGGCCAGACAGCAGCGCCCACATTCCACTCCAATTCACGAGGGTAAGAGACTGCACCTTCTGGGTTGTAAGGTCTTTGCATCATCCAGCCTTCAGTTCCGCATCTCTAATTACTTGGTGATACTGGCAAGGTATAAACTTTTTTGAATTATAGCCACTTAACGGAATTTGCAGACAAGTTTCCCCAGCAGGACCGTTCCTATTTCCAGGCTATTTTAGAAGCAGGCAAATTGGTTGCCGGGACGATGCTTCAGGCCATGGTAGATTTGGCAGACGCATCTTTGTGCACTATGGCCACAGGGATTGTCATGAGGAGAGAATCTTGGTTACATTCCTCTGGTTTCCCAAGGGAGGTACAGAACACAACTGAGGAACCCCCCTTCATTGAATGTCACTTCTTCAACCAGAAGACTGACATTCTCTATACTCACTCAAAGACTCTAGAGCCAACCTGTGATCTCTGGGCATTTATACACCAGCACCCAAGTGCAAATTCTATCGGCCACCTACTGCACATTGACGCAGAGCTCCTCAGTTTTTCCACCAGTGGTCTCATGAGCCTCCTCACAAGCATCAAAACACTCAAAGGCCCCATATGCCTGGCCCATCAGCACAGTCCTTGACTCCACACACTCAATCTTCACGTAAGCTATGTTTCTGAGTGCATCTAGAGAGCCATCAACCAAATTGCAACCCATTGTTCTTGCACCCCACTCCATTCAGGGGTCATCTAGTGCTCTTTCTACCGCCTGGAGCATGATAACAATCGACGAGTGGTTCCTGGGTGTCATTTAACATGGCTATGTGATTGAGTTCATAGCACTACCTTATCCACATCCCCCATCCTGATCCTGCCTCCAGGACCACACTCTGAACAGTATCCTTGCCCTGGAGGTAGACTACCTCCTACGTAGAGGGGCAATAGAGCCGGTGCCCACAGCCACAGGGTTCTATTCCACCTACTTCCTGCGACCCAAGAAAAAGAGAGGATGGAGACTAATCCTAGATCTTTGTCATCTCAACCGCTTCATATACAAACCAAAGTTCCATATAGTCACAGTCGTGGCTAGCATACTGTCCTTGCTAGAAAAAGGAATGTGGTTTATGGCTCTTGATATGCAAGACTCTTACTGTCACATAGATATCCATTTGACCCACAGACGATTTCTGAGGTTTACTGTGGTCCCTTGGCACTTCCAATACAGGGTTCTACCGTTCAGATTCACCGCTGCTCCCTGGGTCTTCACCAAGGTCTTTTCTATAGTGGCCGCTTACCTCTGGCATCAAGATGTTCTCATCTTCCCTTATCTCAATGACTAGCTGCTGGCAGTGCAATCCAGACACAAAGCTCAAGCATTGACTTCCCTGCTGCTTCTACTCCTCTCCTCCCTGGGGGCGAGTGTAAACATCGAAAAATCAATGTTGGACCCCACACAGTCTCTGGAGTTCATCGGAGTGTACATCAACGCGGTCGCTGCGTATGTCTATCTACCACAGGACTGGTTCCTGGCCCTGCTAGAACTGATTGCTTCGGTGACTTCCAGTCCTTCTGTTCCAGACTGAACTTGCCTTTCCCCTCATGGCCATGTGGTGGCATGCACATATGTCACTGCCTTCACTCATCTTTGCTTCTGCTGTCTACAACTGTGGTTACAGAAAGCCCATTCTCCGATGCTTCACTCCATGGACACCCAAATAACTGCCCCACCCCAGGGTTCTTTCCTTGCTTTGGTAATGGATGGACCCAGATCAGGTTTGCACCTGATTGCCTTTCCTTCCATCCTGCCCAAGCATGATGATCATTATGGACGAATCACTTAACAGATGGGGTGCCCACATATGCGAACACATGATGGAAGGGATTTGGACCATTTGGGAATCCAGGATGCATATCAACATCCTAGAATTTAGGACAGTATGAAGAGCATGTCACGCATTTCTCCTGTTCATCCACTCCCACCGTATTCTCATCATGTTGGACAACATCACTATAATTTACTACACAAACGAACAAGAGGGAATAAGGTCGCTGTTGCTTTGTGTGGAAGCAGTTTGCCTCTGGAAATGGTGCATCGCACACAGTATCCTGTTGTCAGAGGCTTATCTCCTGGGAACTCAGCAGATGCTCTGAGCAGGAATTTTGTGGCCGACCACAAATGGAAACTACACAACTCTGTGGTCAAGGATATTTTTCACTGTTGTGGGGGCGTCTCTGGTCAGGGATCTCTTTGCCTCCCACACCAACATCAAATGCATCCAGTATGGTTCCAAGGGCAGGCTCAAAGCTCACTCCCAAGGTGACACACTAGTCATTGGCTATAGAATTTCTAAGTTGGACCAGATCAATTGTGCCTTCCCCCCCTAACTTTACTGCCTTACATCCTTCACAAGATTCAGTGAGACAGAGTGATGATCATTTTGATCGTCCCATTTTGGTCTTGCCAGTTCTGGTTTCCTCCTTTTCTCCGCATGCCGAAGCATCCTTCTCTCCCACTAGATGTTCCTGGAACTGCTCATGTTAAACAATGGCAGGACAACAGACATCCTGATCCGCAGATGCTTCATCTGAGAGTCTGGTTTTTGGAGGGGCATCTTTGGTAGCATGGGAATGCTCATCAGCAGTGTGTGACGTCCTCTTGAGGAGTAGGAGGGACTCCTCGAGGTGCTCCCACCAAGCCAAATGGAAACACTTTGCCTCCTGGGCTCAACAGAAAGGTCTTGCTCCTGGGGCCACAGACATTCCTCTTCTCTTGTAATATCTCCTATCCCTTTCTCAGCTCCATCAAGATGCCTGTAGCAGCCATTAGTGCTTTCCACCATTATGTGTAGGGGCACTCAGTTTTCACTCACCCATTGACTGTACAATTCTGGAAGAGCCTCATGTGGACGTATTCTCCCGTTCAAGCCATCACTCTCCATTGGGACCTCAACTTTGTTCTCATGGCATTGATGAACCACAGGCCTCGTGCTCCCGTTCCCTTCTTTCCATGAAGGTGGATTTTCTGATAGCTATTACCCCTGCGAGAAGGGTGGGCAAATTGGGGACGATTATGGCAGACTCCCCTTTTACTACATTCCATAAGGACAAAGTTTCCTTACGTATGCATCCCAAGTTTCTGCCGAAAGTGGTTTCCTGCTTGCACCTCACCAACACATACACTTACTTGCCTTCTTTCCAAAGCCGCATGCCTCAGAGAAGGAACGTCACCTTCACTCCCACAATGTCCATAGGGCCCTGGCCTTTTACCTGCAGAGGATGAAGCCATTCAGGAAGTCTCCTAAATTATTTGTTGCTATAGCAGAAAGGATTATGGGGCAGGCCATCTCCACTCAAGGAATTTCTAAGTGGGTTTCAGGTGCATTGCACTCTGTTATCAATTATCGGGACTGTCTCCACCCCTTGGGGTACTAGCCCATTTCACAAGAGTCAAGCATCAGCTATGGCTGCACTTCACGACATGCCACTCATGGACATAGGTAAGGCGGTCACGTGGAGTTTGGTACACACTTTCTCTTCCCATTATGCGCTGGTACAAGACTGTGTGACAGATGCCTCGTTTGGTGCGGTGGTCCTCTGTTCCATGGTTCCACAATCTTCCTCTCACCCTCCTTCTAATTAGATACGGCTTGTCAATGAATACATTGCTCAAAGAAGAGGAAGAGTTTACTTAACTTGTAACTGGAGGTTCTTTGAGATGTGTAGTCCCTATCTGTATTCCAATCCCTCCCTCCTTCCCCTCTGCGGTGGACCTGATTGATTTCTGGTGGAGGGCGCAGCCAGTCCGCCCCACCCTTTATTGCCTCAGTCAAAACCATGATGCAGAACAAGGGTGCATGTGCGGACCAATGGACACCACTACATTAAAAGCACTGTCTCTGGGTGCATGGCCCATGTGCATAATCCTCAGTGGAATACAGAGTAACCTCCTCTTTGAGTCCAGAGACTTCAGAATGGAGGCCATAGTAAATTATCACCCATGACACATGTATCATATTGCATAACTGATTTTTTAATGAAGGAAAAAATAATTATTTTAAAAGGTTTATACAATTTATATTTACCACCACCACATCTTCTGCAGTAAATTCTGAATGGAGATGCAGACCCCTTAGGAAATCTTAGACATAGGCTGCGGACCCCAGGTTGAAAATCTCAGGTTTAAACAATCAAACATACAAAACTGAGCTAAGCCTCATCCATGATATCCCAGCCTTCCTGGGTTACCCTGTCTCAACAACAACAATACACTTAGACCCCATGAGTCCATAGCACTGAATGTCCGTGGCCACATCGCACAGCTTTATTGCAGGTGTCTAAAAGTTTCACTGGGTTACTACTGATCTAGTGCAGCCAGGTTAATTGTGGATGGCTGCGTGGTCACCACTAGTGTGTGGCCAGGCACTGTCCCCTCCTGACTTCAACTCTGATCTTCAAGACTGAGAGTGAATGGGCTTCATCTTTGAGGTGAGTTGTATGACCAAAAGATGCCAACTGGGAGTGACCGATGAGCCAGTTTTTTTCCAGGAACAGAAAGGAGAATTATTGGCCTGTAACTGCTGCACTAAGTGCACTGGCCTTTACCTTTATAAAGTGGAATGATGATCCCTTTCCTCCACTCCATTGGTACCTTCCCTGTGGTTCAAGCCTGGACAAAAATTTAGAATAATGCTACACTTATGGGCACTCTGGTGCATCTGAAAAGTTCGGGTGTTATGCTGTTGGGTCCAGCAGTATTCTCTCTTCTCAGTTTCTTTATGGCAGAGTGGACCTCTTCCAATGTAGAGGTTTCAGAGTCAGGGATTTCATCTACTAACTTGTCCAGATCTGAGCATGGAGTTGTTCAGGATAGTTAAGTGCGGTCTTATAATATTCTTTCCATCTTTGTAGGACTTCTTCTTGGGTTGAACATGTGTTATCATCAGCCTTATTTATTGGCATAAACCCTGCACAAAGTCCAGTTTTGGATCAAAGTGATTGAATAACTGTGCAGATCATAATTTATTAGATCTTATTCCTTCTTCTACCTCTTTTGCCAAGTTCTCAAAATAAACTTCATGATCCACTTTTACTTGTGCCCAAAAAATACCCCATTGTCATGCCACTGTCTGGCCTCAGATTTCTTTTGCAAAATTTGAAATGTCTGATCAGTTTAGTCAAGGGTGTTGCACGTAGAATTCCAGTTTTGGAATGGCATCTATGGCTTCTTAGATGGCCGTGCTTATGATTGTCCAAGCTGATTCTGCATCATCTGGGAGAGTGCCAAGTGCATCAAATTTGTTGCACACTGTGACAGAGTACTTATTAGCAAGTGCTGAATATTCACAGATGCATTGTGTCTTATGTTTCATAACAGGTGCACTCCTGTTGAAATCAGAGGGTAATTGCCATTTTAGCATAAAGAGATGATGGTCAGTATTTGCTGGGACTTCTGCACCTCTGTGTACGCCCGATATGACCTTACTGCTTTATGATCCAATATATGGTTCAGCTCCTTCCTCATCCAACCATTGTTGGAGATCCAGGTTTCCTGATGAATATCTAAGCACCTGAACCAACTTCCAATGATGGTAATATTATGAGACACATAAAAAGAGAGAAATCTCAGATTTATTTATTCTTCCAGAGCAAAATGGGCCAAGAATAGTCTCAAAGCCATTTCTGGAACAACTTGGTTTAGGGTTCATATCTCCAAGTATAATAAAGTCATTGTGCAGTGAAGCAGATCAAGCCATTGCTTTTTGCTACTAATATAATTTATCTTTATTAGCATCTGTAGCTACAACAATGGAGAGCTGTGCATGGCACCACATCAACCTGGCATATAGCAGTCGATCAGAAATAGGGTACCACACTGAATGATTTATTAAATGGTGGAAAGAGGATGAGTGCCATTCAATTTATGTAGCTAGTTCCTCCAGAATACAGTAGACCTGCATCCTCACAGAATGATGACCATGTTTCACAAGTCGTTGCCTTGGTTATACAATTGCAATGTTGTATCTTTTCAACTCTTGGACTAACAAAACCTGGTACCTGACATCATTTAGGGTTTGTACATTCCTGGTGGCAAATCTGGTGGATTTTTCTCAAATCATTTGTGGATGCCATAGTCATTATGGAGTTCAGCCTAAAGTGTGGACCATGTTTTATTGGATGCTCCTTGATTCCATCTGTCGCCTGGGGACAGGGGAGATGTAGCATGGTGATTTTGTTTAGGGACACCACCCCTCTTCTTAGAATCTCTTCCACATGAGCAGGTGGTTCTGAGGTTATAGATCAGCCACCTTTACCGCTGTTTGGGAAACATTTTCCCTTCTTTTCTGGATCTGCCATTGGCCTTCACTCGGAACTCTGAGCCAGGGCCCTGATTGCATGCTACTGGCTGGAGTCAGCCAGAACTGAGATTTGTGTTGGCAGGGTTGACCACACCCAGAAATAACAAGGCAAATACTGCTTCCCCATCAGCTATCATAAAGGTATGGGCCTATTGATACCTGAACAAATTATCCCCAAATAAATTCTGTGGCTCTTCTAGTATTACTACAGAATGAAGAACTGCCACATGTATACAGACACTTGTAAAATTAATGAGAAGATAAGAGCAGTTACTAGAAAACTTAAATGCTGCTTAAAATGCTGTGGGTTTTTTACCTCCAAGGGATCCCCTCTAAATCTGATTTAAGTCAAGTAACTGGCATGCAGTTCAGATAGCTTAGCAGAGGGAACACATGATTGACCATATCTGGCACACAGATGTTTCGGTTTGCATTTGATAACTAGCCAGCAAACAAGCAGATGCCACATTGTAGAAGGGAATCTTCCACAGATGTTTCTCAGAGAGAGTGAAGTTCGCCCTCTGTAGATAAATAGCCATTCTCACTCCTTCTCAGAGTACATGCTAGACTGTGGGCAACCCAAATACAGAACAATAATTTTGGCAAGAGCTAATGTATATGTAGACTAGTTAGCACAAAAATAATCTTTCTGTGATGTAAAGGAGCACTGAGTTTGCATAGCTAGGACTGTCCTATTTTAAACTAATTTGCGGGGGGGGGGGGAAGCCTATCTGTTATGTTCTAGAGAACACAGAATTTGTACCTTAACAGATTTTGCTGCTGAATCTGGTACTGATGATGACAGTCCTGCTGCTACTTAGATCATTAATAATGGTCACCCACAAAATTTCCATCTCTTGAGCATCATGAACACATAGCATGGAAAATCTATCATTTGTGCTGTGCCATGCAGAATCTAAACTTATATTTACATAAGTCATGCCCACGTAGTGTGGCACTCTGTCCCCCTTCAGTGGTGGCTAGGCCATATAGAGGTTGATGAGCCTGCTACAGCCCTAGCTAAGAGACCTGGGTCTTCTAGTTGAGGCAGTAGAGGCTCATGCATTAAGATCCAGAGCTCCCAGGTCAATTCTCACCACAGACAGCCCATCAAGGGGTGTCAACATTACATTTAAAAAAACAAATATTTCTAGTAGTAAAAGGCTATCATCAAGTGGCTCAGAGGCTTGGTATAAAACTTTGAGGCCCCCCTTTTCTGGTCCTTTCATAGCCTTGTGAAAGGGAGAGAGGAATAGTTCTTTCTAAACCTTACAGTACATTTGGGTTCAGTTCAAGGGGTGTGCCAACATATAGCTTAGCTCTTATTTCTCTGAACCTGCTGCACAGTTGTGAAAATAATCTTCTGCCCAGATAAGTACACTTCTGTATTTGTTTTTTTCCAGTGACAGCTCAACTAAAGCAATAGAGCAGGGGTAGGAAACCTGTTGCTCAGGGCTACCTGTGTGGTTCAGTTGTTAAATATTACAGCTTTCTTCATAACCGGATGGATTCAGTTCGGTTGCTAATTGTGTATATGTATGTGAGGCACCCTTGCCCCTCAGTGTCTTATAACCCCACTTCCCCACTCAAGGAACTCCCAACACAAGTACTCAGCAATAGCAGTGTAATATGAAGCAAATAGCAATACTTCTCTGCTGTGATGTAGTCATTCCTCACCTCTGCTAGCCTTTAACGAATTGTTGAGATCCTTGCTTATAATTAATTGGCACAGATATTCAGACCACTTTGGCATTCTGTGTATAAATCTTAATACTTGATCAGAATAATATTTGTCTATTGTATAGGCAATGTAAGATTTAAGGTGTGCTTGTTTATTCTCTCCCCCACTCCTTTTTTTTTTCCCTGGCCTTTTTTTCAAACATCTCTCACTTTTTCTTTTGGAAATGAAGTTTTAAATTTTTTAAATAAATGGGATGGATGGGTCACAATTAATAAAGTGGTACTGCCCAAGCTAGTAATGCCCCTGCTCTTGAAAAGATACTCATATTTACTAACTAGTTAGATTACATGTGCATACAGCCGGGGGAGAAATTTCATTATCAATGGCTAGAATTAGATGGGATTGAGTATTTTCTCTACAAAATCTAGGTCATTTCTCCCTGGTCTCTTCTCTTACCAGTAGACCATATTTTCTCAGATTGGTAGCTAACATGGCCTTTGCTGTTCCTCATGAGTAAGGTTTGTTCTTTTGAGGGCTAATACAAATTGTGATAATGGGCAAAGCAGCAATACAAGTGGCTGGAATGTCACTCTGACTCAAATTCCTCTGTACAATGTCTGATGGTGGGATCAGCTAGAGATATGTCTGAATAACTTTTCTGTCCTGCAATTTTGTATTTGTTATACTGGGAATTCATACATGTAGAATGGGGACCTAGGATAGTGTCGTGAGATATAAAACAACTCTGGAGTATGAAGCATGCACACCCAGAGAGACTGGATGGAAAATATTTAGACTATTTTCAGAGTAGCAGCCGTGTTAGTCTGTATTCGCAAAAGAAAAGGAGGACTTGTGGCACCTTAGGGACTAACCAATTTATTTGAGCACAAGCTTTTGTGAGCTATAGCTCACTTCATCAGATGCGACTCACCAGAGCTGGGATTGTACCTTCTTTTCTGTTTGGAAAATGCCCAGGAGATACTAAAGAAAAATGTGTGATAATATACCTGTATCTATATGTTAGTTCAGCTTTCTTTAGTTTAACTGAGATGGTATAAGAAAATTTTACAATGAATTGTAAGGAAATATGTGCCCAGGTATAACTTATTGATGGGACATATACTTCTGCTTCATAAAAGAAATGTCAGTGTTTTAAAAGAAATAAAAATAGATGGTTGGTTAGTTGCAGTTGGTCCATTGTATGATGCTGAATTGAAGGGAAATCTATTCACATTGGACCTAGAAATTACTATATAAGGAAAATGCCCTTTTTATTAGTTTGATTTTCAGCGAGTAAATTTTCACTAACAATAAACGCAGTCTTATACTATCCTTCAATAAAAAACTTTGAAAACAGACTCCAACGAGAGACTGCTGAATTGGAATTAATTTGCAAATTGGATACAATTAACTTAGGCTTGAATAGAGACTGGGAGTGGTTGATTCATTATAAAAAGCAACCTATTTCCCCTTGTTTATCTCCTCCCCCCTCCCCCCCCCCCGCACTGTTCCTCAGACGTTCTTGTTAAACCCTGGATTTGTGCTGGAAATGGCCCACCTTGATTATCATACACATTGTAAGGAGAGTGGTCACTTTAGATAAGCTATTACCAGCAGGAGAGTGGGGTGGGGGGAGAGAAAACCTTTTGTAGTGATAAACACCCATTTTTTCATGGTCTGTGTGTATAAAAACATCTTCTGTATTTTCCACAGTATGCACCCGATGAAGTGAGCTGTAGCTCGCGAAAGCTCATGCTCAGATAAATTGGTTAGTCTCTAAGGTGCCACAAGTCCTCCTAGTCTTATACTAGTTATACAACAAAAACATCCTATCTATTGTATCATTGGTTGATCTTGGATACGGCTGCATATTCTGTAAAATGGCCAGCAAAGAAGGCAGCCGATCAGCATAGTCAAAGGTATCTCCCTCCTCTGCAGCATGTGATGTATGCCTGGCTTCCACCCACCTGGACATCAAGAATACCATTCTTTCCACCAGGCCACAATGTATCCCATATTGTAAGGAAACATAGTGCCAAGAAAAAGCACCACCGGAAACATTGCAATTTACAGTGCTGAAATTATACTGGATTAAATAACTAGAAGTATTTGAGCAATAGAGTAAAATTAACTAATTGATAGTGTAATCTCTCTAATGATCACATGTAATATTATATTTTTGTATGTCCTACCTAATCACATCCCTAGGTTCCTTAGATTTATACTATGTCTTCCTCCTTTGCTGAAGAGCCATGGGGAAAAGGGATATGCACAGTCCTGGATGCCGGCAGATTATGCATGAAAGCCTTATGTTAAAGCTGTTTCAAATTATAAAGCATGTAGGAAAACAAAATCTATTAATAGGATTCACTGGTGATGGTGGGTATGGGGGTGTGTGTGAGAGGTTGATAGTATTTGTTATTCCCCTCAACTATTTGTGTATACGTTCTCTGTATGCTCACTTTTCTTCCAAATGGTGGTGGGGAAATGGCCAAGATTAGCCAAAGTAAATAATCCAGAAAATTGTACCCTTGCCTGTAGACAAAGCCTGTTGACATAGCCTGTAGACATTGTGCACTACTTTTGGAGCAAGTCCCTTGAAATCTGAGATCAGTCAGAGTTCCTGAGGTCCTTCCTAAATCTTAGCAAACAGCACCACTGCTAAATATCCAGAGATGAAAGACTATATTGTGTATGGGTTTTTTTTAATAAATACTTCCATAGCAGCTTTCATTTGTGGTCCAGAAAACACTTTACAAACACTAATCTAGTAAACTTCATAACACCTCTGCACAGTAGTTAATTATTACTCCATTTTACAGATGGGAAAATTGAGACACAAAAGGATAAAGCGATTTGCCCCAATGCCATAGAACCAAAAATTCCCAACTTTCATTCCCTATCATATTAGATGGGGTTTTTCTTATTGTGATTTGGAAGTGCTGTGTGAGTACTTCATTGCTTCATTGTGTACAGCATGAATGTGTTTGCATTACTATCTGTGTAAAATAGAGATAGATACATACACATCTCAGAAGTTGAGAAACAATTTCCTTTAAAAGTTATTTCTTTTGTTCAGGATAATTTACAACATATGTTTTTGTGAATCTGCCTAGGGCATCAAGCCTGATGTGGTTAGGTTAACTTTAGTGCCAGAGTCTTTCACTCATGACTTCATGCAGCAGTTGAGCTTTCCTAAAGTTCTAAACCCACATTATGTCTGTGGTGCTTCTTTGCATTATAACTCCTTTTAACATTTTTACATGACAGAAAGTCAGATGTTGGAGGAAGCCTTCAGAGGAATTTAGGATATCAGCTCAATTTGTCTGAGATAAACAGGAGGAGGTTGGATGTGTTAAGCAGTTTTGCCAAGAGGAGATTTGTCCTTAACAATCATAACAACTTTTTGGTTGACTGGATCTGTGACATCTTCATTTAAATTTTCCAAAGATGGACTTCATTTTCCCCCTGGAACCAAACCTCAGTTACTAGTAATGCAATGTGTAAAATAGTTGAGTCCACTGCGGTCCAAACAAATTTAACTTTGAAAGAGTTGTTTTTAAAAATAACCTATTTCTGTTTGATTATTAAAATGCAGTTTTTAAAATGATTTTTTCACATTTCTGTTAAACATAGTTCAGTTGTTGCACTAACTGCTTTGCTGATGATGCTGAATGTGTGTAAATTCTGGCAGCAGATCCTTTTATAACCAAATACCACTTAAAATGAATGGAATAGTACCAGTTACGTCCCACCTTAAGACTGTTGGAAATACATAATATGCCTTTCAGCAATGGTGGTAACAGGAAAGAAATATCTCTTTAGTACTAAATCTTTAAGATCTACAGTTGTCTGAGTTTCTATATACAGCAAATGGCATGCTTTAAACGTTCAGGTTTTCCTCTGTGTACATTTTTGCAGTAACAAAGTATAGAGATTAAAAGAATAGATCAAATCCCTAAAATGTGCTGTGGAGAATCTGTTTTTTACGGCTAGATTGATTAAAAAAAAAGTAACTCTGTTAAAACCTTGGGTAAAAGTTTATATTTCTTGCAGCAGCCTCTGCATGTGAAATGTAGTTGGCAAGTATTTTTATGTGTGCCTGTTAGTTTGAATGCACGATGCTGATCTGTTTTTTGTCCTCCCTGATGGTTATTATATCCTAATGGGTGCAACACTGCACTAATGATCCTTGTATATATAAATTCTTCTTGTTGTGTGCAGACACCATAGGGCCACATAAAAATGTTTGCCTCAATTTCCCTGCAAAAAAAGAACTCAGAAACCAGACTTGGCCAAGTAACAGATTTTTAAAGGTAGAGGAACCCAATAAAATTACCAGCTTTTCACAGCGTGAGTCTACTTCCTTTTGACATATTGTGAGGTGTAGGTGAAATATTCTAACTGAACTGACAGTGTAAGGAGGACAGCTAACTAGAAAGCAAGATAAAAGTAAAAACCACCAATGATGATTGATATTGCAGTAGCTATTAATTGTTTTGGAACCTCTTTTGTAGATTTCTGACACTTCACCTTTATAACTTACTCCTATGCAAGTCTTGGTGTAATGAGATTTAATGTAGTAAAGTACCACAGTCAAATTTACTGTATCAGGGAGTAATTTTTAATACTGTCGTTTCTTGAGACACGAGTCACAAAATGTTTTTTAAGAGGATTAAGGAGCTTTAGCTTCATCTAGCTTTGAAGAAAAAAGTAAAAATCATCACAGAATGCTTCTTTCATATAGTTCAATGAATGTTGTTAAAATGGCACCAATTCAAATGAGGTTATGAAACATATTGTGAGTTTATTGCACACACTTGAAGTATGGTATATAAAGCTCAGGGTTCAGATACTATGCAACTGGGAACTTGGGGATCATTGCCATCACTCCAGAATTTGAGAGGCGGGGGGTAAGAAACCAAGCAAATTGTTATGATTGTACATTTTTCCATTTTTGTACAGTGCTTGCAACATGAAGGATGCTAACATTGTTGAGAGTGGGTGAAGAAAAGACATAGGGCTAGATTATTAAAGGTATTTAGGCACCTACAGATGCAGAAAGATGACTAGAAGTATTTTCAAAAGCACATGGATGCCCAACTGCCACTTTTGAAAATCCCACAAGAGATCTACATGATTCTTTAGGTGCCTGAATATATTTAAAAATCTGGCCCTTAGGCCCCAATTCAGTTGATAGCAGGTGAGCTCAGCTGTCTGCCTGTGCCTTAGCAATAACTGCAGTAAGTCAAAAAGCAGTATCTCTGTGCTGTTTAATACAAGTAATCAGTTGTTCAAAAGATAAATTAACTCATGCTCATCTTCCTTTGTATTTTAAGCTTAATATTGATTATTATTGATTCAGTTTTAGGTCTGTTTACATATCAGAATATATTGGAATATTTTATTTTTTCCCCTTATCATTTTAAGGCTCAATGATTGGTTTAATCCTCTCAGTTTATTTTAATGTGACTGGTTATTGTACTCTTCTGTATTTAGCAATAGTTATATTTGGGTATTTAGCATAAAAATGAAAAATGTCCGTAATGTTGGAGCCTTTTCTGTCCAGTAAACCATCCTCCATTTGGAGATATAAGCACTAATATAACAACAATCCTGATTTTTGAGTTATCATTCTTGTACTTTCTGTAATTTAAACGGCCAGTTATAATTATATTTCTGTACATTTAAGATCTTTGTCATTAATTACTACTTTTCTCATCCATAGAAATAGTAAAAATTGTTGTATATTGCTTCATTGCAAATCCATTTACCCGTTTGAACTAAACAACTATACGTACTGTAGAAGCTGATGGAAAGACATACCGGTGAAATCTACTAAAAAAATAATAAAAATCTTCCCTTTTTAAATACATTTTTCAATAGCCCAAGATTGGATGGGAGAGGAATGAAACTGAGAGGGGAAAATTTAAGCTAAAAATGAGAAAAATGTCTTGATAATGAGATATATTAGGCTGTAGAAATGGTCTTTCAAGAGAAGTCCCAGTCTCTTGGGACCTTTTGAAATTGGACTGGATAGTACATTAGAAAACGTCTTATATAGAACAAGCTTCAGTTGGCAAGTAGATGATCTAATAAATTCCATCTCTAACTATGTTTATTTGAATATAAAGTAATTAGCTTAGCTGTTTAGTTTTTTTGTATTTATCTAAACATTTTAGTTTAGATAAATACAAAAATATAGAAGTATTCTACCTTTCTCCCTACCACTTTCCTTTCCCTCTAGCCAAGATGTAATGTCAACAACAGATGGAATCATAATTGACAGACAAAATTTTAAAGCCTTCTAAATGTCACTGGTCGTTTTAATAAAATTAATTAGCCTGCCACAGAGAAAATTTACTAGCCTGCTGGTTAATTTCACAATGTAAAATCGTGGGGTAGGAGGGAGTGGGGGAGAAACCTTATTACTTTTGAATAATTATTTAAAGATGTGTGCCTTGCCTAATTCAAACATCATCGATGGCAAATGCAACAACAGCTTTTTATATCTTTTAAAATTGCAAGTGATCACATCTCAATATATAAGTGAGGAAATCAAATACAGCTGAAATTTAAAGGTATCGATCGGGTACCAACTAATGATAATTCACTAGTCACATAGAAAACTACTGAAACCTAAGTTTTGATGGTGATGCTATTAATATTCCTCTTACTATTCAATGTAAGCAAATAATTTAGATTCAAGATACAAAGTGACTTGAAATTATATGCCTAAATTAGTTTAATGTTCTGAATCTTGATAAAAACACATTTTGTTTTCAGAAGAAATGAGATCTTTAGTCAGTTCTGTGACGTTACATAAAAAATCTTATTGGCAGGGAATATTCACTTCACAGTGTACCTGATATACCTGTAGTCTGATTTAGTTTTGAAAAACATGATTAATGTAGTGCCTAAATTAAATTGCAGTGAGACACACAGATGATAGAATTAAATACCAGGAAGTTCAGATCTTCAGTAGGAACTAGTTTAGCCTTTTTTCCTTTTTTTTTTTTTTTTTTTTTTTTTTTTTTTAAATTCCATTGGGCAAATGAAGTGAACAGTAATCTGCTGAATAGAGAAGTTCATATATTTCTATTAGGGCTGATTGGAAATTTCCCCACAGAACAGGTTTCCAATGAAAAATGCTGCTTTAACAAAATCAAAACATTCTGTAGGAACATGTCAGTTCTGTCAATGTTTGAGAGAAACCTGCCTGGCTTCCTGCCAGCTCACCTGCTCACCTCCCCAAGCTTCCCAGCTCTTCAGCAGCCCACCTATCAGGCTGCTGGGGATCCAGCAATTCCAGGCTCCATGCCAGCCTAGCCTACCAGGCCTTCTAGCCTCTTGACTCCTTGACATCCTGGCTGTTAAGAAGCCAGAGAATCCAGGTTCCCCAGCTGGCCAGCTCCTTGGAGTGCCAGGCAGCCAACTGGCCACTTCCTTAGCTCCTTGTTGTCTAGCTCCCCAAGCAACCCAGGATGCTGGGTGGCCAGCTGGTTAGCTCCCTGGGTTCTTAGGCTCCCAAGCAGCCTGTCCCAAATTGGGAAAAAGTCAAAACATTAATTTTTCAAGTGCGCTACATTTTTAAAAAGTCCATTTCTGGAGAACAGTAATGAATTTTTTCAGCTTTCTCCTGGAGCAGCTCCCATCCCAGGCTAGGTCCCCAGGCTGCCTGACTCCCTGGGCAGCCAGTTCCCCGACTGCCTAGGTGCCCAACTCCATGGCCAACCTATAGAACCACCGGTATTGGGAGTCAGGCAGCCCCAGGAGCAAGCTGAAAAAATTCATTACAGTTCTCTGAAACTTAATGTTTTGAAAATTCAACTCCTGTGACATATTTAGAATTTTTGATTTTCTCCCAATTTGGGACAAAAAAAATTCAAAAACTTCAAAAAATTTTGCTGGAGTTCAATTCTGTTTTCTGTCCAGTTGTGTTACCTAGATATGCAAGATATGTTACCTAGAAAACAGGTTAACCCAATATGTTTTTTTAGTGTGTAATTTTTTATTTTATCCTTTACAGCTACACTAAATGTGGATGACTCCATAGTCGACCTGGAAACACTGGAAGCACTGTATGAGAATGTAAGTATGACAGGAAAATATGTGAAAGAGCACAATGTTCATAGTTTCAGATTTTTAACAAGTGCAAACACACACAAAAAATAAAAATACAATTTTATTTTGTGACCGTATTACACAAGAGAGAGTATATAAAAATTGATTTTTCTTAGGGAATATAAGAGTATTAGTGGATATCATCAAAATGTAGTTAGCCAACACAATGCATGTATTTTGCCAGATCAAGTCTCCCAGTGGGAATATAAACCAATCCAATCCAATTGGAGCTGGATTAAGATTAAATAGATTGCAACAAAAGACATTGCATGACCTGTCATCTTCTCCCCCACAAAATATTGGCCTCCCACCACAAAGAGGCTCCTCCTCACTGTCTATATCTTCTCTCACTCCTATCATACCTTGGGCAGACTTTTCCTTCTCCCCTCCCCCCGTTTCACTTTTCTTTAAGTCATAGCCTGGGAGGGTGTCCCCTTTCCAGATCTTCCCCCCCTCAAACTTTAAGACTACTTTTAAGCCATAATATGTGATTTGCTTTGTCTTGCCTGACCGAGCCAACTATTCTACAACACAGTGCAGTGTGCAATAGCTTTCTGTTTGGTAACCAGGAAGCTCTAGAGGGAGTTGAGTTATGAGGCAGAGTAACTGGCAGAGGAAGGGGAAGCAAAGCATCTACAGGACCCTGCCAGGAGATATCTTTGACCTTGAAGTGTTTAAGCTCTGGGAAGGAATATTCCCAATCTCACTGTGGGGAAGGGGTTTTCTCTACTCTCTCTCTCTAATCTGTAAAATGGGAAGGTAAATTTGGAAACATGTTTAGGGGCTGATTGTGAAAACTGGAATATAGGACAATTTGAAGGCCTTCTGTAATGTAAGATTTAGAACTGGTGCACAGAGGTATTAATCTGATATGCAATAGAATAAATTTGATTTTGTATTGTGACCTTCGTAAAACAGTATCATAGAATGCTTCACGGAATTAAATAATACAGGTGCAAAATTCAACTACAAAATGAAAATAGAGAAATAGTTATGTGAATGTGGTGATGGGTTTATGGCAACTTTCTGTATTTATATCCTGCTGGCTATGAAAAGGGGGTCTATGTCATGAGAGCACTTGCCCCTACAGTGAGGGAAACAGCATTATAGGTGCAAACGCTGGCTAGGCTGTAGTTAAAGGAGAAAATCCTCAGAAAAGTTCTTCAGTAGCATCCAGCCAAGATAAATATAATGACAAAGCAGAAAAAATAAGTCTTGAATCACATAGGTGAGAAACATTGAAAGATATCAACTGTTCTTCATAATTCAACTCTGTCTCCTGATCTGTATACTAAGTATCATTCCTGGGGGATGTTGGAAAAAGAGATTGTACAAAATGTAAAAATGGTGACCATTTAAAAATGTTCTCATTTTAGCAGAGCCACAAAGTTCAGCTGCAGACCTCAATCTCCCCAAAGTTTGGGACTCTTTGGGTCTTGAGTAGTGGTTTGGGCCTACCTCTTATTTTCTGAATAATTTTTCATGTTCCTGTATGGTGTCTTACAAGTGACACATAGGCAACTCAGTATAGAGTTACAACGAAAATGAAATACAAATTATACTGTGTTGAATTGTACTCTATTGAATGTAAGCAGAAAGAAAAAATGTTTATCAACATTACTTTGAGAAAGGAGGGGAATGCCTATAGAAATAGTACAGAGTGCCCTGTTCATCTTTAATATTACCCCACTTCTGCACTACAGAAACTTGTGTACATGTGGGAATGTGGAAAAGCAGTGACTTTTGGTAAAGAAGTCTGAACAAATTTAATTATATTGAATCAAGTCCTTACCAAATTTGAAAAAAAATTAGCATTACTGGTAGAATAGGGGATAACTTAAGTAAAGCAGTAAGCCAACTTAAGTAAGTAAAACCAACTTAAGTAAAGCAGATGAAGGATTTGTTGAATAAGGCATGTTCTCAACTTTATCAAGAAACTTTATGAGACAAAAAAACCCTGCATAATTGTAAAATTATTACTGATATCAGGATGAGAATACATTTTACTGATCACATTTTTGTATCTTTTGACCTTGAGCAAAAGACAATGGCATGAGTTTAGCATATAGATCCACTTTCAGTCACACTAATATATATAGAATACATGAAGTGAGGCTCTGCATTTTCAGTAGCATGTGTGATATTGGGGAAAGTATGTAAAAAGAGAATGAGTGGGGTTTTTAGAGATCAGCAAATAAAAAGATAGGTTGATTGTATTTAAAAGGAAAGCTTCTTATTGCTAGTTTCTAATTACAATCACACAGAGAGCGCAAAAGGATGAACTGGAGAAAATAAAGCAGTATTATGAAACTTCAAAAGAAGAGGAACTGAAGCTCTTGGACAAACCAGAACAGTAAGATTTAAAAAAAAATATTTTTCCATTATGCAGAATCGCCATTGGCTAGGAGGCTGAGGAGTGTAGGGACAGAAATCTGGCTGGTTAAGTCTTAAAAAATCCTTATTTCAAGAGATGGTGTGAAAAGTGATTATATTGTCCCTTTTTTGATGTACTGTGTATAACTTTGTATTGACTGGGACCACTACGACAGATGAAATATACTAATTTTGCTATGTGACCTTGAGCCAGTCACAATTTCTGTGCCTGCATGCTCTCATTTTTAAAATGCTTTATCTTCCTCTCCTAGGTATTGAGGCTGAATTAATATTTGTAAAGCAGTGACGTGCTTGGATGGAAATGTGCCATAGAAGTTGCTGTTATAATAAACCCCAAAAGCAAAACTCAAATTGCACGAATTCCCAAATGGAATTATAATCCTATCGTTCAGAATGAACTTGTCTTTTATTAAAACAATATATTTGATCCCAAATTTATGCCGAGCACTAGTTTCTGCTCCCTCCGTGCTGCTCCTTCCTCTTTACTGCTCTCCTCCCCCTCCACTGGCCCCCATCACTCTCCTTACCACCTGTGTTCCCACACTGAGGCCCCACTTTTCTACTCTTCACTATGCTGCTGCTCAGTCACCTTTGGTATAAGAGAGAGTGGGAGGAAATATGTGGATGATGAAGGAGGAACAGAGGCAGCAGAGATGGCATCTGAGTGTGAGAGCTGGGACACAGAGGGGATATCTTTTTACGTAGTTTTCTTTAAGGCTGGAGGTTGGTGTTGGAGGGCAGAAAGATTTTTCTCCTTTCCTACCATCAGAGCAAGCCAAGCAGCTGTTGCTGACATCTGCATATTGGGGAATAGGTTAATGTCTGAGGGTATGAATATCTCCCAAATATTAAAACCTCAGAATACGAATGTCCTTCAAATTTATGTACAATCTTGTTCATCTGTCCCTTGTCTTTGTGCTTTCATTGACCACACTCAGGTGAGCCTTGGCCTACAGCATGATACACTGTGACTATTTGATATTTCACAGAGTCTAAATCTTTGGCAACCTATTTGCTGTATCTCTGAGGGTATGTCTACACTACGAAATTAGGTCGAATTTATAGAAGTCGGTTTTGTAGAAAACGTTTTTATACAGTTCATTGTGTGTGTCCCCACACAAATGCTCTAAGTGCATGTAGTTGGCGGAGTGTGTCCACCGTACCGAGGCAATCGTCGACTTCCGGAGCGTTTCACTGTGGGTGGCTATCCCACAGTTCACACAGTCTCCGCCGCCCATTTGAATTCTGGGTAGAAATCCCAGTGCCTCATGGGGCTAAAACATTGTCACGGGTGGTTCTGGGTACATATCGTCAGGCCCCCGTTCCCTCCCTCCCTCCGTGAAAGCAAGGGCAAACAATCGTTTTGCGCCTTTTTTCTTGAGTTACCTGTGCAGACGCCATACCACGGCAAGCATGGAGCCCGCTCAGCTAACCGTCACCGTGTGTCTCCTGGGTGCTGGCAGACGTGGTACTGCATTGCTACACAGCAGCAGTTTATTGCCTTTTGGCAGCAGACAGTGCAGCATGACTGGTAGCCGTCATCGACCTAGTCCTGGGTGCTCTTTTAACCGGGCGCCTGGGCAAACATGGGAGTGACTCAGCCAGGTCATTTCCCTTGTTTCGTCTCATGGCGATTCAGTCCTATCGGCAGTGCACTGTCTTTTAATCTGCAGGGAACAGAAGATGCTGGCCAGTAGTCATACTGCACCGTCTTCTGCTGAGCACCCAGGTGTTGATGATGGCTAGCAGTTGTACTGCACAGTCTGCTGCCATCAAGATGTATAAAGATAGATGAAGTGGCTCAAAACAAGAAATAGACCAGATTTGTTTTGTATTCATTTTCTCCTCCCTCCCTCCCTCTGTGAAGTCAATGGCCTGCTAAACCCAGTTTTGAGTTCTATCCTTGAGGTTTTGAGTTCTATCCTTGAGGGGGCCATTCCGTTTCTCGCAAAGCCACCCCCTTTGTTGATTTTAATTCCCTGTAAGCCAACCCTGTAAGCCATGTCGTCAGTCGCCCCTCCCTCCGTCAGGGCAACGGCAGACAATTGTTCCACGCCTTTGTTCTGTGTAGACGCCATACCACGGCAAGCATGGAGCCCGCTCAGATCACTTTGGCAATTAGGAACACATTAAACACCACACGCATTATGCAGCACCAGAACCTGGCAAAGCGATATCGGGCGAGTAGGCAACGTCAGCGCAGTGACGTGAGTGATGAGGACATGGACACAGACTTCTCTCAAAGCACGGGCCCTGGCAATGTGGGCATCATGGTGCTAATGGGGCAGGTTCATGCGGTGGAATGCCTATTCTGGACTCGGGAAACAAGTACAGACTGGTGGGACCGCATAGTGTTGCAGGTCTGGGACGATTCCCAGTGGCTGCGAAACTTTCGCATGCTTAAGGGCACTGTCATAGAACTTTGTGACTTGCTTTCCCCTGCCCTGAGGCGCAAGAATACCAAGATGAGAGAAGCCCTCACAGTTGAGAAGCGAGTGGCAATAGCCCTGTGGAAGCTTGCAACGCCAGACAGCTACCGGTCAGTCGGGAATCAATTTAGAGTGGGCAAATCTACTGTGGGGGTTGCTGTGATGCAAGTAGCCAACGCAATCAAAGATCTGCTGATATCAAGGGTAGTGACCCTGGGAAATGTGCAGGTCATAGTGGATGGCTTTGCCGCAATGGGATTCCCTAACTGTGGTGGGGCCATAGACAGAACCCATATCCCTGTCTTGGCACCGGAGCACCAAGCTGGAGAGTACATAAACCGTAAGGGGTTCTGCAAGCACTGGTGGATCACAAGGGACGCTTCACCAACATCAACGTGGGATGGCTGGGAAAGGTACATGACGCTCGCATCTTCAGGAACTCTGGTCTGTTTCAAAAGCTGCAGGAAGGGACTTTATTCCCAGACCAGAAAATAACCTTTGGGGATGTTGAAATGCCTATAGTTATCCTTGGGGACCCAGCCTACCCCTTAATGCCATGGCTCATGAAGCCATACACAGGCAGCCTGAACAGTAGTCAGGAGCTGTTCAACTACAGGCTGAGCAAGTGCAGAATGATGGTAGAATGTGCATTTGGATGTTTAAAAGCGCGCTGGTGCAGTTTACTGACTCGGTTAGACCTCAGCGAAACCAATATTCCCACTGTTATTACTGCTTGCTGTGCGCTCCACAATATCTATGAGAGTAAAGGAGAGACATTTATGGTGGGGTGGGAGGTTGAGGCAAATCGCCTGGCTGCTGGTTACGCACAGCCAGATACCAGGGCGGTTAGAAGAGCACAGGAGGGCGTGGTGTGCATCAGAGAAGCTTTGAAAACCAGTTTCATGACTGGCCAGGCTACGGTGTGAAAGTTCTGTTTGTTTCTCCTTGATGAAACCCCCCCGCCCCTTGGTTCACTCTACTTCCCTGTAAGCTAACCACCCTCCCCACCTCCCTTGGATCACCAATTGCAGAGGCAATAAAGTCACTGTTGCTTCACATTCATGCATTCTTTATTCATTCATCACACAAATAGGGGAATAACTACCAAGGTAACCCAGGAGGGGTGGTGGAGGAGGGAAGGACAAGGCCACACAGCACTTTTAAAGTTTTAAACTTTAAAACTTATTGAATGCCAGCCTGCTGTTGCTTGGGCAATCCTCTGGGGTGGAATGGCTAAGTGGCCGGAGGCCCCCCCCCCACCGCGTTCTTGGGCATCTGGGTGAGGAGGCTATGGAACTTGGGGAGGAGGGTGGTTGGTTACACAGGGGCTGTAGCGGCGGTCTGTGCTCCTGCTGCCTTTCCTGTAGCTCAACCATACGCTGGAGCATATTGGTTTGATCCTCCAGCAGCCTCAGCATTGAATTCTGCCTCCTCTCATCATGCTGCCACCACATTTGAGCTTCAGCTCTCTCTTCAGCCCGCCACTTACTCTCTTCAGCCCGCCACCTCTCCTCCTGGCTATTTTGTGCTTTTCTGCACTCTGACATTGTCTGCCTCCTCACATTCGTCTGTGCTCTGTCAGTGTGGGAGGACAGCATGAGCTCAGAGAACATTTCACCACGAGTGCGTTTTTTTCACCTTCTAATCTTCGCTAGACTCTGGGAAGGAGAAGATCCTGTGATCCTTGAAACACATGCAGCTGGTGGAGAAAAAAAAAGGGACAGTGGTATTTAAAAAGACACATTTTATAGAACAATGGGTACGCTCTTTCGCGATAAGCCTTGCTGTTAACATTACATACATAGCACATGTGCTTTCGTTCCAAGGTCGCATTTTGCCTCCCCCCTCTCCATGGCTAGCCCCTCCCCCCTCTCCGTGGCTAACAGCGGGGAACATTTCTGTTCAGCCACAGCCCAGCAGGAACGGGCACCTCTGAATGTCCCCTTAAGAAAAGCACCCTATTTCAACCAGGTGACCATGAATGATACCACTCTCCTGAGGATAACACAGAGAGGTAAAGAACGGATGTTGTTTGAACGCCAGCAAACATACACTGCAATGCTTTGTTCTACAATGATTCCCGAGTATGTGCTACTGGCCTGGAGTGGTAAAGTATCCTACCATGGTGGATGGAATAAGGCTGCCCTCCCCAGAAACCTTTTGCAAAGGCTTTGGGAGTATATCCAGGAGAGCCGCGAATGCCAGGGCAAATTAATCATTAAACATGCTTGCTTTTAAACCATGTATAGTGTTTTAAAAGGTACACTCACCAGAGGTCCCTTCTCCGCCTGGCAGGTCTGGGAGGCAGCCTTGGGTGGGTTCGGGGTATACTGGCTCCAGGTCCAGGGTGAGAAACAGTTCCTGGCTGTTGGGAAAACCGGTTTCTCCGCTTGCTTGCTGTGAGCTATCTACAACCTCATCATCATCATCTTCCTCGTCCCCAAAACCTGCTTCCGTGTTGCCTCCATCTCCACTGAAGGAGTCAAACAACACGGCTGGGGTAGTGGTGGCTGAACCCCCTAAAATGGCATGCAGCTCATCATAGAAGCGGCATGTTTGGGGCTCGGACCCGGAGCGGCCGTTTGCCTCTCTGGTTTTCTGGTAGGCTTGCCTCAACTCCTTACGTTTCACGCGGCACTGCTTCGGGTCCCTGTTATGGCCTCTGTCCTTCATGCCCTGGGAGATTTTGACAAATGTTTTGGCATTTCGAAAACTGGAATGGAGTTCTGATAGCACGGATTCCTCTCCCCATACAGTGATCAGATCCCATACCTCCCGTTCGGTCCATGCTGGAGCTCTTTTGCGATTCTGGGACTCCATCATGGTCACCTCTGCTGATGAGCTCTGCATGGTCACCTGCAGCTTGCCACGCTGGCCAAACAGGAAATTGAAATTCAAAAGTTTGCAGGCCTTTTCCTGTCTACCTGGCCAGTGCATGTGAGTTGAGAGTGCTGTCCAGAGCGGTCACAATGGAGCACTCTGGGATAGCTCCTGGAGGCCAATACCGTCTAATTGCATCCACAGTACCCCAAATTTGACCCAGCAAGGACGATTTCATCACTAATCCCCTTGTCAGGGGGTGGAGTAAGGAAATCGATTTTAAGAGCCCTTTAAGTTGAAAAAAAGGGCTTCGTCGTGTGGACGGGTGCAGGGTTAAATGGATTTAACGCTGCTAAATTTGACCTCAACTCCTAGTGTAGACCAGGACTGAGTGAAATAAATATAAGCACATTTTATGTCCTGGAAAATATGAATCATGCTTAGTGTTCTGGAATTATAAGAGGCCATGCCTAGTTTTGTAAATCATGGTGGGGAGGGGTTGGTCCACATTAGTCACCCTGTCAGTTTCATGCTATCATTGTTCTGTAGTTAAAAATGAGGCATTTTAAAGAAACCAATTATTGTTGGTAATTCCAAATAAAATGAGTCTGCTTTTTCACCATCTCGTCTTTACCAAAACAGTTCTTATAATCCTTACCTAATTATCCCATGATTTCCCCTGTTATTGAGAGATGTTGATTAAGGAGACTTTTCTTTTTTAAATGTTGCTTTAAAATGAAATAATCAACCAGTGGTCAGGAATTAGGGCCTGCAGCTGAGCCTGGGACCAGTTAGTTGACCTCAGTTGAACACCTTGATAGACCAAACCTACCAGGCCTGCTCTGAAGCCAAGGAACAGCAGCCCTGGCTGCTGCTCAGTGCTTTTCTTGCAGCTGCAGTTGCTCCTGTGCCTGCCTTGTTCCCAGCCTTGCTCCTACCCTGCTCCAGTCTGTTCAAGAGCTGGTCTCCTGCTTGGTTCTTGACTCTGGCTCTGACTACTGACCTCTGACTCCAGCTCTGACCCCTAAGCTTGATCACCCGCTGCTGCAACTACTAGGCCTGACCACCCACATCCCAGTCCGTGACAGTTTGAGCATCCTCCTCCTGAAAGAAGGGACAGGTTCTGCTAGCAGAATGGATACTGCTAGGGCCAGTGTCTCCCTGTCAGAGATAGTGAGTCTCTTGCAGAACCTGCAGACTCAGGTTGCTGCCCTGCAGGCCCAGAGTGTGGCACCTAGGCATAGGCTATGCCACCTGCAGCTCCAACTCCAGCCACTCGAGAACCAAAAATTTCCCTGCTGGACGAGTTAGCTGGCGACCGCAGTAAGTTCCTCAAGTTTCTGAATTAGTGCTGGCCCTATTTCTGTTGTGTCCTCAGTCATTTCCCCTGTCCACTCCTGAGTAGGACTTATCAGCCTGCTGACTGGAGAGGCATTAGCCTGGGCCTCTCCACTGCTGGAGAATTTGAGTCCTCTTCTGAGCCAATTGAGAATTTTTGTTCAAACCGTGGCGATGATTTTCAATGACCTGAGTCGCATGCGTATGGAAGAGGCTGCTCTCCAGGCATTGCTGCAGGGGCATTGTCCAGTTGCTCATTATGCCGTGGAGTTTCGACACTTGGTAGCAGCCACCAAATGGAATGAGGCTATGCAGCACTAGCACTGAGCAGGAAGCTCAGCTCAGATGATGAGGTCAAAGACGAGTTGGTGCAGATGGAGCCTCTGACAGGTCCAGATGCCCTAACTGAACTGTGCATAAAGACTGACAACTGCCTGATGGAACACCACCAAGTAAGAAGATTAGCTTCCTGACCCTACCAATCACTCTGACTCCAGCCAACCAACCTTCTGTGCCTTCCCCACAGCCTGTGTCCATGCAGGTTGACCATGCTGGGCCCCGCTTCTCTAACACAGAGGAAAACAGGCCTCAGGCCTGTGCCTGTACTGTGGAGAACTGGAACACTTAGCATTGACTTGCCCTGCAGAGGCCCAGTCTGCATCCCAGTCAGGAAGCACCCAGCTCCAATAGAAGGTTTGGCATTCTCCCCCTTGCTCTGGTACCCTGCACCAACATTTATCTGCTGGTACTCTGGCGCCTCAGGTAACTTAATGGACTTGAATTTATTTGAGAGTATAATGTCATCACCAAATGCAAAGTTTCCCTGATTTAATAGTGTCCATTGATGGACCGCTCCTCTCTTCAGGCCGCCACTCACCTAACTGCCCCTTAGAGGTCACTACCCTTCAAGGTCATCAAGAAATCCTTCAGTTTGGATTGATCCATATGCCACATTCTCCTATGTTCTCCTCTGTATTCCTTGGTTCATTGCCCATGATCCATGTCTCTGCTCGCAGACTGACATGGTGCATTTTAGTTCACCATACTGCTGGGATCTTGCCTCCCAAAATCCAACCACAGAGATAAATACTCTGCTTCTTTGCCTATCTCCCAGGAGATTCCAAGACAGGGGGCTTAGTCTAAAAGGATCCTTCACAACCCCTATGGTCTCTTCAACAGTCCCAGTGGTACATGCCAAATATCAAGACTTCTCTAACATATTTGACAAAAAGAAAGCTGACATCTTGCTACCTCACTGTATCTCCGACTGCCCTGTTGACCTCCAGCCTGGAGCAGTGATCCCTTTTGGGTGTATCTGTTCTCTCTCAGAAAATGAGTTATAGGCTATCTGAAGCTATCTCCAAGAAAACCTGCAAAGGGGGTTCATCCGTCTCTCCAAGTCCTCAACCAGGGCTTTGATTTTCTTTGTGGGTAAGAAGGATGGCTCCCTGTGGCCTTGTGTGGATTAACAGTCATTAAACAATGTTACAGTCCAGAACCAGTAGCCTTTACCAATGAACTCTTTGAGAGACTCTGCTTCACCAAGGTCTTCACCAAGCTGGACCTTTGTGGAGCTTGTAACCCAGTTCGGATTAGAGATAGAGATGAATAGAAGACAGCCTTCTCACTTGGTATGGACACTTTAGTACTTGGTTATGCTCTTCAACTTGTGCAACACTCTGGTGACTTTCCAGTGCTTCATTCATGATCTCTTTAGGGACATGCTGGACCAATTTGTGGTTATCTACCTCAATGAGATCATTTTTACTGAGGATCTGGTTATCGTGATCAACATGTATGCTGAATCTTAGAAAGATTCTCCTAAAACCACTTGTATGTGATGTTCGAGAAGTGTGAATTTGACCAGGACATGACTGAATTCCTGGGGCATATTGTCTTCCCCAAGGGACAAACTATGGACCCACGCAAAGTGGCATCCATGTCATGGTTGATTTCCTAAGATGGTGCACTTCGGTATGTGCCATGCCTTCCCTACTGTATCAGAAACAACATGTCTCTTCCTAGAGAATGCCTTCCGTTACCATGGATCACCAACTGGCCTCATGTCGGATCAGAGCTCCTGTTCATCTCCCCTTTTTGATGGGTATATCTACGATTTCTTGGCATAGAGTCCCTCACCTTTTCTGCCTATCACCTGCAAATCAATGGGCAAACAGAACATATCAGCCAGATTCTAGAATGGTATCTTCACTGTTTTTTTAATTACTAATTTTCCTTGTGGAATTTGCCTACAATAATGCAACCCATGCAAACTTCATTCTTTGCTAACTATGGCTTTAAACGTTGTTTTCATCCAGACATACCCACGAGTTCCCAGGTACCTACCACCATGGACTTGGCTACTCACTTGCTCGAAGTGCACCAAGAATTCAAGAAAAATGTAAGATCTGCTAAAGAAGCTTATAGCACCAAGCTAACCAGGGTCACCAAACTTCCCCAACCTTGTTGTAGGGACAGAGTTTGGTTACCCACCCAGAATCTTAAAGCCCATCAGCCAAACTGGATTACCAGTACCTGGGCCATTTCAAGATCTTGGAACAGGTCAATCCAATAACATGCAATCTGCAGCTACCCGGGGCCCTAAAGATCCATCCTGTATTTTATAACTTCCTTCTAAAGCCTTTTCTGAGAACCCCTTCTTGAACCGCTCCAACCCACTTCCACCATCCATAACCGTTCGAGGGCAGGAGTAATATTTGATCTGATGAATTCTTTCTTCCTAGTAAGTTAGGGGGAAACTCCAGTACCTGGTGGACTGGGAGGGCTACAGTCCAGATGTACAGGCCAGGGCAATGGTGGAGAACGTCTGTGCTGAGCCTGGGACCAGCTAGTTAACCTAAGCTGAACATCTTGATTGACCAGACCCCCTGATTGGCTGAGAAGTGTCACCAGGCCTTCTCTTTAGCCCAGCAGCTGGACCAGACCAGCACCTGCTCCCTAAAATTCAAAGGTATCTTGACAAATTGGAGAAGTGGGCTACAGACACACAATGAAAGACAAATGTAAGTGCTACATTTAGGGGAGAAAAAACAAATTCACAAATACAGAATGGGGGATAACTAGCTTGGACACAGCACTGCTGAGAAGGATCTGGCACTCACGGTTGATCGCAACCTCAACATGAGTCAGCAATGCGATGCTGTTGCAAAAAAAGCATATGCAGTTTTGGGTTGCATTAACAGAGGCATAGCTGGTAAGTCACAGGATGTGATAGTACCACTCTACTGGACTCTGGTTAGGGTTCAGCTGGAGTTCTGCATCCAACTTTGGTCATTGCTGTATAGAAAGGATGTAGAGAAATTGGAAAGGATCCATAGGCGAGCAACAAAGATGATCAAAGGAATGGAAGGCAAGCCATATGAGCAGAGGCTGAAGGAACTGGGTATGTTTAGTTTCGAAAAAAGGAGATTAAGGGGAGGCATGATATCAGCCTTCAAATACTTGAAAGGCTGCCATTAAAAAGATGGAGAAAAATTGTTCTCTTTTGCCATAGAGATCAGGTCAAGAGGCAATGGATACAAACTACAGCATACCAGGGTTGAGCAGGGGGTTGGACTAGATGACCTCCTGAGGTGTCTTCCAACCCTGATATTCTATGATTCTATACCAGTTTTAGATTAAATCTCAAAATAATCTTCCTAATTGTAAGAACAATGGAACAAACTGCCTAGGGAAGTGGTGGAAGCTTCACTGGAGGTTTTCAAAAAGAGGCTGGATAGCCATATGTTTTGTATGGTTTAGACACAACAAATCCTGCTTCTTGGCAGGGGTTTAGCTAAATGACCGTTGTGGCCCCGTGTAATCCTACAGTTCTGTGGTTCTATGCTTCCCGCCGCAGCTATGATCATCCTGTTCCAGCCTTGTTCCCAGCTGTACTTGGTTCCTGACTCCGACACTGACTCTGGTCTTTGGTGCTATTCCTGGCCTCTGATTGTCGCTCCAACCACCAGGCCTGACCACCGTCTGCTCTGACCATAACCCCAGAGATGCTCTTACATCAGTTTTATAAGCCATTCAAAATACTGCACTTTCTGGAAACTCAATAAATCAATTGTGCGGTTACGATTATCCACTCAGTCTCAATAAACGCGGACCCAGGGGCTTTTGTTGGAACTACGTTAAGCACATTCGTCCCACAAAAGATTAAGCACACAAGAGTTCCAACCTTGTATGCCCAGATTAAAATTAGTTACTGTGGGACATAAACCTAACTGCATTTTCATTGGTAAGGCTCAAAGCACAGTTAAATATGAAATGCCATATTTTTAAAATTGTTACAAATGGTAACATTATGGATTAAAATACTGTAAGTGTTGGGCTGAATTCAGTACAGACTAAAAGAAGCTTTTGCTAATTTTAAATGTTTTGAAATTCCAGAGAAACAGAAAGCTTTTCTGTTATCAATAATGGTCTCCTGCACATGTGATTTTGATTTGTTTTGCTGGCATGTTATATTTGCTATTGTTGATGTACACTGTAAATGTATCTTAGCAGTATTGCAGTGTGCCCCTGAATTATGTTTCTTGATAATAAAGTTATTAAAATGCTAATATTCATTAGAGTGGAAAAGATTTATATGTGTAATTGACCACAACATGGGGTCTTGTCTGAGGGACACAGATGCTCTAGCTTCTTTCCAACTATTGCATTTTGGCTGAAATGCAATCTTCCTGTAGTTCTAGCTAGTACTAAATCATTGCTAGACAGGGAAATGGGAGCAAAATGCAATTTGGGGCTTTATTGCTGACCATATTATTGACCACAGTAAGTAGAGAACTGTCATTTGTTTGAAGGTAAAATATTTGCTTCTCCCCAAATTATGACACTGAGTCCTCATTCTCCCCTCTCTTACATGGAGGTATCTCCATTGACTTCAGTGGTGGTCCTTTTGAATTTCACTGGCATGAGAAGAGAATCAGTTTTGTTTCAAATTATTCACTAAACTTGATGTTTTTAGAATGTGAATAAATATAAACTGGTGCGTTATTTCTTGGTAAAAATGATAACTTCATTGTCTTTCAATTCAATGGATGCTATGATTCATATATAGTTACACTATGATGGCCTTTGGGCCTGATTCAAAGTTACACTAACGCCCTTTTTACAGCAGTCTGTCAGGGTAAAGGAGCCATCAAGTGGGTATACATTTTATATAAGCTTTCTTTAAGGTGTCTTTACACTGCCAGGGTAGAGTACCTGATATTGAAACCCTCTGTGCTTACAGTAGATCATCAGTAGAATGTTGTATTAAGGGCCATCAAAAAGTTACATTCGGTCAATGGGGCACTCCATCATATCTTGAAGTTAGGCAAACACTTACTTTTCTTAACTCCAAGCTACAATTAATGAGTGAACCCAGCATATTCTGTCCTCTTCAAAACTTTATCCAGTACCCTCTTGCATTAATTTACACTTTTGTTTGGTTTTTGACTTTGATAGATAATCCAACCTGCATTTTATACAAAAGATGTCTGCCTGAATTGTTGTGATGTCCTCATTAAAAAAAAATCCCTATTTACCATATGATAACTGTACAGTTATCATATTTATTTTATACTCAACATAATGGGAAAACTGTGATATCCAATATTACCCTAAGTGGCAACTGTTGGTAATGATGACCCTTAATTACAATATAGGGTCGATCATTCCACAGATTCAGACTATAGATTTTTGTTTTAAGTAACCAGGTATTGTCACTAATCCATTCCTTTATTTCAAAATAACAAAATGTTCTGTGAGACGCTTCACTGTCTCCTTTTTTTCCTGAGTTATGTCAGGCTAATCGTATTTTATAATTTGCACTTTAAAACCCTGAATCACTTGGTTCATTTCCTGGATCTTTCAAATCTCAGCAATGGCTATCCTATGGTGAGTTGACCAGAATAGAGCACAGTATCAAGGGATTTCAAATGAAGAGTAGTCATGAAAATGAAACCAGTCATGCACCTCATTCCTGCCATATGGTGTTAAAGTCCTGCCCATCTTAATTTAGGCATCTCCTTTGCCCTTAACTTGTCCTTTGTGGCCCTTTAGCAAAGGTACACCAACATTTTGGGAAACACTTGGCTAGATGATCAAAAGGGTATTTTTCTGTTTTTAATTGTTGTTATTCTGTTATACTCTTTATTTAGCAATACACCAAACAATCAAACTGATAAACCGATGTACAGAGCTGTTTTCATCCAGTAGAGGGCAGTGTTTCTCTCACACACACTCCTGTCCATAGAGTAGTGGAACAGAAATCTCCAGTTTGCTGGTCCTTCTGTTTGTCACCAACAAGCTTTGATAGTAGATCTCATCTGTTCTCTAATGTTGTGCAAAAGATCATGAAACAATTATTTTGTTCTATCATATTTCATTTACAATTCAAATAAAGAAAGATTGCTTTATGTGCTTTCTTTGACACTATTACTCTGACATGTTATATTATAACAAAAGATGTGAAATGTAATGATTTGGTATTACAGTATAGTTCTTATTTTCACAGATTTTTGTATGAGTTATCCCAGATCCCCAATTTTGCAGAACGTGCCCAATGTATAATCTTCCAATCTGTTTTCTCTGAGGGGATAACCTCAGTGCATCGTAAAGTGGATGTTATTACTCGTGCTTCTAAGGTAGGTTCTGCCAGTCTAATGAAAGCCAATCACAAATTAAGTTTATTTAAAATACTATGTATTTCTTTGCTTCCTAAAGCTAATTGAGGTATAATATAAATACTTCGGCAGTTTCATTAACTTTGCAGGAATTTAAAAGCACTATATGGCTCTTACATAACAACATTTCATTCCAGCGGAATAGCAGATTTTAATTAACTTACATAGTGCTAGTCATTTCATGTAAAATGATAGATATTTTCAGTAAAGAAATTTCAAATGTTGCAAAACCGAACAGAGTCTTACAGTAACACAGAGACCAGCATCAGAGCCAACTTTAATAAATGAATTAAACTAGATCAGTAAAACCCTAGAAAATAAATAAATACATACATTTTAGAAGAAAAAGAATGGGTTCCTCGATGTTACAGTAATAGAAATAATTGATTATATGATTAGAAGAAAACCTAAACAGTGAATGGCAACCACAAGCATTCATGCAAAAGGCCAGCATACTAAATTGTCTGGCCTACCATAAGAAGAGCCTCTTCTGAACTACCTGCTGCCCCACTCCACCTGTGAGTGAAGGAGCAAGGTGAAATTGACAGGATCTGTTTTTTGATTTGTTGCTCTGCTCACATGTTGGCAAAGTGGATTTGGAGGTGCTTTAGAGGGAGAGAGTATAATTTGTGGGGAAAGTGAAGAGTCCGAAGATGGGGATAAAGTGAGAATTCAAGAGGAAAATGAGCCCCAAAAACCAATTCAAACAAGGAGACAAGCCAAAAAAGAGGAAACGAACAGTGTAGAAGAGACTAGTGTAAATATGGTTGTACCTGTGATGTCACTGAAATGTTGTGAACTGAAAACAAAGCTCCCTCAGCGCTCAAATGTCTCAAAAACTGTTTTGTATTTATTTGCAGCACTCAGATCAGAAATGTTGCCAAACCATATTCTGCCATGGCTTTAAAACAAAACCACTTAGGTAGTCCTAAAAATGAGCTTTCTTTCTTAAAACCCTAGGAATGTTAAAAACAAACAAGATTTCACACAGTATTTCCAAATAGTAATAAAAACAATGATATTGTGTGTTTATATGGTGCTTCTTATAGAATGTGCATTATAAACAATGAATTAAGACACACAGAATTTCTGAGGCACAAAGCACCTGATTCTCATTTATACTAAGGACACCACTCTGTCAATGTTAAGGGGCTTAAATTACTTTTCACTCACTTTAAGGTCCTTTTACAATACCAGGGTGGTAAAAAGTGGCCTTGTGTAAATAAGAATCAGGGCCATGGAGTTTGAAAGGCTTCCCCAAAGTTACAGAGCAATTCTAAAGCAGACTTGGGAATAGCATCCAGGTTTCTTGACTCCCAGTCACTTTCTCTCCCACCTCTTCCCCTTTCTTCTGATTTTTCCCCGAGCGGGTGAAGTGTGGTCCACTGAATGCAAAATCAGGGCAGGTGTCTCTGCTTTATCTCTTACAGCGTACCCATTTTGTCATCAACTTCTCTCACCATTTACCTCACCACTGAATTTATTTTTCTTCCTTCTGGACCCAAATTTCAGTTTTTAATGCCTAGGAGGGATAGTGTGTGTTTACATGGAGGCCATTCATTATCCATACTACCTTTAGGCCCTTTCTTCTTCTTCTTTTTTTTTTTAAAGCAATTTAAAATGGTTTACTGCCAGACTGTGGCTTGCCCTGCCTACATCCCATATGGTGCACTGGGTATAGACCCACTGTAACCCACACACCTTCTGGGTGTGGTGTTCTGTCCCATCTAGTGGCACCAAGACCACTTAAAGAGAGAGAGATAAAATGAGTCTGCTTTACAGCCTTAGCTAACAGGCAGTTGGATTTTAGCTCATGCTGTAGGGACTCATGCACTAAGCTCCAGAGGTCCTGGGTTCGATCCTGCCCGCCATCGACCATGGTCTGTCGACGTTACACCAGCGCAGCTTATTCTCTCCCTAAAGCAGCAGGGAAACTGGGGTGGGAGCTTGATTGTGACTCCCTGAGTCTGCCCCAGGTGCAGAACAATAATCCACTGCCCCTTAGTCTGGGCAGATAGCAAACTAACAATAAAGCCCTTTCTTATTAACATTTTTGAAATGGCTACTCTGTTGTGCAGTAATTTCCTCTTATAATTTCTTTAAGTAAGAACATCTGCATCATTTTGTGTCACCTTCATAGTACAAGATACTACACATTGTACTTCATATGGATTAATACAAAATTAAAGATAACATCTCAGAAGGAGAAGACACAATCTATTCAATTTCTTCCCTTTACAGTTTGTTTTTAGGTTCCTGTCTTTGTGCTATAAAAATAAAATCTCTTAAACACTATTTGCCTGTGTTACTACAGTCTAGAGAGTGATTACAGTCTGCCATGCAAATACTGTTTAGCATTTTGATAAATAGTAATTTATATAATGCACCACGTTATAGACTGTTATATATTTCATTTTCCATGTCCATTTCATGCACAAAACACATCACTTTAATCTAGCGATGGGCCAAAATTGTAATCTTGAATCCAAACACCAACCTCTTGGTCCATCTCTGTTTTAGACAGGCAAACAATTGTGTTCTTACATTGGTATAGTATCTCTTTCCAATATTTCTAAAAGAAATTCATTGTGTGACTCAGAACCTACATGTAGAACTAGGTGAAATTTTTCAGCTTAAACTATTTTTGACAAAAAATGCAGATTTGGTGACACTGAAACATTTTGTGGGTTAATGTTGATTTTACCAAATTGTTTTGGTTGTAAAAAAAACTTAAAAAAAAACCAAAATGTTTCACTTTGACATTTCTTAAATGAAACATTTTGATTTTTAAATTCAAAACTGTTTGTTTTGAAATTTTGTTCAGCTTTATTTTTTTGAATTAATAAACATGAAAAAAATGTCAAACAGTGTTTTTATTTTGGATCAAATGAAATGTTTGACCCAGAAAAACATTTTTTTTCAATTTTTCTATTTGGTGAAATTTTCAAACATTTTAATTTTCAGTTTGACCCCCAAATGAATTTTTATTTTATTTCTTTGGAATTGCCAACAAACCAAAAAATCGGTTTTTTTGCACAGCTCTACGTGTATGTTGAGTTCTAGCATGGAGAAAATTCTAATGTAGCCTTGAGAGTTAGGTTTTAAAATATGAGTATCATAGAAGATTAGAGTTGGAAGAGACCTCAGGAGGTCATCTAGTCCAACCCCCTGCTCAAAGTACGACCAACTCCAACTAAATCATCCCAGCCAGGGCTTTGTCAAGCCGGGCCCTAAAAACCTCTAAGGATGGAGAATCCACCAACTCCCTAGATAATCCATTCCAGTGCTTCACCACCCTCCTAGTAAAATAGTGTTTCCTAATATCCAACCTACACCTCCCACACTACACTTTGAGACCATTGCTCCTTGTTCTGTCATCTGCCACCACTGAGAACAGCCTAGCTCCATCCTCTTTGGAACCCCCCTTCAGGTAGTTGAAGGCTGCTATCAAATCCCCCCTTACTCTTCTCTTCTACAAACTAAATAAGCCCAGTTCCCTCAGCCTCTCCTCATAAGTCATGTGCCCCAGCCCCCTAATTGTTTTCATTGCCCTTCGCTGGACTCTCTCCAATTTGTCCACATCTGGCCTCTCTCCAGTTTGTCCAGAACTGACACAGTGGCCTAATGGGTAGTGTTGTGAGTGGCAGTACTTGGTTCTGCTGTCTTATGTTGCTCTAAAATTGGCATTGTGCCCTTCTATGTTTATACCTCATTGATTCCATGTCAGATTTTACTTAGATTGTAAACTCTTTTGGTAGGGTCTGTCTTTTTGTTCTGTTCGTATGGCACCTACCTCACTGGGGTCCTGTTCCATAACTAGAGCTCTTATGCACTTTTGTAATACAAATAATAATAAATAATACTTTTTCTCAATTTGCAAATGAATGAATTGTTTTTAAACTGCCAACGCTGCATCGTGGGCTCTGGGAGTAAGACTAACTTATGTTTGGTGATTTTGTGAGAGAATGAAAGAAAGCTGCTGCAGGCCAAATTGATGCACAGTTACAACTGTGCAAGTCCACGGTCTTCTGGTTGTTCCCCTAGTAGCACCTGTTCAATCCCCATTGAAAGCTGCCTGGTTTTGTAGAGGGATGATTGAGGGAATAATTTGGACTGCAGAATCTTTACTACTGAGAATACTGAGGGAGGGGAAAAAATATCCAGCTTGACTCCTATAGTGTCCAGAGCCCAAAATCACAAAACATCCCTTTACTTTACTTTGATGTGGAATCAGTGAGTGACAAACATGGAACCTCATAATGCCATTTTCATGACTACTGTACTTTAAGTACAAATTGTAGAAAACGGTTGGGACTCTTTCACTGGTATTATGGTAAATATTGGTAGAAGTGCTTTAGGGAAATCCATATTTTTTGTCTGTCTCATCATTGTAACATTCATGGGCAACAGTAAAAGTATTGTAAATGTCTTGTACCACCTGATGTTACAAATTAGTATTCCTCTTTCAGGATTTGCTGGACATGAAAAGTGTGAAGGACATTTTAGGCTTGATTTTGGCTTTTGGAAATTATATGAATGGGGGAAACAGGACACGAGGTCAAGCAGATGGATTTGGTTTGGAAATTCTTCCGAAACTAAAGGATGTCAAGAGCAGAGTAAGTAGTATTTTTTACTTTAAAGGGCATTTGTCAAGTGATCTTTTTCATGTTCCATAATCTGCAAAAGGTTGATCTCTCTTGCCTCTTACCATTATCTGTTTTAAACAGCAGCACACTTTGTAGATGTTGTTTTTGGAGTGTTTCTCCCTTCTTTGTTGTTCTGCCCAGATCATTTGCATCGCAAAGAATTTTCCTCCTCACTGACTACTGGCCTCTGTCTCTTTCTGCCCACTTTGTCCTCTGCCTCACACATGCACACATAGACATCTCCTGTCTCACCTAGATTCTGCCACTGAAAAGATTATCCTGGTGTCAAAGCCTTTTTGTGTATTTTTCAGTCAAGATTCACAGAGGGATGAAGGTTTCTCCAGTGACTGTCTCCAACCCTCACTCCTGATATTAGTTGCATATCTTTACAAAAGCCACTAGCATGTGAGGAATTACTTTGAGGGTCAAGTTTAGGAACAGTGGCTAGAAACTGGAAACCTGAAGGATCAGATTTGAGTTTATGGCTTTGGATTCTTGGTGGAAGAGTCTGCCCATGGCCTGCAAAGTGTTGCCTGTCTTCATTTTTAAGTTGGCCAGTATCACATCTTCTTCAAATAACAGTTGTAACACAAGAATTCTGAACTGCTACACTGAGTGAACAAGAAAAATCAGCCTAGATGGCCAATTCTTTTCTGAAAAACTGGAACCCCAAAGGGTCTCTGGATAGTTACTTAAGGCTTCAGTGAGGACATTTAAAAATTAGCCACTTTTGGGTCTCATGTTGCCCTACCTCCATCTCAGCAGGGAAGATGTTTGATCAGATCAGCAGTGGAAAGACAAACCTTGTGGTCCTGAATGGTGGAGTGCAGTCTTGGCTGCTCTGTGCCCCTCTCATCCTGAATGCACATGGTGATCATGCCTGGCCAGGGGAGGAGGTGGGAATTTTATAAATCTCCCTACGGCAATTGGCTAAAAAAAAAAGTTTGGGAACCCCTGGCTAGGATGACTATATGTCCCATTTTGGGCCCATACGTCCCAATTTTTTTGGGACGATGATCAGTTGGCAACTGGTGATCAGTTGGCAAGAGCAAATGGAACCAGTGCTCAGTTTTGCCAAAAAGAAGCTTTCGGGGTTGAGTGGCAGGGGTCAGGTGGGAGGGGAGAGTGGTGGGGCTCGGATCAGCTCTGTGTAGGGCAGGAGAGGGTCTTCGGTGAGTGGCTCAGGCCAGCCTCGCATGGGGGAGGGGAGAGGGCCAGTGGGGGGAGGAGGGAGAGGGACTTGGGGGAGTTCAGTGCCACACAGGGGAGGGGATCGGGAGATCTCCGTGCCATGCAGGCAGGGGAAAGGGACTGAGAGCAACTCCATGCTGGGGAGGGGAGTGGAGGGGGAAAGGGGCTCAGAGTAGGGGAAAGGAGGGAAGGAGGGAGAGTGGCTCGCTCCAGCGCTGTGCTGGGTGGGGGTCCCTCGGTCAGATGCTGTGCTGGGTGGGCGGGGTCCTTGGTCCAGTGCTGCGCTGGGTAGGGGGGCCCTTCATTTGGCTAGCTCAGCTTGGGGCTTGGGCAAGCAGCACCCAGCCAGCTCTGCCTGGGGGCAGGGGGAATTGCTCACCACCTCCACACAGGCTTCTCTGAGATGGAGGCGGGGCCTCAGGGGGAAGAGGAGGAGTGGGGAGGGGGAGAGAGGAGGAGCAGGGGTTGTGGCTAGTGTTCTGGTGCTCCTGTAGGGCCCCCCAATTGGTCGGGGCCTCTGGGCACAGCCCCGTTGGACCATAAAGCAATCCGCCACTGGGTGGGAGAGGATCAGGATTCATCCTAGGGATAGGTTGAAAAAAGCCAACCCTTAATATTGATTATGTGGCATGAAGGCTTGGAAAGATAATAAAGTTGTGGTCCCACACTTTAAATCTCTCTGTGTCTGTGACCCAGTCTTCTGCCAAACAAAGGTGATAGGTGTGTGTGACATACTAGGGTACAATCCAGACTAATGAGTGGCTGTGTCACCCCTATACTAACCTGGGGTGCCCTTTACAATGCTTTACTGTTGTAACCTCCAGTCTGGACTGCTCACAAACAGCATCCAGCATGCAAGTCACTCCCAGCTATGTCTGTGTGTGTGCTGCAGCCAGCCAGCCACACCTTGGCTCTTACCAGCCTGGGTTATACTGCAGCGTGACCCCAACACACTCCCAGCCTTAGACCTTCCCCAAGAAATGTATGTCCATTGTATGCCCAACCCTCTTCTGGACAATACAAGTTTATATTAAGTCTGTTATTGCTTCAGAAGAAATAATATGCACATAACTTGCCACCGCAAATGGAGTTCCCCAAACAGTTCAGTTTAAACACACTGGATTAGATAAAACAATAAAACAAGTTTATTAACTACAAAGAGAGATTTTAAGTGAGTACAAGTAATGAGGCATAAAAGTCAGAAATGGTTACAAGAAAAATAAAGATAAAACGCAACTAGTGCCTAACTTAACAAACTATGTTAAATTCAAAGCAAAGTTTTCGCACCAGATGCTCTCAGCAGTCTTACTGACCAAACTTCTTAGGTCAGAACCCCTTTTCCAGTCCAGTGAATGTTTTCTTTGTTGCTTCTAGTGCCATGGATGTGATGGGTAGGGAGAAAGAGAGGGATGCTGTGTGGTGTTTGTCTCTCCTTTTTTTAGTGTCAGTCCTCCTCTTGAAAAAACATTTCCAGCTGAGATTCAGGAGACAGAGTCCATAGGAAAGGATGCTCCCTGATGCTTTTCCTCACATGTTGGAGCTTTGTTTGTTTCTCTTGTTGCTTGGTGACTCTGTTTACTGTTTAAGTGCAAATTAAGCAGAGAGCACATTGCTTTGTTTGAGACAGACCAGTTTGCCAACCTCCGTTTGGAACATGTGGTAATAATACCATACAGTGAAATCTTACCACTTCACATACAATGTTGCCACACAAATTTTATCAGGACAATAATAACCAGCAAATTATGAGTTTTCAAATGATATCTCACAAAGCATACTTTGTACAAAGACTATTACAGTAATGTGTAGGGTGTTGAACTGGGTACATTCTGTCGCAGTGTGGTGTAAGAGTGTATATAGAATAAAGTAGAACTAATATTTTACTTCACAAGGGCAGTATATATATATATTGTTTTGCCTGTATGAAGAGTAGTGACTTGCTTAATTACAAATTTTGGTACTCTGGGTTATTAATAAAATGTAATGTGCTGCAGACTCAAATATACACCAGACAGCTCTGTGCAGCAAGTCATACATTGTGCATATCCAAAGCTTTATCCTGATAGCTATCAATACACTATATACAAATGAAAAAAAAAAGACATCAAAGACCTTCCACGTATAATACACTACATTGTCTTTCTTTTGTGCTGTTTAATAATTTCCTGTAATTTATGATTCCATACCTGAAGCACTGTTTATCCATTTCCACAGCTGAAATGAGGTAAATTGATTCAGTAATATATGAAAATATATCATTGTCATGCACAATAATACAGGCAATGCAGGACCGAAAAAGTAGTGGCTTTGTAGAGTGCAAATCTTTTAACATGGTAGAAGTATATATTCATGAAACAACATACATTATGTATGAAATGCACTGAGCATATGTATATTCCATGGTTTTATATTTGGTATAAAAGATATGGAATGGCTATATACTTCATGGCCTGTTACACAGGAGGTGAGACTAAATAAACTAAAGGTCCTGTCTAGCTTTAAAACCTGTGAATTTTAAAATGTGTGAATTTAGTAAATTTTCAGACAATTACAATGTTTGTTTATATAATTACTTGAATTATTAGAGAATTGTAACACCTGTCAGTTTTTCCCACTGCAGGATCCCAGTAACGCCAATTGGTAGAAGTTATCAGTGTCCTGTGGTGGGAAAATCAGGTCCCTGATTACTATACTAGTTGGATTTTTATGATCAATGACTCTGCAACTAATACATTGTGGATCCTACTCCACAAGGCCACATAAATTAATAAAATGGGATTATATTCCTTTTAAACTGATTTGGTGATTTTCTTCACTCATTTAAAACTACTTTCATCGTAGGTCTTTTGACATTGTTTTCACTCCCAAGTTAACCTTTTAATTAATATATTTAATTTATTCCTAGGATAACGGTATTAATCTTGTGGATTATGTTGTCATATATTACCTACGACACTTGGACAAGGTAAATGATTCATTTGCTGCATTAACTACTGTATCAGTATATTACTTAGAGAGATTGTGTTGACAAAGAGATTAGAGAAAGACTTGAATTTATTACTAATTTTTCTTGTCTGAATAAAATAGTTCGAACAGGGAAAATAAAATTTATAAAATTGAATACTAAGACCAAGACTAAATATTGTCTACTTTCAATGTTATACTTTGTTAGCATTTTCACCAAACAATACTTGTAATTGTATAATTTCCTAGAACCTGGAAGGCATGAACAATCAAGCCCTATTTGATATGCAGTTATACAGACAATTCGCAGCATGTTGTTTTGCAGAAAGCTACACAATTTTAATGGCAGCCTTGTTTCTGCATGTTCGCTACCAGTGTTTGTTATTGGAAATGGCTATACTATACATTAGGACTCTTGCTACCACATAACACCATAGCCTGGCTGTTTGTTGGAACTTGGCTGTCTCTGCTGGTGAGCTGAACACTGCTATGATTTCCATCAGTTTTAAATTTCTCTCAAAAAATATTCAGTTAAAATAAAAACAAAAATTGTTCATTATTCACACTGTGGAAGCAGGAAGCAAATAGCTGCAAAGCCCATCTGTTTCAATAAGGGCACTGATGGAAGGCTGAAGCATGCATAGGCAGAATTTCTGTTGACGAGAGAATACAGTGGTAGGATGTTGTTTGAAGCTGCATTGGTTCTGCTGACAGGTGATTAAACTAGAGTTTGTACTTGGGGGAAGAAGTTCTGCTGCTTTGGATAACTTACATTTTTATAACTCCTATGGTAATATTATTTTTAAATGTACTATTATGAGCTGGATGAAACCTTGTGATGGGTTGAGTTAAAACCGCATTGAGACTGATAGGTATGAACTCACCATTCAATTAGCATAGCTAGAAGCATAACCCCCACATAGGGCAGGAGCTTTTGGCTGAATATTCTTTTGGGTCAGCATGTGTGCGTGTGTTTGGGAAGAGAGATGACAAGTATACTGATAAGAGACAAAAACAGAGAGAGAGATAAATGTATAAATTTTGTCCATCTTTCCTGGATTTGTTTCTAAAGCTTTTTGTATCTTTATAATCATATAACTTTGAACTTTTCCTAAATGTTCACAACTTTTCCGAAATGTTCACAACCTTGGAGTTGTCCTTCATTAAAGACTGAGATTTGAGAAGCAGAAAACATTTTAAACTCAATAGTGTATGCTTGTAAAATGGTTTGTCATTAAAATACCTCCTACACAACACCTTTGCATCGTTACTATTTCCTTTGAGAAGAAGCTTTGAATCTTGTAGGGTTTTTTGTTTCTGATTTGTTTCATTGTCATTCCAGAGACAAGGTACATGCTTAGGGTTGCATATATAAATGATAACCCATGTGATTTATTTCTGCACATAAACTCTCAACTATGTATTTTTATTTGTACAAAATACTATATTCTAGCTAGTGCATAAATACTGATGACAAATTAGGGTCATACAGTATGAATTGGGTAAGATTATACCTGCAAACAGTTGGCATACGCTTGCTTGTTCCAGTAAAACATATGTTCATGTTGTCATCTAATTTTAAGAAATGTTTAATTCCATATCAAAACCTTTATTGGTATAAAATGAACTGAAATTATGAGGTCTTAGTTTTGTCTGCTAGTTTAGGTTGGTATTCTCCATTAGAATTTAATTGTACGATAATACTGTAGAAAAGATTACATTATTATTATCCTTTTGGCATAAGGATGGAAATGAAGGGTGACATCCTGGTCCCATTGAAGTTAATGGCAAAACTCCCACTGACTTCAGTAAGGTCAGGATTTCACCCAAAACATGTGCCCCAGTGAATAACTATTTTCAATGTAATATTTCTGCAGTTTTATAACACTAATTCATAGTTAAAATTTCAAGAAAAATATTTTGTTTCAATATGAATTTTTCGTTTTCATAGTTGCCTATTATTTGTTTGTTTGTTTATTTATTTATTTTAGGACGCAGGAACAGACAAGAGTATTTTTCCTCTACCAGAACCACAAGATTTCTTCCAGGCCTCCCAAGTTAAGTTTGAAGACCTAGTAAAAGACTTAAGAAAACTGAAGAGAGATCTAGAAGGTAACTGGGAACTTTTACATTGTTATGCTAACAACTGAGTGCCATTTAAAAAGTGAACTTTATGAGTTTTGTTTATTACTAATTAGGTTTATAGTGTTGTTCACTCTACGTATTTACACCCTGGCACAAATTACAAACATAAAATAAAAATAAATGTACATCATGACTTTTTAAAAAATGAAAGCAAAACCAGCTAAAAGTAATTTTCTATAATCCCTTTTAAATTCAAAGGGACTCAAAAGAAATCTCTTGGAAATTTGCTTTAATTATGTAAGAATTTTCCTCTGGCTTCTCCAGGATTCTGTGTTTAACTGTAGATACCTCTTAGTCCAATAACATAAATACTCGCCACAGTCCTTGTATAACAATTTAACAGCTACAAGAAAGAATCTGAATACTATTAATGTAAAAATAAAACACTACTTGCCAAGACACAGCAAAGGGAAATGGAGAGCTTCATCTCAAAATATTCTTTACCCTTGGACATAAAATAAACATTTAAAAATGTTTATTATAAAAAGGGGCTCAGAAAGGCAAGTCTTCTATCAATCAAAGCACTGAGTTAGAAATAAAATAGGAATGGGTTGCTCTCTAAGTATTCTAGACAGTTTCATTTTTACCTCATGCTTTGTAAGACTTTCTTAAATAAACACAGCAACTGATGATTGAATATTTTTAGCTTCTCACTTTTGTTAGGGAAAAGTAATACTAAGGCTGTTTTGTGTAAAAATTGGATTTCAAGAAAAGAATTCTACATAAAAGAATATACAAAATATTCTGCTTAAATTTAAATAATATATTAACTTCTCGGGGGGGAGGTTCCGAACAAAACGTTAATTTTAGCATCAGAATTGAGCAAGATGACTGTATTCTATTGTTCAGTGTAAGGCAATAAAAACCATTACAAAATAATTTATTCTTCCAGTTAGAAATGGCTGAATTAGGTTATAGCCACCTTAAGGAGGGTTTCAAAGGTCAGCAGTGGTAGGAAGGTATCAGTTGTTGTTTATTCAACCCGGGCATAGGCAAGTGCTCTATCTCCTCTCATCTCTTGGCCCTGTAAAACCCTTGGCCTGCCCTCTCTCGTGCTAGTTTGTGCAGAAACGTGATCTGTGTTTGATGTTCTTCTACTTCAGCATGTAGTTCTGCTGCCATGCATTTCACTGTTACAGGCTGCGCTGTAAGCCTTTGACAGTCACATGATTTTAGTGCTAAATTGCAAAGAAAATAAAAAGAGAAAGAAAAAGGAGGGGTAGTGAAAAACACGATAGTTCAGGCTTCCCTATTTTTATTAGATTTTTGTTGTGATCTTTTGTTTTTGTGCTTCAAGATGTATATTTTGTCAGACTATTATAAAGAAAGGTAGAAGCTTTTATATGACCCCAGATGATGGGAGAAAGGAAAGAAGAAGAAGATGATGATGATGCTTTATAGGAAAATAATATAAATATAGTGCTGAGTTTGCCTTTATTATATTACTGTATAAAAACATATTTGAAACTTGACAAAGTCAAACAATGGATGAAAGTAATGACTTTGACATACAGCAAACGTTTCCAAACAAAAAACATTCTTGTAATCTTTTGATGTGCCAGTGTATTTAACACTTAAAAGGCACCCAGAAATTTTTGGAGGAGTGCTAATACATTTCTCTAATGAATTTCTCTTACATTCAAACAAAAAAATAGTCGTACTAGGAACATTGTGCATGATAGTAGTAATAGGAGTGGTATGGGTAAATATGCCCTTTTTTAAACATTCCCTTTCGAATTTCTCTTATTAGATAACACTGTAATTTAGTTCACATCAAATGTTTTAATTGAAGAGGATATAATTTTAACACATACAACAAACATTTGATGAGTCTCTGTAGTTTATTGTAGCTGTTAAAAAGTTGTGGCTGCTGCCAGAATACCAGTGAAAGTCTAAAGCTGAAACAGATGTGATTAGCAGAAACCAAGTCTAGAGAAGCGTCAGGCCCAGCCATCCAGACAGGCGCGGCCCTTCAGATGTAAATAATTTGAACAATATTAACTGCAGTTGCCTGTATTATAGGGTACATTAGATTTATTTTATGGTTTGGTTGGCAAAGGTAGCTTGCGTGTCCAGTCAAAGCAAACCTCCATGGAAGTGTGAGGAGACAAGGGCAATAAACGGGGGGTTTTCTCATGTACTACTAGGGGAAAAAACTACTGCTCTGTGCAGTGTTAGTGTTGTTTTTCACAAACCTATTTTCTCAGACAATACAATAGCATAAAAATGATGACAAAAAGCCACAGTAAATTTAAATACCACCCAGTGTATCTGAAATAACACGTTCAAGGTAAATGCTTGTTTCTTTAATGAAAGTAGATTGTTACTATTACACAAATTATTTGCTGACCACTTTGTCAAGGCATTCATTTATCTGTATATCATAGATGTTAAAATAGGAAGGATTGAGTTGTCATGCTAGAGAGAGATGTCTTAGTGGTCTAAGCCTTGGGTTTGAAATACCTAGACTCCATGGAACCAAGAGTTCAAATCCAGACAGGGGCCATTCAGCCTTTCATCCTTCTGAGGCAAACAGATTGAGTTCCTTGCAATTTAATGGACAGACATTCTTAAAGGGACAGTTTCAACTAAAAATTGGCTCAAAAATATTTTTTTAAAAAAACAAGCTTTTGCAAAACAAATAGAAATGTTTCAATTACTTTTTTTAAAAACTTTGAGTCAAAACAATTTCTAACACACATTATGCCCAGGCTTTGCAGCCTTGAGAACTTTAAAGTTAAAAAGACTATACACATAAGTTAGATTTAACTGAATATCATTTTTCAGGCTGAGAAAAATACAGAAAGTAGACAGTATAACTAGTGAAATAGAAATAAGAGGTGAAATCCTGGCTCCCATTGACTTCTGTAATGCCAGGATTTCAACTAAGGTTTTTATAGTTCTTTCATTTTCAATAATTTGAAATATTTCTAGTAACATAAGCAAAGATATTAATTTTATAAGATGGGATTTTTAAGTTAACACTGTTCTTTTAAAAACAAAGTTTCCCTTTGCTTTGCATGGGTTTTAAAAATCATATTACCCCTTTTGCTTGGTCTATGGCAAAAATTTCCATCTCCCTTCCCTTCACCCCTGAAAATATTCCTTTCTTATCATTGTGCAGTATGTTGTTTGGTTGCTGCTCCCAGAAAGGTAGTTTCATGTCAGTGGTTATGTATAAATGTATAAAATACTTAATTCTTTTGAGTTGAAAGCTGATGTACCTGATCCATTTTTCTATATCAGGCATTATTTTACATACCCTTATCATGTTCCCTCTCATTCATCTCCTGTTTTGAATAAACAATCTCAATATTTTCAGTTTCTATTTATATGAGAGGTTTTCTGTGCCCTTGGTCTCTCTTGTTGCCTGTACTTGTTCTGCAATATTATTTTTGAAATGAGGTGATCAGTACTGCACACAGTATTCCCGATGAGGCAGTACCATTGATTTAGATAAAGGCATTATAAAAAATTTTGTATTATTCACCATCCCATTCCTTATGAATCCTAGCACTTGCTTTTTTTTTTTGACTGCAGATACATACTGGTGTGTGTATATGGGGGGTGGCGAGGTGTCTTTGTTGAGTGGTCTACAGTGGTAGAAGGGTTAGGCCAACACTGAGCACTTTTGACATCCCACTCTTATTGTACATGGGTAGGATTTACAAAAGTGCCTGCGTGAGTCAGAAGCATATGTCCCATTGAAAGGCCACAGGATTTGTGCTCACAGGACAGTTCGTTGCTTTTGTAAATTCCACCTTTTATCATGTGCCTATGTAGTTAGATATGAGGATGCTGGCCACCATTTCTATGCTAGCAAATTATGGGTGCAACTGAAATAATTAAAATGTTTATATTACAAGCTCAGTCAAGTACATATATGACTAAGTGGCAATACGTTTCCCCTCAAATAATGCAGATGCAAAGTTAGAGGATTGATGAAGCTTGGGCTCAAAATTTATTTATATATCTGTTTGTTTATTGTGTAGAAAAATGTGCTCTGGGTAAGTAGTAGTATTCATATGATAAATCACTCAATCATGTGATATATGTATGATTCACCTTTGGTAGTCTCACCTGTCCCCTACCCACTAATCCATCTCCACCATGACTTATTCTGCATGTCATCCCCATGAGCACCTTCTCCTCATAAATATGTTGTATAATATTTATTATATTCTCTATGGTAGTCTCTAGGGACTGACTGAGAACAGGACTCCGTTATATCAGACCCTGCAAGTAGAAAAAAACTGACAGGGTAGTATGCGCTTAAGGGTAGCAGTGCTTACTGGTCAGCCCACCCCCAGTTAAATGGCATGGGCCTTCAAAATTATAGAAAGTTTTTGTTTGTTTGTTTATTCAAAGACCTAGGAAATAAGAGATATTGGTGAAGAGGAAGCAGTCCTGGGAATAAGTAGTGTTTGGGAGAAAGGCAATCGTTGTTTCTTTAAGGGCTTTGCAAGGCAGGTGGGGCAAATCTCCCCTCTCACCCAGGCAGTTGGGAATGAGCTGGGAAAAGGAGACTAGCATATATACTGCCTTCTCCCTCATAGCAAGGCAGACATCATCAGGAGAAGCTGCCTCCAAACTGGAGGACTAATTGGGAAAGAGTGCTCAGCTCAGCTGAAAGTAAAGCTGTCTAAAGCCCTGCAGCTGGCCTAAACCACTACCCCAGCTCCATTGAGGAGGGCTGATCAGGAAACTCCCATCTGAAGCGGGAGTTACTGTCTGTTCTAACGCTAGAGGCAGAGAAACTGCCTGAAATACAACCCCAGCCCCAGAAAGAGGGCTGAGAGGGATTCCTATCTGGGGGAGGGAGATACTGTGACTGGGCTTAAGGCAAGAGACAGAGGGATTGCTCACAATACAGCCCAGCTGCTTCGGAGAAGAGCTGGAAGTGGCTTCAAGGAAACCACTTCATAGCTGGATAAGAAGAATCTGTCAAAAGCCCACAAATCCAAGGTGGGGCTAGCAGAGCCACAGATGTGGAGGAGCCACTGACAAGCAGGGAGAAGGTAGGAGCATTCCAGGGAAATAGTGGAGGTACTGAAGGAAGAGTCCTTAAACTGGGTCCCTGGACTGGGGACCCAGAAGAGAAGGTGGACCTGTAGGTTCCCCCAACTCTCCCTCGGAACAAGAGGGGAAGTACAGACATCAAGAGTAAAAAAGGCCAAGAACTGTGAGTTCCAGACAGAAGCTGAGGGGCAGGCTTAAAGGCCATTAGATGTTGAGCTTTTTATTTTGGGGCTTTTCTATTAATCCAAGAAAGGGAACAAATTGAGAGGTGTCCTGGCCAAAGGGCTGGGCCATGGAAACAGCAGGCTATTGTAGAACCGGACAGATAATGTGACTGCTAGAGTGAAAGAACTGCTCTGACAGTGCATCCTGATACTTGGATGCACTCCTGAGATAAGAGGCTCAACTACAAACTCAAATAGGCAAGACAGACAAAGGGTGGGGAAAGAGGTATGACATGCTGTAATGTTTTGGGATCCAACTCAGACCAGTGAGAGATTGTATCACCACTTGTCCTGTAACTCTGAGTGCCTTAAAATGTTCTGCTGCTGTAGCTCCCTGTCTGGATGCTCCAAGCCAGCATACAAGCGTGCACTGTGTCTGTCTGTCTGTCTATTGAGCTGCCCTAGTTCAGAAACTCTGAATCCAGTAGCCTGCTTGTTACACCTCAACCACACTCTGGTCTCCACCAGCCATGATTACTACTAGCCAAGTGACCCCAACACACCTCCAGTCCCAAATTCCCCAAAACTGTCTGCCCTGAAATGTCCAGCTGCCTCCTGGACCATTGAGAGAAGTTATAAGGTCTGTTGCCCTTTTAAAGAGACAAAAGCACAGCAGCCTGTTGCTTTAAATGGAGTTAATAATCACTGCAAGTCAAACAGCACTGGGTTGATTTAGAATAAAAGTAAAACAAGTTTAGTTAATCAAAAAGAGAGCGATCAAGTGAGTTCAAGTGTAAGGGATAAAGTCAGAAATGGTTGCAAACAAATAAAAATGTGGGGGAAACACTTTCTAGTGACTAAGACTTACCTTTTAACCAAGATTGTAGTTTTGTTAAGAGTCTTACCACCTTCCAGCAAGATGTCTGACCACCCCTTTGGTCAAGTTTTCCCCCAAAGTCCAAAGTACTTGGTTCCTTTGTCTTCTTAGGTAAATGTAAACTTGGGATTCTTTGCCCCTCTCTTTTATAGTCAAGAGAACTTTTGAAATGTATCCTTAAAGTTCAGTGCCACTGCTGTGAGGAAAGGTGCCATGGAGTCTGATGGAGAAGGTTCCATGCTAGTTTCTTCCACGCTGGTGCTCCTACAATGCAAATTGATCTGTCCCTGCGGCCTCTGATGTGCCATGAATGGCTCCTTGATTGTGATCACCAATTGACTGTGACTGCACCTGGATAGAGGCATTGGCCTTTCCTTTATCTGGAAAAACAACTGTTTACCCACTCCCCAGATTTGTATGGTTCATTCACATTTCAGTCCCATATTCCCTTCATATTTTTATAGTCCGTTGGGTGTTTACATACATATACCATGAAAGAATATTAAAGATCAGTGTGTTATTGGTTTTTTAATGATATCTCACATGACACCAATTAGATACAAATTATGACATAAGTGACTTGAGGTACACTGAATTGATCAGGCCAGCTGAAAATTGCTGCCTGATACCAGTAAGTCCCTTGCCCTCTGGCATTGGGATGCTTTTAGGGTCACACATACAAGCAGAGTGAACAATGTGATGGCAGACAAACACAATGTTAGTGCCACAATTTTAAAAAATGCTTTTGGAGTAGGGCTATGTTAGGTGGGAAGTGGTTAGTTAAATGGAAAAACAATGGAAGAGTGAGTGGACTTTGAAATGGGTGGCTGAGGGTAACAAGGGAGGAGGGTAGCACAAAGGGTAGGTGGAATGAGGCTGAGGGGAAGAGACTGTCAGAGATGGAGTGCAAGGGGGTTGGAGGTAACAGCCAGTCAGCACAGGGGTAAGAATGCAAATATGCAGTCAAAACTATAGAAAGTTAAGGATAGTTAAGCGCTGAAATAGGCTAGTTCAGGGGTCTCAAACTCCTGGCCCATGGGCCATCTGCAGCCTGAGAACCTCCCCAATGTGGCCTGCGGGGCTCCAGCAATTTTGGGGCCGGGTCTCTCCTTTAGCCCCACCTGCGTCCCCGGGTGCTCACCCATCCCACGCGTCCCCCCGGGTGATTTACAATGGCTCAGGGCCCTGCCCACCACAAGCAGCGCAGCAGAGCTGAGCAGCAAATGCCTGCTTGCTCCACGTGACTGCCGGTCCCTCCCTGCGGCATGAGCCAAAAGAAAAGGAAATATTTGTCCAGAAGATTGGCCTTTGTCCTGTATTATCAATTGTATATAGAAATAGAATTCTTTATGTAGTGCTTTTCTTACTCAAGATATCACAGAACATTTTACAGAGTAACGAGCTCTATTTTGGTACTTCAGTGACTGAATAGGCAAATGCAATAGAGTATGTTCTCATCAAAATCTCATACTCAACCATGGTCTGTTTTTTTGTTTGTTTTGTTTTTAAAGAAATTAACTCAGCCCACTGTGCATGGTTGGGTGTCAATAAATTATTTAAAGCAATAGAAAATTAGTTAGCTGATATTAAACAAAATCTGAAGAGACTCAGCCCCATGGTAATCTCTAAAATGATTACTCCAGCATTAACCCTTGGGCTAATGTTTGAGTACATATATTGGTGTTACCTCATGGTATGAAGCTCATCAACCTTGAGCTTTTTTTGATCAAATGGGGATGTGAATTTCACAGTTGAAGTCCCTCCAATGACAATGTCCTGCCACCAGAAATTCTAATTTAAAGAAGGGATGATATGACTTTTTTGAGTAGCTAAGGTCAAGACCCTGAAATTACTATCCACACCTTGAATTATACCTAGAAACATTAAGGAGCCAGTGACTTTTTATTGGGAATTAGTTAATTTGAGAAAAGGAATATTGGCTAAGACTCATGAATCTGCATTTTTTGGTTCTAACTTCTAACAATTTTGAATGCTGACTTTCTTTGTAAATACTCCTTACTAATTCTCTGCATAATTTACTTAATATGTGCCAATAAATGGTTATGAGTGGAAGATGACTGTTACGTGATAACAATGGATAAAATTTTCAAAAGGACAGAAGTGATTTAGGAGTCTAAATCCCATTTTCAAAAGTGATTTAGGCACTTAGAAGCCAGTGGGTACATCTACATCAGAGCTGGTGGTGTAATTTCCAGCTCTAGTAGATGTATGCATGCTAGCTTTGATGGAATTAGCATACTAAAAATAGCAGCATAGCTGCAGCTGTGTAGGTGGTAGAATGGGCTAGTCACCCTGCCTTAAGTCTCATCCAGCCCGCTATGTACATACTTGATTGGTTAATCCATCCTGCCACCCATGCCCCTGTGGCTACACTGCTACTTTTAGTGCGCTAGCTGAGCTGGAAACCACACCTCCCCAGGCGTAGATGGACTTAAGTCTCATTGAAATTCAAGTGCCTAAGTCACTTTTGAAAGTGAGACTTAGGATCCTAAGTCACTTAGACAGTTTTGAACATTTTATCCAGAATCATCAGATATGCTATATTGTTCTTTTCAGGGCAGGGTGAGATCAAATAATTTCTTATTATTAATTAAAATAGTTTAAAATTAAATTTTTGAGAAGCAGGTACAGGATAGATGGGGAGGAACAAAAACTCTTGTATGCATGTGGTGTTTAATTAGAAGCTGTTGTAAGTGAAACAAATTGTGATACCTATAGGTAAGATTTTCCTACTGTTTTCACTGTAAAGGGTCATTTTCAGATGCTTATTATTTTGCCAAACATTTACATTTTTGATCTGCAAGCCAATGTTGGAGGAAAGTTAGAGCAGGGAAGATTTTGTTTTCAAGAGTAAAAAATGTCAGTATTTTCTGATTTAAAAAAAAAAAAAAAAAGCTTGTGACCTTTATGGGAATAGCTTTCAAGCCTCAGTGGGAGGTGACGGAAACTAGGTCATAGATGTGCCTTTCAGCAGTCCAGTTAAAAACAGTTTTAACTTGAAAGCTTGTCTCTTTCACCCATAAAACTTGGTCCAGTAAAAGATATTACTTCACCCACCTCTTCTCTCTAATATCCTGGGACCAGCCTTGCTACAACAACACAGCAAACAACGGTTTTGATTTGGCAGGTACAAGATAGGGGTTTAAAAATAAACTTTGTGCGTGTGCACTGTGTTTTCTTATACAATAAAACTAAAAGTCTGCTAGCGTTCCAGTGGTACTATGCGTGTGTATAAACATACAATGACTGGAAATTTCCATTAATGGATGATCTCTCAGTATTCAGTTAGATTTCCGCATGGTCTGTGTCAAGGTTCCTCCCCCACTCTGAACTCTAGGGTACAGATGTGGGGACCTGCATGAAAAACCTCCTAAGCTTATCTTTACCAGCTTAGGTCAAAACTTCCCCAAGGTACAAAATATTCCACCCTTTTGTCCTTGGATTGGCCGCTACCACCACCAAACAAATACTGGTTACTGGGGAAGAGCTGTTTGGACACGTCTTTCCCCCCAAAATACTTCCCAAAAACCTTGCACCCTACTTCCTGGACAAGGTTTGGTAAAAAGCCTCACCAATTTGCCTAGGTGACTACAGACCCAGACCCTTGGATCTTAAGAACAATGAACAATCCTCCCAACACTTGCACCCTCCCTTTCCTGGGAAATGTTGGATAAAAAGCCTCACCAATTTGCATAGGTGACCACAGACCCAAACCCCTGGATCTGAGAACAATGAAAAAGCATTCAGTTTTCTTACAAGAAGACTTTTAATAAAAATAGAATTAGAAATAAGAAATCCCCCCTGTAAAATCAGGATGGTAAATACCTTACAGGGTAATTAGATTCAAAACATAGAGAACCCCTCTAGGCAAAAACCTTAAGTTACAAAAAAGATACACAGACAGAAATAGTTATTCTATTCAGCACAATTCTTTTCTCAGCCATTTAAAGAAATCATAATCTAACACATACCCAGCTAGATTACTTACTAAAAGTTCTAAGGCTTCATTCCTGGTCTATCCCCGGCAAAGACAAAATGTAGACAGACACACAAACCCTTTGTTTCTCTCCCTCCTACCAGCTTTTGAAAGTATCTTGTCTCCTCATTGGTCATTTTGGTCAGGTGCCAGCGAGGTTACCTTTAGCTTCTTAACCCTTTACAGGTGAGAGGAGATTTCCTCTGGCCAGGAGGGATTTTAAAGGGGTTTACCCTTCCCTTTCTATTTATGACAGTCTGCATAAGATAGTTGAATGAATTTTCACTTTAATATGTAGAAGACTCAACATCTGTAGAGTTTGGATAGTGTGAAGTGAATGAGGCATGGGTAAGCAGTAAGTGAGGCTGTGTATTGTATTGTGGGCTAAGCATTGCTAGAAGCTGAAGTTAGACAAATATAGACTAGAAATAAGGTTCAAACTTTTAATAGTGATGGTAATTAATCATTAGAATAACTTACCAATGGGTGTAGTTGATGTTTTATCACTTGAAGTCTTTAAAATCAGGAATATATGTCTTTCTAAAAGATGTATGTTTTAGCTCAACTAGAAGTTATGGGTTTGGTGGAAGAATTACTGATATTATGCAGGAGGTCAGAGATCCCACACTACAGAAATAAATTGGAGATCAACTTTTTCAACATACACTGTCACAGTCCACAAACACGCCTTATTAAAATTTTTCTGAGACCCCCTGTACCTGATTCATTGTACATGGTTTTTATATGTGGTCTAAATTAGGCAGACAGTACTGTTCAGTTCCATAATACTAATTTCCTGTACTGCTCAGACACATCAGACAAGACTGAGGGTGTGATCATTTATTGGGTTCTGCTAGCACAGACCCCTGCACCTGTGTGAAGTCCTAATGAAGTTAATAGTCTATACTTACGGGACCTGACTGGAAAAATGATGGGGTTTTGCTTTGCCTAGTTGTTACATTAATTTATATGAACTATTCTTTCCCTTGCAGTATGTTTGTCATGGTGTTTACTAAATCTAAACTACAGTTTTAGAGTGAATACAGTAACCAGAGTCTCAGATGTGTTGCTATGGTATGAAAAAATATTTAGTTTTACTAGCAACCTTTTTTTTTTGTTTGATTTTTGCTTGGGAAACAATCTCAACACAAGGGATTTAAGATAGTAAATACAACAATAATAGATGTAAGATGTTGGTTTGCTTTGTCTCTTAAAGCAAAACAGGGTATTCTTTTATTTTTAGTTTATTTTGATTTAATAAATGTATGATCTAATCTCTGAGCACATCATTACATACAAGATAATCACAAGCCATTATAAAATCTAAAATACTTCCCATCAGTTGTAAATCTAAAAAACAAACCAAAATAGAATGTCTAATAAACCTTCTGACAGCCATCAAAATCACTTTGTGAAGATTTCCATTACATAATTCCCCATTCAAGGCACCATTCTTTCACTGAAGTGTCTGAGAGAACAGGTGTATCTTATAGGGCAGCGGTTCTCAAACTTCAGAATGATAGAAGATTAGGGTTGGAAGAGACCTCAGGAGGTCATCTAGTCCAACCCCCTACTCAAAGCGGGACCAACCACAACTAAATCATCCCAGCCAGGGCTTTGTCAAGCCAGGCCTTGAAAACCTCTAAGAATGGAGATTCCACCACCTCCCTAGGTAACCCGTTCCAGTGTTTCACCACCCTCCTAGTGAAATAGTTTTTCCTAATATCCAACCTAAACCTCCCCCACTGCAACTTGAGACCAACTTGCTCCTTGTTCTGTCATCTGCCACCACTGAGAACAGCCAAGCTCCATCCTCTTTGAAACCCCGCTTCAGGTAGTTGAAGGATGCTATCAAATGCCCCCTCGCTCTTCTTTTCTGCAGACTACATAAGCCCAGTTCCCTCAGCCTCTCCTCATAAATCATGTGCCCCAGCCCCCTAATCATTTTCATTGCCCTCCGCTGGACTATCTCCAATTTGTCCATAAACTTTCTGTAATGGGGGGCTCAAGCTGGATGCAATACTCCAGGTGGGCCTCACCCGTGCCAAATAGAGGGGAATAATCACTTCCCTTGATCTGCTGGCAATGCTCCTACTAATGCAGCCCAATATGCTGGTAGCCTTCTTGGCAACAAGGGCACACTGTTGACTCATATCCAGCTTCTCATTCACTGTAATCCCCAGGTCCTTTTCTGAAGAACTGCCCCTTAGCCAGTGGGTCCCCAACCTGTAGCAGTGCATGGGATTCTTCTGTCCTAAGTGCAGGACTCTGCACTTGTCCTTATTGAACCTCATCAGATTTCTTTTGGCCCAATCCTCCAATTTGTCTAGGTCACTCTGGACCCTATCCCTATCCTCCAGCATACCTACCTCTACCCCCAGTTTAGTGTCATCCGTGAACTTGCTGAGGGTGCAATCCATCCGATCATCCAGGTCATTAATGAAGATGTTGAACAAAACCGGCCCCAGGACTGATCCCTGGGATGCTCCGCTTGATACCGGCTGCCAACTAGACATCGAGCCGTTGATCACTACCCGTTTAGCTCAATGATCTAGCCAGCATTCTATCTTTATAGTCCAATCCATACTTCTTTAAGTTGCTGGCAAGAATGCTGTGGGAGACCGTATCAAAAGCTTTGCTAAAGTCAAGGTATATCACGTTCACCGCTTTCCCCATATTTGCAGAGCCAGTTATCTCCTCATAGCAGGCAATCAGGTTGGTCAGGCATGGCTTGCCCTTGGTGAATCCATGTTGACTGTTCCTGATCACCATCCTCTCCTCCAAGTGCTTCAAAATAGATTCCTTGAGGACCTGCTCCATGATTTTTCCAGCGACTGAGGTGAGACTGACTGGACTGTAGTTCCCCGGATTCTCCTTCTTCACAAGGTTACAACTTCAGCAATCTGAGGACCCCCATTTTGATTTTAAAATTTTTGCAGACCTCTAAGCCCCCTGCTCATCCCCAGGCCTCACCTACACTCCATCCCTTTCCCCAAGGCCCCACCTCCACTGCATCTTTTTCCCAAGCGCACCCCATCTCCGCTCCTCCCCTCCCTCCCAGCACCTTTTGCACGCTGCTGAACAGCTGTTCCCCAGCGTGCAGGAGGCGCTGGGAGGGAAGGGGAGGAGTTGATCAGCGGTGCCTGCAAACACCCTGGAGGTCTGCAGACCCCAGTTAGAGAAACACTGTTATTGGATGTTCTGGAAGTCACCAAATCCAATTTCTGCCAACCAAGGCACTATCGAGAGGACAGGACCTTTCATCAAGAACCGCCTTGACAATAGCGCTCTCTCTGGGAACTAAGATCTTGAGCACCTCAAATGGTGGTGGTTGAAGAATCACATGGGGGAAAAGCTCTGGAGCAGACAAGACTCTATTTAGGATTTTGTTTGGTGGCTAACGGTCAAGTCCTTTCCCCGTTGAACAGTCTATGAAAGCAAATTAACAGTATAGTAGCAAGGAAAATAATTATGCATAAGAGCATAGATCTTCTACTAATTGAGAACTTTGTACAGTCTCATTGTTCTCATCAGAGCCTTGTAAATCATTTATAGGTAAGACATCCCAAATGTGAATGGCAAATTTAACTTGAGGTGTGTCTATTCTTTTTGCCCTTTAAACTGCCCTTCATGTAAGACACAGATGTTTATTGGAACGCTTCTGAGAGGTTCTGTTAATACCCTCAACATCTGTTGCATTCAGCTATAGACCCTCCCCTATACATTCCCAAAGTCTCTGTGTCTCAAGTGACTCTACTCTACTTTCCGGTGAGAAGGGCTAGCTGCATTTCCTTCTATTTAGTTAAAGGGCTCTGCAGTCAGGCAGATAAGATTACTAGCTCTGTCACTTTCTTCATCCAGTGGCTGAGCATGTGGGCTCCATGAAATGTTCAGATCTCACTCAGCCTAGATATTAAGAATTGAGCTATGGGCTGTCCCTATGTGTGTTGCATTAGTTAACATGTTTATTGATTACTGATGCCAATGCAAAGAAAATCCGCCTCTGAGGTTATGCTGGAACATAATCTACCAGTAATTCACTACGCCCATTCAGAGTATGCCAAAGTCTTCCTTCCTTTACAGTACAGTGCAAGACTCATTTCTTAAGTGTTTCCTCAATTGATATAGCAATAGACTGGCAGGTAAACACTTCCTTCTCTTCACAATATCCCTGCATCTCACTTATACCTCCTCCTTAGAAAAAACACTACTTGCAATCCTACCAGTGGAGCAGAGAGTACAGAACTACCAGGACTGCAGCAAAGCAGTTCCTCCACTTGGTACCTAGATACTAGTAGAGAATGGTGCATTATAAATATACATAGATACATATTGTAGAACTAAATAGTGGAAAATAAATAGTGTAACCCAAAACTGCAACTAAATGCATCTTCATTTAGACCTCCCACCCCTGATTTAATAATGAGATTATTTGGCAAGTTATTTACATGCAAGACACGGGTAACAAACTTCACCTTGAGGAAGTTATAAAACATTTATACAAAGTCAAAATAATTCAACATCATTATTAATATTCTGATATCACATTAAAGGAAAATGCAGCTAAAGTCTGTCTATCACCATTCTGATCCTCACAGAGACATGGACCTTATGGTACAGAAGTGGATCCTTTTAGTTTTGTTCTGCTAAACTTGGTTTTTAGGATATAACTTAAAGGCTCCTTGGTATAAAAGAAAGGGTGATTCTAAAAGTCAGTCCAGGGAAGATGGCCAAATAGAACAATAATTCTCCTGCCAAAAATAAGCCTGCCTTATAATGCGAAAAAGAAAGCAGCACGTCTTTAACAATCCCACAATAATATAACCTACCAGGCTCTGAGCAGACATTGGGATATATAAACAGTGGTGGGTGCTAGCAGCTTTCACTGTGACATAACTCAAGAGGGATAGTATCAGTGACAGGTTTACAGGAATCCATGGCGTTAAATACTTGGGTTCACTGTCAGGATGATTCCCATAAGTGCTACTGGTGGGTCCTGGTAAGTAAATGTTCTGCTATTCAGTGTTATCAACACTGAACTATTTCTGGTTTTGCATTTACTTTAAAAATGATGCTTAAAAAATACCAACTCCTGCCCGATTGACATTGCAGTGCTCTTTACGTGAAAGTTTGTTTATAGGCAATGATTCTTCTGACAGATTTACAGTGTCTGTGGAGGTTTAAAAGACTATTGCCCAATAGGCATTAAGTGAGAGGCATTCAGCTTTATAAATATTTTAGCTTATATTGGGGATTTTTTAAGAACTTTCTGAGCCAAATACTGCATTAAAACTGAAGACAGTGGCAAACTAATAATCAGCAGTTTCCAGCTTTGTTCTAATGTTTTGCTAATGGTTTCCATTTCCATGGCCAAGATTTGGAGTGTGAAGCACAATGTACATCCAACAGTTTGTAATTTTAGGGTTTTCAAATAACATTTATTCTTACATTACACACATACTTTCTTTTTTGCAATAGTTCATCTAGAAATAAACAGTTTTTAAAGTAGCCTATTATAGTTAATGTGACTAACACACAAAGTGTATCAAGAAAACGTCCCAAAAGTTTATTAGCACAGTCGACAGCTTACATCTGTTTGCACTGAGTAATGCTAAACAGGTTGTTTATCTTAACACACTTGTGTATTTGCTTGGATCATCACTTTGGAATTGGCTAGTGAGGGAGGAAATGTACATTTGGTATGTTTTGGTAACTCTTCCATTAGCCTCCTTGGAATCTTAAAGGTTGCTCTGTTGCCTTTTAAGATTTGTACATGTCTCCCTCATAATCAATCTGATCTGCTTATCCCATTATGGTCATTTATGATTAAAGCTTGCTGAAATAATTTTTACTTTGGAGAGGATGTGCTTTCTATTGAAACACCCTCTGTATAAGAGAGGCATTATTTAAAAATCAGGAATGGATTTGCATTGCAAGTATTGTAGCTCTTTTTTTGTACTGTAAAGAATTAAGATAAATGATAAAACATCACATTTCATTTGTAATTTCTTTATAATGTGTTTGACTTAACTGGGCAGAGTTTTTTTTAAAAAAAGTGTTAACATCCTTTGAAATAAAAGAAACATTACATAAACATGTAAGTACTTTTGGAACTACAAATGGTGTTTCTAAAAGGACATTGAATGAAAACTGCCTACCATAGATCAAAGTCCACTCTTAAAAATTAGGGTTTTTAAGTTACTATTTTTCTCTGTGTTCTCTATGGATAAAAATCATACCAAATATAGAGCATAATGTGAGGCACAGAGAGGTTGTGACTTCTCTAATGTCAGATACGGAATCCGGAAAGTTAACTTTTAATTTATATAAAAGATTATATTCAGGGGTAAGGGACGATAACTGTCAGGATTTGAGTATTATATGGGAAGAGACTAAAAAAATGCACTACATTAAAATCCATGAACCAAGTGAAGAGAGCAAAGAGGGGGGGAAAAGAAGCATTAAGGAGGGAAATACAGAAAGGAGAGAGAAAGGTGTGTGTTCAACAATTTAAACTTACAAAAGAAATATGTAGGAACATAGGAATTGTCATACTAGGTCAGACCCATGGTCCATCTAGTTTTGTATCCTTTAGCCAACACCATGTGCTTCAGAAAAAGGTGCAAGATGCCTCACAGTTGGCAAAAGTGGAGTAATTAATCTCATTGAGGCTCCTAATCCCTGATAAAGATTGAGCTAAAATATGAAACATGAGGTTTTATCTCCTTAGCAATTAATGAGGCAAGCATTTCACATCTGCCTTGAGAGTCAGAAGGATCCAGTAGTTAGAGCATGTCTTATATCCAGCTTGAAGAAGTAAACAAAAACCCTTATCCCCTCTTTCAATATAATTAACTAGAATCCAGGCTCAGATGCACCTATTTTTGGCTAGAACAAGTAATTTTTTTCTTCATAGACTAAAGCTACAGAATGTTGAGTACCATGTAACCTAAATTCTAAATCAGTTAAATAATTGAATGCAGGGGCTTAATGAGGATGTAGGCAACATTGTGCATGTATTTGGGACAATCAATGGCCTCTCCTTGCAAATATTTCTCATACTTTAAAGCAAACTGGCATGTCGTTAAAAGCTCCCATTACTTTTGCTTAAATTTAAAAATAAAATAAAATAGCATATGGATTCAGTACAGCAGCTGATAATCACCTTCCTTCATCTTTTGTTGACCAAAGCAATTTAGGATTGCACCCCTTGTTGACAGATGCTGACTTCATCATGAGTGCCCACGCCCTCGCTAACTCAAAACTAGAATTCTGTAACAGGCCGTATTTGGGGCTACTCTTGGTGCTCTTCTCAGAAGCTTCACTAAGTGTAAACGTCTGTGTTCCATAATCCACATTGGCTGCCAGTGAATTTCTACATGCAAATCCATGTGCATCTAAATATTTATCTGTGAAGTCTTAAATAGTTTAGTCTACGGTTATCTGACAGACAACCTCTCCCTCTATGACCTGGCCTGATAGCTGCTGTCTGAAGGAGAGTTTCAGTTTTCTGTCTTAAGGGTGAAGCTCATATGAGCTCAAAGTACAGACAGTGTATTAGAAATGGCAAGACTTTCTGCTGGACTCTTATTCCATTATATATAGGCTTGGCAGAATTCAATTTTTTATATTTTTTTTTATAATTTGGACTGATAATATTGATGTTTATTTTTAAGCACTTTTTCTCATATTTCTCAGTTTAAGTAATCACAGTTGCAGGAAATTATGCAGGGGGGGCTAAGAATCGAAGGAGGTCAAACAATTTATGACAGTATACATTGAGATTCAAAAAGTTAAAGCCTTATAACTGCAAAAACTCAAATTGTCAATATCACATGTCAAAATATACGAAGTAAATATCCTTAAATCAAGCTCTAATAATATCTCAAGCAGCATTTTTGTTTTTGCCTATCTGTACATTTCAATTATTAGTGGAAATAGTCTTTGTAGGTACAGTGAAATCAATATTTACTGACATTTACTGATAAAAATCTAATCCTTTCAAGCCTAATTATATGTGAGCACAATATTGGTCACTTTTAGAGAGAATATTTTTCAGGCTTTCCACTAACTCCAGGTCTTGGAATCTGCTGGCATTTGGTCTAACTGTTGCTTGTTCTTTATGCTCCTCTCAATCTGGTTGTTACAGGGTGATTGAGTATATGCACGCTTTGACTTCAGCAGAAAACTGGTCATCTCAACATTCTAGTCTTCATTAACAATGGCTTTGTCTAACCCCAGCTGTCTGGTCTGCTCTGCCCCATATACTACTGCTTTCACTTAGCCACATCCTCCTTCACTTCTGTCACCTGATTTATTTACATTTTTTTAGTCTTCCCTATAAAAGTCACTTTTAAAAAAATAATGTAAATTGAAAAAAAAATTAAAGTAATATACCACAATTTTGGACATTTAAAAATTACATATGACATACCTAACATTATATTTGAAAACCTTACCGGGGGTTCCATTTTTGCAGGAAACCTCTTATTAGTGAGGCACCTTGCATATTTTTGGGTGTTCAAAAATGATAAATAATAATGTATGCTACCTGTTTTGGGGGAGGTGGTGTTTGATTCCATTCTAGCCTATGTAAAATGGGCCCTGATGCCACCTAATAAAAAATACTTGTAATAATAATGTTTTTCTTGTTTGCCTCAAAATAATTTCCATTAATGCAAATGCTCTTTGTCCAAGCCTTAAAAATTTTGCCGCATCTCAGCTCAAGAACTTGAAATATGTACTTCCCATGTCACATTTTTGTCATTTCATATTTGCCTGGAATGATTTCTAAGTCTTATTTTATGTGGCATTTTTCTCTTTAGACTTTTCTTTTAAACACAGAGGAAAAGTAGCCACAAAATTGTGGCTTCTAATTTTTGCCAACCTTTAATAAGAGAACTTTTAAAAAGTGTTTAGAATCATTTTGTTTATAGAGTATTTTTCTTTCAGTTTTCCTCTCTATTCTACAAATAAAATATCACAATTTGTGTGAGTTACTTTGGGACCCTCATTCTGCTTATATAAGTTGAAAACATTGTGTGTGAATATGTTTCATTCAGTATATTTCTACAATCATATAGTTCAAGTTTTTAATGGCAAGAAGCTTATGTTGTGAAGAAAATAATCGTACTGTATCTATATCTCTTTTTCTGATTTGTTTTTTGTTTTTGTTTTTTCTTGTTCTGAAGGCATGTATATAGATGGGCAGACAAGAAGAATCTTTATTTAACAAGATATGTTATGAACAAATTAAAACCCCAGTCTTAACAAGTAGATGTGCACAAGCAAATTCCCATTGACTTCAGTGGGACTGTTTATATGTGCAGGAATGTTTCTGCATGCCACAAGTTGCAAGATTTGGGGTTAAAGCAGGGCTGGCCTTACCATGAGGTGAACTGAGGCGGCCGCCACTAGGACCCAGAGTGTAGAAAATTGTGGCTGCTGCTGGTGCATATGTATTCTCTCTGCTCTAGATGCACAGAGATGGTGGAGTGCTGTGCTGGAGGAAGGAGGGCACAAGAGACATAACAGGCAGGCAGGAGGAAAGGTGAGAGGGAATAACAGAAAGCAGCAGGAGCTGCAGGGAGAGAGAGGAGGAGGAGGAGCCTCATATGTGCCTCTCTAGCACCCCCAGGAGCCTGGGCTGATTAACACCAGCTTCTCAGGGAGCTCCCTGTTTCCTGCTGCTTCCCTGAATCCACTTGAGGAGAACAGGCAGTCAACTGAAGTAGTAGGAGCCAGTTAGGCCCTTAAGATGCTGATATCTTCCCTCACTCAGGCCCTGCTACCAGCCTGCTTATTTGTCCCCTTCAGTTAATGTTGAGAGCCACTATAGCTGGCGCAGAACAGCAGGCATGAGTGAAAGAAGAAAATGCCCCTCTCGGGCAGCATTCAGAAAAAGAAAGAAAGCAGAGGAAGGTTTTCTATCTAAGCAGGAAGGAGCTGTCCTGAGATACATAGACACAAATGTCCATGGTGAGCCTTCCGGCCCCAGTGAGGATGTGAGTGGTGAGGAGATGCCTGATCTTCCAGTTAGTCAGAGTGCAGATGACCTGGCAGCTACAGCAACATCCATATCTCCATCTCAAATGGATGTAACCATGCACATTCCTGAAGAAAAGTGTAGCTCAGAGAAGAGTGTGGTAGAGGCACAAGAAACAGCTGCTGCTGAGTTTAGTTCCTTAAGTCTAGATGATCCAGGACTGTGGACCCACTTGAGCAGTAGCCTGAGGGACTTCCTTGTACTGCATAGGCCACAGCAAGTGAAAAATTTCATGTTCCCCAAAGACAATGAAAACAGAAGTTTCCATCCAACACATTACTGGTGTGAAATCCCCAATGGTGACAAAGTGGAGAGGCCATGGCTTATGTACTCAAAAACCCAGAATGCTGTATACTGTTTTTGTTGCAGACTCTTCCAGTCTAGTGTTCCAGCCACATTGGCTTCTACAGGAACAAAGGACTGGAAAAATCTGGCTAGAAATCTGGCATGTCATGAGAAGGCAGCAAATCACCAGAGAGCATTCCATAGGTGGAAAGTGCTTGAGATGAGACTAAAGGCCACCATAGATGATCAGCATCAAGAGAAGATTGCAACAGAGTGTCTTTACTGGCAAAATGTTCTGGAAAGGCTCATTGCCATTGTGAGAATGCTTGCTACCCAAAACCTAGAACTGCGTGGCACTTCAGATCAGCTGTATGTGCCAAACAATGGAAAATTCCTTAAAATTCTGGAGCTGATGGCTGAGTTTGATGCTGTACTCCAGGAGCATCTAAGAAGAGTCACCACCCAAGAAACGTACACACAGAACTATCTGGGAAAAACAATTCAAAATGAGATCATACAATTACTGGCAACAAAAGTCAAACAGAAGATTGTGGCAGATCTGAAGTCAGCAAGATATTACTCTGTTATTCTGGACTGCACACCTGACATCAGCCATATGGTACAAATGACTTTAATGGTGCGTTTTGTAACAACTACAGAACCTAGTGAAAATGTCCCTACAATGGTGACTGTCGGAGAGCATTTTCTAGAATTTATTGACATTGATGATACTACAGGAGCTGGTATGACAAATGTGCTTCTTAAAAAGCTGGAAGATTCGGGAATTGCGATAGCTGACATGAGAGGTCAGGGCTAGGATAATGGTGCCAACATGAGAGGAAAGAACAGAGGAGTGCAGACACGGATCCGAGAGCTAAACCCTCGAGCTTTTTTTGTCCCATGCAGTTCTCATTCATTGAACTTTGTGGTCAGTGATGGAGCATCAGCTTCTAATGAGGCTGCTGACTTTTTTAATGTAATTCAAAGCATCTGTGTATTTTTCTCTGCATCAACTCATCAATGGCAAATTTTGAAGCAACATCTGGGAACATCCTCTCTGACACTGAAACCACTGAGTGCCACACGATGGGAAAGTCGAGTGGAGGCTATAAAGCCTATCAAACACCAAATTGGGAAGATAGATGATGCCATAGTTGCCATTATGGAGAATAATGCTATGACAGGAACTGTTCGTGGGAGAACAGTGGCAGAGGGAAATGGAATCACCAGAAACATACGAAACTTCAAATTTCTGTGTGGCTTAGTGTTGTGGCATGACATGATGTTTGAAATAAATGTTGTAAGCATGAGACTCCAAGGTGTTGACCTTGATATGTCTTGGAGCAATGGAACAACTGGACAAAGCAAAGTCATACCTACAGTCTTACTGGTCAGATGAGGGATTTCAAAACATTCTGAAGAGTGCACAGAAGTTGGCAGAGGAACTTCACACTGAAGCTATTTTCCCACCCATTCAAGAATACAAGAGTCACCAAAGAAGAAGACATTTTCATTACGAGGCACGGGATAATCCCATAAGAGACCCCAAACAACAATTCAAAGTTAAATTCTTTAACCAGGTGCTAGATTGTGCAATACAGTCAGTTGAAGAACATTTCATGCAGCTCAAGGAACACAGCAGTATATTTGGGATGTTGTGTGATATTCCAAAACTCCTCACTATACCTGAAGAAGACCTACACCAGCAATGCAAAGCACTAGAGACAGTGTTGACACATGATGACATGCGCAATATTGATGCGAGTGATTTAGGTGATGAAGTGAAAGCCCTTTCAAGATACATTTCAGCAGGATCAACTCCAAAGGCTGTTCTGGAATATATGTGCACAAATAAGATGACCACCCTCTTTCCAAATGCTTTTGTTGCTCTGCGCATACTTCTAACGCTTCCTGTAACAGTTGCCAGTGGAGAACACAGCTTCTCCAACCTGAAGTTAATAAAAACACATCTACGCTCCCCAATGACACAGGAGAGGCTGGTCGGCCTTGCAGCCAGCTCAATAGAGCATTAGCTGGCCCAGGCTGTGGACCTTCAGGAAGCAGTTCAAATCTTTGTAACCAAGAAGGCACAGAAAGCACCACTTTTATTATTCAAACAGATAAAAATGCCAGTGTTTACTATGCAGAAAAGAAAAGTTACATTTGTTCAGGCGTTTGAAAGTTAAGTGTTACTTAAAATTTTTGAACAAGGCATTTTAAGTTGTTAGTTCTCCTTTATTGGGGTAGGTAGCAGAGCAGTACCATGAGAGGAGTAGAACAGGAACAAGGCAGAATTGAGACCTTTCAAAGTTTTGGCCCAAGCAAGGAGGCATGGGGGCATCATTTGAGCTCCCTGCCTCAGGTGCCAAAATGTTGTGGGCCGGCCCTGGGTTAAAGATAAATGTATAATATAGTTCATAAAAATAAAGACTGTGGTTTATATAGGTAGGACCTCCTCAGCTAGAGATGAATTTTTGATAACGTCATATTCTAGTTTTATATAGCTGAGCTATGGAAGAATTGTTTAATTATCGAACAACACTTTTAAAAGGAAGCAGATATCTTTTCAATATATTTCTGCAGCAACAAATGTCAAGAAAAGAGATTTCTGGCCATGTTAGATTTTTCTTTTTAACATAGACTATATTGGGGTGCGAGTTTCAACAAAAACTCAAACAGATGCTTTGTGTGGTTTCTTTGTTAAGGCAGTCTTGGTGGTCCAAATGTATTATATGCTATACTACTGGTTGTATAATAAAATGCATACATGTATTCTCAACCTTCTGCTGACTTCTTTCCCTGCACTGGAAACCTCAAATGTGTGACATCTATTAACAGGATAGTTTTATTGTTAATTATACACTCTTCCCTTCCTCCTCCCCATTTTTGGGGGCATACTGACTTTACTGGAATAAAGTGAATTATTAACTGGAGTGAAGCTGGCTGGCTTGCCATTTAAATGTGTATATGTTTCATGCAACCAAACTGTAACCCTTTGGTTTAGTTGTGAAATAAATTTCCATTCCAATTAAACACATAGAAACTATATTTTTTAGAGGTGAGAAGAAGAAAACAATTTCCTGCTTGCACTGGTTCAATGGGTGATTGCAAAATTTTCAAGTATTGGTTTCTGACAGTCTCATTTCACCTTTAGTATAATCTAGAATCTCAGAATTCTGAGAAATATAGTAGGACTTCCTAGGGCAATGCCTAAATTCTGTGACAGTTAACTTGGCTTCTGTAGGAAATGACATGGCATCAGGACCTCAATTAGTTGATAAATTAGGCAATGGGCTGGACGCATCATAATTAGGTGGAAGTTCACTTTGCTTCTACCAGGCTATAACTCGACCTGCTAAATTCAAGTTGAATGGGTGACCATGAACCTACACTAAGAAAAGTGTTTGAGTTTTGATGAAGGTTGGCTAGCTTGTATTAGCAAAATCTAATCTAAACTCAACCTTTTTTTCTAGTCATAACAAGGTCCTCAGAGAGGCAGTGAGCTGGCATGGGATTTGATGCCTGAAATATGTTGATGACAACCAGTTTTAGTTCTTTATGTCATCAGATGCAGTGAGAGCAGTTTACCAGTTCACCCAGCATCTTGCTGGGGTTGGTATATTGATGAGGGCAAGCCAGTTGACGCAGTCCCGATAAGACTAAAGTCATGCTCATACTTTTGGGGGAAATAAACTAAGAAAATGGCAGAGATCACATCTTCCCTTGATTGGTGGAGTTTGCCTGCCTTTTGTTACTAATTTGGCAACCCGGATAGTCCTGTTGGATCTGCAGCTATATTGGGATGTCGAGGAAGCAATGGTAGCCAAGAGATGCTTTTATCACTTAGATTTGACCTGAAGGTTGCAGTCTCTTCTTCTGGCAGTGAACCTCACCACAGTGATCCATACCTTTGTTACCTTCGTGTTAGATTGCTGTATTGCATACTTCATGGGACTATTCCTTAATACAACTCAGACATCAGTTGGGGCAGATTTTGGTGGCCCATTTGTGAGGGAGTGGTGCTCCTTCCAAACATTAATGAATTCTTCATGATCTATACTGGTTTCGGTTTAGTTTCCAACCCACTCCCATTACAAGCAGTCATTACAAAAGCTGAATTCTACTGCACATAACCTATATTTAAAAAAAGATTGTCTAGTTCTTCAGCAATTCTGGCTGAGGAGACTTGACTTTAATGCAGTTATTAGATTCAGCAAGGCAGATGCAGTATGAAATATGCATTGCTTGATAAAGTTTGAATGGTATATGAGTAGGCATATAATTATGGAAATAATAGGGTTATTTAAGAGTTGTCAGTTAAATATTCAGTTTTAAAGTGTCTAACTCTGCGCTTTTATTTCTAGCCTGTGAAAAGCAGATGAGAGTTGTTTGCAAAGAATCTTCAGAACAGCATCTCCATCCCTTCAAGGAGAAATTGGAAGAGTTTATTCAGACAGGCAAGCACATTTTTTTTAAACCTTTTTGTTCATATTTTAGTGTTCGGAGAGTTTGCTGTACATATATTAATATGTTGTCTTAAATAACCAATGCCGAAAAACTGGAAGCTAAATAATATCAGTTATGGGTCTTAAGTACCAATAATTGCACAGATCTTTAAACCTCAGGCATCACTTGCCAGTGACCAGTAATGTTACCATAGTCTCACTAGGTCTCCATTTCTTTGAGGTTTTTTTCATCATTAAATCACTAGGTGCAATAAAACTGGGCTTTAGGTTAGACTGTTACTTAATAAATTGAGTCTGAATCTTCCAGTCTATGGAAAAGTGACATGAAAAATGTCCTAATCTTGTATTCATATTAAGTCAAAGATTCAAGATTAAAAACTAAGTCCATGAAAGTAAGACAGCCGAGGGGCCTCAGGAAAATGACCCTGTGGCATGGAGTCAGTAGTGGGAGGATCTTGGTAGACCCTAAATAGTTGTGCAGCTGTGACACTGTAAGTCTGGGAGTTTATGTCTACACTTAAAATGCTACAGCAGCATGTAGCTGTGCCTGTCACAACTGGAACAAGGGCAGTCAGACTAGTGGTTGGAGCAGGAGTTAGGCCAAGTCAGATACCAGGAGCTCAAAGTCCAAGAGGGCAAACCGAGAGTAAGGCATCAGGAGGCAGGCAGGGTCAGATTACCAGGAGATCAGGGTCAGGCAGCAGGTTACAGACAGCAATTGAAGAGAAAAGCCAAGGACAAACAAGAGTTGGAAGCCAGAGTCTAGGGTCTATCACAAGCAGGGTCTGGAGCAGAGACAGACAGGCAGTCTGCATTGTTGCTCAGACAGTTTTCCATCATTGGGCTACCAGGGGCTGCCACTCAGGCCCTGTTGGGTGGTGCTTCCTGCCAAGCCTACCTTCACAAGGTCCTCATGTGGGACCCTAGCCTAAACATCCCATGATGATGTAATGGCATCAGCAGCACAGAACCCCCTTGGCCCCAGGTTCCAGCGATGCACGTTCTTACAGCCCCGCTATAGCGCTTCTGTGTAGACACTATCTATGCCGACATGAGGGGTTCTCTCATCAGCATTGGTAATCCACCCCCCCCCCCACGAAGAAGTAGTTAGGTGGATGGAAGAATTCTTCAGTCGACCTAACACTGTCTAGACTGCGTGTTAGGTCAGTATAGCTATGCCTCTCAGAGGTGTGGATTTTTCACACCATTTAGATGAAGCAATACCACTGTAAGTTCCTAGTGTAGACCAGGCCTGAGTTTCTGGAACAGAAATCTGACATTTTAGATAAGTCATGTGGATAAATGTAAAGTAATACACATTGGAAAAAATAACCCCAATTATACATACAATATGATGGGGGCTAATTTAGCTACAACTAATCAGGAGAAAGATCTTGGAGTCATCGTGGATAGTTCTCTAAAGACGTCCACGCAGTATGCAGCAGCAGTCAAAAAAGCAGACAGGATGTTAGGAATCATTTTAAAAGGGATAGAGAATAAGATGGAGAATATCTTATTGCCCTTATATAAAAACACAGTATGCCCTCATCTTGAATATTGCATATAGATGTGGTCCCCTCATCTCAAAAAAGATATACTGGCATTAGAAAAGGTTCAGAAAAGGGCAACTAAAATTATTAGGGGTTTGGAACAGGTCCCATATGAGGAGAGATTAAAGAGGCTAGGACTTTTCAGCTTGGAAAAGAGGAGACTAGGGGGGGATATGATAGAGGTATATAAAATCACGAGTGGTATGGAGAAAGTGAATAAGGAAAAGTTATTTACTTGTTCCCATAATATAAGAAGTAGGGGCCACGAAATGAAATTAATGGGCAGCAGGTTTAAAAGAAATAAAAGCAAGTTCTTCTTCACTCAGCGTACAGTCAACCTGTGGAACTCCTTGCCTGAGGAGGTTGTGAAGGCTAGGACTATAACAGGGTTTAAAAGAGAACTGGATAAATTCATGGAGGTTAAGTCCATTAATGGCTATTAGCCAGGATGGGTAAGGAATGGTGTCCCTAGCCTCTGTTTGTCAGAGGGTGGAGATGGATGGCAGGAGAGAGATCACTTGATCGTTACCTGTTAGGTTCACTCCCTCTGGGGCACCTGGCATTAGCCACTGTCAGTAGACAGGATACTTGGCTGGATGGACCTTTGGTCTGACCCAGTATGGCCATTCTTACGTTCCTTCATTCTTTGGTAGAACCTTGCTGAGTCCAGTGAAACTGCAAGTATTGGGAAAGGAAATTCACGTTCAGCAAGCAGGGCCGTCCCTAGAGGGGTGTGGGGCCTGGGACAAATCAGTCTGTATGGGCCCCCCTTAACATTTTATACAGGTGAAATCTGGTGTGGGGAGGGGACACCAGTGCTGGGTGGCAAGGGATGATGGAGTGTCATAGGGTGGCCCCTGTGCTGGGAGGTCCCGGAAAAGGGGAGAGGTCTGGGGCGGAAGTGCAGTGGATGGGGTCAGCCTGGCGCTGGCATGTTCCGGCAGCGCTAGGACACTGGCACTCGGTGCAGTGGTGCACAATGCCGGGAACCAGCGGAGCGGGGCAGGCTGGGGTTGCCACTGCCAGAGACTGAGCCTGAGCCCCACGATGCCGAATAAGAAAAAGAAATACAATGTGTGCTTCCCGCCGATGAGTGCAGGCATGACCTCCACTGCCAGCGCCAGGCCCCCCCACTAATCCCCCAGGCTGGCCTGGCCCCCTGAACCTCTAACCCAAGCCCCTGGGCCAGAATGGCCCCCTGAATCCCTAACCCCACCCCCCCCCAGGCCAGCCTAGCACCCCCTGCATGACACATGCACACTGAAGTGCAGGGGCCTCCAAAGCGCAGAGCCCAGAGCAGTTGCCCCGATTCGCCATACCCAAGGGACAGCTCTGGCAGCAAGAGCTAAGTTATTTGAAAGGGCATTTGGATCCCTAGTTGCAAAGAGTCGCCAATGTGGTGAAGAAACAAAAGGAGATAGAACTGTTCACAGAGAGGAATCTTTCCGATAGATATGTGGAGAAGACCAGCCGCATTGATGTGGAGGCCTGAGAGGATGAGACAAAGTCTCTGTTCTTGACCAGAGCTTCAGAGGAAGATAGAGAGCAAAGAGTGGAGCTGGAGAAATTGAAGCATGGTTTGGAGCAGCTGGAACAGAAGCAGTAACAGCTCCCCATGTTTATAGCTGGTAGGGAAAATTTGGAGATGGCTTAAAGGTCTGGAGAACCAAGTCTTGAAGACCAGATTCATTCTACGAATAAAAGGTAAGGTGAAGTCATCAAAGAGCTCCACCATCTGCAGACCCAGGTAAAAGAGTGTATGCAGGAGCTGGATGAGATGCGCTGTTCAAAAGAAAAGGTTGTGACATAGGCCTTGAAGAAAAAGGATTTAATCTGGCTAATGGCAGAGATGGAGAGCAGCAGCTGCTGCTGGAGGAGAAGCTGAATGAGCTTCCCACTGAGGTGGAGACCCTTCTGGCAGAGTAACGCCAAGACCGATGAAGGCTTGAACTGCATCACAGAGGAGGAGTTGTAATCACCAGAGGAGAGAGGCAAAGTTGGCTGCACATCTCAGAACACAATCCAGAAAATAGTGGGGGTGGAAGAGGAAAACAAACACTTGATCATCTGGGTGTTGCAGGCAAAGATTCATGGACCTTGATGGTTGTAAGAATCTCAAAAGGAGCTGACTCTTTATAGAATTTTCTCAATGGTGAATGATATAATTGTATCCATATCCATGAAGAGTGCTCTAGACAGACTATGAGTCAGCCCTTTGCCAGTTCCACCCAGGTAAAGGCCAGTTTTGGCTGCTCCACCATAGCCACAGGAGGACTGGACTTTTAAAAAGTGGCACTCGTCATAAACCTTCATTTGCAACACTCAAGAATATGTACATTACATTGGTTGTACAGGCTGAGTTGAAAACTATGGCCATACCACTTCATTCTTCAAGCAGCACAAATTTCTTGTTAGCCTTCCTTGTTGAGGTTAAAAAGGAAATGTCATCCTGGCTGGGCGATGTAGATGAGGCTCTAACAATTTATGGAGAGCCTTCCCCTGGAGATAGAAAAGAGGGACTGGGATAATGTGTAACAGGATGTGCTGTCCTTTAAGAGGAGGTGTGGGTCCAGCTCAGGAGACCATCTAGTCAAAGATCAAGGTAATCTATCAAAGAGAGGTGAGGGGAAACAGAGGCAGCCACTACACCAAATCCTCATGACAATGTTACATGTGATATATTTCTACAAATGTGGCACTGTGTAGGAAATAAAAGAAAAATGTTTGCTCGGTGAACAGTAATAGGTAATCCTCATGAAAGTGGGGATTTCAAAAGTATTCCTATGCAATGTAATTGATTAAAACACAAAATATTTTTGGAGTGCTGATTCTAGAATGCCAGTAATTGTGATTGTAATAGTTCTGCAGCATAAAAAAAATCACATTAGTTACAAGAAGCTTCATTCGAGGGGAGTTTCCATGATTATTCTGCTGAAGTTGTACTCTACTTTTTTCTGCATATTTGGGTATCATGCATCACAATTAGAAACCCAGAATCTGGTATTGTCACAGCAGTTATATGAGGCACTCCTAAAAGTTATCAGAACCAGTTGTAACCATTATGGTGACTATACAAGGAAGTTAGTATTCCCAAATGAGCAATATCACTCGCAAAGTCTGAAGCAATTTAGCATTTAATGTCTGAAAAGTCACAAGAACTATGACTCAATTGGTTCCTGAAAGGACTCATATTTACAAAAACTGTGATCACTGAAACAGTCATAACCATTTAATTTTTCTTCCATAAGCTATAACTTCTTGTCATGCTTGAAAGAAAGTGGTCTCTGAATTTAGCTTCATCTTTTTTTTATAAAGATCCTCCTAACATCAGGGAATCTTTAAATAACTTTACTTTATGAAGCTACAGTACTAAAATAATATTGCCTAAGTAAAAACTGTTTTTTGAACAACAGCACTTATTAAATTGTACTGTTAAATACATCTGACATTTTTCAATATAACACTTCTCCTTCTCAAGGTTATTGTACTTAATCTAATTTGCCTGAGTTTTTAAATCATAAATTTGTGTGGCTGTTACGGAGGCTACAAGTTTCTTATCACAGTTCTTAATGATTCTAACAAGTTCTTAATGATATGTTTCCAGAAAATGTAATACATGTATTTAAGTTTCTCATAAAGTTAGCAGGGACCCTGTAAAAGAAGGAATCCACAGGTATGGCTGTTGTAGGTTGTCTTTTCATCTAATTTAACTGGCAGTTTGTATTTACAGCTTTAGCAGTAAGTGCTTGGGGTGAGATAGTGTGCTGTTTGTGTGCACATTAACACTAGCATTCTCCCACATGCTGTTTTATCTTGCCTTCCTTTAAGCCTATGCCTCGCTACTGTTGGGACTAACCAGCTTTATTTACACAACCCAGATATACATAAGTAAATAAACCTTAATTGCTAGCATTTCCCCTTCAGAATTTAAAAATCAAACACTTCTTTTTAAAGATCATTGTGTTGGTGTTTTTTTGTAGATTACTTGATCCTTAGTGCCATAGGAACTGCCATATTGAAGCTGCTCAAAGGTCCATATTGTCCTTTATCCTGTCCTCAGCAGTGGCCAAGGCCATATATTTTACAGGAAAGACATCAATTGCATTTAATTGTACAATATTATATTATGTGGAAAATGTTATTCCTGACATCAGCTGATCAATGTACATGGAATTTGTATTTTCTTAATTTTATCCCAGCCAATGTAAGTGAAGAGTATATTCTTATTCCTATAGATGTCTTAACTTTAAATAAGATATTTGCTTTAATAGTGTCCTGTGACAGTGAATTCTGTGAGCTAATTATATGCTGAATAAACAATATTTCCTTTTATTAATAGAACATATTGGCTTTTAATTTTGTTGCATGCCTTCTTGGTCTGTGGCGTGGTTGTGTTTTTTTGTTCTTTAATACTCTAGGAAAGAGTAAATAAGAGCACTTGGCTGGCATCCACTATATTCTATTTATGTATATTTGTCTCTCGATGTCTTCTTTTTTGCCTAAATAGTTATAGTCATTCTAATCGCACCATGTATGGAAGCCCCCATTCCTGCTTATCATTGTACTGTTCTTGTTTCAGCTTTTTTTTTTTTTTATGTTCTGTCTGTAATTATACATAGTATTTAAGGTGATGAGTAAGGATATGCCATCAGTTTACAAAATGGCATCACAATATTTTCCATTCTATGGTTCTCTTTCCCCTTCTTACACTCGTGCATTGAGTAAACATTCTTGTTGAGCTTTGATGGCTAGAACTTTTCCTAGTTAGGGTAGTTCCTAACTCAGAACCTGTTAGAGCATACCACTCTTTCTTCCACTTGTCTTTACTGAGTTTGAGCTGCTATCATGGTGTCTTTCTAGAGTCTATTGTTAACTAATCCTAATATTAATGTTTTCTGAAAACTTTGACACCTTTCTACTTACCTCTTGTAGTTGATATGTTGATAACTATAATAATAACAAAGTTCTTGGACTTGTACCCCTCATGTGGTATCAAATTGTTTTACAAACTGTGTAACCATTATCTCTAGTCTAGTCTAGTCTATGTGGATTCTTAATTGTGGGGGGAATTCTGCGCCAAAAAATTAAAAAGTCTGCACCAAAAAAACAAAAATTATAGATACAATATTTTAAAATTCTGCAGAATTCTGCAAATTTAATTTATCAAAATAACACTACATAATCACGTGAGATTCAATTACTTTGGTAATTTATTTCAAAATACCTGTCAACAAGTATGTCTGTAACAATACAGGCACACAAAATTTCCCCCCGGAGTAGAGTTAAAGAAACCCCTATGACAACCCAGTTTCTGTTTCTCTGCCCCCTCCCCCATCCCAGAGCCCAGCTGGAGGGGCCAGACACTCACAATCCCTCCCCCTGAGAGCCCAGTCATGGGGTCCTCCCTAGCTCAGATACCCATGTCCCCTCCCCACAGAGCCCAGCCGTGTCCCACCCAGCCTAGACACCCCCTCCTCATTAGAGCCCAGGGATCCAGAGGGAGAAACAGCCTGTTGCTGGGTCCCTGGCATGTGTGGAATTTCCTGCATGCTGCCATCTCCTTCCCTCAGGGCATGCAGGGAACTGCAGCTTCCAGGAACTCTTCACTCTCTCCCGCTTCCCCTGGCAGTGTCTTCTATGTGTGAGCTGGTCTCTACTGGGTCCAGTGGCCCCTAGTGGCAGCCAGCATCACTGCAGCCCATTTCTTTAGGGGAAAGGAAATTCTGCACACAAAACATAAATTTCTGCAAAATTCTGCATTGCACAGTGGTGCAGAATTCCCCCAGGAGTAGGTTCTGATACTATACTCATCACTATTCTAGCTGAGCACCTTCAGTGATGTGTTAAGCAACCCAGCTAAACATCTATCACATTTCTTCTCTTCTTCTTGCCCCAGGGGGAGAAGTGGGTGCAATAGAGTGGGTTTTGTTTTGGAATTTTTTGATAATATATGCACATGTTGCTATGTATGTATTAGCGGGAGGGAGAGGGAGAATATTTATACCTCATTCCCTCCATAGAGAGTGCTCTGTCACCACAGACCAGCAGCACGCACCCTCCCACAGAATCAGAGTAGGACTGGTTTTTTATGATCTGCTATGGGCATTACACTAGTTTCACTTTCTTCTTTCAGGGCTAGGAAGGAATTTTTCCCTCATTGCCAGATTGGCTGGGAAGGGTATGTTTCATCACCTTCCCAAAAGGGGTCAAGGCCCAATCGGGTAGGTAAGGAGGTACGGCCAAGTGGTTGCAACTTAGCAGGTGGCAAGTGTCCTGTTCAGATACTCATTCCGTAGGGCGTATTGTTCCTTGATAAACCAAAGTAGGAAGTGGACTTAGGAGGAATGTATCCTCTAAGAAAGCTGGGGCAGGAAGGTTGCTGCTCCTAATGTCTGGTACAGTGGGATACAGCCCCCTTTTACTTATATATGAGGGGAGGATGGCACAGTTGTAGTGATGGGCAGGAACCAGGGAAGGGGCAGGGCTGACAGCAGCCCTCCCAGATAGGTGGGAACAATTAAGGAAAAGACAGTGACCTGTATCTTTGTATGCTGGGTATTTCCCAGTTGAGTTAATAAAGATGTGGCCTAATTAAACCACATTCCTTGCATCTTGTCTGTCTTGCTTTATGGTTAGGACACACCACAGGCACAGAGGATAAGTGACTTGCTGAAGGTAACATAGTAAGCTGGTGGCACAGTCAAAGATGGTACCCTGGTCTCCTGGCTCCCATGCTGCTGATATATTTACTTGACTCTTTTGCTTCAGTTTTGAACTAAATGTAAAATGGATTACTGTATCATATACATACATAACAAAATGGACAAACCCTAATACTGAACTCCATGTCACCCTAATATTAATCCCTTTCCCTAGTAGTTACTGGTCATTTTTTCCTATTGTTTATTTACTATCTCTTAAATAGTTTTTAATCCAAGACAAGGCTTCATCCTTCATCCAGTGGTAACTTAGTTCCCATCCAGCAATAAATGGAACTGAAGAAAAACTCATTGTTTTATAATCCTTGGGATTAAATAACACTTTTTAAAAAGTTTACTACCTCGATGTCCTCTTCTACGGCAGCTTTTTATTTTCAAGGTTAGCATAGCTAGCCACCTTGAAGTCTTGAATGATCCTGGTGATATACTGCAGATTAATTATTTTAATGGTTTCGTCACTTTATTTCTTTCTGGACATCTCTAAGACTGTGTAGGTTTCTTTTCCTTTAAAATTTCTCATCATTGTTACCAGCAGTGTAGCCCCACTGTTGGTGCCCACAGTGGGACAGTGGAGCATATTGGCAAAAAAGCATTTTTATCACTGTCATTCAGGCCTGATCTAAATTTGTGACAGAAGTAAAAATAACAGCCGCTGATGTACACTAGCACTCCCATCATTGCGTGCATTGGTGGAGATAGTCTAGTGGTGTGATGATTCAGTAGTCTGAACAAGTGTCTGGGATTAGGTTAAAATCAACAAATTCATTTCACCTCTGCATACACCATGTTTGATCCCATGAAAGGTTCTAACCAAATTGCTAATTCTGTTTTCTCATTTTAGAGGTTTCATTCGAAGTTGCTGCCACCAGGAACTCAAAACCAATATGCTCATTTAGTCCAGGTCTCTTTGCTGAGGCTTGACAAGTGATCTGGATGCTTGTCCATTTGTAAGGATACTGAGATTTAAACCATTCATTTCACACAGGCCTGTGAACATCTGTCAGACAGTAACAAATTATAGGTACTATGAATCTGGGTCTAATTTGAACCAGTGACCAAGAAATAAAAGACTTCATGTCCCATTACTGATCCCCTGAGTCATCCCATTCCCCAGATGACAGGCTTCTCCATACATGGAAGAAATAGGACTCCCTTCTTCAAATGTGACTTGATGAAAAAACAGTACCGGCTAGAGGACTGAATCTTGCTGGAGGAGCTTTGAGCTCATACTGTATCTCACCACCGTCTGCTGCTGTCATTGCTTCCTCTACTTATTCCCCCTCACATCCTCTCCTCTCACTACTGCTGGATGCTTCCCTGCTTGTATGCAGTAGGGCATGCATGGCAGAGCTACCAAATGTGTGATATTGATGAGACATGAGTGACACTTGGCACCCCTGGTCTTACCATTAATTGGCACAGGTGGTCCTGAAGGGCTAAACCTGGTTTGAACCTGTTTGTAACAAAATCTGAAAGAGGTGAGTTTTGTATGGCCTCAAGTTACATTGGAAACATTTAACACAGTTCTAGCCAGGATGGTGTGAATTTTAGTGTGCATCCTTGAAATTGTTACCAAGGACGTTTACACCATTTATGTATGAGTTTACGGCCAGGCAATAAAGATATGAGAGATGGGAGTCACATGTGGGAATGGTACATGTATTACTGGAAATCTAGGCTTCAATACTTCAGCACAACTTGTGCTGAACACTGGAGATTTAATCTTGATTCCAAACTTTGTTGCTTTCTGTGATTTCAAATTTCAGGCCCTTAATGTTGCTTGGATATAGTTTTTGTGCTTTTGTAATTTTCAAGTGCTTCCCAGCTCATCTTGATCCGGCACAATTCTCCTTAACATAGACATCAAAAATAGATGAGCTACCCTGTGTACTACAAATGTAAATTTACCACACCTGAACGTATATGAGTGAAATGAATAAACCGCTATTGCTCAAGTCCTTTAAATCCACAAATTCACTACAGACATTGTTTCTGAAGGCAAGTTCCAGAAGACTGGGAAAATGTTAATGTTTTGCCAATATTAAGAAAGGGTAAATGGATGATCCAAGTAATTATAGGCCTGTCAGCCTGATATTAACCCTGGGCAAGATAATAGAGTAGCTGATACGGAACTCAGTTAATAAAGGATTAAAGGAGGGGGAGATAATTAATACCAATCAACATGGGTTTATGAAAAATAGATCCCGTCAAACTAACTTTTGTTGATGAGACTACAAGTTTGGTTGATAAAGGTAATAGTGTTGATGGAATATACTTAGACTTCTGTAAGGCATTGACTTGGTATCACAAAACTTTTTGATTAAAAAAACTTGTGACACCCTGGTATTGCTGCTTCCAGTGAACCCATTTCTTCTATTTTGAACTTGAGTAATTCATGGTCACTGGGTACTATGCTTCTGTATTATTCTTTCATTCTAATCAGTTGCCTTTTTGTGTTGGTAATAAGATGATAATTATGGTGGCTTCTTCTTTGAGTGATAGTCTCTATTGTATTCCACTAAGGATTATGCACAGTAATGTCCATTAGTCTGTACATGTGCCCTTGCACTGCCTCGTAGTTTCACCGTTGGCAATAAAGGGTGGGGCAGGCTGACCATGTCTTCAATTCCCTCTCACCGCCTCATGGTCCAAGTTGGAGCTTCTGCTGTCTTCTTGTCCTCGGTGACACATTTTCCAAAACTTTTCAAAAAACTTTTTCTTTTTGTACATAGTCAGGATTCTTGCGGTTTTGTAATAGTTTCTAGAAGTTTTGTAGGTTTAAGGGCTGGGGATGCTTCTTTGGTGGTTTCCTACCAACCAGTCCCCAAGCCTCCCCCCCCCCCCCCCCGTTCATCACAGCACCCAAGACTGTCAAGATTTTTCCTGATTTTGTAGTAATTTTCTTGTTTCTGAAAGTTCATGTAGAATTAAGGACTTGGGACACCATTTTCGTGGTTTCCCACCAAACAATCCCCAACTCCCACCCCCACCCCAGCACCTGGGTCTGGGTACTGGATTATGCCGAAGAGACCAGAATTCGAAGTCCTCGCTTCCTGCCCTCACCTGTTTTCCCTCAGTGATGAGCACTAACGTTGTCTATACTGTTTAGGGGAAACCCACACTACGTCCTCGTACACAGGAAGGCAGAGCCTTCTGACTTAAGAAACACTTCATGAAGATCACCATGGTCTTGCAGTCGGATCCTGGCTAGGGAACCCATTGGCCTGAGCAGTCCAAGAGTGCATCTCCTACCATGGAACCTCAGTCTGGTTCCGCCAGTACCAGTGCTATGCCCCGGTTCCATCCATAGATTGGGTGCTGTTAACTCCAGCAAGACTCGGAAGTACTCCTGGGCCTCATGAACTGTTCGCCCTGGAACAGATGAGGTCTCCATGTGTTCCGGTACTGTCACCTACTAAGCGAGCGCCATCCAGCATTTCGGATCTGCCACCTTTTGGGCATCTTCTTACAACACACCCAGTTCCACTGGCACTGCCATTTGTACAGGAAGCCAGTTGCTCTGAATATGAGGACCTGGATATTATGCATGGTCCAGCACTTCAGTTCCGAAGATATGACTATCAGAGGGTTCTGATAGCACCATGGCAATACCCTCCCATACCTCAGCCCAGGAGTCACTGGTACTCAACTCCTTTGACACTACCGGTGCAACAGCAGGATCAAGCAGGTTAGTCATATTGGAACTCATGGCCCCAGTATTCACCTTCGGGACTCTCTCATTCAGCGCAGGACGACTCCCCTGTTTCACTGCCCCATCCTTTGTCAAGTAGACGTTCGGAACCAGGGCTAGACTATGCGCCAATCAGCCGAGCCCCAACCTATCAGAAGATGTTTCCCTCATCATCTCCAGACACATCTGTGTCATCAATGCCATTCAGTCTACCTTGCAAATCATCAATTGCAAGAGCTGCTATGGAGGATAAGCTAATGTTCTTCAGGTCCCATTGGAAGAGGTGCAGGACAGTCAGCACGAACTACTAGACATATTCCATGCATCGGTACCAGCCAGGCTGGCCCTACTTATCAATGATGCCATTCTCCAACCAGCATGCACTATGTGGAATACCCTGGCCACATGTGCCCCCACCCCGAAAGGGGCAGAAAAGAAACATTATATCCCCCACAAAGGGTCTGAGTTTCTGTTCTCACATCTTCTGCCCAATTCCTTGGTGATTCAGACTGCTATGGAGCAGGCTAAACAACAGCATCCATGCTCCACCCATGCTGGTAAGTAGGGCAAGAGGTTAGACCTTGTGGGTTGAAATGTCTTCTCCTCAGCCAGTCTCCAGTTCTGGATCTCAAACTATCTGTCACTGATTGCCAAATATGATTTTGTAAACTATGGACAGATGGTGGATTTTGTGAATAAGCTACATCAACATGATTGTGCCTGATTCCAAACTATTTTAGAGGAAGGCAAGTTGATTGCTAAGTCCACACTTCAGGCTGTAGTTGATTCAGCAGACACGTCTTCATGCATGTTGGGGACTGGAATTGTCATGAGGAGGGAATCCTGGTTACATTCCTCAGGTTTCCCTAGGGAGGTACAGAACACAGTTGAGAACCTCCTGAGCTATCTTGCGTTCCTTAGGCATATATATGCCAGGGTCAAAGTGAAAATTTTACCATCTACCACCAATGCAATGCTATAGGAGTCCCCAGTTCTATCACCTAGGAACCTCCACAGAAATGCCCAAAGGTCCACAGATCGCATATGCCTGTTCCAGTGGTGCAGTCCTCCATGCAACACACTCAATCGTCTCATAAGCAATATTTCTTAGTGCATCTAGAGAGCCATCAACTACTTTGCACCCCAATGCTCTTCCCAGCCACACTTTTTGGGGACCATCACAAACTCTTTCTACAAGCATGGAGAGTGATAACAACAGACAAGTGGATTTTGGATGTCATTCAACATGGCTATACCATCTAGTTTGTGATGCTACCTCCTCCACATCCCCCACCCCATCACTCTCATGACAATATACCTACTCTAGAGGTGGACTCCCTCCTGCAGAGAGGAGCAGTGGAGTCAGTCCCTGCAGCTTATCAGGACACGGTTCTATTCCAACTATTTCTGGTATCCAAGAAGAAGGGAGCATGGAAACCAATCTTGGATCTCTGACATCTCAGCCATTCCGATTGCAAGCCAAAGTTACTGATGGTCACACTTGCAGCTATCATTCCCTCACTAGAAAAAGGCATGTGATTCATGGCTCTTGATGTGCAAAATTCATACTTCCATATAGACATCCACATGACTGACAGACGATTCCTGAGAATGAATTGGTCCTCAGCACTTCCAATACAGGGTTCTCCCATTCGGACTTACCACTGCCCCACGGATCTTCAGAAAGGTTTTCTCTGTGTAGTGGCTCGTCTCCAATGACAGAGTCCTTGTCTTCCCTTACCTAGACGACTAGCTGCTGGTGGCACGATCCAGAAAGGAAGCTCAAGAGTCAACGTCCCAGCTCTTTCTACTCCTCTCTTCCCTAGGAGTGACCGGCAATATCAAAAAATTAACTTTTCACCCTACATAGTCACTGGAATTCATAGGAGCATCATGTGCTTATCTACCAAAAGACAGGTTCCAGAGTTTACTGGGCCTGATCACTTTGGTGACTTCCAGTCCCTCAGTCCCAGCCAGAACATGCCTTTCCCTCCTCAGTCACGTGGCACTGTGCACGTATGTCATGGCCTTTGCTTGCCTGTGCTTCCACACAGTACAGCTCTGGCTGCAGAGAGTGTACTTCCACATGCACACCATTCTTACCGTTCCACCAGAAATCATGTCTTCCCTTCAATGGTGGACAGACCCACTCCAAGTTTGCTCCAGAATGCTCTTCCTTCCATCCTCCCTGAGCATGATGGTCATAACAGGCACATCACTTGACATCTGGGGCATCCACATGGGAGATTGCATGACACACGGCACTTGGACAACTCGGGAAGCCAGGATGCACATCAACACCCTGGGACTTCAGGCGATTCACAAGGTATGCAGTGCACTTTTATCAGCTGTCCTTTCTCGTCATGTCCTTGTCATGTCAGACCAACACCATGACAGTTTACTACATATGTACACAATGGACACAAGGTCCCCAAACCTGTGTGTGGAAGTGGTATGCTTCTGGAAAGGGAGGGTGCATTGAACATCATAACCTTTTGTTGCCAGCCTACCTGCCAGGAACGCAGAACATGATTGCCCATGCTCTCAGAGGGAATTTTGCAACCGACCACGAATGAGAGTTGCACAACACAGTAATCATGGACATTTTTGGTTGCTGGGGAACTCCAATTGAGGACCTCTTTGCATCTCACACCAAGTTCATTCAGTACTGTTCAAAGGGATGACTTGATGCCTATTCACAAGGCAACGCCCTGGTCATCGACTGGTTGGACCAAATCAACTATGCCTTCCCTACACTACCACTCTTGCCACACATCTTTTGCAAACTCTGACAGGAGAGGGCAACAGTCATCTTGATCGCTCCATTCTGACCTCGCCAGTTCTGCTTTTCCCTTCTTCTCCACACGTCAAAGCATCCTCCTCTCCTGCTCCTGATGTTTCCAGAACTGCTCAGACAACACAATGGCAGACTCCAGTACCCCAATCTGTGGATGCCTCACCTGACAGTTTGGTTTTTGGATGGACGCCTCCACTAGCATGGGAGTGTTTGTCAGCAGTACGAGATGTCCTGTCCAATAGCAGGAAGGACTCCACGAGACAATCCTACCAAGCCAAATGGGTGCATTTCACTTCATGGGCCCAACAGAAAGGTCTTGTCCCTGAGGTTGTGGGCATCCCAATGCTCTTAGATTATTTCCTCCACCTGAAAGCCTTGGGGTTCACTCTTAGCTCCATCAAGGTGCATGGAGTGGCTATTTCCACTTTCCACCCTCTGGTGGATGGACATTTGGTTTTTACTCAGCCTTTGACAATCTGATTCTGGAAGGGCTTTGTACATAAATACCTGCCCATTCACCTATTGCTCCCCAGTGAGACCTCAACCTAGTCCTTACATCATTAATGAACTCTCACTTGGAATCTCTAGCCTCCTGCTCTCTTTCCCTTCTTTCCATGAAAGTCAACTTCCTGGTTGCTATTACCTTTGCAAGGATGGTTGGCGACCTAGGGGCCATGATGGCAACCCCTCCTTTCGCCATGCTCCATAAGGATGAAGTTTCACTGTGTCTGCATTCTAAATTTCTTCCAAAAGTGCTTTCCCTCTTCAACTTCAACCAACCCATACATCTACCCCCTTTCTTTCCTAAATCATGCACCTCAAATGAGAAATGGAGGCTCCACTCCCTCAATGTACAGAAGGACCTGGCCTTTTACCTGCAAAGGATGAAGCCATTGTGAAAGTCTCCCAGACTGTTTGTCACCGTAGCGGAGAGAATAAAAGGGCAGGCCATCTCCACCCAGAGAATCTCCCATGTGGGTCTAAGGGTACCTATGCTCTGCTACTAATTGTCAGGACAGTCCCCGTCAGGTGGGATATGGGCCCATTCCACGAGAGTGCAAGCATCAACTATTGCCACGCTCCATGACATGCCCCTTGTGGACATATGCAAGGTGGCCACATGAAGTTCAATACACATCTTTTCTTCTAATTATGCTCTAGTGCATGATTCTGCAATGGATGCCTTGTTCACCACAGTGGTTCTCCATTCCATGGTTCAGTCATGTTCTTCATACCCTCTTCCTATCTAGATACTGCTTGTTAATCACTCTCAGTGGAGTACAATAGGGACCATCACCTGAAGAAGAAGGGGAGGTTACTTACCTGTAGAATCATAGAATATCAGGGTTGGAAGGGACCTCAGGAGGTCATCTAGTCCAACCCCCTGCTCAAAGCAGAACCAATCCCCAACTAAATCATCCCAGCCAGGACTTTGTCAAGCCTGACCTTAAAAACTTCTAAGGAAGGAGATTCCACCACCTTCCTAAGTAACGCATTCCAGTGTTTCACCACCATCCTAGTGAAAAAGTTTTTCCTAATATCCAACCTAAACCTCCCCCACTGCAACTTGAGACCATTACTCCTTGTTCTGTCATCTGCTACCACTTGAGAACAGTCTAGATCCATCCTCTTTGGAACCCCCTTTCAGGTAGTTAAAAGCAGCTATCAAATCCCCCCTCATTCTTCTCTTCCACAGACTAAACAATCCCAGTTCCCTCAGCCTTTCCTCATAAGTCATATGTTCCAGTCCCCTAATCATTTTTATTGCCCTCTGCTGGACGTTTTCCAATTTTTCTACATCCTCCTTGTAGTGTGGGGCCCAAAACTGGACACACAGTACTCCAGATGAGGCCTCACCAATGTTGAATAGAGTGGAACGATCACGTCCCTCGATCTGCTGGCAATGCCCCTACTTATACAGCCCAAAATGTCGTTAGCCTTCTTGGCAACATGGGCACACTGTTGACTCAATTCTGGAAATTCTTCAAGATGTGTGGTCCCTATCTGTATTCCAATCTCACCTTCCTCCTCCTCTGCTACGGATCTGGAAGACCTGCAGTGGAGAAGGAACCAAGGATGTGGTTGGTCTGCCCTGCCCTTTATCACCTCCAGTGAAACCAGGAGGCAGTGCAAGGACGCATGCATGAACCGACAGACTTTACTACTTTGAAAATGCTTCGTCTCTGAATGCCTGGCACATGTGCATAACCCTAAGTGGAATACAGATAAGGATCACATATCTCAGAGAACTTCCTGTTACATGTAAGTAACCATCCTTTCACTTCTGTTTCTAATCTGTATTTTCTGGATCATAAAGTTGTTTTCTAAGTAATTTAAAACCTTGTTGGTGCATATTTGGCTATATTTTTCCCCAAAAAATGTTTGGGTAGTTAGGGTCTACCATGATTTCATGTACCTAGAGTTTTTCCAGAAATTTAAAAATTCTTGCTTTACTCCATTCCTAGGAGCCTGTAACAGATGCTTTTTGATATTTCTCCTTTGTTTTTCTTTCCTAAAATCTTTACCCAAAGAATTTCACCACCATATTATTCATTATCAAATTGTAGATACTTTTGCCTAGTTACACTCCTTTCCTTTTCCTTTCTATCTGTACAGAATGTACCTACCTATTACGATATTCCAGATATGAAATTCATCCCACCAAGTTTCCATTGTTTACTACACCATAATCTATTTCAACTTGTATCATTTTTGCTTCTTGTTGCTTATTTATTATATTATATACGCTTCTCTGTAAACTAATGCTCCTTTTCTTAATAGATTTCTTATGCTGCAGAACATCATTATCTCCTGCCTTACCCTGATGTCTGGAAGTACATGTGGTGCTTTGCTGAGAAAAGCACCTTTTCTTATTTAGTTTAAAGCCCACCTAAAAGCCTGCTAGTTTTAGACACAGAAGGATGATGGTACACTTGGGTATGTCTAACCTCTCTTCACTCAAAACATTCTAATAATGTCACACGTTGAAGTAGTACATAAACCATTAAGTAGGCTACCAGCAGTGTTCTATGTTCGATCAGAAGTCAGGCATACTCAGAGGCATTAACCCCTTTGACAGTGCTTAATATTATTTTATACATCTCTTCTGCTACTAATGTTAACTGAACAAATTTTCACAAAATGTAACTCTGTCAAACACTAGAAAGAAACTAATTTTGATGCTACTCTTTTTAAAAGCCTTATAGCTATATTGTTCCTTTTTAAAAACATGCAAATATTGAAACTGTATTTTAGATTACTGTTTACAGGAGCTCTATAAAACTTGGCCTATATTGACTTCTAAAAATATGTTGGAGCTGTCTGATAATGTTTGCTTAAATCTCTTTTCCTTCTCTGCAGTGACATCACAGTCAAAAATATAGCCTACCCAACAATGAAGAATTTACAAAATGAATGTTAAAGAAGCGTTAAGAAAATGAATATTTTAAACAAATTGATTCTAAATCAATATAATGAGACTAACAAGCACCCTTTATTTTTCCGAGATTCCCATTCCCTATCGTTCAACTGTATATTGTCCTTGAGGATATAATCTCCTCCAGGCAGGGAGCTTGTCTCCTTTTTAGTTTGTAAAGCTTCAGCACCTTTGAGTGCTATATAAACTGGGCTAGAAAAAGAATTCCAAAAAAGCCTGACTGTGATCATATGATTACATTTAAAATGTCATATGTAAAGTACAGCATAGTAATAATATAAAGATAAAAGAATTAACTGTTTAGAATTCTCCTTGATTTTGTAAGTACCCTCTGTGATCTTGAAGCTGCTTCTTCAACTGGAAGACATTTCTCTGTAAAGACAGCCAGTTATCCAAGACACCAACTGCTGTGGATCTGGACTATTGAGTCTGCATATCAAATACTGATTCTGCATTTTGTGAATAGATCATACAAGGATGATGACTTTTCAACTTCAAAGCTTTACGTTTGCCATTCTAACTCATCATAACTCTTTTCTCCGTCCACCCCTTTCATTTATTTTCACTGAGATGTTTTATTAGCTCTGCTGCACATGTGAAGTTCTCACATTAAACAGTGTAGCAGGATATTTATGTCCATTGTCAAACATGAAAAATATGTCATGCTTCCTTGCAATGATGATAATGTTTGCTTAAAACTTTATATCCTTTCCAGCAATGATATTTCAGACTTTACAAAGTTTGTGTTTAGATGTGGAACAAAGTTTTATATGCCAGCAGCAGAATTACTTTAATCTTTCAAACTGTTTGTGACAGTCATAACTGTTTTCATCACTCAAGGATCCTTGTATTTAAACAGATGAAAGCATGATTTACATGAATTGGCATGAGCCTGCAAAGTAGATCCTTATTGCCTTGGTAAGCTGCGGTTTTATAGTTAGACAATAGCCTCAGTCCGTGAAGACACCAAATAAGGTGTCTTGGAATGTGATTGTGTCCATATGCTTTTAACTAATGCAATATTGACACTGTGAGCTGATCCAAAGAACAAGTAGTATGTCCTGGAACAAACAAATTGCCAGCTTGTTTCCTACTACACTACCAGAAGAATCGTCACCATCAAAGTCTTGAGATTTGGTCTTAATTAAAATTATGACCCTTTCAGGAAATCTTACCCGGTGTGGGGGAGGAGTGTGTGTGAGTGAGAGAGATACCATTGCTATCAATTAGCTGTAATATAATCAATTGTGGCTATTAAAAATTGAAGAGGCAGAGTCTGTGAAAATGTAGCTACTGTTGTAGATTTAGAAACACTTGAAATTAAAGCTGTTATTGGTTACTTTCAGTTGGTATCTGAGATGACAGTTTGTCACTGACACCTCTTTTTTCAAATATTAGATTTTCTATATTATGCCAAAATATGGTGCCTGCCATAAAATAAATCTTTCCCACTTTATCTTTTCAGGTGTGCACATTTGCTGGAGTATTCATAATGTTTCTCATTCTTTATATGAGGAATATTGTGGTAATTTTAATTATTTGTAAAGTAGATATTTGTAAACATTTCACTGGGCAACTGTTATAAAGACATCTAACATTTTAAAACATGTTTGTACTGATAAGCAAGAAGACATTTAGATATCTTGTTAATTAAGATAATAAAGTGTCAAGATCTAGACACTGTAGTATAATCCTTGATCTGGTGCCAGAAATCTGTGAACTATGTTACATTTATAAAATGTAGCCTTAAAATTACCAATGTCTTTTTGACATGATGACTGTCATTTTGATTGTTTTAATTCTGCTCACTTTAGTCAAGTTGGAATCCATCTTTTTCTTAAATTCTCATCAAAGTTTTCCTATTTGTTTATAGTAGTCTCGTCCTCCCCAATGTACATATCTCCCTCTGGTCTATACAACATGCAGTACTTAGCTCATCTTCTTTGGCTTTCATAGTGCCTGCATCATCCACTTCCTTCAGTCCAACTGGCTGCCCCTCATCCACTCCATCACATTCAAGGCCCCACACAATTCCCTACTCTTGTGTCACCTTATCCTTGTCACTCTACAACAATACCATTTGCTTTTTGCACAACTATCTGTGCTGTTCCTTCCATGCCACTCCCTGAACCGACCGGATCATTTTTGTGCTGATATTCAAATCCTCTGTGCTGACCTCATTTAAATCCCTCCCAATGGTGCACTTCTTCTTTGATAAGAAAATAGTTGATTCAGTAATCTACTTATTATCTTAATGTATGTATCTTACGAGTAAGCTGCCCATGTATATGAAAGAAAGAGGTTGAATGCAAATTGCTGCAAGGAAAGATAACAGAGTAGAGTGGTGGAGGGATCATGTAGTAGAAGAACTTGGTCTGCTTCATTTAAATACTAAAAAAGCCCAAACATACTTTTCCTAATAGACTTCATATGTTTTATCACCATGATCACTTCTTTCTCTGTTGTATCTCTTTATCCCTGCCCTTTGTCTCTTTGTCATTTAGACTGTGTGCTCTTTGCTCTTTGGTCCAGGGAACCATGAATTTAGAAAGACCCTAGCACATTTTTAGTGCTATCATGATATAAAGATAGTTTATAATACTGAGGTGCAGCTTAAGCCTTCTCCCTTTTCTGTCACAGGTGTTTGTTAGGCTGTCCCCAATTAACTTGTTGGGGGATGTGCAGCCCATGGTTGTCTTTAGTTCAGTGGAGTGCTTGTCCTGATCACCCCATGCAGAAGCTTATCTCTTGGCTTCAGAAGGGGTTTCTAGTTCCTTCTGTCCCCACCCTTGACTCCATGCATGCTGAGAATAGGGTCAGCGGGCTTGGGCAGCCATCTTGGTTTTAGTCCTTTTGGTAGGCCTTCCTGTTAGCTCAGACTGGAACTCCATGAGCTGGCAAACTTCAAGTGCAGGTTAAATAAATAATTTATAATAAAGAGGAGGAGTAAGTGCTTCACCTGGTATGCATCTATATAAACTTCCACTGTCTGTACAGTTTCTAGCTTTTAATATTCAAGTCATTTTTTCAGCTCCTTTTGGCACCAGTAGAAGTAGCTGGATATCCTGTTTCAATGTTTTTCTAAGCTATCTGTGTAAGTGCATTAGCTGAAAATTTCAGCCAGGGAATTGCAGCTCTCTGAATCTTGATCTATTACAGTGGAAGCTACAATTTCCTTTGCCAGGCAGTAATAGCAAGTAGAATCTGTATGTCTCTTATGGACTATCTACCAGAAAAGAGATGTTTATTTTCTATAGTCAAAGAGGCAACTAAATTTAAGACTGACATCCCTTAACCAGGAGTTACCATACTAATTTATTTAAAACCAAACAAACCACCGCCAAGGTAGCTAGTGGAAGAAGTAAATCTCAAAACTCCATTCTGAAACCAGCTATGAGACAAAGGATGATGGAGCTGATCAACTTTGCCACTGGAGAAGTGCAAATGCGAAAGTGCAGAAATGTCATTTCAAGACGTATTCCATATGTGACTGTGTGGAAGTCTGATGGTCTGTGGAGACAAAAGAGTGCAGAGAAGCATGGAAATCTAGGGAACAGACGTGACTATCAGCAAGTCACCAATCAGCAAGTCTGGGATCCTGAAGAATATTGATATTGTAGTTATAGTCATTGGACTTGCAATGAAAGCCTCACCAGGTCTTGCCAAGACACCTAAAATGTTTAGGCACACAGGAACCATAATAATGGTTGCAGGATAGAGAGAAGTGACCAGCAGAAATCATGCACATTTGCTTGTAGTTAGTAGAAGTGATTGGGAAAGGAGCACAGAATGCCACTCCAGTTGGCTTGTAGATGGAGTCAACTTGTAGATAGAGTGAGGCGTTACAAGGCGAACTGGATCAAGCTTTGTGATGACTGACAAGAGAAGGAAAGAATCTGCTGCTCAGATTCAGAGCACTGCTAGTACGTGGGTATGCCCTACCTGTGGATGGGACTGTCACTCATGCATCGGACTCAGCAGCCTTCAAAGAACTCATTGGCACATACACTATGCTACAATGCCATTGACTGATTGGAGTAGAAGTGATTATTAAATATTTTGACGGGACTATAATTTTCAAAACAAAATTTTCATTAAGATAAATTGTGGAAAAGCAATCAACATTTTGCTATAAAAATGTATGAAATTAAAGAAATTAGAGCATATTTTGAAGATTAGCTTTGAGAATCTTGAATCCTTTTTCTTAATCCATTTTTCTGTGAATACAATGAGACAGAATATTGTGAATAGTCTAATCTTTCTTGCGGCACAGTCACCTGCCAGAAATTGAAATATACTTTGAAATACTAAGCTATTTGGCCTCACCCTAGAAAGAAGGTGTGAGCGAATTCTTACTATCATTGTGATAGATTTCCCCTGATTTCAGTAATTTTGACTTGCTAATAATGCCTAAGCAAACAAATCGCTTATTCCCACTGTAGGGTGCTGAAACAAGTCTCTGTTGTATGAGATACAGTTCTGAGGGGAGTACTCTTCTTTCGGAAATGCCAGTGCTACCCTGTGAATTAGTAAGCAAAGGAAGGAAACTCAGTAGTTTTCCCCTGAACGTGTGTACCTTATTGTTTGTGCTTATATATTCTCTCATGTCATTAATACTTGTCAGTCATGCCATGAAAATCAGTAAATAATTTCCTCACAGTAGCTAGGGCATAACTTTCATAACTTGTATGGAAACTTTCTTCTTGAAGGTCACCAAATGCTTTACAATACAGAAGTCATTTCGTTTACTACTAAAGTCCTCCCATCTGCAGGAGGGATGGGGGCATCAGTTAGATAAGTAAACAGAGTTCTGGTATTTGAGAACTGGAAATAATTCTTATGAGAAGCAGCAGTTTAGTTTCACTGCCCATGCTTAGAAATATGCAAAAGGTAAGCAGTACAAATGGTAAGGAGAAATTGCTTTATAAAATATTTGTTTTGGTTGTCTATGGAGTTACCAATGCAGTTCAGTAAATGTTTTTAAATGTGATTTTTATTCTTACTTTTGAGCTCCCAGCTCCCACTGAAGCCAATGGGTAGACTTCTATTGGATTTAGTGGGAGCTGGATCAGGCCCTAAATACTAATAAACTTATTTAGAATGTCACCTTTTGGTTCAGGGATTTTCTTAAGTACAGTTTCTAGGACAATGAAACTCCACCCTGATTAGTATCTTTAGGCTCTATTGTAATATAAATAATGAATAATAAAAATTTGTCATGTTTATCCTACTTAGAGTTCATAAAGATCATTACAGTAGCATTTTATCACTTGAAATGTTTAAAATCAAATATCTTAATTTCCAGCTAGATGTTTTTTATGTCTGGATATATTTTTAGAAGAAAGCATACTGGTTTCCCCATCTTCAAAATGTCAAAGAATTATTCATGTGTTTATAATTATCTTTTTTATTTTTGCTGCGAATGAAGCACATAGCCTTTGCCTTTGAGTTAAAATTTCTTATTTAACTTAAAAACTTTTATTTTCCAAAGACATTTAAAAATTAAATTCCTCCACTGAAAAACATGATATCCAGACAGAATGAATCCTTCCTATATTTCACTTTCTTAAGAAAAGATAAATTCCAACATTCTAGACACAAGTACATCCATTTGTTACATGTGTCATTATTTTTAGGTGTGGCAGAATTCAATTTTTTTTATAATTTTGGATGGATAACCAATGTTTATTTTTAAGCATTTTTTTTAATTTTTATCATTTTAAATGTTCACAGTTGCAGGAAAATTTGTGCGGGTCAGACAATAAGTATTTAATGACAGTGACTTTGACATTCAAAAAGTTAAAGGTTTATAACCATTAAAACACAAATTGTCAAAATATACAAAATAAATAGCCTTAAATCAAACTCTAATAAGTTTTCAAATGCATTTTTCTTATTTTGTCTTATCTGTAAATTTCAGTTATTATTAATGGAAATATTTTTTCATCAGTTTGTATACGTGTGCAGAGAAATCAACATTTATTGATATTTACTGATAAAAAACTAATTCTTCCAAGCCTAATTATTTTTAAGCTGTAGACTACTTTTGTACGCCTCTTGAAGGCACTTATATTTTAATGAAGCAATTGTGATGATACACAAGAGAGTCACATGAAAAGAAAATGAATTCATTTTGACTAGATTGTGACACTACACTGAATTTGGATATGAATAATGCTGATGTGATTTGTGTTGGCTTTCATTCTTACAAATAATGTTTAGATTGCTTAGTTGGTGAGAAACAATGGTTTCAGTCAAACCAGATGTCTTAAACTGATTCATTTGTGTTTATCTGGTCCCTGAACAGACAACAGTCTACCACTAAACACAACTGTGAACAGTTAACAGTCTTGCCTGTGGTTATGGGGGATGGTTTAGAGGCTGACTTTCCTCTATCTATCTTAGGTATTTACATGGTGCCAATCACAGTAGTATCTATGTGCTATACTTAACTCATTAGAGACTGCTGCTTTAATAAGAAGGGTCCTCCTTCTATCTTATCTCATTCATAATGGGCCTATCTGTCAAAGTGCAGACAACTATTACATAAGCAAACAAGCATTCTCATGGATTGCATTTGCCATCCCTTCCTTAAAAATACCTTTGGAGTGTACTTTGAAATTATTTTAATCTACCTTCTATTTCTATTCTTCTATTTTTCCTTTCTGGACTGAGCTGTTCTTAGCTAGCTGTTGGTGAAAGCCATCTCAAGAGATGGAATGTACATCTTGCTCTGAACATAGTAAGATTTATGGCCATCTTGAGGTCTGGTGGAAGAGAGTTCCACTATCATGGGCTTAGCTACTGAGGGGGTCCAGCCCAGTCTTTTCTCATCTTTGTCACTGTTAACATACTTGTTCTTGTTTACTGTAGCTGTTATTGCAGATCATGGTCATGTAGAGAAGGGAGATCTGTTTGATAGCCGCTGAAGGCCTTGAAGATCCCAATCAGTTAGTAATGGACAGAGAATCTTTGGAGCATTGGGATGATGTTTTTCACCACTCTGTGTTGTGCAGGAATAGCCTGCAGAGTATTAGACCATCTGGAGCATCTTCACAATATTTAAGGTCAGCCCCAGGTATGGTGTTTCAGTGACTAAACTCTGAAGCGATGAATGGATCATGGTGGTCAACTCTTTGTTCAGCAGGAAGGGGCACAGTCTCCCAGTCTTTGTAAGATAATCCAAGCCATTTGACAGGGCATAGACTGGGAGCTAAGAGACTTGGGTTCTGTTCCTGGCTGTGTCATTGACTCATTTCGTGACCTTGGGCAAGTAACTTAGTTTCCCTTCAATGAAATGGCGATAACACTGTCCTTGGTAAAGAGCTTTGAGCTGTATGGGTGGAAAAGCAACAAATTTGGGAGTTGAGGAGTAGTAAAGAAACCCAAGCTGGCATACCAATTTGGGTGGTGGAGATGGGTCCTCAACTTAGTGTGGTGTGACAGTTTTGGTTATTTCTTGAGAAATAACTAGGGAACTTCTTTCCCTACTATCACCACTTCTGTCTTGCCAGAATTGAGTTTCATCTAGTTACTCTTATGCTTATCTTGTTCAGGCACCAGACAGTTGGGTGATATACTGTCTGTGTTTGGAACAAAGGAGTTGCAGAGCTATGTCATCTGCATAGTGCTAGCATTAAAGTTCATACCATCTCATGAGTTCCTGTAATGGATTTATATATGTAGAATAAAATGAAGGTGGAGGCAGATTGAATCTGTGAGTATTCTGCAAGAGAGAGCTTTTTTGGGGAAACAGGGGAGGAGGTTGTTGTTGCTGTTGGGTTGTTTTGGTTTTGGGTGCTTTTGCTGCCACATAAGCAACTTAAGCAGTACTGATGAAGAGCTGCTAATTAAGTTGTTCAATTTTTTATTATGAAATATATTCACAACCCGGTGTATATACAACTCCCATTACTGTGATTGGAGGAGTAAGTACCCTTTATAGATATTTTGTTTGTTTGTTTGAAGATTCTCCACCTGCCCCTTTTTTAGGATATCCATAGAATGTGGGAGATTTCAGAATAAATTCTCCTCGTTCATCACAGTCTATAGATCACAGTAAACATTTTAAGTAATGTATTTGAATTAAAGGACTCTTTCAATTTGAAATACAGTCAGATTCAAAAGTAAGGTAAAGTTAGTTCTATTTATACCCCTGCCTTGAGGCCTTCTGCCAGTTTTTGAGGTTTTAAACTCACATTTTTTATAAATAGAAGTATTGTCTCCTTTGTTGCTATGTAAAGACAAACACAGACAGTGGAAAAACTAACTATATACAATGGTGACAGGTTTCAGAGTGGTAGCCGTGTTAGTCTGTATCAGCAAACACAACGAGGAGTCCTTGTGGCACCTTAGAGACTAACAAATTTATTTGGGCATAAACTTTCGTGGGCTAAAAGCCACTTCATCAGATGCATGGAGCGAAAAATACAGTAAGTTATACAGCACATGAAAAGATGGGAGTTGCCTTTCCAAGTGGGGGGTCAGCGCTAACAAGGCCAATTCACAATTCACAATTGGCCTTGTTAGCACTGACCCCCCACTTGGTAAGTCAACTCCCATCTTTTCATGTGCTGTATATACATACCACTTACTGTATTTTTCGCTCCATGCATCTGATGAAGTGGGTTTTAGCCCACGAAAGTTTATGCCCAAATAAATTTGTTAGTCTCTAAGCTGCCACAAGGGGACTCCTCGTTATATACAATGGGGAAACAGTGAATCTGACTATTCTCAAGGTGGTATCCATTGCACAAAGTAAGCAAGCAGGAAAAATAGATAACTTTTTTCACTAATCTTACAATTATACTAGTCCTAGGCCAATTCTCTTCTATACAAGTTTGCTTATTGCCTTCATCATAGTAGTATCTGAGCACCTTTCAGCAATGCACCGAGCAACATGACTAACATCTGTCATGTGTGGTTTGTTCTTTCTCTCATCCTCTCCCCAGATGGAGAATTATGTATACAGTTTACGGTATTGTTTTGTTTGGGGTTTTTTTATGTATACTGTGCTGTGTGTGTTGTATTAGAGAAGAAAAGGTTGGAAAAGTGCACCTTGAATTTGGAATGCGACTAGATGTTACTTATAAACATAGCAGGTAAAAAAAACCCTCAGACAAAGGATAAGTTTTTTTCAATTTGTCATCTCTTCAAACATGGTTTATTCATAGCTGCCATCTTGCTTTGACATATGTGTGACTTAGGTGCAATTTCTTTTAGAACATTGTTTCAAACCACAGCATTTTTTCCTTGCAATTAGCCACTTTCTTCCTCTGTTTAAAAATATTTTGTATAAAAGATTTGAAAAATAGATGTTATAAACAAGGATTATAAACAGTAATACTCAGTATTGAATGAAACTATAAACAGTCACAGTTTTTAATAGAAAAGGGATTTATTTTAAGTCTGGAAACAATATTGTAAATATCTCATTATAATGATTCTTTCATCAGACTATCTTGAGTATTTCTGATGATATTTTGCTTGACAGAGGTGATTTTACACCATACCATTCTTGGTTGGCAACCCTTTAAGTAGAAACTATATAAGATGCATAAAAACTTTTGTATATATACAAAAATGTCCCTATTTAACGTACAGGGATTTCTGCGGTGAAAGTGAGGTTCAATGAATAGGGCACTAGATTCAGAGTCAAGAGACAGACCTGGATTCTGGTTAAAACTGCCATTGACTTGCTGTGTGATCTTGGGCAAGTAACTCAGCCTATCTCTTCCTCCCTATCTTGATCAGTAAAATGAGGATGACAATAATATTGTTCCACATTTGCAAAGTACATTGATACCTACAGATGAAAGGTATTGTGTAAGTGTTAACTATTGTTATTATCATAAAAAGAAAAGGAGTACTTGTGGCACCTTAGAGACGAACACATTTATTTGAGCATAAGCTTTCGTGAGCTATAGCTCACTTCATCGGATGCATTCAGTGGAAAATACAGTGGGGAGATTTATATACATAGAGAAAATGAAACAATGTGTGTTACCATACACACTGTAACCAGAGTGATCACTTCAGGTGAGCTATTACCAGTGGGGGGGGGGAACCTTTTGTAGTGATAATCGAGGTGGGCCATTTCCAGCAGTTGACAAGAACGTCTGAGGAACAGTGGGGTGGGGTGGGGGTAAACATGGGGAAATAGTTTTACTTTGTGTAATGACCCATCCACTCCCAGTCTCTATTCAAGCCTCAGTTAATTGTATCCAGTTTGCAAATTAATTCCAATTCAGCAGTCTCTCGCTGGAGTCTGTTTTTGAAGTTTTTTTGTTGAAGTATTGCCACTTTTAGATCTGTAATTGAGTGACCAGAGAGACTGAAGTGTTCTCCAACTGGTTTTTGAATGTTATAATTCTTGACGTCTGATTTGTGTCCATTTATTCTTTTACATAGAGACTGTTCAGTTTGGCCAATGTACATGGCAGAGGGGCATTGCTGGCACATGATGGCATATATCACATTGGTAGATGTGCAGATGAACGAGCCTCTGAAAGTGTGGCTGATGTGATTAGGCCCTATGATGGTGTCCCCTGAATAGATATGTGGACACAGTTGGAAACGGGCTTTGTGGCAAGGATAGGTTCCTGGGTTAGTGGTTCTGTTGTGTGGTGTGTGGTTGCTGGTGAGTATTTGCTTCAGGTTGGGGGGCTGTCTGTAAGCAAGGACTGGCCTGTCTCTCAAGATCTGTGAGAGTGATGGGTCGTCCTTCAGGATAGGTTGTAGATCCTTGATGATGCATTGGAGAGGTTTTAGTTGGGGGCTGAAGGTGATGGCTAGTGGCGTTCTGTTATTTTCTTTGTTGGGCCTGTCCTGTAGGTCAAACTGGACAGTCTCTACGTAAAAGAATAAATGGACACAAATCAGACGTCAAGAATTATAACATTCAAAAACCAGTTGGAGAACACTTCAATCTCTCTGGTCACTCAATTACAGACCTAAAAGTGGCAATACTTCAACAAAAAAACTTCAAAAACAGACTCCAATGAGAGACTGCTGAATTGGAATTAATTTGCAAACTGGATACAATTAACTTAGGCTTGAATAGAGACTGGGAGTGGATGGGTCATTACACAAAGTATAACTATTTCCCCATGTTTATTCCCCACCACCACCCCCCACTGTTCCTCAGATGTTCTTGTCAACTGCTGGAAATGGCCCACCTTGATTATCACTACAAAAGGTCGCACACAGACACCCCCCGCTCTCCTGCTGGTAATAGCTCACCTGAAGTGATCACTCTGGTTACAGCGTGTATGGTAACACCCATTTGTTTCATGCTCTCTATGTATATAAATCTCCCCACTGTATTTTCCACTGAATGCATCCGATGAAGTGAGCTGTAGCTCACGAAAGCCTATGCTCAAATAAATGTGTTAGTCTCTAAGGTGCCACAAGTCCTCCTTTTCTTTTTGCGAATACAGACTAACACAGCTGCTACTCTGAAACCTGTTATTATCATAGTATCTGAAAAAAGCAAGTTTAAATAATGTTGCTTTTTTCCTATTTAAAGAAAGTATTATTTATTTCATGAAATATAAATAAGTTATTTGGACAAAAGAATATTTAGGTGGATTTTTTTTAATTTATCTTTCTTATGCATATTTCTCAGACTCATTCCTAACACTTCATAGTAGATTTTGGCCTTTATAAATAGGAAACCCACAGAATTAAAACCTAATTTACAGTGCAGACTTTTTCTGAAGTAATTTCTGTTTCTCCCCTGTAAAGAATACGAAAACCTTTTCTTAATAAGAATTCTAGTGTGAGTACAATATTTATCAAAACATTTGACAGTCTCAGCAGAAAGGCTAACAAGTCAAGGAGCGTGGAGACAACAGTTGCGGGGGGTGGATTTTGGATTTAATATTACAACTTTTTGTTTTATATATTTTTCCATTATCTGATTTTCACATGCTTAATTTTGAAGAATATCTGAACAGTACCAATATCTGCAACTGACACAGTAACACAACTTGTACAGCTAGACATGCTCAGTCTTTGTGAATTCACAATTGCTTATCTAAATCTGAATTAGCTAAATCTTCTCCAAATCAGAATTTTTCCAACATTTTTCTGAATTCACTTTAGTCTTGATCAGTTCTGTCATCTCACCTTTAGATCCCTCTATGTCAGCTCTGAGACTTGTAAGCAGGACAATATAGAGACATTTGCAGCATGCCTGTTCTGTGAATATATAGAAGACGTCTACCTCAAAGACTGCCCATTTGGCACATTTCACCAGCACTAGATTAACATTTATAAAAATAAGATTTCACTTAATTGTTGCCTAGTTTTAAATATAACAATGCAATATAAACTCATAGATTCAATTTTATTTTTAAATTGGTTATTTAACTTATCTCATGACCCAACTGCTTACCAAATCCAATGTTACAAATACTTTGTGGTGTCACTTGGCAGAACAAAAAGTTGTGGAGGTGGGTATCTGTAAAGCTGCCAAGCAGCACATTTTCAGAAGGTCAAATGCTTCTTCTCAATAATGTAGTTTTTCCATTCATGCTTTTTATCGACAGTCTTCGTTTCTTAAAGAACCTTCATAGCTTTTTTTTATTTATACAAAAACCTAGCAAAGAAACAGATGTGTCCCATATAAAATATGCAATAAATCTTGTCTCACAAATTCTTTGCTCTGAACTTTCTGACAGAAACTGTCAAATATCCACCTTAATTCTGGTATAAAATGTTCACTTTATGTCATGGCGCCAACCACCATATGCCGGAATAAAGTCAGTAACCAGCAATAAAAAAAGGCAACATAAGCACCTTTGAAACAGTACAAGCAATCAACAGTGAGAAAGGTCTATATAAATCTATGGAGAATTAATCTCAGCTTTGCCACTATCCTGCTGTGCGTTTACAATGAGCCTCTGCTCCCGACCACCAGAAGTGACTTACTTTGCAAAGGGAGTGTGTCCTAATGAGGGGAAAATGCATGAAAAGGAAAGCAGTAGGCTTTTAAACCCCTATCCCTTGGATCACCTAGAAGAGCATGTCCTAGTGTGTTCAAACATGTGGGGCCACTACACATCTAGCATCGCTGTACTTTAGCTGATCATGTGAAACCAATCTTTACTAAGCTCAATCAGCAGAAATGACTTCAGCTTCATAAATCATTGTTATCATCCCACAGGAGGAGGTAACGGTATGGTTTTTCTCTTCTAAAACATTTCAAGCCACTGGTTTCACAAGCTTTTCTGAAATTAGTTTCATTCCATTTGTACAATTACCCATTCTTTACCCACCAGATTGACTTTTGCCTCTGTCTTCCAATTAACTTATTATTTGGGTATTTACATCTACCTTATGTTTTAGAGAAGATCTGTTTCCTATTGATATTAACAATCATTCATCATGCATTTGAATGTATCACCCTTGCTATAAGAATGTGCTGATCCTTAAAGTTTTCACTTATGCTTACAACAGAAGACTGTAGTTATATTAAATCTGCCTGGTTTATTTTCCCAAACAGAGATCAGATTGATTTTAACCTTATTTTGTTTTAAAGGGATTAGAACTAATTTTCCAGTTCTGTAAACTGTTTGGATACACTTAGTCATCTCAAAGAGATAAATCTACATAATCACATTGGAATTAGACCACAGAATTATGTAGCTGATATTTAAAAAAAATTAAATTAAAGGTTGAATATGTTTCTATTATACTTAAGTACTAACAGGCTTTAAAAACTATTTACTTTCTGGAATCACAAGAGGAAGGAGTAGTTGGTTAATGCAGGCTTACTTGCATTTCAACAGAGTGCAGTTTTAACCAATTTAAGTGAAAGAAGAGAGTGCAGAATTTGATTCTGACTCTTACTATACAATTAATTTTAATAGCTGCAGAATATGGGAATAGAGAAATACAGGATTCTTAACATTGGTCCTGATTTTACAGAAGTGATGATCATTCTGTGTTCAAGTTAACTGAATAAATAGCCTTAACTATATTTAAAAAGATATTTTTTAGAATATCAATACAAGCACCAATTTAAAAACCCCTCTAATTTAAAGAAAAATGTTTTAGACAGGAAGTTGAATAAATACGTTATATAAATTTTTCTTTCTTGAGCTAATCTTTTTCAAGAAGGGAGCTATTTATGTTAAGAGGTATCAGAATAATGAATAAACATCATAGAATGACTAGCTCAGTAGTTCATGGCTCTAAAGTTCTAGTAAACTGACCTTCAACACTTCTTCCGGCAAATTTATAGACAGCATTATCACGTTTAAAACAAAACATAATTTCTTAGTTTCTTTTTTATTACCTCTGATAATAAACACTTTCTCTAATGTGTATTGCTTGAATGTGTTCTGCAGTGTATACAGTGGGTATATTGGTGTAATGTATACATGTAACCACTATTCTTTGGTAATATTAAGAATACTGAACAGTTTTATAGTGTTCTGCATGTTCAACAAACATTCATTAGTTCTCACAACACCCTTTTTCTTGTAGCAAGGTAAGTGATGTTAATTCCATCATACGGATAGTGAAACTACGTTAGAGAAATTAAAGCAACTTGTCCAAGGTTGTGCAGAGACTGTTAACAAGAGAAAATTTTGTACATCTTTTTTACATCAGGTGCAGTTGCACTTGTTTTTAAAACAGTTTATGGATTAGTGTAGACCAAATTAAACTGTTTTCAAAACCGATTCAGAAAAGCATAGTTTAGACCTCATGGAGGCAAGTCTAAAAATAGTTTTGAATTATTTCAGTTTGTCTATACTAGCCATAAAACTATTTTGAAGACTGATGTTAAAAATGTGTGCGATGTTTTCTATGTAGACAAAGCCATATAATCAGGCAGAGGGCAGTCAGAATTAGAACCCATGTCCTTCTGCCTACCAGTTGTTTGCCTAATTCATTAGAGTGTGCTTTCTCTCACAAATGGGACATATCAATTGTAACTGTTATTTTATTATTCAAATGTGTTTTTAATCGGTAGAGATTGTAATTATTTGAGAGAGATTTAGATTATTTTAAAAAGCCATTTTAAACCTACAACTACAGCCAAAGAAGAATTATCTTCAGCTGAAGCACCAAGAGTAACTGAAAATCCAACAGTTCAAAGACCAGAAGAACCCCTGTGACCATCTAGTCTGATGTCCTGTATAACACAGGCCATAGAATTTCCTCAAAATAATACTTGTTTGATCTACAACATGTCTCTTTTTAAAAATAACCAATCTTGATTAACAAGTTGCCAGTGATGGAAAATCCACCACAACCTTTAATAAATTATTTCAAGGATTAATTACCCTCACAGTTAAAAATCTGTGCCTTATTTCTAGTCTGAATTTGTGTAGCTTCAGCTTCTAGCAGCTAAATCTTCTTATACCTATGTAAAAATAATTGTTTCTTTGTTCACACAGTTTTGCAGATCCAAAATAGTTCTCCCAGTTGTGTGCGGCATATCATATTTTCCAAAACATCAGGGAGAAATTGTTATTCTCAGTTGCAAATTGATCAATGCTTTCTTGCTCATAAACACAGTAACATTTATTAACATTTATTTCCCACCCCCACCCCCACCCCCAAGTAGTGTTTAAAAGTCAGCTTTTATTTTCTAAATAAGATGATTCATGACAGGATAACTTTTATTTTTAGCTTACATCACTGAAGAATGATCTGTATATATTAGTCTGATAGTCTAGAATAGATTCAAGACATACAATATAGATTTGATGAACTGATACGCAACTTCATTGCTACCTGTTCTAGTTGGAGTTTAACAAGTTAGTTCAGATTCAGTAAATTATCTGAAGAGAATTAATCAAATAGTGAGCAGCAGAAAAACAAGTATTAAGAACCTGTAAGTAAGTTAATTTCTCATTATTTTTGAAGTATTACATTTGAAGCCATAGGATAGGAACTGTTTGCATAGGAATGGTGAGGGGTTACTACACGAAATAATCTATAGCTATCTCAAGTTTAGGTGTGAACTTGTCAAATCTGAAACATTAGACATAGTTGGATCTGGTCAGTATCTGAATGGGAACCTCTCAACAAAAAAAAGAGTTTAAAAAAATCAGGTATTGTAAGTTCTCTCTCATGTTTGTTATATTCACTAGTAGAGTCTAGTATTAACTAGTAAGCTTTCTAGGGTAGGGATTGTATCTTCCTGTTTGTATAGTACCTAACTCAATGGTACACATAATAAATAATAATAATGAGGGTACTGAAGAAAATCAAGTCTTTACAAAGGCAGCACTAGAAATATGGGTTATCTTGTTTCAGAGGTGTAGCTGTGTTAGTCTGTATCAGCAAAAACAACAAGGAGTCCTTGTGGCACCTTAGAGACTAACAAATGTATTTGGGCATAAGCTTTCATGGGCTATAACCCACTTCATCAGATACATGGAGTGAAAAATACAGCAGGCAGGTATAAATATACAGCACAGGAAAAGATGGGAGTGGCTTTACCAAGTGGTGGATCGGTGCTAACGAGGACAATTCAATCAGGGTGGATGTGGCCCATTCCCAACAGTTGACAAGATGGGGTGAATATCAACAGAGGCAAAATTACTTTTTGTAGTGACCCAGCCACTCCCAGTCTTTATTCAGGCCTAATTTGATGGTATCATGTTTGGAAATTAATTCAAGTTCTGCAGTTTCTTGTTGAAGTCTGTTTTTGAAGTTTTTTTTGTTAAAAAATGGCCACTTTTAAGTCTGTTATTGAGTGTCCAGGGTGACTGAAGAGCTCTGCTACTGGTTTTTGAATGTTACAATTCTTGATGTCTGATTCGTGTCCATTCATTCTTTTGCACGGAGACTGTCCGGTTTGGCCATTGTACATGGCAGAGGGGCATTGCTGGCACATCGTGGCATATATCACATTGGTAGATGTGCAGGTGAACGAGCCCCTGATGGTGTGGCTGATGTGGTTAGGTCCTATGATAGTGTCTCTTGAATAGATATGTGGACAGAATTGACAACAGGGTTTGTTGCACGGATTGGTTCCTGGATTAGTGTTTCTGTTGTGTGGTGTGTAGTTGCTGGTAAGTATTTGCTTCAGGTTGGGGGGCTGTCTGTAAGCAAGGACTGGCCTGTCTCCCAAGGTCTGTGAGAGTGAGGGATCATCCTTCAGGATAGGATGTAGATCCTTGATGATGCACTGGAGAGGTTTTAGTTGGAGGCTGTAGGTGATGGCTAGTGGCGTTCTGTTACTTTCTTTGTTGGGCCTGTCTTGTAGTAGGTGACTTCTGTGTACCTTTCTGGCGCTGTCAATCTGTTTCCTCAATTCCCCAGGTGGCTCTTGTAGTTTTAAGAATGCTTGATAGAGATCTGGAGGTGTTTGTCTCTGTCTGAGGGATTGGACCAAATGCGATTGTATCTCAGGGCTTAGCTGTAGACAATGGGATCGTGTGATGTGGTCTGGATGAAAGCTGGAGGCATGTAGGTAAGTATAGCGGTCAATAGGCTTTCGGTATAGGGTGGTGTTTATGTGACTGTAGCACTGTAGTGTCCAGGAAGTGGATCTCTTGTGTGGACTGGTCCAGGCTGAGAGTGATGAAATCCTGCATGTTCTTTTTCTTCCAGTATCTCCTCACAAAAAGCTGTGAATTTTCTGGCACTTGTTAATTTAATTAATATCCTTTAGGTAATTCAGAATGAGTTTACAGTGTGTTGATTTCATTTGACATTTTTGTTTTACTTTTCTGGTGTGAAGTAACAATAATCCTCCTTTTCTGTAACTGATCCCATTGTTATTTCTGAGCACCTTTTGTCCTATTGTTACTGTACATCTTCTAAGTATGGTATATTAAGTACTGTGATCTGTAAAAGAAAAGTAAATGCTTTCTGAAGTTGGATGAATCTCATGTGAAGTATAAAATCTCCCTTTGTCTCATTAGCAAAACTGGGTTTCTCCGTTTGTAACAATACAATAACATCCACTTCTTTAGTGGGCATCCTATTGGTTTATGTCTATTATGCTGAGTTTTTAAAACCCGGTATATTTAAATTTAACGGTATAAAAATGCAAAGATGATATTCTAATTCCCCTTCCTACTTTCTGTTTTTACATCCTACTGCCTTCAAATGTGTACTCCTAAAAAATCACTCAATTGCATGTAAAATACTTGTAAATAGTTTTTTAAATAATTGTTTCCCATTCATTAGTTTGAATGCACATTTAAACCAGATTTCAAGAAATGTATATTTTCATAAACATCACACATTTTAATTTGTTGTAGTATCGGAATTGCCAACATCTAGCAGTTGGTATTCACTATACTCATATTGTGCTTGTCAACAGTGAAGTAGATTATTAGTAAAAAGGATTAAAGGAACCTACATAAAATTTCACTTAAGAATACACTGCATAAACGTGCCAAGTCACACACAGTTAACTAGCATCAGTTAGTTAATACACACAGTATTTGACAGGTTGGTTGAAAACTAGAGATGGTCCATGGAGGTGATGATAAATCAAAGTGGCTGAGTAACTTTGGCTGAAGTAAAAAAGTAACCATGCCACTGAATGCTGACTTACATGGAGTAAAAATAGTAAACCTGCCAAAATAAAAAAAATCTGATCTAAATTATTAGAATTCATACCATACAATTCATCTATTGATACACTTGTTTAAAATGCCAGAAGGAAGCACAATATAATTAGAATATTCTGTAATCAAAGTGGTTCATTTCTGATTATGGGACTGTGCCCTGAGCATGCAATCCTATTATAATTTCTCCTTCTCTCAGCTCCACCCTCACTCCCCACCAGTACTGACTTCTAGCATTTTTTTCTTAGGGATGGGTTGATCCCGCCAGGCCTGGGGGAAAGGGAAAAGACTTCAGGCAGATCCACAAAGGGACTTAGGTGCCTAATCCCAGTTTTAGGCACTTCAGTTCCAGTTTTAAGCACCACTGCAATCCACAAAACGCCCTCTCAGCTGCCATCTAACCCTGTGGTCCCCGAACTCCCATGGGGCCTAAATTTTTGCTTTGCCTAAGTTTCTGCCTCTGGGCACGCACACTGCTGCCTCACTCTAGGGGTATGTCCACACTTATAATTCTACAGCGGTGTCACTGTCGCACTTCAGTGTAGACACTGACTACAGCGATGAGAGGGGTTCTCCCGTTGCTGTAGTTAATCCACCTCCCCAAACCGTGGTAGCTAGGTTGATGGAAGAATTCTTCCATCGACCTAGTGCTGTCTACACCAACGGTTAAGTCAGCCTAACGTTTTCTCTCAGGGATGTGGATTTTTCACACCCCTAAGAGACATAGCGATGCCAATGTAAGTTTTCAGTGTGGACAAGCTCTAGGTGTTCAGATGCCTGTCTCACATCTAAGCCCCAGTGTGATCTACAAATTGGGGAAAGATAGTTGGAGGAGCACCTGTCTTCCCTTTAGGGCCTGGTCCAGTAGGCATGCTCTGAGCCTAACTCCACGCAAAATGGCCTGGGGAAGAGACGGGGGAGGAGGAAGAGGCAGCCTCCTTTGTAACCTTTAGCCCAGTGGTTAGGGTACCTACCCAGGATGTGGCAGTCCTCTGTTCAATTCCTCCCTCTGCCTGATGAGGGGAAGGGATTTCCAATCTCTTGGGTGAGTGCCTTAGCCAATGAACTACAGAATGATTCTCACTCTCTCTGGCCCAATTAACATGCAGTTATTTAATTAAAGTGGAATGCTTCAACAAGAGATATATGGAGAGACCCACATCAGAATATCCCCGCATTCCAATGGCTAGGACACTCCCCTGCCTAAGAGATGGGGAGGCCCTGTTTTAATCCCTTCTCATCAAGCAGAGGGGGGAATTGAACTAAGGCCTCCCACATCTCAGGTGAGTTCCCTAACCACTCAGCTAAAGATTGTAAGAGATGCATAAAATGTATGGGTGTTTGTCACAGAATTGGTCTCACTATGCTGCAGACTATATGGGATTCTGCAAGTGACTTGATTAGTTTAGTTTTGTGAAATCATTTTAAAATTGAAATTCTCACTATAAAAATTGTCAAAGAATATTTTCTGAGTTTTCCTTATCAGATAAACACAGTGAAATACAGTATAAGTAGAATAATAACTGTTTTGCTTTGTTTTTGTTTTGTTTTTTTAATCTAAGGACATTTTCACTTTAACAGCAGTGGGGGCCTTACTGGCAAAAATCCCCTCCTTTTTCACCTATGAATTATAGCTGGGCCTTTCTTCGCTCCCTGGAGTTGTAGGAGGGACTGGTAGCTCTATGGAGAAAGAGATGCTTCTTGGAAGAGGCTGTATCTCCACTTCCATTGTGGAGCAAAAGCAGTAGCTCCCACTGGTAGCAGATACATTAATGTGGGCCTGTTTCCATTTCACTCCTTGTTGCAAGCAGCTGCAGGAAGGACCAGTCTTACATCTGGTCTACACTAGCACTTTTGTCGATACAATTTTGTCGCTCAGGGATGTGAAAAAACACATCCCTACCCAACATAAGTTACACCAACAGAAGCGCAGGTGTAGACAGTGATATGTCAGCAGGAAACATTCTCTCCCAGACAGAGCTACCCCTGCTTATTGGGGTGGTTTAATTATGCCAGTGGAAGAGCCCTCTCCCATCGGCACAGAGCGGCTACATGGGAGACCTTACAGCGGCTCAGCTGTATCAGTACAGCTGTGTGCTGTAAGGTCTGTAGTGTAGACATAGCTGAAGTCCAGTTTTACATCTTTCTTACTCTTTATTAGCCACCATCCACTTTATTAGTGGATGGTCAGGAGCCAGGAACTATATTGCACTCCTCGTCTCATGGGATAATGGCAATTTTTTTATTCTTTTTTGTTCACCCTGAACAAACAAGGAAATGATATTTCACTTGAAATGTAGCACTTGACACCTATGTCCAGGGTGACAATAGCTGCATTTCAAGAGGAGTACCATGAGACAACCTAGACTGAGGGAACTAAGGGCTTGTCTGCACGTACTTTCAGGGGTTTTTCATCTAGTTTAGTTAACTTGGTGCAGAAGGCTCTGTGAACTCTCACAGATTGCATGGCTTATGTCAATTGCATGGAAACCAGTTCCTAATTGACTGAAACCAATGTAAAATAAGTCTAGTCTAAACCAGAATGTGTCCACACAGCCTTTTGCACTGTCATAAGGCAGCCCTGTCTGGAGCACTCTCCTACGGCACAACAGGCTCGCCTGCCTCAGTTTCTCTCCTTTAGAATCCCATGAAATAATCCACAGTCTTTCCAAGTATAAATATGGACCTTGTGAGGTTAATTTATTCATAGGCACTGACTCCATGAGTGCTCCAGGGCTGGAGCACCCACAGGGAAAAAATAGTGGGTGCTGAGCACCCACCAGCAGCCCAGCCCCCAGCACCTCCCACCTACCAGTGGGCCCCATGGATCAGCACCTCCTCCTCCCTCCCTGCACCTCCCGTCCACCATGACCAGCTGTTTTGCAGCATGCAAGAGGCTGGGGAGGAGCGAGGACACGGCGCGCTCAGGGACAGAACTGGGCAGGAAGAGGCTGGGTGGGGGTAGAGTGGGAGCGGGAAGAGGAGGAGCATGAGTGGGGCCTAGGGGAAAGGGGTGGAGTGGAGGCAGGGCCTGGGGGCGAGCAACCCTTGGCACTCTGGAAAGTGAGCACCTCTGAATTTATTACAAAAGTTCCATACGCATAAATCATAAGAAGAGTCCCACAACCATAGTCTAGATTTCCTCCAGCATAGTCCAACAGTACATGCAACATTCTGTCCCAGCAGTCAGAGAGGTTTTCCCCAGCCAGTAAGCCGCGTACTTTGAATGTCGACCTCCCTGGAGCGCAACCCTGTTTTTCCCCGTGGCAACCCCCCAGCTTCTCTGCTGGGAGCATCCTAACCAGTGGAGCATCCCTCACTCTCCTTGGCCTCTCACGGTTCCTTTGGGTCCAGCTTCTTGCTCTGTGGATGTCGGGGGGTAAGCCTCTCCGCTGTTCTCCTGCCTTCAGCCCTCTCTGGCCCTTGGCTCTGGTTCTCCAGCTTAGACCCAGCAGGCAATTCTCCTCTGCTGCCCCTCCAGCCCTGCTCTGGCTTTGGGGTGCCAGCCAGCAAACCCCTCCTGCTGCTTTCCTGAACTTCAGCCTTCTCCCAGGTCCCAAATATACAGTCTCCTATACAATTCCTCCCTCTTCCCAGGGAGGGCCTGCAGCAAGCTTTCTTCTCCACAGCTTTCCCCCAAAGACCTGTGTCAGTTTCCTGGCTGATTCTTGCCAGGACTCTCTGACCTTTTATGTCCCCCAGGTGCTGCCCCACCCTCTTATTTGGCCAAATGGGAGCACCTGCTCTGGCATAGAGGCGCTGGTTCTATTGCTTGTACTGGGGCCAGCCATCCTGTGGCACACTATTAACTACATTGGTTCAAAAACCAATTTAAATTAAACCAATCTCACTTTCTTTTGTAGACAAGCCATTAATCAGTTTTAATTCAAACTTTTAGCTCTTTGGATGTACATTTATGTGGACAGATATTTTGGATTAAGAGTGTCTTAGTTTGATTTAGTTTAAATAGTTAAAATCAACTTAAATCCAAATAGGACACATTTAAGCTGAAATAAGAGTGTCTACACACAGACTTGCAGAAGAATAACAAAGGCTGTGAATTAAAACCAGTTTTTTGCCTTCTCTGTTTGCAGCAATACACTAGTTTACCTTGTCAGTTTTTAAATGGTTTAGTTAAATGAGTGCAACCCCTGTTTGGATATCTTTATTTTAGTTTAAGAATGGTTTAGTTTGGTTCATCTTAAATCAAACTGGATATAAGCAAGTATATCAAATCTATGTAATCCTATTTGAAACCAAAATATAAGCATTCACAATGTTTTTTGCACCTGTTAAACTAAATTGGCTTAAAATCATATTGTAGGGCTGGTCTACACTTAAAATTTATCCAAACCCCTGAGTGCTGTAACTATGGTGACCTAATGCCTGATACAGAGACAGCTAGGTCTACAAAAGAATGCTTTTGTCAGCCTAGCTACCATCACTTGGGTGGGGAGATGGAGTTCCTACAGTGACACAACAACTCCTTCCATTGACGTAGTCTGTGTCTACTTTATGGATTTACAGCGAAATAGGCCAGGTTTACACTACAGAGCTAGAGCAGTGTAACTGCATCACTCGGGGGTTGTGAAAAATCCACACTCCTGAGCAATATAGTTAGACCAACCTAACCACCCCATGTAGACAGCACCATATAAACAGGGGAGCTTCTCCCATTGGTATAGCTTCTGCCTCCCAGGGAGGTGGATTCACTGTGCCAATGGGAAAAGCTCTCTCATCAGTGTAAGCACTACAGTAGCACAACTGCGCCAATGCAGCCTTTTAAGTGTAGACCTGCCCATAGCTACAGCACCATAGCTACGCTTCAACAATGCTAGTAGTATAGGCGTAGCTTTAAATTAAACCAGTGCAACTTTATTGTGTAGATAATAGCCTTTTCGGTTACTTCAGTTCCAGTCTGTGTGTAAACCACTTGTCTACATAAGAGTGTTGCACTGGTTTAACTTAAATTGGTTTAAAATTTAAAATTGGTGCAAAATCCTTTGTAGACACTCTTATTTTCATTTAAAAGTGGCTTATTTCAGTTTATCTGAACTGGTAAAGAATCAGTTTAAGCTAAATTGATATATACCAGTCATCTCAGCCTGAAATCAGTGTGTACACACAAGGCATTTTACCTGTTTAATTACATTGGTTTAAAATCAAACCTTTAGTTAAATGGTTGCAAGTCTTTAGTTAAATGGTTGCAAGTTTATGTGTGGACATGGTCTAAGAAAAGTCAAAGTTCACTGTAATGCAAAGAAGGAATTCAGGACTTTTAGTCCACTTCACTATGGCTTTGTCTACACTAAAAGAAAAAAATTATAACCATAGACAGTTGTCAACAGTTGTCAGTGATGCAGTAGCACTAATGTAGGCTCTACTGTAGTGAGGACTCTTTGGACAGAATCAAGACAGAGTTCTTTATCTCTGTGTCATTAAAACTTCTGAGTCCTGTTAACACTAGGACTTACACCAGTGAAGCTGCACTATTGCTGGTATAGGAGTACACATTTTTCTAGTGCAGATGTCTCCTGTAGGTGGAATTTTGCTCTATCCAAATTAAACGTAAGTGGGTTCCACCATACATTGAATGTAGAAGAAGCAGCCAAGATTTTGAAAAGTGGTTAATGATTTGGGGTGCCTCCATTTTAGAATTTGAGAAACCTTTTCAGAAAGTGCAAAGTCTCCACTTCTGAACATCAGGCTACTTCTAGTGTCTCAAATGGGTATTCAGCAACTGAAGCATCCAAAATCACTTGTCAGTTTTAAAAATCTTGGCGATGGTTTCTAAAAAGCAAGTATAGAGTGTACATCATAATTTTGGGACATATATTTCCACTTTGCCAGCTTTCTGAACAAAGTGTAGTATTAGTGTGAAATGGATGAAGTTATTAACTACTCTTTAGTGTCTATCCAGCAGATCCAATGCTACATCCTGTAAGAACAGATTAAGGGCATATCTACACAGCACTTTCATCGTTAAAACTTTTGTCATTCAGGGGTGTGAAAAAAACACATACCCCAAATGACAGACGTTTTACCGGCAGAATGCGCCGGTGTGGACAGCGCTTCATCAGCAGGAGATGCTGTCCCAGTGATGAAGCTGCTGCCCCTCACTGGGGGTGGTTTTATTTTCTCACTAGGAGAGCTCTCTCTTGTTGACAAAGAGCCGCTACATCATGCACCTTGCAACGACACAGCTGCAGTGGCACAGCTGTGGTGTTCTAAGGTGTGCAGTTTAGACATAACGTTAATCTTACAGGTTTTTGTCTCTAATAATAGAGGAAACTTAGATAAGTGAGTTATTTTTAAAATGGAAATAAAAATAATTTGCATTACATAGGAAGAAGTTGCGATATAATATGCTTAAGGCTATGATTTTGTCATGGATATTTTTAGTCATGAACAGGTCACGGGCAATAAACAAGAAGTCACAGAAGCCCGTGACCTGTCCCTGATTTTTACTAAAAACATCCCTGACAAAATGGGGAGGGAGGATCCAGCACCCTGCTGCACCTTCCTCCCCCTCTCCCTCCCCCCCCCACAGTGGCTGGGAGCTGCAGGGACCCCATTGCCCAGTGGCTGGGAGGGGTCCCCCACCACCCAGCAGGGCTGAGAGCTGCTGGGGGGGCTCTGCCAACGGTGGAGTCTGGGGAGCTCTGGGGGCCCCCGGCTGCTGAGCAGCTCTGGGGTCCCTCTGTCACTGCCAGCGTCTGGGAGCCCTCCCTACCCCCAGCCACTGAGCAGCTCCGGGGTCTCTCTGCTGCCCATGGAGGCTGGTCTGCTGTGGGATCCCCAGTATCATGGAGGTCGCTGGAAATCATGGATTCTGTGACTCTTGCAACCTCTGTGACATAATCTTAGCCCCGCTAACTATTTTAAACATTACTTTCAAAATCTGAGTATTCCCTACTGAAAAAGTCACTTATTAAAAATATGGGCCAATGGCTGAAAAATAATGAAATGTTTGTTATCTGTATTATGCAAGCCATCAAACCTGAACATAAAAAAATGTGTACTACAAAGAATAATTTAAAACAAAGTACAATAGTCAGATCCGTATTTAAAATACCAATATTTTTCCATTTGCAGCTAAAGAAGAACATAAAACAGAAGAGAGCTGTTTGGAAAATGCACAAAAAAGGTAACTTCTCCAATCCTTTCAAACAGATATTTGACCAAAATGAAATATGTTATTGATTCTAGGAATTCAACAGGAATGAAATAGGAAAGGCTACTGTAGTTCAAAACAGTACTCAGTGTCATACTTTCTTATGTCGTGTTGCGGAATAGGATGTGAACCAAGTGGTTTGAACCAAATAATCTGAGTATGCAGTTTTAATTTTTTTTCCATAAGCGAATTGAATCTTGGTCTCTCAGAATAATTTAATAATTCAGTTTTGTTCAGTGAAAATGTACTGAGGTGCCATTTTCATAGAATCATAGAATATCAGGGTTGGAAGGGACCTCAGGAGGTCATGTAGTCCAACCCCCTGCTCAAAGCAGGACCGATCCCCGACGAAATCATCCCAGCCAGGGCTTTATCAAGCCTGACCTTAAAAACTTCTAAGGAAGGAGATTCCACCACCTCCCTAGGTAACGCATTCCAGTGTTTCACCACCCTCATAGTGAAAAAGTTTTTCCTAATATCCAACCTAAATCTCCCCCACTGCAACTTGAGACCATTACTCCTTGTTCTGTCATCTGCTACCACTGAGAACAGTCTAGAGCCATCCTCTTTGGAACCCCCTTTCAGGTAGTTGAAAGCAGCTATCAAATCCCACCTCATTCTTCTCTCCTGAAGACTAAACATCCCCAGTTCCCTCAGCCTCTCCTCATAAGTCATGTGTTCCAGTCCCCTAATCATTTTTGTTGCCCTCTGCTGGACTCTTTCCAATTTTTCCACATCCTTCTTGTAGTGTGGGGCCCAAAACTGGACACAGTACTCCAGATGAGGCCTCACCAATGTCGAATAGAGGGGCCTCATTTTACTCATTCATCACCTAGATTGCGAAATGGACCATACTAGAAGCTTGTGAAATTTAAAAAAAATTAATGTAAGAGCATTTATTCATGTCATATTTTGGTAAGGGGAGGCAGGCATAGGGAGGAAAAGTCAGTGAAGCCGATAGTTTCAAAATAGATTACAGATTGTATTACTCGTTAAATTTTGTTCATGTGGAGCTTCTACTTTCCATGTTGCTGTATGCTAGCTATACAGCTATTTGTAAATGAGCTGAATGAGACAAATTTTAGTTGTTAGCATTTTTAGTAGCTTTGTGCTGAAGATATTGCCTGGCTCTTGTACATGAAAAATGTTAGATTTATTCTTATCTGTAAAAACTACAGTTTCGGCTCGTCATGTTCTTTGAAGGGTTTTTGCAATATTCAAATAAGATTCAGTAAGCTCTAACTTGTTTAGGAGAATAGAGTTGACACAGGATAAAATATTTACTTCAGAAGTTTTGAAGGGCACACATAAATAACCCAAGTAATAGACAATATCAGACATGACATTGCTAATCCGGAAAAAGTACCGTATATACTCATTCATAAGCCAATTTTTTTTGGTAAAAAAGTGAAGCACCAGAGAGCGGGGGTCAGCTTATCAACGGTCATTATTACAAACAAACAGCAAAGCACAGGTATATTGCAATGCTTCTTGTCTCACTCCCAAGCCAAGAGTTATCTCTTTGGGAAAGTGAAGCCAGATCTTCAATGTCCAAATGAGGTTAGGCGCTTGTCTTAACATATTATCTGAAAGACAGATGTAGATTTGTCAGCACAAATTTAGTCCTGATGAGAAATAGCATATTCATCTTTATTGTGGCCTCCGTATGTGTGCATTGCTTTATATGCTTATCTTGCAGGCTTGAGATGTATATCTGATATGCAATATTGGAAAATGTAACATTTGAAAATGCTTTCATCTAAAACTGTTCAGAGTTATTGTGTCTCTTTTACTTTTTCTCCATGACTAACTAAAATTTTACATACAAGAATTTTCTGTTTTCCTTCTTAGAATGCAGTCAAATCTACTACTGGTATTATATTCATTAGCAAATCATTCACTGTTAAAGTGTGTTGTATCTGTGTAGCTCTAAAATAAAAGCCTTGCTACTCTGAGTTTAAAATGATGGATGGGTATTTACTAAAGTATTCCCATCTGTAGCTGTTAATTATTCTTTTCAATCTCCTAATATTAAGTGTGGAGACTGAAGGTGATTTAAATTAGCAAAGAGATAGTAATTCCCCATTACCAATAGTGCTTGAAAAAGAAAATATATGTCTGGATACTCAGCTTGCATGAATGAGCATAGCTCTGTTGAAGACAATGGAGATATGTCAGTATACCTCAGCTAAAGGTCTGGCTCAGGGTCTGTAGAATTTAAAAGTATAAAATTAAGATAATAAATTTTATACAGTCTAATTTTATTTGTACTGATCTCTTGCTAGTTATATGACAGGGCAGAGTCCTGAGTGTTTAAGTTCTTTACCTGTGATATATTTTACCCCAAATTTCTGTTATGGACTCTCAACCTTAATTCCATTTTAATAGTTTCTTGTTTCAGAGTTTCTTAGCATTTTTTAACCTATTCAAAATGTCATACATGAACAGTAAACAAACAAACAAACAAAAAGCAAAGAAAATCCTACCACATGATATTTGTAATGATTTGAATCTATACAATATCAGCCTTAAATCATTTAAAAAATCATTTAAACTATTAGCGTGAGATTCTCAGTTACGTTCTAGCTGCTTTGCACCATTCTGGTGCAGAGCAAAGCAGCTAGAGGTACTGATAAATTGGCCCTTACTTTGCAATTGGCTGATTGGTTTTAGTTATCTGGGAAACAGGTTTGGTTTTTTTTTATTTTAATTATTTTAAAAATATATAGGAAAATTTGCCAAGTAATCCTCCAGGATATGAAAGGATGTAGTTGAAAGGATCTATTATTCACTTTTAATGGGCAACAGTTATTTATAAAAGCCTGGAGGCAGACTGGGCAGTAGAAGGCACAAGGTGGGTGAGAGCAGGGCTATATAGGAGGGAGGGGTGATAGAGGATGAAATTGGGAAGAGGGGAAGGTGGAGGATTCAGTGGAAATGTTGAGGGTGGTGGATGGTTAGGCCAGGAATTTACTTTGGGGCCTGAGGTAGGGGACTGTGTGAGTGCAACTGGTGCTATATAAAGGTGGAACCTTAGAAGGAATTGTCTCCCTCCTATAATGGTTCCTCTTTTTCTCCTGCCTCCGCTCCCCTAGCAGGAGTTGCACAGTTAGGGCAATCAGATTTCCTTAACTCTGCCCCGTAGTGATACCATGTTATCAACTTTTAATTCTGATGAAGGCATTTTAGAATCTGTGATCCTCGATTATGTTAAACTGATTTTTAAAGATGCATCAGCTAGATATGAATTATTAACCTTAAATCATTTTCTAATTTTTAACTCTTATTCATATTCATTGAGTAGCTCTTGCTACTCAATGCCACTCTGGAGAAGCACAAGTAGCCAAAGTATACTGACCGGTTCAACTGAATTTCCAGGTGCTTTATTTTGCAAAGCAGCTACAGTATATGCTCTGGCTTCCCCAGAGTAACTGCTGTAATTTTGACAGGTTTCAGAGTAACAGCCGTGTTAGTTTGTATTCGCAAAATGAAAAGGAGTACTTGTGGCACCTTAGAGACTAACCAATTTATTTGAGCATTGGTTAGTCTCTAAGGTGCCACAAGTACTCCTTTTCTTTTTGCTATAATTTTGAGGCATATACTCTGTATTCTTCACACATAGCAAAGTGGTTAAAGCCCTGCTTTAAGTGCAAAACTCAACCTTAACCATGGAATTTCCATATAAACACATGGGGCTAGATACACAAAAAATTTAGGTGTGGCAACACTCAGCATCACCATGCATCCCCATGCCTAATTCTTAAAGCCTGGATTAGGCCTCTAGGCTCCCTGTACAATGAATAGAGGGAGAAAGGTGCAGCAGAATGAAATTGACAAAAGCCAGCATGCTAGGCAGCTCTTTCACCTAAACTAGCCAATGGGAGATGCCAACACAAGGAGTGAGTGCTAAACCCCATCCTTCTTTTGGAGATAAACATCTAAATCCAAGCTTCAGGGAGGCATTTGGGATTCTCAGTTGCAAACCCTCTATTGGAGTTAGGTGCCTGTGCTGTTACTGCAATAAATCCTGGGATTGGGGAAGGCTGTTTAGTGTATGCTCATCTATAGCGGCTCAAACTAGTAAATGTGCTCAGAGTTTGCCTACCAGATCGGACCCTGGAAGTGAGTTACCAGAGAAACGCCTGTCTTTCCCCAGTTTGTAAATCACTCTGGGACATATGTGTCTGGACACCTGGTGTGAGTTGCTGTGTCATGCTCATGGACAGAAACATATGTGCCCAGGGAAATTTTACTACAAACGTATAGGCGCTTTGTGAGTGTAGGCACCTATAGGATTTGGTGGCAACTGAATGAGGGATTTGTGAATTCCAGTGGGACCTGATTCTGGGATTTAGGTGTCTAAAGTATCAGTTAGGCACCTAAGTTCTTTTTATGACTCTGTCCCATAATGTGGATCTGTGTAAATGAATCCGCTAATAAGGGATGAGATATCTGCCCAAAGATGAGTTGAAGGCCATTTGTTGAACTTAAATTTTATTGTTTGTAGGCCATGTACACTTTTTAAAAAACCTTTTGTTTTCAAGTGTTTAGCTTCCTATATTCAAGAATTAAGAACCATCAGTAGATGTTAACAAGCACATTACTTCCCCTTCCCCAAATGTAGTTGGAGTTTCAAGAAAAGTGAATTCTCTTGAAAGATTTTCTTATGTTGCCTTTACTGTTAAGCCATGACATTGTTTTTAATCATTATCAGCAAAACTACCCTGACAGATATTTCTAATTTGGAAAGAAAACTGATTCAACCTTAACAAAAGCAAAAAGAATTTGTAGATTCTATTATTTCAGGTTGCACATCTCATAACCATGATCATGGAATCAATTACCTGTTTATCTGTGAAATGTGATACAATAATGGCTCAAATGCATATTGCACAATAACTTAAAATACCACAAAACTATGTTCAACAGGAAAAGAGTCTTTTAGAAATACTCAGATACACTGCAAAAGTGCTTTAGCTGTAATATAGAATAGTAACATATTACAACACTGGCAATAAAACTAGCCTATTACTGCTTTTATCAGCTTACTAGCCCCCTGGGAAGGCATGAATCGCTTTCGTTGTGTTATCTCTTTGCAGACTAGCTATTGGCACTGACTGTGGCATTTGTGCTGCTGCACTGAGCTCCCTGAAAGTCTCTAAACTAGAGATCAGGTGACACTTGATTTCCTTTTGGCAGCTAATTATTTCTGGTTTGGCATACAACTCTCCTGTCAGCCTTTAATCAGATAAATAACACCAAAATACCTCCCCTTTCAGCTTTGCAGAATAAAAATCTTAGTTAATAAGTTTAACTTGAAATTCAGGTAAATAAATAATGATTATTAAAAATGAGTGCCTTTTGCTTTGCATACATGACATCCGTGAGTGATGTCTTATGCGTGCACACAAAAATTCTTCTCCTAGGGGAAAAAAGTAGGTGTTGGAAGGTTAGTTACACTTGGCATGAATTGCTGCTATGGTTTCCAAAGTTAAGGGGAAGTTATGGTAATTATCAGCCTTGGCTACTGAGTCAGGAACCAACCCTCGGGGAAACTAAGCTTCCCCAATGGGTTTTACGTGTTGACAGTTTTTTTTCCCCTGTAGCTTTGAAGAAACAGTGGGATACTTTGGGATAAAGCCAAAGTCTGGTGAGAAGGACATCACACCAAACTACGTTTTCACTGTGTGGTACGAGTTCTGCAGTGACTTCAAGACCGTTTGGAAACGAGAGAATAAAAACATTTCCAAAGAAAGGTAAGGTTCTAATAAAGTCATTAATACTATTTCAGATGTCTGGGAAACTGTTCCTTCTCAACCGAACAAATTATACTCCCATATTTCACAGGCGTCATTGTTTTCTTTCAGATCAAATGGACATCAAGGAAAGATTATTCCCTCAGGGTACGCAGAAAAATTCACCAAAGGCATGCTGTCCCCACACAAAGATAAACACATATAATCTGATAAATTACACTTTCTTAACCCCTTCCAATTACTAGCTAGTAAAATGAAAGGGGAGCTATGCTAATTTGTAACAGATTGCTTCTCTGTGTATTTTCATGTTGAACTAGTCTAAATGAGGCGATATTGCTGTCGCAGACAGTACAGACAAATAAAAGTGAATGCTTTTCCAGTTAATATACTGCACTTGCATCAAAGGGAAGCCCCTGAGATTCAGGCCACACTTAGCACAGTGTTGAAGCCCCACACTGAATTTACAGCACCACTTCTGACTGTTGGTATCCTGCTGAGGACATCAAACTGCATGCCGCTAGATCTCACCACAGTCTCCTGATTTTATTAGTTTGAGTAAAAAAATAAAATAAAATAGAAACCCCACAGCTCTGAGCCTGATTTAAAAAAAAGAGAGAGGTTGAATCCTATTTTTAAAAAGAGAGGAAAAAAATCTGTTGTATGCAAATACCCCATGGGGATCACATATTTTTGCATTGAAAAAGTACTGAATGGGTTGTAGTACATTCAGACTTCGGAAAAAAATGGATAACACACTTTCAGTGCAAAATATAAATCTGGGTGCATATTCCAAATTCAACTCAGTAAAATAAGAAAACATATTTCTGGAGAACTATTGGTGAGAGTAGTAAACGCACTAGCGCTTAGGTTGTTCATTTTGCTCTAAATCAGAGTGAATTGTTGGATTGACTAGTTGGTATTGAACAGGTAAAAGCCAACTTTTAAAGACATGCCAGAAAAATCATAAATTCCCAAATATATTTAAGCCCCATGAATATATTTCAAATCTGGTGTTAATTGCCGATAATACAGTTTTAAAAAACTTAAATAGCATAGCATTCTGGATCATTCATTTTAACAGCATAAAAAAATCAATTACAATGTTTACATCATGTAACGTTTACAAGGGTATCTTTTATATTTGCTTGCGCCTGATTTGACATCTGAAACTATATAAAATCAGTTGGCATTTAGCAGACTTCCATAGACTTCCACAATACAATAGCTGGATGTATTTTCTGTTGAATCATGTCCTTTTAGTATCATTCCATTGCTAGTCATGAGGAATATAAATTAATGTACCAAAAAAAGATCGAGGCCACACATCCTTTCCTTTTTAATTTATATAGTACCAGGATTCTGATTGTATACCAATAACCCCTTCAAAGAAACTGGTTTAAATACCCATGTAAAGGCATAAACATAGCATTAGACATCTTAACAGAACTTCTCAACTATCTTTAATATATTATTTGCGCTATTTTGGTTTGTAAGTAAAACTATCCACCATCATTTTGCCTGTTTCATTGCTAAGATACTGTCAAAATCTATTTACAAATAAAAAGGTGGTACAGATCTCTGATCCATTCTGCTAATGGGTCTGATGTGATGTTTATTCCTGTTCATGAATATAAAGCTGTAGCCAGTAGAACACAAAGCACCAGGTTTTGAATTCGTAAACAATTCAGATTCACATAGATAATATTTTTTAGTTTGCGTCAAATTATTTTATTAGAATATCATTAACCTTGAGAAGGTTTGTTCGGATTTTTTTTCTTTAAATTTAAAACCTGGGTGATTCATCAAGACAGAGTGCTGCTGAAATGAAGAGCCTCATGAAATAACTAAATTAGAATGATGGAAAAACTGTTTTCATCATCTTGTAAAGTCATGACCCTTTAAAGTTTCTGTTTTACAAAGTGTGAGACTGACACTTCACCAACCGCTGTCCAGGAATAAAAGGTTGAAAGAAATTTAAGTACTAATCACTGTACATTGTGAAGGAGACTTTTTTAGTTTTGTTTTTACTGCAATGGTAAACTTTAATAACCTTAGTATGATAGGAATGGACAGCTGTCTTCTGTAGCTGGGTGAAGCTCATTAATTTGATGCACGATTTGTTTTGCATTTCTACATGTTTATAATTAAAATGTAAAAAAGAGACGTATTTATCAGTAACAAATTCTTCTTGGATCTAGGGAGGTAATATTGTAGAAGCAGAATAACTAGCTTTAGTCAATATTTTAAAACTTGGGTGTCAGCAATTAGACACTTAAATCTTTATTTAGGCACCTAAATAACTGACGCCTTAATAATCTTTGGAGGTAAATTCAATGTGAGCTGCAGATGTTTGGCTTATCTTTTCTCAGAATTATTCCTGTTATGTAGGTGTGTAAATGTGGATTTCATTGTCTAGATTTAGGAACCCAAATGTGAAGACTTTGCCCTGAGTTTTTTTCTGTCACCATCTAAAAATTTGATCGATTATAATTAATATAAAAATAAAAAAAGTGCAGTCTAGGTTTCCAATATGAGAAATCTTAAACAACTAAACTAAATATTTTTGGATTATTAAAAGGGCAGCTAAAGATTTCTAAAAGTACAGAAAAAGAGGTTAATAGTACCCTTAACTCAGTGATAGACTCAGCTGCAAGATCTTGTTTTGTCTAAAAACTACTTGACCTCTAAATGTAACAAAACTGTAGAAATCTAATTAGATTTCTATCCAACGTTTTTTAGTAGCAGAAACACTTTAACCATGCTGCCCTACACTTAACTGACCATGAAAATAAGTTAGCTGCTTGCAAAATATAGTTGAATTATTGTCTCTTTCCTGGACAAAATCTGCACATCATTTAGGAATCCGAAACAGAGTTATAGATGTCGATATTAAAACTACATGTGTATAATAAATAAATGACTGTAAAGATATATGTAGAATTTTTTCAAAATAAATTCCCTGTATAGGGATACTTTCTCTTTCAGACATACCATTTCCTCCAGTGTTAGTATGTAACTATAATACCATAAAATCTCCTTTGAAGATCACCTATTTGTAAAGAGAATCTGTCTAGAATGGCCACTTCCCCTTCATCTGCTACATGTATTTTCATGCACCATAATGCCAACCACATGTTGGGGACATTGAAGACTGTATTTTCCACAAGTCCAGTTATTTTATTGGCAGCTTTTTAATATGTACATCTGAATGTCCAAACTACGAAGTTTCTTCATACAGATCTTTTTCTTCTTTTTTCAAAAATTTCTCATGCTCGTTAAATTGAAGAATACATTTTGAGTTACAAAGCAAACAATATTTTGTGATAACAAGCTAGTATCTCTCCAGATTTATTTTATATTTAATTCTATTAAGAAACCCTTTGCACTGTCTTTTCTTGGATTGTTTGTGAGACTGCGACCATGCCCTGGACTGGGAAAATAAGTGGTAGGATGTGGCCCCAGGAGGCAAACTTATCAAGCACCCCAGTGTGCTCCGTTGCTGCCACTTGTAGGACCCCTGGGCCGAAGCCTGGGAGACAGGGAGAGTCCAGGCTTCCCCTATAAGCCAGCCACAAGGGTGGCATAACCCCTGACCTTGAGTTAAGAAGAGTGAAGACATTGTAAGCCCTAAAGTAAGGGGGCTTTGTGGGTCCGGAGTTGGGCTGGACACTCCTTTTTTGCAGGACGTTGGACTTCTATATTTTCTTGAACTCTGTTACGCAGAAAAAGGGTGGACTTCAACAATGACCTGGACAGAGGGCCAAGTTACCAGCTACCAAAAGAGGGTGACCCCTGGTAGGGGATGCTAGAGACAGGGGAGAGTTGTAATCCGGAGACCTAACCACTAAGTGGTACCACCAGTCAGCCCAATCCTATCACAAGCTCAGCCTAGCAAAAAGAAGGCTGTGAGGTGGTATGATTGCTCTCAATAAATACATCATGGGTAAACACCAAGAAAGGTAAAGAGTTATTCAAACTAAAGAACAATGTTGGCATGCACAAGAACAAATGGGTATACTCAGGCTGAAAATTAGAAGGTTTCTAACGATCAGAAGAGTGAGGTTCTGGAACAGCCTCCCAATAGTTCTGGGGGAAAAAACACTTAATTCATTTCAAGAGAGCAGGAAAAGTATATGTGTGGGATTGTATGTCAGGGTTGTTTACGATGGTGTGGGGCAGGGTTGTGGGGCAGCCCTGGTTGTTCTTTCTGGTTTATGTCTTGCATTCTTAAAGCTCATGCGTCAGGGCTTCAGCCAGTCACCTGTAACAGTCAGAAAGGCATTTCCTCCCCCTTTACCCCCTGCCCCCCCCCCAAAAAAATCTGATTTCCTTTTTTGTCTCCTTCCTCTGAAGCATCAGAGATGGTCACAGCTGGAGATGGGACATTGGACAGGGTGGGCCAGTGCTCTGAGGTGGCAGCGAGCACTCTCTCTCCCATGTTTGGCTGGCTGGTTCTTGCTCACATGCTCAGGTCTAACTGAGTGCCATATGTGGGATTAGGAAGGAATTATCAGGGTTTTTTGCCACCTTTTGCACCATGAAAGTCCAGGGCACTTGCTGGGATTATCTCGGTATAGCTCATTTAATTGTTGCCCCACCATTGCAGGAGGCCTTGATCCCTGGTGCACCTCAGTCCCTTTTATTCTCTACCTGTGGCATATAATAATTTAGTCTTCTGTGGGCTGTAATACTAATTTTGGTTGTTGAGTTAGTGTGGGGGATGTTGGCCACTTGAGATACACAGGATGTCAGATTGGATGATTTGGGGGTCCCTTCTGGCCTTAAACTGTCCAATTCTATGACCAGTTTTGGTTTTCAGTTTCACTCAAAACACTAGTCCTTGTCCTAGCTAAGCATTAGCAAGTTATCTTCTTGGAGTTTCACCCATGAAAGCAAGCACAATGGTAGTGTACATATTTTATTTTTAAAAATATTATCTTAACTACAAAAAGATTGCAATTAAAATCCTTTACATGTTTCTCAAAAGTCATTTTTCAAAAAAAAAAAAACCAATGAAATTTAATATGATGGTGATCTTACTTCTATATAGAGCCAAAAGCATTTAACATTTTAACTGACTGTACAAACTATTTCTCCTGGACATCCTATCTAATCTGTCATAATTATCATGACACCCACACAGCACCAGTGGAATGGCCTGGGGAAGTTGCTAATTAGCACTGAGCTGTGCTACATATTCATTTAGAACAAGAGCCAGATGAAACTTCAGTGAGAATTTAAGTAGGCTGAAGTTAATTATTCATGTTGTAATTTGCCCGGGAAGCATACCAAGTGTAACACCAGACAAAAAAAGCACTAGGATTCTTGTGTTCAGGGCCAAGTGATCAGGACTTCAGGTTTACATCTCATCCAAAGAATCACAAAGCGAGACTCTGCTTAGTTTGTGAGAACTATTCGAATCACAGTGGAAGGTGATATGGCTTTAAACTGTATGGTATTAATAGTTATTACAGGTTTGTAAAAAATTAATTCTATCTTATGATACTTTTATACTATCATGGTGCTCACAGTAAACTATGGATATCTTATTTATCAGCTTCTGATGGGGAAAACAGTTAAAATTATTATTTTCAATATTATGTGCAGTTTGTAGGCAAGTCATTTCAATGTCACTCACCATGTGTTCATCCCACCGATAGTGCAATCAGGTTTTGATCCTGATTAGAGCGGCTGAACGTTACTGAAATACTGCTGTTGTTAATAATCTGGTTGGCATTTTATTAGACCTTCCACGTTGTCAGTGTGTTAATGACAGCATAACACATTGTCTCATGAATGCCACATATAGTTTCACAATATTACTGGAATCTGGCCTCCTTACAGTTTTTAGAAGATTGTACATTGCAAATCACATTTAAACTAAATATTACTATTTCCTCATGAGTTCTTAGGGTTTGAACAGTACGAATACCAGTGTCACTGCCATCTGTTCTACTGTAAAAAAGGGAAAGTGTTAGTGACCCTCTTCTCATTACTGGGGTAACCTTCTCCCTTCCCAGCTTTTCTTCACCTTCCTCCCCCCACCCCATATAAGCTTCAGAGATACCGCTTTTTACTTCTGATCTCTTCCATGTTGTTCATACATTATCCAAAACAATGGATGGCAATCAGTGTGAGGTTCTACTTGTTGCTGTCTTTGTGACTGTGGTGACTGTTTTTTGTATTATGGTAGAACCCATTATGCTAGGCACAATACTGACACACACATGATGGTCTCTGCCCCAAATATCTTATCTAAATATATGATGGGAGGCAACAGGTGGAGACAAAAAATGGGATTATGCTTAGTGTAATGAGCGGCAGCTGAGGTACACCAGTAGTTTAACCATTGTCAAGTGTTTTATAGGCATCACAACCTAAGTGAGTTTTAAGGAGAGATTTGAAAGATGATAATTAGATTGCTTTGCCGATTTTTTTTTCAGGGCATTCCTCCCAGACATAAGGAACAGCCTAGAAAACAGGTGAAGATGCTTGTGGGAAAATTTGACCAAAGGACATTAAAGGCTGGCATCATTCGCAGAGTGAAGTCAGAGTCTGACTGCTCTACATACTTCCCTTCACTCTCAAAGCTCTATCTGGTACTTTGTGCATGAGTGAAGGGGAAAAAGGGAGCCAAATGGAGGGATGCAAAGAATGTTGTGATGTGGTCAAAGTGTTGAGTTTTGCATTTTTGCAGCAACATTTTGAATGGATTTAAGGGTGTCAAGATGGCATTTGTGTAGACCAGAAAGGAGGCGATTGCCATAGTCAAGATACAAGGTAATGAGGGCTTGTACCAGAATTTTAGCAGGATGAACAGAGGATGGATCTTAGAGATGTTTTGCAGGAAGAGCTGTCAGGGTGGATATGGTTTAGAGTGAGGGACAAGAGAAAGAGGATGCACAGATTACAAGCCTGAGTGGCAGGGAGGATAGTGTTGGTGTCCACAGAATATGAGAAAATGGTGTGTGCCTTCCTTGCAAGGTCCTCTGTCAGAATTCCTGTTCCTGAAAGAAAAAACATGTATTCTCTGTTGCTCTTCTGCACCTGCTGTTTCCCGGTACATAAAATTATATTTTCTCCTCTCGGCTACAGTGTGAAGTCTGTGGTGTTGTCATATTTAACCCATATTCAGATGAACCAGCAACAGAGGATGTGGAAGTAACAGCATGCCTTCCAGCAGTAGATCCTTAAAGAAATTAAAAATAGGCTATCTGCATCAGCAATTTTAGGACTGGAGACAAACTTCATCGGCCTAGACAGACAAATACTTTTTGACTATATTCTTTTATTGGTTTCATAAAATATAGTATGGACATATTTAAAATTCAGCTTACAGTATATAAAATCTAGATAAATGTTGCAAATATGTCAATTTTCATTACATAAAAACCCATGATATACTGTGAAATGGTCGGTTTTGTAAAATTTAACCAGGTGTAATATACTGTCTAACCCAGTGGTTCTTAACCTGGGGTGCACACATCCCCTGTGGGTGCGAGATGCCCTTTATGGGGGTGTGAGACATGCCAGATTTTTTTAGAAGGTAAATCATTGAAAACACAAATTAAGCACAGGCACGTAAGTACAACTACTTTGTTTCATCAAACCTATGTATTTATTAACATTATACATTTTTAACGATTACTGTAATATACAAACAAAAAAATATATCTAGGTTTAAAGAACTGACCTACTTCAATGATTTTTGATAAGGGGTGCAAGAACATATTTTGAGAACCAAAGGCGTGCAGGCTGCAGTAAAAGTTAAGAATTCTAACCTGTACATTACTTTAAATGTGTGCACTAAATTTTATGAACTTTTGAACAGGAATAGTGTCATCTACTGACTAGTAGCAGCGGTGGAAAGAAGGGAATGCACAGTCCTGTTAATTCACAGTAAGAGTTGTGGAGGGGGAGCAGTGGATTCTGCTCAGAAATTCATGAAGTCCTGAAAGACTGTGGCTATGCCCTGCTCCCCACCCCACCCCCACTCCGCCCGCTCAACCCTTGAATGCCAGCAGAGCCCTGACAACATGGAGCAGGTGTAGAGAGAATTGCATGGGCTCAAGAAAGAGGAAAACATGCTGTGTTTGCTTCTATCGTATCTTTGGGTTTTAGAGTCACAGAGTGGAGCATAGGGGTGAGTGGTGATAATATCAACCTTTATCCTCCCAGCCCTTGTTTGCTCCTGTGGAGATGGAAGTTGTTTTTGTGAGCTTATGGAGAAAACATTTTAAATATGTAAAATACTATGTTTAGTTTTATGTTTCTATTCCCTACAATTACTGAATAACAAATTATGTTTTTAATGAAAAATAATGGCCAAATTTTACAGCAGTGGCCTCTGATTTTGGTGCCTCAATTATTTGGGCACCTTGGTCTGATTTTCAGAGACACTGAACACCCAGAACTCCCAACTAGGAGCGCAGATGTGACTTTATTTCACATTACTTGGGGTAACTCAAAAGAGTTTCAGGTAAAATAATGGAATCATGATTTATCGGTTTAAAAATATGTAGCTCCATTTTTGTCACTTTCATCAGTTTTGTTTTTCAAAGTAATGTGCCAGAGTTTAAAGGATCGTTTAATATTAGTTTTATATGTATATTATATTTATGTATGTTATTAAATATAATATACATTTATAAGTATATTATTCCTCCTGTATTCATTAGGATAATTTGATTTCTCTTGCTCAGAGATGACTGATGATAGTTCTTCCTTCGAACAGATTCACATTACAGCTGGTCAGATTTTGTGATTTTTACCAACTGCATTCCTTAAAGTTTCCTCTTTTCTTAAAACACACAGAACTATGTTTAATGTCTAGACATGAGCTGTGTCATTCATTGATTAATTCTGCCCAAACATATAATATGTAAGAAAAGATATTAAACCTTTCATCATGAAATGTGGTTTTCACAATTCAGTGTTCCAATGTGAAGCCCCAACAAAAACAAATCTTTTGCTGTGGTTTCCACATAGTACTGATTTTTGACTTGCAGATATATGCTTGTGATTGGGTGAATAATAGACTATATGGGCTTCCTGTTAGAATGGCAAAAATAGGACAGGATAAAAAATAAACAGCCGGTTAGTGGAAGAAGCACATTAAAATTAGTTTCACCATGGTTGCTGATCTAAACAGACAGATCTGCTTGGCCTGATGGTGTGTTCTTAAATTACAGGTGCAATTGTCGTAGAATGGTCTGGTATGCTGTAGAAGGGGGGGCAGTTCTACTTCCTGTGAAAGTACTGAAAGGACTGCTATGGACTGCAGTGGGAGCTGGAGAGGAAGGGAAAATACTGAAAGAGAAAAACAGTGAAAAACTCTCAAAACTCAGTCCTCTGTGAAGAAGCTCAACTTTCAGACTATTTTACAATTATTAATGCTTAGTCTTCTGTCCCCCTTGGGTATGTCCACACCGCAATGTAAGACCAGGGGTAGTAGAACTCAAGTTAACAGCGTCTGAGATGGTTAATGTGGGGCTTGAGCATCTATACTCATTTATAACCCCAGGTTAGGAATTACTGAATCTTGGGTTCCAAACTGGGGCTTAACTGTCTGCACTGCATCATATAGGCCCAAGTCCAACCACCCATGTCCCAAACTGCTAGTGCCTTCCCAAAACATGGGCCGGTCTAGTCCTCTGTTCATGGTGCAGTATGGGAAAACTTGACTGCCCACCAAACTTGACTGTCCAGAGGACAACAAAGGTAGGCCCATGTCATTGTGGGATTCTGTTGGTGGATTCACAGAGCACAAGTCCAGTAGGACTGTGTCTACACTGCAAATCAACAGGGCTTGAACTCTGGGTCCAGTTTGACTCAGGGTCAGACCTTCCACCTCTGTGCGTCCTGGGACCTTGTGGCCGAGCCCTGGGTTAGCACAATTTGTAGATGAAGGAGGGGGAGGTTAGGCTTGAGCCTGTGTTCAAACCTCTGGCTTGCATTGCAGTGTAGACATATCCCTTGAGACACACAGTCCCCAGACTGTTTATGAAAGGTAAATTATCACTTTTATTGACATGTCATAACAGCAAGAACCCACCCGCAAATCAGAAATACTAAACAAGAAATGCCGCATCCAATTTAACAAAAATGTACAGTGCTGCCCTTGCAAGGTAGCCAAACCTCTCTCTCTTTTTTTGTTGGGGACTTCCTGCTTGGGATGGATTGGCAGATCAATACCCCCACATCGCCTCACACGGTGTTAACAGAGAGGTGCCGCTGTGTCCATCAGCAGGGCACCTCTTATGGTGTCTCACTCTCCGTCACGGCTTCTCCACCATCTCTGCTGTCTGTGGGCACCCGCGTCGCTCCTGGACCACGGCATCCTCTTCAGGGCACGGCCCTCTGGCTGTGCCCCAACTCCATTGTCTCCTGCCTTCTGCGGGGAACCAGCAGTCATTCGCCTGGCCTCTCGCCACAGTGGCAAATTGCAGCCCCTAGTGCCCCTCGCTCAGGGGAAAACAGCAGTCCTTTGCCTGCCCACTTCCTTCGGCAGCCAGTGGAGCAAAGGTGGGGGCCTAGGCCTGCCTCTTGGCCCCAACCCAGGGACCCTATAGCTGGCAGCTGCTCACTGCCTCTCCTTCTCCTCTGCCACTACCTGCTGTTCTTGGGTCACTTCCCCATAGCCCCAGCACCTACTCGGCCCCTGTATCAAGGCCACAGTCTGGGAGCCAGCCAGACTGGAGCTCCACTTGCTCCCCTGACCCGACCCAGCACTGCTCTGTCCCAGGTACATCTCTCTACAGGCAGCCAGTCCTTCCCCCTCAAGCTGCAGGGAGAGATGCAGCTCATCTCTGCCCTGCAGCCTTTCTTATACAGCCCAGCCTGGCCCTGATTGGCTGCTTCTAAGCCTTCCTCTGATTGGCTGGGTTCTGCGCCGCCACTCTAAGTGCTGCTATTAACCCTTTGGCAGCCAGTGAGGGGCAGTTGCCCCATCACACCCCATTATCACATCTACCTGGTTATTTTAGTTCATTCATGATTTTCCTACTGCTTAGGGAGTTCTTTGGCTGTCAGATCCTGCCCCGCCCCCATCTCCAGGTTGATGACTCATTTAACACGACGAACAAGTGAGCTCAAATAACAAGACAAAGTGGGCACCTATTCATTTTATTTATTTATTTGGTAAGCCGCACAACCTGTTCATTCTCCAGTGACTCTCAAGCAGGCTGAGACCCTTATATTATTAGTCTTGTCAAACCACATTAGTAATGTTTTCTAGAAGTCCTCTTCAGCTGTTTTTCTGGCCATCCTATTGAACAAAAGGGTTATAGACTGCTCCCCTACTCTCAGGAATACCTTTTCCTTTCACCTCATCTCTGTAAAGTGTACAATATTAAACTGACCATCTTCATTAGTACTTAATATCACTGCAGTTACTGTCCGACAAGTAAAAAGGGATATTTAGTGGGATTTATTTGTTTAACTTCCAGTTTGACGTTCTGTTGCCTGACTTTTGTTTTATTGTAAATTGAGAAGAAGTAATTGACAAACAGTTAAAATAAGCAAGGAAGTTTATACTTTTATAGCAAGGAGTACAGCAATTTAAGTCTATATAAATTCTCATAAACTGCATTTAACTTCTTAAAGGACTTGCTTTATGACACATTAAATAGTTTATTTTAAGGTGATTAAAATAATAGTATGTGGTATGATATCCCTGCAAATCGGTTATTTACATAGTATCTCCACTTAAGACAATGACAGACAATAATTAAGAGTTTATTCCTGTCTATGCAAATGAACTTTATCTCTAGTTTTACTTTTTGTGTATCATACTAATCTCTGAGCCAAATCACACAAGCCATGTACTTCACTTACTACTTATTTGTAGCATTTTAGCTGGAAAGAATTTCAGATACTATTTCATGATCATTACATTCATTATACAAGTGGCAACAACATTTCTGTTTACACCAAGTGAAGAGGGCAGAAAATGGACACAATAAGCCGAGAAAGGGTAGTGCTGCATATTTTATTTATAACATCCATGCAGCTGTAAGCATAACTGGCTAATTAAGCTTGCCTAGTAATCAGTCTGACTTGTGCTTATAGCCATGTATTATGTGTGTGTTTATTTGGGTATTCTATTAAAAAAAAAAAAAAAAAAGGGTGGTTCCCGTGGTACACACATGCTACTTTAGAGGTTCATACAGCTCCAAAGTGTATTGTAAATATTGGTAATTTTTTCTGGAAAGCTACCAGAACTTTAAATAGGCAAAGGTGTTTTCCCATTTTCAGATTTATTTTATTTTTTAAAAAGTGGAATATACAAGTGGGACGAGGGATTAGACAATAGCTGCCTTCAGCTAACTCTCTTTTGCATTGTTAATTTTCACTTCATTTTATTTTAGCCAATTCTAGGCTAGTATTTCAACACACTAGTAGCAGTATCATTTCCAAGAGTAGGTGGGGGCTGCTATTATTTATAAAGCCTCTTCACAGTGTGGTTATTTTACTGACCTAATTACTGAACTAACCACTTTCTTATAACTAGGGCAACTCAATTTAAAAAATAATGAATAGTTAAGTCTGTCTTAAATTTTTTCTTGTGGTGCTGAGACTCCATGCTAATCCTTACCTGTCACACATTCACGAACCTATAGTGCACACCAGCAGGATCTACACAGACCAATGAATGCACAACACATTAGTGTGCTTTAGAAATCATGGCCCCATAGTGCATATTACAGCACCATGTGGACAAGCCCTTTGTTTCATAAAAGTGATATGGTAAGCAACATATTATTCTGTTTCAACTAGACAAGCTTTTCAGTTCTGCACTAATATCAGACAGGTAAGCATTAGCAGGTATAGTAGAACCTCCTTTACAAAAACCTGCGGGAATAGAGGCTGTTTGTAACTCTGAAATGTTCATAACTCAGAACAAAACCTTATAGTTGTTCTTTCAAAAGTTTTCAACTGAACGTGGACAGAATACAGCTTTGAAACTTTACTATGCAGAAGAAAAATGCTGCTTTTAACCACCTTAATTTAATTGAAACAAGCACAGAAACAGTTTCCTTCCATTGTCACGCCTTTTTTTTAATGTTCATTTTTTTAGTAGTTTACATTTAGCACAGTTCTGCACTGTATTTGCTTTGTGTGTGTGTGTGTCTCCTTGCTGCTGTCTGATTGTGTACTTTCTGTTCCAGATGAGGTGTGTGGTTGACCTGTCAGTTAGTAACCCTGGTGTTCATAACTCTGAGGTTCTACTGTAGTCTCAGCACCATAAATACATCATTTAAGATGACCTTACTTATTCATGATTTTTTATCTTGAGTTTATCATCTCCAAGATTCTCTGTGGTTAAGATGTTCGCTCAGTTTATTTTGTAGTTGTTTGGAAAAAGCCCATAGTGCCAGTACAACAACCATAAGTGCAGGGAGGGAGAGAAATTTAGGACTTACCTAAATAGGTGGTCCAAAATGAGGGCGTTCGTAGAATCCTGAACATCCCAGTTTGGTCCTACTGTATCTAAACATAGTAACTGCCTTTAAAAAATGAGGGGCACTTCTTTGCCATTATAACCTATGCAGTTATGAGGTGTGTACTCTCCAATGACTAGCAGTCATCTTGTCATTAAAAAGCAAACCTCATTTGCGATCTGAGAGTTGTGAAGAGGTGACCTAGGGAGCATGTTAAAAGTTCAATAACTTGTAGACATCCGGACACGCTAATAAAATAAGTATTATAGTTTATAAGAACAAAAGGTATCACTAAAACTGTAAACAAACTTGATATTGTGTAAACCAAACCTCATATCAGTCTAACTTAAGGTGTTTCTATAGCATCTATCAACATAGAATGTAAGTGGTGTTGGAAGTAAGGCTTCTTAAAAGTAACTTCACTGTTCCCTCATGCTCTTAGGCATTCGCAAGGAAAAAAAGAAGTTCCAAATGCTAACAATTGTCCAACAGAAGCTTCCAAAATACATAGTTCAAACAAGGAATGTTATGTTTTAAAAATGAATTAGACACTGATAAACACTGCAACATATTTATTAATATATTTTAATAAAAATGTTAGGAATCCCAACTGCTGCTGGAGGAATGCGCTACACAGTGGTACAAGAGGGAAGGAAGTCCATGTCAGTAATTGCAGAACTAATCCACATTACTTCTTGCTTTACATGGAAAATTCTTCCAAAATTTAGTGTGTCAAAGCCAGTTTGAACTGGTTTTGGTATTTTAAATACTTTATTGGCTGGGCATAGAAACAGGAAAAATTAAGTAAAAGGAGAAGGTAAAATTGGTCAGTATGACAGTGCCAAGAACTCTAAAGTTTATAAGAAAAAACTGTTTCGGTGTATGGTAGTAGAAATTGGGTTGTCTTTTTGTAATCAAAATGTACTTGCAATTTCCTTTCCTCTTGGACTTTCCGGACTAAAGTATAAACCAAGTGTCTACACCCTCCGAGCGTTAGTGATATGGAAAGTTGGAAGGGTACAATCTCTGGGATGGGGTGTAGGAGAGGTTAATAGAAAAAAGTGCAGTTTTGTGTAGAGAAAACTGTCTGATTTCACAGGATAACATTAAATTTCAGATTTCATAAGCACATGTTTTAATGGCCAGTATCAGACAAATCGTGCTTGAGGGGGAAAAAAATCCTTCGTGATCTCTTTCTCCTAAAGTCCCTGTGTGTTCTTTTCCCTTCTCCCTCTGCTGCTCTCAGCAGACTGGCTTGCAACCTTTGTCTGATATCAGACCAGCAGGCTCTAGCCAAGACCCTCTCCTCACTTGCCTTGTGCACTCCCTTCTCTACTTCAGTGAGATTGATCACTTGATAGCATTTAAGACTTTTCCCTGTGTATGTTCAGTAAGGAAAAACCTAGCAGGCCATTTTAATTTCAGTTTTTTCCTACAGAGGTTTCATGTTTATCACAGCAAAAAGTAAGTTTAATATTTTCTGTGACAGCTCTGAAAATAATAGTTATGAGAAGACAGATTAATTTAAAATCCACTTAAGAGGTACCAAAATGTACACAAATGATCAGCCAGCTAGTGTGTGTTTTGCTTTTAGAATAGGGGTATCCTCTTGCCTGTGTGCTATAATTGCTCTGTGGTGTGGGGAGGAGTTCTGTAAAACCTGGCTCCTTCTAAGAGAACCACATGGATGAATCCCCCCACCCACACAATGCGCCACTGATTTTGGTGGGGCTCCACGTGAGTGTGGGGGCTTGCCCGTGTGCATTGCATAGCAGGATCAGGGCCTAAGTCCTTCCATTTTTTATTTTCCTCTCTGGTTGAGAATTCATTTACATCTGCTGCTATAATATTTTAGTAGGTGCAACTGAACAAATTTTAGTTAATAACACTGGCTCATTATTTAGACTAGATGTTGCTGTTCGTCTTTGCCTTGTGTTCTTTTAGTCCCATCATTCACTGAGCAATGCTCTTAAAGAAACCAGAGATGGTGGTTGATGCATGTGTAAGTATACCAGTCAGATGTAAAACAGTTTTGTTTTCTTGTGTCTAATAGTATATTTTGTGGTGTATTTTGTTTCAGACTGAAAGAGGCTCAGCAATTCGTAAGCAAGTTAACTGAAGAGAAAAAGGTTGAAACAAAGAAAATCAATCCCATGGCTAGTCTGGTATGATATATTCTTCAGCCATAACCCACTGGGAAACTGCTTTGCATTTCTCGTCGATGTGTCGCTAGTAGCATGCATGTTTAATCAGTGGGAAAGCGGCAAACTGATAATTGGTCCAGGGGGAAAATCTTTAAGGTCTCGCCTACGGTGGTGTAACAACTGAGTTTAGAAATGGGGTTTAAACCTTATTTAAAGCCTCTTGTGGCCAACTCTGGCTGTAACATGGTTTGAACAGCAAAGTATGGAAGAAGCCACTATTCTTGTCTCTTTCTCACAAGTCTCTGTGCCTTTTTCCCTGCCACCCTTTAGAATGCTCTATCCAGACCTATTCAAAAAGCCCCCTTCTTGTCTTGATTCAGACCTCTCCTAAAGACTCTCTTCTGACATCTCCCCTTGTTAAGTGAGGGGGGAATTTTTTAAAAATTAACAGCCCAACATCATATCATTTACCCTTGTCCTTTCTGGCCACTTCTTTGTTTATGAGCCTTATTTTTTGTTGTACCTTGTCAAATTTACACTGTGTTGTCTTTGGGCAGGAACTGAGCGTTATCTGTTTTTTGTGAGGCACTTAGGCTTGAGCAAAATTATCTTAATATGCATAGGCCTAAAGCATACTGGCCAGCGAAACCACGGCTAAGAATCATGTTTGGCCACAATAACCATGCTTAAGAATAGTTTTTAAACTGTGTTGTTACATAGGTCTAAAACTGATCAAGAATATGGGATGTAGTAAATAGGATGAAATTCAATAAGGACAAATGCAAAGTACTCCACTTGGGAAGGAACAATCAGTTGCACACATACAAAATGGGAAATGACTGCCTAGGAAGGAGTACTGCGGAAAGGGATCTGGCGGTCATAGTGGATCGCAAGCTAAATATGAGTCAACAGTATAACACAGTTGCAAAAAAATCAAACATCATTCTGGAATGTATTAGCAGGAGTGTTATAAGCAAGACATGAGAAGGAATTCTTCCACTCTACTCCGTGCTGATTAGGCTTTAATTGTGTCCAGTTCTGGGCACCACACTTCATGAAGGATGTGGACAAATTGGAGAAAGTCCAGAGAAGAGCAACAAAAATGATTAAAGGTCTAGAAAACATAACCGATGAGGGAAGATTGAAAAATTTGGGTTTGTTTAGTCTGGTGAAGAGAAAACTGAGGGGGGACATGATAACAGTTTTCAAGTACATTAAAGGTTGTTATAAGGAGGAAGGAGAAAAATTATTCTCCTTAACCTTTGAGGATAAGACAATAAACAATGGCTTTAAATTGCAGCAAGGGCACTTTAAGTTGGACATTAGGAAAAACTTCCTAACTGTCAGGGTGATTAAGCACTGGAATAAATTGCCTAGGGAGGTTGGAGATTTTAAGAGCAGGTTAGACAAACAGCTGTCAGGGATGGTCTAGATCAGGGGTGGGCAAACTTTTTGGCCTAAGGACCACATCTGGATATAGAAATTGTATGGCGGGCCATGAACGCTCACAAAATTGGGGTTGGGGTTGAGGGCTCTGGCTAGGGTGGGGGCTCTGGGTGGGGCCAGAAATGAGGAGTTAAAGGTGTGGGAGGGGGCTTCGGGCTGGGGCATGGGGGGCATGGCAGGGGGCGGGCAATATATAATAATTCTCTTCTCCAAAATCTGATTAGCATTTTTGGTACGTTTCCACTCTAATAATTTTGGACACATGGAAGTAAGTGGAATATTGTCATAAACTGCACTGAGATTTTTGTTTTGTTTTTTTAAAGAGAGAACATTCAAACATTTTAGTTGACCTGTTAACTGTGTACTTCTACCTTTTCAAGATCAGAGCAACAGCAGCAACAATTGCTTTTAACTTGTTCTGCTTCAAGAAATTTCACTTCATTTCTCAGGAGATGCTTCCTTACTTCCAACTCTCAAAAAACCCTCCTGTCAATCAATGTAGCAATGCCCATACAGCTGAGCAAATTAAGCTTTTTTTTCCTACTGCCCACAATGGGCTTCTATGAGGGTCAGCTTTGAAAGCAGAATGGAAGAAGCTATTAAAATCATACATTTGGTATGCACTATTTTGAAATGTTTCCAACTTTCTGCAGCAGCACTGATCTTTGCAAAATGTCTTGTTTGTATTTAAAGTGACTGACTCCTTAAAGACATATAGAACTAGTTAAATTCATAGACAAGCAAGTATGGGGTCTGATAGTTGAGCATCGTGTGTTGAAAGAAATGACAAACTACAGCATAGTTTAGAGATTTATGGTACGGCACTCCAGGAGTTAATTTTCTGGAGGAAAAAAAGGCTCCAGTCTACTATGACTGGTTTGCTACTCCTCAGTTCAGTGTTCTAGACCACATGCTTGTTGCAATTTGAGAACAGATGGAAAATTAAAGACAAGAATGATAATAAAGCTCTTTTTTCCTGAACAACAGAAAGAAAAACTACGTCAGAAGGAAGCCAGTGTGACCACTAACTGAAAGAAGATCCATGAAAATAATGACAGTGTGACTTAATACCTTGCATGATGCTTTACTATGCCCGTTCCCCAGGGAGCACCTTATGTTAATGTTACGGAGTTCTGCTTTTCTCATCTCTTTCTGAGACAATCCACTAAAGACTTTCCAATCCCTTATAAAGAGTTTGCTCATTCAGTAGAGGAAGCACTAAGAAGCTGTTTACAGGGGAATTTATGAAGGGTTTTATATAACTCTTCCTTACCTGGCTTAAAATGCAATTCTTTTCTAAATGGTTATTTGAAGTACTCTATGCATAGTGCACTAATGCGGAAAAGATAAAATCAGGATTTTGGATGTTGAATTAAGTAATAGTTAACAACCTCTATATTGCTTACTTTAGCTTCATGTAGATTACCACAGAGGTACTGTTCAACTCATGAGAAGCTATTCTATCATAAGAGTTTAGACCTCACTATTAACTGAGGGCAACATTGATTCTAAATCATGTTTGATAGTCTAAATAAGTATTAAATTCATTTTGTTAAAACTAATGCAAGTTTATTATAATTAATGTATTCTGTATTTTATTACAATTATTTTTATAGAAAACTCAGTCTATGCCATATGCATTGAAATAGGAATAATATTTTGCACATGTGGAGAGAGAAATAGCTTCAGATTCTGTTGTCTTATAATATGTAGATGATATAACTGGCAAATTATTTTTATGGTTTTGACTTGATGTTTCTTACATGTTCTTCATGTTGCCTGATTCAAAAAGACAAAGGACAGAAGCATTTTTATTTCAAATTATCAATGCCATAAGATAATTATTTGTCATCATTCATCTAACTGTAGTGCATAACACATCTCCATAAAGTCATATATTTACTGCTAAATTTCTGGCTTTAAATTCTATTGAAGCTCATATTCTTTAAAAATAAGCACCTCACTATAAAACATATTACACAGCCTTCTCTTGTCTCCCCATATATTTATATCTGTATGTATAAGACAAATATGTACTCTACTACGTTAGCATTTGAGGAGGAAGTAAGAGAATCTTGCTATCATCTTGTCATAATATAACCACTCTTTGTGAAGTATCGTTTAGGGCCTGAACCCATGAACTGCTGAGTGCCCTGAGCTCCACTGGTATTTTCAGGCACTCATTACATCACAGGATCAGGTTCTTAGAAAGAGAGATCCTTGCAGCAGACAAAGTTTCAAGGTAGAATAAAAATAGTGAATATTAGAAATAAATAGAACTTTTGTTTTAGACCAGCAATAGACTGCAACTAAACACGCAGCTGGGTAGGGATCTTATAAAGAAAACTTTCCACAATTACTAAATCATAAAAACCTTCTGACTGCTAGGGTCATTACAATATATGACCAATACAAATGAAAAAATGATAAAGCAAAAAGTATAGGACATACAGTAAGGAAAATATTAATCCCTTGGCATGGTAGTTGAAAAGAATATACATGAAAGAAATATATTGGGTTATCTACATAGCAAATGAGATGCAATAAGAATAGGTATGAAGCAAGATTGATAAGGTGGTTGTATATTTATTAAAGAAAACAATAGTTGTATCACCCCTATTTATGTTTCTCATTTGGAGAGTTCTGAACAAATAGAGTTAAGGGAGGTAAGATAGCCTTATATATTTTGGAATTTGTAGCTGCTGTTGATAGACTTAATATGTGTAAATATGCTACCAATGAAAACAAATTGAATATGGATGAATGGAGGTAAATAGATTCATGGGGAGGAGGTGTTCCCCCAGTTAGCATGGAAATTTGCAAGAACATTCGAGCGCTAGCAATATGGTGGTACTGTTTTTCCAATGGAAGGAAAGCAAATTCCAAAGATCAAAATTTTCTGTCTTCCATCAAACCAAGCACAAACATAAGTGAAATGCATCTACTTTGGCAATCAGCATTAATGATATACAATATAAGCGATATACAACATAAGCAATAGTGCTCATACAAGCCAAAGATTAGAGAACAGCAGTAGGCAAGACGATTTTGATGAGTCTCTAAGCAAACTACTGTACTGAATATTGTTCTGTGCCTGTCAAAAAATTCTGGAATATTGTAATTAGAGCTAGATGGGAATTTTCTGACAAAACATTTTTCATCAAAAAATACAAATTAATCAAAACAGAAAATCTTCTTGGGAAAAGATTGCTTTCGACATATCTCCTGGTGTGAAAAAAAAGTTTTGTAATTGTCAAAATTTCCCATTTCAACATTTTTTAAATGAAATGTTTAAATTTGGGGTTCAAAATGACTTTTTGTTTAGAAATAGTGGTTAATTTATACTTTAAAAACATTAAGTCAAAATTGAAACTAAATGTTTTAAACTTATATAAATGAAACCTTTCAATTGGTGCCATCTGAATTTTTTTCTAATTCTTGGTTCATGAAATTTTTTGAGATTTTTGACATTTTGTCCCAATTTGGGGAGATTTTTTTTTTTTCAAAATCTCAGAATTTCTCACAATGGGAAAACCAGTTCAGTTTTCCACCCAGTTCTAATTGTAATTATTTTTTTTCCCCTGAAGAGGGCGATTATGTTTCAAACTTCCACCCTTTTATTACTAGCGGGATTACTACTAGATTAAATGGAAAAGAACATCTAGTTCATTTGATCCATTCCCCTGCTCAGGATTTAATGACTTTTGTAAGCCTTAGTCTAAGTGAATGGACATGACCAGCTAAACTGCATGCTGGTAGACCGCTGGCCAATATCCACAAGTGGCCAGAGACCTTTAATACTGGTGCCAGTATTATGAAGTTATTCTAGCAGAAAAGTGGCATTGGTGATTAATAGATATTATATTGAGGCTTGGCAGAATTCAGTTTTTATTATTTTGAAGAATAATATTGCTGTTAATTTTAAGTATTATTTAAATTTTTATCATTGCAGGAAATTGGGGGGGGGGTGCAGAGGAATCAGACAATTATTTAAATGAGAGTAAACGTATTTCAAACAGTTAAAGCTTTATAACCATTAAAACACAAATTGTCAACATCAGATGTTGAAGTATACGAAGTAAATATCCTTAAACTCTTTAATAAGTTCTCAAGCAGCATTTTTTCCTACTTTGCCTGTCTGTAAATTTCTATTATTATTGATGAAAATATTTTTGAGGGTTGATGTGTGTACGGTGAAATCAACAGTTACTCACATTTACTGATTAAAAATTGAATCCTTTCAAGCCCTCTTACATGTATATGTAAATTATATAATTATGCACTATTTAGGTACTCTAGATTTAACAGAGATCAGCCTGAATCAAAATCTGGGATGTGAATACCCCTGAAGTTTCTGTCTAATAACACAATGACACAGCATAAAGTGCTATGTCAGGGAAGTTGAAGGCACTTCAGATGTATTTTGAGGACAGATTTTTAACCTGAGCTTTCTGATCTGGGGAGGAATAGAAAAGATAGAAAGGAGGAGGAAAGGAAGACGTAGAAAGGAAAGAAAGTCAACAGTTTCTTTTCACCCCCTTGCTATTGCCTGGCCCTTGGAGGTTTGTAAAGAAGACCAGTCTAAAAGGGCCCTATTTTTCAACATTACCAAGGATAAACATATGAGACCTACTGCACATTAGCTTGCTAGGTAAGGTTCTGAATAAATTATAATGCCACTGTAACTGTGAAACACTGTTTCATCCATTAGATTTTGAGAGTGAGGGGAATACCTATATTGCTGTTACCTCTTATTGCTTTCAAAATGAAACAGGCTATTTTGCATATTAGAAATATTTTAACAATATACATTATATAGTATTTATGACTTTTCTTATTGATCTGTCCATGAGTGACCTATGGAAGTCTGTCTTTTATATTGTGTGCCTTATTGTGAAAATCCACATTTATAAGTTTAATGATCTAAGAATATATTTAGTGTGAAATTGGAAGAGGTTTGTGTGGAGAAAAATACTAATAGAATGAGCCTGTGATCCAGTGAATATGGAAATTTAAACAAACTGGAATCAGTGAAATACTCAGATAGCAGAAGGAGAGATAACTAACCACTGTACACTTGAGTCATCTACCAGGTGATGAGTAAAAACGTGTAAAATAAAGAAGTGCAGTTGTTTACACATCATATTTGAAATGGACACCTTGTCAAGCATGGAGTGTTCATAGAATGTTATTTCAGGAAAATTCCCCTTGGGAATTTTATAAAACACAGGCTTGTTTTCTTTCTGGTTTGTACCACAGAGAACCCCAAGTGTAAAGATTGTACTGTAAATCAGACATTTGGAGTCTATTCTTTCATCCAAGTGCATGGGATTTACACATGCAACCATTGTTATAAATGGAAATTTCCCTTTCACTTTATTATTGTTCCGCATGATTTTAAACAACATGAAACACTGAAAGCTAAATATTCCCCAACCCAAACTTAATAAAGACAAGTGCTGAAATATATAAGCATTGTAACAGAAGGAAAAATACTTTGTATAGACAGGAAAAAACTTCAACATAACTTATGAACCAAAATATTAATAAACATTAAACCTATTTTGTAAGTCTTATCAGCAGTTACAGGGGCTTAGATCACCCTGGAGACATCCTCTTGGAATCTTCAGACACTCTGAGAATTTTTTTCAGTGCTCTCTCTTAAACCTTTCAAGTAGTCCTGGGAGAAACGAAGTTTAGCTTAGGAGTCTAATCTTTCTAAACTATTGAGGATGTCTCAGCCTTTTCAGTCCTACCACCCACTGGATGAGAGGACCAGGTAACCTCTTCAGCCTTATCTACACTAGCATTTTTTGGTGAATCCAGCTAACATTTCAGTAGCTTGGGCATTTTTTTATAACAATGTCATCTAGACCTTCTCTGAAGAGGGTTGGATGGCACGGTGGTGAAAATGCCTGAGCCTTCTCCACACAAATGCTCTGACCATTGCCACCTCTCTTGAAGCTGTACCTGATGCAGTGCAAGTGGGAGCTTTCCTCCAAAATACTAAAGATAGACATACCTTTAGCGTGGTTATCAACTCCCCCTCCACACCGCGTGTCACAGCAGCCAAAGAGTATCTCAGTACAATATCAGCTCCAAGCTGAATGTGAAGCCATTAGCCTCCAAATAAAAGATGCTTTTATAGAATGGACATCTATAGATTTCCCTGGAGCTGCTGTCATCCAAGAAGGATGTTGATAAATTGGAGAGGGTTCAGAGAAGAGCCATGAGAATGATTAAAGGATTGGATAATATACCTTATAGTGAGAGACTCAAAGAGCTCAGTCTGTTAGCTCAACAAAGAGAAGGTTAAGGGGTGCCTTGGTTACAGTCTAGAAGTATCTACTTAAGGAATTAATGTTTAATAATGGGCTTGGCAGTCCAGCAGAGAAAGCTTTAACATGATTCAATGGCTGTAAGTTGAAGCTAGACAAATTCAGACTTGGCAATAAGATGTAAATTTTTAACAGTGGGGGGTAATTATTGGAGCAATTTATCAAGGGTTGTGGTGGATTCTTCATCACTGACCATTTTTAAATCAATATCAGCTGTTTTTCTAAAAGATTTGCTGTAGTTATTATTCTGGGGACGTTCTATGACCTGTGTTATACAGGAGGTCAGACTGTGATCACAATGGTCTCTTCTGGCCTTGAAATCTATTAACCTAAATTCAGTAGTACCTCAGTGGAATTCCATCAAAACCAGTGCTTACTGTAGCAGCAGATTATCAATTCTGGAGCTCTCTTGTTTTCAAAAATCAGGAGATTTTCTTTATCTAATGTAATTTGTAGCTGTGCAGGCTAGGATAGTGGTACCAAAGTAATCAAATCTCATGATTTTTGGTGCTATCTGTAAAGTTTGAAAGAAATGGGTTTTTTTCCTTATGCCATAACATTTCAGCTAGCCAAGTCAATTGATTGGTTTGGGTATTTTTTTGTTTTTCTTCTATTAAAACATTAATATTGGCCACTGCTGGAGGAAGAATATGTGATTAGAGGGACAACTGCTTTTATCAAGAATGGTAACACTGACAGTTCGCTTATTTACTTCAATCTTTCTCCATAATTGATGTTTGTCTTCTCATAGTCAAGCATTTAAAAATTGCCTCTAAGCAGGTTGTGAATAGCTACTGTCCATCTAATTGGCCTGGTTGGTTTCCAATTGAAACATGAGGGGCACCGTTCTGTTGCCCATGTGATTCACATAGCACTTCTTGTCCTGGTTTTCCAATAAACTCATGGCAACTTCTTTTTCTGCTCTAAATGTTTTCCATATCTGATGAATGCCAAGCACAGTGGAAGATTGCAGTTGTCTGTTTGCTCAGTAAGTAATGCCATTCCATTTTGATTAGACCTGCATTTTGCTTCATCACTTAGGCCAATATTTTCAAAAATGGGTGCCTAAAGTTAGGGGATTTTCAACAGTGCCCAAAGTACGTCACTTAGGTGCTTTTGAAAATCCCATCTTTACATCTGTACTTAGGCACCCATCAAAGCTGAACATTGTAGAAAATCATGCCACTTAATTCGGAATCTAACAAAGAATATGTTTTTTAAATTCTTGGCTCTGGATGAGTATAGTCCAGTTTTGTTGTGGACCTCACTTTACTTTCTGAGGAATTTGTAAGTGCCTATTAATGGGCTTTGGGTTGGTAGTCTTCTGGCTTCTCTTAGTTATCTTTGTTTTGGAGAAAAGTCTGTTTGTTTGCCTATAATTAGAAAGCAAATGAAAAGAATGAGGTGACTTGATTACAGTGCATAAGTAGTTTTAGAAAGAGAAAAATACCAGAAATTCAAGGGCTCTTTAGCAAAGAAAGACAGAACAAGAACCAATGGCTGGAAGTTAAATTCAAATTAGAAACAAGCCTCAAGTTACTAACAATGAGAGTGGTTATTCACTGGAACAACCTACCAAGGGAAGTGATGATTTCTCCATCTCTTGATGACTTCAGATAAACACTGGATGCTTTTCTGGAAGATGTGCTTTAATCAAACACTAGTTTTTGGGCTCAATACAGGAGTAAATGGATGAAATTCTACGGCCTGTGTTATACAGGAGGTTAAACTAGATGATCTATTGGTCCCTTCTGACCCTAAAATCTTTGAAACCATTAATGATATTCTTAATCAGTAATTTTAGTCTCTTACATAAAACTCAGTAAATCAATTGTTTTTCCCTCTTCAGCACATCTATAGTGAAAGATTAGTGTTCAAACTAAATGAATATTTGTCCTGAACACTCTGTTTTTTAAGCTATTTCCACACTATGAGCTAGGATTGTGATTCCCCACTCGCATAGACATAATTTGTCATCCGAGGTAGTAGACTAAAAATAGTAGTGTAACTACGGTAGCATGGGCAGCGACAGCCACAGCCCAGGCTAGTTGCCTCAAATATGTACCCAAGGGGGTCTTGTACCCAAGACAGCTAGCCGGTGCCACTGCTGCCCGTGTTACTGTGGTCACACTACTATTTTCAGCCTGCTAGCTCAGATGAGAGCTAGCACGAGGATATCTGTGTGAGCTGCAAATCACACCCCATAGCTTGTAGTGTAGACATAACTTTAATTTTAAAAATCATTAATAATAGTGATAGTGTTTCATAGAACAACATAATGCAATAAATTAGTCCAAAACATTAACTATAATGGCATTTGTATATTTTAAATGTCTCAATAGATAGAAGATGCACTAGATTTTTATTTACCTACAATATAGATGCACAGTTTTAACTTCAGCTTTACAAATGCCTCCATCAAATTTTTTCATTGTATAATAAAACTTGAATTGTAAACTTATTTAATCCTTTAAAGGATCTAATTTGATAGCAGGTCAAAACAATAAGACAAAATTAATCGAGCTGGTCAAAAAATTAAACCCTATTTTTGCAATAAGAATTCAAAATTTCATGGCAATATAGGGCTGGAAGGGACCGCAAGAGGTCATCTAATGTCCATCCCACCATACAGAGGCAGGATTAAGTATACCTAGACCATCCCTGAGAGGTGTTTGTCTAACCTGTTCTTAAAAACCTCCAATAAAGTGGATTCTGAGATATTTCTGATTAGATTCTTTTTGTGCCTCTATCACCTCAAATGTATCATCAAAAATCTAATATATGGTAGAATGAAGCCATTTTAGAGGGCCTGATCCTGTAAGCACTTATGCATGTGAGTAGCTTTACTAGTGTAAGTAATCCTGTGGGCCCAGATCATTGCCTCCTTCAGGAAAATCCACGGGAAGGAGTTGTGGGGGAGGATATCTCGGTGCCAATCCACTCGTGGGAGTAGTATTTGAGGGTTCTGACTTACGTTTCATATATATTTTCCATATCTATCCAGGCTTCAGGTGGAGAGAGACTGTGGCATGCTTGAAAAACAAAAAGCTGGAATAATATCATTGCTGTCAAAACAATATAAAGCTCAGTGCTTTTCCTGTGCATCATCACTGCAGAAAGTCCAGAAGAGACTGTCTACTACAGTACTGCTAGTTTTGTTTTTTTTTTTAATTATGAGATTTTCTGGTTTTAAACAGATATGCAAACTATAGCTTGGTGGCTACCAGACTGTCCTCTAAAGAGACCTAATTATCAGACCCAAACATTTTGCTCATAAGCAGCAGATTGGGTACACACTTAAGGGGACACACAACCAGGGGCAGCCATTGCATTTCTGGTGCCCAAATCAGACAGTATCATCCCCAAACAGGGTGAGAAGTGGGGGAGGCTGGAGGCGGGGGATTTAAAAGGCTGTAGGATTGTAGGTTCAGAGAAGTGATGCCAAATGAAGTACATTCTTGCCTTAATGCACTGGTTTTCAATTACATTGATCTGTGAGTAAATGCAAAGGAAAGAGGAGACTCTGAGCTCATGCTCAGAGATGGCGTGAGTAGTGGATGTTTTACAGAGACATGCTAAATGATAAGTAATTTGTTTTTTTGTAGGTGACAGATGAGCCTCCAGGAAACTTGTATCTGTGACTATCCATCCACCCTGGTACCAGTGGGATGCCTCTTTCAAATGCAAATAGCAAACATGCCAGAAGAGTAAATTTAGCTTGATTGAAAGTGTTTGCCAAGTATTTGGGGGCTACCGTTTGTATATCTGTTTAACGCCAGGATACTTCATATCCCCTGAGTGCCATGGCTATGCTGACCTAACCCCTAGTGTAGATGCAGCTAGGTCAATGGAAGAGGGCTTCTGTCAACCTAGCTAATGTTGTTCGAAGAGATGGTGTTCCAACAAGAAATGGAGAAATCCCTTCTGTTGCTATAGATTGTGTCTACGCTACAGGATTATGCCTGCATAGCTACAGCACCATAGCTAGCAGTGTCCCCATAGTATAGAAATGACCTAAATCACTTAGGACACTTCTGAAATTTTTAAGGTGTGTTTTTGTTTGGGGGATGTGTTTGGTATAGAACTATTCTCAGATATTTCTTTCCAAACTATAAACCCTATAGCTAGCCATAGTCGTATGTTATAAGAAGCAAAAATAGAGAAGGATTAATTTTGGGAGACGTGGAGGTTGATAGATAGACATCAGGATTTAGCAGGCATATGGTGTGATTCTTAACATTTTATTTACTTCTTTTGAAAAGCAGCTTGCAAAAATCTTTCAAACCAGTACTAGTTCAAAGAGACTTCACTTAAAATTTGCACCTGCTGAGCATGATTGCTGTTGTTTCCCTTCCCATCTCCCGCTCCATATCCCCTGCTACATGCTCAAAAAAAATCTAAATACAGACCTCTTGGGCTGTTAGGAATTCACTGTTAGGAATTCACTCTTAGGCAGATATTTTGTGGTGCAGTTGTGTTGATTTTCCTTTTAGAATGTAGCAGAATGGCACATACTATAGCAGGTTTCAGAGGAGCAGCCGTGTTAGTCTGTATTCTCAAAAAGAACAGGAGGACTTGTGGCACCTTAGAGACTAACCAATTTATTAGACCATAAGCTTTCGTGAGCTACAGCTCACTTCATCGGATGCATACTGTGGAAAATACAGAAGATGTTTTTATACACACAGATCATGAAAAAATGGGTGTTTATCACTACAAAAGGTTTTCTCTCCCCCCACCCCACTCTCCTGCTGGTAATAGCTTATCTAAAGTGATCACTCTCCTTACAATGTGTATGCTAATCAAGGTGGGCCATTTCCAGCACAAATCCAGGTTTTCTCCCCACATACTATAGCAGTATCATTAGTATTAGGGGAGGTTTCAGAGTAGCAGCCGTGTTAGTCTGTATTCGCAAAAAGAAAAGGAGTACTTGTGGCACCTTAGAGACTAACCAATTTATTTGAGCATGAGCTTTCGTGAGCTACAGCTGAGTGCATCTAATAAGTTCCACAGACACAGCGGTTATTTTCTTTACCTATGTCAATATCAGATTTGTTTAATAAAACAACCGCTTTGCCTAGATGCTATCACATATGGCAGCATTAGATGTGTTTGCTGTTTCCATCCTTAGTCCCATAACATTTGCAGCAAAAATCCTGGAACATTCACATTGTGGAGTATTTTTTTCTTTTAAGACTCAAACGCTAAAATACATTATAAATATTCAAGAAAAATAAGCTAATGGGATCCAGGTACTCTTTTCCTTTACAATGTGACAATATGTATCTCTCTCGTATATCGGAACTTTTCATTTTGTCAAAATACCAAAATATACGCATGAGTTGAATTTGTAAAAAGGAAAAAAAAGAGGAAAAAAAAAGTTGCAACAAAATGAAGTATTTATTTTTTAAGGAAGTGTTAAACAACCATTGTTTGTAAATAATAAAAGACTATATTTTCCTCCTCACTATTACTCTTCACCATATCAAGTGTATTTTTGTATGTAAAATATATTGTTTAGATAGTATAGATTTCTCTATTCAAAGAATTCTGTTGAGATAGTATGTTTTACTAATCCTGATACAGTTAATAATCTAGCTCCCAGTGAATGTATTTAAAAAGATAGAATCTATTTTTTGAGTCCGCAAAGGACTAAAATGTGTGGCTTACAGATGTCTGTTTGCTGAAGGTATTTTAATAAACGTTGGTTTTATTTGTGTCTGGCACAGTTTGCAAGTAATTTTGTGGGTGTCAGTTTTCTTTACTGTTGATATTATTTCTGACAAGACGCCTTTCAAAGCATATAATACTTTGAGCTGTTAAATTAATTTAAATAAACCCACCCATGTTGTACATGAAATAAAAACAACTGAAATGATGTAAATCCGTATTTCTGGAAATGTCTCTCTGCTATCTTCAGACAACTAACCCTCAGGCTCCCCATTCTTTGTAAAAGATCCACACAGATTTGGCTTTGGACTATGACTGAGCTATCATAAGTAGTAGTGGTTAACTGTGCTGGGCCATGGAACAATGATGGAATTTGTACCCTCCATGCTCTTTTAGCAACAACATGATAAAAACGTGAATCCTTTGGCGATTTCAGAGATCTCAGACCTTCAATACTGTCAACCATTAAATCTGGTCTCCGGTCGCTCCTGCAGCATGTCCTTTGGAGGATCTTCCTCATCCCCTCCAGCATTCTGTGGGGGTTCCACAGGGCTCTGTCCTTGGTCCCCTTCTTTTCTACCTCCAAAGCAGCCTGCCTCGTGGGCTGACAGAGAGCCTGGAAGTTAGTGGCTCCTCAGAAGCCCAGGCAACCAGGGCTTCCAAAGTCCCCCGCTCTAGGTCAACATGCCCAGTTTCCGAGTCAGGACAGGAGCCAGGCCTTTCAAGCTCCCAGGCTCCCTGTCTGGTGAGTGGTCAGGGCTTTGGGCAGCTCAGGAAGCCTCAGACAAGCTTTAGAAAAGATTGAAAGGAATTATTATGTTGACTTTATCAAAACAAAATTTTGGAATTCCTGTTGCCTGGGCTTCTGAGGAGCCACTAACTTAGGATCCAGGACTTCCAGGCTCTCTGTCAGCCCACGAGGCAGGCTGCTTTGGAGGCAAGTGGGCAAGCTGGCAGAAAACCAGGCAGGTTTCCATTGGAATTTTGTTGGAATTGGCACATTCCTGTGGAATATTTAGATTCTGACACATTGGCATTTTCCAAGGGAACAATCTTCTCTCAGAAAATTTCTGAGCAGCCCTAATATTATATATTGATTAGGACCAGGTGCTGAGCTAGGGGTCAAGGAAGCATGTGTAAGAATTATGAAGAGAGATTAGGTGCTCAGATGCCATGGTGATGAACATGCTAAAATAATCTAGATTGGTGCTGAACTGATAAATGTATATGCAGTTAATTTGTTGATCCTAATTGAAACTACCTGGGTCAAAGAACTCTGACTGAGAGAGACACTTGCTTTCTTGCTCCCTTTTTCATTCTCTACACACTTTCTGTCTCTCCTACCCTCTAATTTTTTTCCTCCTCCTAGACTATGGAGTGGTTTATTACTAAGGGGACTGATCCTGCAAGCCCTCATGCCTGGAACCATCATTGGCCTTTAATGGGAGTTCTGCGCATGTAATGCCAGCAAGGTCAGGCTGTGTCCTTGTTTGTTCGGATAAAAAACTGTTCATCCAGAAGAGAAATTTGGGACTCTGTCCTGAAACTTATTCCACACCTCATGAAATCCAGCCTAGGAGCAGTGTTTGTCACATTTCCATGCCATGTCATCAGCAGTGTGAAATAGAGCATCCAGGGAGGCAAACAGTATTAGACTGAGTCCATTTCCAGCAGTAAGTCAACAACCCAAGGACCACAGATGAGGACAAGCCCAGGCTATTGAGGCTGAACCTGTAGTTCTAAAATAATGCAACCTGGACCTATAGTTATACCCATACAAAGCTTTCATCCTGGGGAAGTCCTGTTTTTTACTATATCAAATTATTTAATCCTTATGTTAATTTTAACTTTGGCGTCCACGGAAAATGATGATCTCCCTACAGGGACTTATGAGTTTGTGGTGGATATATGCATGTTAACCACTGTAATTATGAATTGTCTGCATCTCACTAATCATAGAATATCAGGGTTGGAAGGGACCTCTGGAGGTCATCTAGTCCAACCCTCTGCTCAAAGGAGGACCAATCCCCAACTAAATCATCCCAGCCAGTGCTCTGTCAAGCCTGACCTTAAAAACCTCCAAGGAAAGAGATTCCACCACCTCCCTAGCTAACCCATTCCAGTGCTTCACCACCCTCCTAGTGAAAACGTTTTTCCTAACATCCAACCTAAACCTCCCCCATTGCAACTTGAGAACATTGCTCCTTGTTCTGCCTTCTGATACCAATGAGAACAGTCTAGATCCATCCTCGTTGGAACCCCTTTTCAGGTAGTTGAAAGCAGCTATCAAATCCTCCCCATTCTTCTCTTCTGCAGACTAAACAATCCCAGTTCCCTCAGCCTCTCCTCATAAGTCATGCTCCAGCCCCCTAATCATTTTTGTTGCCCTCCGCTGGACTCTTTCCAATTTTTTCACATCCTTCTTGTAGTGTGGGGCCCAAAACTGGACACAGTACTCCAGGTGAGGCCTCACCAATGTCAAATAGAGGGGAACGATCACACCCCTCGATCTGCTGGCAATGCCCCTACTTATACAGCCCAAAATGTTGTTAGCCTTCTTGGCAACAAGGGCACACTGTTGACTCATATCCAGCTTCTCATCCACTGTAACCCCTAGGTCCTTTTCTGCAGAACTGCTGCCTAGCCATTCGGTCCCTAGTCTGTAGCGGTGCATGGGATTCTTCCGTCCTAAGTGCAGGACTCTGCACTTGTCCTTGTTGAACCTCATCAGATTTCTTTTGGCCTAATGTACACATATGATACAGACATTTTAATTATTTAAAATAGTGTTGAATGTGCATAGTTTAAAGATTTGTAGGCATTATAGCTGTTTTGCCAAAGGGTGAACATATGCAGAGGAGAAAAACTCTCTGAAATGCTGCATGTTTATTTGATATCATTAATGAATTTTTAGAAAAATAGACACTTCAGTAACACAAATGTTGCTATTTATGTAATAAAAGAAATTGACCTGGGGATGGGTCTGAAATACAAGGTGAAATATTTTACACTTTGGCTATTTTAGGAAACAAAATATATCCATTGTGAACACCCAATAAATATTAAAAGCAAATGGACTGATGTTAGTGATATTTGAGGTTTTTTCTGGGAAAACTTTAATCAAATCAAACTGTTATGTTCTTTTATGTATAACCTCTCATGTCACGCATCCTAAGGTACTTTGCAAAATAATGAACTTAACAATGCAAATATTTATGAATACACCAGGTCAAACAAAGCAAAGCCATGGGTTTGAAAGTGCCAGTATCATAACTCAGCAAAGCCAAGAGATTCCAGATGCAAAGGGTGCAGGCACATCTGCAAAGCCCAAAAAAGAGCCAAAGAGAATGTCTGACTTTCACTTTATGCAGTGTTTATGGTGAAGATAAAACTTGTTCTGACCCATTTTTTTATTTATTGGATTTGTTTTCTCCAGGAAAGTTTAATTTAGTTTTGTCTGTTTTCTCAAGTTTGATGCTATTTTGCAAAAAATCTACTATGCATTCACAAATTAGTACAGTGGGGTTTTTTTCCCTGTAAGAAAATGGGCAAGTAGTTGAGCTGGATTATTCACTAGTTTCCCCTTTAGATTTTATACCTTCCTCTGCATCATCCACTATTGGAGATTGAATATTACTAGTTGTTCTGGTATATGCAATCCCATAATCTTAAAAGGAAGATTAGGAGCAGCATTGGCAATTCAGTATCACAATACCATATCTTTATGATGGCAAGACACAGTGGCCTGCAAGGCAAACGAGACTAGATGGAGTCTGATGTCAGGAGTAAACCCCTAGCCCTAAAATCACAGTTGAGAATGGATCCACAAGCACTGGGTAGTGGCTTAATTTCTGCTGCTTATTCCCTTTGACTGGAGCTCATCTGGGTGCACAGGGCCAGCATGAGGCCCCCCACACTCCTTAAACATCATGCTAATACTAACTGGAGAGCAGCTTCTGCCTTCCCTACATATATTTATACTATTTTTCTTGCATTCACTGAAATTCCTCATTGTGTCTTCAGTTGGTGAATTGTTTCACCCAACCCTTCCTTCTCTCACTTCCAAGAAAATAGAAAAAGGTTGGAAGCAAGCAGGATGTATCCCTACTTATTCAGGCCCAACCCACCCCCACCCCCGCATCAGCAGTTCTCAAATTGATTTCTTATGAGCTGATAGGAGAGGAGGCAGATGCTGAACTGATCAGCCACCTCCTAACCCAGATTGGAGGGTGGGGTACACACCAGACCAAAGTGGGAAACGGAAAAAACTAGGGGGGCATGTGGGAGATTAGCTGAAGACAAAGAATGAGGCAAGGAAAGAATGGAGATTGCAAGAAGATGAGAACCTCCTGGCAGGGTGTGGAGACGGAGCTTAAGCCCAAGTAGGGGTAGAAGTCTGCCACAGCCCAATTTCATAACAACATGCTGATATATAATTTGCTTTTATCCAACTTCTGATGTTCACCAATCAATAGTGATTAGAACTGACCAAATAATTTACAATTAAGTTATTGAATGAATGTCAGTTTTTTTCTGTTCACTAATTGTAAATGGACAAAATGCAAAATACTCACATTTTCATACTTTGAAATTATTTGCAATTTCCTCTGTGAATTGTTCTTGGGCTGCAGTTTGCTCTCAATCAGCATATTGCAAATATTTGCAGCTTACGCATAGCTAGTTACATTAGTCACCCGTCTGGGGAATACAAACAATACCACACAGGAACATAAGAACGGACATACTGGGTCAGACCAATGGGCCATCTACTCCAGTATCCTGTCTTCCAACAGTGGCCAATGCCAGATGCTTCAGAAGGAATTAACTGAAAATTATTGCGTGATCCATGCCCAGCCGTCCAGGCCTAACTTCTGGCAGTCAGCGGCAAGGGACAACCAGGGCATGGGGTTGGGTCCCTGACCATCTTGGCTAATGGCCATTGATGCACTTATCCTCAATTAACATTTTCTTTTAAACCCAGTTATACTTTTGGCCTTCACGACATCCTCTGGCAATGCATTCCACAGCTTGATTGTGTGTCATGTGAAGAAGTACTTCCTTATGTTTGTTTTAAACCCACTGCCTATTAATTTCATTGAATGACCCCTTGTTCTTGTCTTATGTGAAGGGGTAGATAACTTCCTTATTCACTTTCTCCACACCAGTCATGATTTTATAGACCTCTGTCATAACCCCCCACCTTTGTCATCTCTTTTCTAAGCTGAACAGTCCTAGTCTTTTGAATCTCTCCTCATAAGGAAGCTGTTCCATACCCCCAATCATTTTTGTTGCCCTTCTTGGTACTTTTTTCAGTTCTAATATATCTTTTTTTGAGATGGGGCTATCAGAACTGCACGCAGTCATCAAGGTGAGCATGGTATGGATTTATATCGTGCCATTATGATAGGACTTATAAAACTAATCAAAACCGCATCAGTTGCAAGTTGAGAATTTTACACTTCACCAAATAATCAAGCATCTGAGCTTTTGGAATTTGCCCTTGAAAAGCTTGAGCCCTCAGATGATCATAGAAAGTGAGCCCAAAAGAGCTGTGAATATGTCTGAGTTGAAATTTACTTTCCATTTTGGATGTATATATGTAACACATTTCTTCTACCATTTGCTCATCTGTATTAGTAACTTCAAAAAATTCCATGACCATGCTTGATCAGCTCCCAAGTTCTGGGGTATTTCCCCCTCCAAATGACAGCACCCCCAGCAGCATGCCGGGCCATTGGTTCAGTTTGAGTCAGAGGGAAGAGCACCTCCTACTGAGTCTCCACCACCTACCCTTTCATTTTCTTCCAGCATCTGAGTTTCTATCGAATGTTTCCCATTCAAGTACTGATGAGGCCTGGCAACACCTATATTACGTGATCTGGCACCATCACAGTGTCCTAAGTGGTAGCACGACAGTGGTATGACTTAAATAGAACAGCAAGCCAGACCAGGGTGTTCATTTCTGCTGTCTTGCATGTGTTGTACATCACAGAGCCAAAGATGAAATGCCTTTCAATGTCCAAGTAGTGCTACCAATGAGCTCCCACCACGTTGTGGGTTGTTGCTCTGAGAGTCTGAGGCTCAGTAATTTAAAATTTAATTAAAGATTCCAGATCTTAAAATCCAAATTGTGGAGAGGGTAAAATGCAGTGTATTCTTCCACTATGTAAAGCAGGTCTTTGGTGGAAGAATAAGAGAAAATAGGAGATAATAAAGAGACGCTGTTTTGGGGATGGGTTTTGCCAGGTGGATCTGGCATCCTTTTGCCCCTTTGTTTAAAATCTTCCTCAGAACTCTTTATCATAATGAGCATTTGTCCTAGTCTCTTTGATGATGAGGCCCAAACTGGTGGGAGCTGATGAAGAGTAAGAGGGGTTTCCTGAAGCCCTGAATGAATTGTTATGGATATATGACTCGTGCACTCGCAAGTTGTCATTACTTTTTTCATTTTTATTATGTTGTTTTAAGAAGTGATGTAAAGTTCTACTAGCAGATCACAAGAAAACACCTTCTGCTTCCTTTAACTCATTGGGCTCCATTGGACATTAGCACCATAGAAAGCAAGGCATGGAATCATGGGGCATCTCCTCAAAAGGCAGAGTTCTGAGTACTTGTACTTTATCTTTTTTAAGTGTTCCTTCCTCCTTTGGTCTAAGTATCTCCTAGAACCTCCAACCAAGTCCATTCTGCATAGTAAAGGAAAACTGAAGGTAGAGCTATTAGAGTTTCCAAAAGCTGAGAGCAAAAGTTAAATTTGTTTTTGAATTGCATATAAAACTAAAGTTCATATTCAAAGGATTGTGAAGGATGATGGGTCAGGGGGTGGGTGTTCCTAAGGCAAAATTTAAGTTGGTTCTTTTATTTTCAAAATCAACCTGCATCAGGTTATTATTCTAACATATTTTCTCTTTCAAGCAGCAGCAAATAATTGAGAATTACTAGCCATACTTTGGCAAGTATTTTTTCAGGGGGTGGGGGGATGATAAATTCTCAGTGATGTATGCACAATAAAGCTGATGCAAAATTATTATGATTGCTACTGAGATAGTGTTTAGATAATACCCCAGGCATTATTCTGAAAATGTATTCTTTGGATTTAAAAAAAAAAACTGGATCCCTCTGCATTCATTTCACTGTGTGAATCTTCTGGTTTGATTTAGGAATGTGCTGCCCAGTTCCCATGTGCATTATTGCTTTAGTGTTTATTTTGGGAGGAAAAGTGAATGTATGGTTCACGCCTTGACCTTGTCAAGCTGCCCCCTTGCCAGCTTGAATTGACACCATACAAATGGTGAAAGGAAAGGCCGCAGCCAAAATTAATCATAAACATTAACCATAAAATATTACTGTTGACCCTACTAAGGGGCAGACCTCTAGGAATAACATCCTGCTCCTTAAGAAAATAACATCCCTCTCCAACTGAGAGGAGCAGACGGTCTCACCTATGCGTGACGGACATGCTGACCTCTGCCTCAGAGAGTAACATCCGATTCCAACTCAAGGAGTAACAGGCACTCCAGCTCTTAAGGGACAGAAGTTCTGCCCCAAACACAGACTTATATGTAAGCCGTGGGCTGCCCCCATCTTATGCATAAAGAGGCTTCCCCTCTCTAGAGCCCCAAGACAAGATCCCCTCTGCAGTGAGAGTCTGGCTAAGGATGGAGCAAGAAAAATTAGAACTGCCACTCACCCTGGATGAAAACCTTGTGTGTTTTCTCTAGCACACACAGCAGTGTACAAATAATGTCTCCTTTGGAGAGAGCACAGTGTGTTACTCTCTCCATGGTATGCAATTAGAATCAACTCTCATCCTTGCCGCCTCAGCAGACAGCAAGGAAGACTCCTTACTCTTAAAGGAATAGTCCAAAAAAAGCAGAAACATAACATCTACCCTATACGTAAATAGCTACCATGCACTGTGCTGCCCAGCAGCAAATCAAATTAATACTAAATTACAACTGGCAAGAAACAATCTGGAAATAGTATGTATTTGACAGGAACAAACAGCAGTGTCTGAGCTCAGCTCTGCATGGAGAAGAAATGAGACTGGAAGAGAGGCTGCCTTCCTCTTCCAAGAATTGTTATTGGAAGACAGAAGAGAATGAATTTAAAATTGAAAGTGACTAACTAGTAAGTATGGGAAGACGTCTCTTCCATAGTTCAAAAATAGCTGGTAGAATAGCTAGACAATGATCCTAATCTCCACATCTAAATAATTTCTATCTATCTATGGTACTTATATGGAAACCCCCACCACCACCACCACCAGTACCATGATAGCTAACTGTGGTGAGATAGTATCTCAGATTTTTTGGTGGTGTTCTCCTCACAACATCCTCATGGGGAAGGGAAATACTGTTACCCCATTTTACAGATGGAAAACTGAGGCATAGAGAGAATGACTTGCCCAAGGTCACACAGGAAGTCTGTGGTGGAACAACAAACTGGATTTGTATTCCATTACATGTCGGTTGTGCTTATGTTACTAACAATGACAGGTTTCAGCACAGAACACAAGGATTGTTTATATTAATCCACAGGATTAAACCTTGGCACTAAAAGTATTTACAGATAGCACAGGTATCCAACTCTCACCTGGATTCACCCGCTTATGTCATTAGGCAGGAGGGATAAGATAGAAGTAACACCAAGGCTTGACAAACTCCTCCTCCCCATAGCTGGAAACATTCACAGATGCCCATTATGAACATCCCCATTCAAAACAACGTTATGCAGACAGTTCCTAGTATGATCATTTGAGAAGGAGAAATTCAATCAGAAAACTGTGAGTGATCATTGGTAATCATTTAAGACCTTACTAGATGCCCAAAAGCCACAATCTCACAATTGCAGAAGACGGGTGTGCTGGTTAAAAAACTGATCTGATTTAGAGGGAAAGTGAAGGCAGCTATAAAAGATAATATAACAAATTGAAGAAAGGGGACGTTGATAGCAATAAACATAAATCAGAAGTTAGGAATTGTAGAACATTGATAAGGGAAGCAAAGGGAAGCAAGATGAAATCTGTGGCCATCAGAGTTAAGGACAATAAGAAGGCTTTTTAAACTATATTAGGAACAGAAAGAATTATGGTAATGGTATTGGTCCATTAGGAGGTGGAAATGGTAGCATTAGCAAAAATAATGCAGAAAAGTCAGAAGCGTTCAGTAAATATTTCTGTTCTGTATTGGGGGCGGGGAACATATAGTCTCATCACTCTTAACATTCCATGAGTATCTCTGGAGAATGTTAAGCAGAAGCTACTAAAGTCAGAACATTTTTAAATCAGCAGGGCCTGATAATTTGCGTCCAAGAGTTTTAAAAGAGCTGGCTGATGAGCTCACTGATCATTAATGTTCTTATTTGATAAGTTTTGGAGCACTAGGGAAATTCCAGAAGACTGGAAGAAAGTTAATGTTGTGCCAATTTTTAAAAAGGGTAAACAGGTTGATCCAAGTAATTATAGGACTGTCAGCCTGATATCAGTCATGGGCAAGATAATGGAGCAGCTGATATAGGACTCAATTAATAAAGATGTAAAGGAAGATCATGTAATTATTTTCCGTAAATCCATGTTGGTTGACATTAAAGCCTGTCAAACTAACTTGATAGCTGTTTTGATGAGAGTACAAGTCTGATTGATAAAGGTAATCGTGTTGCTGTAATATACTTGTACTTCTATAAGGTGTTTGACTTGGTACCACATGACATTTTGACTAAAAAACTAGAACAATATAAAATTAACATGGCACACATTAAATGTATTAAAATCTGGCTAAATGATCAACCTCAAAGTGCAACTGTAAATGGAGAATCATCATCATCATCAAACAGATATGTTTCCAGGGGGCTCCCACAGGAATCAGTTCTTGGCCTACACTATTCGTGATATTTATCAATGACCTAGAAGAAAGCATAAAATCATCACGGATAAAATTTGTATAAAAAACAAAAATTGGGGGTGGTGAATATTGATGAGGGCAGATCACTGATTCAGAGCAATCTGAATTGTTTGGTAAACTGGGCACAAACAATATGTGTTTTAATATGGTTAAATGTAAATGTGTGTCTCTAGGAGCAAAGAATATAGGCCATACATACAGGATGGGGGAATCTATCCTGGGAAGCCATGACTCTGAAAAAGATTTGAGAGTCATGGTGGATAATCAACCAAACATGAGCTCCCAATGTGATCCTGTAGTCAAAAGAGCTAATGCGATTCTGGGATGTATACACAGGGGAATCTCAAGTACGACTAGAGAGGATATTTTACCTCAGTATTTGGCATTGATGCAACCGCTGCTGGACTACTGTGTCCAGTTCTGGTGGCCACAATTCAAGAAGATGTTGTGAAATTGGAGAGGGTTTAGAGAAGAACCACAAGAATGATTAAAGGATTAGAAAACATGCTTTATAGTGATAGACTCAAAGAGTTCCATCTAGTTAGTTTAGAGAGGGTTAAGGGGTGACTTTATTACAGTCTATCAGTATCTACATGGGGAACAAATATTTAATAATGGCTCTTCAATCTAGCATAGCAAAGGTATAACATTATCCAATGGCTGGAAGTTGAAGCTAGTCAAATTCAGACTGGAAATAAGGCATACAATTTTGAGGGTGATTGACCATTGGAATAATTTGCCAAGGGTCTTGGTGGATTCTCCATCACTGGCAATTTTTAAATCAAGATTGTGTATTTTTTTCTAAAAGCTATCCCATGGGAGTTATTTTCAAGAAGTTCTCTGACCTGTGTTATAAAACAGGTCAGACTAAATTATCAGAATGTTCCCTTCTGGCCTTGGAATCTGTGAATTGTCCTGCGTGGAAGCTGCGGGAGGTCTGACAGTGATACTGGGTAGGCAGAGGAGGTAAGGAACGGCTGTTCTGAGGATTGTTAGCAAATGAGTTCCCTATTGAGATGGTGACTAAGTTTGTAAGTCAGCAAGCTGGATTTGACTATCAGGAAGAAAACCTGCTGTCTCAGATTCAGTGAGAATCGTGTTAATTAAAGAAGGAGCTTCATGCTGAGCAATCAGTCTAAATGAAATGGATCTCCCTTGATCTTGTTTTCCAGAAATTTTGGCACATGAATTTTGGCTTGTGAACTTGCTGATTTCACTGGACACATGTGCCCTCAGTCAGGATCAAGCCCTTAGAATGAAAGGCTGTGTAATAAATGACATTGTTACCTGCAAGAGGGAAAGAATGGTCTTATCAAAAGGCAAACTCAGTCCAAGCTGCCAAGTAAAAAATATTTAAAATCCCAGCCAGTTGCCTCAGCTCTTTATACTTTCAAGACAGATAGAGTGACTACCAGGTAGTTTACAATGTATAGGTTGTTTGGCTGAAACTGTAAAAGCCAATGTGCTGTCTGTTTTTGTTTTGACTTCAAAGATACCATAGCAGTTTTCGTAAGGGCAGGTGTTTTCCCTGGTGTCTTGGGCCAAACTTTCTTTCTGCTATTGCGCACCAGATGTCTACTGTCCATCCGCCCCATATGAAGCTGAATTTGAGTTGCAGTATGTATACATTGTATACAATGTATACATTGACGTTCTTGGAGATGGAAGGTGTAAAATATTTTATTATTAAAGCAAAAACATAGTGTACAGTGATTGCACTTTAAATAATTCCTCTGTGCTAAGAGACAACCGGTCCCAGGAGAATTCCCTATTTTAATGTGGGGACTACCTCTAACCAGTGGATCATAGAATCATAGAATATCAAGGTTGGAAGGGACCTCAGGAGGTTATCTAGTCCAACCCCCTGCTCAAAGCATCCCCAACTAAATCATCCCATCCAGGGGTTTGTCAAGCCTGACCTTGAAAACCTCCAAGGAAGGAGATTCCATCACCTCCCTAGGTAACTTATTCCAGTGCTTCACCACCCTCCTCGTGAAAAAGTTTTTCCTAATATCCAACCTAAACTTCCCCCACTGCAACTTGAGACCATTACTCCTCGTTCTGTCATCTGCTACCACTGAGAACGGTCTAAATCCATCCTCTTTGGAACCCCCTTTCAGATAGTTGAAAGCAGCTATCAAATCCCCCCTCATTCTTCTCTTCTGCAGACTAAATAATCCCAGTTCCCTCAGCCTCTCCTCGTAAGTCATGTGCTCCAGCCCCCTAATCATTTTTGTTGCCTTCCGCTGGACTCTGTCCAATTTTTCTACATCCTTCTTGTAGTGTGGGGCCCAAAACTGGACACAGTACTCCAGATAAGGCCTCACCAATGCCAAATAGAGGGAATTATCCTTTGACATTAGTGATCTGGGTGTACACCATGCACTGCCCATAGTGATATGTAGTGTCATAAAATAAACTACTGTATAGAAAATTTTACCTGTATATACCTAAGTGCTTAAAGAAACCAACCACCCTGCAGCGCAGTACTGCTACAGGATTGGTGAGTATTTGTACACTATTTTAAACTTTATTCATTTTAATGTATTCTAATTCTTTGAGAATTGGTATTCCATTGGTAAGTATAACTCTTAATTAACTGGAATTTTTGACTAACTAGCACCCCACATTCCCTCAACATGCTGGATAACAAAGCTTTTACTGTATATTGATTTCAATTACAACACAGAATACAAAATGTACAGTGCTCACCTGTATATTTATTTTTATTTAAAATATTTGCACTGTAAAAAAAGAAAAGAAATAGTATTTTTCAATTCCCCCATTACAGGTACTGTAGTGCAATCTCTTTATCATGAAAGTTGAACTTACAAATGTAGAACTATGTACAAAAAACCCTGCATTCAAAAATAAAACACTGTAAAACTTTAGAGCCTTCAAGTCCACTCAGTCCTTCTTCTTGTTCAGCCAATCGCTCAGACAAACAAGTTTGTATCCATTTGCAGGAAATAATGCTGCCCGCTTCATGTTTACGTCACCTGGAAGTGAGAACAGGCATTTGCATGGCACTGTTGTAGCCGGTGTCGCAAGATATTTACGTGCCAGATGCACTAAAGATTCATATGTCCTTTCATGCCTCAACCACCATTCCAGAGGACATGCGTCCATGGTGATGACAAGTTCTGCTCACTAATGATTCAAAACAGTGCAGACCGATGCATGTTCATTTTCAACATCTGAGCCAGATGCCATCAGCAGAAGATTGATTTTCTTTTTTGGTGGTTCGGGTTCGGTAGTTTCCACATTGGAGTGTTGCTTTTTTAAGACTTCTGAAAGCATGCTCCACACCTCATCCCTCTCAGATTTTGGAAGGCACTTCAGATTCTTAAACCTTGGGTCAAGTGCTGTATCTATCTTTAGAAATCTCACATTGGTATAGTCTTTGTGTTTTGTCAACTCTGCAGTGAAAGTGTTCTTAAAACGAACAACATGTGCTGGGTCATCATTCGAGACTGCTATAACATGAAATATATGGCAGAATGCGGGTAAAACAGAGCAGGAGACATACAATTCTCCCCCAAGCAGTTCAGTAACAAATTTCATTAACGCATTATTTTTTTAACAAGCGTCATCAGCATGGAAGCACGTCCTCTGGAATGGTGGCCAAAGCATGAAAAGGCATACGAATGTTTAGCATAATAAATGCTGGAGCCTCAGTAAGTGCACCAGATAAATGATGTTCACTGAATGGGTAGCTTTTCAGTATTTTTTTCTCATCATTCAGTGTGTGGTTCTCTGCCTTATTTTACCACATACCATCCAAACCATGAACTGAATACAGACTGTTTCCTCAGAGGTTTTTCTTAATGGTGTTCAGCATGGGTTTACAGAAAATAGACCCTGTCAAAAATTGTAAATAAGAAGCAGGCAGCATTATCTCCTGTAAATGTAAACAAACTTGTCTGTCGTAGCAATTGGCTGAACAACAAGTAGGACTGAGTGGACTTGTAGGCTCTAAAGTCTTACATTGTTTTGTTTTGAGTGCAGTTATATAACAAAAAAATTCCACACTTGTAAGTCGCTCTTTCATAATAAAGAGATTGCACTACAGTACTTGTGTGAGGTGAATTGAGAAATACTATTTCTTTTTGTTATCCTTTTTACAGTGCAAATATTTGTAATCAAAAACAATAATATAAAGTGAGCACTGTGCACTTTGTATTCTGTGTTGTAACTGAAGTCAATATATTTGAAAATATAGGAAAACATCCACAAATATTTAATAAATTTCCATTGCGATTCTACTGTTTAACAGTGCAATTAAAACTGCAATTAATCGTGATTAATTTTTTTGAGTTAATCACAAGTTAATTGTGACAGCCCTAATTAAAACTATTGTGTGGCAGTGACATTTGTTATTTTATAGCACCCATGAGCATGTTAGCCACTTCAGAGAAAACACAGAAACGTAACTGCTTGCCCCAAAGAATTTACCGGCTAAGGTTCAGATCTTCTGTCTCTTCATTGTACGATTGCACAGTGCTTAGCACAATGGGGCCTGGCCTCAATACAAATAATAAATAAAAGCTCCTGCAAGTTGCTCAGCACCCCTGCAGCCTCATGGATCCTTTTGCCCTTAATTTGCTCTAGCCCTTAATTAGACATGACACGAGTGAGGGTGAGAAAGAGCTGGGAGGCAGGGAGGGCAAAGGTTACTGCAATACCATCATCTCGTCACTCATTTTGAGGTATGTGCATGGTCAGGTGGGGTTTGCTTTATGTATAAAAATTAAGTGAGTTAAAAATTGACTCATTTGTTGTGGGCTCACAGGAGGGATTTGAATGAGAACAGTGCAGGATAGTGTCTTTTAGCAAAAAAAAACTTTGTAGTTTCCCTTGACCTTGCCTCTATTTTCAAATCAGTTTCTGATGGTGGTGTTATAAAGACAGTAGTAAAGTTTATAGATGAAATCCTGTCTCCATAGAAATCAATGGGAGTTTTGCCATTGACTTCAATGGGGCCAGGATTTCACCCTATATAGATAACCCAGATTCAGATCTGACCCACCAGCTGCTTTTTACTGGCAAGTACAATACAACATTTTTCACAATATGGATAGGAGCCTATTCCAATGATGATACCAACACATCACTCCTATTACTGAAATGAGGAACAGGCACTTTATCACAGTAGAGTAGACCCCATATAGATGCCCAGTGTTTACTTGAAAATAGTAGCTGACTCTCAGATTCCTTCCCTCCTGCTCTGCATCGCTCTTGCCACTGTCCGTCGTTGTCTTCTGCTTCCCATCCTGCTCTATGAAATGGAGAAATCAATTTATATCCACTGACAACCACACAAGCCAAGGTGGCACCATATGTTTGTATAGAATAAAATTTTAGACTAAACCATTCCCTTCTGTGGGCCTCTTATATTACACCAGATATGTTAGCACACCTTTCAAGCATGTACAAAGGCTGGCCTTACAAAAAGTTTTCCAAATCAGCTAACTGAATATAGTTGGAACCTTACCATGCCTTGTGACTTAGCTTTCCAGCCTGTTCAGACATCCTCTCCTGTGAAAACATATGCAATTTATTAATGTCAAAGACAGAAGATAGAGGATACCTTGAAATGATCTGTATGATGTGTAAACTTAACTGTAGCAGTAATATGTTAGACCACATTTAAGGAATTCTGTGCCAAGAGTTCTGAAGAGGACACAGAAGATGAGGCAAGAAGGCTAATTTTGCATCTGCAAGGACCTTCATATGACAGAGGTTCCTTGACTTGACCCTGATCATTCTTGAGGGAAGGTGACTTGGAACCTTTCTTATTCTGCTTAGCGATATGATAGAATGATAAGAAACATCTGTTGCCACACATCCACTGTGCAATGTATTAATGGTTCACATGGAAATAAAATCATTACTTCATAAACATTAAAAGTCTTCCTCTGCTTGTTAAACTGGTATCCTTGCAGGATGTAAACGGGATTTTGTTTCTTACATTGGCCTTTCACACTGTCAGTGTCACACGTGACATTTTAGCAAGATAGCTGCTGCCATCAGTCGGCTCAGCAATGCCAGTTCTATTGGCAGCTACATTCCATAATTTAGGCCTGATGAGAATTAGCTACAATTCAATTAAACACCCACGGCAGGCCTGTGTCCGCGGACTCGGGCTTGGGCTCCAGGGCTGTTTCATTGTGATGCAGATGTTTGGGCACGGACTGGAACCCAGGCTCTGGGAGCCCAAGCCAGAATGGCTACACTGCAATTAAACAGCCCCATAACCTGAGCCTCCTAAGCCTCAGTCAGCTGACATGGGCCAGCCACAGGTGTTTAATTGCACTGTAGGCATGCCCTCAGACTACTGGGCTGAGCAAAACAAACACAGTTGTCTTTTAGACATCATGTGTGTATCTAAGGGAGAGACCTTTCTGGAGTGTGCCAGTGGGAATTATGATTGGAAGCTCAGGCTGCCTGTCAGGAAGGGTGTCTGGGTTTTCCTACTGAGTCAGTGTGGGCATGTCTACACAGCGTAGTAAGCTAGGAGATGTGTGACCCATGCCTGCAGACTGTTTCCAAGCCCATGCTTGACCATTCACACAGCACTGGAAACCTGGGCCTCACAACTGCACTGGCATGGCCATACTGCACGGCGCAGGCCTTAGTCAGAGCTTCAACTTCTGTGGTCATGCACCATTATAGCCCAAGGTTCCTAATGCCCTAGTCAGCTGTAGCCACTCTAGAGCTTTGATCATAGTGGGGTGTGGGAGACCTTTCCTGTCCATCCCAGGGGCGCTAACCAGAAGTGGTTTGGGTGGGTTTTAGCCCAGCAACACCTCCAGCCAAGCCAGTTTGTGTCCTCATGCTCCCAGCAGCTGGCCCTATCAACATGGATCTGGACCAAATGGAAGAACTTCTACACCTCATGCTTTCAGTCCTATTTTGGGAATCAGGCAGAGCATCTGACAGATGCTGGTGGACATTTTGGCAGTAGTTTTTGACATGCTGAAGGCACCTCTCAGAGAAGGGTACTGACATGTCAGCCATGCCCCAGCAGATGCTGTTCATGCCTGTTGCCTTTGCCAGAGATTACCCCTATGCAGACCGGCACCTATGGAGCAGGGCCACAAGCACAGGCTGGTGGGATCCCATTGTCATGCAGACCTGGGATGACCAGCAGTGGGTCCAGAAATTTTGCATGAAAAAGCAGATGTTTGTGGAGGTTTGTGATCAGCTTGCCCCAACCTTCAGGTGCTACAATACCTACATAAAGGTGGCCATGCTGGTCCAGAAGTAGGTTGCTATAGACATCTGGAAGCTGGCTACCCCAGACTCCTACAGGTCTATGACTAACCAGTTTGGAGTTGGCAAATAAACTTTGAGGGTTGTTCTGGTGGAAGTTTGTGACGCGATCCGCACAGAGATGTACCCAAAGTTGGTTGGCATTAAAAATATTCCTGAAACAATTGCTGGCTTTCCGAGACTGGGCTGTACCTGGGCCATTGATGGGACTTGTGCCTATAATTTGCCCTCTGGCAGGAGCACATGAATATACAAACTGCAAAGGGTATTACTCCTCCAGCATTATGAAGGCCTAGTCAACCACTGGGACAGATTTATTGACATCAACATGGAAGGGTGCATTATGCCAGGGTGTTCTGGAGATTGGGACTTTATCTTCATAAAGAAGCTGGAACACTATTCCCACTAAATGACATTGTTATAAATGGAGTCACTGTCCCCACTGTTATTTGATGGGCTCCCTCTCACCCTCAGATGCCATGGCTTATGAAACAGTACCCTAATTTCAGAAGACCTGTGTCAAGGTTCCTTCCCCACTCTGAACTCTAGAGTACAGATGTGGGGACCTGCATGAAAGACCCCCTAAGCTTATTCTTACCAGCTTAGGTTAAAAGCTTCCCCAAGGTACAAACTGTTTTACCTTTTGTCCTTGAACCTTTATGCTGCCACCACCAAAGTTTCTAACAAAAATAACAGGGGAAGTGCCCACTTGGAAACGTCTCCCTCCCCAAAAGATCCCCCCAAGCCCTACACCCCCTTTCCTGGGGAAGGCTTGATAAAAATCCTCACCAATTTGCATAGGTGAACACGGACCCAAACCCTGGGATCTTAAGACCAATGAGAAAAACAAGCAGGTTCTTAAAAGAAGAATTTTAATTAAAGAAAAAGTAAAAAAATCACCTCTGTAAAATCAGGATGGTAAATACATTACAGGGTAATCAGATTCAAAACATAGAGAATCCCTCTAGGCAAAACCTTAAGTTACAAAAAGACACAAAAACAGGAATATACATTCCATTCAGCACAACTTATTTTATCAGCCATTTAAACAAAACAGAATCTAACGCATATCTAACTAGATTGCTTACTGACTTTTTACAGGAGTTCTGACCTGCATTCCTGCTCTGGTCCCGGCAAAAGCATCACACAGACCGAGAGGACCCTTTGTTTCCCCCCCCGCCTCCAGCTTTGAAAGTATCTTGTCTCCTCATTGGTCATTTTGGTCAGGTACCAGCGAGGTTATCTTAGCTTCTTAACCCTTTACAGGTGAAAGGGTTTTTCCTCTGGCCAGGAGGGATTTAAAGGTGTTTACCCTTCCCTTTATATTTATGACAACCCAGAAAAAGAAGAGTCAACTACACACTGAATAGCTGTAGAATGGCGATGGCATGTGCATTTGTCAGATTGACATCCTATTGGCGTTGCCTTCAAAACCGTTTGGATGCCACTGTTGTCATACAGTCTGCTTTATTGTGGCCTGCTGTATTCTGCACTGTCTGCACAGAGAAGGGCTGAATTTCTGAACCAATACGAACAGCCAGACAATGCCTTTCTTGGCTGGCACTGGATCCACACATGCAAGAGAACTCAGGGATGCTTTGTACGCCCACAGACTGTGTCTGCACAGCCCCAGGCATGAGGGGGAATGCACCAGTGTTTGAAGTTGTGCTGTGACTGGGTGTGGGGCAGCTGTGGGTAGGTTAGTATAATGAATTTTGTAAAACGCTTTCCTGAAGTGTATGGAGGTGTGTTATGCATTTTATAAATACTGGCCAAGTATTGCAGTTCAGTTTGTGGCTTACTCTACTGACTGTTTTAATATGTTTATGAAATTAATTGAAACCAGGCATGTGACGATCTTTAATAAAGTTTTTCCCACTTTTAACATTGCATAGAATCAAATTTGTAACTGTAGCCTTGTGTGCAAAGTCAACACATGTATTTACAAACCAGCGTAAGAACGAGAAAGGCAGACCAGCTGCCGTCAAAACATATAACACAGTAACCAAACTCAGCACTGAACCAGTGAAAGGTGCATGTTACCAAATGACATGGATAACTGTTTCTGGGTGTCTCCTGGCCCTCTGTTCTCCTTTGCCTTTCTGGTGCATTTTACGTGTGTGGGCCATGACTGCATTGCAGTGGATGAAATCACAGGGTACAATAGTCTGTGCTGTGTGCTGTTGTTCCTTGCCTGTGACATAGTCCAGACTTGTCCAAAAGCTGCATAGTCTGCAGAACATGATAGTATGGAGGGGACTCAGGATGTGGGGCTGGCGCAGTCGCTCATGGTGGCAGTTGGGCCTGCAATCTGGTAGCCATAAGTGCTAGTAATGACTTTCTGTTACTCACTGTCTTGCTCCCTCCACCTGCAGTCATGCTCCATGAATCTCTTCACAAATTACTCCTTAGCCTATGCATAGGGTTGCCAACTTTCTAATATTTGAAAACTGGACCCCCTCTCCCCACCCGCCTGACCTCTTCCCCCAAGGTCCTGTCCCTGCTCCACCTCTTCCCCCATCACTTGCTGCTCTTCCCATCACCTGATCCTCTCCACCTCCCTCCCCCTCTGCTGGGCTCCCTCTGCTCCAGGGCTGGGCCTGGAGCTGCAGCCTGAGATGGAGCCTGCTGCCTGCCCATGTGATGCAGGTAGGAGGCAGCCCCAGCTGAGATGGGGCTGGCATGCGTTGACGACCCAGAGCATTCCCTTTCCCCTCTCCCCCTCCGCCAGAACATCTGACCAGACACTGCCAGGTCCCCTTTTTGACTAGACTTCCCAGTTGAAAACCAGACATCTGACAACCCTACCTGTGCAGCCTCTCTCTCTCTCTTTCCACCCTTCTTGCAGCCTTCTCCTGATACTCAGTCTGGTCATTGTGGAACTCCATCTTACTGATTCATTTTCTCTAGAATCTCACCTAGCAGCTCATCTCGGACACTCTTTCTCCTTGTACTAATTAGGTGGGTCTGTTCCCACAGGGTCCTGGTGCCATGTGTTTGCCTTGCAGAGATGGAAGGGCCTTGAAAAGAAAGTGAAAGAGCACATTATTGTCTGACCATGATAAAAAAAAAATCACATTTTCCTCTGTATCAAAGGATAATTAAAAGGTGGGCTTTATTTTTTTTCACACACAAAAACACTGGCCCCATGAGACATCCTTTGGAGCAGCACTGAAAGCCATTGTGGTAAAAAACACATACAAAATTCAGTTGAAATGATTTCTATACCCCCCGCCTTCATTTTTCCAGGGCAAGGCAGGGCTTATGGCGGGGGGCGGGGAGGGTGTCTAATCATTAGCCCTAGTTTTTCAATCTTTTCAGGCTTGTTTCAAAAAACAATGTGGCCCCCATCACACCTGGGACCATGAATATTGAAATGTATTTATCATAATTGTATGGTTACTTCATGGTGTCACTACAGGGCAGAGTTAAGATTGTTTGATTCGTGCATTCACACACATTACCACGTATGGCTTTCTTTTAAATTTAATCTAACCTCAGAATCTCCAGGGTTTGTAGTTCTTGGTTTTGAGATACTGATGACATAACTGTAATGTTCTCATATCCTTAAATTACTGCTATGTACTCTCCACTGTATCTTCATCTTAAACTATTTTTTATCTTGGAATAAATATATATATTGGAAAGAGCAATTAGACTATGGTTGTACATTATAATTATAAATTATATAACTATATTATACATATTCTTAAGAGCCTATATCATATTTCATATATATGGAGTGAGAGTCAAACATTTGATTAAAGCATTTTTTTGTGTGGAAGGTGGATTCTGGTTTTCAAAGCCTTGTGTACTTTACGTATGTGGTATAGGTTTCTAGCTAGGTAATTACAATTAGTACCAAAGAAGAAGGATAACTGAATCTCTACTTTAGATTTGAAGGTCCCTCAGGAAACAGATGGCAGGGAGAACTGTATATTTCCATATTTTATTGTTTCATTTGTTTTAATTCCAAATGTATGAGGAGGTTAGACTTGGATTACGAAATTAGATCTGTCAAAGAAAAAGAAAAATATAACTACATGTACAATGGAAACAACTCCCTAAATGGATCTAAAATCCTATGGTAGGTAATCTGATCTAATTTTTGCAGAAAGGCGAATGCCAGATGTTTGCTCCACTTTGATCTTAATAACACTTTAGGCTGCAGACAATAAGATTGGTTTTAAATTTATTGGCTCTTTGATTTCTACATTCTAATGCTTTTTAAATTCTTTACACAAGACAGATCTATATATAGGCAACCGGGGTGGTATCAGACGTGTCAAATGCTTAAGACATTTATGAAAAGAACCCTGTTTGGGCTTCTATGTCGAAACAAAGCCAAACTTTATAATACAAAGAAAAGTGACTATGGCTTGCACAGAGTGTTTTTTTTATGTGAAGCACCAAGTGTCGCATCTGTGGCACAGCTCCTTGTAGAACTGCCATCTTGCCAAAATATTAATAAAACTAAAACAATTATTAAAGCAACATTAAGCAGGCGGTCTTCATCAGTGTTCTTGCATGTGGAATACAATCTACTGTAGATATTTAATCTCACCTTGCTGTTGTATTAAAAATTCTTTGTGTGTTCTAATGGTTAGTATATTTTAAAAGGAGTGGTGCCACTGAGTGCTTTGAGAAATCATACTATATGCCTGGTCTCCCACTGAAATTGGATTCTCCCCCAGGCTAATGACGCTGCTGATTTGCAAATGTAGGTTGAACTGAAACCCAGGCTGATTTCTGAGTGCCCTTGTGGTTCTAGCCAAACATTTTATATAGCTTTAAGTCCATTATCAGTGAAAGCATATGGGAGACCATGATAGGATAAAGTTCTTTCCTTGAGACTGAAATGAGATGGATTCCTGAAAGGTATAAATCACAGGATATGGCTACACAGCACACAAACCTGGACTCTGACAGGGTTAAGTGCAAGCCTCCCTTCTAGACACAGAGAAATCAGTCTGACTGGGGCCAGGCACTCCTCTGGACTCAGGCCAATGGACCCTGCTGGGGCTGGGGGGGAAGAGATCAGAGCCTGAGCCCCGTTGTGACCATGGGTCAAAGTCCAGGCATATTGCAGTTTGGATGCAACTCAGGTCTGGAGAGTCCACCAACATTATCCCACAATCTCCTTGAGCTGAGCTTCCCAGATCTTCCATTCCAAAACTTCCTACCTGCTTCCTACCCTCCCATGTGTTAGCATGACCAGCATTGCCTGCATCAAGCACGCTGCTAGCTGGCCAGAGGAACACAGCTGCATTCTGGTTAACCTCTGGTGTGGGGTGTGCAAGACATTCAACTTCAGCAAGAGCATGAGAAATGATCACGTCTACAAAACTATATTCAAGTGGCTGGCCATGTTGGGGATTGACCAGACAGTAGCACAATGCAGAGAGCAAATCAAGCAGCTGAAGACAGTCTACTGCAAAGTCAAACTTCTAACAACACCTCTGTCTTCCTGCCACTTGTACAAGGAATTCACCTGGGTTCTGGGAATTCTAGAAATCACTGAGTCCATAGTGGTTCAGGACAATCTGCCGAGTGGAGATGACACCCTTATAGTCCTCCCTTCCCCGCATCACAAGCATTGCTAGAGGAAAGCCAGCTGTAGGATGACCACCTGTCCCTTATTTTAAAGGACCTTGCCTTGATTTGTCCCTTAGGGGGACCATCTATCCCTTATTTTAAGATGTATTGAAATGTATTAAAACTAGTAAGTACCATTTTAAACATTATATTGAAGCTTATAACAATTGCATTAAATACTTGCGGGCAGCAGAAATGTACACTTGAGAGAAAGATGTTAAGGGAAATGATGTTTTGCCCCTTATTTTTTCATGTAGCTTTCCCTTATTTCCATCCAACAAAGGCAGTCACCCCAGCCAGTTGCTGAATAAAGGACAAGAAGTGACGTGCTGCCAAGGCTGGTAATTGAAGAGGCTATGCCAACGCAGCACGTACAGCACATTCTAAGGCCGTACTCAGAGGAGCTGTTTGGGGATGACCTTGGGGAGCTGTCCTCTTCAGAACAATGTCAGAGTAAGTGTCAGAGCCAGAGCATGGTAAATTTCTGACGCCATGTTTGTTGTTATTAATATATGGATGGGAGGGATTTCCAGCTTATGGCCTATTAAGTTACTAATACGCACCGGGGGCTTGGTGTGCTTCCATTCATGGCAGAACCCACAGCATTCCTCTAGCGTCCTCCATCCCTTCCCCCCGAAGCCACAAGGGATTCAAAATGGATACCATGAAATGAGGATCTTAAACAAGCACTTATCATTAAATGTTTACTGATTGTTATAAGGGTAGCTTTGGGCTCTACAGTTAACAGCCTCCACAGTTAACCCCCTCCATCTAATACAGTGCACCTGATAAATCGACCAGGCCTGCACTATCCTCTGCTCTAATCTGTGTCAAAAAAACCCCTGTTGTTTCAAATTGTTTTCCTCCTGGCGTCACTACTGATATTACTAGAGAGAGAGAGATTAGCTATAGATAAAAATTATAACAGAGAAATAGATATTATTATAACCTTTGTACTTTTGGCCTGTCTTAATATGCATTGGAATATAGCTGTTCCCATACGACATGCTTTAAAAAGGAAATGCAAACATGATCATGTAGAATTGTCTCTGTAGACTGTTTAAAGGGAGCCTGTGTCAATTACCTGCCTGATTCATTCTCCAACTATGCAAGTTACTTCTGTATCACAGCAAGGAGGAGTTACATCTTATTGCAACTTAGAATGTTTTTTTTTAAATGTGAACCCAAGAATTCTCCTTTTATGTCAATGTGTAGTTTGTTCTTCACATCTTGTTCTTGCACTCACTTAAAAGGGCCAGGTTATGAATTTTGTTTCCAATATTTTAGGAAAATAATTGAAGCATGATCGAATGACAATTAAAAATCCAGAACTGCTCCCTATAACCTCAGTAAAAGCTGGGAGAGGAATCCAGGCAGCCACAAGCCACACGCTGTCTATGGGGGACCTTATCAAAGTCACCAGACATATTCCCAGACAGCAAACGCAATGCATTCTACTTCAGATGTTTACGTGAAGATGCCTAATGAAGTTCTAGTATGAAGCTGCGCACCGGGCTTGGTTATGGCATATACATTGCTGTATGTTTATGGCTTTATTCTCAGAATTTGATGAGCAACACATAAATACAGCTTACGTTTTTTGAGGTCTATAATTTCATTTTTGGAGGGTTATTTTTAGCAATTTTTGAATTTTGTGTAGCTGTCCAAAAATCAGGGGTTTTCAAGGCGCTCTTTGTATTTACTGTAATTACTAATGTATATTATGTCCTTTACTCATTATGGAGTATATTCTGTAATAAGTAATATCTTTGTAATGTTCCCTAATGCTCTTTAACGTAGCACTGTTTCAAACAGCATTCGTTAACGTGCACTAGGGAATCTTTAGTGCACACCAGCAGGATCTACACTGACAATTAATGTATAACACTTCATGCGCTGCAGAAATCATACCCCCATACTCCACGTTACTGCTCTGTGTATACAAGCCCTTAGAAACAAGTAGTAACCGTTTCCATTGTTTTCTGCTGTTTGTTGAACAAACACCAATTTCTTTGGGGTCTTGTTTTTAATCAGGTGTGTTTTATCTGTTTTTAATTGGTTAAGACTAAAATCAGAACTCCTACGTGTAAAGAAATGTGGTACTGAATTTTACTAGAGTTAATCTCTTTCAGTTGAAACCTAAAAGCCAGGCCCTGACAACATGTGGTCATTAAAGGTCTCTGGGCAGTGATTTTAGCCCTGGTGCCCTGTCCAATTCCCAACATAAATAAATTCCTAAATTCCTCTGAAGTTTCTAGTTATTCTGCATTTCCCTTTAAAAACTTTAGATAAATTCATTCCAAGTGCAACTATTGGTGACAATTGAATTCATGTCACCAGAATCCTAGTCCCTCTTATCACAAAACTATGATGACTTCTTCCTAAATATATAAAATATAATACTATTCACCCTCAAGGATTCCAAAAAGCTTTAGAGACCACATCATTCATTACTGAAATGCAATAGCCACTTTGGCCCCCAGTGCTGCGGGTGCAAAGTTATTCCTGGGGTAATTCTAGTCCCATTTCTTTGCTTTTTCCCTGTGGGCAAATCATTTAGGGCTAGATTGAAACTTTAGGCTAGCCACATGTAGGGGATGGTGCATAGTTGTGCCATCTCAGGAGAAGCACAATTTCTCCCATTGTCCCTTCTTGTTGAGGAGGAGACTAAGTCACTTCTTCCCTTTTGGGGGTGCAGTTTACCCTCCCCTTCATACAGGGTCAGCTCTGCTGGCCATCGGGTGGGGACTGAGCCACAGTGTTGCCTATTCACCGCCCCTCTACACTTATTCATTTGGAGGAGTGTCAGACATACATCTCCCGCTCTTCCCCCATTGTCCAGAGTTGCAATCCAGACATCCTTAATGTGGCCATATAATTTGGGAAGGCAGGAAAGTAATTCTTACTCTAACCTTCTACCATGGCAGGTCTTCTTAGGTTTACTGTTGTCTCTCACTGTGTGCCTCAGCTTCCGTATCTATACAGTGCTCGCCACTACTAAGCACTGTATGAACTTTACTTGAAAGGTACTATGTAAATGCAAAGTGTATTATTAAATGTAATGGTTTATTGTAACATAAATAATGCACCATCGTACCTTAAAGACATCCACTGGCTAAAGTCAGAATGAGTGGAAGTGGAAGTCAGCTCTGCAAATCTATTCCTGTCGCGCTATTGCTATCCAGCCGCAACCATGACCCAGACCCCAAAAGAGTCCAACTGAATTTTAAACAAAAAAAAATATTTATTGTTACTTTATTATTCTCCTGTTTGCAAACTTTAAAAGCACAAAAGAACTATGGGAGAACTACAGCACACAGGAGAATTCAAAGTTTATACAAAACAAACCAACCATCATGACACAGTCTGGGTCAGCCTTAGGTTTTGCACAGGTCTAATGTGAAGATACACACATGGGGCTCCATCAACTCCCCACCGATGACCAGGTTCTTCCACCTTTGGAACTGGAATCCAGAGCATCCCACACCCAGCTCCATCTTCTGTTCTAATCATGAGACAACACTTTTCCCTGAGTGCTGGCTCTTTCTAAAGCTGCCAGTCTACATCACAGTCATAATGGTCTATTTTTGAACACACCAATATAACTCAATTGAGCCACAAGGTACATGACTCTGAAATTTATTATCACCACCTGGCTGTTCAGTGATCCATCTTAAAAGATGTAGTAGTCTTAGCCCAGGTCTAAGTGGGCCAGCAATCCATATCACAGAAGCCAGCATCCCACATGCCACTCACCATCGCTGAATCCAGTAGGATTGCACAGGCATTGGGATAAAACTACTCCCCCACACTTCACCGTGGGCAAGTGTGAAACAGATTGACAGGTTAGAGCGGTAAAGCTTACGTTGCTAATGGCCATGTTCTACCCACTCCATGGGGAACATAAAGGAGTCCAGCCTCTATGGCTGTATGTCTGGTACCTTTCCCCAGAGCTAAATTTCCTTTTAAAGTCTTCCAGATCTGTCCCTAGGGTTCAGCCTCTATGTTCCTATTCAGAGTTTTTAAAGTGTTGGCAAGTAGGTATGTTGACAAAGTACTGCGTATACTTTGTAAAAAATTGGGGGTGAAATCAATAAATGGTGTTAGCACTGGCCTGAAAGTGGAGTAATGTTGTGCTGAGGCTGGCCCACGTCTATCTCTAAAGCCTCAGCATTTCAAGTTTGATTTACAGTTTTGAGCTGTCATTGTAGAGTTTACAAGGGGAAAAGTGTGACTAAGGATTGAGATTTTCCTTCTATAAATTGTTGAGGGGCTGGGGAAGTGACAGATCTCATTTAAAGACCTTATTGAAGTTGCCATGGTGAATGATGGTGCCATTGCTTGTCTCACTGTCAGAATTTAAGGCCTTTTTTAATTAGAAGAAACCACAGAAGTCAGAGATCAGTACAACAGACCCAGAGCAAGCTGGAAACTTAGGGAAGTGGAACGAAGGAAACCAATAGGCATGGACTGAAGAAGATGTTTTATTTATTTGTTAATAATAGTTAAAATGACATACAAAATGCTGGGTGTGGGGGGAGAGAGAGTCCAATTCTATTCAGCTGCAAAATTATTAGAATTTCATTTTAAAACCAAAATTTGTTTCATGGGACTGAGAATGAAAACACTGCAGTCTTAGGTTATATAGTCAGTTGCAGGAGGGGAGGTTAGACTAAAAAGCAGTGGTTTAAATACATATTGTGGTAGATATTACATATCTTGTATAATTGTAAGTCAGCAGAACCTTTTTACTCCCAAGCAGTAACTAGCAATTCACAAAAGTCTGTTGTATAAAATTTACATTTGATTTTGCCTAAAGGGGTTCCTTTGTGATCTTTGCGTAGATAACTGACTGTTCCTTTATGTACATCTTAAAAGCTTCACAAATTTTGCTTCAAAAAGTGTTAACCTCTAAGGAATGTTAAATAAAGGAGCCAGAAACATCTAAAACTTTACCTGCTGGCTACGGAGTGTAGGGACTTAGGCCCAGATCCTCAAAGATACTTAGCGCCTAACTTCCGATGAGGAGTTATCTTTGAGGATATGGTCCTTAGCAACCTAGGGTGAAATCATGGCCCTATTAAAGTCAATAGGAGTTTTGCCATTAACTTCAATGGGGAGGGGTCAGGATTCACCCCTAGCTGTGTATCTGTTAACTGAACAGAAACAGTAAGTAGTTTAAAGCTTTCAGCCAGGTTTCAGAATGATTTTTCGTTTTCACCAACTCGGAAGACGTCATTTAAAGGAAAACAAACCCCCCCCCTCTCATATCAATGAAAAAAGCTTTGTATTAATAACAACATTAAATATCCATATCTTTCTAACTATTCACATTCCACACAGTGGAAATTTACCTCCTGTAACTCCAGATTTTAGTTTTTAAAATCCATGAAGAAACGTGTCAGAACCGCAAAGTCAGCAGATGCCAGATCCAATGTGTAAAGTTTAATAATATGAATCACTGATTTGCAATCTTAGTGTTACAGATGGCAATGTTGTGGATCTTACAGTAAAAATATATTAAACGCAGAAATGTGGGATTTGACCAATAACTGTGACACGTTGTGCAATAGCTGTGGCTTTTAAATAAATGACTGCGCAGATCCTGTATCTGTGATATGCCAATGCTGTATTTTCCCTTTTGACGTAGTAATAATAATAATAATAATAATAGAATAATTGTCTTTCTTGGCGTCCAGATGGACAAAAATACTTTGTAGCTTGCTCCTAAATTAGGGCCCTATACTCCCCTCTGTTGTGAGGCATAGAATATGAGGAAGCACAGTTGTCCAATTATTGCTAGTTGTGGCCTGTGCATACAGAAGAAGAGCAAAGGCACCTCAGTGGCCGGCTGTCTCCTAGACTAGAAGCCCCTCCACACCAACCCAGTGGGCCTAATTCTCTCACACACACTGATTTTATATGAGGATAACTTTAGAATGGAATTTCTACCTTCACTGGGGTTACTGCTGATTTATGGCCCAATCCTGATCCCAGTGACATCAATAGTGGCAGAAATAGGTCTTTCCACTGATGTGCGATCAGATTGAAACTCATTGCTGGGGATGTGCTCAAAAGCAGCCATTCTGTGTGGCTTGCTTCCTTCTTCACCTGGCTGGTAAACACTGTGAAATTACTGCTTCTGGAAGCATTCTGTGAGATAGGGCTGGGGAGGGCGAAAGCAGCAGCATAGCTGCTGAGTGAGTGGGGAAGCGAAGATTAGGGTGAAGTGGGGAGTGGCAGCCTTCTGTACAGCTGTGCTGGTCTCTATAGAGTCTCCTGCAAGACTTTCCTGAGGGTTTCCATGGCCCCGGGCCGGTCCAGAACTCATTCCCCTAAGGGGAGAATGCCAGGATAACCCCACAGGAGAAGCACATGGAGTTGTAGGAGTTACTGTTCCCCTTCCATGGCTTTTTCTCCAGAAGGGGAGCATTTAGCCCTTAATTTTCAGGAAATTCTCTTTACTTAGTCCAAATCCTGTTTAAATGTAACACTGTGGCAAAGGATATAAAAAGCAGATTATTGCTGACAAGGCTCTGCATCTCTTTTTCAACGGACTGCATGCCTGTGGCAGAGCTAAAATAACAATAACAATGCAATATTTACTAGTCAGGCATGCCCTGTCTTTTGTCTCTTGTGTGGTTATTGCATTTGCAGTCACATGATGCTTGTAATTTTTGCTTTGCTCTTTATATGCTAAATTACTGTCATTTTGTGCTCAATGTTGTATACTGAGATTTTTTTGTGATTGGTACATTGTGTGAGAGAGAAAGTACAGATACACAAAATACATAACCTCATTGGGTGCACATATATACCCACATATGTAGAGAGCGACTGTATATATACATACGACATGTACAATACAGACACATACATAAATATATAAAGCAGCGGATATCTGAATTACAAGACCATAAATAAATCAAGAGGATCTAGTGACATAAGAAAGGATCTTAATTGATTTAGACTGTTATTAGAATTCAGAAATGAATTCCTTGTTCGTAATTCCTTTTCATTTTATATAACTAATGGATTTGTCTATAAATTAAAGCAAAAAAGTAGCAGAAGAAAATGTCTTCTCTTATTCCTTTGTCTTTCTCATCTTTTCTCTCCTTCCTTCTCCTACTCCCTCCTGTCCCTTTCCTCTCCTTCCTGCTAACTCTTGGCCTTCTTTTTCCTTCTAGCTCCCTGGGGTTATGTTTTCTCTCCGTCTGTGTTCTGTTGGTTCCCGCCCCATCCTCCCAGCAACACGGATTTTTTTAAAAAGAAAGGCATAATAGAAACTACTGATGCAAGTGTGGCTTTTAGTGAGGTTTCACCTATGGCTGCACCTCTTTTAATACTGGTTATTTTAAATTTAGGATCAAATTCATGCTTGGAAGCTCCTGAATGCCTCTGATTTGATATTTCTTTTCATATCGTGAAGGTGAATAGTATGGTCTCCAGTGAAACATTAACAAAAGGCACAGCTGCACTGAACCCAGCAAGCAGGGAGAATGTGAGTGTACGCTAAGGGTCCTAATTCATAGATGTGATATTGAACCGGTGTGTTTATAGGCCTTTGGTGATATTTCACACATGATTTTAAATGTTTTTACTGTGTAGTGAACATTCATATATTTCTGTATAGATATGCAGTCACACACACACACACACCCCCCATGTTTTGGGTGATTCACTCTAGTTCCTGTCAGTTATGTCCAGCCACGCAGGTATGGTAGTTATGTCACTCACTCTTATTTAACCTGGCAATGCTGATTGCCTATGCCTGGAGCATTGGTGTAATAATATATTGCAGAGTCTAGTCCAAATCTATGGATATACACCGACATTCCTTGACTCGCGTGATCCTCTTCTTCTTTCTAGGGGGCTGAAGTTCAGGGCAATTGAGTGTAACTGTCATAGTGGTGAACTTCTTAGGTTTGCAGAAGGAACAGGACTGAAAAGAGCCTTCCTCTTTGCGGACGTGTCTTGGGATGTAGAAAGAATTGCACTGGCCATAGCAGAATCTGTTGATAATAGTATGACTATTGCAGCCTTCTTCGTGGATGGTTTGTTTGAGGGGCTGAGTTTTACACCAATCCCTCTTAAGATACTTGCGTTCAGTGACGTGTAATGCTTCCTGGCTAGACTCCAGCACCTCTTCGGCAGGCATTGGTGTGCCAGTTCCCCGATCTCGGTGCCTTGAACCTGGCTGCTGCTTTGTCTGCATTTGCTCTGAATCATTGGGCTGATCCTTGTCGGGAGGAGGGATGGCTCCCTGAGACCCACGACTCTTCTTTTTCCCCTCTGCTGTGGGTAACAGGAGTCCAGCTAGAAGAAGCAGACCACCAACAGCATACACTGTGCGGACCATCCTAGGTAGGAGACAGTGAGAAAACAAAACACAATTGTGGATTTCATATGAAATCTGCAAAAGACAAGTGTACAATATTTCCTCTGGTCTAAGAGAAAAGTGTATAAGAGAGGAGAGGTACCCAGCCTTTAATAGCTGGAGAGACACTTTAGTGTTAAATGGAGTTGCAGAGAGCTACAAATAGAGTGATCCCATTTCAAAAGTCTCTAGGTCAGTCTGGAGGGAGTCTAAGGGTAGCTCTACACTACGGGGCTAAGTCGACCTAAGTTACCCAACTCCAGCTACGTGAAAAACGCAGCTGGAGTTGACAATTGTGTGTAGTGTCTATCTTCTTTCACTTCCTCTCCCCATGTACATTACACCACTTTAAGTGGCTTGATTCTCTTCTCTCCTCACACCATTTTCACTCTGGTGTAACTCCATTTCCTTTGATGGCGTTATTCCTGGTTTACATTGGCGTAAGAGGGGAGAACCAGGTTCAGAAATGCTACACTTGCTTAAACTCCCTTTGCTTAGCAGAGTATAACCTACACCATATTTACCCATTACACAAGCCTTGGACTGTGGCCCACTGAGGGGTGCATGTAATGGAGACTAGGTTGGTGTAACTCAGAAGAGAGACCAGTGTAACATGAAAAGCAACTAAGGTTCTTCTGGCTCTTTGGCACATTGCACAATGGTATGAGAGGCTTCATACCGGTGAATTTGGGTCAGTTTGCAACACTTGAGGAAGTGCACTGGTTGCACCAGGTTGCAGGCCTGGGAAATAAAATTTCTAAAACTCAAGCCAGGTCACTGAGGGGGTGCATGTTTCATTCCTGCTGGGGGTAAACCCCCTCTGATTGGGTGCTTTCCCCACTTGCCCGCCTCCTGAGGAAGAGCAGCCAATCAGGGCTGCTGCAGGAAGCAGGCCAAGCTCTTCCCCCAGGAGCCAAAGCTGTTCTCACAGGAGGGGACTGATAAGGGGTGAGCAGAAAGAGCCCAGAAGCTCAGGGCAGCTCTGTTCCCTCCTTCCCCTACCTCTTGGAAGAAACAGGATAGCTCCTCTCTGCTCCTCCACCTTCCCTAGCCCTCCCTGCAACACGTGAGTTGGGAATGGGAAGAGGGGTTAAAAACCTCTGGAGTTGCAGGAGGAACAGATGTGAGATGGGGAGTGGGTGGTATACCTGATGGAGGGAAGGGAAGCAGAACAAATATGGGGGCAGAATTAATGGAGGGCAAGGGAACAGAACTGATGTGAGGCTGGAATGTGCAAAATTGGTAGAAGCTGATTTGGGGGCTGAGGGTAGAATTAATTTTGGATGGGGAATGGGAAGATGTAGGGGTGATAAGACCCTCCCCACACACTTTTTTCAGACCACTTTAAGCTCTGGACATTGCACTGATGTGACTCAGCGTCATGATGTGTTACGCCCTATCTCCCCTCCCTGTGTCTGATGGCATAGGTATCTTCCCTCCCTTCTACCAGCTTCTGAAGGTCTCCTTTCTATCTAACCTCTCCTAGTGGCTGGATCAGGTGTGGATACCACCCTTACTTGCACCAGATCCTTTTTGCCACCTGTCCCAGGTGAAGCAACTGCCACACCTCCCTTCCTCCAATCCATGAGCTCAGCACTCCCCATATTGGATCAGGAGCGCTCCTGTGATGATTGTTTCACATGTTCTGCCTGAGACTGAGACAGATCAGATAGAGAACCAGTCAGACATTATGAGAGCTATCTAGAGAGCCACAGATTGAGAATCATTGCCATAAAACATGCATGTTAATTTCTTAGTTCCTGATACTTTCAAAAATTGCACAAAACATTTACATTATGATGTTCACAGATGTCCCTGATTGAAAGAATGAAAGAGGTAGAGTTAGGAGTCACTGGGTTTGGGAAGATGTTATACGACATCTAGACTTGCTTATGGTCCCAAGATATTATTTTAAGTGTTTTTTAATAAATTGTTAGTGTGCCCAGAGATTGGGATAGGCAAAATAGGTAAGTGCATTCACTTTATTCATTTAGATTAACGTATCAGGATGTGCTTGTGTTTGAAAGGAACTTCATACATAAATAGATTGAAATACAACAAATATACACCAAGCTTAGCATCCTTGCTTGATCCTAAGGAGAATGTAGGAGGGTTGCTTTTAATATCTAAATGAACTACTGAACAAGACATGCAGTTTTAATAACCTTAAGGCTCTGACACAAACCAACAACGACCAAAAAAACCTGGGAAATTCAAATTGAAGGTAACACTACATAATTTCAAGTGTCAGCTTGGACTGAACACGTCCTGCCTTTTTTCAGTTTGTATTACAACCAAAATGTTATTCAAACAGGTTTCTTTTTGCATTTAGTTTTCATATTTTGTCTTTAAACTAATTTAAAAGAAGACTGGTTATAAAACACTGTTTATTTTCTCAGGAGACCAGAATGACTCCATCCAGGGCTGTTCCCATCTATTTGTGTCCACACTATAATTAGACAGTATTTTTAAAGTGTTTGTTATTTACTCAGGATGGTGCCAGAAGCTTAAAAAAATACACCGGACCCTTGCTAGAACACGCATCTATATAGGGTGAATTTGCATATAATGCGGTCGCAGCCATGGCTCCCAAATTTAATTACTTTAATTGCAATTCATTTTAACGTGGTACCACGCATGGATCTCAAATCCCGCATGCTAGAGAGGGTCCGGTGTAATAGTCATCATTGCACAAAACAGAAAAAAATCACATGCTAGTTCCTAGGCAGCACTAGGAACTTCAGGTATTTGTTTAGAGTTCCATTGTTCAATTGGTTATTGCCAATGTGCGTATTCCTAAAAAGCCGAAGCACCGTTTTTGTTTTTTAAACTTGTCATCTGTGTGTCATTCCCCTTCTTCCCCCGTTTTTAAAAGGCCCTCTGAATAGCAACCTGTGAATGGCTATTCCAGTCTGTCATATAGGGCCCAGTCCTGAAAACAATTACTACCAAGTGTAGTTGTTTCTATCAGTGGTAAGCACTACAGCCCAGGTTCAAGAAAGCATCCTTATTCAAAAAGCATTAAAGGCTGTACTTAACTTAAGGAAATGTAAGGCAGTAATTGTTTGCAGGATTGCGCCCCTCCACCCCCAAAAGATGGAAAACACGTTGTACATATTTAAAAGGTCGATTGGGTCATCATGAAAATTAGTGACACAGAGAAAACATTTTTCAAAATTCAATGTATTGGCAACTTCAAAAAACTATTCAGAATAATAAAAACGAATGTGATCATTCGGGGCTAGATTGTGCCTTAAACTGCACCATCACAGGAGTAGCCTGGGTGCGGGGAGAGATTGTGACTTGCTTATTTAGTAAGGACTTCACTTACAGCCCTTGAAAGGGTGCAATTTATTTCCCTCCGGGCACCCACCCATCTCTGCTTGGGGTGTGTGGATCTATGACTCCACCCACTCTTTGCCTCACCCACTTCCTCCACCTGGGTTACATCTAAAGTGTAGCTCCTACATTCTACACAAGACCTGGACCCAAGATAATGCCCACATGCAGGGGATTATTCCTCTGCATGGCCCCATGATATAGGAACAATGTAGTCCTTTATGAACCAGAGCCTTATCAAACTTAAATTTTGTAGAACTTTAAAATTCAATACGGCAATAAATTACAAGTGACATTGTGCAATAAGGTAGCCAGATAGTTTCATAATTGAAATGTGATCAATCAAACAAAATCTCTCATTAAATAAAGGGTCTGCTTCTTTGCATACCATAACTTTACCTTCTTGTCTACAATGGAGCTTATGTGCACATGGGCTCAGGCCCATACATCTTGAATGCCAAGTTTCTGAAAAATGTTCAAGAGCAAGTTATGTGACATTCTGGGAATTACAGAAACACTGGCAGAATCAGAAACGTGAACTGAAAAATCTCCTTAACAATTCAGTAATTACAAACTACAAATATGAAGGCCCAATCCAACTCTCATTGACTTCCATGGGAGCTGGATCAAGATCCAATAGCATTAACATGACTAGCAAAATTCCTCAAAATCAATTCCTCCTTTGCTTAACTGCCAAGACTCAAGTTTAGAGTTCTGCTTTTCATCTGTACAGGTCCAATCCTAAAGCCAGCAGAGGCTTTGTATTGTCTTCAATGGGAGCAGGATTGCGGTCCAACAGTAATTATATTTTACACTTATATGGTGCTTTAAATTTTCTAGAGGCTAGTCTCTAATCACCCAAGAAGATCAAGGAGTTTAATGAATTAGTGATGGCATCAGTTAGAAGAAACATAAAAACCCTTCCATTTCATTATTAAAAAGTATTTGTGAGTTTTTAGTTTATGTATGCTTTCTGCTATTGATTAAGGATCTCAAACAGTCAAATTTAAAGGCACTTTAGTTCCATTGTGAACTCCTACACTAGAATCGTACTCAAGTATTATGACAATGCAGCTTGCTTTAAAATGTTGGGTAAAATCCTGGCTCCAATGAAGTCAATGGTAAACTTTCATTAACTGAATCTAATGGGAGAATATTATGGGAAATTCCCAAACTGTATTTCCATAAGATGCAGGGCTGCTGGAATCATTTTTATAGTTGGGGTACTGAGAGCTATTGAACCAAACTGCAAACCCTGTATATAATGGAAACCACTTCAAGCCAGGGGGTGCGGCAGTACCTCCTGCACCTCTAGTGCCAGCACCTATGATAAAATGTGATTACATATATTTACTGACTGATCTTCATACAGTATCCAAGGAAACAATCAGATCCCAACTTCTTGGCTATTATGCAAATTAAGGAGGTTTGTACCACCTCCTGTGTCTCCAAGGCGCAAAATATTTGTATTCACAGTTTATTATATGAAGTATAGTAATGTCCTTGCTTAATGTTTCAGTAATGCACCTGTCTGAAGTACAGAAAAAGCAGTGGAAGGGGCAATCCACAAAGAGAGATAATATTTACCAAGGTTAGACTAACAAAACCAACTTCTCTGTTTGGTAGGATTTCAGATGCACTAAAATGGCAAGTAACTCCTGGTGAGTAAGATTGTAGGGAAACCACTCTACACAATGCCAATCAATTTTTCGGTCAATGATTGTAATGGAAATGGAGAATAATACAGAAATTAATGATAAAACTGAGTGCCTTTGAAAATCCCTCCCTTGATCTATTAAACTACAGTCCCATAGGAAATCAGGACTAAAACTCTGCTGTGTATCATGAGTATGCGCGTGGGCCACATCCAGACTTGCCTTCCCCATGGGAGTAGTCCCATTGTTTTCAATAAGATTATGCCTCTCAGTGAGGCTAGTGGAATTTTGCTCCACATCCATCGAAAGTACTGATGTGGTTTTGCGGTAGTAGACAGTAATACACATTCAAAGGCGTGGTGCTAAGGAAAGCCTTGCACAATTCTGGCTTGCATAGCAGAGACAAAAACAAATATCCTAGCACAGTTAGTGTCTAAGCTCTAGGAAGAGCCAGAAACATTTGAGCATGAGTGCTACTTCTTATTTCTACACAGCATCAGTGTCTTGGATACTTCTCAGTAACCTATAGTCCAGATGGAAGGGAATGCCAGAGATTGCTCTTATAGTTACCAATATCAGTATGTAAAATTCAAAGAAAGTGGGGGCTAAGAATTAGCTGCCACCCAGAGCTCTGAGTGCCTCACAAAGTATATAACTAATCCCCAAAAATTCTAACAGGCCGCATGGCCACATACATTGTTGAGCTCCCCGTGGATTTATAAATCTCCTTGCCATTGGAGTGGAGATCTAAGAACAATATATATGCATCTTATCCATATTGAGAACATTGTTGATTAATAAAATAAGACTCGCTGTGCACAATGGTAGCTGGGTGAGGGGGGAGTTTATCAGGAAGAGGCTCGCTGTGTTAGTTGCATTTCCAGAACATCCGATGAAGTGAGCTGTAGCTCAGGAAAGCTTATGCTCAAATAAATTTGTTAGTCTCTAAGGTGCCACAAGTCCTCCTGTTTCCAGAACTGGGTCTTATGTAAAGATAAGCGTTTTCAGATGCAAAACACGAAGTGATGCTATAGGCTTCCTTCAGCAGGGCACCCTTTGCTTTCCGGCTTCCCCAGAAGCCGCACTGTCCCATCCATCTGTCTTCCACACGTGTAAGCCCCCACCACCATAGTACCTAGAGTCCTAGCCGAGCCTTGATTGTCATTTACTAAAACCCCGATCGCAGTCAGCTTCCCTCCTCACAACACCATTGGGGGGTGGGGGATCCGTGGGAGAAATGTTTGTGATACACCCGGCACTGAAGGTATCAGTTTTCGCTGTGTTCTCTCCGGCTGTTGCAAATTAAATGATCCACTTTAACATCAGGCCCAATGGCTAAGCAGGATACTCCTACAAAAGTTCCCCGTGTTGTTTCGAAGGGAGATTTGTTCCTCTACTCTATAATCTTTTTAAAATCAGGCCTGATACTTATGAACCAGGCTGGGCACGTCGCGTCTATGCACACAGCGCGGACGGATAAACCATTACAAACACTGCGATGAAGGAGCAAACCTCGCCAAGGGAACACATCTCACCAGGGACGTGGCGAAGCCAGCCCCCTCCCGCAGACATGCTCGCAGGGCAGGGGCAGCGCTCCCGGGGGAAACAGAAGGGTCACCAGCGGACAGGGGCCTCATCCCTGCGCCCTGCTTAGCGGAGAGGCGTGGGGGCCAACGCGGGGTTTCCCCTTCAAACCTCTTCCCTTCCCCAGCGGGGCAGAAGGGCGAAGGCTGGAGCCGCGGAGCTCAGGCAGCCCCGGAAAGGCAGCGCTTTGCGCTGTGACGGGCCGCTCCTTCGCGGCTCTTCCCGGGAGAGGCTTTGAAAGCGCCTCAGCCCTTGGCGCCCGGGGGCTGCGCGGGGCAGGTGACTGGGTTGCGCGCTGCGGATTTTTACGCGCAAGGAGACTCGCTTTTAGCGGGGCTTGCAGAGCCGGCTGGGAAATCAGCCCGGCGGGGTCTGGCAGGAGGCGCAGGGGCCGGGAAAGGCGCAGGGACGGCAGAGGGCTCACCAAGCCGGCGGGGGAAGCGGGAAGAGCGCTCAGCTGGGACCAGTGGCCAGTGCGCGTCCTCGGGCAGCCGTAAGCCAGGGATGACAGGCAGGGGAGCCGATCCTGCGCTCCGGACGCAGCCGCGCTTCCCTACCAGATCGGGGGAGGGGGGCCGGGAGCAGGACCTGGGCCCGAGCGGTCGCTGGCTTTTCTGCACGCGGGAACCTCCGCGGGGCTCGGTTTGGATCAGCGCGGCGGTCCGCAGAGGGGAGCTAACAGGGGCCGCTGGGCTCGACCCAGCGCGCAGAGAACTGGCAAACTGAGGCAGGGCCACGGACAGATCTGGGAGCTCCCGGGTGGGACTGGTCTGGGTGCTTGTGTGTTAACGTGCCCGAGCTGGCACATTCCCCGAAAGAGACAGGAAAGTCGCCAGGGCAACAACAACAGCAGCAAAATGCCCTGGGCATCCGAAAGGGGGTTAGGAGGGAAAGAAGACAAGCGAGTGGGTCGATGCATTTCCAGCATCCCAGCTTTGAACCGTGCGGTGCTTCCGAGCGGCCAACACCCTCCCCGAGCCCGCCCCAGGCGAGAGCCACTGGCGGGGGAGGACACGCAATGAACCGGGACAGGGATTCCGCGTGTCTTCCCCAGCCCGCCGCGGTCAGCCCACGCTCCAGCTCCGCGCTAGCTACGCGGGTCGCGCCAGCGAGACCGCAGGCGTCTTCCGGCACCTTTGGGGCTACGGGAGGGTTCTGGGTGCGAGCTATTCAATCCTACAGCACCCGGAGCTTCCTGCTGCACTAGACGGGCTAAGGCAAACACCCCCTCTGCGGGCTGCATCTGCCCCGCAGGGCTCTCCTGGGATCGCTTCCAGTCCGGCTGAGAAGGGCAGGCCAGCCTTGAAATAGACACACTTATCTTTTATCGAGGAGTGTTCAATGGAGACCATCCCTCCAGAGCCCTAGAAACTGACCGAGCCCGGCTCGCCTGGGATCGCGCCTGGGGCTGCAGCACGGGGCGGGGGGAGCCCTGGTACCTGGGAGCCTCCAGCCAGGATCCATGCTTTCCCCCCAACCCCCCTCCCTCGCGTTCAGTCACTCCTCGCAGATGCCGGGCTGGGATTTTGCTGCATGTCTGGTGGGCGCCGAATCCAATTTGCTGGGAATGATGCTGTAGGCGGAGATGACAGGCAGAGCTAATTGGGCTTTTGCAATCCCTCTGTTTGTCTAGGGAGATAAATATAATAGCGCCCTAATCTCAAGTATTGCGAGTGGAAATACCTTTCTGTCTGCTCCACGGCATCTGAGCTGGGTAGGAGGTGGGAGAAGGGGGAGGCTCTGTCATTCCTCGGAGGGGCTGTTTGGGAAATCAAAGGGCTCAAGAGTTTTGCAAGCCAGCAATTAATTAAGGTCTATTTCTGTTAAAGAGAGGGAAAGCGACTGGGGGGAAGGGGCGAGAGACTGGATCAAACCAAAAATCAGAATAGTGGCTAAATAGAGCACTTGGGCCAAAGGTATCCCTGGCGTAACTCCCCTTACACCAGGGATGGACTAGCACCGAAGTTATCACCTTCTTGTCTCCTAAAGAGCTGGCCGTGTTCATGCCACGGAGAAGCCTGTATAAAGAGAGATCGGTAAGAAATAATCGCCCCACTCACCTGCTCTGGTTGCTGCTCCCCCTCCTGTGCGGTCTGTGGTCGGAGCGGTGAGTTCTCTAGCTCTGCTCAGGTCTCCTGCCTGGGGTGGGTTACTTCGCTGGCCGGCTAGAGGCTTCAGTGGGGTAGGAGCCTGGAGCTGCCAGTGAGTCCATATAGAGGGAGTCGCGGATCTTGATTACAAATTGCAGCAGCGCCGAGCTGTCTCCCATTTAAATGTCTGCCAGCTGAGATCTGCTCTCCAAGCCCCTCCAGATCATTGGCCAAGCGCCTCCAAAGATCGTGTTATCCGCCCCCTTTAACGCTTCCATAAACTTCCACCAGGGAAAGCTTTCAGTCATCTCCAGATAAACACTCGGCTACTTTCCTCTTTCAACAGACTCGGTGCTAAAGGTCACCCCCAAGGAATTGTTCTTGGAATGCACAGAAAATCAGATTTTCCACCTCCATTAAAGTCCGATATTTAAGAAGAGTTAAATATTAAATCCTCCCTTCCGTTCATAGTGTAGTGGGCCAGGAACTGCATGGAAAGCGATTTGCACACACGATCTCTTCTCCAATAACACAAAGCAGATAGAGTTTGGGGGGGGGGGGCTGTCTATCCGCTAGATTAGAACATTTGCTGTTAGTTTCTAACCTGGTCTAGTTAGGAGGGGATGGATCCAGCAAGATTTCTGGGTCTCAGAGTTGCAATACGGTGCCATTTCTGACGTTTGTCCTGAGCAAATATGCCCGGAGTTATGTAGCTTTGGTAATAATATTGGTAAGGGGGGGGGGGCGATTAAAACATGTGAATCACGATCCGATACCCACACGAGTAGAGCTTTATCAATGAAAGGTTTCATCCCCGCAAGAGCCGTGACACCTCCTTGTCTTTCCCCAGCCAGAGGTGTGTGTGTCTGAATATTGAGGTAGCTGTCAGCAGCCAATGTTTGCGTCTACAGTTATTCTGTGCTGCGGTTTTGCACGGGAAAGAAGAAAGAGTCCAACGTCTCCAGATTGTAATGAAACTAAATGTTAATAAAACTAGTGATCAAGCGTTCCCTTTTAAAACAGCATTTCAGCTGGGGAACGTCTGCCATGGCATGTAAAATCCAAAGCTGTGTATTCTCTGGTCAAGCCGAAGTCCCAAGGAAAGGAGTATTTTTTTTAAAACCCGCAGAAGATTGACAAAATGTCCATACCGCGCCTATATTATAGTAGATACAAAAGGTTCAACGTAAACGCCATGGTAAAAGCTGAAGTTTAGCTCATACTTATTACAGGCAAAAACCGACGGGAGTTTTGTTTGTCTCATGAGTTCAGGATCAAGCCCTTTGTACCTTTTTTTTTTTTAATACACAAATAAATGTAAAAGATCCCCACTCCCTTTTAGGGTAACTTGACCGAAGTTTACCCTCATATAGTCTATCAAGTTTATGTTTGTTTTCATTGAAGAGAGAGAGAGATGGGGATAGATACATAAACCAGAGAAAGAGACTCACCTTTTCAATCCAAATAATCGAAATGTTTATATGGTTAAAACGGTGAGTCAGAGAGAGAGACAGAGAGGTTGGGGACTATTTTAGTAAGTCAAAAATCAGCAAGTAGCTTCCCTAGGGTACATAAGTAATCAGGATAGTTAAGCGCAACTCTTAACTACGCTCTCTTCCCTTCCCTGGACATGTTAATACCAAGGGTTATACAACTACAGTACTATGAGAGAAAGTTCATTAAGAACAGGCGCAATCTCTTAAATACCAGTTGACCTTCTGGTCCACTAATTAAAGGGATAAGTATCTGGCACAGTTGCTGCTCCCAGAGAATGGGGTTAGTCCGGCCAAAACCATAACCTCCGACTCTGCTCACGAACTTTTTCCACTGGAACGCCAGTGTATGTGAAAATAACAAGAAACTCACTGGCACTATCACAAGTGGCATGCTCCGAAGTCCATGGACAGACTCCTAGTGACTTCGATGGGGTTTGGAACAGTCCCACACTAATACAAGGTTTTCTTGCTCTCTCTCTCCACATATTTTACACTCTCCCTCAGACAGAGCTCTGTCCCTTGAGCTAATCAAGTACCTGATAGCAATAGGAGGTTGTATTACTTTAGGAAATGACAGAATTGGGGGGGGGGGGAGGGTGGCAGCAGAGGGATAGACACTCAATTTTCCAGGGCAGCAGTCACTTTCCTTCACCATGAGGCAATCCCCTGCCTCATTCACTACTGCCTGCCTTTCATCTTCCCTGACAAAATGAGCTAAGGGTCCCATAGACACAACGTGATTTATCCCCTATGCACAACCAGCCTTTGCCCTGAATGAGGCAAGGGTCCGGTGAGGGAAAAACCAGTATGTGAACATGTAATTAAAAAGTGTAGCTCAATGCATACACACAACGGGGCTGAAGTAAGGTTTCACAGGCAACCTCAATTCTGCCATTTCCTAACGTCTGAGTGCTTGATTCTGCAACCTTAATAAGGGTCTTTAAATATAGGCAAAAAGAAAAGAAGGACTTGTGGCACCTTAGAGACTAACAAATTTATTTGAGCATAAGCTTTCATGAGCTACAGCTCACTTCATCCGATGCCATATGAAGTGAGCTGTAGCTCATGAAAGCTTATGCTCAAATAAATTTGTTAGTCTCTAAGACGCCACAAGTACTCTTTTTCCTTTTGCGGATACAGACTAACAGGGCTGCTACTCTGAAACCTTTAAATATAGGGTTTTGTGTGTGTGTAATTTCCTGTGCTTTCAAAAACAATCTGAAAAAAAACAAAACAGTGATTCTATCACGTTGATACCCACGTGGTTCACCAGCAGTGTTGGTACCCTTAGATCTACTGCACAGAGCTCTGTCCCTTGAGCTAATCAAGTAACTGATAGCAGTAGGAGGTTGTCATCTTCTATGGATGCCAGTGGTAGAGGGAGTGGAACAGTTTGGGTTTCGCAGCTATTTGCTGACAGCAGAGAAATGGTGAGACTCGGGAATCTTGGGTTCCATTCCAGGCTCTGGAGAGACCTGTGCTCTACAGACTCTTCTGCCTGTTCACCCCAAGCTTGACCCCCATCCCCCTGTTCCATTCCTGCATCTTCCCTTCCCCACTGTTCCTTGTCCCAGACCTATTCTCTTTGTCTACCTAGTTCCATCTCCACTCCTCAGGCTTCTGATCACACTCCCAGTTTCCTTGCCCCCCCCACTCCAATCCTAGTCTTTTCCCATCTCCACTCCCAGTCTCCTTGCCCAGCCAGTTCCAATGTCCTCTCCCAGGTCCTTTTCCAATCTGTCTCTATCCTCCCAACCAGTGACCCTGAGTTCTAATCGCCCCATCAGCATTTTCATCACATCTTAGTCTCCGTCTACTCCCTCCCTCGTTCCTTGACTCTGTGTCCCAGTCTCTTTACCCAGGCAGTCTCCCCCTGCACCACAGTTCCTTGTCCGATCTGCCTCCCTTCCCTAACACCTCTGCTCTTACCGCACTGATTCCTAGTTCCAGTCTCCTTGTCTGTCCAGTCCCTGTCTCCTGCCCTCCCCCAGCTACTTCTCTGATTTCAGTGTTCTCCATTTCAGCCCCATTTCCTTCACTGGCTCCCAGTCCCAGTCTCCTGTACTCAATGCTTTTTTTGCCTCTGTCTTCACGAACAAGGTCAGCTCCCAGACTGCTGCGCTGGGCATCACAACATGGGGAGTAGATGGCCAGCCCTCAGTGGAGAAAGAGGTGGTTAGGGACTATTTAGAAAAGCTGGACGTGCACAAGTCCATGGGGCCGGACGAGTTGCATCCGAGAGTGCTAAAGGAATTGGCGGATGTGATTGCAGAGCCATTGGCCATTATCTTTGAAAACTCGTGGCGAACGGGGAAAGTCCCAGATGACTGGAAAAAGGCTAATGTAGTGCCAATCTTTAAAAAAGGGAAGAAGGAGGATCCTGGGAACTACAGGCCAGTCAGCCTCACCTCAGTCCCCGGAAAAATCATGGAGCAGGTCCTCAAGGAATCAATCCTGAAGCACTTACACGAGAGGAAAGTGATCAGGAACAGTCAGCATGGATTCACCAAGGGTAGGTCATGCCTGACTAATCTAATCGCCTTCTATGATGAGATTACTGATTCTGTGGATGAAGGGAAAGCAGTGGATGTATTGTTTCTTGACTTTAGCAAAGCTTTTGACACGGTCTCCCACAGTATTCTTGTCACCAAGTTAAAGAAGTATGGGCTGGATGAATGCACTATAAGGTGGGTAGAAAGTTGGCTAGATTGTCGGGCTCAACGGGTAGTGATCAATGGCTCCATGTCTAGTTGGCAGCCGGTGTCAAGTGGAGTGCCCCAGGTGTCGGTCCTGGGGCCGGTTTTGTTCAATATCTTCATAAATGATCTGGAGGATGGTGTGGATTGCACTCTCAGCAAATTTGCGGATGATACTAAACTGGGAGGAGTGGTAGATACGCTGGAGGGCAGGGATAGGATACAGAGCGACCTAGACAAATTGGAGGATTGGGCCAAAAGAAACCTGATGAGGTTCAATAAGGATAAGTGCAGGGTCCTGCACTTAGGACGGAAGAACCCAATGCACCGCTACAGACTAGGGACCGAATGGCTAGGCAGCAGTTCTGCGGAAAAGGACCTAGGGGTTACAGTGGATGAGAAGCTGGATATGAGTCAGCAGTGTGCCCTTGTTGCCAAGAAGGCCAATGGAATTTTGGGATGTATAAGTAGGGGCATAGTGAGCAGATCGAGGGACGTGATCATTCCCCTCTATTCGACATTGGTGAGGCCTCATCTGGAGTACTGTGTCCAGTTTTGGGCCCCACACTACAAGAAGGATGTGGATAAATTGGAGAGAGTCCAGCGAAGGGCAACAAAAATGATTAGCGGTCTGGAGCACATGACTTATGAGGAGAGGCTGAGGGAACTGGGAATGTTTAGTCTACGGAAGAGAAGAATGAGGGGGGATTTGATAGCTGCTTTCAACTACCTGAGAGGTGGTTCCAGAGAGGATGGTTCTAGACTATTCTCAGTGGTAGAAGAGGACAGGACAAGGAGTAATGGTCTCAAGTTGCAGTGGGGGAGGTTTAGGTTGGATATTAGGAAAAACTTTTTCACTAGGAGGGTGGTGAAACACTGGAATGCGTTACCTAGGGAGGTGGTAGAATCTCCTTCCTTGGAAGTTTTTAAGGTCAGGCTTGACAAAGCCTTGGCTGGGATGATTTGATTGGGGATTGGTCCTGCTTTGAGCAGGGGGTTGGACTAGATGACCTCCTGAGGTCCCTTCCAACCCTGATATTCTATGATTCTATGATTCCTTGCCCAACTATTTCTAGCCTCCCCTCACACCCAGCTCCCAGGTTCCCTGCCTAAAGAGTTCCAACCTACCTTCCCTCCTACCAGCTGCCAGTCCCAGCCTCACCTCCCTTTTCCTTCCATCCAGTCTTCCTGCCAGTCCCAATTTCTCTAGAACCAGACTTGCCAGACTGCTTGCCCAATCTGCTCCTTTCTCTCCCTCTTGGTCCAGCTTTTATCCCCTCTACATTTTAATCAGGTGGTTTCTTCCTCCAAGTGGCAGTAGGTGGGTTACTGAGAGCACAGGGAAGACAGGCTCCCTGCTCTCAGTTCTAGTGACCAGCCCCTCGGCAGACTGGACCAGCTCATAGCAACCATTACAGGGAAAGTCCAGCTCTGCCCATACAGCAGGAGGCTGGAGCATATGCATTTATCAATAAATAGCCTTGGGTGGTGGGGGTTCTGCAGTTTCAGATGAGGTACCTATTCAGTATGCCAGACAAAGTCCATGAAAGTGCAGATGAAAAGTACAACTACAGCTAACTGTAATTAGATTGGTTAGTCTCTAAGGTGCCACAAGTACTCCTTTTCTTTTTGCGAACACAGACTAACAAGGCTGCTACTCTGAAACCTGTAATTAGATAGCATACCGCATATTAACTATACATGCCAGAGGGCACACATAGGCCACCTGAGTTCATAGCTCAATTACTAGAGGGAAGGTTCAGCCTTGTAGGGGAGAGCTTGTTGTGATAAACAGACCTGGGCAATTTTTAGAGAATTTTACAGTTTTTCCTTTTCACTTTTGCACAGAAAAAACATAGTATTTGGCTTTGTGTGTGGATCCAAGAGTTAAAAATAGCCAGGGTCCTTCCCTTAATGAAGAGAGAGAGAGAGAGAGACAGAAGGATACAAACCATATCTATTAGTGGTTTAGCAAATTTTACATTCACTTTTTTTCCTGTCACAGTGACATGAAGTAATTGTGTTTGCATTCCTAACATTGTTGCTCTCTCAATTAATTAACAGCTTCAGTGCCTAGGCTCTAGCCAGGGGCTTTGGGGAGAAGCTTGCTAAGGCTCCCACCTCCCCTATGCTACAATAGTTCATGTGTCTTCCAAGTGCACAGATTAAGTGCCACCCATCAGCTGACAACAGTCCGATGAAGTGAGCTGTAGCTCACGAAAGCTTATGCTCAAATAAATTGGTTAGTCTCTAAGGTGCCACAAGTACTCCTTTTCTTTTTGCGAATACAGACTAACACGGCTGCTACTCTGAAAAGTGTCGAAGGAAGCATTCAGATCCTCCTCTTCCACTATTGCTTGCAACTACTGCCTCCTTTCATGGCTGACGCTGGCACTGCGGCTGCTTGTAAGTCTTCTGCAGATTGCTGAGGTCCCCCCTCCCCTTTCTGACTACTGTCCTTGCTTTGCTGTCAATTGAGGCCATCGGTGGCCTTCTTTGATTCGCTGGGATGGAGCCTATATGGCAACACCATAGCACACACTTCTGGATGCCACCTTCCCAAGTGATGCTTGAAGGCATCTTTTACAGGGCAATCATCTCCCCTTTGCAATGTCCCACTACACTCAAGCACCCAGTTAGATGACCAGATCGGAGTATGCATGGGCCTGAACTGTAGACCAGCTGGTGCTGTACTCTGCCCTTCGCACTCCCCCACACCACCTCAATTTCTTGCTTAGTAATAAAATCATCAGCGTTAAAGCTTCCAGATGACTTAACAATGGGGAGAGTGGTGAAGAAGACAGATCACTGATTCAGAGCGATCTAAATAACTGGGCACAAACAAACAATATGCATTTTAATATGGCTAAATATAAATGCGTGCATCTAGGAACAAAGACTATAGGCCATACATACAGGATGGGGACCGTATCCTGGGAAGCTGTGACTCTGAAAAACACTTTGGGGGTCATGGTGGCTAATCAGCTGAACGTGAGCTCCCATGCCAAAACAGCTAGTGAGATCCTGGGATGCATAAACAGGGGACTCTTGATTAGGACTAGAGTAGTTATTTCACCTCTGCATTTGGCATTGGTTCAACTGCAGCTGGAATGCTGTGTCCAGTTCTGGTGCCCACAGTTCAAGAAGGATTTTGATAAAGTGGAGAGAGTTCAGAGAGGAGCCACAAAAATGATTAAAGGATTAGAAAACATGCTTCATGGTGATATACTCAACAAGCTCAATCTATGTAACTTAACAAAGAGACGGTTAAGGGGTGACTTTATTACAGTGTAGACGTATCTATATGGGGATCAGATATGTAGTAATGGGCTCTTCAATCTAACAGAGAAAGTTATAACACGAGCCAATGGCTGGAAGTGGAAGCTAGACAAATTCAAACTGGAGATAAGGCATAAATTTTTAACCATGAGAGAAATTAACCATTGGAACAACTTACAAGGGTCGTGGTGGATTCTCTAACACTGACCATTTTAAAATCAAGATTCAGTGTTTTTCTCAAAGCTAATCTGTAGGAATTATTTTGGGGAAATTAGCTGGCCCATGGTTATACAGGAGGTCAGACTAGATGATCGCAATGGTACCTTCTGGCCTTAGAAAGTATGAATCTATTAATATTCCCTGCTGTTTCTGACCCGCCTCTGACCCCTCTCCTCAATCCAACCCCCAGAGTGTGTTCAGATGCTTACTAGAGCACTTGCAATGTAAAACTTTTTTCGCACTATCTGTTAGGCTAGTATTTGTGGCATACTGGTGCTAGAGAAGCAGTCCTGCAAGTCAAACCTTGCTCACCTGGATGTTGTTCATGAAAACACCATTGAAAGACAAGCAAATTGTCAAGTTGTGTTGGGAGAAAAATGGTGACTATTTCTTGCTGTAGTTGCCTGATTGTTGAACATGGCCAAAGAGATAGAATTAAAGCTAACCCATTCCCCCTGCCCCCTCACCCGCCCCGCCAAAAAAATGGCTTAGGCCCATTTTTTGTTTCTTTACGTTGAACAAAGAAGACTTGGCAGGGCTTGTTCTGGTTATCCTTTTAACATCAGCAATTCAGATCTTACCTACCCTGGAAGACTTTCCTCCCCCTCTATAGTAGGGCATCATAGCAAAAAAATTCTCCTAACTGCTGCGATCAGTTCAGCTCCACTGATGGGAGCCTTAGTGAAGACATGGCTCTGGTGTATTTACTACTGTCTGCAGGTTTAACTGGCATGGTGGTAAAATTTCCAGACATCACCAGTACCTTTGCCACACTGGAGATCCCCGTGTTGCTACCACCAGAGCAGTTGAAATAGTGGAAGCCCAGTGTAAAAATCTGTAGTATAGCCAGAGCTCTAGTGGGGCACTCACATTTTTCTGTAGTACAGATCCATGCTGAGTACTACAGAAGCGGGTGAACGTATGGGGCAGTAAAAATGGGCACTGCAATGCAGAGCAGATTGAGGTCTCAAATTAACTACGCTCTTTGCCTCTTTAAAATTGCATTTCTTTACATTCCTATTCCGTTCTTTTTGCCTGGGGTACTTTGCCCCTTTGTTTTAGTAAAAGAGTGAAAAATTGTCCCTGCAGGGAAAAGTATGCTTGGTCTCAGCCCCTCTCCGCTGCAGCTAACTTTGAGCACTACTCAGTTTATCATCGTTGCCAAGACAATTGGTGCCTTTATTAAAATCCTATGCAGACAAACCTAAGGCGGATGAGGGCCAAATCCTCTGCTGCAATAAATCGGCCTAGCTGTAGTTACTTCAATGGAACTACACTGATTTATACCAGCTGAGCTTCTGGCCTAATATGCATAGAAACCAAATGACTCTTCTCGCTCCTAGACACGGTTCCTCTAGGTCAGGAGGGAAGTAAACAGAACAAGAGTGGTGGGGTCAGTTTGAGCTGCTGGACTCTGTGCTGTGCCTGTTCTGTTCACCAGAGCGAGGACTTCACTTCACACAGCAGGGCTGTGAATCTGGCACTAATTTAAGAGGAAAAACTAAAGCAATAAAATAAAATTCAACAATTGCTGACAAAATAACGAGTGGTTTGTGTATGGCAGCAACTAGGGATGTTTTCTGTCTTTTGATGACATATATGAAAATAAAATTTATAAACCACCATATTCGTTTGTTTTTAAGGTGAATATGTAACAGCCCAAAAACTTTGTTACCACAGAGTGAAGCTTGTCCTTTGGTACATCATGTCCTCCCAGAACATATGGAGTGACTGCACTTAAACTCTGAAGACAAGGAAATGAAGAGTTAAGACATACGCCACTCCTGCAATGCAACCTTAACTCTTCTGCCTGCAGCTGGCAATAGTCACACGGAATGAGTCAGTAAGGTGGGGGAAGAGGGCAAGGTGCCATAATCAATAGACATGCAGAAGTTCTAAAAGAATGTGTCCTTATTTGTGTCATGGGCCACAAAATTAAATTCTAGCATTTAACTGTCTTCCCTGTGGTAGGTGTATCTATGGTGGAGGGAGTAGCTGGAGCAATTTGGCAGAGCAATTATTGTGTTATGACATCTGTACTTTGAAGGATCAAGTATGCCTCATTTCAGTGCTGTTTTTTGCCGGATGTGTCCACAGAGGTTCAGGAGGATGTCTTCATTCCATTGGAAAAGTTAGATGTCTGGCGACATATAAGACTGTGATCTCCAAGACTTGGGTAAGTGAAGACTCTGTATCAGAAGGAGTTTACTATAAAAAGAAGGTGATATCCTTAGCAATAGAGTTCATTGAGAAAGGCACACACACTAAAAGGGTGGATGAAAAACACCTTTACAGTCCATTAACACTTCAGATACATAATCTTGAAATACCGTATGCTGTTAATGAGACATGAAGTGCGGAAGTAACATTCTAGTCCAACACTTGATTAGTTTAACATATATCCGATGGGCACAGTCTATTTTGGATTACATTAGAATGTGTGAGATATAAAGCCATGGGGTGGGGAAAGGGAAGGGCAGGTGGGGTGGGAAGCGATCAACAAAGCTAACAAGCCTGTGATGCCTACAGGAAGGGAGAAGAATTAGAAAAGTCCTGAAGGGCTCCAGATGGAAGGGTAAAAAATAGGGAGGGAGGGAGTAAAAAAAGAAGAAGAAGAAGCATTTTCACTTCTCCTTCCTGTCATCAGTAGCTGTGACAGTAATAAATGTTCTGGATAGGATGGGGGGAGAAGTGTTTGGGGTGCTTTGATTTCAGATATTCTGCTGACTAACAGTACGTCTACAGTGGAATAAGGGTATGTCTACACTCCAATTAAACACCTGTAGCTGGCCCAGGTCAGCTGACTTGGGTTTGAGGGCTGGTTTGCAATGTAGACATTTGGGCTTGGGCTGGAGCCTGAATGTCGACACAGCAATTTTTAGCCCTGCAGCCCGAGCCCTGCAAGCTTGAGTCAGCTGACCCAGGCTGGCCATGAGTGTTTAATGGCTGTGTAGACATACCTGAAAGCCTCAAGCCTGCAATTCCTGTTCATGTGAGTAATCCATCCACACCATGTTGTCTTGTTTGCTGCAATTTCAAGTCTCGTGTGAATAAAGATTATCCCCATGAAGAAAGGCATCAGGATCATGCCCTAGACATGTTCTTCATACCAAGCCTCTGAACAGCAAAGACTGAGCTCACTCCACATTTGAGTTCCTTCAAATTCCTTCTCATAGCTAAGTACAAAATCAGTTTCAAACCAAAGGCCTGACTCTTTATTCCTAACTCAGGCAAAATTCCCACTGAACTCAGGGAGTAAAATCTTGTCCCTGTGGAATTTTTACCATTGACTGCCAGGGGGCCAGGATTTCATCCAGGGAGTTTTGTCTGAATAAAGGCTGGAGGACAGAGCTCAATATATGTGGTCCTTTAACAAAACAAGTCCAAATACACCACAATACTAAACACTTCATTTATTGTCAGATTAAAACAAAATAAACTTTAGGGTGATGTAAATATAATGCTGTAGTGTGGGAAGAGAGGCCAAATTCTTCCCCATTGTAACCCCATCGACCAGGCTGGATTGACACCGGGGATGAAGTTTGTCTAGTACGATTATTTTTACTTTTAAGCAAATAAATGGAAATTGTTTGAGTAATTATATCCCATGTTATGTTGGAAAAAAAGCTGTACAAACTTTAATTCATCCTCTCAACTGCCCTATAAATTATAGGTTAGTAAAGTGCTATACAAACAGCATTGCCCATAGCATTTCAACATTTTTGGCAAAACATGCAGGGTGGGGGGAAGCCTTAAATTTTTTGATAACGCTTTTTTCCATAGGTTCCTCATCTGTGCAATAAGCATATTTATTGTGAACAAAGAGAGAGGGTGAAATCCTGACCATATTGGCTCCCTATGGGAGTTTTGCCATTGACTTCAGTGGGGCCAAGATTTCACCTGACAAGGCCAATAGCACTGAGGGAGATTATGGCAGAACCATGCTTAAAACTTGGAAGCATCTGCTTCTTGGTCTCACATGCTTTCCTCGCACCTATGATGCCTTTCAGGGAGAAAGAGGATATGTCAGGCACTAAAAAGACTAAAATGAAATCTGTAGCCTTGTACACATGCACACACACAGAGAAAACCCTTTTTTTTTTAACCACTCTACCATTTGCGGCACAATATCTGGGGGGGGGGGGTCTCATCCTAGTAATACTTACATCATGCTATAGATGCATAAAAGAAAGGAAAAGAAGGCAAGTCTCATTATCCTTATTTTACAGATGATGGATGTGAGGCACAGAGGTGTTAAGTGACTTGCACAAAGTCAGAGAGCTAGTTGGTGTCAGAGCTATGAGCACAACTCAGGTTTCTTGGTTCTTGGGCCTTTGCCTATCCATTGGGCTCAAGTCTCTCACTATGACCTAATTTTTTTCACTGCCTTCCCTTGTGTAGTAAAGGTAAGAATGTAACAGCTTTTTGCTCATTCATTATTGTTTCATTATGCATTTTAATGTGATTAAACAGTGCTGTGATTATACATAATACACAGTAAATATGTGTTGCTTTGGCATTTCAACAATAATGTCCATGCATTTGTCTGTCTATTTTTACCAAGTGCACCAATATCACATAAAGTACAATGCGGGGGGGGGGGGGGGGGGGGGAGGGAGGGGTGGTGGGGGGGGCATGACATCTTCCCCAACGTTCAGGAGAGAAAAATAAATTAAAGGCATATTTGCTTTTCCCAAAACTTTTCATTCTGGGCTGCAGGGGTAACTAAAGCATTTTGGCCAAGATTTTCAAAACTGGATGCCACTAGTTAGGCTCCTAACTCCATTTTTAGGAACTTAAAGAAGTGGTCTGACTTTCAGCAGAGTCAAGCATCCTAGCTTTCCCCGGAAGTCAATGGTAGCTGTTGGGTTCTCAGCCCTTTCGAAACTCAGACCAGTTAGGGTTTGATTCTGTACCCTTGAGGTGAACGGGAGTAAGATGAGGGTCATAACTGAGTGCATATAGCTGGATTTAAGAGTTTGCCTTTAGGCACCCATTTTGAAAAATGTGGTCTTGTGGTATAATGTCTGGAAAGATTTAGATTATCTTGTGTGTTGTATAAGATGTGTAGATACAGACTATCCATATGTGCCAATAGGCTAAACTTTAAGTGCCAGACAACTATATTCTTGCATTCCAAATGGGGAAATACGGTTTGTCAGCTGAACATCTTTATGATTCTGTTCACAATTCTTGTGATGTGTCTTGCATAATTGGTGGCTCCAGAAGACATTAACAAGAAACTGAGAGCTATAAAATCCCCATAAAAAATCCTCTGCCCTTTGCATGTGTTTTTTTTTTTACTTTGCTAAGTTCCTGCTTATTGAAGATTTGCTGCCATGATGATATATTTGTTGATATGGTTTGCTTTTGAGATAGTTATGGAACTGTGACAGAAGGGGTGATTCCAGTAATGAGGGGTACAATGCATCTGGGTTCACATACATACAAGAAACCTTTAGATTATAAAGTTATGAAATGAGGATCTGAGTAGCTTGTCATGTGTTCTTTGCTTACATAGTTCACATTGTGACATGACAGCGGTGAAATACTGCTTCCAGTTGTTACAGGAGTGAAAGATTCCCTTCCCACTCCCTGCTGCATCTCACAACCTGGCAGCAACATTCTGTCTGACATAATGCAATCATGTACATTACTAATATATTTGTAAATATCACGTATACATTTCTAGCAATGATCTATTTGCATTTGTTTTCCCTCTCTGCATTGCTATACAAAGCTCTTTGCTGTTTCTGAAACATATATAATTCAGGATACTGCATTTTCTCAGCCAACCAAAAAATAAACAAGGTGGTTTGTTTTTTAAATACTCACGGTACAGTTGGTTTAGTGGTTAAAGCAAGTAATTGAAAGTCAAGAAATCCTGCATTCTAGTCCTGGCTTTGCCACTTTGGTCAGATCCTCAAAAGTATTTAGGTGCCTAACTCCCACTGAAAAGAATGGGAGTTAGGTGCGTAAATACCTTTGACCTAGCATAATTTACTTAAAAAGTGACCTGCAAAGGAAAAAATAAAATTGGGTTTCTGCCTTTTTTGCTTCTTTATTATGTGAAAAGGTCTGAAGTCTGAACATTTTTAAGTCTCTCCACATATTTAAAAAAAAACAAAAGCAAAAACCTGAAAGTCTCTGCAAGAATGGAGAACTAGTTAGATTATAATATCACATGCACCAAGAAACTGAAACACTTATCTGAGCGGGTAAATTATTTTAATGTAGACTTGAAAAACAAAACAAAATTGAAAAGGTTTAAATGCCTATGTAATTCAAATGGCTAATAAACTATAGGAAGAAAATTAATTAATGGCTATGAAAGCGCTCAATCCACTTTTCTGGGTGCTTCAGGGAGACCAACAGCAAAATAAAATGACATTCCTGTTAAGTTAAAAATGAGCAGAACATCTATCCTCCCATTTTCTGTAGGCTTACTTTATACATAATCAAGAAGCAAAACAAAAAGACACATCTTTTCTTTTTCACTTACAGGTCATTTTTAACCTTCCTGTGCCTCGGTTTCCCTCTCTATAAAATAGTGATAATGCATACAATTTTCAGAAGCTCTTAAGTTACTTGGGAATGAGGCCCCTAAGTTATGTACCCACTTTTGAAAATGTTATCCTCTAATGTTTACTTACTTATGAGCCTTAATACATGGATGTTTTATAAAGACTTTGAAATCCTCATATGGAAGCCAGGAATGGGGAACTGTAGTGTGAAACAAGAGCTTTAAAATTTTGTAATTTGCCTTCATCAAAATTCATCCTTCCAAGGCAAAAGTGAAGTCTCTGCCATTAGAATTGTTATCAGCAAAGCCTGGAACAGGCAAAGAAATGCTGTAACCAAACTGTCTTCTTCTCTGAGCACCCTTCCAGACAGGGCTCTCATTCAGCAGTCTTCCTTGACTTTAATGAGACTTAAGAATGTGCTTAAAGTTAAGCACTTGCTTAACTGCTTTGCTGAATAGGGGTGGATTTAAGCATGTGCTTAGATGCTTGAACTGGGGCGGGGAGTCTAAGTCCCCAATCCTGCAAAGAGTTATGCAGGTGCTTAATTTTACATTCAGTGGGACTACTCAGAATAGAGAAAATTAAGCATATGCATAAGTCATTGTGGGATCTAGGCCTCAGTTTGGAGACCCTTACTGGAAAACCCTACATTTATTTGATATACTCTTCTTTTCCCCTGTGAAAAGACACATTAGCTTCACTGTGCATGTTATGATTTAGAAGAGGGATTCTAAGTGCTTACAGAGTTAAAAGAAAAAAATAATTAAAAAAATTACAAAATCTGTATCTTTTATCTGTATTGTTACCAAAAATCTCCCCTTTAAAAAATTGCCAACAACTTTTTCATTTCTGGGAAACTGCACAGACGAGTCTGGGGCCAACTCTTTTGTCTTTGTATTTCCAACTGTTCTGGTTTACTTCTTCTGTTTCCCTGTCAAAAATTGCTCTTTTAGTCCCAGTTTAGCTAAGGGTGATGGGAAGTTTACTACTTGATCTTTTCCCTTATTCCAGTGTTTTGAATTGTAATTAGCAGTTTCCAGTACTCAGGCTTTATTCCCCAAATGCAGGCCCTTTTACGGAGCTGCTTAAAGTAATGAAAGAGCTGTCATTTCATTCCCCACAAACAACCACACTGCCTGTTCATTCCCTTTCAGCTGCTTTCATCCTCAGTCTAGTGAAATGAAATTATACAAATTATGTGACATTAAAAATACCTGCAAAAGTGTAAATCCACTTGATGCTAAGAGAGCTTCTGTAAATAGTTTAGGAACCTTTATGTAGGTGTTTGCAATGAATCAGTTATCAAACATTTTGGGCTTCTGGATGCACTTTTTAAAAGTTGAAGAGTCTAAATATTTTCCCCTAGGGAAGCCTTAGTGCCCAAAAGACGTAAGTGAAGAAGTCAGCCTGCTAGTGACCAAATCAATCACACTTCAGATCAAACTACAGAGGGGCTTTTTGGTTTGGAACCAGATAGAACTAGGAACTCTTGTGCAGAAGGTATTATTTCTTTATATGGCTTCAAAATGAACATATGAATGTCTAGAAAAAAAACAAACCAAACCAAAAAGCTTTCCCTGTTTAAAAAATATTACGGCAAAGTTAGAAGAAAGAATCCTTTGGAGTCAGCCAAGGTGAAATCTATCAAATCTATGAAATCTAAAAAAATCATAGCTACTTTCTGCCCCCACCATCTAACTGAAGGGGACAAGGAAGGTGCAATGGTATATTTTTCTGCATTTAGGGGGAATTCATCCCTTTCATATGGTAAGCTCTTTTGGCATGAGAGCTGTGCCTTCTTTGGCTATGCCTTCACTGCAAAAAAGGCATGTTTTAATATCCAGATAGCTATCTTGACATTAAAGCCTAGTGGAGACAAGGCACTGTAGTTTTTACCTCAATGTATCTAATCAGGGTAATATCTTGGCCCTCTCCTGCAAAGGGATAGCTCCATCTGAAATGGGAAGTGGATGCTGGGGTATTTCTTAGGCAGGCTTGATCCTACGAACAGGTGCAGTCCCTGCTCCAGGGTGTAGTCCCACTCACAGTACAGGGACTCTTCCCGCAGTAAGCTCAAAATCCTGTCTCTTTCACCAACAGAAGTTGGGCCAATAAAAGATATTACCTCACACACCTTGGCTGTCTCATATCTGGGACAAACATGGCCACAACAGTGGTCATTTGTCCATTCAGTTCAGGACAAAAATTGAGCTTAAAAGTAGACAAGATTTATACATTTAAACTCAAGATTCAGTGGTCTGTAAATGAGTGACAACAGTCAGGGAAGGAAAGAGGCTCTTTGAGGCCATTAGCAAACAGCTCATGATTTGTTCCTCTTTGTGCGTTCTCCTTTGCCTTAGTCATTTTACAGTGAAATTGAGCCACTGATTCCCACCCTGGGTTTTTTTGGAGAAGATAGTTGGATGAGGAAATTTTGCAATTAAATATAGAAGGCACCCATGTCATGTCCATGTATTGAAATAAGAGTTTGATTCTATGAGTTAAATGATAATAATTATGAACTTTGTAATAGGCAAAAGATTATTTAGATCTCCCTAGTCTTTCAGCCCAAATCCCTATATTTCCAATCCCTAAACCCCTCTCTTTCCTCTCCCCCTACCCAAGTCTCCATCCAAGAAAATAGCCAGGCGAGTTTTCTAAGCTCTTTCAGCTCCAGTTGCTAATGCTGCTGACATGGCATCCACAATCATTTAAGATTTGTAATGCTGCCATGTGTTCAACACATGGCCAGCAGATATTCCTATTGTCAAGAATCTCATAGTCATTGGAAAGCAGTTAGCATCATAAATAAAGCAAACATGATCAGATACTACATACTTCCTCCTCATGGTGAATTAGGATGAAGCACTGGAATTCAACCCCATTCTTCAACTAATGGCAGAAAGCATGAATGTGGGAGATCTGGTACTGTACATATCTGGGGAATGATTTACTTAACTCTTTCATTGTTCCACAGAGAAACAAGTCTGTTTGGAATGCATGTGTTTGGGTTGTAACCCCATGTTAGCCAGCCATATCCCTGGGTGTATAGAGGATGGGGGTCTTGACTGTAACCACTCCACACCACATCTTCTATTGCAAAGTATTTTCCTCTTAAAGTTTGCCTTTAAATAGTTCACTGCCAATGGGTTAGTATGTCAGAGAAGCTTGTCAGCATCAGCATGGGCTGGATTCCATCTTTGATCATGGGGGGTTTATTTGTTCAACCAGGATTTAGAGGACTAAAGGCTTGTGTGTGCCTAAAAGGAAGGTGGGAAGGAAAGAAGAACTGGGAGAAGAAGAAGGGAAGGGGGAGGGAGTAGCCACTGATTCCTACTGAGTGAAATGGAAACTTTTCCTAAGGGTTTTTCTCCCTTTCTGGAGCAGATCCTCAGCTGAATCAAGTTGCTGCTATTGTCATTGATTTCAATGGAGCTACAACCAAATTTATACCAGCTAAAGATTTTCGCTTTTGTATTCAAGGGGTTTTCCCTATCGAGAATCATAGGGCTGGACGGGACTGCAAGAGGTCATCTAGTCCAGCCCCTTGCACTGAGACAGGACAAATTATACTTGACCATCCCTGACAGTTGTTTATCTAACTTGTTCTCCAGTGACAGGGATGACAGCTTGCTCCACTGCTTAAATGCCCTTATGTTTACGTTTAAAGGGGAACAGCAGTGCTTTAATTAAAAAAAAACAAAACAAAAAACCTGAAATCCTAAATCATTAATGCAACACCCGTGTAGATTTTAAAATGATAAATAAATACTTACTAACAGAAAACTGTAAGGCTGCTTCCCTTAATTTGTAGTAGGGGTTTGAGATGTGGCTGGCCCACCTACAGGAAGCATGACAACCTGAACACAGTTCTTGCTAGGTAAGTAAAGGAGGAACAAATTTGCAGTTAATTTGTTTAAAACTGTATTTGGCAATTTTTAATGTACACAAACAGCACATACACACAGTGGGACTTGGGCACTTGTGCAGGATTGTTTTTGTTTTATGTTTTTTAATTTCAAAGCATTTCCATTCTCCTAAAAGGGTTTTCCTTCCCTTTCAAATTTGTATAGATCAGGATGTGTGTCTAATTTCAGAAAGAGGCAGTACCAGACCCTACTGACCTGAGACACGGGGGTGAGGTCTTGCATGACTGCAAATGCTATCCTTTGCTTCACTGGCATCCAGTGTCATCCTGCACAGAAGAGGGAGTAGATCCAGAGGGAATTTAAAGCCTGGCTGTGCTGCATCAGCTAATAGAACAGTAGTAGACATGGATCGACATTTGACATGGATGTTTGACACGTTTGGTTTTAGTGGCTGTGCCCTCCGTATCTACCCACCTTCCCAGTCTCTTTCCACACAGCACATTGTAAATATATCTGCACCTGAGAACTTTACAGCAATTTAAACTCTTAGTCCCATTCATCCAAAAAAAAAACCAGAGACCTGATCTCTGGTCTCTTACAACAGTGTAAATCAGAAGTAATGCCATTGAAGTCAATGGATTACACCACTTTTACACCATTGTAAATGAGATTGGAATTGTACCCACCATCTTACAACTAGAGCTGACCAGAGAACAACAATTCCATCCCACAGCAACTTTCGAGGTTTCAAATTTGGTTTTGGTCCACATTGAACAAAACTTTTCAAATGTGTTTTGTGAAAATGGTATGGGTGGCCAGAGTATTGAACTGGTATTTGGGAGGCCCAGCTTCATAGTCCTACTGTGGTTGATTCAGAGCAGAGTTTTTCATCCCAGATCACTTCAAATCATGCTGAGCAGGGATTTGAACCTGGGTCTTCAACATCAGTGCCCGAACTGCCCAGCTGTCATTGGTCTTCCCTGCCCTTTTCCTTGCCATTCCCCCCATGATTCACACAGCTGAAAAGCTTCTTGGCAAAAGTAGGGTTGTACAAAGTGATATAGGTCTCTGTAAAATGCTGCAACAAAACATTTGTTTCAGAAAAATGTTCTGACTAGCTCTACCTAAAACCCTACTAAATCTCATCTCACACTAGCTGGAGCTACTACACAGTTTGTTTAAAGGTCCCTTATCAGGCACCGAATAAGCTTGTCAAAAGGGACTTTGTTTAGATAAACATAAATGTGCCAATAAAAATAAATAATATCAGTTTACTCATTACCCATCCTTATATTATTTAGTTTGCTTTGCAGATTAGCCTCTTTATATGCTTTACTATTGATTTGATTAAACAATTATCATAATCTTAAAATGACAAAAATTCCTGATTGACTCCATCAGAGCAGAAATATGGCATGTCTGAGGAAAAGATATTGAGGGGTCTTTATTTACAACTACAGTTCTTTTTGGATCTTTGGTCTCTTTTGATTGTGAAAGGCCCTGGCTATCCCATTTCAGAAAGGCAGGCCATACACAGAGCTGAAGATAGAATTGTTAATCCTGTTATCAAGAATACAAAAGCCACAGGTTAAAGTTTCTCAATAGTTTTTTTGGGGGGTGTCCTAATTTCAAGTACAGTCAAGAGGGCTTAATGGACTCAGCAAATTGCCATGAATTTGAGTTCATTTACCAGGTAATTCCTTTAAGGAAGGTTTACTACTTTGTGGTAACATGAAGTTTAAAAAAAGATAAAAATCTCCAAACTCTAGAACTTGTTTTCCCATCTCCACACAGATCTATGACTGAGAGACGTTCAGCTTCTCAGGCCTTGTTGAAGTTGTAAACAGTTATCAGGCTGTACCTCAGCAGTAATCTAGTTGGTTTGTGGTGCCTAATTATCACGTCACCATGTAGTGTGGATAAAGTGACTGAGGCCTGCTGCTCTTAAAGGAACCAGACCTGAGTGTTTTTGATGTTATTAAGCAAACCACACATCCCACCCTTCCCCTTATAAGCTATGCATTTACAAAGTACAAACAACATGGAACGGCATATGAAAGGGATTAAAAGACTGAAAAGTGAGTCACTTTAGCGGTTGAGTCTTTAATCTGAGAAGTAATTAAATGGGCTTCCTTTATATGGTAAACCTGGAGAGCCTGTAGAACCATTTTTCCTAACAGCGGAGAAGGCATTGTGGGGGGCGGGGTTGGTAATCTGAAGAAACACTCTTCCAGCTTTATGGGACCTAAGGGCGTGGAAAGGCTTCAGCCAACTCAAATTCTGTCTGTCAGTGTTGTTGTAGCCCTGTTGGTCCCCGGATATTTGGGAGACGACACAGGAGAGGTAATATCATCTATTGGACCGTCTGTTGGTGAGAGAGACAAACTTTTGAGCCACACAGAGCTTTTCTCCAGGTTTGTGGAGCTTGAAAGCTTGCCTCTTTCACCAACAGATGTTGGTCCAATAAAAGATATTACCTCACTCAGCTTGTCTCACTAGAATTCTGTCTGGCCGCAGCAGCAGCAGGCAGGACAAAGCTAGAAGTTTAGGGATATATTTTGGGCCAGTGAAATCAATGGAAAGTTCTGCTCTGAAACTGATGGCATGACATATAGACTGTAGTTTCTATTTTAGAGCCAATATCTGGTAACGAAACATTTCTTTGTACTCCTGGTCTGAATGGAGAATAAGCAGGAAAACAGGCTAAAGGGTTGAGTAAGCTTAATAAGTAGGAAGTATGGATCTGGCTCTGTGAAATCCTGAGTACAGTCAATGTCTGATGAAGTTTTTGGGAGTTGAGGTTGCTCGGCATCTTGTTGCAAGTGTTCAGCATCTTGCCATATCCAATTACAAATCTCACCCTACAACATACTCCCTTCAACTCAAAGCTTCTGTTCATATATTCTTTGTAAGAAACAAAAGAATGTGAAGCAACTCATGATGAATTCAAATGGTAGAGCAAATTCTACAGTTTTGCAATCTGCTTGCAAACAGTTTGAGAGAGGCAAGAATCAGTGAATAAATAATGTATTATTAATTCTAATAATACATTAGCTCTAATTGCTACAATAGGAAACTCAAATTCACTTCAATCCAGTTTTTGGAAATCTGGTGAACCTGCATCTAACCTCAAGTAGAATTTCAGCTCCTGTCAGTCTTGTACCTAGTTCATTCTGTCTAATCTAAGTTGTTGAGCTTTTTTTTTTTTTTGGTGAGGGGGGGTATCTTGTCTCACAGGTTGAGGTTTTATAAATATAAGGTGAACCCATTTACTATAATCTCTGGGCCATTTGATCTGTAGGAAAAATACATATCAAGTGTGTAATGTGGCCTGTGGGGTTGGAAAGCAATGCCAAATACCTTCTAAAAGTAACAAAATTTGATCTGGTGGCCCCATCACAGCTCACCTGACTGGAAGGTGGGTATAAATTTGTTGGTTTAGGAGGGAAACAGCATCCTCCTCCAGTCCACCAGTGCGACAAGGGCTTTTGAGATGAGCTAACCAGTTGTGGAGCACCAAGGGTTAGGCTGCTACACAGGGACTACAGGTTTTCACCTTGCTTCTTGCACAGGAGTATTAAATGCCCATGGAATAGATGGTGGTCCTTTTTCACCTTTGTTTTTTCTCTTGCAGCAAAGCAAGTAATTTACGTAGCCTGATAAAGGGTTTACCATTGCCAGACAACTGGTAAAATTGAAGGCCCAGGGTGAGGCCTATTGATTAACCTACAGCTGGGAATCTCATCAGCACTATAGCCCAGTTTGGATATTTAGAGGTGCATGTGTTGACTCATCATCAGTCAGCTGATTGGCAGAGTTGTAGTGACTGTATTGTGACGAGGCCGAGGGTCATACTGAATATATAAAGTGCTGTGTTGGGGCCAGGTAGCATTGGTACCTGTCCTGATTTTTATAAGATTATCCCTGTTTTAATGGAAGGGGCCCATGTCCTGGAATTTAGGCTGACAGGACACCTTATGTCCAAAAACAATGGAGAGCCTCCCACTTACAAATAAGCTACATCTGACCTGAGATCTTTGTTATCATACACAAATGTCATTTTCCTCAGTCATGGCATTCCATAGGAGTATGAATTGAGCCACTTTTTAAATGTACAAATGCAGTAGCTACTCGGGGGAGGGGACATGGGGGGGGGGCATTGGATTTCATTGTCTGCAAACTAGAGACGTACCAGCAGGTAGCCAAGGTGAGTGTGAGTATCTGGGAAGGATGAGATAGTGAAATGATAAAAACTGATCAGGAAAAATACTTCAGTCTGTAGATTCAAACCACAGTTTTCTAGTTAGAATGGCAATAACTAAGGCAGATTATCCACCAAATACTGTGGAAAACGTCACTCTGTAAACATTGTAGATTGCTTGAATATTTATTAAAATAGACCAAAAGCTGAAAGTATCTGGGTAAAACAACATTTATCATTACTTTAGTTTGTTAAATCACAGTATCTGTGAACTAAAAAAAACCAAAAAACTATAATTTTCGTGTGTCAAACATGGAAAATATAAGAATAAACACTGGAATTAAACTGTGCAATTTTTTATATCATCTTCCACTTTACAAGCTGCTGTTTAATGCTATTAACTCACGTTTTAGTTACTAAAATGACTAATATTTTTAAAAAGCGCTCCATGACTAAAACAAAAACTAAAAGGTCCTATTAGCATAATTTAACAGAAAGCAGAATCATAGTTTCATTATCCAAGAGAACAATGTTATAAATACATCTGTTTTTCATCCACAATTATATAAATAATAAACATGCTGCCATTTGCAAGGATTTTAATAGCTGATTATATGTAAGCAATATTGTGATCTACGGGAGGATGGCATGAGTTTTCATCATTCATTTTCATTGTACTTATTCGGTGCCCTTGTCTTCATCTGAGAAATGAGGAACAGACTTCTTTGCTACAACGTTGTCCAGTCTCTGGCCTTGCAAATATGGGTTCACACTCTGAAAAAAAAATTAATTAAAAAGATACTGATTAGGAATGAGAAAATATATCCTAGGGTAACTAGCAATAATGGATATATAAAACTATGTTTACTGATCTGAGTGTCAAATGTAAACTGATAGATTGTCTTCCCAATGACCTGTCAGTCAAGCAGACATGCCCATATCATTACTCTTGGAATGTTTGTGCCCTCCATGTGATCACTCTAGTGTATTTGTCACTGCTCTAGTGATTCCAGTCCAGCGTAGTCTAGTTCCACTATATGGAAAATAAGAACCCTAAGCCTCTACCAGACCAGACCAGATCAGTAATATACTATATGTGTTTTATCCGAACAGGAAAATAAATCAAATTAACTCTATGGATTACTCACATACACAGTGTTTATGTGATTAGATTACAATAATTTGTCATGTTTAGTAAAAGAAGGATATAATATAGTTCCATCATGCAGCTTTACAAATCTTTGGGGGGAATGTTGACACAAAGCTTATTTAGAAAGAACTGATTGACTTGCAAATATTAAAACTCATTCTCTGGTTGCCAATTTTTCTTCTCAGTGCATGAAGAACAAATAGCTCCCAGGGAAAAATTTTAATATTTATAAATCAATTTTTTCCCTAAATAAGCTCTAATGCAAAAAATAATCCATTCCACTAAAAAGAAAAAAGTCCTTGTACCTACTCTGCAATCCTTCAAGGTGGAGAAATAAATGAGAGGATTAACTAGAAACTTTAGTATAATCTAAATAAAATGCTAATGTCTTGATTCTCTTCTCTTCAGTGGAAAAGGGGGACTAACAGGGAGCTGGAACTATTATCCCCATTTTATACATGGGAAACTGAGGCACAGAAAGGCTAAGTGACTTGCCCAAGGTCAAACAGGAAGGCTGTAGCGGAGTGGAAAATTGAATCCTTGTCTCCCAAATTCCACGCTAGTGCCTTAGCCACTGGGCCACCCTTTCTCTCATATGAGGACGATAAGCATTACATTCCCTGTTAAGTCAGGCAGCATGCAAACAGAGAACATCTTTCTTTCTTTTTGATCTGCACATTTCACTAATCTTATCTTAAAGTGCACTTCTACTATGTAAAACTACGCTACATATCTGCTCCCAGAGGCACATCCGCTTACTTTACTGACTTACAATAAGTTGATACTTTTTTTCCCTGTTAGCACTGCAAAACCAACAAACGTCTAGGAGAGGGAGGTGGATATCCTTCTGGGTCATGTAGTAATCATCAGAATTGATTAGTAAATTCTAATTGCAAAATGTTTATGGCTGGTGATGTGTGAATCAGAAAGAACTCAACTTGACTTCCAGCTTCCTGATTGAGATTGCAGGGTAGGAAGTTAGAAAAACAATATTTTTACTTTCTGCTTCAATTATTCCAAATACAGACTACTCATTTTCTAATAAATATGGAACCCCTGCTGCCAGTGTGGAAATGCACTTTACATTTCAAAGTCCTATTTTCTTCTTATGGAGAAATGCAGCAGCAACAAAGTTGAACGATAAATACCTTTTCTGAGACAGAGGAAGGGGCAGGAGCAGTGAGAGAAGTCAGGGGTTAGCGAGATGGAGGGTGCAAAAATTCTGTGTCATCAGGAGAAGAACCCATTCAGTTGTGTTTGTGACACATCTGGATGCAGAATAATGGTCCTAATTCTCCTCTCACACCTGGGGTAAATCAGTAGTAACTTCACTGAAACTAACAGAACTACATCAATTATAGGGACAAAATCTGCTGTGATTTACACCCTTACGGCATGTTGACACAGGCAGCTGAGGGCAGAATTCTTTTCTATGGGGATCTAGCATTGGTAGTGGATTTTACACATACCTATTATGGGGAATTCATTTTTTAAAATTCAGTTTGAAGGAGAAATTATCCATGTTATTCAAAATCATTTCCTATGCAAAATAAAACCTATTTAAAAGCAAGTTAATATAATTCTTAGATTTTACAGGAAAGCTTTTCACTTGAATACATCTTCTGAATGCAATGCAGCTGGCTGTGATAGAATAATAAAATTTAGGCTTAGTGGACTTTTATGGAACCAGGCACTGTAGTTTATCACAGTAATGTCTTGACTTCAAGTAGTATTCTAAGTTATAATACAGATGTATTAGTCCAATTCTTCATTTCAGCAATAGGATTTTACCTTTTTAATCTTCATCAGCGCTACACAGAAACAAGATATTAAAATTAAAACAAGTTGTGTTCTGACAATTACCCTTTTTCTTCTTTTTGGTCCACCCTTTATCTTCTCAAAGAGTAAATTCTTATTCTACAAAAAAATACAAATATGGATCAAATTTGGTTAACTCTTCTTTTAAAGCAAGACTATGTTATTTAAATATTAGCATATGAACATTTTGGAAACTAGTTTAGATCAGAATGTCATGTTATTGGAAAGATAAACCACAAGGAAACATTTTGATTACTGCAGCTATTAATACAATATTTTGCTATTCTTCAGGGATAGTCAGTGTCATCAACAATTATAAACACAGGCATATTAGATAGTCTGAGATGTTATACTGTACTGTAATTTTTTTTGTGTACAGGGCCTCAGTGATCAGGGAAATTATTATTAATTAAAAATACAAGGAAGCTGGGATACCAGTCTGTTGTAGTTCTCTTCCTTTCTTTTGAAATGATAATTGTACTTGTTCAATATTTTTCTTTATATATGCTTTCCAAATTCCTTTTAAAAAAATCATTATCTTAGTCACTCACACTATTTCTGTGAGTATTTTATTCCATATATTTACTATTCTCTATGCAAAAAAGTTCTGCTGAAATTCTTTCAGTGCCCAATCCTTTCTTTGTTTAAATAGTGCCCCCAATAAAGCTTCTAAAAACCATTTGGTCTATAACATTTTTAATAGAGTGAACCTTTTAAAATCTGCCAAAAAATGTCTTGGCAGAAAGGAAAGTTATGATGAGGAAAAAAATATGACTTTGTGACCACAGTTTGTATAAGTGTTTCCACATATTGCTATATTTCATACATGTAGTGAACTCAAATAAGGTCTGGAATATCAGACACATGCTCAACAGATTTTGTTTCAATTCTGATTATACTTTAGGAAAAAAAAAAAAAAGAAGCAACCTGAAAATGCAATGAGAGAAGAATTACATTTTTAAAGGCAAACAGTATATAAACAATGCCATTAATTCTGCTATAAACAACTGACCTAACATTGATCATGTAAATAGAGAATGAGAGACAAATTCACAAAACATTTCTACCCTCTGTGCAGCCTTGATATGAGAAAAACAAACATTTTGGAGAGCTACAATGACATCTGCCAAAACTGTGTTTTGTACATTTCATGTTCATTAAACCCAAATTCACAAGGCATATCTCTTGCCCAACCTCAACTATTTCATCTGGGGTGTGCCAGAAAGGCAAAGGAACAGAGAGTAAATTGGCCAAAGAGAGACATTCTTGGCTACAATCATTTATGCAAACTCACTTGGGGAAAACTTCAATTTAACATTTTTAAAAAGGCAGATGTGTAAATTATTCCCTGTAGGAACCAGCACATCATTTGCAGTTTATCTTCATACACCGTTTGACCTTATACTTTTCATTAAGGGGGGAAAATAGTCTCTGTCGTAGAAAAAGGGGCACGGCTACTAAAGCGAACACTTGTATCAGGCAGGAAAATTCCTCACAATTGAACTGCTCTTCCTCAACAAGATCATATTTTGTTTAGTCTATTTGGAAGTGATTTAAGACCATAACTTCCATTTAAGTATAATGTGTAGCACAGAGCAGATAGGGTTATGATCTAAGATTGGGTTCATGTAGTAACAGCAAATCTGAAAATATGTGCTTGTGAAGGGGCATATGTGTTTGGGCCTCAGAGCAGCATACAGCTCATACAACCTGGTGGGTGGATGATTTCTTTCCCCTTCTCTCTGTGCATTTCCCTAGCATCCAGCCCAGTTATTCAGTCTGAGCACTAGGGTCTGAATTGGGACCTAAGTACTCAAATTATGATGTTTGTAACCAACCTGGCTAATGCCATAGATGGGTGCGTGGGAGGTGGAATCTCTTCTTAGATCTCATTGGTGATAATTTCAAGCCAATGAGGTTGCCCAGCTCCATGCTTTGGATTTATATGATCATTTAGCAGAACTTACTTAAAAGGAATAATGCAATAGCAATGTTGTACACTTACTACCTTGAGGAATACTTTTTATCATTCAATTCAGAATCTCCAGGTCACATAGTCTTCATGTCTGAAGTTTTATGTACAGTTCCAAACAGAAATATAGCACATTGAACTGAATAATCTGTTGTTATTGTCCAACATTAAAAAGGGTCAACAACCCTTGATGTAACCCTTCCTAATAATCATTATTGCTGCTCCAATGTTTAGAAATGTGCTTGAGCAAAAATGTGTCCACATAATTGGTGCTCCTGATTATTACAATTGCTGTAAGTCAGTTATTTGATAACAGGCAGTTAGCATGCACAATTACCATAGAAATGCACATATAACTGTGTACATACATTTCTAAAAATCTATTATAAAACATCCAAATGCCTTCAGAATCTGGCTGAAAAATTATCAAACTCCTTGTTCTTTAGATGGACTATCCACTGATGGAAAGCCAAATGGCAGGGTGTACTGCAATCACACCATCCCTATGTTTTGCTTAACGGTTCCATTCTTGTGAGCAAACAGTGTCAAAATTGATGAGAATCTCTCCCTCTAATTCAGCTGTGAATTACACCTCTTTTGTAACATTTCATGCCACCTGCCCTTGTTGAACAGCAATTGCTTTCAGCTATACTAGCCTGGTAGGGCTGCCATAAAAATATGAACAGATATTATCCCCCCATTCATTAAAAGGTCCTCACTTACTGACATAGAACCATCCCTGATGAGTGGGGGAGACATCTTTCTGAGAGACAAAGGTGTGAGGTTGTAATGTGGGGTCTGTCCGTAGGGCAGGATCGAACTGGGGACCTCTGGAGCTTAGCGCATGGAGCCTCTACTGCATGAGCTAAAAGCCAACTGCCTGTTGGCTAAAGCTGTAGAGCAGACTCATTTATCTCTCTCTCTAAGCACTCTCAGTGCCACTAGACCGGACAGAACACCACACCCAGGAGGTGTATAGGTTACAAAGTCACCACCCAAGGTCAAGTTTTAAAAGAAGAAAGCTGATCTTTCTGAGACGTCCAAAAATTACACCTTTGCTCATTTCAGCACTTGGAGACTCCAGCTCCAACAGGATGAGTGAGGTTAAGCTATCATATTATACTGTTCTGCTTCCCACCATCTTTCGATATTAAGTAAACATAATAAAAGTCAGTACAAACAGAAATCTATAAAGTGCTAGCTACAGGCTTTCAACAAGATCTAAGGATCAGGGATGGCAATTTCTTTCATACTGAAGTCTCTGTCTTCTGGTGCACTTACATTCCTGCTCTCCATTTATCTTTTTTTTTTTTTTTTTTTTTTTTACTGGCTCTGGTCCACCCACTCTAACTGATAAACTAAACCAGCACTGTTTCTAGCCTCAAGATGAGATGGAAATTCATGTTATTTAGTACAAAGAAATGTTATTCAAAAATGTCATTGTCTTTTAATTCTCCACATGTATCATTATGAGTCAGATAGCCTGACAGAACTCTATTGCCTCTTCTTTTTCCTTGCCTCCCATAGCATGAGCATGTTTAAAACTTCTGGTGTCAGCCAGTCTAAGAAATATTCCCATGTGAAAGACTAAATTGTCTCAGTGGAAGTTTTTCTGGAAGTCAGCAACAGCTCATGCACCTCTCTAGATCGATGTCACCAGTTTAAGAGATAAGCTACAGGGTAGAGAGAAGCTGAATCCAGATGGAAAATACTTCCCTATTGCAAAAGAAAGTCTGACCAGAAAGGAAGAAAAAGGAAAAAAATAAAAGATTCTTTGGCCAGAAGCTAGGAGGTCGGAGAACCAGTAGTTACATGCAGGAACCACCAGAATCATGTAATCTCAGTTGTCTCACCAGCCTCAGGTCTATGGCTGGAAAGGAAAAAGAAAGCATTTTCTCCATGGCAAGAAAAATTAATTCATCATACTTTTAGGATCCCTTCCCCTCTGAAGCATAAAGATCACTATTTAGAAGAGTTGGAAGTGAACAAGCCAATCTATGGATGTTTCTGTTTCAGACAAAAAAATACGAATTGACACAGATGCTTATACATAAACAGATACGTTTATCATTGTTTGCATATTAGTATCCCCATTAAATAACTGAACTATATAGATTTGGCACAAACACAGACCTATGGACTCTGCCATATGAGGTTATTTCTATCATTAATTTAACTTTTATAAATTATGTTTTCAGACTTGAAGTCTCTCTCTCTCTCTCTCACACACACACACGAGTGATATACAAGTTCCACAACTACACAAGCACTCAAGTACATTATTTTCTTGTTTAAAAATCTATTTCTTCCCTCTCTTTCATAAACAAATCAACATTATTTAACCTGCAACTATCATTTGGCTTTGATTATTAATATTAGAGGAACACATGCTGTCTGTCTGCTCTGGGAGCTGACAAAGGGAGAACAAACAGTTCACTGACCCAATGGTGCCAAGATCAAAAAAGGGGCTTAGGTTAGGCGGTGGTCCCTGCTCTAACATGTGCCCTTGACGGTGGACCAGGTTTTGTGCTGATATAGAGGATATCCTGACTCTATGGGTATTGGGGTGCAGTGATTCTTAGTTACAGGACTCTACAGCCTCCTGTAACATAGACCATTTGGGGAAATCTGGTTTAGAATAATACAATATTTCACCCCTTATGTCTATTCAGTCCTTGGCCTCTCTACTGAAACTGCCAACGCATGCGTCAATTAAAGACAGCTGCGGGGGAGGAGGAGGGAGGGTTGGGAGGAGTCAGATGATGTGGGTGTATACAGTTGTGTACTGGACAACTCACAGGCTATGAACAACTAGTTTTGGTCACTCACTTCATATCTAAGCCAGATTCCAAACAGTGACCTAAAACTGAATGGCCTGTACCACTTCATCATATGGCTCTTATTTTTAAAATCTCAGTTAGGTAATTTTTAGACTGCCCTTCTGCTATAGTTCTCCCAGAGTAAAATCTACTTACAACAGCAGCATTCGCTGTATTTCTTTTTCTTTTTAATATATAACAATGTATGATGAGGAAGCAATTGGGGCAACTATTCTGGATCTCAGCAGAGCATTTGACCATAGATATTAGCAGCTGTTTCATCTCTAATTAAAAAGATCTGGACTTGGCTTTGCTGCTGCCTCATATAATTTTGGTTGGGGAGCAAACAATTTGTTTTAATCCATATGTGGGAAGTTTCTTCCTGAATTAGTAGTAACTGATGGAAAACTAAAAGAATAACCCAACAAAGCTCAAGATAAGGTATCTTACAATATTAACCAATGATTGCCCACAATTGGTTAAGTGTATATCATTAATGACAACATAGTATGATGCACCCTGGTTCTGACATATTGTTATAGTCCAAAAACTTGCAGACATGTTTTTATAGTCTTCAAAGTGGCATTATGAAAATAAATTACTTATGAATAATAAGAAAACTAACAATGTTATCTGGCATAAATAGTAAACTGAGTTCACCATCTGGTGTTTTTAATATTACAACCTTTGATGCTAATTATTTAGACTGCAATAAGAGTTTCCAATATTTGGATTTTTGGCTTCACTCTGCCTAGAATTTTAGGGATCATATAAGTGAAGTAATTAAGGCTATAAATCTTAAACTGGGCTGGTCCTAAATGATGTATCATTGTCTCGTGATTACAGCAAGAGGAGGCGCTGCCAAGCATGTCCGTTTATCAATATCTGCATATGGAAAGCTGGTTTAGCATAAGTTTATCTAAACTAAAGAGTTACAACTATGTATAAGATTTCTTGATTTGTTCTGCAGGTACTAGTGGTGACCTGTAATTGTTGTCTTTATGATGCCTTACGTTGGTATTAGATTTGGTATTAGACATCTAATTGATGTAGTGTATCTTTTAAGATTAAGAAGCGGAACTCTCCTCAGACCAAATCTGGCCTGCATTCTCATGTAAGTAGTCTCGCTGAAGTTATTGTAGTGCTCGTATGAACAGAGCAAGATTTTGCCCCTATTTTACTTGCTATATTTATTATCCAGAATGTATTCAAAATCTTGTCATGGTCCAAAAAAATTCAACTAGTTTTGTAATACAGCTTCAACTCCATGTAATTTTATTGAAAAAGTGTCTCTTTTTACATGATGGAAGCTTCAGAGTGGGGATATTTCAACTGGGTCATTTTAAGGCCTGATCCTGGTCTCACTAAAGTCAATACTAAAACTCAGTGTGTTAGCTAACAGTATAGTCTCCAACTACTTGTTTCCCAGGCCCAGATTTTTAAAGGTATTTAGGCATTGCTCTGCTCAGCATTGCAAGGTCTAAGTGGCTTAGGAGCCTAAGTCTTATTGAAAGTCAGTGATGCCTATGTCACATTTGAAAATGGGACTGAGCTGTCTAAGTCATGTAAGTCCAGATCCTCAAAAGGTATTTAGGCACCTTTGATTTCACTGGGAACTAGGCACTTAATTACCTTTGAAGATCTGGGCCGTAGGCCTTGAATGCAGAATGAAGCAATGACCACATACCTTTAAAAATCTAGGCCCTGGTCTATAGTTGTGATCTGAAATTTTGTGCTAAAAATATATAAATAGGTTTGGTGATTGGTGGCTTGTAGTTGGAATACGATCCATTTGGGTCGTTGGATTTATCAGGTACATAGTCATCATGCTTTAGAACAGGTGATAAGCTAGAGGCTTCTATTTTCTATAACTTTCATTGCCTTTTGATCAGTAATATATTTTTCACTTTTTCTTTGCCATTAATTTGACGTTGGTTTCTTTTAAATAGGTGTAGGTACATCTCTTTAAGAAGTTTCCTTTCAAATGATTCTTTTTTTCAGGAGAAAGGAACCCCTAGCTTTCTCCTTACAGCTGTGTGGTACCATTTAGCAGACCCAGCAGACATTCCATCTGCTGCAAAAATAAAGAAGACTGGTTTACTCACCCACTTGCCGAGGCTGGGATAGTCGTGTTCTGGATCAAAAAGGTGTTGGTGCAGCTGGTACTCTCTACTGAACTCTGCTGTGTCTGGTGTGTTTTCTAGACACCCATCGTCAGCTGCAAAAATCAATTAGAAAGCATTAACTGCTTCCCAAATTGCACAGTGCACTATGAGCAACTCATATTTAGTGGCAACATTTCTTAAATTCAGTTATGCAATACAAACTTTAAATAAAAACTGGGATACTGGAAATGCTACACAGCTTTTCTCTGAAAGGGCTTGGTTAGGGTATTTTTAATTTTTGTAAAAATCTTCTTAAGGTCAACCAATTTGCAGCTTGAAAGTTAAATCTATTTCTTTTCCAATTCCACTCCTCTTCCCCCCGCCCACCACCACACTCCACCATCACACCCAATCAAGGGCACAGACTAATTTTTTTTAGACAGAACACTGTGTTCTCCCAACTTTAAAAAAAATCCCCAGTGTTAAAGAGATATCTGTGCAGTTTATCAGCTACCACAGGAACTTTCTCAAACTGGTCCTGGTGAAGAGATTTCAGCAATTCTGTTTGGGAAGCCCATGGCAGAATGCCTATGTTAGTCCAGGTAGAATCTGCTTTAATAAGCAACTACCTGAATGGAGCTACATTTCTCGTTAGCCACTCTGTTCAGCGGAACTGCAGGTCTTTAACGTGGCACTTACCCCCTATTTCAATGCAGTTTGAGGCTGAAGTTTGCACAGCAAAGGCAATTCTGCAGTTCAGTTAACAGTTTGATATGTCCAGCAACCACATTTGAAATACAGTGGACAATTCCTCAAGTTGCATCTCAGAGCATCAGCAGGATTAATATTCATAAATTGCTGACAAACCTGTCTGATAGGTTTGTCAGCAGGTTGTATTGCTGTTTGAACTTGGTGTCATCACAAGAGAACAACTGGACTTTGTAGAGGCCATTTTCTACCTACAGCTGTTATGATGAGATCTATCTTAGATACTTAAATGACACCAATCATCAAAGTAGCTGAGCTCTTCACAATCTGTAATTTATGTATCCTCAAAACACCCCTTTGAGGAAGGGAAGAGCTGTTATCCCCTAATAATACAGGGAACTGAGACACAGAGACACTAAATGACTTGCCCAAGGTCACACAGTAAGTATGTGGCAGAGCAGGGAACTGAACCTGGAATCCTAGACTAGCTCCTTGATGACAGCTCCTCCCCAAGAGAGAAGGGCAGTCCTCAGTATTACAGAAGCATAAGTGCCATTTTCAAACAACTTCTAAGACAAAAACTAACAGTAGAGACAGAAGCAGACTTGAGGAAGGCCTTGAAACCTTTTATGATCCAACACTATCCTTCTTGAATACAACTGTGTTGAAATATATTGACCCAGATGAAGGACAGTGCATGGAGTTTCTTCTGCCACTTGTTCAGAGCTTTGAAAAGGCATTTCTGCTATCTGTTTACCTAGGTGCTTATGACCTGTTTATGGAACTAGATAAAGAGGGTAAATTAGCAGTAGTTGAATTGGCAAATAAAAAAAGCTAATAACTTTGGTGTAGAACCAATAACTTTTGAGATGAGAGGACACAATTAATGAAGATTTTTGTTAACTTGTCTTCCATGCCTCAAGAAGGGTCACTTCAGAATAGCTGCCCTGCCAAGTACAAAGACACCGAAGCTGCTTACATATATTACAGGTCTACAGAGACAAAGAGCCAATAGGAAGCATGACTGGAACAGACATCTATGCTGCCTCTCTCAGGTGAAATCCTGGCTCTATTGATATTAATGGCAAAACTCCTGTTGACTTCACTGGGGCCAGAATATCACTCCTAATGAATAAATCTTTAGCCTAGAATCCAGCAGGTAATGATAAAGATGATTCTGTACAGCAAGAAATTAGAGAAAGTAATTCTCTTAAAGTGGTGTACTCTCATTGAATATAAATAAGATTATTCATAATTTCATTTTTTTTAAAATAAAGAAAAATCAATTGTTTCAAAATCCTTGTAAAACACTGAGGTTCTAATACTGATCTTAACTGGCTCACTGATTTCCAGGGAGTTTCTGAGTTATCTCAGTTAAGAGATCAGAAACAGGCCCTGAACTATTCTTTTATTTTTATGTCTCTGTGTGTGTATTGTTCATTTTTTGAAAAACTCACTAATTTTTGTAAAGAACTGCTGCAAAAGTTCATCATGACATTATAACTATGAATTTGCAAATCCTGGTGTGGGGTGCAACAGGCAGCATAAGATTAGTGTGCTTCAACAGAGGTGTGAGCAGAGGCTACATGTGGTGCAATTAAGTTTAAGCACAAGGCACCATCCTGCTTACTGTGGTGAAAATAAGTCTCAAGCGGATTGTGCTTCTGCTCCCTTACTCTCAAGAGTCTAAAAAGAGACATATGTTCAGTCTACATCTTACTAATGAAATGCTCAGCTACTCAATCCCCATTCTGGCCTATTAAAAGTAAACTAGACTCGGCCATGCAGCAGTACCCATTAATGCAACCACTCCACACTTGGGCTCTGCAGGGAAAATCCAAAATGGCACATACTGTAAAACATTGTTATGGCAGATGCCACCAGGTGGTGCTGTTGCACAGTTTTCCAAATTCTTTTTCTTGTATTCAGTCTTGGGAAGACAAGCAGTGTTGTTAGGTTCTGGGCTATGCACAGTTCTGTTTAGAGACTATTTCTGCATGGAGGAAGCTGTGCAAGCAGCTAGAGGAATATACTGTCTGCTTCAGTCTCTGATTAGCATCAATTCATAAAGACAGTAGCTCCCTGAGAACCGGGCACTGATGTTGGACCGATATTCCTGCAAGAAGGGATTTCCCTGCATGCTGTTTGACCTCTTCTGTTCTAGGACTGGTATATGTATATAAATAAAAGAAGTTCCACTTAGTATATAATCACTGATTCCTCCTCCACTGGATAGCCAACCTGCCATGCCCTGGACATCTACTACCACTTGGCTGCTATCGGGAAAAGGAGCAACAATATAATTATGGACAAGGGTAAGATTATTCTTTAGGCACCATAGCTATAGTGCTAGGGCTCCTGGTTCAGGAATAATGTCTTTGCTTGATGATATCACAGTAATGCTATCATGCAGAGGCCAGAGTCTGTAAGGAGCACAAGACTGTGTGCTCCACTGGAGGAATGAAGAAAACGAAGGCACAAGAGTCCTAACTCCTACTACTCATAGTAGAGGTCTCCAGCTTTGGTAAGTACCTTTGAAGAGAGGGCAGCCCAGCACTGCCACTTCCGGTTCTTCGGGGGGCCTGAGGAGGGACAAGGCCCTAGACAACTGCTTTGAATTTTTTGTGAAGATGGGACTTGCTTTCTGCCTCCCTCTTGACTACTGTTCTTGCCATCGCTGCAGCTCTTTAGATGGGCCAAGAGGAATGGAGACTATTACCACTGCCTGGAGGGGAAGGGACCTCCAGCCTATTGCTGGAGCCTGTAGCCTACTTCCCTCCTCCCAAGCCCACTGTTGTTGCAGGCATTAGTGAGCAGGTCTATGCAGGGAGCAAGTCCCAGATCTATGGACTGGGATTGCAGGGTTCATACTATGCTAAAGTATGAACTAAAGTGGTGCTAAAAACAGCAATGCAGACACTGTGGGTTTGCGCTGGAGCTAAGACTCTGAACCCTGCCCCCCTCCCCCCGTTTCCCTGGGTTTCAGAGCCTAAGCTCCAGCCTGAGCCTGAACATTGACACTGCTGCTTTTAGCATCATAGGGTGAGGCTGAGTCTGTAGAGCCAGGCTCAGAGACATGCTGCCATGGGTTTTATAATGCAATGTAGATGTGCTCAGTGTTAGGGATAAGCCCAGAGAGAAAGGGAGCCCCAGCCACCGCTGCTATTCCTCACCTGCTTGGGAGAAATCCTCCTGAACTACCACTGTGCCCCTCATCCTAACTACCAACCAAGCACAGAAATAATTTGTAACTTGCTCCCTGCCACCACTCCCCACCACCCCACATCTGAGCTGTGTAGGGTACTGCTCCTCAATCATTCCTGAGTAGAGGGCTGTGCGTGGGTGACCCATCACTATCACCTCAAGCCAGGGATGGGGCTGTAGCAGGGCTGTGGTGGCCCTGTCTCGGGGCCCCAGATTGCCTTAATCCAGCACTGATGGATACCAGCGTTACTGTATAAACAATAACTTGGAAAGATTTGTTTTCCATTAAACAAATCCACAAACCTCAGTGAGGAAGTTCTCTAGTAATTTCTTTGCTTAATATAGTTTTAACAGTCACCACTTGGACACAGACTTGAGTTTCCACTTAAGGCTCTGAAAACCATCCTACTGAGATATTAGTAGATATAATCTCCACTCAGAATGTATCCATGAAAGAAGGTTTCACAGTTAGCAGCACTTTTCCAGGAATGTTCTCAATTCTCATGTCTGGATGCATCATCTTAGGCAAAATCATGGTTATTTAGCTAAGAAAAAGAATAGAAGGGAGTCTCTTAAACATCATTCCATTGAAGTACCAATTTTAATCTTGCTCTTCTAACCACTAGCAGAAGATCTGAGGGGTAAATATACAGGAGACAAAATTTCCCTGCAGTGGGGAAAAATATAATCTAAACCTGTCAGACAAAATGTTCATTGAACTGAATATGAATGTAAGATACTACTTCAAAGAGAAGCAGTCACCATACTTTTTGTCTATCTCTACATAGCAGCGATCGTGAGCTCTTCATACATTTCATATAAAGTTATCATTAGGGCTGTTTGGAAATGTTCAGAATTTTGACAAAAAATGGGGAAAACATTGCAAAAATGTTTATGAAAAATATTTTTTTCTTTTCTGAACAGCTCTACAGCTAGTCTGAACATTTAGTGAAAAGATTAAGGATAATTGTGTTAGTGTATCTCATCCAAATGCCATTACTAAATACCACACAGAAAACTTTTCTCAATTATGAAAGTACATCTAAGTTCAGAAATTTAAAATATGGTTTAAATAATATAGTGCTCACTCCCATTGGAGCCCATTCAGCTCCCATGGCAAACAACCAGATTTTAGCCCCTGATTTCAGTGCTGGAACCCTTTGGGCACACCACAGCTGGATCTGTCCCTTAGTGAACTATGAACTCACATGAATTGTGCCCACGGTATCTGAAAGGATCAGCTAAAGCTCCAAGATGAACACCACTTTGCTTTTCTGGCACAATGGAATTTTCTACCATGAGGGTAAAGCTCATGCAGGAAACAGAGCTTTCTTGGGGGCCAGCCCAAGACTGTGGAACGAACATCCCCAGAAACTAAGAACTATCACAAACCTCACTACCACCTATGGTAAGTAGAGACCTTGCTTTCTCTAACATCAAGCAGTGTGTGTGTTTGTATGTGCCTGTATGTATGAGTCTGTGTGTGTGTAAATAAATTCCAAAACAAAAACACTCCAGATTCTGTGACTTCCCAAGACCTCCATGACTTCAGCCAGCCAGGGCTGGGAGCTGGAGGGTTTCCTGCTGTGGGCGGGAGGTGGGGAGGACCCCCACAGCTCCCAGCCGCCATGGGCAGCAAGGGGGACTCCTGCAGTTCCCAGCTACTGCGGGTGGCAGGGGGAACCCCCAGAGTTTGGAGCCACCAGCGGAGGGGAATCCTGGAGCTTCCAGCCCACCCGCAGCTGCCCAGGCTCTTCATTATATCATGGATATTTTAGTAAAAAAGTCAGAGACAGGTCACAGGCTTCCGTTAATTTTTTATTATTGCCCGTGACCTGTCCATGACTTTTACTAAAAATATCTGTGACAAAATCTTAGCCTTACTTATACTTCCCCCCAGGGGAGAGGATGAGAGAACAAACATGATTTGGCCCAGCTGCCTCTCTGTCATGACCTGTTGGAGGCGGTGGCAGAGGTGGACAAAGAGGGGGATGGAGATCCTTGCAGGTAGGGACCCAGCTCCCAGGGGGCTCGCCCTGCTTGCTGCCCCGGCTCCACACCGAGTACCGCCACCTGGGCTTGGCCCTCCTAGCACTGGTCTCACACTTCACCCAGGTGCAGCTCCACCTCTGCCAGGTGGCACGGGCCAAGCCCTCAGGGCAGCAGTGGCGCCTGTGCAACCTGGATGACTTTGCCTTCCATGGTTGCCTGGCTGTGCCAGGGATGGGCTCGAGGAGGCCCCAGCGAGTGGCGCCAGGTGGAAGCTGGGGTTTTTACCTCACGCAGGGTGCACCTCTGGGACAGGGGAGCCCCAGCATTGCAACTCCCCCACAGGGCCTCCACAGGTCTCAGAGATGGGGTCAGCTGTAGGGTGCAGAGGCTCATCACCCCAACCCTGCCCTGGGGATTGAAGGAATGGGGATTGAGTAATCCAGCTCTTATTGAAGGGTGACGGACTCTGCTGCCAACTTAACATCAAACCAATTACAAAACAAGAGTTTAGGTCCAGCACAACCCCCAGCTGACCACTCAGCTGAACCCCACACACCTCTGCCCCAAGGCCCCCTGCACTTCTGTCCTGAAGGCCCCCTTGACTTGCAGTCCCACTACACCTCAGCCTTGAGGGCACCTGTAAACACACCTACATCTGCCTGTCATGATGGAGGGTTGGCTGGGCTGAATTTGAATGGCATTGTGACCCCATGCACCATGCTTCTCACTATTGTAAGGGAGTGAGGGGGCCACAAGTAAAAAAAATGCTCAGGTGGAGTATGATTCAAAAAAGGTTGAGAACCTCTGACTTAATGCACTATTGGAAAGTGCTCAGATACTATGATGATGAGCATGGTATAAAGAATCTGAATAGAATAGAATAGAATAGAATAGAATAGAATAGAATAACCTGTTTTTCCAATAGGGCAGGGATTTGGAGGGTCAGGATAGCCTTGATCTTCACTGAAATCCTTTGGTATATTATCTCCTGTCAACTCAGCCACAATATTTGGGATATTGCCATAAGGACCCAAGTGCTGAAGACCTTCATGAGCACCACCTAATGAAGACAGATTTATGCACATAATATTACAAGGTTAAAAGTAAGATTTTGCTTTAGTTTTTCCAATAAATCCAGGCCAAGATTTTCAAAAAGAGAACCTCATTCAGGCTTCAAATCCCACTTTTAGCACTTCTTCAGCACTTTTGAAAACTGGGTCACTTAGATCCTAAAAATGGATTAGGAAGCCTAACTTCAGGCATTCATATTTGAAAACCTTGGTCCACGTTTTTTGTAAATACATAAGAGATAGTAGGAAAATACTGAAACAAATATTTAATGTTCGAACAATAGTGGAACTTAAACAAAAAAAACCTTTACCGTACTGTAATCTTCAGCTACAAATGGTATCATTCACGACAGAGAACAGTAATCATGTTGCAGGACAGAACTGTGCCAAGAAGACAAAGTTAAAAAAGAAATAGCATTGTGTGTACAGTTTGAAGATAAGTTCATAAATTCAGCTGTATGAAAGGAACTCAGATGTTACAGTAAAGCTGGTTATATACACACTACAACTAAAAATATATTTGTGCCTCTAAATAATTCTTAACGCTGAATTTAAGTGCTTTCCTAAAGTAACAGAAATAAAAGTGAGTAATAGCCCAAATTGTTAATAGAAAATATGTCTCATCCCCTGAGAATGAGGAGTTTAAAGGGGCAGCCCTGTGCCCTAATGCCCCGCTTTTGCCCAGAGCAGGCTGAGGCTGGAGCCTCCTTGTGGTGGATGTCCAGTGCAGGTACTCCACAGGAAAGGTATACAGTGACCGGATAAAAGGCTTGGAAAAGGACTTAAAAAGAGGTGTTTGGTAAAGGAGCAAACAGGGGGCAGTTGGGGACTCCTATGATTGGTACAGCAGGGAGCCAACCCCACATTATTATAGCCCACCTTAACCCTCCTACGAGGGAGTAGGGATGGATGGCAAGGTCCCAGCCATGGATTTGCTAGTGGAACCTGGATGGAAAAAGAAGAGGAGCTGATAAAAGCCACCCGGGTAATTATGGAATAAACATGGGGTTACCTGCACTGTACACTTTTATCTGCCTGATAGTCCCAGACATCTAATAATGAAGTTGCGGCCTGATTAAATCCCTGTCAAATGTCTCCTGTCCTTCTTTCGGTATAGCCAGACAACTACAGAACCACATAATCAATACGTGATTGTACATTCTTGTATGCTGTTTGGTTCACAATGGGACAATCTTGCAGATACAAGCATATCTATACTTGTACATGGTTCAGACCTCTTGGCACCGAAGCTCTGTCCATAAAGGAAACAGAGGTATTTAGCAGGCTCCAGTGTGCTAAATATATATATATTTAATTAACGTTTAAACTGACTGCCAAACATTCCATTGTCTGAATACAATGCAATATATATAAAGGATTGTTGCCTTTCAGTATCAGTAGTCAGGGTTTTTTTCTTCTTTCCAAAAGATTTTCAGATAATTGCCCCTGTTCTAGTACCATATTTTTGCACACTTGAGTGATTTACTCATGTTTTGAAAGTTAATTCCTTTTAAACCATGATAAATAGCATATCCAACAAAGACTGAAGTGGTCAAAATGAAGTGCTGTGAGTGTACCGGACAGATATTTTATGTACAGTAATTCACAAACTGCATTAATTTGAGCACTGTAATGTTGTTGATTTTGATAAACACTTTACAGTTACATACAATGGAGCTACAGAGTCACAATAATGTGATATAAACATATACACTATCATACAGGAAAGATAGTATAAGACTGCTCTCTTGAACCTGGTACTCACCAGGAGTTAAAACAAAGGAAAATAGACTAAATATCAGAAAAATCACTGCTTATTGGTGAGACCTATTACACTTCCAAGGAAAGCAGTGGAAACACCATTGTTTGAGTCATTGGACTGGACAAAGCGCTAGAAAAATATGCTATAAACCATAGGGAATAATCTGGTACTGAGAGAGGAATGCACCAGATGAATGTTTAGTTCTTTTCCATCTCTAATTTCTGTGGACTGATTTCTACCACAGCCCTTTAACAGTCAGAATAAGTCAGATCTGCTTGCTTGTATTTTATTTTCTTCTACAGGATGCGCAAGCAGAACATTGCTTCAGGTGCCCGGGGTAGAGGTCTCTATATATTTATATTTAAATTCAATTTCAAATGCTGCATACATGCAGCTAGATGCTGACACTGGTATTTGTTTGGATGCGGCCTGGATTGGCACAAAAGAAATGCAGTTTTGGGAGTAAATCTATTTCCCTGCTGCTGCCGCCATTGCAGCTAACGCTGGTCAGAAAATTTCAACAAAAACTAAATTGATTAAAAACAGAAAGAAAATTACACAATTTTGCCCCATTTTTCCAAAGAACTAATTGTAACACACTTGCTGGGAGGACAGAATAACCACCCTGCTCTAAAAACCACCACAAAGTGCAGCAATTTCCCCACTGTGCTGCCCATCTACCAATAGCACAGCCAAACTGAATCTGCATCCTTAGGAGCAATGACCCCCGTCAATTACAAACAGGGAACACTGCCCTCAGCTGAGTCAATTTAACAAAACAAGTGAGCAGCAGACTTTCATCATCTTCACTGAAACTTCAAAAATTCTACATTAATTTTAAGACAAATAGAGGGGATTAGTAAAAAAAGAGGTGGTTTGGCCAGTGTTAGAAGAAAGAAAGAATAAACAATAAAACAGATCATGAATACCAGTGGTGAGTAAATATCCCAGATCCCACATGAAAGCCATTTAAAACCTTTGCTCCCAAACTCATGTTAGCCACTCCAATTTTTGTGTGTGTTTTTAAACCCGGCAGGGCAGATTCTTGAATGTGTTCAAGCTCTGCACAGATGCACTGAGAAGGGGGATTGTCAGGGAGCTGCAGCTCCATGGTCCTGAGCTACTTAGCCCCAGTGCAAATTAGAGTACCAGGGAGCAGCTCTAACTTGCACACTGGTGTAAGGTCCCTGGGGAACTTTATGTTAGTCAAAGATCAGGTGTGTCAGAAGTCTGCTCTGTCATACTTCCTCCCCACCATCTCCCACACCTCATCAGGGATGGGAGGTGACAGGGAAGGAGGCAGCTATGCTGGAGAAGAGTTCCCTGTACAGGGGAAATTCTTTACTGGCCATTTCAGGCTGTTTTAGGTTCATGTAGATGTGCAAAGAGTACCTCCTACATTAGAGAATCTGATCCTGCGTGTATCATAAATAAATAAATAACAATATCTGAGACAAATGGCTTGGTCACTATCCCACTGGTTTCAGTATACCCCTTGCAAGCAGTTTTATGGATCAGGAGTGGCTCTCCTGGACTGTCTTTTCTCTTTGAGGAATTTATCTGGCCTGACTGGATTTTCCTTCTCTGGTGTGCTGGCAGGCATGCTTTTAGAAGGAACAACAAATGTGAACAAGAGTGATCCAGTGGATATAATGTACTTGTACTTTCAGAAAGCCTTTAACAAGGTCCATCGTCGAAGGCTCTTAAGCAAACTAACCACTCAAGGGATGAGAGGGAAGGTCCTCTTATAAATCAGTAGCTAGTTAAAAGACAGGAAACAAAGGGTAGGAATGAATTGTCAGTTTTCACAGTGGAAAGAGCCCTTAAGAATCCATACCGGGCCCAGTGCTGTTCAACATATTCATAAATGATCTGGAAAAAGGGGTAAATAGTGAGGTGGTAAAGTTTGCAGACAATACAAAATTACTCAAGAAAGCTAGGTCCAAAGCTGACTGTGAAGAATGACAAAGGGATCTCACAAAACTGAGTGACTGGGCAACAAAATGGCAGATGAAATTTAATATTGATAAATGCAAAGTAATGCTCATTGGAAAACATAATCCCAACTATACACAAAAAATGATGGGGTCTAAATTAGCTGCTAGCACTCAAGAAAGAGAGTGTGGAGTCATTGTGGATACTTCCCTGAAAACATCTGCTCATCTGTGCAGCGGCAGTCAAAAACATCTGTGCAGCAGCAGTCAAAAAAGCTAACAGAATGATAGGAACCATTAAGAAAGGGATAGATAAAACAGAAAATATCACGCCACTATATAAAGCCATGGTATGCCCACACCTTGAATGCTATGTATAGTTCTGGTCACCCCTTCTCAAAAAGATATATTTGAATTGGAAAAAATACAGAGATGGGCAACAAAAATAATGAGGGGTATCAAACAGCTTTCATATGAGGAGAGATTAAAAGACTGCTCAGTTTAGAAAAGACGACTAAAGGGGGATATGATAGAGGTCTATAAAATCATTAATGGTGTGGAGAAAATGAGTAAGTGTTATTTACCTCTTCACATAACACAAGAACCGGGGTCACCCAGTGAAATTAATAGGTAGAAAGTTTAAAATAAATGTAAGGAAGTTTTTCTTCACACAGTGCACAGTCAACCTGTGGAACTCATGGCCAGGGGATGTTGTGAAGGCTAAAAGTATAAATTGGTTCAAAGAAGAATTAGATAAGTTAATGGAGGATATTGGCCAAGATGGTCAGGGAAGCAACCTCATGCTCTGGTTGTCCCTAAATCTCTGAATGCCAAAAGCTGGCACTGGATATATGTGGTTAGAAACGTCAACCTTAATCCCTAGTATTTTGGAATATACAGTAGTGCCTAATCTGCATCATCTGTGCCCCTTAATTTACATAGTACACCCACCAGATTCATTCCCTCTGGAGGATATAAGCTTCTTTTAACACACAAATAAGATGGAATGCTACTGTTCTAAATCAGTACCTTCCTAATATAATTCAATGGGAACTGTGACTATTTCACACAAACTTATCTCTGTAACTGAGTGAAAAATTGATCAGCTTGTAAGATCTTCAGGGACCTAGGCTCAAATTCATCCTATCTTAAATTCAGGCATAGTTCAAACAGTTAAAAGTCCCAGTAGGTTGGGAATATTTCTGGCTTGAACTACACTTCACTTTACTCCATATTTTATTTTCACCTCTAAAACACTCCTCACACCTATGGGCTATAGATAACCAACCAACTGAGCAGTTCAGTGAATTTCCACCCTTTTGAAACAGAGATCAGCAATACACTTGGAACATCAGCCAACTAATGGATTTTATATATGACAGAATTATCATTATTATTTCTTATAAATATAGCAATGCTAAAAATGTGCTAGACATTTTAAAGACAATTTCTTGCAGGTAAACATGAGGACAAGGTCCATGGCCAGCATTCCTTAAAATCCCTGATCCTTAAAACATTAAATCAAGCATGAAACTTTACTCCTGTGAGTAGCCCATTAAATTCAGTGTAACGACTCACAGAAGTAATGTTATGCACATGCTTATGTGTTTGCAAGGCTGGGGCCTAAATGGCCATCATACAGACTGGAGCTGACATTTAACATGCCAGGATGGTGCAATGATTTTTGTTTGTTTGGGTTTTCTGGGTCATCTATTTAGCGAACACTTCTTTGAAGGAAGGACTAGGGCCTGCAAGCCTCCCCAAAGTAGTGTTTTAATGAAGGAAATTGAAGGATGAGACAGTGGAGTCAAAGTGGACTGAGTCAAGACATGGGTCCTCCATGCACATGGAGAAAAGTGCTCACAGCTTTAGCACTTTAGAGGCCAGAAAGACAGTGGTTAGCATTGTGGATTGGGCAGAATGAAGAGACTTGGAGAAGAGGGTATGAGGAGAAAGACAGAACACGGACGCTCTTTAGTTCTGGAATGGGAATGTTGGCCATTGCACATGGTAGTACTTCACAGCCTCAGAGGGACAAGGCTATGCCTTCCCTCCCCTTCACTCAGTGGCTGAGCACATGTTGCTCATTTTTGAAGCAGCAAAAAGGACACTACAGAGTGAACTTCCCATAAGAAGCGCGAGCAGAATGGCTCAGAACACATCCAATTGACCGCCACAGCTCCACTCCTCATCATAGCACAGCCAAGAAAAGCAAGAATTTATTTCACTGTTAGCCTCTCTCAAACATTTATTTTACAAAATAAATAAAAATGACTTTCTGTATAGTGAATTATCCTCACGTGTAGAGGGGAGAATGAACATGAATGAAAACCAGACATAAAAGGTATAAAATCCTGCAATGCACGCCGAAGGGCTTAATTTGCTCATGTGAGAGTCAGATATTACAACTGTCAGCAGGGATAACCCACCCTATAAAGAACATTGATCCCTCAACAGCTCCCTTTGTTACATTTCATTTACTTCTGCCTGTCTCTTCAAGAATGAATACTTTACTTACGTAGTGGTTTCCCAAATCCCATTCAAATAAGTCCTCATCTACTACATAGATACTTACTTCTAACCCTTAAAGCACTCCAGACAGATTTTTTAAATGATTTTGTGGATAGTATTGAATCTGTAGAGGTATGTTCACGTAATCCTATCACATAAAAAACCCACTCTGTTTATGACCTGCTGTTAAACAGCAGCTGCCACTTTGTCTTCTGGGTTCCCATGATCTTGGGCAAGTCACTTAGCCTCTTTATAGCAGTTTCCTCATTTGAAAACAGGAATAATGATACTTTCCTACTTCACAGAGAGTTTTGGGAGGATTGACTCACTGATGGTTGTAGAGCACTTTGAGATCCTTGGATGGAAGGTGCTATCTAGAGGCAAAATATGATTTAACTGGAGGGCATGGATCAGCGCTCATGTCGTGCTCCCCGTCAGTACCCGGCCCAGGCCGGGGAAGCTAATGATTCACCCAGTGGACCAAATTCAGTGATGAATCCTGGTCACGTGTCACCTGAGGCACATTGCTCATACACTAAGAAGAAGACTGAATTAACTAATGAATTCTCATTAATCAGTTCTTGCCACATCCTGTGAAGTAATCAGTGTTGACTCAGTTTTATAAATGGCAAAATTGATGCAAAGAGGGCCGCATTTTCTTAAATGGTTTCTAATTTTGGGTGCCTAATTCAGACATACAGGCCTGATTTTCAGAAGCATGAGCACTGGCAGTTCTCTGAATATCAGGCTCTGGCTGTCTTAAATTGAGCACCTGAAAAGAGAAGACGACAAAATTAGGAGGCACTTTTGAAAATTTTTGCTTACGTGACTTTCCCAAGGCCAAAGAGGATCAGCAGAAACGGGATTAGAACTCAGTAGTTCTTGGCTCTGCTCCTGTCCAGGTCTCAAACCACAGGAATAGGTCTTCCCTGTAATAAATGTATTAGGCCCAGATTCTCGAAGGTATTTAGGCATCCAACTTTCCCTGTATTTCACATTTGGATATTGCATAGGTCTCACTAAAAAGTCTTACTATAATTTTTCTTTGTCTCTCTTTCCACTTGGGTTGTCCAAGATAGCCAAGGAATTTGGGTGTTTAGTGATATTACAAGTTACATGCCACTGGGAGTTAGGTGCCTAAATACCTGGGACTCAGTTCCTTATTTTCCCATGACCTCATTATTCCCCAATATCCATGAATGCAGGTATAATTTATTTAAATGCAAATTCTTCCAAGTGTCATGGGCCTCATCACATATCAAGAGAAAGGGGATGTACATTCTACCCATAATCCACAGCAAATCTCTCAGTGTCATCTGGCTCCTAACTCTTAATAGCTGCAATTTTAAAACATGTACAACATGTAACATCACTAGACAATCAAACTCCTTGGCTATCTGGGCCAACCCAATTGGAAAGAGATACAGTGAAAAAATATTGTAGGTATCTTTAGTGAGACCTTTATAATATCCAGATGTTAACTCCAGTGCCTATTTTTATAGATAAAAAGCACATAATGCCCCTTTTCCATTTTTTTGCCAAAGTTTTGGTATCCTAAATCCCACACCCAGATTGATTTGATAACTTCACTTACTGTATAGCCTCAGAAATTTTTATAAAATGGAAAGGAGAGAACAATGTCTCAGAGAAAGTTAGGCTTTTTTAAAAAGCTGAACGAAGCCCAGCACACTGACAAACATCATGTATGCTTTAACAAAATCAGTCCTACTATGATTGTAATTTTATGTCATATATGCAGCAGAAATCTCTCAACAAAAAGCAGATACAATAACCCAAATCCCAAGCTGTGATGTGGTCTCTTTGCACCATGTTGACAGTTCAAAGTGGCCCTAAAGTGGTATAACTGGCTGTGGGAGGTCCACCCCAATACAATGACATGTTGCCGAATCCTACATCACCTCCCCCAGATGCTAGCATAGGGAATGTCACTAGAGCAAAGAGGACACAGCCATAATATCCGTATGTCTGCTGATCTCCAGCTGTCATGTTCCCATAACCTTTGGGGCCATATTCAGCAGATGTAATTTAGAGTAGCCTAAAGGCTACTCTGAGTTATAGCAGGGGACCACCACACAGACAGCCCAGAATCAGAGGAACGCAAAGATCACTTTTGCATTAGTCCATGAACAAACCTGTCCATGAACAATATTTTTGGTCATTTTCTACTAAGAAAGGAATATTGTCCATGTATGAGAAAAATAAGTCTTATGGTTAAGGCACAGGTCAGGCAAACTGGCACTGTCTGTCTCAGTCTTCCCATCTGTAAAATGTACAACAAAGAGTACTTCCCAGTGTGGGGAAAGATTAATTCGTTAATATTGGTAAAGTGCTTCAGATCTGGCATTACTGAAGGGTAAAGGGTTTTTCTTCTAATTATTAATGTATAATATTAATCTGCATAGCCTATTTGTATACTTGTTTCAGAAGATAAGATTTCCTGCAAGGTACTACGTGACAAATTTAAAGAATGGGTTTTTACGTTAGATATTGAGCCATCACTCAAACAAAAGCTTCTACCCTCAAAGGGTTGTTCAGTGGGTTATGTGACATGAGTCTGGTCGCCTTAAGCTTGAGGTCAGTGGACAGATATCTACATCCCCCTCCCTTGCCCCAACACCCTCCCCCAAACAAACATTCAAAAACCAGTCGGAGAACACTTCAATCTCTCTGGTCACTCGATTACAGACCTAAAAGTGACAATTCTTCAACAAAAAAACTTCAAAAACAGACTCCAACGAGAGACTGCTGAATTGGAATTAATTTGCAAACTGGATACAATTAACTTAGTCTTGAATAGAGACTGGGAGTGGATGGGTCATTACACAAAGTAAAACTATGGCCCACCTTGATTATCACTACAAAAGGTTCCTCCCCCCGCTCTCATGCTGGTATTAGCTCATCTTAAGTGATCACTCTCCTTACAGAGTGTATGGAAACACCCATTGTTTCATGTTCTCTGTGTATATAAATCTCCCCACTGTATATTCCACTGAATGCATCCGATGAAGTGAGCTGTAGGTCACGAAAGCTTATGCTCAAATAAATTTGTTAGTCTCTAAGGTGCCACAAGTACTCCTTTTCTTTTTGCGAATAAGACTAACATGGCTGCTACTCTGAAAACTACTCAAAAAACCCCTAGATCAGTAGTCTCTGCAGGAAGAGAAAAAGACTTAGTCATCAATGGAAACGTAACTATGTTCTTATCCCTGAAAAGTGGTCAGGTCAGACAGTGGAGAAGCTTTCACTTCTGCAGCTTGTGCTGTACCTGTTTTGTGGATCCAAGTCTTCAGTCTTATAGGGCTGTCATGCAAGCACCTTTCTTCTGTACTACATTCACTCAAAACATTCTTTGAGGACAGAAAAGAAAATATCTATTGCTTAATATTTTGTTGTAAATGTGATTTGGCAGAGTAGGAGGCAGAGTGCTTCCCTAATGAAAAAGAAATCAGGAGGAGACAATTGTTTCAAAATTAAAATAAGACTTCAATTGTTCTTATTACTGTGAATGGGAAGCTATAAACCGCTCCAGCTAAGCTGCTGGTGCCCCCATGTGCATAAATGTGGTTTTACTGCTCTCCTATGTGGGAGAATATAACTAGTCTGAAATGTTGATTAATTTGTACATAATGCCAGAACGCCAATATTTTAAAATATCTTTTATCCTAAGAGTTTGCATGAATTTACAGCTGTACCACCAAAACACAGATTGGTATTTCAGGGGAGACTGCATTGTCTCTTAGGTTGTAGACAGAGAAAGTGTCTTCCTCTTTGTTCTGGATAGCACTAAGCATACGATAATGTTTTTTGAAATGTTGGGGAGGTTTCCTATGTCCATATGTCATAGGAATGTTGTTTTGTTCAAACCTGATTAATTCATTTAAATTATTATGCATTAATTCAGAGAGGATACCATTATTCTCCTGGTGCTGTATTTCCTCAAGTTCAGAGAGTGTTCATTGTATAATACTTCGGTAATCAATTAAAATGGTTATTTAAAAAACCTCAGTAAGACTTTCCTTTATTTTTTTCCACTTGCTTTCAAGTTTTTTCCTTAGCATACAACCCTGCTACTATGTAAGAAGATAAGGTAACAAGGAGAGTTAATGGTAAATCTGAAAATGCCTGAGTGTTTATTTAATGTGGGGTTATTATGCTATTATGGATTCAGAGCACATCTGCAAAGAAAATCTGTTTGGTGGATTGCAAAGAACGCGTGGCTTCCTAGAAAGTTTAAAAGGTAACATAGAACTTTGATTTATTATACTACAGCTGCACTTATCCCATCACTATCATACAGGATCCATATGGCTTCTACCAGCAGTCAGCATGCAGTGCACCATCTGCTCACTGATACATGTATGCTCTGAGTTAGATTTCTAAATTTTGCATTTTGTTCAAATTTACCCCAGTGGAATTTGCTGTTTCCACCATGCTAATGCAGCATTCAAAGGTCTACTACAGCGACACCTTAGTCTATATAATAAGATTCCAAGATTGTTACTGTTTCTGTGTGTCACTCAGAAGCCTTTAATGTCAGTTCGGTCAGTGTGAAGCAATGAAAACAGGTAGAAGCAAGGCTGAGAGCTCTTTTTGTTTAGAATATCACCAGGTGCAATCATCACTGGGATTCACAGTGTATTACCTGTGCTATAGAGTAAGTCCTTCTGAGATGCCAGACTTCCGCTACATTCTGATGCTATCATTGGTTTCCCATGACACCCTTCCGGCTGGGGCAGAGATAAAGAAGCGCAGGACAGGGCAGTAGCAGGCTGCAGCTACACAGAGCAGTAGGGAGTCTGTTACCTCATTGCTGTACATAGTTCCTTGTTCATAACAAAGGGCTTATCTTAACACCAGTCTGCTCATCAGTACAATACTACATGGCACCAGGCACATGAGAGGGCACAGTGTGCTGGAAGACCCAGTGGGAAGTAACAGTGAAATGAATGCTACAGAGCCCATGCAATTGCACATAACTCCCCCATCAGCCCTGAGAATCAGAGGAAATGCTGAATATGCCTAGAAATGGTTCAAACAACAATTTGAACTGTATATGAAGGCCACAGAGGCAAATCTGCTGCTTTTAACAGTGGCAGGCACAGAAGCCCTAGATATGGTCTGTGAAGATGGTAGGGGGGGAGAGGAAAGCGTCACACAAATAATGAAAATGTTGAGGCTCATAGTATCCCTAGAAAAAATGTTACTTCAGAAAGATGTATGTTGAGAAAGAGAACACAGAATAAAGGGGAAACAATACTGGAGTTTGACTTAATACTAGAAAGTTTGTCCTGTGATTTCTGAATATTAAAAGTCTCTCTCGTTAATGACCAGATTGTCCTGAGATGTAACAATAAAAAAAATGTTAACGGTTACTAAGGGAGATGGATCTGACACTAGAAAGGGCATACAGCAGAACAACCAACCAACTAAAAATCTTGGAGAAAGAAACAGAGCATATGACCAGGGCTGGCCTTAGGGAAAATGTTTCAGAGTAGCAGCCGTGTTAGTCTGTATTCGCAAAAAGAAAAGGAGTACTAGTGGTACCTTAGAGACTAACCAATTTATTTGAGCATAAGCTTTCGTGAGCTACAGCTCACTTCATCAGATGAAGCTATAGCTCACGAAAGCTTATGCTCAAATAAATTGGTTAGTCTCTAAGGTGCCACTAGTACTCCTTTTCCTAGGGAAAATGACACCCTGGCCGAACTTCTATTTTGGCACCCCTGGACCCTGTGAGCAACCCCCCACCATTGCCCCTGGCCCCCACAGCTCTCCACCCCACCTCCACCCCATCACCTCTGGGCCCTGCTGCCTCCTCCCAGTGCTTAATTTGTATTGAAAGAGGCGCCAGGGCTCAGCCCCAGCATAAATTAAGCTGGGCAGCCAGAGAGCAGTGGCTACTGGGTGGGCACCCAGCTCTAAAGCAACGCCACTACCAGCAACAGCGCAGAAGTAAGAGTGGCATGATATATAGCGTATTGCCACCCTTACTTCTGTGCTGCTGCTGTGGCTTGTAGTGCCTGGTGCTCGGCCTGCAAATCAAGGCAGGCTTTGCGCTGTCACATGGGGCTGCATCTTGCCAGAGCCCAAAGCCCTCCTGCAGCTCTTTGGCCACTCCTGGCTCACTAGAGGTGCCATTTCAGATTTGGGGGGGTGTGTCTGTGTGTGCGCACACAACTTTAACCGTGATTCCAGGGGCTACTTCGGCACCCAAAAATTAGGTTTTTTGCGGATAATAAATTAGAAATTAGCTGACAAAAACACTGTATCGAATTCCTATAGAAAGAAAGGAAAAAATATATGCAAACACCAATTAAAGCCATATTTTAAGTTTATATGTAAGTTTAGAACAGTCAGGAAATAATACAGCAAGATATTCCCAATTGCAAGCCCTGAAGTATCTGTTCTGGAGCTTTAACACAGATATCAGAAACTAGGGCTGTTGACTAATCGCAGTTAGCTCACACAATTAACTCAAAAAAATTAATGGTGATTAATCCGCAGTTTTAATCGCACTGTTAATAGAATACCAATTGAAATTTATAATATTTTGGATGTTTTACTACATTTTCAAATATATTGTATTCTGTGTTGTAATTGAAATCAAAGTGTATATTATTTTTATTACAAATATCTGCACTGTAAAAATGATAAAACAAAAGAAATAGTATTTTTCTGTTCACCACATACAAGTACTGTAGTGCAATCTCTTCATCATGAAAGTGCAACTTACAAATGTAGATTTTTTTTTGTTACATAACTGCACCCAAAAACAAAACAATGTAAAACTTCAGAGCCTACAAGTCCACTCAGTCCTACTTCTTGTTCAGCCAATCGCTAAGACAAACAAGTTTGTTTACATTCCCAGGAGATAATGCTGCCTGCTTCTTATTTACAATGTCACCAGAAAGTAAGAACAGGCATTTGCATGGCACTTTCATAGCTGACACTGCAAGGTATTTACATCCCAGATATGCTAAACATTTGTATGCCCCTTCATACTTTGGCCATCATTCCAGAGAACATGCTTCCATGCTGGTGATGCTCATTAAAAAAAATAATGTGTTAATTAAATTTGTGACTGAACTCCTTGGGGGAGAATTGTATGTCCCCTGCTCTGTTTTACCCACATTCTGCCATATATTTCATGTTATAGCAGTCTCGGATGATGACCCAGCACATGTTGTTCATTTTAAGACACTTTCACTGCAGATTTCACAAAACACAAAGAAGGTACCAATGTGAGATTTCTAAAGACAGATACAGCTCTTGACCCAAGGTTTAAGAATCTGAAGTGCCTTCCAAAACTGAGAGGGACGAGATGTGGAGCATGTTTTCAGAAGTCTTAAAAGAACAACACACTGATGCGGAAACTACAGAACCCGAACCACCAAAAAAGAAAATCAACCTTCTGCGGGTGGCATCTGACTCAGATAATGAAAATGAACACGTGTCAGTCCACACTGCTTTGGACTGTTATCGAGCACAACCCATCATCAGCATGGACGCACATCCCCTGGAATGGTGGTTGAAGCATGAATATTTAGCACACCTGGCACATAAATATCTTGCAATGCCGGCTACAACAGTGCCATGAGAATGCCTGTTCTCATTTTCAGGTGACATTGTAAACAAGAATTGGACAGCATTATCTCCCGGAAACATAAACAAACTTGTTTGCCTGAGCGATTGGCTGAACAAGAAGTAGGACTGAGTGGACTTACAGGCTCTAAGATTTTACATTTTTTTTTTATTTTTGAATGCAATTTTTGGTACATAATTCTACATTTTTTAAGTTCAACTTTCTTGAAAAAGAGATTGTACTACAGTACTTGTGTTAGGTGAATTGAAAAATAATATTTCTTTTGTTTTTTTACAGTGCAAATCCTTGTAATCAAAAATAAATATAAAGTGAGCATTGTACACTTTGTATTCTGTGTTGTAATTGAAATCAATATATTTGAAAATGTAGAAAACATCCAAAAATATTTAAATAAATGGCATTCTATTGTTGTTTAACAGTGCGATTAAAATAAAAATAAATAAAATCTGCTTACTTTCTCAGGCACAATCAATCAATGTTACCGCCATTATCTACTCTATTTTAGTCAACTGTTTTTCACTCCACTAAAAACGTATTTACTTATTTTTAACATATGTGATTAAGGGTTTTTTTTCCTCTTTTACTAAGAAGGGGGAATTTATTTATCTAATTATTTTGGCATTTATGTTTACCGATCACAATCATGTACATGACTCACTGACATTTGACTCTATCATTAAAATTAGTATCAGACTTGGAACCACACTGATTTTTGTACAAGTTTTAAGTTATTTTACACATATAACTGAAAATAGGCAACTTTCATCGGCCCAGTGTCTAAAGTTATGTGTTTAGCTAATTGTTTTTAAACTGGCACTGCTAAGGTTTTGTACAAGCTAAATTTACATTCTAGAAAGATACTATTAGTTTATTGTACCATTTTAAATAATGAATGACAAAGCACAATATGGTAATAAAAGTAATAATGATAATTACTCCAGCCAGGACAGGTTAGGCATTTTAGAATTCACTACTCAAATAATTAAATTTAAGCACAAGAGAGAAACAAAATTATGAAATGCACAGGTCAGTCAAAAAACTAAAATAACAGTACTGTAATCCTTAACGAACTTTGAAAGAATAAAATTACAGAGAATATATGTACATTGCACATTTTGAAAGGAAGTACCAGGAAGTAACATCAACAATAATAATACAAGTGTGTGTGTGAGAAAGATTGTGTATGTTGGGGAGACTGTGTGTGTGTGTTGGGGGAGTGTGTGAGTGAGTGAAAGTACATGTCTGTGAGAGACAGTGTGTGTTGGGGAGTGGGAGTGTGTGTCTGTTAGGAGGAGTGTATGACAGTGTGTGTATACTGTGTGCATATGAGAAAAGGTGTGTTGGGGAAGAGTGTGAGAGAGCATGCATGCATGCGTCAGTGGCGCCCTGACCCCGATCCCCGGCAGCAGCACCAGGTGGGGCGGGAGAAGGCTCAGCCCCGGACCCTGGTCCCCCACAGAAGCTCCGGGGGCTGTGGAGGAAGCCCCAGCACCTGGGGCCCTGGGACTGGAGGAGCTCTCGCTACCTGCCATGGCCTCAAGGCTGGGGGAGCTCTCACTCCCCACTGCAGCCTGGGGCTATGGCGGGGGGATAGAGCTTCTTTGGTCTTGGGGCCACAGAGTATGAGGAGAAAGTAGAAAATGGGTTGTGAGGCCGCAGAATGGGGAGGACCACAGGCAGAGGGGAGTGGAATGGGGGCAGGATCGCAGGTGGATGGTATGTGGAGGGGCCCCTCACTTGCTCTGGCCCAGGGCCCCAGGAAACCTTAATCCACCTCTGGAAAGTGTGTGTGTGTGTGTGTGTGTGTGTGTGTGTGTGTGTGTGTTTTTGGGCCCCTCTGCCCTCTCCAGATGCTGCTGCTCGCCTGGCTGCCTCCGTAAGCCCAGCTGACTCTCGGCAGTCACGTGGGACTCAGGTACCAAACTCTGCGCCAAGCACCATCTTGAGTAGGCTGCCATGGGCTGCTGCCCAGCCCACCCGCCCCTAAAGCTGGCCCTGCATACGACTGTGAGTACTATGGCTAAACCAGCAGGGGAGAAATACACAGAAATTAAATTGGCCAGAGACAGAAATGTAGAAAAGCAGGAAAAAATGCCAGCAATGTGGCAACCAGCATTCAGGCAAATATATAGAAACTTTAATAAACCCAACTATTATGCTAACGTGTACAGAAAAAGCAGAAGGGTGTCTGTCTTAAGTACAGAAAAGAATTCCTGAAGTGAAAAGGAAGAACTGTTCCTAAGCTCAGTAATGGAGGAGGCTGAAAACTCAAAAGATCGGCTAATTAAAATGTGCACAAATGGCACTTACATGGCATACAAAATAGACAGTGGGGCACAAGTAAATGTAATAAGAGAAACTGAAAAGGGGATATGTAAAAAGTACATAAAAGTGGGTACATTGAAAGAGTATGTGAAAGACTATAATGGAGGAACAATTCCAGAGTTGGGGCAGTGCACATTGATAGAAAGGGGAAATGATAAAACAAGAGAGTTTGTGGTGGTACACAGAGGCAAGCAACCAGTCTTTGGCCTACACAGGTGTGAGTTCCTTGGTCTCAGAGAATATATGTTACAGATAGACAGAATGACAACACAGAACTAGGTATGAAAGTAAAGTATTAATATATGAAAATGGATTCTCAGGAAAAAGGTGCCTCCCCATAACAAATAAGATACAGTTAAGAAACAATTTAGAACCTGTGGGATGTGCTACATGAAAAGTTCCACAAGTCTTAAGAAAGAGTCTAGAAGAAGAGCTGCAAAACAAGAGAGAAAAAGGTATCATTCGGTGAATAGAAGAACCAACAGATTAGGGTTCACTTCTAAGTAATCACAGAGTGGAAAGGAGGGTGGTCTACAGCTGTGAATGGACCCTAAGAGGCCAAACAACACCATAAAAAGATAACACTTTCACTCGCCCACAAGAAACGAACTATTGTCTGAGATGGCCCGAGCCAAAATGTTCAGCAAATTAGATGCATCAGCAGGATTCTGGCAGATCCCCTTAAACACTGGAGTTCCAAGAGCTGCACTTTAAATACACCATTTGGCAACTATGAAAGGCAGTCTTAGGAAGCAGTAATAGTTTTGGCTCCAGAATTATTTCACTGTACAATGAGCCAGATGCTAGAGGATCTATCAGGAGTGAGAGTGTACAGTGATGACATAATAATTTGGGGGCAACACTGCCATTGAGCATCAGAAATGACGGAGGAGAGTAATGGAAATTGGGAGGGCTAATAATCTTAAACTGAATAAGGCCAAATATCAATTTTAAATAAGGAGAAAAAATACTTGGGAGAGGGACTGACCTCAAAAGGAATCTTGCCTGATAAATCAAAGATTCAGGGAATACTGAACATATTGAGACCTGAAGATAAAAAGGGAATTCAAAGGCATGGCATGTTGAATTATGTCAGCAAGTTCATACCTAAGTATGCAGCTTGCACAATTCACCAAAGACATCTCCTCCACATCATCGCCGAATGGGCATGAATGCCAGATCATGAAAGAGAGTTCATTAATTCAAAGCACATTATGACATCAGCTCCAGTGGCGCAATATTTTAACCCATTGAAAGACATCAAACTTTCTACAGATGCCTCAAAGGGAGGGCTGGGAGCAGTACTATTTCCGTGTCATGGAACTGACTGGTTGCCAGTTTTGTATGCATCTAGGATATGAGAAGCCATAAAGATGAAGTACACACAAATTGGAAAAAAAAAATTAGGTCTCATGTGGATATACAAGATTTCAAGACTTTCTCTATTGTTGTAACTTCAAAGCAGAAACTGATCACCAACTACTGACTCACACACACACACACACACACACACACACACACACAAAAGACCTGGAGAAATACAATCCATGGTACATAAAACACGAATGTATAATGTGACCCTGGAGTTCCAACCTGGAAGTCACTTAATAATGGCATATACAGACTCAAAACCATATGTTCCATCTCACAATGCACAGCCTGATAAACTTGAACAAGCAGTAAACATACAAATGAACATGATAAAAGGGTTATGTGCTGTATCTCCAAGCATAAGGGATGAACCGGAGACAGAAACAGCTAAAGATGAAATGCTGCAAGCAGTGATACAAGCTATACGTAAAGGGGGCGGGGGGAGGGAATCAACACTTCCCATCTGCCCATTCCCACTATAAAAATGAGCTTTCAGAGATCTCAGGATTGCTTTTGAGGGGACAGATCATGGTTCCCGCAGTGATGAGCAGGAAAATATTGGAATGAATGCACGAAGAGAACATGGGAATGGCCAAACCAAAAAGGAGAGCTAGAAAAGTTATATTCTAGCCACAGATGAATAGTGACTTTAAAGAAATGTTGAGCTGGGAGAGAACATATCAGAAGTACAGAGACTCCCAGCAGAAAGAACCAATGATACCACATTAACAACTTACAACTCCATGGGACAAAGTCAGAAATGACATGTTCCACCTGGGAAGATATAATCACCTGCTTATAATGGACTAGTTTATCAATTTCCCAGAAGTAGTCATACCTGAAGATGCCACAGCAGCAACAGTTGTCAGGCACGTTAAATCTGTATTTGCATGTCATGGAATTCCAAGAACAGTAATAACTGACAATGTTCCACAGTCCAAGAATAGGGATTTCCTGGACTTAGCTAAAATGTACAACTTTCATTATGAGACATCTAGTCCCAGATTCCTCAAACCAATGGATTAGCTGAATGTGGAGTACATATAGAAAAGAACTTGCTCAAAAAAAAAAAAAAAAGCTATGAATGCAAGTGAAGATCCATATTTAGCACTACTCAACTATATAGCTACACCTGCTGAACTGTGAAAAGTCACCTGCTGCACTAATCTGCAACATATGTATAAATACTCAAATACACGATATGGGACAAAAACAAAGGATAACTAAGGAGTCTGTGATAGTGACGAAAAGACTGGGACAGTAAAAACAGACAAAATATTACAATAAAGGAGAAAGACCTGTTTCACAGCTAAAAAACAAAGACTGAGTGAGACTTTGTCAAGATGGGCACTGGCCACCCAAAGCTACAGTGATCAAAGAGGAATCACCTTGCTCAAACGCTATGATCACAGATGAAAGCAAAATCTTATAAAGGAATTGTAAACATCTGCTCAAGACACCTGACAACTTGGCCAAGATATGTGAAGTAAGAGAAGACGTACAAGTTGAAAACAATTCACAAACTGACCCTGTTATTAACAATGAGTCTGAACTGTTTGCTACAGACAAGGACTTCCCTAAAGAGGGTTTGTACTACAGCAGATCAGAAAGGTTGCTGAAATGCCCTAAGAGACTGATCAATATATGTTAAGGTTGTGTTAAAGCAACCTGAAGGTTTGTTAAATTAGTTATTGTATTTGTTATAGTTTGTTAGTTTAAATTAATACTGTTTTAGTTCAATCAGCAATTTAAAAAGGGATCTAAAAAAGAGGATGTGCTGTTGAATAAGTTCTCTGGGAAGTGTTGAGATGCTGTACTTCTTGCACACTTTTCATGCAGTCTTTAGGGTTTCCTGTGACACGCTCCCTATTGGGACCAGAAACAAAAAAGCCCAGATCAGGGCAGTCGTAGGCTGCAAACACAGAGAGGAGTAGACAGTTTGTTATCCTATTCTGTAAATAGTTCCTATTCATAATAAAGAGTTCATATAAGAGTCTGCTCCTCATAAATATACTACATTGCCATCCAATTTATAAGTTCTCAGCCATTTTGATTTTATGAATATTTCACCGGTGCAGTGTACAGCTATAGTAAGGCATATAACTATGCCATGCCAAGAGTCCTAAACTACTGTGAAACCAATCACCACCCTTTATCTATGCCTAATTTGCATGCAGCAATTTCATTGGTTGTGTGAGAGAGACTGCACAGATGGTGGATTACTTGGACCACTTGTCACCCACGTGTAACAGCACAGGGTTTCAGCTACTAGTCCATGATAATGTTCCTGCTCTACTGAACTCCCTGCCCAACATTTTCTGCACTCTTAGCCGAACCTATTTTAACTGATTAATTAGGTGTTTTTTACTGGAGATAACACAAGGCCTTTAGAGATTCACAGAGCAAAACAAATATGATACAAATATAAAAATGTATGTAATGATTTAAATCAAGAAAGGGATTTACTTTGCAAGTCTGGGAATATATATTCTATTATGCTAATATGTACCAAACCACATTTTCTAGGTAGTAAGGAAAGACTTCACATGCTGATACGTATGTTCTCATATGTCTATTTTAAAAGAGAGTTGCTTTTGGTGTATGTGGACTTTTACATGAGCAGGACAGTAACTGAAGTTGTCTATTGTCAAATTAGCTCTGAATCTTTTAACTTAAAAAATACTTAAAAAAAAAAAAATTCCCTCCACCAAAGTGACAAGTTTTTTCAGGGAGATTCTAATGCACTTGTCCCCCTTTTGTTCCACATTTAGGCTATGTACACCTACAGCTTAAGTTGGTATAACTTACACTGCTCAGGGATGTGAATTAGCCCCCATCCCCACCTCCAAGTGACATAAGTTACACTGACCTAAGAACCAGTATGACCTAAGAGCCGGTGGTGTCAGCAGGCAAGCTGGAGTAATGTCAATGGGAGAGCTCTCTCCCGTCGGCTTCGAGCGTCTGCACTAGCCGTCCTGCTGTAGGCTCTGTAGTGTAGCCATAGCCTAAGTCTGTGCTGACTTCCTCAGTTCCTTAAGCACAACCATCAAGCTGCTGGCTAAGAAATAGCAGAAAAAGCAGGGACTAAAAGGAGGGCTCTGTTGCAGGGGACTGCATAATCTTCCAGTATTTTTTCCTTTTATCATCTTGCTTTATGAACTTCACAGCCTTTCTTAACAATAACATTTTTGTTATGTTAAAAGGGTTATCAAAGCCCTTATTTGGATTTAAAAAATTATCAAAATAAACACTCAGCAGTTTGCTAACACTTGTTTACTATAAAACAGCCACTACAATCCTGCCTCTAAAGTGGCCAATTAAATTGCTTTTTTAAACCAGTGTAGCTACATTGGTGCAAAAGGTTAGCAAGTAACAGATTGCTACTTTGCTGTGGTGATCCCTAAGAGTAGGAATTTCCTTTCCCAGGACGTGTCTCAGCTCCTCTTTCACCACACTTAAACAATATCAAAAAACATTTCTACTTATTTTTTTTGGTTGGTTGGTTGGTTGGCTTTTTTGTTCATTTGTTTTGTTTTGTTACAAGTCTTGTCCCTTTAATATTAAATTTTTCCTCTTTTTAGTCAGGTGCCTCTCCCCCATTTATCTACAGGTGGTTTTTTTTTTTATTATTTAGGTTGCTGTTGGTTATGACTGTGCAGCAATGGTAACTAGCAACGTATAGGTGAGCTCTTTCAGATATTGCACTATGTATTCTAAAAATTCACCTACATACTGTAATTTCCCCCACAGCTCAGTCAAAAGCCATTGATTGACCAGGCAAGTCATAGCAATTTTTTTTTTAAATTAAGGGTGCCTTAATAGTTTGAAAACAAACTAAGATCCTATATAGAACTGAGATAAGATTGGAATTTCTGTCCTGAAGGAAATTCTGGTATTTCAACATTTGTTTTCATCCCAAAATGGGACAAACAGTCAAAATATCAAAAAAAAAAAATTGTGGAATTAAAAGATCTGGAAAATTTCAATTCAGATGTGTCAAAATGTTTTGTTTTGAGTCGATTCGACATTAAACCACATCTGCCTAAGGTGCCATGGTGGTCATGGGAGTTGTAGTTTGAGTGCCTTATGGCCTCATTTCACACTATGAGACAGGCTTCCTGCTTGGAATACATTTCCCATTTTGCTTTGTCTGCAAAATGTCAACTGGTGACTAACTGAAGTTACTCAGAAGTTTGGAATGTCAGAAATATATTGACAATGATGGATTAGCTGGCAGACTGCAAGAGAAATGGTCAAAGGTGCAACTTTTCACATGGATAGCATATATATTTTTCCAAAGCTGATGCTATCCCCTAGTATGGCTGGCAGGTGGCATTCTAGGATTAATGTGACCATTTCAACACTAGAAAGAACTAAGTATATCACATCAGCAATATAGTAAGTTTTTTCCCTCAGTTTTCACAGACAAGGTCAGCTCCCAGACTGTTGCACTGAGCAGCACAGTATGGGGAGGAGGTGAGCAGCCCACAGTGGTGAAAGAACAGGTTAAGGACTATTTAGAAAAGCTGGACATGCACAAGTCCATGGAACCGAATCTATGCATCCAAGAGTGCTGAGGGAGTTGGCTGATGTGATTGCAGAGCCATTGCCCATTATCTATGAAAACTCATGGCGATCGGGGGAAGTCCCAGACGATTGGAAAAAGGCAAATATAATACCCATCTTTTAAAAAGGGAAGAAGGAGAATCTGGGGAACTACAGCCTCACCTCAGTACCTGGAAAAATTATGGAACAGGTCCTCAAGGAATCCATTTTGAAGCATTTGGAGGAGAGGAAGGTGATCAGGAACAGTCAACATGGATTCACCAAGGGCAAGTCATGCCTGACCAACCTGGTTGCTTTCTATGATGAGATAACTGGCTCTGTGGATATGGGGAAAGTGGTGGATGTGATATATCTTGACTTTAGCAAAGCTTTTGACACGGTCTCCGACAGTATTCTTGCCAGCAAGTTAAAAGAGCATGGATTGCATGAATGTAGTATAAGGTGGATAGAAAGCTGGCTAGATCGTTGGGCTTAACGGGTAGTGATCAACGGCTCGATGTCTAGTTGGCAGCCGGTATCAAGCGGAGTGCCCCAGGGGTTGGTCCTGGGGCCAGTTTTGTTCAACATCTTCATTAATGATCTGGATGATGGGATGGATTGCATCCTCAGCAAGTGCGTGGATGACACTAAACTGCGGGGAGAGGTAGATATGCTGGAAGATAGGGTCCAGAGTGACCTAGACAAATTGGAGGATTGGGCCAAAAGAAATCCGATGAGGTTCAACAAAGACAAGCGCGGAGTCCTGCACTTAGGGTGGAAGAATCCATTCACTGCTACAGGCTGGAGACCAACTGGCTAAGCGGCAGTTCTACAGAAAAGGAACTGGGGATTACAGTGGACGAGAAGCTGGATATGAGTCAACAGTGTGCCCTTGTTGCCAAGAAGGCCAATGGCATATTGGACTGATTAGTAGGAGAATTGCCAGCAGATCGGGAAGTGATTATTCCCCTCTATTTGACATTGGTGAGGCCACACCTGGAGTACTGTGTCCAGTTTTGGGCCCCCCACTACAGAAAGGATGTGGACAAATTGGAGAGAGTCCAGCAGAGGGCAACAAAAATGATTAGGGGACTGGAACACATGACTTATGAAGAGAGGCTGAGGAAATTGGGATTGTATAGTCTGCAGAAGAGAAGAATGAGGGGGGATTTGATAGCTGCTTTCAACTACCTGAAAAGGGGTTCCAAAGAGGATGGATCTAGACTGTTCTCAGTGGTAGTAGATGACAGAACAAGGAGTAATGGTCTCAAGTTGCAGTGGGGGAGATTAGGAAAAACGTTTTCACTAGGACGGTGGTGAAGCACTGGAATGCGTTACCTAGGGAGGTGGTGGAATCTCCATCCTTAGAGGTTTTTAAGGCCTGGCTTGACAAAGCCCTGGCTGGGATGATTTAGTTGGGGATTGGTCCCACTTTGAGCAGGGGGTTGGCCTAGATGACCTCCTGAGGTCTCTTCCAACCCTAATCTTCTATGAGTCTATGAGCTTGGAATTTTAAAGTCAATATGAAATACTAAGTTCCACTAACTGTGCTGCAAAACCAAGCTGCCTAGCTGACCTATAAGGAATTGTAAATGGGATGTGGAAAAGAAAGACAGTGGGTTTGTAACTTTTTTATTTTACTCTTTCTGATTTATAAAGAAACAACGAAATCTTGAAAGAATTCATACGCACATTAGAAATTCAAGATTTGTCTACCGTATTTCCACCTGAAGTCTTCATGGATGACTAGAGAACTAGTTTAACATCCACCAGTAAATGAAGTGAAATCTGAACAACTGGGAGAAGGGGTTTTTAGTCAGTCAATCAGTTTTAAACTAGTTGTTTTTGTTAATACCTGTTTAATTCAAAGGTGGTGGCAAACAGTTGGGAAGAAAAATGTCCTTGTTAAAAATACAAATTTCATCATCCCTGTAATTAAGGGCTAAGATACTCCAGTCCTCTGGTTGTCCAAGTAGAGGAGAGATTTGTTTTTCCTCAAATTTTAGCAAAATACAAGTAGGGGGAAAAAACAAACAACAAAACACACAAACAAAACAAAACAAAAAACATAAAACAGCAAACAGCTCACCTCCACACCTTTCAGGTGCTCTGAATACATCATAAAGAAGCAAAAAAAATGACAGTACCAATTTTCCCCCATCATTCCCTGTTACAAATTATTTAAGTGGTTTGGAAAACTACAAGTTGCCGTGACAATTTCATTAGCAGAGATACAAATGAGAGGTCTAAAAGGGACTGTTACAAGTGCACAATTAAATTTCTTCTACTCAGCCCCTATCCATCCAGCCATACGTCATCTGTTTGGCTAGGGGATTCCTTTAAGTAGGGGTGACAAGGAGAGTCATCATGGAAAAAATAGTTATGTTCTGCATTTTTGGCAAAAAATACCATCAAGCTATATAGCAACTTACTTTTGGCTTAACTTGAGTGAGAGCACATTTTGTTGCCACCATCAAAGCTTTATTTTTCCACTGGCTCATCAAACCACATACTAATGTGTCTTTATTAATTTGGGTTATTCTATGTTATATATATTTGACCATTAATTATGAACCCTAATATAAAAACCAATATGTTACAGCACAAATCTTCATAAATTTTACAATACTATTGTATTTTAAATTCCTTAAAATATCTTGCTTATTATAAAACAAATCCTTGAGCCGGCTGTTTCAGACAGTTTGCACAGTTAAAGAAAATTATGATTCAAATGAAACTTCTCACCTGATTCAGTTCAGAAATGTAGGCCAAACCCTTTGAAAACGAACAAAGGCCAAGTTCTGCTCTTCACGACAAACACTGTGGAGCTGCAGGTCAGGATCCTCAGCCCCAGCCAGCCCGGGTGCCCATGCAATAGGTTTTGGCCACTACCTCAGGATATGGAGGAGAATGGTGGGTGTGGCCTGCTGCTCCCCACTACACAGGGTTTTGGTTCTCTGGCTTCACACTGTATAGAAACCCGCTCTTCATGCCCACAGCCCAACTTTCTAGGGTGAGCTGCACAGAACTCCATGAGACACAGGAAAAGTCCACCTGCATAGGGTCTCTTGTTTTTATCTTGCATGTCACTGCAGAAAGTTTTAAGCTGTTTTGGGCCATACGTGCCCGTGTAGAGAGCACCACAATTCGGTCCTACAGAATGAATTTGCTTCACACAAAAACAGAGTAACAAATATACAGCCAACCGGTTAAATAGGATCAGTAAATTGTGGGGAACTATGCATGTTTAGTGGTTACATGTAGCATGACAGACACTCACATTGGGGCAGGATCTTGCGAGAAACTCCCCTTTTCAGCCATTGCAGGGGAGAAATCACCAAGACAACATTACTTGGTGTCCAAAGCAGGTGCACACAAACCTCCACATTCTCCTCTTGTCAATGCAATCTATAGATTAGCACCACAGTTAGCCTTAAAAGAGAGGGTAATTACAAAACGGAGGCTAGATTTAGGGATTTAAATGAAGGAACAATGAAGGCCCAGCCTGGAGAACTGCACAGTATATGACTTTTGCAAGTCTACCAGGAACATTTGCATACACATAAAACAATTGTCCACAGCCTAAGGGCTACAAGAGAATGAAAAGAAACATAATATAATGCAACGTAGGAAATAACTACCTTCAATGCTCTGTGGACCCACTAGATTCATAGCCTGGTGTGCTGGATATTCTACTCGGGGTCTGGCAATGCCCAATTGTTCCATAACCCCATGAAGGAGTCTTTGAATATCTGCTTCGGAAACTCTATCTGGGGTCCTAGGACTGTGACTAGAAGCCAACGCCAATCCAAATGCTAGCAAAAATACGATGTTATAAAGCAACGTAGTTGTCATTCTGGTGGCCATTTTTAACCTGTGAAAATAAAATACATTAAATAGATGATAAATGATAAAGTGAGTAAAATATTGAATGCATATCTCAAAGAACTTGTCGGGTAAGCTGCCAGTATCAGCTAAAAGAATTTTTCAAACAGGGAGGTGAAATTTTGGGGGAGAAAATTTTGGGAGTCAGTAAACTGTTAATTTTTGCGCAGCATTGATTCATAGCATTTATTAATTACCTTTCTGCCATGATAAAACAAAATGGACCCACTGATTCACTTTGGAAAACTGAAGGGTTAAAAGTTAGCTAGATACAGTTATAATGCATGGTTCTTCCTTCTGCCCTGTTTTAATTTAGTATTTTAAAGTATGTCATAAAGCTACAGTGGGAATACTAGGAATTGCTCTGTTTTGTGCTGTGCTTTTCAAACTTTACTCTTCCACTTGCTCTAAGAAATGAAATACTCCCAGGTTTGTTTGTTTTTTTTAAAAGGGGTTGCATAACATTTTGATCTCCATTGCAGATTGACAACCCATCACACATGCTCCCTCTCTCTCATTTCTCCCCATCTAGAACAAACAGGCTTCATTTATTCCACTAGACTACGTTTTACCAAATGGCCGCTCTGCCTGCATGAGACAGGCACAGAATCCAGTCATGACCACTTGTCATTCTCTTTATAAGGCTACGTTTTAAACAACCTGTTTGTCCTTTTTGGTCAGCTGCTGTCATAGGAAAATGGATTTATTTGCGTACTTTGGTTATGCTAATGAAAGTCTATATTATTCACTTGCCCTGCTTTTCCAAGCCAGAGACTTAAAGATCTGTTTCTCCCTTTATGGTATTTTTTCCTTAATATAATAATGTACAGTAAAGTGACCTTGAGCCCTGAGGTAATGGCAAAAAAAAATCCCACCTAAAAAAGCTGGAGAGAGAGAGAGAGAGATCCTGCTCCCTGTGTGTGGCTCCAGAATGCCCCACATCCCTGCTCTGTCACTTGATCTCCAGGAGATCTTCACCCCACTCCCTAGCAACAACGTGGGGCATTGGAAAGAAAAATGGATCCTTTCAGGCTACTAGATAGATAAGGGGTAATAAATCTGCCTTCCTCCTGTGTGTGTGGCCGCGTCACGCACACACAGCCCTGTGCCCCTCCTCTCCGGCCCCGAAAGCCCCCCATCCTCGCGGAGTACTCCCTGTATGCAGAGCGAACCCCCTCCGCAGGGCTGAGCAGCATCGGGGTATAAAACACCTGCCCCTCCGCCCCGCGCCCCACCCAGCCCGCTCCTCCGCCGGCAAGCCGCCGTGGAGGCCGCCCCGGCTGAGGCACGGGCCAGACGCGCAGCACTCACCGCCCGGCGCTGCGCTGGGGAAGGCGAGCTCTCGCTGGGCAGATGTGGGGTGGCACCGGCTGACTGAAGCGCCGAGCAGAAGGAGGCGGGCGGGCGGCCTGTGCTGTGACCATTCATGCGCAGTCCCAGCCCCCTTCCCCCGCCTTGCTTTGTGCCTGCGGCAGGTGCGGGGGGAAGGTTGTCATGTCAACAGCATCCATTTCAGCGAGCAGCTGCCGCGCAGCGACGAGGCATGGCCGGGCCAATCGGCCCCCTCTCCGCACACAGGGCCGCCTAGGCACCCAGCACCCTCTATACACAACACCGCGTGTGGGTCACAGACACACAAAAGCTGACCTCCCACAGTTACCTACCCAACACGGTGAAGTGTGCATATAGTTCCTACATACACCCCCCCCGCCCCCCATGATGTGCTTTCACACACAGGGACTGCATAGTGCAAACATAACACAAACCAGTAGGTGAAAATCTGAACAAACTAGACGGGGTGGAGGGTGTTAAAGGGCAGCTTTTTGCTCTCTCTGAGACTGAAAGATCTGATTAAAGTAGCAAGATTGAGTGCTAAAATTCAAAGGAAGGTTTGGCTAAATGAAGACGTTCATCATTTATTTGTGTGCTTGAAGAACAGTAACTATTTAAAAAGTGAGTTTACAATGTACAACACCATCGTTACCTGACGAATAAGAGCACCTAATTGTTCACCCAGAGCAAAGAACATCTCCAAAGAGAACTAGCCTCAGCAGCTGTGCTCCACACTTCTGGTGTTTTGTTTTTTAAGATATACTTTGATCAATGCACTTATCCCTTCCAGGGATCTGCTTCAGCTGGGTAGTTTCTTATGCTTTACATTAGGGCCATGAGACTTTCAACAGGATGTTTTCAAAATCCTGCTCTACCACTTTCAACATCAGTGGTTGCCTGACTAGTGTACTTATGCTAGGGTATAATGAAGAACTTTTCCAAGTTATTAACACATTCTGCTTGGTTAAAGAAGTAAACTCACACCTGTCAGAGTAACTCCAGGATGAATGTTAAAAGAAATTACAGATGATGACAAAGTAACGGGTGGGAAATGGGTCTCACTAACACAGTAACAATATACGCCACAGTGAATGTGAATTTATGCCTTTTGCACAAGGGATATTTTCCAACAGTCAAACTGAACACACATTTAGTAGAGATAAACTAGACATTAAAACAGGAGAATGTCTTGCTTAAGCCCCAGCGTAATTCACAAACAAGGGGAAGATAGGCATTCAATGGACTAAGTCATGTGTGTGGTCCAGTCCAGTAGGCATGCTCATAGGCTACTTACTGGCTCAAGTCCCGTTAAAATCAAGGGGGAACCATACACCCTATACCCTTTACCCCAGCCATTAGAGCACTCACCCGGGATGTGAGACCCAGGTGCAATTCTTCTTTCTGCCAGCAGGGGAGAAAGAATGTGAAGAGGGTTCTGCTACCTTCTAGCTAGATGTCCTAACACCTGGACTACATACAGAGTCAGTATCATGCTCACTCTTTCTGCCTCAATGACTTTTTAAGTATAATATCTACAGTGGAACAGTCGTTCCGGCAGAGAGAGAGAGAGAGAGAGAGAGAGAGAGAGAGACTCTGCGGTCCAGTGGTTAGGGCACCTACTGGGGAAGTAGGAGAGCCCAAGTCCAGTCCCCCAGCACCAATCACTCTTCCATTAAACAGGAGACTGAGGGAACTTCCCACATCAGAATATCCCACAGCTAAGTGGTTAATGCCCTTGCCTAAGAGGTGGGAGATCCCTATTCAAACCTTCTCCCTAACTCTGGCAGAGACAGGGGGGGAATTGAAATTGGGTCTCCCCCTTGCCCAGGGAAGTGCTTTAACCACTGGGCTGAAAGTTATGTGGCATTAGCACCACCTCCTCCTCCTTCTCTGGCCACTTTGTGCAAATCAAGGTAGGCACCTAACTCATTCCCTCACAGAGCAGCTCAGGCAGCTGGTTCCCATTCCCAGATCGCTGAGCAGACACAGTCACATCCCTACAGCCTGAATTTACACACCTGTCTTTGAGAGAGGTGCGGGGCTTTGCATACACCCTTGCTATCAGCATCTCCCATTGGCCGGGTTAGGCAGAGAGTCTCCTGACATGCTGGCTTTTGTGGATTGCATTCTGAGGCACCTCTCTCCCTATTCATTGCATAGGGAACCTAGGCACCTAATTCAGGCTTGCTGGATCACAGTGTTGTCCCTGTGATTTTTTCTAGGTGCCTAAAAGTTAGGCACTGTGATACTCAGCATTGCAACACCCAAGTCCCTTTGTGGATCTAACCCCTAATGTTTCAGGAAAGTGTAAAACCGGGTTTTATGCTTAGTTGTAGAGTAAGATGGCCACAATTAGCCCTCTTCATGTAAGTGGCAACTTTTTAATAAGTCTGCTTGTTGGCTACATTGCACCGTTTACATAAAGGAGTTTTACTCCATTAACTTTCAAATGGTTCTTCAAAAATAATGGGTAGTTGTAAAAAGCTAATCATAGCTCAGTTACTCTGTACACCAGTGCTCCCAAAATTGTGGGGCACAAACCCCTACGGAGGGCATGGAGGAACATGGGGGGTGGAGGGCATGGCAGGGCCCAGGACAGCCACCACATGGGGGGAGGGCCCTGCTCTGCCCTTAGTTCCTCTCCAGCCCCAGCCCTGACCTCGGCTCTCAGCCCCACTCCTGGCCACGGCCCTGCTCCCAGCCCCAGGCAGGCACAGACAACTTCCACTACTGGTAATGGAGGGAGAGGGGGGCTGACACTAGCGTACACTGATTAGCACAGACAATAAGGTAAAACAAGTGCATAATTTAGGTCAACAACTGATGGAAGGTTGGAGTAGCTGAGGCTTTGTACCATTACATAAATGCATTAAGTACAATTCTGCACCTACACAGGCCCAGCTGGTCAGTGATTCCAGGATTTACATGGCAAAGCACAACCACAGTAGAGGGAGCTGAGTAGGAAGACTTGTGGAGAGAGGTAACATATCCATGATGCGAAGCAAATAAAAAGGACATTAGCCTTGTATAATGCATCTATTTCTTGATTAGTACCAAGGGAAATGGCAGAAGCCCAAGATTACTTAAATCTTAACTGGACAAAGAGTAGATCTCAGTCCTGCAGTGGAGAGGGGAGTACATGATGTGACAGAATTTTTCGCAGCCAATTTGTGTGGTTCTATAGTATTTTGCATGTAATGGCATTAAATGTGAAATTAGTGCATTAATTCTAATAGAATCCTACAAAACTCCATGTGAAATGGGAAATTTGAGGGAGAGTGGTAATTTGGTAGAGTGAATGTGGAAGTGTCCTTATATTTGTGGAGTATTCTGGATATTGAGATGAGAAAGGCCTTTGGGGTGAGGGATGGGTATTATCATGGCCCCTAGAGCCTGCCCTGAAGGTCCTTATTTGCCTGTCCAGCTACAACCCCTTGATGGCTACCTTAGACTAGCTAAGAGCATGAAACAATGTTGCCACAGGCAAAAGACTCTGGCAGTGTGGTTGTGAAGGTTTAGGTCACTCAACCTCCATAGTTGGAGGCACGGAATGAATAGTGTACCAAGATGTTTTGCCATACTTCCATTGACTTATTTTAATTTTCTTTTGGGGGCAGGTTGTGTAGTATGGAGGGTCCTACCTTCCCCTAAGGAAGCATGGGGGAATTTGGTTCAGCTCACAAACCTTCTCACAGGTGGTGAGGTAGGCATCTATATCTCCCCCCCTCCTGGAATGGGGCCAACAATTTAGCATCTATTGCCCCTACAAGGTGGGCACCCCCACGGTTTCTCCCCGCTTACCGTTCTCTGTTGTCTCTCATTCCTCTGCTTCTCCATGTGCAGTTCAAGCTGTTGCTGCTTTTCATGATCCTTGTTCATTTTCCCACTCTCTACTAGTAACCAGGGCCTCAATCTCTAGACTCTGCTTCTCTACATAGAGCCTCTCTGCATCTAGCTTTAGCCTTTGCCACTCCAACGCCAGAGATGGGGAACTGGCCCATGCAGACACCTGGCTGCTGTGGCTACTAGTTGCTGTTCTTGGGCTCTCTTAGACTCTTGCCTGGGTGTGGACCTCAGCTCTGGGCCCAATTATTCTGCTTCAGCCATGCAATCATCTGTGCCTTAACCTCCCAATACTTAAGCCTCTCCCCCGCACAGCTCAGCAATGTCCTTCTTAGGGAGCTGGGTATAGGCCATTTTCTTGCTGTATCCTCCGTTTTTACTGCTGCGAGTCACTTGTTGCAAAATACTCTTGGTGCACCAGCCTTTGCTTCCAGTCACATATCCACAGGGTCTAGTCTATACCTCAGCTTATCACCAATCTTTTGGGAGTGACCGCTTTTCTGTGTCAGGCCCCAAGAACCTCCACTGTTCCATAGGGGCAGGACTGTGGCCTCTAAGACTCAGACTGGATCTTTGGTGCCAGAGATCCTTGTTTCTCTCTGTGGCTTCCTGCAGCTAATCCAGACTCTTGCACTGGGCAGCACAGCATAAGGAGGAGGTAACCAGCCTTCTGTGGAGAAAAGTGGTTCGGGACTATTTAGAAAAGCTGGATAAGCACAAGTCCATGGGGCCGGATGTGCTGCATCCAAGAGTGCTAAAGGAGTTGGCAGATGTGATTGCAGAGCTATTAGCCATTATCTCGAAAATTCATGGCAATCGGGGGAGGTCCCGGAAGATGGGAAAAAGGCTAAATGTAGTGCCCATCTTTCAATCAGGAGAGGAGGAGGATCCGGGGAACTACAGACCGGTCAGCCTCACCTCAGTCCCTGGAAAAATCATGGAGCAGGTCCTCAAGGAATCCATTATGAAGCATTTGGAGGAGAAGGTGGTGATCAGGAACAGTCAACATGGATTCACCAAGGGCAAGTCATGCCTGACTAACCCAATTGCCTTCTCTGACGAGATAACTGGCTCTGTTGATGAGGGGAAAGCAGTGGATGTGTTATTCCCGGACTTCAGCAAAGCTTTTGATATGGTCTCCCACAGTATTCTTGCCAGCAACTTAAAGAAGTATGAGCTGGATGAATGGACTATAAGGTAGATAGAAAGCTGGCTAGATCGTCGGCCTCAATGGGTAGTGATCAATGGCTCCATGTCTAGTTGGCAGCCAGTATCAAGTGGAGTGCCCCAAGGGTCGGTCCTGGGGCCGATTTTGTTCAATATCTTCATTAATGATCTGGAGGATGGCGTGGACTGCACCCTCAGCAAGTTTGCAGATGACACTAAACTGGGAGGAGTGGTAGATATGCTGGAGGATAGGGTCCAGAGTGACCTAGACAAATTGGAGGATTGGGCCAGAAGAAATCCGATGAGGTTCAACAAAGACAAGTGCAGGGTCCTGCACTTAGGATGGAAGAATCCCATGCACTGCTACAGGCTGGGGACCATCTGGCTAAGCGGCAATTCTACAGAAAAGGAACTGGGGATTACAGTGGACGAGAAGCTGGATATGAGTCAACAGTGTGCCCTTGTTGCCAAGAAGGCCAATGGCATATTGAGCTGATTAGTAGAATTGCCAGCAGATCAAGGGAAGTGATCGTTCCCCTCTATTTGACATTGGTGAGGCCACACCTGGAGTATTATGTCCAGTTTTGGGTCCCCCACTACAGAAAGGATGTGGACAAATTGGAGAGAGCCCAGCAGAGGGCAACAAAAATTATTAGGGGACTGGAACACATGACTTATGAGGAGAGGCTGAGGGAACTGGGATTGTTTAGTCTGCAGAAGAGAAGAATGAGGAGGGATTTGATAGCTGCTTTCAACTACCTGAAAAGGGGTTCCAAAGAGGATGGATCTAGACTGTACTCAGTGGTAGCAGATGACAGAACAAGGAGTAATGGTCTCAAGTTGCAGTGGGGGAGGTTTAGGTTGGATATTAGGAAAAACTTTTTCACTAGGAGGGTGGTGAAGCACTGGAATGCATTACTTAGAGAGGTGGTGGAATCTCCTTCCTTTGAGGTTTTTAAGGTCAGGCTTGACAAAGCCCTGGCGGGGATGATTTAGTTGGGGATTGGTCCTGCTTTGAGCAGAGGGTTGGACTAGATGACCTCCTGAGGTCCCTTCCAACCCTGATATTCTATGATTCTATAAGGAGGCTTATACTGTATGTCTTCAATGGTCCCAGTATTTACAGCGACACAAGCAGCCATTCCAAAACAAGGTAACTATTTATTAGTCACCCAGCATACTGAACCTGAAAGTCCTTAGGTTAGCAAAGAGAGGCAGCAGTTATGCCATAGCCCATCCTACCCAAGCTGTGATGGACTCCATCCCTGGCTTTGTCTCCTTTCCTCCTGTGCCCAGGCCAGAGCTTCCAGCCTCTTCCAGAAGCCTATTCTTTATCATCCCCTGGTCACAGTTCAGTCCTTTCTTCCCTAGGCTGGACCATACTGAGTTCACATTCTCTCTCCCGCCCCCCCGCCCAAGCTTCCTGCTATCATCATCATCATCGGCAATCCCTCGAAAAAGTTATTTTTCCTTCCTTCTCTCTCTTTTTAGCTTTGAGGGCAAGGCACTTCTCAAAACGGGCCCCTGCCTGATGGAGGATGTGACGCTTGCTCCTCCCAGCTTGTGACAGCCACATCAGTTTTCTTGAGATACGCTTTCAGGGTGTCCTTGTAGCATTTCCTTTGACCACCACGGGATCTCTGACCACGTGTGAGCTGAGAGGGCTTGTTTTGGGAGGCAAGAGTCTGGCATCTGCACACAATATCCAGCCCAACAGAGTTGGTGCATGAGAATCATTGCTTCAATGCTGGTGACCTTGGCTTCACTGAGGATGCTGGCATTAGTGCAGCGATCTTCCCACTTGATGCAAAGGATCTTTCAGAGGCATCATTGGTGATACCTCTCTAGACTCTTGAGGACCTGTTGATGGGTCACCCAGGTTTCACATCCATAAAGGAGTGTAGGAATAACAATTGTTTTATACACCTGGATCTTGGTGTCCTGCCATAGATCCTGCTATTGAGTGTCAATTCATAAATCATTGGAGCTAGCATTGTCTCTTTGGATGCCTTGTTGATCTGGATTGGTTTCAGCCACTTCCTTAACAACTCATTCACTCCTACTCATGTCTGCCCTGACAGAGGCCCCATTTAGGTAGGGCAGGGGTGCACCCACCCCCGCCTGCAGAGTTTTGTACGAGAGGTCTGCTTGTAGGCCAAGCCCCAGCCCCAGACAGAGCTCTTACCTGAAGCACAGTGCAGCAAGGTCCCTTCCTCCTGAAGCCCGGGTTCTCCAGCTACTGCCAGTGTGGTCAGTTTCTTCTGCTGCGCTAGCTCATCCACCCTGCCTGCCTCCACCAATCAGCTGCTGGGATGATATGGAGTGACTTAACTGACCTGGGGCAAAGAGAAGGGGGTTGGTCCCTGGGAGGGGCAGTGCTCAGGGCCTCTGCGGGTGGGGAAGGCAAGGATGGGGTCACTCAGCGTGAGAGCAGGGGCTCCAGGGGTGCTGGTGGGAATAACACAGGGCCTCCAGGCTTGGGGAGGGGGAAAGAGAGTCATTCTCCAGGGAAAGGGAGAGGTGAGGGCATATGGCTGTGCCCTGAGGGAGGGACCAATGAGTGTGGGAGGAGCAGATGAGGGGGCACAGTTCCTGGGGCAAGGATCCTCGGAGTGGGGAGCTAGGAGCAGCTAAGTGGGTCTTGGAGTCAGTTTACCCTCAAAGAAGCAGGGAGTACCCCCCCACCTCTCCCTGAGAATAGACTGGGGGCAGACCTTTCTGGTCCAGAGTTGTCATGGCCAGCAGTGGTTGCAGCTTCAAGGACGGGTATGTGTCCATGCTGTGCTTCAGCTTCTGCCACCAGGTGCTGAGCTTGCAGGGGGGGATGAAGGCTGTGCTGCTGGCCAACACAAAGGTTGACCTGTAATCCACCAGCGTCCCACACCCAGGTAAGTCCCCTTCAGCTACCACTAATGGGCATCTCAACAGCTGACTAATGTTATAGTAGCCCCCAAAGACCTTAAGCAGGAGTCCCCCATTGTGCTAGATGCCATACAAACCATTAAGGTGGCCCAGTTCCTGCCCCACAGATCTCAATATAATCCTTATAATTCCCTAAGGCAGGCAGGCAAGTATAATTATTCTCATTTTAGAGCAACAGGAACTGAGGCACAGCATTCAAACAGAAAATGGTACTTTAAAAAACAAAACAAAACATATATATACAAACCCTGAATAACAAATGAGAAAAAGAGTCTTAACTTTAAAATGAGGCGCTTTCTTGGCCTTTGGTTTTAAATATTCCCTTGTGAGAACAACAATTCAATCACTGTAGTATTGTGCTTAAGAGCCTTCTGGAAAGTAACTAACCTTTAAACAGAAGTGAAAGGGACTTGAAAGTGTCCGTTGCACTCCTGTTTAAAGTATTTCTAATCTATTATTATTTGTAGTAGGGTAACACACCTAGAGCCCCAGCTAGGTGCAGTATAAACTCAGGAGGCCTTGCCCTCTTAGGATGTATCCAAAAGTTAAATGATCTATTCCAATCTTGGTGAACTGCAAAAAGTAAGTAGCCTAAATGATGGAAAGTAATCTAGATTTTTCTACAATTGTTGAAATCAAGAGTTAGTAACAAAGTAAAAATATACCTATTACAATTTTAAATCTAACCAGTGTCCCTTACAAGTGGCTTGCCACAAGATGTCAGAACATGTTAATATTAGAGCAGGAAACGTATCTCATCCCTGATCCCCATTCTGCTACTCTACCCTCAAGACCGCACACTCTCCTGGCTAATTGCTTACCAGTAGTTACAAGCACCATGAACTGTTTGTTAAGGCACAGCAGGAGCTACACCGGAGGGTACCTGAGCTAGGGAGATTATGTGAAATTTACTAGTCATACGGTTATGACTCCCTCCGAAAACAGCATGTAAGATAGGGCACTGTAGTGGAAACACTGGAAGCTATTTCAGCACAATCAGCTAGCAGAGCAAAGGGCTTGATGGCAAGGTTAAAGAGCTATTCCTTTCTGTTGAGGCTCTTGGTTTTGGAAAGAATATTCAAGATTTTGCATAGTGCTTCAGAAGAACTGCAACATGAAAACCTAAATTTATCATCAAGTGCAATGGAATTAGTAAGAAGCAATATTGCTGCTCTTCAACAAATGAGAACATCTGAGAGCCAATGGAAGGAGTTATGTGAAGCTAAAATCATTGCCAAGGAACTTGAAATTGCTATTCCAGGTCAGAAAGTCGCAACTGCTGAGCACAGCAGTACCAAAGACCACCTAACAAAATATCCTTCAAACTGGCCTTGTTTTTTTGTTTCTAGTACACTGGGCCTGTCATCTACAGATGGTCCCAAGACCACTCAAGAATCTATAATCTGATTTCTACTATCCTGTTCTGGACAGAATTCTTACTGAGATTGATAGATGATTCACCCTCAACTGGAGTTTGCTTTCTACACTGCTTGTGAAGAGAAGAATTAGACGGTTAATTTGTTCCAGAAATGTTTAAAGGTAAATAAATTATTGAAAACGTAACACTTCCAACATGAGCTAAAACAATGGTGAAAATTTTCTTGATTATGAGAAACGGAAAGTAATTGCAGATTCAGCAGGCACCAATTTCGGTGATCTGGATGGAGAAATCAAAAAGTTGCCAAGAAGCACATTGCGTGCACATACTTCAATTTCTGAATTCTGGAATGTTCTCAGCGACTTACCAAGGGGTTAGTCTTTGTTGTCTATTGTAGATAGTGGGGTAAGCCAGCCAGTTTCTACAGCATCAAATGAGAGGTACTTCTCCGTGTTCAAGAGAGTAAAGGACTACTTAAGCTCCACAATGGGAGATATTAGCAAGTCACTTACGTGTTTCTAATTTTAGCCTGTGAATGTGCAGCTTCAAAAACACTTAGATAATCAACAAGGCCATTGACAATTTTGTCAAGATGAGACCACACTATTATCCATCGTTTTAGCTCATGTCTGAAGTGTTATGTTTTCAATAATTTATTTACCTTTAAACATTTCTGGAACAAAATTAGCCATCTAATTCTTCTCTTCACAATTTGGAACATAAGCCATTTCAAAATATAATTGCAGGAGTAAAAAGATTTTAAGCAGATTTTATTTCTCTGCTAAAGATAGCATACAAAGTATCAAAGTTGTGTTTCTGATACCTATGTTAAGGCTCTAAAACGGATACCTCAAGGTTTGGGATTAGGAATATCTTTCTGTATTATTTCCTGATTGTTCTTAACTGAAATGAAAATACAGCTTTAATTGGTGTTTATGTATATACATACATATATTTATTTTTCTTTACATAGGAATTAGATACTGTGCTCCTGTCAGCTAATTTCTAAGTTATTAGCTGCAAAAATGTAGAGTTTTCCAGTGCCTGAGTAGCCCCTGGAATCACAGTTAAAGTTACCCCTGTACCAAAATCTGAAATGGCATCCTGAGAGCAAACAATCCTTTTTCCCCACTAGGTGGCAATGTAATGTGTAGGAGAGTGGTGGGCAAACTACAGCCCCTCAGGGCTTTGGATCCGGCCCGTGGGACTGCCCCCCATGGTGCCGCAAGCCCTGTGCCACTCTCAGAAGTGGCCAGCATCACGTCCCTGGGGGCCCGGAGTGGGGTGGGGTGGGGGGGAAGAGGGCTCGGTGCGTTGCCCTTGCTTCCAGACACTGCTCCCCGCAGCTCCCATTGGCCGGGAACAGGGAACTGCAGCCGATGGGAGCTTTGGGGGAGGTACCTGGAGGTGTGGCAAGGGCAGCCCGTGGAGCCCTGTTCCCCCCTCCCCCCCCCAGGGGCTGTGCAGGGATGTGGTTCTGGCCACTTTCCGGAACAGCACGGCATGGGGCCAGGGCAGGCAGGCAGGCAGCCCCCCGCCTGCACCCCAAGCCCCTGCCCTGAGACCTCTGCTGCACCCTGCACCCTAACTCCCTGCCCTGAGCACCATTGCACCCCGCACCCCAACCCCCTTCCCTGAGCCCCCTCATACACCCCACACCCCTCCTCTGTCCCAATCCCTTGCCCTGAGCCCGTTCCTGCACACCGCACCCCCTCCCACACCTCGCACTCCCTCCTGCACCCCAACCCCTTGCCCTGCATACAATTTCTCCACCAGATGTGGCCCTTGGCCCAAAAAGTTTGCCTATCCCTGGTGTAGGAGAAAACTGAAGCACATAGACTTTGTAAAAATATCATAAGAAGTTCCCACTTCACCACATCTGGGTTTTATCATCTTCAGTGTGCCAAAGACACGGTTTAATGGCGCCCATCAAAGCAATAAATTGCTTGTAAGCAGCATCTGGCTGAGTAGGATACAGACAAGGCCTGGAGCTAAAGCAAAAGTGGCTGGGAGAAGCAACCATATTTGTGGTAAATATGAATATCTGTCCCTTTGAATGTGCAGGTACCAGATTTGTTACATGTCGCCAGGATGTTACAACTATCTCTTTTCAAAAATCTATCCAGAAATGAAGCAGATGAAAAAGCTGGCACTTTACTAGATGTCCCTCAATGGCTGCCTGTTTGAGTGAAATCTAAGGGTATGTCTCCGCTGCCATTAAAAACACTAAGCAGGCTAGTGCCGGCTGACTCAGGCTCAGGGGTGGTTTAACTGCAGCGTAGACATTCGGGCTCACGCTGGACCCTGTAAGGTGGGAGGGTCCTATAGCTCAGGCTGCAGCCTGAACCTGAACATCTACACTGCAGTAAAACAACCACTTAAGCCTGAGTCAGTTATCACCAGCCAACCACCTGTGTCTAACTGGAGTGAAGACATACCCTAAGAAGTTGAAGGCTCTGTAGGATAGAAACAAGGACCTGAACCGTATGTACTTGACCATATACTTCTTGGCCCATAGCTTTCTCTTGCACTTGTGAGTAGACATTCTTGTGCTCCAGTCATCTTTCTACGAAAAAGAGTGTGCTGCTACGGGAGTCAATGTAAAGGCCATTTAGCTTTGGAACTCACTCCTCTCCATAGGCTAAAAGAGCCCAAATCTGTTGCAGCTTAGAACAGTGAGAAGCATATCTATTCCCCCGGGCTTTTAGAGAGGGCACAGCATCAGGAGGATGAGAACTTTTTATTGCCTAGTATCTGCCTGGCTTTTGGCAGTCAGAGGTTTGGTGAAAATGATGGAGTTGTAAAAATTGGGTTTTTAAATATAGTCAAGAGGACATAGAGCCCTGGATAGGACTTAAAGGATACAGAAACTCTGACATCTCAAATGTCCTTTGTCATTTTTTCTATATAGGATATGGAATCAGTGTTGTAGAAAGAACATTCACAAACAAGGGACAAAAAAAGCTTTTAGACTCAAAACCAAGTACATACCAAAACGCTCTTATGTTCTGCCAGCAAAGCTACACATACAGAAATCAGTAATGGAAAAGTTTCAAGTTTTTAGTCTTAAATAATTTTATAATGAATATGACATAGATATAAACAGTTTTAATGCTAAGATAGATGTAAACATCTGTTTGTGCAAATGAACTTTTAACAGTATGGCTTTTTACTTTTGTCTTCCATTATTTCAGCAATAGCGTACTTGAATCTACTTTTGCATCATATGATTAGCTACATAAAATTGCTCCAGAAAAAAATTAATAGCCTCATTTGCGCTATTCACTTATTATTTTACAGCTTGACTGCAAATGAAGATATCAGGTAAACATAACAGAACACACCCATGCTGCCAAGTGTACTGTACAAAAATTTTTAATACTTCAGTATCTAATTGCATATTTGTTTTCCATATGCTCAACCACTTCTCCAATTTGTGTGCACGCATGCTTAGATAGGAATAGATCTGTATAGACAAAAAATGCACCTATCAAGTGGAAAAAAAGCCACAGGTACCCTGACTTACACCAAAAGCAATATATACCCTGGCCACACAGGAATTGGAGCAGTAGCAAAATCTACATCGATACTGAAGTTCGAACACTGACAAGTCTCTTTTTGACTGTAGTGTTTTAATACAGTTAAAGAATTAAGACAAGTACAGTAAATGGAAAAATGTTTCACATGTTTTGATGGTCAGCAATAAGCCATTTTGCTTTTGGATGTGTTGGTTTTGTTTTTAAATATCTAGCAATTTTCTCTTAAAGAAATATTACTACTCTCAATTGGAAGCTGCAAGATTTTGAAATGCCTCAGGCTCACCTGTTATTTCTAAAAAGATCTGACTCAGTGTCTGAGATAGCGATTCATAACCTATTGTAACTGGTTTCTATACGTTTTTAAACTAGATTTTTCTAATTTTTAACAATCTAGTCAAAATTAAAATGAGCAGCTGACTAGTAATCGTAAGAAGCCACAATAAACAGAAAAATACCTAATATCATACAAAGAATAAAGTTTACTTGTACAAGTTCAAAATAAAATAAAATAAAATCCTATTTTACAAAAAAGCAGAACTAAGAATCACGTATCGACTTTATTGACTCAATTTTTTCTAGAACTACCTTAACATTCTTTGAGAAAATCATCAAATTAGTACTTATAAGTCTACAGGTTTAGCAGTTGGCAGGAGTTTTGCTTTTGATATTGGATTCTTTGGAGATCCCCTGTATCGAGCCTTTTCCTTTCCTGTAGCACTTTTCCTGAGGGTACTTTTATCTGGTGTGGCAATCAGAATGTTTATACTTGAGTTCATTTTTACAGCAGCTTTTGGTGCTTCATGATTGGTTAGATCTTCTAGAACAGACTTTGATGGGTTACCAATAGTCACTTTCTGTTTGCAGATTCTAACTGTTTTCACAGGAGCATCAGCCTGCTCTAGTGAATTCACCAATTTTGAAGATTTGGATGCTAAGTCTAGTTCAGATGATGTAGAAACTTGTGTGCATGTAGTTTCACAATAGAGCAATGAAACTGTGGAATTCTTTGAGAACTTTTCTGTACAGGAGGATAGTGCAGTATCATAGCTTACGGATTTAACAAGAGGAGAACAAACATCACCAGGTTTTGCCAATTTATAGCTTACAGATTGTCTGTTAGACTCTAAGAGGGAGTTTATCCTTCTTACAGACTGGCGGACAGGAGTACGTTGAAACTTAAGAGGTGGTTTAGTTTTGCTTGTGGAACAGGGATCGTTTAATGAAAGTTTGTTGAACCAGTGTACGTGGTCAGAAACCTTTCCATGGTCAGAAACCGGTAAAGTTTTAGGTACAGTATTATCATAACTTCCAGTCTGCAAGTACTGTTTGCGACGACTGTTTTTAGACTCCAACAACTGTGAGACAGGGAGCTCCCCAGCCACAGTAGGCTCACTGCTATCTTTTTCTGAATTATGGGACTTCAGCTCGCAATCTTCAACAACTCTTTCTGACTGTTCCAGTTCCTCACCCTCTTTTCTTCTGAGGGAATCTATTTTCTTTAAATTATCTTTTGAATAACTGTTCTGAAAAGTTAACCTGTCCTCCCTGGACATTACCTGAGGCATACTAAGTTCTGGTGCATCTTCCATGCCCAATTTCTGTGTCTGAAGTTCAATCTCAATAGGATTTTGGAAGCAGTTTTCCTCCACAACCTTGATTTCATCTTGACTTGATTGATATTTGTCAGTGGTATAAGATTTATTAGCAAACTGGTTAAACTGATCCTTAGATTTTTCAGCTGCCAGACTTTCAGCTGAAGTTTCAACAAGGTCCTTCTCTTGACTAACACCTGTGAGACAGGGATTTTCACTTAACTTTTCTTCTGTTAAATCTGATACAGGAGACTTTGCATCACCTATTAAATTTTGAAGATTGCTTCCAGATTCAGAAAATGCTTTTTTAATTTTCAGTAATGTTTCTGTTGTCAAGTTATTCTCATCCACACAAAGCGAGTACTCCAGTAGACTATTATCTTGCTTATGATTTGCAGTAGTGGGCCTTAAGTCATCTGGAATGGCAGGTGGCTTTCCAATAACAAGAACAGGTTCTGAAAAACAGCCTTCTGCTTCAAGATATCCCACGAGACTTGCCTCATTGTTGCTGGTGCCATGAGAATCTGTAATATTGGGTCCATTCCAAGACATTCGGTAATTTGCTTTATCATGTTTTGGAGTTAGCAAGTTCTCCTCTGACTTGCTCATTATTTGTGAACCTTGAGAGAAGTTTGATAGAATTATTTGTTTAAAATATTGGTTAGCCTTAGTACTCATAGAACATTAACTAAACCAGACAAAACTCTTGCTGATAACTCAAGTTATTAAAAAACATTACGAGTTTAAAGCCATGCCATTCGCTGAAATTGAGAAACTTACACTATTTTCTTTCAAAGAAATGAAAGTCCTTCATAAACAGGTTACAATATTAAAGAGAGCAATTAGGTTCAAGCGTCAAAAAAGCAAGGCATGATATAATGCAAATATTTATTTTTATACATACAAAAACTGGTCTCTAATTGGCTAATATAAATTATCTGTTGCTTCTTAAGAACCTTTAATATTGTCTAACTGTTTTTCACTTTCAGTGCTTTCAATAACTAAAGATATCAAAGCAATCATTAGGTTTTTAAGCTATCCTTACCCCACAAAAATACAAGCTCTCTCTTTTTAGTTATATTCAGTAAGTATTGCAAGACATTTACCTTTCTTTGAGAATTGTTCACTGACACATGTGCTGAAAAGTGTATCTGTCTTTACAGATTCAACTCTGTTTTCCAAGTCTTGTTGACTTGCAAGTCGCCGGCCAATATTTTCAGATCCTTTACCAACTGGACATCCAGTTAAAATATTCTTAAGCAGGGGGGAGGGGGAGAAAGAAAACTAATCTTAATGTTTTCAAAAAGCTGAACATGAGGAAGTCATTTAGATCTTCATTTACTTTCTAGGCCTTTTCAATTTTGACATCTGCAATTCAGGAAATACTTTTCTAATTTGCAGCAACCGCTAAAAGTGAACTTCTTAAATATGAATTTAAAAAAGTTTAGTAAGTCAGACCTGGTTTTAGAGTTCTGGACCGTACAGTATCCAGAACTCTCTACACTTGTCCTTAAACATTAAAGTGGTCTGAAACTTGAAAAAAATTTCAAATGGAGGTGCAGACCCCTTTGGAAATCTTAGGCTAGTCCACAGACCATAGGCTGAAAACCACTGCCATAGTATAAGCTACAATAAAGATGAATAGGATAGTAGAAGTGTACTTACCACATCTTTGCTGCCTTTTCCCAGACTAAATTTCAGACGTAACGACCTGCGAACCATTTCTTTTCGGCTAATCTTTGGAGAGAAGCAACCAGTTTTTCCTGATTCAACCCTGGTAAGTTGAATAATTGTTTTTAAAAAGTGCATGGAAAGATAAATTCAGTATATTTCTTTCTTTACAATTTATATTCTTCTACACCCTTTATTTTGAACTTTTAGTGCAAAAGGTGCTCCGCAGTAGTGCTTCACAGAAAGAAATTTGATAAGCATAAATAAAATAATTTAAAATACTAGAAAAAGGGCCAAAGACGTTCTATTTAAAATATTGTGTAAAGTTCTGACACTAATAAGGCGATGTTCAAGAAATTGAACAGGTACAAAGAGCAAATAGAGTAATACCAAAAAACTCAAAGATTAGGGTCAAGCAATTAAAAAAAATTAATCGCACTGTTAAACAATAGAATACCATTTATTTTAAATATTTTTTGGATGTTTACTACATTTGCTAACATATTAATTCCAATTACAACACAGAATACAAAGTGTACAGTGCTCACTTTATTTTTTTATTACAAATATTTGCACTGGAGAAAAAAAATGGATTTTTCAATTAACCTCATAAAAGTATTGTAATGCAATCTCTATCATGAAAGTTGAACTTACAAAATGTAGAATTATGTACAAAAAACTGCATTCAAAAATAAAAAAAACGTAAAAAACTTTAGAGTCTACAAGTCTACTCAGTCCTACTTCTTGGTCAGCCAATCACTCAGACAAACAAGTTTGTTTACATTTGCAGGAGATAACACTGCCCACTTCTTGTTTACAATGTCACCTGAAAGTGAGAACATGCGTTCACATGACACTGTTGTAGCTGGCGCTGCAAGATATTTAAGTGCCAGATGCACTTAAGATTCATGTCCCTTCATGCTTCAACCACAATTCCAGAGGACATGCTTCCATACTGATGATGGGTTCTGCTTGATAATGATCCAAAGCAGTACAGACCGATGCATTTTCATCATCTGAGTCAGATACCACCAGCAGAAGGCTGATTTTCTTTTTTGGTGGTTCGGGTTCTGTAGTTACCACATCAGAGTGTTGCTCTTTTAAGACTTCTGAAAGCATGCGCCACACCTTGTCCCTCTCAGATTTTGGATGGCATTTCAGATTCTTAAACCTTGGGTTGAGTGCTGTAGCTATTTTTTGAAATCTTCTTTGCGTTTTGTGAAATCTGCTGTGAAAGTGTTCTTAAAATGAACAACATGTGCTGGGTCATCATCCGAGGTGGCTATGACATGAAATACATGCAGAATGTGGGTAACACAAAGCAGGAGACATACAGTTCTCCCCCCAAAGAGTACAGTCACAAATTTAATTGACGTATTATTTTTTTAACGAGCATCCACAACATGGAAGCATGTTCTTTGGAATGGTGGCCGAAGCATGAAGGGACATACGAATGTTTAGCATATCTGGCATATAAATACCTTGCAACACCGGCTACAAAAGTGCCATGCAAATGGCTGGTCTCACTTTCAGGTGACATTGTAAATAAGAAGCCGGCAGCAGCATCTCCCGTCAATATAAACAAACTTGTTTGTCTTAGCAATTGGCAGAATAAGAAGTAGGACTGAGGGAACTTGTAGGCTCTAAAGTTTTACTCTGTTTTGTTTTTGAGTGCAGTTAGGTAACAAAAAAAAAGTCTGCATTTGTAAGTTACACTTTCATGATAAAGAGATTGCACTTCAGTACTTGTATGAGGTGAACTGAAAAATACTATTTTTTGTTTACAAACATTTGCACTGTAAAAATTATAATCAAAAATAAGAATATAAAGTGAGCACTGTGCACTTTGTATTCCGTGTTGAAATCACTATTGAAAATGTAGAAAAACCATCCAAAAATATTTAATAAATTTCAGTTGGTATTCTATTGTTATAAGTGCAATTAATCGTGATTAATTTTTTTAAATCCCGATTAATTGACAGCCCTAATCTTTATTCCCAAGAAAGGAATTAACATTTGTATGCTTTAGAAATCCACGATTTAGAAATGGATGCGACTGAAGTATGATGTACTGAAAATACAGAAACAGAGGAATAGATATTATAATGGGGTCAGGACCTACCAAGAACTGAAATAAGCTATTAAGGCATAAACAATTCCTTGAAAATGAACAGTTTAAAAAAAAAAAAAAAAACACTTTTAAAGCTTATTAGATTTTTTTTTTTAAAAACACTTCCAGTATCCCCAAAGAATCAGTTTCTTTAAAATGCTAAAAAGTAAAAAGCTAATATTTAGTCCAGTTTAACGGGAATTATGACAAGAGAAAGGAACTTGCTTGATTTAATTATGTGCATGTGCATACATGTATGCTTTAGTCCATGTTCATTTCAACACAAAACCCAAATGTAATGGCAGTTTGGTATGGACACTTGGCTGCTAAGATCTGGACAGATCATCAATTCACTTTACACGTGACAAGACACGATCCTTTCAATATAAAAGCTTCTAAACAAATCAATAAAATAAATAAATGTTGAAATTGTCTTTATTCATAAGACAGTAGAGGGCAATCCTTTTTCGTTTTGCTTTTCAATTCACTTTTAACAGTGTGCACTCTTAGCTTCTGAGAATTAAGACAAGTTACCTGTAAATTTTTTTACTTGCAATTCTTTTACTTCTTCGATTTTCTGTACTTGACAGATGCTTTTCACTGGTGACTGAAGGAGACAGTGAACTCTGAGATGACTCGAGAGAGACACAAGGGCTTGCTTCAAATTGAGCTACAGGAACAAAAAAAGTCACATGTACATGATAAACTGGTTCTTGTTTTGGTGGTGTATTATGTTAAAATAAAAAAAATTGAAGTGTCTTATTTTCACCTTGACCATTAGCAACTAAGTTTAAAACAAAAACCACACACAAAAACTCATTTGTTCAGCACAGTGTTCTTGAGAGAACTGACACAAACAATTAATTCTGTTTGTTTGTAGTCTTACATAAAAGAAGAGGGGGAATTCACCATACCCCAAAACAACCTTTGTTTTGACACCAAGAGGTGGGAGAACATGTATGCTGCTGGTGTCACATCTTAAGTTATTTCCATACAGATTAGTTAGACGATCGTTGATCAAAAGTTGTCAATATTAAATAAAACAATCAAAATAAATTTAAGTTTTTGTTTTAAGATCAACAGTGTCTCGTCATTTTTAATCTTTGACAACACTAGATCAAGTATAAGTTCTTAAAACTCTCTTCTGGCTAAGTGTGGTAGCAGTATAACAATGAAGGGTATGGTGTTTTATCCATCAGCCAGCACAGAAAGCTGAGCTGTGAGGCTAGCATCTTCTAAAACATTAGTACTTATCATACCTGCTGTGAAGTATAGATTAACTAAAGAATCTTCACTATTTATGCTAACACTTACTGCCCACTAAGTGTTAGCATAAATAGTGAAGATTCTTTAAACACTTAGTGGGCACCAAGTGCTTTCCAAACATTAAAGAAGGACTGTTCCTGTAAAATCACAACACAATGACAAAGAGGTTAGAAGAAAAACAGGAATAGGTAGTTTATACATGTAATTCAACTCAGTTCACAATAAGCAGGCTAATAAGAGTGGGTCTTTATTAAAGACTTAAACTCAGAAATTGTAACATGCAGTGACACAGAGTAAGGCTGAGGTGATTGAGAGAGAACACTGACAAACCTAGAACAAGCAGCCCAGGAACACAGGCAGTATGGAGGAGATGAGGTCAATACAAGCGTGACAAAGAAAGAAAGTAGGGTGGGGCAAATTTAGGTAGAGCTTTGAAGACGAGGATAAGAAGGTTAAATTTGAAGCAATAGAGAATAGGGAGCCAGTAGAAGGATTCAGAAGAAAGATTACTTTAGCAGCTGCATTTTGCATGATGTAAAGGACAACGGTGTGTTTAGGAGACCACAGCAATATTCTAGGCAAGATATGAGAGATTTGACTATGACCTAGATCAGGGATTAGCAACCTTTGGCACACGGCCCATCAGGGAAATCCGCTGGCGGGGCAGGACGGTTTGTTTACCTGCAGCATCCACAGGTTTGGCTGATCGCAGCTCCCATTGGCTGCGGTTTGCCGTTCCAGGCCAATGGGGGCTCCGGGAAGCGGTGTGGGCCAAGGGATGTGCTAGCCACTGCTTCCTGAAGCCCCCATTGACCTGGAACGGCAAACTACGGCTAGTGGGAGCTGCGATTGGCTGAATCTGTGGATGCTGCAGGTAAACAAACCATTCCAGCCCGCCAACGGATTTCCCGGATGGCTGCGTGCCAAAGGTTGCCGATCCCTGACCTAGATATATGGTATAAAGGAGAGAAAAATTAAAAAAAAAAAAAAACAAAAAACAAAAAAAAACCACTTCAGACTGCAGGAGTGAATAATGGGAAAGATGGTCGTTTTGTGACTAGTGAAACACAGAAGGCTGGGGAGAAAAGAAAAGGAATTCTATTTTGGCCATTTCAGGTAAATTTTCAGAGTGTTTAAGTCTTGAGGTCCTCGACTTTCACTGGGTGCTTTTGAAATTTTACCTTTCAAGCTTTAACAAGATGTTCAAGAAGAGCTGCTACGGACAAGCAGAAATGCAGAATTGGATGGATAGAGACAAGTCAGTTATGGATACATAGATTTCAGAGAGTTATCAGCACAGATGATAGCTGAAACAATGTGACCTGATAAGATCTCCCACAGACAGGGTGCAAAGCGCAAGGAACGAAGGTAATTAAATTGTAATTTGAGTACAATTGCTCCTCTATGGACTACCCACTAAGAGGAATAGATTTCAAGGCATTAACAACAGCACAACCTGAAAGCCTTCAAGCTACAATGTAAGTCACTGTACCTGATGCTGGTGTTGAGGCGCTGCTAAAAAAGCTACTTGAGAGCAATTCGAAAGCAAAATTATGCTTCAAGGACCGCCTTTTCTTGCTAGAGAAGCCTTGAGAAGAATCAGTTGGAAGTTTACGCTTGGTGCTTGGAGTAAGAATCAATGGAGTCACTGATGGAAAGACTACAATTAATAAAGCTGTATCTGCAATAAGCGCTTAAAGTTGAGAGCTTACGAAGATACAAACAATATTAGTATTTAAGTCAGCTTTGTTTCTCCAGAAGCAGTTATTCTAAACTGAACCAAAACACATGCATTTTAAAACAGGCATGGCACTCAAATAGCTTTAATAAATTTTGCATAGGAAAGTAAAAAAACAAATTAATATGACAAGAAAATATAGGTGGGAAGAGTTTTAGCTGCATTCTTCATTGCAAGAAAACAAACAGTTACCTTTTGCAAGTTTATAAACGGACAGAGCAAAGCAAGATAAATATATTTGAATTGAAGCATAAATTCATTCTCTAACACTCAACATGGCTGTGTGCTACCCTACTGTATTCAAGCCTTGGTTTTCATTAGATAAAAGCAGATTAATTTCTAATCCTAGAACTGCTCAGTGCTAGCAGCTCTAAGACTAAATGCAGTATCCTCACTGAAAATGTAACTATATTCAATTTTGACCAGAAACTTTGTTTAGAAACTCATACCCCTTTGAAATAAAACTAAATTCACTTTAGTTTCAGCCTTACTAGAATATAGTCCACAAATCTAAAGATACTGCATGAGGCTCTATTTAGTGCAAACAAACACTAAATACCTACCATTTCTGTCTCGCTGAGGTGTAGTGGAGGGTGTTCTGTTAGATTTAAGTTTATTCAATGCTCCACTAACAATATCTGAAATGCAAGACATACCAAGCAATCAAGCTTTAATATTGACTTGTCTTGCTCTATTTTTTAAAAGAGGTATTATTTTATGTGAAAGGGGCACATCGACGACAAAGAAATTAGAGTAGTCTCCTTGATGTTTTAAAACATTTTTAAAAGGAAAATATGGGCAGCATTATCTCCTGTAAATGTAAACAAATTTGTTTGTGTTAACAACTGGGTGAACAAGAAGTAGGATTGAGTGGACTTGTAGGATCTAAAGTTTTGCATTCTTTTGTTTTTGAGTGCAATTATATAACAACAACAACAACCTACATTTGTAAGTTGTACTTTCGTGAAAAAGAGATTGCACTACAGTTCTTGACTGAGGTGAATTGAAAAATAGTTTTTGTTTATCATTTTTACAGTGTAAATATTTGTAATCAAAAATATAAAGTGAGCAGTGTATACTTTGTATTCTGTGCTGTAACTGAAATTAATATATTTGAACATGTAGAAAAACATCCAAAAATATTGAAATTTAATAAATTGGTATTCTATTGTTTAACAATGCAATTAAAACGGCAATTAATCGCGATTAATTTTTTTGAGTTAATTGCGTGAGTTAACGGTGATTAATGGACAGCACTAATATATAAAGTGTGTGTGTGTGTGTGTGTGTAAAAAACATATATATATACAAACACACACATAACCATGATTATTATTAACACCATCTACCCTAATAATTAACAGCCATCTATCAAGGATTTTTTGGAAATAATAAAATTCTATCCCACTATGCATGGAAAAGGACTAGTAGACCCTTCCCACGCAAATGACTTTATCAACAGGTTTAATTGGGGAGCATTTCAGAGGTATCAGTGCATCTTCAAATAGTTTGCAGACTGATTTAACTAGACTGGCTTAGAAATCAATGTGATTAAAATTGGTCCAATATTTATGAGTGCTTAAATCAATTTAGGTTAATTTGTTGAATGGAAAGGACTACTAGTCCATTCTCATCATTGTTTCAGATCTTCCAAGTAATGTAATAGATTGAGGCCAATATGCTGATTAGAAGATTAATTTTTAAAAAGTGATCAGCGAAGTTTGGGAAAAAGAGTTAAATTCTTTACATATGTGCTGGTTAAAATGGGAAACAAAATACAGACAGTCTGCAGTAAGTGCAATGTGTCAATTTAGAATTCAGCAGGCATTTTTAGAGTAGAGAAGTCATATGATACTGGTTTAAGGAGCTTTTTATTGCCAGGAGTACATAAACCTACCTATTCCTATTTTAATATTCAATAGGCTTTCATGAACTAAATTATCAATTTCTCTAAGCAATCAAATCTAACCTAGACAATGACTGTGATTGTCTAGGTTTGTAGATCCCGTACCATGTATTCATTTTGCAAGCTACATGAACGCCTCACATGCGCAACATATGGGACAATAAGTATCTCATAGCCAACATATTCTGTCAAGTTTGATAGCTTTATAAAATATATAGTCGGAGAGAAAGATCCTGTGCATCTAAATTTTGTGACTTTAGTGCTCATGAAAGCAAGCAACTAAAAATCACAGGCTAGCTATAAAGCCAGGTTTAACATGAATAAGGTTTTTCTCAGAACAGTGCTCTGCCAGAGCATGTGTGTTCCAATTTACAACACCAGTGTTATTCCAGTCCTGGCCCTCTCTTGAACAAAAATGCCAACTGTGTCAGAGGTTGTGTGGTCATTTTATGTGAACAAATCACTCACTGAAGACACCTCAAAACTATTTTCATTTGCGACTCAAAATAGGATTTGAAACCAGGTCTCCAGAGGCTAAAAGATAAAACATTATCCTGCCACACACAGCCTGAAAGAAAATAACCTTTTTGGTCAGAATGAAGAGGACAGGCAAAAGAAATGTTACGGCATGACTGCACAACCTAGTAGTTTTTACATCAATAATTATGAAATGTTAAGACGCTTATAACAGGTTTCACAAAGTTGGAAAACATCACCATTTTCAACCTGAGCGTAGCAAACTTCACAGCCAGTTGATACAGCAGTCTGTGGTGCTTAGGGAGAAGGGGGTCCTCTTGAGATACATGGATTTAGTTTTCTACATGGTCCTAAAGACTCAGTTGAGTCTATTTTTATATTTACTCATTGAACTGTAGTCAGTCAAATTTTCAGTATATGTACTCACCCCCAACACTTCGTCTTCTCCTTCTCTTATACTGACTAGGAGATTCACTTTCTTCATAGCCTTTCAGTGAAGGAGTAGAATCAAGAGCATCAATACCTAACATAGCAGGTATTTTTTCCAGGATAAATTCTGGTACACGTCCTGAATTAGATGTTTATAGAGTTTAAAAAAATTGGAAACTATGGTTATATAAACATATTTGTATTTAATATAAATAAATGCATTTCAACAAATGTTATTCAGTTGTCATCTTACCAATATCTGCTGCATGATCAATAAGTGTTTGCACAACAGCAGCCTGCAAACGAAGCTTTTTTTCTGTGTTAACGGACATCTTTTCATTATCACTTGAGTGCAAGAGGTTTGGGGCAAAAATCACTGCCAGATTACTGCTATCCATTTTGTTCTCATTGGATCTTATTAAAAAAGAAAGAAAAGATAAGAGCTTGCAAGTATCAGTTTTGTCTTTACATTCTCTCTTGATCAGAACATAAGCAGTGGGGATAGAGAAAACAGGCTAATGCAAATTTTTAGTTGAAGTGGAAGAGACACACTAAGATTTAAGGGCATATTCATGACACTTACACCACATGGCTTATACATGCTATTTAGCTTAACAGTTTCCACAGCTGATCAGTTTTCACAAGAGTAAGAGGATCATCCAGATGGGGGTAATCCCATATTAGTTGCTCTTTTGGAAAAGAAGAGATGGAAATATGGCAGCCAGAAAACTGAAATAGGAGTCAAGTTCCTGGTACATGAAGACCCTATGACATAAACCCCAAAAAGTCAGGAGATTACGTAATGCTTACATTATTACTGGTAAATGAATGTCATTAAGAATATTTATAGTCCTAATACTGAGCAGAGAAAGTTACAGCACTTCTCTGTTTTTAAGACATATTATAGGAATTCTCAGAGTTGGTTACAAGTACCACACCTATATTTCTCTACTTACCTTAGGGACACATTTCTGAGAAAGTTGAAAAAGTATCGCAAAGTATCTATTGTTCTGTCAGCCACAAGACAGGAAAGCAGTATTGTGGCAGTGTTCTTCTCCTCATTTTCTAGGTGCTGAGCCTTGAAAAGAGCTTCCTGCAGATCAGTTGGAAGGATCGGCTCTGGTAACTCTCTAAAGAACTGTTTAAGAAGCCCTGCAATGTCACATGGCAGTGCTGCAGGTAGGCAGTTTTCACCTTGATCGAGTTGATTCTGAAATGGTTCATAACTAGCGTAAGTTGAAGCCTTCAAAAGCGATTTATTAGAGGTCTTATCTTTACCAGTTTGTAGTCTGATCATTAGAGCCCTACCAAATTCACAGCCATGGAAAGACCAGCATTTCTCAAATTGGGAGTCCTGACCCAAAAGGGAGTTGCAGGGGTGCGGAGTGGCAAGGCTATTTTAGAGGGGTCGCAGTATTGCCACCCTTACTTCTGCACTGCCTTTAGAGCTGCGTGGCTGGAGAGCGGAGGCTCCTGGACAGGTGCCCAGCTCGGAAGGCAGCATCCCGACAAATGCAGTGCAGAAGTAAGGGTGGCAATACCATACCATGCCATCCTTCTGCACTGCTGCTGGTGGCAGCGCTGCCTTCAGAGCTGGGCTCCCAGCCAGCAGCCGCCACTCTCCAGCTGCTCAGCTCTGAAGGTAGCACCACCGTCAGCAACAGTGCAGAAGTAAGGGTAGCAGTAAAGCAACACCCCCTACAATAACCTTAGAAAACACTCCCCCCACCACCACCACCCACCCACCCTTTCTGGGTCAGGACCCCTATAATTACAACACCGTGAAATTTCAGATTTAAATAGCTGAAATCATGAAATTTATGATTTTTAAATTTCTATGGCCATAAAATCGACCAAAATGGACCCTGAATTTGGTAGGGCCCTACTTATCATACACAAGGAGTTACATGCCCTAATCCCCTAGCCACACAGCAGCCAAGATACTGTGTTTTATCTCAGATTGTCCCAGTTTTAATTCTCCAGTTTTTTCATATAAGAATAATACCTGGAATCATGAATCATAGTCAAAGCTACTTTTATTTATTATTTTTGGATTTATAGTTTCTCCCCAGCCTACCTTGCTGTGGGAGAAAGCTACCAGGTTTAAGTTCCCATGACATCTAAAAACAAACTTTTTTTGTTTAATCTCACGCCTTTCCTCACACACTCCAGAAAGATGAAAAAACAGTTTTTTGGTTGTTTCAGTAACTATACACAAAGGACTGAAGTTTGTCTTCTGGAGGGAGGTGAAGGGGGTCCAGTGACTAGTGATCAGAAAGCTTATCAAACTACTCCCAGCACAAAACATGATTGCTTCTAAAGAGAATCAGAAAGTTAGACATATAGACACTTAAGTGAAATGTAGCTCAAGTCCAATACAATCACTCTTAATACATACATACATACATACCTTTAATGTTTTTAAACGAACAAAAGATCCAGATTTCCTGAAGAGTCCTTCAGTGTGAACATGCTCTTCTAAATATTTGCAAGCATCAACAAGAAAGCTGAGGAAAGAAAGTCACAGTATGTTTTATATCTTTGCACAGTTCAATTTTCCTGTGACAAATAATGTCACAGAAAATAGTATTTTAGAAAATGTTTACTTTCTCCAATCACAATAAGAAACTGAAAGCAAGTGCAAGTGAGTGACAACCTTATGGGTTCCTGTCTGTTTTCAAACCTCTCTTTCCAAGAAAGAATTCCCTTCCCCTGAGAAGCCTGACCAGTCCCAGAAAAGCAATTGTGGAATTCCTCTCTATTTTGAAAAATATTTTTTGTTGGAGGAAGAGAAAAATGTGTCACTCAAAATTAAAGCATCCAATAATGTAGATAGCCCCAAAGTAAGTATGGTTCCAGATTAAAACACACAATCTTTACTTACCTTGGAATACTTCCATATTCTGGTACAACTGACTGAGGTAATGAATGAAGCGATATTCCAAAGACTTTGCCCTAAAATGCAAAACTCAATTAATGTTGCTCAAGCAGCTATGAAAATTTTACCCGGGTAATACTGCAGAAATATAGACAAATACATAGAGCACAATACAAGAATTGAAGAGAAAGCCAAAACTTTTGGATAAGAATTGATGTCATACTAATTGTAAAAGGGACACTGCCACCTTTAAAAAGATACTTACTTGTAAATAAATAGTAAACAGTAAATAAATTTCAGATAACATGAAAATTACATAACAAAGATTAGAATACTCCCTATTTTCCAAGTTTGCTTATTTTGCCCATTTTATACCACTTTATCTACAGTCAGCTTCCCCATGTCCCGTGTGAAACCACGAAAGTTAGCAGCTATACTAAGGGGCTGATGTAGCATCTAAAGTCATTTTCCAAACAGACTGGGTTCTTCTTACAATGCATATTTTAATTGCAGTTAAAAAGCAGCCATTTTTACCCAAGATAGTCATTGCCATTGAGGGATGATCAACCTCAATCCTGTAATGGAACATCCTAACATATTTATCATTTGCATTCACAAAACAATGATAGGTCTCTAGGTTCCCATAATGAGATTAATTATAAGCACTCATGTAATATTTAAAGTAGCTTTAAAATAAAAGCAGTTTTGGCACAATCTATGGGGCAAGTGAAAACAATTCTAAAACAATTTGTGCACCAGTTTAATGGATTATAAATATATTTTATATATTGCACTTTCAAAAATATAGATTAAACTCCTAATCCTGGTCAGTTTCTCTCTAAGGACAGCAGTGTTTGGAAAAGAAGCCAGCCTTTGGTGTGGAGGCAGTAGGCCAAGTATGTTGACTGTCGCTTAACAGCACCCTTCTGGGAAAAGAGAGGCAGCTGTGATGTGGGTTCCTCCCAAGACGCTTATCCAGGCCTCCTTGCCTGAGACATAGGTGGGAATGTACAGCCTACAGGGTGGAGGAGGAAATCCTTTTGGCACCAAGAAACCACTCAGGAAACCACTTCCCTCCACTCCCCAGGGAGCCGAGCCAAACCATCCCAGAACAAGGCTATTCTAACTCACACTGACCAGGGATCAGCTGTGCGTATTGTGTTCCAATTCCCATCAAGGTGCTTGTGGAGCAAGGCAAGCAAGGCTGGCACAAAGCAAATGTCAGGGAAATACTCAGCTTCATGCTGCATCAGCAGCACAAAGTCACCTCAACAAGGCCCAGGATTTGGGTCCCTTGCATGCTTTCTAATTAAATATAGTTAGGGCCCTACCAAATTCATGGTCCATTTTGGTCAATTTCATGGTCATAGAATTTTTAAAATAGTAAATTTCATGATTTCAACTATTTAAATCTGAAATTTCATGGTGCTGTAATTGTAGGGGTCCTGAGTTGTGTGTGTGGAGGGGTGTCACAGTTCTGCTACCCTTACTTTTGTGCTGCTGCTGCTGGCAGTGGTGCTGCCTTCAGAGTTGGGCAGCTGGAGAACAGCAGCTGCTGGCCAAGAGCCCGGCTCTGAAGGCAGAGACACCGCCACCAGCAGCACAGAAGTAAGGATGTCATAGGATAGTACTGCCACCCTTTCTGCACTACTGCTGGCGGGGCGCTGCCTTCAGAGCTGGGCGCCCAGCCAACAGCCGCCGCTCTCCGGCCTCCAAGCTCTGAAGGCAGTGCCCAAGTAAGGGTGGCAATACTGCAACCCCCCTAAAATAACTTTGTGACCCCCCACCCCCAAAATTCCTTTTGGATCAGGACCCCCCGGTTTGAGAAACCCTGGTCTCCCACCCGTGAAATCTGTATAGTATAGGGTAAAAGCACACAAAAGACCAGCTTTCACGGAGGAGACCAGATTTCACCATCTGTGACGTGTTTTTCATGGCCACGAATTTGGTAGGGCCTTAAATATAGTTAACAGGCATTTGAGTAATCACAGAACATAGTGCTTTGACTTCCTTAGCCCCGCAAAAGCTGACACATTACAGTGTTACCTGCATTATATCTTTATGCTGACCTAAATATTGAAAGAAAGGAATTGTTTTCTTTTAAAATATATTCAGAGTATCTAGATTTTTAGAAAACAGAAAAAGAGTACTTGTGGCACTTGTGGCACCTTAGAGACTAACACATTTATTTGTTGTAATATTGTTGTAAGGATTCTGGGTGGACTCCTCCTGAAGATGGAAACAACAGACTGGACTTCTACATAGAATGCTTCCGCCGATGTCCACGGGCTGAAATTGTGGAAAAGCAGCATCACTTGCCCCATAACCTCAGCCGTGCAGAACACAATGCCATCCACAGCCTCAGAAACAACTCTGACATCATAATCAAAAAGGCTGACAAAGGAGGTGCTGTCGTCATCATGAATAGGTCGGAATATGAACAAGAGGCTGCTAGGCAGCTCTCCAACACAACTTTCTACAAGCCATTACCCTCTCATCCCACTGAGAGTTACCAAAAGAAACTACACCATTTGCTCAAGAAAATCCCTGAAAAAGCAGAAGAACAAATCCGCACAGACACACCCCTGGAACGCCGATCCGGGGTATTCTATCTGCTACCCAAGATCCATAAACCTGGAAATCCTGGATGCCCCATCATCCCAGGCATTGGAACCCTGACAGCAGAATTGTCTGGCTATGTAGACTCCCTCCTCAGGCCCTACGCTACCAGCACTCCCAGCTATCTTCGAGACACCACTGACTTCCTGAGGAAACTACAGTCCATTGGTGATCTTCCTTATAACACCATCCTGGCCGCGATGGATGTAGAAGCCCTCTACACCAAAATTCCACACAAAGATGGACTACAAGCAGTCAGGAACAGTATCCCCGATAATGTCACGGCAAACCTGGTGGCTGAACTTTGTGCCTTTGTCCTCACCCATAACTATTTCACATTTGGGGATAATGTATACCTTCAAACCAGCGGCACTGCTATGGGTACCGCATAGCCCCACAGTATGCCAACATTTTTATGGCTGATTTAGAACAACGCTTCCTCAGCTCTCGTCCCCTAACGCCCCTACTCTACTTGCGCTATATTGATGACATCTTCATCATTTGGACCCATGGAAAAGAAGCCCTTGAGGAATTCCACCATGATTTCAACAATTTCAGCCTGGACCAGTCCACACAAGAGATCCACTTCCAGGACACTACGGTGTTAATAAGTGATGGTCACATAAACACCACCCTATACCAGAAACCCACTGACCGCTATTCCTACCTACATGCCTCCAGCTTTCACCCAGATCACACCACACGATCCATTGTCTACAGCCAAGCTCTATGATACAACCGCATTTGCTCCAACCCCTCAGACAGAGACAAACACCTACAAGATCTCTATCAAGCGTTCTTACAGCTACAATACCCACCTGCTGAAGTGAAGAAACAGATTGAGAGAGCCAGAAGAGTACCCTGAAGTCACCTACTACAGGACAGGCCTAACAAAGAAAATAACAGAACGCCACTAGCCGTCACCTTCAGCCCCCAACTAAAACCTCTCCAACGCCTCATCAAGGATCTACAACCTATCCTGAAGGATGACCCATCACTCTCACAGATCTTGAGAGACAGGCCAGTCCTTGCTTACAGACAGCCACCCACCCAACCTGAAGCAAACTGTCACCAGCAACCACATACCACACAACAGAACCACTAACCCAGGAACCTATCCTTGCAACAAAGCCCGTTGCCAACTGTGCCCACATATCTATTCAGGGGACACCATCACAGGGCCTAATAACATCAGCCACACTATCAGAGGCTCGTTCACCTGCACATCTACCAATGTGATATATGCCATCATGTGCCAGCAATGCCCCTCTGCCATGTACATTGGTCAAACTGGACAGTCTCTACGTAAAAGAGTAAATGGACACAAATCAGATGTCAAGAATTATAACATTCATAAACCAGTCGGAGAACACTTCAATCTCTCTGGTCATTGGACTACAGACCTAAAAGTTGCAATATTAGAACAAAAAAACTTCAAAAACAGACTCCAACAAGAGACTGCTGAATTGGAATTAATTTGGAAACTGGATACAATTAACTTAGGCTTGAATCGAGACTAGGAGTGCATGGGTCATTACACAAAGTAAAACTGTTTCCCCATGTTTATTCCCCTCCCACCCCCCCCCCCCCCCACTGTTCCTCAGACATTCTTGTCAGCTGCTGGAAATGGCCCACCTTGATTATCACTACAAAAGGTTTTCTCTCCCTCCCTCCCGGCTTCTGCTGGTATTAGCTCATCTTAAGTGATCACTCTCTTTACAGTGTGTATGGTAACACCCATTGTTTCATGTTCTCTGTGTATATAAATCTCCCCACTGTATTTTCCACTGGATGCATCCGATGAAGTGAGCTGTAGCTCACAAAAGCTTATGCTCAAATAAATTGGTTAGTCTCTAAGGTGCCACAAGTACTCCTTTTCTTTTTGCAAATACAGACTAACACGGCTGCTATCTGAAACCTAGATTTTTAAAGTAAATCTATTTCTGATTATTCACATGAAGGCTACAATTTCTATTTTAGACACTGGAGAGTAGCATTTGGTACCGAATAATAGAATATCCTGAGGATGTACTTCTGAACAGTCAATAACAATAAACTACATTAGAACTCAGCCCAAACACTTTAAAGTTCACTTTCAGGTTATACTGAAGTGTACTCAAAGTGCAAGGACATTTACTGTATTTAATATTAAGAAACTGAACGGTCATTATGCAAAGAAAAGCCTCTCAATGCTACAGTACAGAGAAACAAATAATTGGAAAAGAAACACAGTGATGGGTAATTGTACAGCAGCTATGTACTCTGATTAGATGAGACAAATGGCAGAAAATTTCATTTAGAATCAGAGATGATAAAGCACTTAAAATACAGAAAGTGCTTACCAAATTGGCAATATACAACAGCACCTTTGGCACACTTGGCATCACAGAGAAAATGTTAAATACTGTGGAAGCAAGCACTAATTTAAGAGTGCAGTTCCTCTTTCAAGGTCTTTCTGCCTTGCAACATGCAGAGATCCCAGGAGGGAATATCAGCATTTACACACCTATCACTTTACCAAATCAAACTGACTGACTGCTGCAGTAACCAGCTCAGGGAATGGGAAAACCTACTTATTGTACCTCTCCAGATGCAAGCATTAAAAAGTTTTTCCTGACACCTTCAGTGAGTGACCAGTTTATACCTTGTAGCACATAATCACTCTCTGTTTCGCCACTACAGCCCTGTTTATACAGCACCAAGAATGGTTAGGGTTATCACTTCTGAAATCCAAAAAACCCAGCACTTCCCTTCCCCCACAAAGCAAGCCTACCATAACTCCAATCCTGAGGCAAGCCCACGTTCAACAATCACTTATAGTAGCTAGTGAGATAACATATATAGATAAGCTTGATAACATCACAATAACAGAGTTCTTTTATCAGCACATTTTGAGTCTTTCTAGTCGTTTCATTTAGCCAGCTGCCACTGAATGTGCAGTTTCTGATGTGAGCTCCCCTCCCCAGGAGACGTAATAGGATCACTGGCACCATTGCCCTGATCTTTCATTATTTAATATACCTCCCACCTCTCTTCGCCCTCACATGACCCAAACCCTCTCTCAGACACGAGTGATGTGCTCTCCTGTTGGTGGGCAGACAGCTGCTGTATATTCAACAGTTTTGATCTGTTACTGCTTAAACTGCAGAAGTGGGAACACTGCAGCATGTTTAGCTGGACCCAAAAACTTTTAACGTTAGATATCCCAGTGTACTGTGATAATGAGGCACATCTTTAGACCTACATAAAAGAAAACCTGACCAACTACATTATTTTTCTGGCAACTAGCAAATCCATTAAAAAAACCCAGCCAGGTGGGTGAAATACAGCCAGATGATAATCCTAACTGGGGTACAAGACTGGTAACCAACATCTCAGGGCCCCAGCTGCTGCCCAGGGTGTCCCCAGGCTCGCAGGCGGCTGCCCCCCCGGCCACAGCCCCTAGCGGAGCACCCCCTTACCTCGACGGCCGCCGCTCCGGGCTGCTTCCCCGCCGCCCCTCGGCAGCTCCCACTCTTCACCTTGATCCCATACGCGGCCCGCAGCTGCTGCAGCACCGCCAGGCGCACCACGGCGCTGCCGCGCCCCGTCATCCCGGCTCCGCCGAGCCTCGCGTTCCCCTCTGCTCCGGCCCCAGCCGCGCCTCGGCCGGCCTCTCACCCCCTCGCCACCATCCCGACCTGCTCACACCGCCCCCTTGGGCATCCCGTCCCCGACCCTTCACAGCCCCATCCCCGCCTCCCGACGCGTCTCAAACACAGCGCTCAGCCCCGGCGCCGCCTCGGATTGGCCCGCTGCGTCCGTTCGAATCTCAGGTCCTCACCGCTCAACGGCCAGCCATGCGCGTCCTTAGAGGCGCCTGAGTCCTGCCTCTCCGCTGGGCCCGGCGCCGCGGCAGGGAACGACGGCGGAGCCCCCTCCTGAAACTCCCAGAAATGCGGCGTTCCCCGCGCGGGCCGCTAGTCCGAAGGAAGCGCGGTTATCTTCAGGCGATCGCAGGAGCTACCTAAAGCTCCATCGCACGAGCCACAGGAGCGGCGGGCTACGGCAGCCGGTAGAGGCCGCTGTTGGGGAAGTGGTAGAGACGCAAGCTTCGCATTGAGACAGCCTGAAATGGGCTGCAGCCCCCTCCCGGAAACCACCCCGCCTCCCCAGCCAGGTCCTGGCCCGCCGTCCCCGCGCAAGCCGGCCGAGGCCGGAGGGCCCTGCAGGAGTCGGCGGAGCGAGGCCGGCTTCCGAGCATGGGGAGGGGCTGGCTTGGGGGGGGAAGGGGGGAACTGCCCCCCATCACTCACTAGTGGCGCGCCAGGTCGCTGCACTTCCTGTCGCCGGTGAGTACAGGCCCAACCCTGCAGCAGTCCTCAGGGGAGTGGAGGCGGGGCTGGGGCAGAGCAGGGGTGGGGGCCATAGGGAAGAGGCAGCGTGGGGGCAGAGCAGCACTTCCAAGCTGCCACCCTCCTGTGCCACAGGTTCAGCACGACCCTATCCCCCCTTTCACGTTACAGTTGTTCTGGTTGTAACCCACTTGATGAGCAAACCCCACAGGATTTTTGGGCGCTACAGGGATCTTTAGCTTAGGGAAGAGGAGCATTGCTGCAGAGCAAATGGGGAAGCCAAAAGCACAAGAGAGGGAGGGAGGGAAACAAGCAACCAGCTTAACCATAAAACTTATTTATTGCCAGGTAATAACCATACAAGAGGAGCCAAACAAACAAAAGTGTTACAATATTAAATCTAGCTTAAATTTGATTACAAAAGTCAGGTTTAGAAAACTATAACTGATCACACAAGTCAGGGTTAGAAAGCTATACCTAGAGTAGAAAAAAAAAAACAATAACAAACAGAGAGAGAGAGTTGGGTTCTCTCCACTTCGTGAAGCTTGACCCAGTCAGGGTTCCTAGGTGGTGGTGGTAGCTGAGGGTCCGGAGTGCTGGAGACAGGCAGAGCCCCCAAGCACGATTAGTCAGGAGAAGATGAAGTCCCAATAAAACTGATGCAGATTTTGGATCCAGGCATCAGAACGCTTATTTGAGCATGGCTAGGGGTTTTTGTAGGGAAACAACAATGGTTCAAGGGAGAACGTTGGATTTGTTTATGGGTAAACTGATGGCTCAAGGGAGTATACCAAAGTTGTTTTGTTCAAGCTAGACAATAGGAACTCATCATTCTTGGCTATGGGTGGGGTTCCTTCAAGGGAGCTCACAATGCAGTTAGGCAGCTTCAGAATTTTGGTTACCAATAAAGGATTTATTACTAGAATTGGTCTGATAACTACTGAGCTAGGTGTGTGCAAGCATGGGTTCGTTAATATCTGGAGCAGAGATTCCCCCATCATGCAGCGCTTCCCTGCTTTTCTGGTCCCAGAGTTCAGTGAGGTTCTTGCATTGGAATCGCTGTTCTCCATTCTGTACACTAATGGAGATGTCTCCCTGGCCCATCTTCGATGCAAATGAGGTTAGGGGAGTTGCCTTAATCCTGTCAGCCTTGTCCAGAGGGGTTTAGGGGTGTGTCTCACTGCCTTTTCATTGCTTTTTGTAAGGCTTTCCTCTGATCAGTTTTGATTCAAGCGGAGGGTGGGTGATGTCCTTCCTGAGTCAGACAGGCTGGATACGGCACCCTGGTTCCCCAAGAACAGAGAACTGACAGATAACAACATGGAGATCGGCAAAAATAAAACACCAAGATCCAAGCAATTAGAATTAATTGGGAAGGAAGGTGTCAGTGACAAAGTTAGAGAAGGTTTGAAAAAAGATGCCAGGGAAAATGCTTCTAAGAAAGGCAATGAGGTTAGAAGGCCGGAGCTCTCTACAAAGAATCCATGGTGGAAGAAACATTGTGCTGGTGGGGTGTACATGAAGAGGTAAGGTGCAGGTCCACCTTGTCTCCCTTTTGGATGTTTCTTTTGTGTTCTTAATACGGATAACAGTTCAATGGCTTTTCCTACTCTTTGATGTAAAGCCTTCTTGAGGTGAATTAGATCTTCCATACAAGAGTTGTACTGATTTAGCTATATCAGTTTAGGAACAGATTTAGTTAAGTCAGTGCAAACTTATTGTGTGGACACACTTAAATTTGTTTTAACACGTCTATTCCTGCTGATTAGCTTCAGATATAGCATGTCCCAGTAGTAGTATCAAAAAACAGATCCAGCCCATTTAATGTATTTATGTGGTCTGCATGACATACAGATTCTGCAGAAGTGTAGATTCATTTTGCAAGCAGAGATCTGGATCTACAAAGGGTCTGTCTACACTGCAATTAAAAAGCCATGGCTGGCCCATGCCAGCTGATTTGGGCTCTCAGAGCTTAGGCTAAGGTACTGTTTAATTGCAGGGTAGACGTTCAGTCTTGGGCTGCAGCCCGAGCTCTGGGACCCTCCCGCCTCGCAGGGTCCTAGAGGTGGGGCCCCAGCCCAAGTCTAAACATCTACACTACAATTAGCCCCTTAGCCCAAGCCAGCTAGCACAGGCCAGCTGTGAGTGTCTAACTGCAGTGCAGACATACTCAAACGGACTTAGGTTCCTCCGGGGTTAGCATTAGAGCACCTAACTTCTAGGTATGTAGGGGTGGGGGGAGAGAGAGAAAGACAGAACCACACAAACCACCCTGAAACAATTGGGATTGACAAAGCCTGAGTTAGGCACCTCTCTCCCCATTCGTTGTATAGGCACCTAAGAATGGGATCCAGAAAAGCCAGCATGCTAGGCAGGGAGCCACCTAAGCTATCCAATAGCAGATGCTGATGAGGAGCATGTCATAGGGCCCCTCACTTTCACTCAGTGTGGTGCCTTACTCTGGGCTGGAGGGAAGCATCTAAATCTGTATCCACAACTGGGAATCCTGCTTCTGGAGTCAGGCTGCCTAAGGACCTAAGCAGTTCCTTGGGAGAATGAGTTAGGTCCCTGCCTCGCTCAACACAAAGCAGCTGGAGCAGGTGGTGATGCCCAAATGATAAACTTTTAGCTCACCAATTAGAGCCACGTTCCGTTCCCCCCTCTTTGCCAGTTGGGGAGAAGCATTTGAACAAGGGGTCTCCTACCTCTCAGGAGGGTGCTCTAACCAATGAGCTAGGAGATATTGCAATGTTGGGCTCACTCAGTATCTCCTGTCGAAGCTGTTTTACTTTGGATAAATGAAGTTATTGGAGCAGCACGAGTGGATCTTGCATCTCCCAACTAGGTGCTCTAACCACCGAGCAATAGAGTCACTCTGGGTATGTCTACACTGAAAAAACTCCACAGCTGTGAGTCTCAGAGTCCAGGTTAACTGACTTGGGCTCATGCTGTGGGGCTAAAAAAAATAGCAGCATAGACATTCCCACTTGGGCTGGAGCCTGGGCTCTGAAACCTAGCAAGGGGGTGGGTCTCAGAGCTCAGGCTCTAGCCTGAGCAGGAATATCTATGTTGTTATTTTTGGCCCCATAATGCAAGCCCAAGTCAGTTGACCTGGACTCTGAAACTCACTGCCATGGGGCGTCCCACCCCAGTGCAGATGTACCCTGACTGTCTCTGGCCCAATGACTATTTAAGTATTTATCCAAAGTGGAACAGGTCCAATGGAGAGTGAGGGAAACACCCCTCCTCTCCCTTTTCAGATATCCCATAGCTCAGTGGTTAAGGCACTCAGAGGTTGGAAACCCCTGTTCAAAAACTCCCCCCGCCAATCAGACAGATGGGGTGAGTTGAACTGGGCAAGTGATGCTGCTTTTCCACAATTTTAGCCCGTGCACTTCGGTGGAAGCACTCTATGTAGAAGGTCGAAACAGCAGACTGGACTTCTACATAGAGTGCTTCCGCCGACGTGAACGGGCTGAAATTGTGGAAAAGCAGCATCACTTGCCCCATAACCTCAGCCGTGCAGAACACAATGCCATCCACAGCCTCAGAAACAACTCTGACATCATAATCAAAAAGGCTGACAAAGGAGGTGCTGTCGTCATCATGAATAGGTCGGAATATGAACAAGAGGCTGCTCGGCAGCTCTCCAACACCACTTTCTACAAGCCATTACCCTCTGATCCCACTGAGAGTTACCAAAAGCAACTACAGCATTTGCTCAAGAAACTCCCTGAAAAAGCACAAGATCAAATCCGCACAGACACACCCCTGGAACCCCGACCTGGGATATTCTATCTACTACCCAAGATCCATAAACCTGGAAATCCTGGGCGCCCCATCATCTCAGGCATTGGCACCCTGACAGCAGAATTGTCTGGCTATGTAGACTCCCTCCTCAGGCCCTACGCTACCAGCACTCCCAGCTATCTTCGAGACACCACTGACTTCCTGAGGAAACTACAATCCATCGGTGATCTTCCTGATAACACCATCCTGGCCGCTATGGATGTAGAAGCCCTCTACACCAACATTCCACACAAAGACGGACTACAAGCCGTCAAGAACACTATCCCCGATAATGTCACGGCTAACCTGGTGGCTGAACTTTGTGACTTTGTCCTTACCCATAACTATTTTACATTTGCGGACAATGTATACCTTCAGATCAGCGGCACTGCTACGGGTACCCGCATGGCCCCACAGTATGCCAACATTTTTATGGCTGATTTAGAACAACGCTTCCTCAGCTCTCGTCCCCTAACGCCCCTACTCTACTTGCGCTATATTGATGACATCTTCTTCATCTGGACCCATGGAAAAGAAGCCCTTGAGGAATTCCACCATGATTTCAACAATTTCCATCCCACCATCAACCTCAGCCTGGACCAGTCCACAAAAGAGATCCACTTCCTGGACACTACAGTGCTAATAAACGATGGTCACATAAACACCACCCTATACCGGAAACCTACTGACCGCTATTCCTACCTACATGCTTCCAGCTTTCACCCTGACCACACCACACGATCCATTGTCTACAGCCAAGCTCTGCGATACAACCGCATTTGCTCCAACCCCTCAGACAGAGACAGACACCTACAAGATCTCTATCAAATATTCTTACAACTACAATACCCGCCTGCGGAAGTGAAGAAACAGATTGATAGAGCCAGAAGAGTTCCCAGAAGTCACCTACTACAGGACAGGCCTAACAAAGAAAATAACAGAACGCCACTAGCCGTCACCTTCAGCCCCCAACTAAAACCCCTCCAACGCATTATTAAGGATCTACAACCTATCCTGAAGGATGACCCAACACTCTCACAAATCTTGGGAGACAGGCCAGTCCTTGCCTACAGACAGCCCCCCAGCCTGAAGCAAATAGTCACCAGCAACCACATACCACACAACAGAACCACTAACCCAGGAACCTATCCTTGCAACAAAGCCCGTTGCCAACTGTGCCCACATATCTATTCAGGGGACACCATCACAGGGCCTAATAACATCAGCCACACTATCAGAGGCTCGTTCACCTGCACATCCACCAATGTGATATATATGCCATCATGTGCCAGCAATGCCCCTCTGCCATGTACATTGGTCAAACTGGACAGTCTCTACGTAAAAGAGTAAATGGACACAAATCAGATGTCAAGAATTATAACATTCATAAACCAGTCGGAGAACACTTCAATCTCTCTGGTCACGCGATTACAGACACGAAAGTCGCTATTTTACAACAAAAAAACTTCAAATCCAGACTCCAGCGAGAAACTGCTGAATTGGAATTCATTTGCAAATTGGATACAATTAACTTAGGCTTGAATAGAGACTGGGAGTGGCTTAGTCATTATGCAAGGTAGCCTATTTCCCCTTGTTTTTTCCTACCCCCCCAGATGTTCTTGTTAAACCCTGGATTTGTGCTGGAAATGGCCCACCTTGATTATCATACACAATGTAAGGAGAGTGGTCACTTTGGATAAGCTATTACCAGCAGGAGAGTGAGTTTGTGTGTGTGTGGCGGGGAGTGGGGGGGTGAGAAAACCTGGATTTGTGTTGGAAATGGCCCACCTTGATTATCATACACATTGTAAGGAGAGTGGTCACTTTAGATAAGCTATTACCAGCAGGAGAGTGAGTTTGTGGGGGGGGGGGGGTGAGAAAACCTGGATTTGTGCTGGAAATGGCCCAACTTGATTATCATACACATTGTAAGGAGAGTGATCATTTTAGATAAGCTATTACCAGCAGGAGAGTGGGGTGGGAGGAGGTATTTTTTCATGCTTTGTGTGTATATAATAAGATCTTCTACACTTTCCACAGTATGCATCCGATGAAGTGAGCTGTGGCTCACGAAAGCTTATGCTCAAATAAATTGGTTAGTCTCTAAGGTGCCACAAGTACTCCTTTTCTTTTTGGGATGAGAGAGTTATAAGATGACTTGTCACTTCCTAACCTGTAGATGGCCTCTGAGCACACCTACCAGATTGGGCCCTGCAGGCAAGACAGGCTCAGACTTTAAGGTCAGAAGGGACCATTGTGATCATCCAGTCTGACCTCCTGTATATTGCAGGCCACAGAACCTCACCCACCCACTCCTGAAATAGACCCCTAACCTCTGGCTGAGTTACTGAAGTCCTCAAAGCATGGTTTAAATAGGGTAGCCAGCCCTCCAGAATTGGCCTGGAGTGTCCAGGAGCTAAAGATCTATTTTTAATTAAAGATTATGTTATGAAATCTCCAGGAGTACAGCCAATCAAAATTGGCAACCCTAGGTTTAAAGACTTCAAGTTATAGAGAATTCCTCATTTATACTAGTTTAAACCTTCAAGTAATCTGTGCCTCATGCTGCAGAGGAAGGCAAAAAAAGAAAAACCCCAGGGTCTCTTGCCAATCTGACCTGGGGGAGAATTCCTTCCCAATCCCAAATATGGCGATCAGTTAGACCCTGAGCATTTGGGCAAGACCCACCAGGTAGATACCAGGCAAAGAATTCTCTGTAGTAACTCAGAGATCTCCCCATCTAGTGTCCCATCTCCAGCAGTTGATTTTTGCTACTGGCAGTCACTGATGCGTCACATGGATACATGAATGCCCATCTTCCTCCAGTTCATGGATTGTGCTGAGATTTAGGAAGGAGACAGACACTCCTCCCTCACTCTGCCTATGCTCAGTGGCAGAAACTTAGTAGGGTGACCAGATGAAATGGACAAAATATCGGGATACATGGGGGAAGCAAAGAAAAAAAAAAAAAAAAAGCGGCCAGAGCGGCCAAAGCCACAATATCGGGACAAATGGTGTCCTGACCCTGCATCGGTCGGGACGCGGGACAAAGAACTAAAAATCGGGACAGTCCCGATTTTATGAGGATGTCTGGTCACCCTAAAACATAGGCAAGTAGAGAACTTGTAAAGTGGAAATTAGGCACTGAGTGAGTTTAGGCAGTAGCCAAATGTGGGTTTTGTGGATTGTAGTGAAACCTTAAACTAGGGTTGCCAACTTTCTAATTCCAGAAAACCGAACACCCATGCCCTGCCCCTTGTCCCATCCCCGAGGCCCTGCCCACTCCATCCCCCCTCCCTCCATCGCTTGGTCACCCTACCTGCAGGAGACTTCCTGTGCCCATGGGCCCCTCGCCCAGGGGGCTGCAGTGCTGCTGTGCCCAGCATGAAGATTGGGTCCCAGAGTGAAGGGCTGGAGGCTGGCCGCCTGGCAATGAGGGGGCTCTGCTCTGCCTGGGCCTTGGGCCACTGGCTGAGTTTTATTGACTGGTTTTATTGCTTTTTCATTTTCTCTCTCCGATTATTATGGTGCCTGGGAGGACTCCACTCTTCCAGGGGATGCCTAAATCACCCTGTTGGGAAGGGAGGAGTGCGGACTGCAGGGGAAAAGACGGGGGTGGGGTTGGGGGAGGAGAAAGGATGGAGAGGGAAAGAGGCCAAGGACGAGAGCAGGGTGAGGGTGAGAGGAGGCAGTAAAGGAGAGAGGAGAGGTATGTTGGGTGGATAGGGATGTAGGGGGAGGCAGAAGGCTACAGGTGCATATGGACATAATGGGAGTGCAGCAGTGTATGGAGGTGAATGGGGTGCAGGGCTCTGGGGGGTGAGGGACATGGGGGTGGTGGCTCTGGGAGGTGGAGAGGATGGGTGGGAGAGCCCTGTAAGGGGTACAGGGCTGGGGTGGTTAGGTGTGGGGGGCAGGGCAGGATGGGACGAGGGAGGGATGCAGTGAGGGGGATGGGGGTATCCAGAGTCTGGGGCTGCTGGGACCAGTGGCTGACTCAGGAGGACTGTCCTGGGCCAGGGGGGCGGTGCTGCTGGGGTGGAGGTGGTGCTGGGGCAGTGCTGCTGGGCTGGGCCCGCCCCCGACTCCCTGAGGTGGCCAGGCTGGGCACTGTGTTTGTCTCGTTCTCATCCACTCCCCTCCAGCAGCCCCATTCCCAGCACTTGGAGACGGGGATACATACTTTGAACTCCTGGGTGCCGGCAACAGGGTGACAGACCGCAGTTTGCCACAGGGCATACGCCGCAGCTTGAGCCCAGCCACAGGAGGAGCGCGAGGAGAAGAGGGACTGCAGCAGCGGGAGAGGCGCACACCATGACCCCTCAACAGCTGCCTGCCTGAGCATTCGCGAGTCACGCTACTTCGTCCCCTGCCCTGACCCGGCCAATGGGAGCTGCACTTGCAGTCGGGGGGTGGGGCAGCATGCGGACCCCCCTGGCCATCCCTAAGCCTAGGAGCCGGACATGCCGGCTGCTTCCTGGGAGCCATGTGGCACGGAGCAGGGAGCCTTCCAGTCCCGCTGCGCAGTGCTGCTGACCGGAGCTGCCAGGATCCCTTTTCGACCAGGTGTTCCGGTCAAAAATCGATATCTGGTCACCCTACCTTAAACTGAGACTTAGGTACCTAAATCCCTTTGTAGATGTGGGCCCAATATGAACAGATCAATTAACTAATGTAGTGGTGTCTTCCTGAGGCTGAAGACAGCCTGAACCCATAGCTGTGAGAATTGTGAGCTCCTTTGTGCCCTGTTAGGAGGATAGTGGGACTTACTCTAAAGGCCAACAACAACACATTGTCATATTAGCTATTTCATTGCTGATTTTAGTAAGTGGCTGGGGGGAGGCGCGGAAGGAGCAAATGCCACCAGGGTTGGACACAAATAAAGTTATACTAACTTGTGGAGCTGCAAACACCCAGGAAAACAGAAAAATCTAGAGTACAAGGAATTAGGAGAAAAACAGGTAAGAATGGAAGAGATATTTGGAAAAAATGCAAGCCAACATTCTGAAGGGGATCCCAAGACATAATGGAAAGGAGAAACCCAGGAAGCAGTAATGCTCAAAGGCCTAGGGCCAATAATGGATAGCAAAGAGAAAAGAGGCAATATTTCCTCTATATGGCTCCCATGCAGTCACATCTGGGATATTGTAGGTTGTTCGGGTAGCTGTAGAAGTGAAGGTGCAGTTCAGAAGTGAGAGGCTGGAGGGAACGAGAGTTATTACTGGCGACACTGGAGCACCACCTCTAGTTAAGGTTGACTGACATTTTCCATTTAAGGCCTGGTTTTCAATTGCTCATAACTTTGCTTATGACCATTTGAGCTTAGGTTTCAACATGCTAGTGGTGTACCTTAGGCTGAATTTTTCTGGAAATATATGTATAGCGTGGCTAAGCAATTATGGCTAGGAGAGAAACAGGTCTACAACTATTTATAAGTTGCAAATACCAAGGAAGAATAGGAATTTAGTATGGTGCACTAAGAAATAAAATCGAAAAAAAGAAAGGGAACATCAGGCTACATTTGGGAGGCTTCTCAACAGTCTGTTCTGTTAGGGTGTGGAATTCTACCAACGGAAATGCTGCAAGATCCACTGCATGCAAAAGCTAAAATTATGGACCAATTACAGGAAACAATCCTGCATTAACAGGGAAATGGGCTGTATGTTCTACATCTCTTGCTTCTGATTGTACCTGCTAGATTAGGTCCACAGTGGTTTTCAAGGTTCATTGCACCACGACCCCCTTCTGACAATAAAAACTACTATATGCCTCTTCCCACCCCCTGCGTAGGGCTGAAGCAAGGAGGGAAAGAGCTGAATCCCTTGGGCTTTGGCTTCAGCTCCAGGTGGCAGGGCTTGGGGTTTCACTTCAGCCCCAGGTTCCAGTGAGATTAACACCAGCTCTAGTGACCCCAAGAAAATGGGGTCTTGACCCACAGTTTGAGAACCACTGGATTAGGAGACTAATGAAGACATTTCCAGCCTGTAAGAATTTACAGCAGAAATTTAGTATTATAAACTTCAGATCAGCCCCCTAAATTACATAGGCATTTGCAGATGTAACTGTAGTTAGTGATTATTCACTAACATGTCCACTAAGCTTCCAGTTCCAGAAATAACCTTTACAACAAGCTAAAGATACACAAATAGCATGAACCCAAATGACAATTAGCAATTCCAGTTTACTGCAATAGTGCACGCATCCGATGAAGTGAGCTCTAGCTCACGAAAGCTTATGCTCAAATAAATTTGTTAGTCTCTAAGGTGCCACAAGTACTCCTTTTCTTTTTGCGGATACAGACTAACACGGCTGCTACTCTGAAACCTGCAATAGTCAAGATACACACAAGAGGGAGCTCTGACCTGAAAAAATGTAATAAAACTTTTGCAGTTCTAAGTCTGTCTCGCCCATCCAAGGCATATATTAGCATGAACTCACACAGCAAAGTGATCAAAGACAAAAAACCCACCATCCATCTCACCCATGGGTGAATACATTTCACAAAGCGATCACTCCATATCTGACCTTTCAGTCCTCATTGTCAAAGGAAACCTGCACAACCCCTTCAAGAGACAAGCCTGCGAGCTTAAATTCATAACATTGCTAGACCCTAAAAGTCATGGTGTTACTGAAGACACTGAATTTAAATAAATTTGTTAGTCTCTAAGGTGCCACAAGTACTCCTTTTCTTTTTGTGGATACAGACCAACATGGCTGCTACTCTGAACCCTACAACAAATCTGTAAGCCACTCACCCCCCTTTTTTGTCCTATGAGGTGTTAACTGGCCACTTCCCCTGCAATGGTCTATTACAATATGTTAAACAATCTGTTTCACCTTGTACTTAACTGTCACACTGAGTACCTTTCCCAGACTTGAAAGAAATCTCTCTGTAAGCTCAAAGGCTTGTCTCTTTCACCAGTAGAAGTTGGTCCAATGTTACCTCACCCACTTTGTCTCAAGAAAATAAATTGAAGACGTTAGAAGTTGACAAGAGATAAAACAAGCACTTTGGCCTACATTTTCAGAAGGGATTAATGATTTTAAGAGCTCAACTTCAGACACCTTAAAGGGCCAGGGAGGAAATCCACTCTCCACTCGAGAGAATGAGAAGATTCCTACTGAGATCAGGATTTCACCCTAAGGGTATGTCTACATTGCAATTACACACCTCTGGCTGGTCCATGTCAGCTGATCCAGGGTTGGGCTAAGGACCTGTTTAATTGCAGTGTAGATGGGCTCTGGCTGCAGCCTGAACTCTGGAAACCTCCCACCTCACAGGGTCCTAGAACCCATCTCCAGCCCAAGCCCCAAATGGCTATATACTGCTATTAAACAGCTCGGTGAGCCTGAGTCAGCTGGCACAGGGCAGCCACAGGTTTTTAATTGCAGTGTAGACATGCCCTAAGCATAAGGCACTTTCTGAAAATCAGGTCTCAGGTGTCAAGTTGGGACCCCAAGATTATTAGGTGCTTTTGAAAATCTTGGCCTGATAAAATATATGATTTTGAAGATTTAATGGTGTCACCACAATAGCTACTCAGATTAACAGTTCCTGGCAGGACCTCAGCCAATAGGAGCAGAGATCATGGAGAGGGCAGCTTAAACACAGCCAGGTTACCCAGAACTGTGCAGAAGAGAGCCTAGGTGGGTGCTAGGATGTGAACTCAAAAACAGACTGCTGGGAGAGGCCACCCAGAAATTCAGCCCCCAGGAGCTGAGAAAAGCAGCTGCCACAGGCACCTTTAGACACTGACAACATTCTGTCCAACTGTTTAATAGTTTTCACTCTTAGTATTTTCCCCCATCACTACTTGGCAGTTTGCTCACACTCCATTCCATCCCCTCCCTCAATATCTTCATCTCAAGCTCATTTCCCCTGTCCATTCCATTTTCTCTTTTCCCCATCCCACTTACCCCCACTGTCCTTCTTTGTCTCTTTTATCTATTTTATTCCCAGCAAAGCTTCCTCCCATCATGTATCCCTCCACTCCCCCCACCCCCCAAAAGAAAAATAATGACATTACTGTGACATTTGCTGCCCACCATATTGTTCAAAAAGCTTGTGTTAGTTACATCCCTTTCCTCTGTCTGTCTTGTTTATTGAGGCCTTGTCTACACCACAAAGTTAAGTTGCCTTGCATCAGCCTATGTTGACCTAACTGTGCATGAGTCTATTTAAATTTGTCTCCCACCATTGTAAGTGCCCCATTGTGCTGACATACTAATACTACCTCCCCAAGTGGTGCAGTTTCATAGTCAAGGTACTTCGACCACTGCGGCACAAATGTAGACACTGTGTTAGGGTTGACATAACTAACTGTCCTCCAGCAGCTGTTCCACCATGCCCTGCTCTGATTGCTCTGGTCACCATTGTGAACTCCACTGCCCAGGGGTCACAGAGACTTGGAAGCCCAACCAACCCCCAACCCAAATGTCCCATGAATGTTTGAAATTCCTTTTCCTGATTGTCCAGCTTGGTGAGCACAATTGTCCAGCTGACCATGCCAGCTACACACTCCAGACATGCTCCTGCCTGGGGTAGACACAAGATACTGGATCTCCTGGGTCTGTGGGGAAAAAAGGCGGTGCAAGCATAGCTCTGAATCAGCTGTAGAAACATCAACATCTGCAAGCAGATTGCTCAGGGAATGCAGGAGAAGGGCTAGGACAGGGACCAGCAGCAGTGCCTCATGAAAGCCAAGGAGCTGCATCAGGCATATTGGAAGGCCAACAACTGATCCAGTGCCAAGCTGCAGACCTACCACTTTTACTAAGAGCTTCATGCCATCCTCAGCGGAGACCCCACCATCCCCGAAAGCACCATGGATACCTCTGAGGAGCTTGAATCAGAAGCCCCCGTCGTGAACACCAAGTAGGAGGAAGTGGTGGACGAGGAAGGAGGAGGATATAGGGGACAGGCAATGACAAGATCTAGCTTCGCAGTGAACCAGGACCTTTTTTTGACTCCACCACAGTCCAGCCACTTGAGCCCAATGCAAGAGAAGGAACCTCAGGTAAGCATGTAGATAAATTTGTCTCCCACAAGGTTGTCCCCCTGCAAAGTAGCAGGACAGAATCTTGACTTTTAAATTAATTTACTTGTGCTAGAAGAGGCAGTGGTACAACCAAGAGAGGTAGAGCCGCTATCTGCTTTTCATTCCCCTCTAGAGTTAGGGAGGAGGTGCCATGTGGAGCAGTTTGCTTATGTACACAAGAAGGTCCCTTGAATCTGCCTGAGATCAATGAAACTTCCATGGAGGTACTCTGCAATCCTCTGCCAAAGGTTTCTAGGGAGGGCAGCCTTATTTCTTCCACCGCAGTAAGATGCTTTCCCACGCCACTCAGCGATAACTTCAGTAGGCACCATTGCAGCACACAGGCTAGCAGCATATGGGCCTGGGTGGCTTCGGGATACCAGCAGCCTTGGGCTCAAAGGCAGTGTTCTCTCTGCTTTTGTTCCCCTCATAATACCATAAGAACGGCCATACTGGGTCAGACCAAAATCCATCTAGCCCAGTATCCTGTCTTCCAACAGTGGCCAATACCAGGTGCCCCAAAGGGAATGAACAGAACAGGTGATCATCAAGTGATCCATCCCGTTGCCCATTCCCAGTTTCTGGCAAACAGAGGCTAGGGACACCATCCCTGTCCAGGCTGGCTAATAGCCACGATGGACCTATCCTCCATGAATTTATCTAGTTCTTTTTTGAACCCTGTTATAGTCTTGTCCTTCACAACATACTCTGGCAAGGAGTTCCACAGGTTGACTGTGTGTTGTGTGACAAAACACTTCCTTTTGTTTGTTTTAAATCTATTGCCTATTGATTTCATTTGGTGACCCCTAGTTCTTGTGTTATGAGAAGGAGTAAATAACACTTCCTTATTTACTTTCTCCACACCTGTCATGATTTTATAAACTTCAATCATATCCCCCCTTTAGTCGGCTCTTTTCCAAGTTGAAAAGTCCCAGTCTTATTAATATCTCCTCATATGGCTGCTGTTCCATACCCCTAATAATTTTTGTTGCCCTTTTCTGAACCTTTTTCCAATTCCAAAATATCTTTTTTGAGATGGGGCGACCACATCTGCACGCAGTATTCAAGATGTGGGCGTACCATGGATTTATGTAGAGGCAATATGATATTTTCTGTCTTATTATCTATCCCTTTCTTAATGATTCCCAACATTCTGTTCACTTTGACTGCCACTGCACATTGAGTGGATGTTTTCAGGGAACTATCCACAATGACTCCAAGATCTCTTTCTTGAGTGGTAACAGCTAATTTAGACCCCATCATTGTATATGTATAGTTGGGATTATGTTTTCCAATGTGCATTACTTTGCATTGATCAACATTAAATTTCATCTGCCATTTTGTTGCCCAGTCACCCTGTTTTGAGAGATTCTTTTGTAGCTCTTCGCAGTCTGCCTGGGACTTAACTATCTTGAGTAGTTTTGTATAATCTGAAAATGTTTATCCCTTTTTCCAGATCATTTATGAATATGTTGAATAGGACTGGGCCCAGTACAGACCCCTGAAAGACACCACTATTTACCTCTCTCCACTCTGAAAACAGGAATGAGAGATCAACTAAAATCACCACCACCTATGGAAAGTGATGGCAGTATTCAATGCCATTGTCCTATATACTAGAAGCATGCAACTAAGGAGTTCCCTCCTCATTTCTCCTACCCCCCACCCTGGCGGGTCATACTCAGCGTGGCTGGTGCAGTGATTAGTGTTGCACACAAGCAGGCACAAGCAGAATTAAGAACATAGTGGCTAAAAATTCAGGAGAGCGAGTTCAGCATCTTGAGTTTCCAAATTCTATTCTATTTCCAAAGACTTCACAATACCGAAGAAAAGAAGATGGCCTTGTTGTGGTTACCCCGGAATTGTTGTAGGTGCACTATCTATAAGAGATGAGGTTGACCTGTAACACCAGCTATAAACCCTCCTGAGTTCTGGCAAAGTCCAAATCCGGATCCAAATCTTGCTGTGAGCTCACATCCACCTCTCCTATTTGTGCCTTTCGGTTTAACACACTATTGTAGCTCTTCTGCAGCAAAATAGGAATATTCAAAGACTGGGTTTCTTCCTTTCAATCGGCGTGGGAAGGGGAGATGGGAAAGCGAGCTGCATATGGAAAATTACAATGAGAACAAAAGCCTGTCCAAATTATGCAATAAGGGATCATTATGCTACAAAATTGCTCTTCAAATGCGGTTGTCAATGGAAGATATTAAGATTTCAAGTTATTTTCCTGATGAGGACTTAAAAACCTTTTTTATGCAGGAAATTAATCTTAAAACTGACTACATAATGAGCATCCTTTGGTTCTTAGAAAAAAATCAAAAAGCTTGAGTAGTCCCAAAGCATATGAGTGTAATATATAAGGCTTTTGTTTCATGGCAGATTAATGATTTTATAGGCCATTGCCACATTAGGACTTGTAATCATATTGGAAACTTGATAACCGGACAACAGTTATGCTCTTTTTGTGCTAAAACCACTGCCTATTATTCTGGTGAGTATTGTCTCATTGTTTCCTGGTACTCCCCCATCCGTCTCCAGCTGAACTGGAGCAGAAATAGGTCGAGAGCCACTGTAAACTTTTAGTTGTAGGAGGGCTAGAGGAAACAAAATGAGCAGGTGAATGGTCATGGTGCTGCTACGGCCGCTCAGGCTCACCCCATGCAGGAAGACATACATGCAATCAGTGGTTTGCTAACTGATGCACGGGTCTAGAGTCAAGTGTCCCCTTATCTACCTATGTTCTATATGGCACCCCTCTTTGTAGTATCTGAGCGTTTCTCAACATTTTGAATTTACATACAAGCTCATTTCTCTCTCACTATTCCCTACAATCAGCAAGGGCTGAGCTTTGCGTTTTTGGTGCTCTCGTGAGCAGTGCACGGGACTGGGAGCCCTGGGTTCTATTCCTAGGTCTGCCATTGTCCTGCTATGTGACTTTGGGCAAGTAATTTAATCTCCCCAGGATTAGAAGACACCGTCTTTATTAAAGTGGTTTGAGATCTATAGATGATTATTTTATAGTTCACTGTGATTCCATATCCCTCCACCTAGGGGCAGCAGGGACAGGGCGCCGCTAGCGAGGAGCCGCCCAAGGTGAGCGCCGCCTGGATCCAGGACCCTGAATCCCCTTCTGTGCCCCAATGCCTTGCCCTGAGCCCCCTCCCGCACCCAAACTCTCTCCCAGAGCCCATGCCCCACATCCCCTCCTGTACCCCAACCCCCACTCCACACCCAAATTCACTCCCTCTTAGTTAACTGGAATTTTTTTACTTACCGGCACCCTCCATTCCCCCAACATGCCAGATAAAAAAGCTTTTACTGTACTTCACTTCACATTAGAAGGGTAGCATGATTTTAGCTGAATATAATAGGACACATTTATAGTTTGTATTACAGTAATTATTTAATATCATTACAAATAGTAGAAGGGTCCCATTGGGCTAGATGCTGAATATACATATAGTAAGAGGTGGTCCCTGTCTTGAAGATCCTACAGCGTAAGACCCCAAGTCTTCAAATTCTTGTGCACATGATTAATTTTACTACTGTGAATTATTTTATTGACATCAGTGGGAGTACTCAAGGCAGTAAAGTTAAGCACATGTTTAAGTGTTTATTGGATTGAGGCTTTAATAAGCTGTTTATCTGGTAGTATAAACCTTTTTCAATTATTTTAAAAGGAAATTCCCATTGAGAAGTAACAATTTATTTTGAAGCCATCTAAGGCAGACAAGAGAAGACAGCAATTCATAACAGAAAAATCAAATACTTTTTTTGAGATGGCTTCTTTTGGGGTAAATAAAAGTCTATGGTTATACTGATGAATTTCCCACTTTGACCTTATCATCTGCTATTTTTTTGATGCTGCTTTTCGTATTTGAAATCTCTATCCATCACCATTCTTGAAATTTCTGTAGTGGACTCACTCCTAGAGCATTGCTCTTTATAAATGGGGTCTAATTTGTCATTTGGCTTTAACACACTAGTAATTTGTTCCTCAAAACAGCACATGGCATTTCCCTTCATGCTTCCTTAGGAAAGGCCAATTTTTTTCTATTTCTCGCTCTCATGTTTGTCCATCAGTTATGATCAGATCCAAGTAAGAATATATCTGTGGAGAATTACCTGCCTTCCACTTGATGGCTGATGATACATTGTTTCCTAGAGGCTCAAGCTGGTTCTTCTTATTTGTTGTGACATGTCTTCACCAAAAGGTTGTCAAAGTGAAAGTTCTACACATCATTCTAGGCTTCCCACTCTACATCAAATTTTAATCAACTCTTAATTGTCACAGTGTCTTGTGAAGCTTGAGTCTACCACGAAAATGTCTTCCTGTCCTTTGCTCCTTAAAAAAACAAGGGGTAAAGGAATAAATCCAGATAAATAAAGGCTGTTCTATACAATTGTAATTTGTATGGCAGTTTAGACAAAGACATGAAGAGGAGCCATTTCTAGTAGAAACAGAGGGTGATTGTGGTTTGTCCAAACCCAAATGGGAAGTCTCTCTAGAGTCAGGAACAGAAGTATGGTCTCATCAGTCCAGTACTGTGCCTTAACCACACGACAATCCTTCCTCTTTGTGGGCTAGATAGGTTTTATTTTAACCTAATCAAGTTTTCCTGTAGAGGGCCGAAATCCCACCATCTGTAAACAGGCAAAAACTCCCCTTTTGTCTGCCATACAGACAAAAATTGGGAGCCTGGCTGAGCTAAGTAAAACCAGTGTGTACTGATTCTATCCATTTGGTTCAACCTTTGACAAATTTATAGGCTTTCAAGACATTTGAATATAGCATGATGCATACATGCTTTTGTAGAAGAGTTCTTCCTAAACAGGTACCATATTTTATTAAATTCTTCAGCTGCTTTATGAGATATTTTCAGCTAGCTCCAGAGCTACAGAACTATCCATTGACTGCATCAAAATATCTGTTTAAAAACCTGCAAAGATCAAACCTTAGCTATGTTAGCTGCAGAAAAACCACCACTCTTAAAGCTGACTTCCTGCTTGAAAAACCAGAAGCTAATTGCAGAACAAACACTAGTTGCTAACAGTTTCTACTACTGGTAGCAGTTACTGAGATCAAGCATATCTGATGCAGAGAACTTCACAAGCCTCTTCTGCACATTCTCTGAAGAAGTCATTCTGAAATTGCCCCGTATCTGCTGCAATGGAGTGTCACACTCCAGCATAAATTAAACCAAGTTCAAGCGTTTGGTGTAAAGATTTTTCAATGTCAGCGGCTCCAGGGTTTACACACTCCAGAAAGCAAAGAGCACATGCTTATGTAGAGACTGGGCAGTTGCCTCTTTCCAATTAAATGTCATCCTTGCCAAGTCAGTTCCCACCTGCTGTTTATTTGAAAAATAGAAATTATGGTCTTCCTTCTCACTCTCTCCAGCTCAGTTTTCAAAAGAGGGGAAAGTGCTCAGCCCAAATAGAAAGATGCACACAAGGCTTAATGTATTAATGTCTACAGGATAAGGGCCCTACTTTGTCATTATCAATATTTTTTCTCCTTTTTTCAATTAAAATAAGCTCATCTGCTAAACAACCTCTATGAAAAAGAAACATTCAACTTAAAACTGCACTTCTGTCTCAATACCTTTAACCTATCACTGACAGACATTAGCGTGTAAAGTGTCTCACTATATTTTTCAGTTTGTTTACTTTATGTATTCAACAGCACTTTGTGTATGTTGGTTGCAGAGTTTTCCATTTTTAGTCAGTAAGTTTCTACTGTTTAGGTGGGTCTTTCACATACCATAGGGAAGAAATTAACATTTAAAAAAATAAATTGGAAAATGTGATGTACAAAAATACAAAGAAATTGCAGAAGTTGGTCCAATAAAAGACATTACTTCACCACATTGTCTCTCTAATATCCTGGGACCAATACGGCTACAACTACGCTGCATACAGGGAGACTCAAGGGCAGTTGTAGTATCTGATACTACTTTTAATTAATTTTTGGACATTAACGAGATATCAAGTTGATTGGCTGCCTTTACTAAAGATAAATGTTTACTCTGCCTTTGGTCATGTGAGCTTGAAGTGAATTCATGCCAAAGTTTCTTTGCTAAAACCCAAATGTACAAAACAAATGAAAGGAAATTAAATTCCCATTTTATCAGTGGGAACTCCATTGAAATTTGATCACAGGGTTGAGTCATTTTGCATCCGGGTATTGGCTGTCTCCATGAAGGTTTATCTTTCTTGTTCCCTAATTGGAAATGTGCCCCTGGGACTAGGGTGCAGAAGGGAATGGAACTTCTACCCTCTGCCCCGCCCCCAGGCAGATCCAGCACAATGCTTCTCTGGAACCGTGGGAGGTTTGGAGCTCTCCCACGCTGCTGGTTATGACAGTGTAAAGGGGCTAAACTGTACGTGAGAATCAGGCCCATCGTTTAAAACTTTTTTTTTTAAACTGTGGAAATATGTATCCTGTCACTTTTGCTGTTCAAGATTAGACAATGCCACTTATTGTTTTCTGAGCACAAAAGGTATCTTACGGAGGCTGATTCTGTTTAATTCAGGTCACATCCAATAAGTTAACAAGGCAAGAGCTGTTGTTCTGTAAGTGCTTTGCAAGGCTGGCTGCTTTTATGGATTTTTTTAAAGTTAAAATTTAATCTTCCTTCACTGATATGGTGAGATTCAAGCATTATTAGCATGTTTCTTTGGGTAAGCTCTGAGCTGTTAGTCCTCAGGCTAACATATTGAGCAACCTTAAAAAAAATAAATCCAAAACCAAACATCATAATTTTGAAAGTTTATTAGGAAGTCAGTCTTCAAAGGAGTTGTTTCCATTTTGGATTGATTCTTAATTACAGAATATCTCTACAGCAATAATATGGATAATGAAGAAGTAATAAGGTGCATAATTAAAGAGGGGAGATGATGTAGCATTATATAGGGCATAGTATAGGGCCAATTTTTTAAAGCAGTCTCCAATCATACGCCAGTTTTGCTGGCATAACTAATTGCTGCTGTGAGTACTAGCCTTTAGATGTTTAAGTACCTGATTTACAAGCACAATGGGGTATACATCTAAATAACAGCATTTGTGCTCACACTAAGGGCATGTCTACACGTACTGTGCTGCAGCAGCAGAGCTGTACCAGTACAGAGCGCTATGCACACTAGCACTTCTGCAGGCGTATCTGATGTTGCTCACGGGGTGGAATACTCATATCCCTGAGCCACATAAGTTTTGCTGACATAAGTGGTAGTGTAAACATGACCTTAGTTACAGTTTCAACTAACTATAGGCACAAATTTGCCCTGGTTTAAAAATCAGGCCCTAGTATGGGTGGGTTAAGAACACAATCAAATAGCAACAGATAAGTCTGCTACAGATTCCACATCAAAAACCACATATAGCTATGCTTTTTCTCAGCTGGGATTTCAAAAGAATTTAAGGGAGTTAAGCACCCAATGGGCCCCTTCTTTTGAAAATCCTACCCTGTATAATTACACTGAAGATAGTTTTCCTTAACCAAAACACCTCCAAAAAAAGGGCTTGCAAGTTAGAGCGCATTAAAGCAGCCCTGGGCGCCCTAACTCCTGAGGTGTCCACACTGGCAAGGCACTTAGAGCGCCTGGACTCTGCAGCTGGAGTGCTCCTGGTAATCTACCTCCATGAGAAGCATAACGCTTGCTGCGCCCCGGCTGAAATGCCCGGGCGTCAGTGTGGATGACGTGTTGCATTACTGCACTGTGATTGGCCTCCGGAAACATCCCATAATGCCCTGAAGTCAAGTGGCCACTCTGATCATTGTTTTGAACTCGGCTGCAGGCATGCAGATATCACCTTTCAAAGCTCCGTTTCTGACAGCCGGCATGCTTATCTGCTCTGGGACAAAGCAAGCCATTACTGTGGAATGCTGCTGTTGTGAGTGTGTGTGAGAGGGGAGGGGAGGGTCTGCTGCTGTCTGAACTTACAAGACAGCATGCTGACACACTCTCAGCACCCCAAAAACCCACTCTCTCCCCCTACATACACACAACACACTCCCTGTCACACTCCACCCCCCCCCCCACTTTGAAAAGCACGTTGCAGCCACTTGAACACTAAGATAGCTACCACAATGCACTGCTCTTTGTGGCGTTGCAAGAGCTGCTAATGTGGCCACACCACTGTGCTTGCAGCTGACAGTGTAAACACACGGCAGCGTTTTCCCTGCTGCGGTCTCCGAAGGCTGGTTTAACTCCCAGCTCTCTACATCTGCAAGTGTAGCCAAGCCCTGAGGCTTATTATATTTAACTACTGTAAGCCTTTCTCATCAGCTTATAAATATTCTAATGGATATAAGAGTCTGGGCCTAAACTAGCTGTCATGGCTCTCAGCTTGCTAAGGCTCCAAAATACGACACTAGCCTTCATAATACACGAATGACACACAGCGGGAGAGGAAGCTTGAAATGATGTCTTTTACTTCTTTTATCATGGATAAAATTATGCATCACCTCCTTTACAAGATTCAGCATTTCTAATTCAATAATTTAGTGATGAGCCTGAAATAAATCCAGAGTCCAAACAACTCTGCACTTTGGGGGATTTTAGGTCTGGATTCAGTTTGGGACTCCGATCCAAATTTTGCAGCTTGGGCCCACTTTTAATAAATGTCAGTGATTAAAAGCATGACGACATCTTGGTTGTGTGGGAAGTTGGTAAATCTGATCATAAAGTGAACAATGTTTGTACATTCTAAACTAGGCTCCATTGAGAAGTATGCTACTTAGCAGTGACCTCAAGGAAAAGGATCTGTATAGAATTACCTTAATATGCAGTGATCTGACATTCCAGTGTAAACTGACCTGATATGCCTATTACTGTACTAAGGATTGAGAGAAAGATCTTTTATTTCACTCTTGACACTTTTATACCAGCCATTGTTTGTACTTAATTAATATGTTCTCTATTAAGGTATTCTTTTGAAGCCACAGTTCGAGGTTACTGTGTTCTTGCTCAAAGTGCATTAAAATAATACCTTTAATATGCATTCTTTGTCTGCCTAAAACAACATGACATTACTTGGATGCAGTATAAGAATAGTGAATATTATCTTTTCATTAAGAATTAGTAGCAGATTCTGAAGTAGAAATAAATGCTACTGCCTTGGCAACTGTTTACCAGCAACTCTTACAAACAGCAATTTTAGAGAAGAAGATTATAAAATACAGCAAAAGCAAACCTAAGATTTAGTGAATTAGTAAATACTGTTTCAGAGTAGCAGCCGTGTTAGTCTGTATTCGCAAAAAGAAAAGGAATGCATCCGATGAAGTGAGCTGTAGCTCACGAAAGCTTATGCTCAAATAAATTGGTTAGTCTCTAAGGTGCCACAAGTACTCCTCTTTTTTTTAGTAAATACTGTGTAATATTCTCTTTGGCAGTCCTCGGTGTTTTTTACAAAGCCCTGAGAATCCCCTCTTTAATTCTTCCCACTTCAGTTCTAACACACTTGATGTCCAATGTGTCAAGTTACTATCTGTTCTGTATTACTTCAGTGCCTGAGGACATTGTGCTTTGTTTGGGTCACTGTTGAGTGAGAGAAGCCCAGATCCACAAAGTCCCAGATTTTGGCACCACTGTGATGCACAAAATCCCTGCTCAGCTGGTGCTGTCCTTGGAGATGCCTAAACTCGTTAGGCGTCTAATTTTTTCCTGTAAAAGTCTCCTAGGTGCCTACGTTTCTGCCTCTGGGCATGTGCACGGCTGCCTCAGGCAGGCATCCAGATGCCTATTTCCCCTTTAACACCAGCCTGATCCTGAAACCAGGTGGAGAAGATAGCCATTGCCCTGCCTGTGTTGCCTGCAGGGCCCCATCTAGAACACGCCTAACCACACACGCAATGGACTGGGAGAAAGGCGGCCTCCCTTATAGCCTTTAGCCCAGTGGTTAGGGTACTCACCCAGGATTGGGACAACCTAGTTCAACTCCCCCTTCTGCCTGATGAGGAAAAGAGATTTGAACAGGGATATCCTACTGCTCAGGTGAGTGTCCTAGCTGCTGGACTATGGGATATTCTGATGTCGGGCTCAATTTCTTCTGTTGAATCTGATTCACTTTGTATAGAGTTAAATAAATAAATATGCATTGGGCCAAAGAGAGAGAGAGAGAGACTTGAGAGGTGGGGGACCTCAGTTCACATTCCCTCTCATGAGGCAGAAGGGAGAATTAAACCAGGGTGTCCTACACACCAGGTGAGTGTTTTAACTACTGGGCTAAAAATTATAAAGGAGACCTCCACCTCCACCTCCTCTTCCCATCTTGCATGGAGTTAGGTGTGCACCGCTGCTGCTTTTGCAAGAAATGGTTTAGGTGCCTGATTCCGGGAGAGGGGTTCCCAGCTGTGGATTGCAAGAAGAGACAGGTGCCTCCTTCCAGCCTGAATTTAGGTGCCAAACTTACACCTACCCCCCTCATTGGTGTTAGTCATTGGCTAGCTTAGGCTAGGTTGACCAGATAGCAAGTGTGAAAAATCAGGACAAGAGGTGGGGGGTAATAGGTGCCTATACAAGACAAAGCCCCAAATATGGGGACTGTCCCTATAAAATCAGGACATCTGGTCACCCTAGCTTAGGCAGCTCCCCATCTGGCAAGCTGGCTTTCATGGATTCCATTCTCAGGCATCTCTCTCCCCATGCATCACATAGGGAGCATAGCCTTAACCCAGGGTTTGTGAATTCCACTGTTTGCCTAGCCACCTAAAAGTTAGACATTACTACACTCAGCGTTGCCACTTAAAAGGGGCTGATTTTCAGAGGGTGGGTTCTCAGCACTTTCTCAAAATCAGATCTCCTTGTGGATCTGGGACAGGGCCCCTTCTTTACTCTAAGACAGAGAAGCTCAGCTACTCTGGTGATTAACACCACTGTAAGACCCTGGAGCTTGATATACCATCTCAGATCATCTCCGGAAATAATTTATTTCAAATTACTATTCTGTAACTCACATTCTTCTTCTGCAAAATGCTCTAGGGGCATATGGTACAGATCACATCTTGAAAAATAAGTTAAATACCTGGATGCACTGTAATTTAGACTTTCACTAAAAGGGCTTATTTTTTCTCATGTTCAATCTTCTTGAGAGGGTTAATGTAAATCAAATGAGAAGGGGGAGCACACTAATTCAGATTGTTGTGTGGTCACCATCTGGTGCAGTGACCTTGCATTATCATTTGTAATGGGACAGGTGGTTGTAGGCCCTCTGCTCATAGCCCAGTTCTGCACTCACATTATTGTTTAACCGGTCTCTGAAGTGTATAAGTAAGTAGGCAATAAACCACCTATTTCCCATAATTAGTATACCCCAATTTCACTCACTTAAATGGACAAACCAACTTTTACGGTAAAGATTTATGTTAGATTGGTACATATGTCTAATGTTTACACACTGAGGGCTTCAATTGACCAGGCCTTTATGCACATATGCACCCATTTGAACATGCTAATGGCCATTTACTCATGCTAACACAAGTATGTACATACAGGTGTGGCCACAAACAGTGACTATGTCTTGTAAACTTGTCCCAAAATTTTTTTATTAAGCTTTGGAAGGATTAAATTCACTCTGAATTTGAACACTAAATACAACTGTAGATGGTGACTAAGCCCACACGACGCTGGTATCTAAGCTACTGCTGCCCTCTGACTTAGTTTTTGAAAAAATAATACATATTTTTTCACTCTTCTGGAGCTCTTCTGAAAGGCCCTTACCCTCTCCACATTCAGGTTCTTGAAGACCCCTCTCTGCCATATAGGAAACTTGCTGTATGACGATGACAAGCTTGAGGGATAATTTGGGAATAGTTTATACGCCAAGATTTTTAAAAGTGACTAGTAGTTTGAGTGCCCAACTTGAGATACCTTAAGGGGAGCTGATTTTCAGAGGGTGGGTTCTCAAAACTTTCTGAAAATCAGACCCCTTTAAGGTGTATCACACTGAGCATGCAAAAATTAAGGCACCCTTTTGAAAATCAATATATCTGTCTATTTTATTATATGTAGATTTATATTTGTTGGATCATTTCTGCACATCCTCTCTGAGTTTGTAATTAGGTTGTGAACTTCTCTGGGCAAGGACTGTGTTATCTTTTCTATTTGGAAAGTACATAGCACACTAGAGGTGCTACTACAGATAAATATTAATTTCACTCCAAGTCTCAAACCTTTATCAGGTTGGGTTTGCCCTCTTTTGGAGTTGAGTTTTTAATGTACAAGAGTCATTTCTCGTCATGGAAGGTTGAGGTGTAAATAATTAGTAAATCAGAGAGTGCATACTAAACATGAAAGTGTTTGCACACGATTTGTAAAGCACAAGATTTCTTTGTTAATGTAACGAATGACATATTTTTGTGTATATTTTTTTAAACAGCAAATAAAGTATTACCTGGAGAGGGCAGTGAAGAGCTAAAAAAAAGAAAAATGAAATCAATTTGATATTTCTACACAGAATAATATTAGATGAAACATACTAGGGACTGTTTCACTAGGAAATACTTTTGGGCTTCTGTGTTTAAGAAGCAATGGAAGACTGAATATTTCCCACGCTGTATTTGTACAGGCTTTCTGTTTCAGGAGCTGGACATAATTTTTGAATGGTATTTATTGAATCTGGCTTTAAGAAAATGTTTTCCCAACATTCTTAAGTACAAAAACATTGTTTAGCAAAGAATTTTTATTTTGCTGGAAGTTGTCACCATAAAAGAAGGTTTAATTGCTACCCCTTATGAAAATTTACAATTTGAAATGTTGTTATAAAGGGTACCTGGAAAAGGCAAAAAAAGAGTCACAGTGCAGCCTAAGATACAGTGTGACACAGTGATATTATCAAAGTCATGGGGCTTGTTAATTAATCTACCTTAAATATGATAACACTTGCCTTTAGTAAGTGTGTTCTTAAAAACTCATCTTGTTATGGCACTTGACTCAAGGTGCAGTTGTTAGAAAAGCGACAATGTAAGACTAACACAGCTACCACTCTGAAACCAGTGTAAGAACAGCAATTCTTACTTACCTGGCCGCATTGTACTAGATACAGCACAAAACCATAACAAGATAGGGTCTCCGCCCTGAAAAAATGATGATCTGATTTCCCAGTTCACCATTTTCTAGAGCACGTTTCTACTTTGCAGAAACCATTGACACAATTAGCAGCCTCATCAACAGTCTTAGCCAAGGAGAGATAACAAGACGTTCTCACCATATGGGCCCAAATTTATTGGTGTTTTCCTATGCATGTGAGGACTAAATTGGGCCAGGTACTTCTAGATTTAGAGGCAGGGCAGAATGGAGAAACTGGCAATGCCATCCCTAATTTAACAGATAAATTATAATTCAGTTTCCCTGAGGAGAAAGCTTATTGCTGTTTTTGAAGATGCTGCTGTTTTTCAATGAAACATTTACACTCACCTTCATAAACATTGTCTGAGAAGTAGCAGCTTCTGGCCAGGCCAGGCTGAGGCCTGGTCTACACTACACAGTTAGGTCGACATAAGCTGCCTTACATTGACCTCATAATGAATGTGTCTACACTACCAGGTCCCTTCGGCCGATGTAACACACCTGCTACATCAACTTAATTACTCCACCTCTGCAAGAGGAGTAGCACTTAATTGGATGCTGTTAGGTTGACATAGAGGCAGTGTAGACACCATGTTACTTACGTCGACTTAACTGACCTCCAGGAGGTGTTCCACAATGCTCCGCTGAGACCACACTGGTAAACGTTTTCAATCTTCTGCACAGCAGCCAGGTACATAGGAAAAAGCCTTTCCCCTGTTCAAGGACTAGAAACTTTGGAATTTCCATTTCCTGTTTTTTCAGTGTGGAACACTCACCTGCCCAGCTGATCATGGTGGCTCCACGTTCCAAACGCGCTCCAGCCTGGAGTACACAGGAGGTAGTGGATCTTCTTGGTCTGTTGGGAGAAGAGGCTGTGCAGGCACAGCTCTGAACCAGCCATAGAAACGTACACATCTACGAGGAGCTGCATGCGATTCTCATTGGCGACCCCACAATGTCCCCCAAGAGCAGCATGGATACCTCTGAGGAGTCGGAGTCCCAGGCCAGCGCAGGCAACACTGAGAAGGAGGTTGTGGACAAGGAAGAGGAGGAGAATGGGAGACAGGTGAGTGGGTGATCCATTCTCCCAGAGAGCCAGGAACTGTTTGGAACCCCAGAGCCGTCCAGAGGGTCGCAGGACAGCATCATGACCGAGTGTGATGCTGGGGAAGGAACCGCTGGTGAGTATGCAATTTCAAGTAATATTCGGGGTCAAATGTTCTTATATTCTATCTTTTATTAAAATTGACAAGGTGAGATAGAGTGACTATCTGCCTCCTTGTGTGGGTGCCCCATGAAAAAGACTGTTTATGTACACAGGAATGGCTTGGGAATCCTACACAGAGATTGTCAGGAAACTTAGGTGGAGGTACTCTGTAGTCCATTGCAGGTTTTTGGAGGAGGGCTGCCTTATTTCTTCCACTTTGGCAGGACACTTTCCCACGCCACTCCAGTATTAATTCAGCTGGCATCATCACAGTACACAGCATAGCAGCATAAGGACCCAGTCTGTACCCGGACGCTTGCAGCATCTGTTCCCTTGCCACCTCTGTTACCCTCAGGAGAGTGATATCAGCGAGAGTCGCCTAGGGGAGATGGTGGTAATTTTCATTTCAATTGCTTGGACCAAAAAACAATAGTGCCGGTGCAAACAATAGTTCCTGTGCTCTCCCACCCACGCCCATTGTGATTTTTCTGCTCCTTCACTCATGGTTTCCAAAACATGGCCATAGTTTGGGTGGCAGGGGTTGGTGCTCACCGTAGTAATTGCAAGCCTTGTGTGATGGCTAGCACCAGCAGCACCGGAGAGGGAAAATTTGTGGTGCCCACTCGCTGCTGCAACCACCTCCCTGGCGTAGCCTCTGCCAAGGCTTGCAGTTTGTGAGGGTCAATGCTGGTCCCCGATCTCCAGTCAACGTCCATGTTACAAAGGGGAGGCCCCCTGCCCATCTCTGATCCCGCTGCAAGTTGCCCATCCAATGCTCCTGACGGTTCAGTGCCCATGCCCCAGGACCATACTCACCATGGCTGGGACAGCAAAGCTGTTCAGTGAATATTTTGTGTAAATGAAAATGTTCTGCTGTGAAATAAGGGGAGTGATTTTTAAACAGCAACTCTGCACTAGACCCTGATTCTGCACTGACAGTGGTTGCTTTGTGCTTTCCATGGCTTACTGCTGAAAGAGTGGCCTTCAGCTCTTTCTCCACACCAGTGGAGAGGCTCTCCCAGACAAGACGAAGGTGAAAGAGAACGTGTGATGACATGTTTAAGGAGACTGTGACCGGCTCTGCGACAGCAGACCCAGAGCAGAGAGCGTGGAGGATTTCTCTCTCTGAAAAACTGGACATGGACATTGCGAGCAGGAGAGCAGCCCAGGAGAGTGAGCGTGGCACGCAGCAGGAGATGCTGGGGATTCTGAAGGAACAAACAGACACGTCGAGACATCTGGTTGACCTTCAGAAACATCTTGAGGCTACACTCCCTCTGCAGCCCCTGCACAACAGCATTCCTGCATCACTGTATTCCCCCTCCCCCTCCCCCAAACCTTCCAGCAGGCGAGGGGGAGGGTCCTAAGAATAAAAGCCGCACACATAATGATGTGACAGGCAAGGCCACTGTACTTTTAAAGAGAAGATGAATGTGTTTTTCCCCTCCCGATTTTATTCTACTGTGTGTCCAAGGTTAAATTCTATTTGTGATCTTTAAGTTTCAGTATGTTCGCACAGTAAAAGTCCATGTTTTAGGAATGAAATAATCTTTATTAATTTAAAACGAGGGGGGAAGGAAGGGGCGGGGCAGGAAACAGGAAAAAGAGGGGATATGTTAGAGACAAAAATCTAGCAGTCACAGCAAGGTTCACACTATGGGAAGACACAATACAGAGAAGCAGCGCAGATTATTGTGGGTCATTACTGAAATGGGTTTTCCAAGCCTCCTTGAGACGCAGCACTCCATGCTGAGCTCTTCTTAGAGCCCTGGTATCTGACTGCTCAAAATTGGCAGACAGCCTATCTGCCTCCACACCCCACCCCTGTGGGAACTTTTCTCCTTTTCCCTCACAGATATTATGAAGCACACAGCAGGCAGCTATAACCATGAGGATATTGGTTTCACTGAGGAGTAACCTAGTAAGCAAACTGCACCTTTAAATAGCCAAATTACCCTTTAAATGGCCACATTCAACCACCATTCTGCACTTGCTGAGGGTTGAACCGACCCTTGCTGCTGTTCAGGTAACCGGTGTACGGCTTCATGACCCATTGGAGTAAGAGGTAGGCTGGGTCTCCTGGGCTCACTATTGGCATTTCAACATCACCAAGAGTTATTTTGCATTCCAGAAATCAAATCCCTGCTTGCAGCTTTCTGAACAGACCCGTGTTCTTAAAGATGTGTGCGTCCTGTACCTTCCCTCACTGATGTCGGTAAAACACTCTCAGTGATCCACCAGTACTTGCAACAGCATTGAAAAGCATGCCTTTCTGTTTATGTTCTCTTTGGCAAGATGGTCTGGTGCCAAGATAGGGATATATGTGCCATCTATCGCCCCACGCAGTTACGAACCCCACTGTGGCAAAAACATCCAGTATTTCTTGTACATTGCCCAGAATCACAACCCTTCTTAGCAGAAGTTGATTAATGACCCTGCATACTTGGATCACAACAGCCCCCACACTAGATTTACCAACTCCAAATTAATTCCCCACTGACTGGTAGCAGTCTGGCGTTGCAAGCTTCCACACAGCAATCACCGCTCTCTTCTCCACTGTCAGCGCAGGTCTCATTTTAGTGTCACAGTGCTGGGGGGAGCTCAGCACACAGTTCCTGAAAAGTGGCCTTGGCATACGAAATGCTGCAGCCACTGATCGTCATCCCATAACTGCAAAACAATGCGATCCTACCAGTCAGTGCTTGTTTCTCAGGACCAGAAACAGCACTCTACCATGTTGAGCTGCTGCGTGACTGCCAGCAGCAGCCAAGAATTGTTTCATTCTATGGCTTCCACCAGGGCTGCTTCAAGTATATTGCAATGTTCTGCCTGGCGGCTCCTCTCACAGCTCTTGAAGTACTGCAGGATAAGGTGTGTGGTGTTAGAAATGCTCACAACAACAGTGCACAACTGAGCAGGGTCCATGCTTCTTGGGATATGGTGTACACGCGACTATGCCAGACTTTTGAAAAAAGGCAAGAAATATTATGGGTTGCAGTTCAAATCAGGGGAGGGAGGGAAAAAACTGCATCAAGAATCCATGTTCTCAGTCCCCCCTGTGAGAATGTTTTGGCCCCATGAGGCATTGCAAGCCCTTCCCAAAACCCCCTGGGGCGAGTTGCACTGTGGGATAGCTACCCATGGTCTACTGCTCTCTGCATCGATGCAAGCGTTGCTAGTGAGGATGCGCTCCATCAACACAAGGAGTGTGTGGTGTGGACACGCACTACCAACTTAATTACTGCGGCAGCTGGACGTCGACTTAACTGAAGTCAACTTACGTTTGCAGCGTAGACATGCCCTGAGAGAATGTGCATGGAGGAGAATGAGGCTACCAAGCACTCCTTAAGATGTGAACAGAGAGCATGCTTGGAATTCATTTTGCAATGACTTATAGCTTTCGGAGGTTTTTAAATTTTGTCCATCCTGAAATTAAGGTAAAAGATTCTTCCTAAAGTAGGAGTCTAGACTAGAACTCCACCTGTTAAAATTAAACTAAAGGTGTTCAACTGTGTCTATATTGGTGGTAAATGGCATTTTCAAATGAGTTAAACTAGCTCAATTAAACTAACTCAGTTGAAAAAACCACATTTTTTCATAGTCTAGACAAGGTCTTATTAGAGTTATCAGCCACATGCCAAGTGTGGAGGGGTTTTCTGCAGCTCTTATTGAGTTATTGGTGAGCAAATATAAAACAAACCAAAAATTGCTCCATTGTTTCAGCTTCAAAAGTTATTTTCTCCCATATATCATAACTCAAAAATAGCCAAAGAGTTTTAGCTCAGACTTTCCCTCATCATTCATCTCTGGGTTGAGACAATGCATGGAAAGTTCCAACCTTAAATGATAAGTTTTTGAGAAACCCGTGAACATATGAAAACAGAAGGTTACACTTGAAGAAACCTTTACTATATCTTTTCTAAAGCTGTCATTCACCCTTAGTCTCTAATGTTTCAAGTTTAATTAAACTTCTAAAAAGCTCCTCCACAATTGAATGGAAAAAAGCATTAGGGTCCAATCCTGTAGCTCAGCCAACTAAATTGCATTTAAAGTCAATGGGAGTTCACAGTACTAAGCCCCAAATTTATTGCTAGTGTTCCAGCATATTGTCTGCATTGAGATCATTTATACTGAGACTGTGGCTGAAATCCAAGACGTTATTGCAAATCTAGGAGAAAATTACCTTTCAAATGACATAGTGCAACATTCAACTCCTTACATTCTGGGAAGAGTTCAAGTCTGACTGTTCATTTATTCAGAATGGCCAAAGTGTAAGTACCGCAGGCGTATGAAATGGCATTAGAACGCTGGACACCAAGAGAATGCTATAGTTTTCTGGTGATTAAATTAACTCTGCCTTTATTATCAAGTTTTACAATATCACTACCTGCCAAGTGCTGTGATTGCCCAGAAGTGCACTTTAAAAGTACCTATTAAACTACATTTTGTTAAAAATGCTGGTACAAATCTGTGTCAAAACTGAAGCTGAGCAGTTAATGACAGAGTAATACCATAGCTTGAAAACAATAGAACTATTATAGATGATGCAGGTAGCATTGTCTATAGTTAAGGTTGCCCCAACACTGTAAGACCCTGTTTTCAGTTGTTGATAAATGCAAAGTAATGCATATTGGAAAACAATCTCAACTATACATACAAAATGATGGGGTCTATATTAGCTGTTACCACTCAAGAAAGAGATCTTGGAGTCATTCTGGATAGTTTTCTGAAAACATCCACTCAATGTGCAGCGGCAATCAAAAAAGCTCACCAAAAAAAGAATGTTAGGAACCATTAAGAAAGGGATAGATAATAAGACAGAAAATATCATATTGCCTCTACATAAATCCATGGTATGCCCACACCTTGAATACAGTGTGCAGTTCTGGTTGCTCCATCTCAAAAAAGATATATTAGAATTGGAAAAGGTACATAGAAGGGTCACAGAAATGATCGGGGGTATGGAACAGCTTCTGTATGAAGAGAGATTAAAAAGACTGGGACTTTTCAGCTTGGAAAAGAGACAACAAAGAAGGGATATAACATGATTCAAAAAAGAACTAGATACACTGATGGAGGATAGGTCCATCAATGGCTACTAGCCAGGATGTTCAGGGATAGAACACCATGCTCTGAGTATCCCTAGCCTCTGTTTGCCAGAAACTGGGAATGAGCTACAGGGAATGGATCACTTGATGATTACTTGTTCATTTCCTCTGGGGCACCTGGCATTAGCCACTGTCGGAAGACAGGATACTGGGCTAGATGAACCTTTGGTCTGGCCCAGTATGGCTGTTCTTATGGAAGGTGTGTGGTGAATGAGAATGGGGACTACACAAAAAGAAAGGACAGCCATAGGGCCTTTATTCACCGCAATGGGTAGCCTGAGTTACTCCATTCAAGTTAGCCTAGCTATAGGGTACATCTACATTTCAAGCTGCAGATGTAAGTTCCAGGTCGAGGAGAGGTACCTGCACTAGCTCTGCTTGAACTAATGTGCTAAAAATAGAGCGCAGCCATGGTGTCTCAAGTGTTGGGAGGGGCTAGCCATGATAATACTCACCTAGTGTCCCCAATGGGATCATATTCCGGGAAGCTGGCCCCTCCCACCACTCCGGCTACACTGCTATTTTTAGCAGGCTGGCTTGGTCAGAGCCAGTGTGGGGATGTCTACCTGAAGTGGAGATTACATCCTTAGCTCCATCCTGGGAGACAACACTCAAGCTACACAGTGATTTCATTAGCAGCATGAAGTGAATGAATTAGCAGAGTGATTGGCTTAGCAGTTGATGAGTTTGGCTAACTCAAACTGTAGCTCAGGGGTGGGGAATCTTTTTTCTATTGGGGCCACAGAAAAGAAAACAGCTTTGGGCCACAAAGAGCCCTGCGTGGGGCGGCGTGGAGGCTCGGGGCTTCCCCTTGGCTCCGGGTTGTGGCCAGAAATAAGAGGTTCACGGTACAGGAGGGAGCTCCAGGCTGGGGCAGGGGGTTGGGGTGTGGGAAGAGGTGAGGACTCTGGCTGGGGGTGTGGACTCTGGGGTGGGGCTAAAGGGCTTAGGGTGCAGGAGGGGGCTCTGGGCTGGGGCAGAGGATTGGGGTGTGGGCTCCAGCCATGCGGTGCTTACCTCAGGTGGCTCCCAGTCAGCAGCGCAGCGGGGCTAAAGAAGGCTCCCTGTCTGCCCTGACTCCACACTGCTCCCAGAAGCAGCCACCATGTCCAGCCCCTAGGCAGAGGAGCCAGGGGGCACTGTGCAGTGCCCGCACCCGCACCCGCAGGCGCTGCACCCGTGGCTCCCATTGGCCGCGGTTCCTGGCCAATGGGAGCTGCAGAGCTGGCGCTGGGGGCAGCACACAGAGCTTCCTTGATCGCCCCTGCTCATAGTGGTGGCAGGGACATGCCAGTCGCTTCCGGGAGCTGGAGCTGCCAAGGCTCGGGGCTTCCAGCCCCCGGCGCGGAGACTTGCTGTGGGCCGGATGAAATGAAGCAGCTGGCCAGATTCAGCCTGTGGGCCATAGATTCCCCATCCCTGCTGTGGCTGCATCTCTAGTGCATGACTAGTTGGTGTTCCCCTGCCATAATCTCGGACAGGCCAGTATCCAGCTATCTAGAATTTACAACACCATTTAACTGGAGCTAAAGATTTTTGTGAGTGGATGGGAGTTGAGTTATGTCTACATTACAGAGTGTACGTCGGCATAGCTATGTTGGTGTAGCTATGCCGGCATAGTCTCAGAGTGTAGCTGCAGCATATGCTGATAGAAGTAACTTTTCTGCCAGTGTAGGAACATCACCTCTCCACATGACATTAGCTAGATCAACAGGGCACTCTTATGTTGCTATAGCTGCACCTGCACTGGGGTTTTGTCGGCATAGCTATGTCATTGGGGGTGTTTTTTTCACACCCCTGGCAGACATAGATATGCTGATATAAGCTTTAAGTGTAGACCAAGCCTTGAGTTAAGGGCAACACTTGAGTTATACCTCGAGCTAACCACATTGAAGACAAACCCATCTTTAAAGCAGTTGAGTGCCACTCTGGACAACTGGCTTCTAACCCTGCCTCTGCCACAGTTCTTATGTGACGCTGTGCAAATCACGTTAATCAAAATTTACACAAGTGGCAACTGAATTTATCGTTTTCTGTGTATTTCACTTGACACACTTGGTCTGATTTGCAGAAGTGCTGAGCTCTCACAACTGCTACTGAGCTCAATGCAAGCTCTGCTGAACATATGTTCAGTAGTCTGCAAAATCAGGCCATAAATAGCTCAAACAGTGGCAGATTAGTCACTTGGCCAATGGGGCCCATGCCCAGAGGCCCTGGCCAATTGGGGGCCCCCAGAAAAATGGATGCCCCCACACCTTGACCCACTCCACCCACCCGCCTGGTGCCCCGCCGTGGAGCAGGAGAAGTCCCCGCACCTGACAGTGCTCCCCCGTGCCTCGACCCCACTTCCCGGCAGGAATGCTGGGTGAGCGGAGCGGGGAAAGCCCCCATGCCCCGACCCCTTCCCTGGCAGAATTGCCAGGGAGGGGGGCTGGGCTGGGGCAAGCCCCCGTGCCCGACCTCATTTCCTGGGCAGGAGTGCTGGAGTGGGGGAGACTACAGGCGGAAGTGGTGGGGAGGGGTCCCCACTTGCTTTGACCCAGGGCTCCAAAAACCGTAATTCACCTCTGGTCTCAAATTGGACACCCAAAATTTGCTGACATTTAACAAATTTGGTTTTAATCTATGTGTCTCCGTTCCCCATATGTAAAATTGGGACAATAATACCACTTTGCCTCCCGGCAGGTTGTGAAGATATATTCATTAATTTGCACAGAACGAAGATAAACAAGAACACCTTAGAAAAGCCCATGAAGAAATTAATAATTCTGTATTCAGTGCATGATTTAGAGGGTATACAGTAAATGTGCGGAGCCACACACTGAATAATAAGGATAAAAATAAATATTCAATAGCTACCCATTCAGTGAGCACCTGCCATCCTGTACACTGACTGAGGTGGGGTCCCGTGGAGAAAAATAGTACATGACCATGTAGCTGAAAACATATCATAATGTACATGCAAAAGAAGATGAATTACGATAGGACGGGCAATCTTAATTCTGGCATTCCCTAGTATCTGAGTGTTTGATTTTGCAACTTTAATGTTCTTTTATCATCATATTTTTGGATGTAATTTATAAATACAATAGGGTAGAAATACTTAATGCAGTGACCAGCACAAAAGGGTGTACTTATCTAGTGCATTAGTAAGCACGGTTGCCATTCTCAAAGGAAAACAGCAGAGCACATACTAAACTGTCTGCATATTATAACTGCAGATTACATCTAAACCTTAGGAAAGACTAAGAGCAACTCTGCTGCTTGAAATACATGTAAAAGCTATTTATAGACCAGCAACAGCTATTGATTGAGTGGGCCAGTGGGGAAAAAAACAAGTAGAGGAAAATCAGCCAGGAAACTCCTGTATCACACGTATCTTGAAGAACTGAAGGGCCATTCGCCAAAATGGAAAGTCTGTGTCACACAGTTATCAATTGCGGATTATGAATTGTACAGACTGATGTTTATTTGAAGATTTAAAATGTCAAGCTGTTGTGCACAATTAAGTAGTGTGGGACCATTTATTAAATAAACAAACCTAAAGCTTTGTTCCCTAAATACTTAAAACTAAAATCCTTTTTAACAGGAAATTTAGGTGACACAGTGATATGTACCCTAGCAACCAGGATATTGTTGAAATCCTACTTTACAAACATGTAAGTGTATGAGTCATTGTAAGAAATACAGTGGGTCTAATAATGAATGTGAATATATGGCCCAGGTTGCCAAGCTGAGTTTGCTATCTTTTTAGTGAAGCAATATAGACTTAGATTTTATAGATTTAGAAAGTTAGACGAATTAACCAACCACATAAAAATGGCACAGTTCCATGCTCAAAAGAGAGAATAAGTCTGTGTGCTATTTCTTTTAATTTTCAAGTAAAATGTGCTTTCCAGCTGGCCAGAGTATGTTCCTCGCTCATTATCTGCAAGTTTCTGTACAATAATTTCTGATGTAATTTTCCAGTAAACTTAAAGAATCAAACACCGAGATCCACAGAAATCCCTTGAACCCCCTGTCTATGCCTGGCCGATCCTGAGGGTGGTGCAGCAGGTGTTGTGAAACAGCTGCTCAGGCACCACAGAGAGGTCGCAGGAAGGCCCAGAAGAGGAAGGGGAGCTCCCTTCATCCACAAACTCTGCCCCCCATTTAGGTACTACAGGGACCATTGCAGTAATACCTGCGGAGTGACCTGTGGGTGAGAGGCGGGAAAGAGAAAGAAAAGGGCCCTTTCATAGGGAAGTCAGAGGCCCCCCAAAACCAGCATTTTGGTGAAAGATTTGGGGAAATGAAGCAGGCCCTGTTATCTCCACTATCTCAACTGATAAGAAATCTGATGAGGTTCAATAAGGATAAGTGCAGGGTCCTGCACTTAGGATGGAAGAATCCAATGCACCGCTACAGACTAGGGACCGAATGGCTAGGCAGCAGTTCTGCGGAAAAGGACCTAGGGGTGACAGTGGACGAGAAGCTGGATATGAGTCAACAGTGTGCCCTTGTTGCCAAGAAGGCCAATGGCATTTTGGGATGTATAAGTAGGGGCATAGCGAGCAGATCGAGGGACGTGATCGTTCCCCTCTATTCGACACTGGTGAGGCCTCATCTGGTGTACTGTGTCCAGTTTTGGGCCCCACACTACAAGAAGGATGTGGATAAATTGGAGAGAGTCCAGCGAAGGGCAACAAAAATGATTAGGGGTCTAGAGCACATGACTTATGAGGAGAGGCTGAGGGAGCTGGGATTGTTTAGTCTGCAGAAGAGAAGAATGAGGGGGGATTTGATAGCTGCTTTCAACTACCTGAAAGGGGGTTCCAAAGAGGATGGCTCTAGACTGTTCTCAATGGTAGCAGATGACAGAACGAGGAGTAATGGTCTCAAGTTGCAATGGGGGAGGTTTAGATTGGATATTAGGAAAAACTTTTTCATTAAGAGGGTGGTGAAACACTGGAATGCGTTACCTAGGGAGGTGGTAGAATCTCCTTCCTTAGAGGTTTTTAAGGTCAGGCTTGACAAAGCCCTGGCTGGGATGATTTAACTGGGAATTGGTCCTGCTTCGAGCAGGGGGTTGGACTAGATGACCTTCTGGGGTCCCTTCCAACCCTGATATTCTATGATTCTATGATCTCTGAGGGTTTGTTCTGCTTGATGGGCCTCTATCATTACTAGCAAAGAGCTATTTTTCAGAGCAATAATCCATCTCCTGTGCCTCAATGGATGGTGGGGGGGAGGCTCGGCTCCCTTACTGTGTCATTGGTTGTCAGTCAGCCAGACCAGTACCCGCCCACCCACACACCAAGCGATTGAGGGAGCTACTACCCACATTCAGAACTGCCAACTGTTACTCCCTGGGGCCTCACTCAGTATATGACTGTGGGTAGACAGAGACTTGGACTTCAGTGAAAAGCTAGGCAGCTGTGAAACTGCTCTGTGACCACTGCTGAGAGTGTCATCACTGCTTATGATATAAATAGCACTCCCTGGGTGCAGGGTCTCACCTGGTTGTGAACCGTCTAGACAGACTCCACAGAGCCCCAGGCTCAGAATTTAGTCCAAAGACATTATGCAGTAAACCTGCATGATTTAGTAGTTGTACAGCAACCTTGTACTAGGTCTTCTCCTATTGGAAGAATTACTTGGCTACAATTGCCTTGTAATACATCTATCTAGAACACATCACCCACATTGGCAATACCAGGAGGGATGAGCTGGAGTGCTGATGAGAAGCGCAGTCGGGAGAGTAACTGAAATACGTCCCTGAGGGATTGTATTTTCTAATGGACAACTTATCCTAAAGTCTCAATTACTGAGGGACAATCTTCACTCATTGATCTATTTGCTTTCCACAACCAACTCTCTGTATAACTTTTCATGAGTAATGTACCTGAATAATTGGATGCTAATATCTAAACTGCATTGTTAAATATATTTACCTAAATTTGAGTTATTGCTGATTATGTACTTAATGTATCTTATGACTTTTAAAACAAACTTTGTATTTGTGGGTAATCTAAGCACTATATACCCAGATGTAGAGACACTTTTTCTTAACCTGTGTATTATATACATTTTTAACATTAGCTTTAATAATTGTTTTATATCCAAACAGGTGTAACCCGCCTTGGGTTTAGAGAGCACGGCCCATTTAAAACCTCATTCTCAGGTAGAGGAAGGGCTGACGGCTCCAGGGGGAGGAGACTGGAGAGAGGGAGAGTGATAAAGTGCATGCACCTGTAACTCCAGACAAGAGGGCTGACAGCGAACAGGCCCTCACGCAGTATAGCAGCTGAGAACCAGCCCGAACCCTGGGAGGGACAGAGTGGCCGAATAGGGACTTCCAGGATGGCAGCCAGAAGGAGCACTGTGAGAAGGACAAACTGGAGCTGGACCCAGTATCACTGCTGCCCAAAGCTGTATGGGGCCATGAGTACTGGGGTTCGTGACCTTGCACTGGGAATAAAGTGGGAGGTTGTAGCTAGTTAAGTGGGGAGGTTGTCTCTCGGTGTGGGTTTACAGAGAGCAGCAAAAGATAGCACCAGAGGGGTTTGTTGGGGAAAGTTTACTAGCACCAAAGACAACCAGGAGCACCCAAGACTCAGTGCCAGACTGGAACTCGGCCCAGGATTCCTGAACTCTGAGTCTAGACGCAGTGCTCGGTGTCTATCCTGTTATATTCTGGTACCACTGGGCCCAAGGGTCCTCGTGTTGGATGTAACCTTTTTTTCATAGATTCATAGATACTAAGGTCAGAAGGGACCATTATGATCTAGTCCGACCTCCTGCACAATGCAGGCCACAGAATCTCACCCACCCACTCCTGCAAAAAACCTCTCACCTATGTCTGAGCTATTGAAGTCCTCAAATCGTGGTTTAAAGACTTCAAGGAGCAGAGAATCCTCCAGCAAGTGACCCGTGCCCCATGCTACAGAGGAAGGCGAAAAACCTCCAGGGCCTCTTCCAATCTGCCCTGGAGGAAAATTCCTTCCCGACCCGAAATATGGCGATCAGCTGAACCCTGAGCATATGGGCAAGATTCACCAGCCAGATACCCAGGAAAGAATTTTCTGTAGTAACTCAGATCCCACCCCATCTAACATCCCATCCCAGGCCATTGGGCCTATTTACCATGAATATTTAAAGATCAATTAATTACCAAAATCATGTTATCCCATCATACCATCTCCTCCATAAACTTATCGAGTTTAACTTAAAGCCAGATAGGTCTTTTGCCCCCACTGCTTCCCTTGGAAGGCTATTCCAAAACTTCACTCCTCTGATGGTTAGAAACCTTCGTCTAATTTCAAGTCTAAACTTCCCAATGACCAGCTTATATCCATTTGTTCTTGTGTCCACACTGGTACTGAGCTTAAATAATTCCTCTCCCTCTCCGGTATTTATCCCTCTGATATATTTATAGAGAGCAATCATATCTCCCCTCAACCTTCTTTTAGTTAGGCTAAACAAGCCAAGCTCCTTGAGTCTCCTTTCATAAGACAGGTTTTCCATTCCTCGGATCATCCTAGTAGCCCTTCTCTGTACCTGTTCCAGTTTGAATTCATCCTTCTTAAACATGGGAGACCAGAACTGCACACAGTATTCCAGGTGAGGTCTCACCAGTGCCTTGTATAACGATACTAAAACCTCCTTATCTCTACTGGAAATACCTCACCTGATGCATCCCAAGACTGCATTAGCTTTTTTCACGGCCATATCACATTGGCGGCTCATAGTCGTCCTATGATCAACCAATACTCCAAGGTCCTTCTCTTCTTCCATTACTTCTAATTGATGCGTCCCCAGTTTATAACTAAAATTCTTGTTATTAATCCCTAAATGCATGACCTTACACTTCTCACTATTAAATTTCATCCTATTACTGTTACTCCAGTTTACAAGGTCATCCAAATCTTCCTGTATGATTTCCCAGTCTCTCTCTAAATTGGCAATACCTCCCAGCTTTGTATCACCTGCAAACTTTATTAGCACACTCCCATTTTTTGTGCCAACGTCAGTAATAAAAAGATTAAATAAGATTGGTCCCAAAACTGATCCCTGAGGAACTCCACTGGTAACCTCCCTCCAGCCTGACAGTTCACCTTTCAGTAGGACCCGCTGTAGTCTCCCTGTTAACTAATTCCTTATCCACCTTTCAATTTTCATATTGATCCCCATCTTTTCCAATTTAACTAATAATTCCCCATGTGGCATGGTATCAAACGCCTTACTGAAATCTAGGTAAATTAGATCCACTGCGTTTCCTTTGTCTAAAAAATCTGTTACTTTCTCAAAGAAGGAGATCAGGTTGGTTTGGCACGATCTACCTTTTGTAAAACCATGTTGTATTTTGTCCCATTTACCATTGACTTCAATGTCCTTAACTACTTTCTCCTTCAAATTTTTTTCCAAGACCTTGCATACTACATATGTCAATCTAACAGGCCTGTAGTTACCCAGATCACTTTTTTTTCCCTTTCTTAAAAATAGGAACTATGTTAGCAATTCTCCAATCATACGGTACAACCCCTGAGTTTACAGATTCATTAAAAATTCTTGCTAATGGGCTTGCAATTTCGTGTGCCAATTCCTTTAATATTCTTGGATGAAGATTATCTGGGTCCCCCGATTTAGTCCCATTAAGCTGTTTGAGTTTCGCTTCTACCTCAGATATGGTAATATCTACCTTCATATCCTCATTCCCATTTGTCATGCTACCATTATCCCTAAGATCCTCTTTAGCCTTATTAAAGACTGAGGCAAAGTATTTGTTTAGATATTGGGCCATGCCTAGGTTATCCTTAACCTCCACTCCATCCTCAGTGTTTAGCGGTCCCACTTCTTCTTTCTTTGTTTTCTTCTTATTTATATGGCTATAGAACCTTTTACTATTGGTTTTAATTCCCTTTGCAAGGTCCAACTCTACTTGACTTTTAGCCTGTCTCACTTTATCCCTACATGTTCTGACCTCAATAAGGTAGCTTTCCTTGCTGATCCCTCCCATCTTCCACTCCCTGGATGCTTTCTGCTTTTTCTTAATCACCTCTCTGAGATGCTTGCTCATCCACCTTGGTCTACAACTCCTGCCTATGGATTTTTTCCCCTTTCTTGGGATGCAGGCTTCTGATAGCTTCTGCAGCTTTGATTTAAAGTAATCCCAGGCCTCCTCTGCCTTTAGATCCATAAGTTCTTCAGTCCAATCCACTTCACTAACTAATTTCCTTAATTTTTGAAAATCAGCCCTTTTGAAATCAAAAACCCTAGTTGCAGATTTATTTCTGTTAATCCTTCCATTCAGTTTGAACTGAATTAGCTCATGATCACTTGAACCAAGATTATCCCCTACAACCATGTCTTCTATGAGGTCCTCACTACTCACCAAAACCAAATCTAAAATGGCATCCCCTCTAGTCGGTTCAGCAACTGCTTGATGAAGGAATCCATCAGCTATCGCATCTAGAAAAATCTGAGCCCTATTATTATTACTAGCACTCGTCCTCCAGTCTATATCTGCGAAGTTAAAGTCTCCCATGATCACGCAGTTTCCATTAGTATTTACTTCATTAAAAACATTAAAAAGGGCTCTATCCATATCCAAATTAGATCCCGGCGGTCTATAGCACACCCCAAGCACTATCCCAGGGGAGGCTCTAATAGTTTTCTTCCCCAATGTAATTTTTGCCCTGACGGACAGACTCTGTCTTATCCATTCCATCGCTTCTTATTTCTTTACAGTCTACCTCATCATTGATATACAATGCTACTCCACCACCTTTACCTTTATTTCGGTCTTTCCTAAATAGCACATACCCTTCAATACCCGTAGTCCAGTCATGACTACTATTCCACCATGTTTCTGTTATCCCTATAATATCTGGTTTCACTTCCTGCACCGGTAGCTCTAGTTCCTCCATTTTGTTACCTAGGCTCCTCGCATTGGTGTACAAACATCTTAATTTTTGCTGTTTGGCCTCGCTCACATTCTGTACCCTATTAGGCATGGTCATTCTACAGACAGTATAACCTATTAGACTGGTATCCACACTGCCCTTCCTCCTTATATCCATTCTCCTACCCATGGCTGTATCCTTTTATTACTTTGTTTTCTTCCCTCTCAATGCTAAAATCCGGCGTGGAGATTACCTGGACATCTCCCAACCATCTCCCCCAAATTCCTAGTTTAAAGCTCTCTTAATCAATTGTGCCAGCCGCCATCCTAGAAGTCTATTTCCTTCCCTACTCAGATGAAGTCCATCCCGAGAGAACTGTCCTCTGTCCATGAATGCCTCCCAGTGGCCATACATCCCAAAGCCCTCCTTATAGCACCACTGCCTAAGCCATCTGTTGATAGTCATAATCTTGTCACACCTTTGTTGCCCTTCTCTAGAAAGGGGCAGAATCCCACTAAAGATCACCTGAGCCTCGATTTCCTTAAGCGTCTTCCCCAGCCTAGCATAGTCTCCCTTAATACTTTCCAGCGAGAATCTAGCTGTATCATTTGTTCCCACATGAAGGATAATTCGGGGATTCTTTCCTGCTCCCTTTAGGATCCTTTTCAACCTCAGGTCTACATCCCATATCTTAGCACCTGGAAGACAGCAAACCCTTCTATGATCTGGGTCAGCTCTGGTTACAGGCCTGTCTATTCTTCTCAGTAAAGAGTCCTCCATCACATAGACCTGCCTTTTCCAGGTGACGGTACTATTCTCCTGTCTATCCCCTGTTCCCTCTGGCTGAAAGTTCTTTCCATTCCTATTCTCTCTTGTAATCCTCTTCAACCCATCCTGAATCCTCCTGGGGCTCATATTTGGTGTAGTCTCCATTGACTCTTCCCCTTTTCCTATAGGACTAGCCGCTCTTCTCTTCTTCCTTGCCCTTCCACCTTCAGTGACTACCTGCTGAGCCCCTTCTTCATTTTCCAACTCTGCAAACCTGTTCTTGAGCTCTATTTCTCCTTCACTAGCCCATCTTTTCCTCTGCCTGGTTCTTTTAGTCACATGCTTCCACTGACCACTTTCCTCACCCAGTCTACCCTCAGAATTCCTCAGGCCTGCTTCCATCTGCAAGTCTGAGCTTTTCCCTTCGGATACCTCATGCCTTTGCTCCATAATCTGCTCGAACCCCTTCCTAAACTCAACCAGACTTTCCACCTGCATCTCCAAACCTCGGATCTTTTTCTCCATCAGCTCTATCAGACGGCATTTCATGCAGACAAAACTCCTACCAGGTACCCCCTCCAGGATCATGTACATACCACAGCTTCCACATCCAGGCATCTTCATTGTGTCTTCCGCTACATGAGTCACTCCCACTGCTGCCTCTGTATCTGTCATAGCCTTCCCACCTAAATCCTGTTAATCTGGGAAACACAAACCACACCAAAACACCACCACCCACAGCAAAAACAAACCCCAAACAAGCACCATAATACAAACTCCCCTTACAAACTCCCATTCAAATGCTCCCCACATCTTCTCCCTCTGTTTTTCTCTGTTGATCCCTCTGTAAATAAATTTTTCCCTTTCCTATATTTGTTGTGCTATTCTGGCATGTGTGTGTGTTTATTCCGGGGGGTTGAAACAGATGCCCCTGAGGTGGAAGGGAGTTTCCCTGCTGTGTTCCTGCCTGCACCTTGTTTTAGCTGTTGTCACCTACAAAGCAGACTCCACCTTGGCCACGAGAGCGCTCTAGTTATGTAGGAGAAGAGCGGGACAGGCAATCTGTGTAACACAAGTTTTAAAGTACTCTATCACCAGATATCAATCTCAGCACACTTAGAACACATCTAAGGCTCCAGTCTGACCTTGGATATGCAGATGTGTACCCCATGTCTTGTGAAACTGGATCGTCTATAGCCGATTTGTACAGCCTACAGTGCATGCTGCTCCACAGTTCACCAGAAGCCATTCGAACAAATAACTCAGATGAGAATTAAGCCTCAATGTAGCATTCAGAATCCCTGTAGCCAGGACCCTGTAATGACCCTTCTGTATGACACCAGAGAATATTGACACTGCATCACAAGGTTGGGTCAAATAGTCTTTTTCTTCCCAGTGGCACTCAGACTACATGATCATATATTTTAAGGACTGCAGCAACCTATTTTAGAATGGTTTGTTCAGGCAAGAAAGAAAGGCTATCTTTGCACTGCGTTTTTTTGCCTCCAAAAATCTTCCACTGAAGTACACAATGCCTCTTGCAGAGGCTAGATTCTGGGTTAGAAAGAAGGAGCATTGATCTATCCTAGAGTAGCAGTTCTTAAATTCCTACCAATGGTACTGTCACAAATATGTATTCTGTTTTCCTTATAGTTCCAAGACTCCACACTCTACCTCACTCTAGCTACTGCTAGTGTAACGATCATGCTAATGAATAAGAAGTGTCGCTCAGTCTCAGCTCAGCAAAACCAGTGGCTGGCAGTAAGTTTAGTGGATGGTTGTTCCTGCTGTACTAAATGCAGAACACATCTTACCCCCAAAAGGTCTTTAAAGATTGGGGAGCAGGTGCCAGTCAGTCCTCCAGTCCAGTGTGAAAACAGAGAAGAGCTAACTAGAAACCCCTCAATACTGAGGAGTCCCAGGGTAGAGCAAGGAGGATAGATGGGATCTTGTTGACACACCACATGTAAGTGAGGGGAAGTGGGTGGCTTTATCAATCTAAAATTTAGCAGAGCTTTCAGGAACATAAGCTGAGGTTGATGAACTTAGTGAACCTACAACACAGGCTAGAGTCAAGGTTCCTAGTGACTGTTTCTTACAATTCTATACACTCAGCGATTCCGTGTCACTCGGATCCATAAGAGAGGACATATGTCCCAGATGAGATTATGCCCCTTATGGATGAATTGAGAGAAGCCTAAATGAGTCTTTGAACATTTGTGACACCTTGATTTATGGCTGTTCCAGCTAGAAGTAGGATTCTATTATTCTGGGTGGGGGGAAAGGGAATTCGGAGATAAAAGGCATCTTTGAGTGACCGTGTGAATGAAAACCTGTCACTTTTCCCGGAGTAATTGAGCAAAGGGTGCAGTGCACTCACACTATCTCTTATCAAAGGGCACATACACTCGTTTATTTACAGGGAGGCACAAAGTAAGCTAGGCTTTTTTTAGCTCTGCATTAAAGAACAGCGCCTGCTGGTATCAGTACTTGCAGCAGTGACATCAAAACTACACAATGTTTGTGAATTGCTTACAGTTCCCAATTAAGGCCAAGGAGAAATAATAAATAAAGAGCAACAACATTAACTCATTAAGAACCTGGCATATTCTAAATATCCAGACAAAAGAAGGCTTAGGAAGAGATGGGGGTGGGTGAAGGAGATAAGACCTGGCTGAACCAGTTGTAAATACTAATTTATTTGACAAATTTTGCCTGTTTCTCTTTGCAAATTGTCTAAAAACATGATTCTCCAGTTTGAAATTATTCACAAAGTTTGTTAGCAAATAGTATTTGGTCTGCAGACAGTCACAAGCAGTTAATTGCAAATAAGTGGATTCTCAAATTGCCATTATATTTGTTATTTAACCTGGAGGTGTTGTTTGTGTATCCTGAAGTTCTATTGAGGAAGTTCTGTGGCTTGTGTTACATGACAGGGCAGACCAGATGATCACAATGGTCCCTACTGGCCTTGGAATTTATGAATCGGTGACTTACATAACTGACCAACAGGTCAAGTTTTGCACTGTATATTTTATATAAATATAATATTTATATCTCAGTATCACCTTTTGGCCAAAAACAAGAACAGGTCCCCATTGTGCTAAGTGCTATATACACGCATAGTAAGAGACAGACCGTGCTGTGAAGAAGTTGCAATCTAAATAGACAAGAAAGACAAATGGTGGGAGGGGAAACAGAGGTAAAGCAATGTGTCCAAGGTCACAGCAAATCAGTGATGGAGCCAGGAACAGAACCCAGGTCTACTGAGTCCCAGCCCAGAGCCTCATATCATATGCAAGACCATACTGCCTCTCAGTGTAAAATTAAATATTCTTAATTTGAGTTTGCAATCCACATTTCACTAGTATTTGCACTAGTAAAGCTCTATTTGCCAGAACACACAAAGAAATGGGACATAAGATAGGCATAAAACCCCCTGAAACCAGTTAGTTTAAATATTGGAATGTTGGCGGAATACACTCAATACAATGTCCTCTCCTCAGGCTTCACTCAGCCCCAATGGGACAAGATTTATATATACCAATTGGGAAGGAATCCTCAGGGGGAGGGTGTGACATTATTGACATGAACTGTGACCGTGTATATCATTGTTGCAACCAGGGTCCTATGGTTGCACCCGGTCTTGTACAAAGGAGGTCAAGTGGGGGGTCTATGGAAAGGTTGTAGGTTGCTGGTTATGACAGTAATGTCTGTATGTGTGTATCTTGTTTGTATTTGAAGTTATGAATATTGGCCATGTACTTGTATCTCAATGTGTTTGATTCTAAGTAGCCTCAGTGAAGCATTTGGTCAGCTTCTTGAGAAAGGACTATTCTCAGTAAGTACCCAATCAAGAAACACTTAACTGACAATGGACTTTGGAAGAAGCCAATCCACATCTGAGCTTTCCTGGGAATGTTCAAACTAACATGTAAACAATGACATCAGCCTGCAAAAAGCTGAATCATTGATAGAGATGTGACTTGCCCAGGTGGCTACAAATTCCATCTTGTTGCTGTGATTTTGCAAGGGGGAAAGAATATAAAAGGCCCTGGAAACCCCTCCATTTGGTCTTCAGCTGACTCAAGAGATGGCCTTTCCACCCCAAAGAGATGCCTGAAAGAAACTGGAACAAAGGACAGTAACTATGGGGGTGTGAGTGATTGCTGGACCCAAATTAGGAAGGAGTCCAGTCTGTGAAAGAAGGTTATTGGAACATCTCTGGTGGTGAGATTTTATCTGTAATCAATTTCTTAATGTATTAGGCTTAGACTTGCGTGTTTTGTTTTATTTTGCTTGGTAACTTACTTTGTTCTGTATATTATTACTTGGAACCACTTAAATCCTACTTTTTATATTAATTAATCCAGAGTAAGTAATTAATACCTGGGGGAGCAAACAGCTGTGCATATCTCTCTATCAGTGTTATAGAGGGTGGACAATTTATGAGTTTACCCTGTATAAGCTTTATACAGAGTAAAAAAGATTTATTTGGGGTTTGGACCTATTGGGAACTGGGTATCTGGGTGCTGGAGACAGGAGTACTTCTTAAGCTGTTTTCAGTTAAGTCTGCAGCTTTGCGGGACGTGGTTCAGACCTGGATCTGTGTTTGCAGCAGGCTAGCATGTCTGGCTCAACAAGGCAGGGTTCTGAAGTCCCAAGCTGGCAGGGAAAATGGGCTCCGAGGTAGTCTCAGCACATCAGGTGGCAGTCACAAAGGGGTGTCTGTGACTGAACCCGTCACAGAGGGAGCCAGGCAACGTTTGTAGAATGTGGGGAGGAGGTGGTGGGTGTTGTACCACCCAGGGACTGCAGCTCAAATTGCAGCAAGTTCTGCTCTTAGAAGCTGAATTAGTGCATTTCCTCAAGCATCATGAGGCCTTATATCAGGCATAGGCAAACTTTTTGGCCCGAGGGCCACATCTGGGTATGGAAATTGTATAGTGGACCATGAATGCTCATGAAATTGGGGGTTGGGGTACAGGAGGGGGCTGGTGCAAGGGGGGGTGAGGGCTCCAGATGGGAGTGCAGGCTCTGGATGAGGGGTTTGGGGTGCAGGAGGGTGCTCCAGGCTGGGACTGAGGGGTTTGGAGGGTGGGAGGGGGATCAGGGCTGGGGCAGGGGCACACGAGGCGGCCAGGGGTGCAGGCTCCAGTTGGCACTTACCTCAAGCAGCTCCCAGAAGCAGCTGCATGTCCCCGCTCTGGCTCCTATGCGGAGGTATGGCCAGGGTCTATGCGCTCTGCCCTGTCTGCAGGTGTTGCTCCTGCAGCTCCCATTGGCCATGGATCCTGGCCAATGGGAGCTACAGAACTGGTGGTTGGGTTGGGGGCAGCATGCAGAGCTCCCAAGCTGCCCCTACATGTAGGAGCTGGAGCAGGGACATGCCGCTGCTTCCGGGAGCGGCACGGAGCTATGGCAAGCCGCTGACCCAGCTCCCCAGCTGGAGTGGGGCAAGCCCCTGACCCTGCTGCAGCGGAACCTCAAGGGCCAGATTAAAAGGTCTGATGGGCCAGACACAGCCCGTAGTTTATCCATAGCTGCCTTATATACATTGATAAATTTTAATGAAATTATTCTCTCACTTTTAAGACCAGGCCAGCTCCACTGGTGTTAGCAAACATAAAGCTTTCTTGTACCTCTCTGCCAAGCTAGCACCTTCCACATACATTCCCCTTCCACCTAGCAGACTGATTAGGAAGTAACGTGAGAAAATAGACAGACCTGTTGCCGCCTGGGTATTCCCTCCCCAGGTACCTGCAGAACCTTCACCCAAACCAAATCAATGTAACTGCTTTGACTGAGGTATAACCAAAGCCTCAATAGAACAAATATCCCTCCCTTTTCTCAAGGCATAAAAAGAGCTCAGAGACTTGAACTAAAAGTATCTCACAGGGAACAGCTGATGCTATTCATACAAGAGCACCACTTTGAACCTGAGGGTTCGTCTGTGGCTTTCTCCTTTTATACCCAGCAGCTGGGCCTGATAGGTCACCAAGCCCAACTGCACTTACTCCACACCCCTTAACCCTTTCCCTGCCAGCTTTTGCATTGCTGCAGAGTAGACAGGGAAATAGGATTGTCTTGCAGCCAGCCAGATATGGGTGAAGCCCGAGCATCCAGGGCCCTCACAACCCAGATGCAGTGTTGCCAACTCTCATGATTTTATCGTCAGTCTTGCAATTTTGCATTTTCCTTAAAGCTCCAACTGCAGAGTCATGCTGTTTTGTGAGAATCTCAGTTTCATTTTTAAAAACAACATGTTTCTAGCCCTCATGATGAAGAAAATTTTTAAAATGTGACCTGCATATATGCCAAAGGCTCAAAAACCAAAAGGCAAATAAAAAGAACCCAAAATGAATATCTTTTAATGCTTGGTGATTTTGGGGGTTGGCAATACTGTTCATTCCAGTCCCAAACTATAGATAGGGTGTCACTTTTTTCTCTCCTTCAGTTTTAAGACTCCTTTACAGGATGGGCTACAGCAGGGGTGGGCAAACTTTTTGGCCCGAGGGCCACATCGGGGTGCAAAACTGTATGGAGGGCTGGCTAGGGAAGGCTGTGCCCCCTGCCCCCTATTTGCCCCCTCCCACTTCCCACCCCCTGACTGTCACCCTCAGAACCCCTGACCCATCCAACCCCCCTTGCTCCTTTCCCCTGACTGTCCCCTCCTGGGACCCCCTGCCCCAAACTTCCCCCTAGAACCCCATCCCTTATCCAACCCCCGTGCTCCCTGTCCCCTGACTGCCCCGACCTATCCACACCCCTGCCTCCTGACAGGCCCCGCCTGGGACTCCCACGCCCTATCCAACCCCCCGTCCCCTGACTGCCCTCCTCCTACCCAACCCCCCCCCCCCCGCCATGCATGTGTGAACATGCCACCACCACCCCCTTACCATGCCGCTCAGAGTGGCAGGAGCTCGCAGCCCCGCTGCCCGCACGGTGGCATAACTGTATTGGAGGGCGAACAGCGTGGGAGGGGCCGGGGGCGAGCCTCCTGGGCCAGGAGCTCAGGGACTGGTCAGGATGGTCCCACGGGCTGTAGTTTGCTCCCCTCTAGGCTACAGCATTGTTTTTATTCTGGTTGCTAGAGCAGTGATGTAGCTATCACTGTTTGTCAAAACGAGAAAATAGAATGTGCAATACAGCAGATCTTCAATCAGTGTCATTGGCCATTAAAGAAAGGTCCAGCTCGCATGCTTTAAACATAAAGCAAGAAGGTGATGCTGGCTACCAAGTAGGGCAGGAGCAGACTCACGCAGTGTGCATGTTACATGCAAGTACAGAATTAGCAGGAAGTACTTTAAATAAGAGCAGAGAGGAAGGATGGTCCATGATGGTACTAGCCTCAGACTTGAGAGACCTTAGTTCAGTTCCCTGTTCTTCCTCAGACTTCCTGTCTGATGTTGGGTGTGTCACTTACTCTGTCTGAGCCTGTTCCTCTGTAAAATGGAACACTAGTACTTCCCCGCCTCATGGGGGTGCTGTGAAATAAAAAAAGTAAAGACTGCGAGAACCTTGGCTGTAACTGTGATTGGGATTGTGCAAGTGCCATAGATAGAAAATACAACTTTTGGTGATTTAATGAAGTTACTGAATCAAGTGCTGCATGTCCCAATACAATGTGAAACTGTTTAAAGAAGAGTGAGATTATCAAAAGGGTAAATACTTGTTTCAAGTATTGCAAAAACTCAGTGCTTCAAGGAGTGAAAAAAATAGTGTAGAGTCTGGTTTGGCAGGCACACATCACTCACTGATTACAGAGCACTTTATGATGGGCTCAATGGCAGGAGAGAGAGAGAGACGGAGAGAGATGAGTAATGGGACTGAAAGGGCAGATATGTGCTTTCGATGGCAGAGAAGACAGAATTTAGAAAGCATATGCTGTGATTTACACATCTAACACAGGGCGAGACTGTGACAGACCGCAAAAGAGTGAAATATTGTTTAAGAGTCTGGAGTGACCGTTTGAATTCTGCCCCCCACCCACTGTTTCCAAAAACCACAGGTGTTAAATACATACAGTGGGGAAGAGATTGTAAGGAGGGCTGACAGGAGTGTGAAATGTTTGGGCTTGCACTATTTATCTATTTGAAGTGTGGGTAGGAGTAAAATACAGTCACTGAGGACACTTGAGAACCGTGGGCAACTGCCTAACTCTTACAGTGAAACCTCTTCTCAGCCCTATATGGTTTCATAAATGACCATTTCATAACGTACACAGCTACAAGAAGACAGCTTCCCACTGCAACATCTCAAACAGAATAAATTGGCACTTGCCTATCTAAGCATTTATACCACACTTATCAGCATAGCACAGCCTTACAAAATTTCCATAAAAATGCACAATATATTCCTGCCTTCCTTTTACCAGACTGAATGATGATGATAGGATTTTGCATAGCTGCCATAATATAGAGTGCCTCATATATTGGGTCAAATTGTGCCCTCAGTGACTTCTAACTGAACTCAATAAGGTTGCTCCAGAGTAACATCAGTGAAAATAAGGGCCCAAGGTTTTGAATCATAACCAATCATGTCATGACAATATTTTAACAAGGGACTCCTATGAAGTTTTTCCCATTTATCCTGTGATAAACCCTACGTACCCAAGGACTGGTTAATCTAGTCATTTGTTTTACAGTTTAAACAAATATTTTCTCATAACCTCCAGCCAGGAGGGAGGTGGCACTAATTGGCAAACAACCTTATAAGTTCACTGAAAGTGTTTGTTTATTGTTTGCACTCAAAATATACCAACCATATTCAGAGAATAGCAGTGTTCAGCTTGTGGAATTTGAGTGTGTGTGTGTGTGTGTGTGTGTGTGTGTGTGTGTGTGTGTGTGTGTGTGTGTGTGTGTGTGTGTGTGTGTGTGTGTGTGTGTTTGGAAAACTCAACACACAAGTACACCGGGGTGCTTTCTAAAGACAAATGTGCTCTGATAAATTATTTTCTTGAAATGTAGTTGCAGACAGATATTAAGACATTATACAACTGCAAGCCTGAGTTCAACTCAAGGGCTGCTGGGGTTATCAAATCTAGCATATGTCCATTGGAGGGTTCATGAATGTTCTTTTTCAGGAATACGGAAGCTCTTCAAATCTAGCACCATAGCCCATTGGATAGAGCACTTGACTGGGATCTAAGGCTACATCTACCCAGCACTTTGGAGCCCCCAGGAATGAGCCTCCCAGCCTGGTATGAGACACTTGTGCTAGCAGGGCTCACACTAGTGTTCTAAAAATAGCTGTGTAGACAGTGTTTTGAAGTTGCAACTAGGGCTGGAGCTCAAGCTCTGAACCCTGCCGCCTCCCTAGGGTTCAGACCCCAAGCTTCAGCCAGAGACACAACTTCAAAGCACGGCCTATGCAGCTATTTTAAGAGCAGTAGTATGAGCACTACTAACCTGAGTCTGTCGACCCGAGCTGAGAAGCTTGCTTCCAGGGGCTCTAAAACTCTGTGTAGACATACTTTGAGAGACTTGGATTCTCTTCTGTTCTATCACTGACCTCCTGGGTGATGCTAGGTCAGTCACCTTGTGACGGACTGGATCACAGAAACCCCCTTTGGGACTTCAACCTGATGTGCTGAGACTACTCTGAGCCTGTTTTCCCTGCCAGCTTGGGACTTCAGTGCCCTGCCTGGTTATGCAAGACATGCTAGCCTGCTACAAACATACACCTAGGTCTGAACCACATCCCGCACAAGCTGCAGGCTTAACTGAAAACCGCTTAAGAAGTGTTCCTGTCTCCAGCACTCAGATACCCAACTCCCAATGGGGTCCAAACCCCAAATAAATCCATTTTACCCTGTATAAAACTTATACAGGGTAAACTCATACTTTGTTTGCCCTCGATAACACTGATAGAGAGGTATATACAGCTGTTTGCCCCCCCCTCCGATATTAATACATACTCTGGGTTAATTAATAAGTAAAAAGTGATTTGATTAAATACAAAAAGTAGGATTTAAGTGGTTCCAAGTAAGAACAGACAGAACAAAGTGAATTACCCAGCAAAATAAAACATGCAAGCCTAAGCCTAATACAGTAAGAAAGTGATTACAGATGAAATCTCACCCTCAGAGATGTTCCAGTAAGCTTCTTTTACAGACTAGGCTCCTTCTAGTCTGGGTCCAGCAATCATTGACACCCCTGTAGCTACTGTCCTTTGTTCCAGTTTCTTTCAGGTATCCTTTGGGGTTGGAGAGGCTACCTCTTGAGCCAGCTGAAGACAAAATGGAGAGGTTTCCAGGAGCTTAAATAGATTTTCTCTTGTGGGTGGAAACCCCTTCTCCTCTCCTATGCAGAATCCAGCTGCAAGATGGAGTTTTGGAGCCACACGGGCAAGTCACATGTCTATGCATGACTCAGAACTTTACAGGTTGATGCCACTTTCCCAGTAAAGCTCAGATGTGGATTGGCATCTCTCAAAGTTCATTGCCAACTTAAGTGTTTCTTGATTGGGCACTTACTGAGAATAGTCTTTTCTCAAGAAGCTGACCAAATGCTTCACTGAGGCTACTTAAAATCAAACAAGTACATAGCCAATATCCATAACTTCAAATATAAGAATGATACATGCACACAAATAGCATGAATATATTCAGTAGATCATAACCTTTGCAGAGATATGTTACCTGGCATATCTAGCATAAAACATATTCCAGTTATGTCATATTTACACTCATAAGCACATTTCTATAAAGCATTATGGGGTGCAACCTCACACACCTTACCTCCTTGTGCTTGTTTCCTTTCCCAGCCTTTATCTATATAGATGACAAGCTTTTTATAGCAGGGACCATCTCTTAGTAAAAGTTTATACAGAGCTTAGCACAATAGGGCCCTGATCTCAGTTGAAGCCTCTGTCTAATAAAACCAACAATCTGCTGGTTAGATATAGAATGGGAAATGTTAAGAAGCTGCAATAAAGTGATCATCTTGGATCCTGTGTGAAGTCTGGTTATAGAATAAACATCAATTGCGAACCATAAAAAGGTAAGTTCAGGAGTGGGGGGATTCAGCTAGTGGTAACACCATTCCATGCTGCCAGGAGGTGAGGACCCACCTAAACTTGGGTCTAGAGCTTCCTTGAACTGGGGATTCAGAACGTCTCATCTGTGAGGCACAGCACAGAAGACACAGGCCAGGAGGAGGCTAGAAAGGTGGCTTTAAGCCACTTTTGCCCCTCTGGGATTCTGAGCCGTTCCAGGAGTTAGTTAGCACACCAGCGCACCTCCAGCTGCCTGTTTTGCAGAGCACTCAGCCATTCTCCCTCATGCTCCTGCCATGTCCCCACTACCCTTGTCTCCTACCCTGTTCCCTGGCATATCCCTGTGCTAGGTGGTGCACAGGTTGGGGGACATGTATGTGCACATGTGCGCCAACCCTACATTACCCCTCTTCCTGGGGGATTTCCCCAGGGCACCATTCTGCCCCATTATGCTGCCCTGGTGGCAAACAGAGGTTGTAATAGAGGACAGCATCTGACCCCCAGAATGAACAGGGTTGAGAGGCTGTATCCTTTGCTTCCTCTATGCTCTCCCCCACAAGAAGGGTGATTACTTGTTAATGCCTTGTGTTTTAACTGGGGAGTTCATGGCGTCTTTGCCACAAGTCTAGTGGGTTTCTCTTTGGGACAGGATGACCTAACTAAAATTTGTATTTTAAGATCAAAAGGTCTGAAATTACATTCCAGTGAACTTAAGCACTTAATGTGGCTACAGTGCAGTCTAATGTATGTGAAGAAGCATATCCCTAAAGACAGATGATCCAGTGAGATGCCAGCCTATCCTAATTATTTTTGACAAAGCACAAGAAAACGTAAGTAGCCTTGGGGATAATTTCTGCCTTCATCTACACTAGGCAATGACAGAGAACTTAACTTTTGAGTTATGCTTCATTTACAATGGAATAGAAGTATGCCAGTATGCACAAATATTTCCCCCCAAAGTGCATCCAGCAACGTTAAGGGGGAAAGAGAGAGAGAGAGAGGTTAAGTAAATTGATAATATGCTACTTTGTACTTTTAGAGCACATTCCACCCAAAGATCTCAAAGTGCTTTACAAACATTAATGAAATTTGCAACACCGCTCTGAGGTACCAGTAGGAACATATCATAACCATTTATAGATGAGGAAACTGAAACACAAGGATGAAGTTTTTTGCCCAAGGTCAAAGAGTAGGTCAGTGGCAGAGCCAGGAATACAACCCAAAATTCTGGCTCCCAGTTCTGTTCTTTGTCATGTAAGCTCGTGATCTGAACATGTGTAGAATCTGATATACCTGTTTAAATACAAATATTTCCCCTGTATTTTATCATTTCCCTAGAAAATGAAAACTTTTAGGAGAAATACACACACTAGAATTTTCTGTGTGCTTCTCCTTTAAAGAAAAATGCTGGAGCTATGGTGAAACCAGTCCTCAGGGTAATAACATTTGGCACAGTTCTCAAAAACAATGTAACAAAATTATTTTTAAAACATTAGTTCAATTAATCTAATGTGACTAATTAATTTAGTCACACAATTTACTGGTAATGTTTTTTCCCCCTTTGCTATCTTTTTTCTTGAAAACAGATACCATTGGGTTTAATCTTAAATTAAAATTTGAAATGTGCTTGTGTCAGACAAGGAAAAAATAGTACATACAGAAACTTTTTCACTTGTTAGTCACTCTGCATAAAGATACGCTCACACTTCCACTTGTGTGAACTTCCTAAGGACTGGCAGAATAACAAAAGGTGTACAGGAAGAGAGAAAACACAGACACAAACACACTTATACAGAGAGTCAGAATCTCATTTTTACTAATGGATTTCTTATGTTAGGTATCATTTCTAGGTTATCACAGCACTGTGCCCTTAACATTTATAGCACCAAGGTTTTAAGGTCTTTAGAAACATAAATGAATCATACTCCTGTGAAATGTTAGCCGTATTTTACAGATGATGGAAAAGGAGGCACAAGAAAGAGCAGGTCCTCATTTTTGAAAGCAGCCTCTAATTTTGGCAACCTCAAGCGTTGCATTCCCAACTTGAAGCAATTATGGCATGATTTTCAGAGGTGCTGAACACACTGAGTTTAGTTGTAACTGCAAGTGCTCATCATCTCTGACAATCAGACCGTGGTATCAAAACCAGAAGCACTCAAAATTAGAGGCGAACTCACTCAGCACTACTTAGGCATGAATTTGCAAAGGAGCCTGAAGAGTTGTTATTCCCAGGGGGCTTAGATATCTAACGCTCTTAGGGTTCTTTGAAAAGCCCAGCCTTAATTTTACACGTGGCCAAATCCATCCCTGCTGTGCAAAAATTTAAGCATGTAATTAAATGCTTTGCTGAACTGGGGCCTAAGTGACTTGCAGAAAATGATTACCAAAATGGTGCTGAACATGGTTTTTGGTTTACACTTGCAGTTAGACCATGTTCAGCACTGGTTCATTAATAACATGCATTGCCAGCAACAAGGAATTTTTCAAGCATTTTGGAGCAGTAAGAGTGGTACCTAACAGCACTGCTGGTTTGCTATTTTCACTGTTTTTGAGTTGTCCCCTAAGAAAGTAACTAATGCATTAATTTTCTTAGCAATGGGCAGATAAGCAGATCAAGAAAATTCACATAATTTCATGTCTGAGGACTTGAGGTTTCCACAAATATTCAGTTTATACCGAATAGCAATTGCAAATAAAAGAAGCCCTTTATAGCCTAGCAGGATTCTTCAATCTACTCTGATGTTTCTCATTGCATTCATAGGCCCATTATTGGCCCAGTCCTGTTCCCAGTGAAATCAACTGCAAAGTTTCCATTAAGTTGAATGAGAGTAGGATCCAGTATTATGCCCCTTTCAGGTAAAGATTCTGCCAGATTACAAATATGCAAGCAGTTTCGGATGCCAGCTTCATGAATGCTGTTGTCAAGTACCTGAAGAGGGGTTTCCAGATGTCTCAGCTGAATCAGCTGTTCAAGGCATTTTCTCCAAATACTGAATGGGTATTGGATAAGGCCATATTCATTATTTTGCCTTTTCTGTGCAGTAAATTCCCACCTGTGAAAAACTGCAACAATTAAATCAAAGCAAGAATTATTTCTTGTTTGTAACTAGTATTGGATACATTCCTTTAGTCAAAGCCTGATCAATTAAAAATAGCCCACAGAACTTCACACTGTGGCCTTAACACATTCCTTAACCCTTTAGTCCCACTAAAGTGGCATAGTCAGAAATCACCTAGGTGTATCACCCCCAACTGCTACAACACTTTCTTTACAAACCACCTGCTGTTTCTTTGCCCAAGACACACCTTTTCTTCCCCCCACTACCACTGCCACTGCCAGCTGGCTGACCCCTCTGCCTTTGTCTACAGCTGGCAGGCACCTGCAACTCCACCCCCAGGCCAACTGGCACAGCAGCAGCTGGTAAATATGTGTTGACTACCCAATTAATCCTCAAATTCCCCACGCTCACCAGACTACTGCTGTTCCCTCAGGCAGCTGCTTTTCTTAAATAGCACCGCCCTGGCCATTCAGTCCTAGGCCTCAGGAGCCTGTTAGTTAATATTGTTCTACCCTTTTCCTTCTACCTCAGCCTAATGAAGGATACATAAATATTTCTGGAAAATTAGCGTACGTGTGACAGCTGATGTTGCTTTCAGTCTTTGATTATGGGAAGAACTGGTTGCAAATATCTGTCAAAATCAAATTTTGACCCAAAAGAAACTCTGAATAATTTTGACCAATTCACTATTTTATAACCAGCTCAAGTCATGAGTGAGAAATCAGTTTTGTTCAAATGGGAAGGCAACAAATCTCCAGTCAATCACCTCTCCTCTCTGTGCAAAACATCTGCAGTACACCAAAGCAGCTGTTTAATGGCCTGATCCAAAGACCACTGAAGTCATTGGGAGTCTTTCCATTGACTTTAGTGGGCATTGGATCAGGCGCTAACCGTACACACCAGTTTGAAATGAAAAGGATATGCCAGATTCCAATGAAACTCTTGGTGTATGCTGGTAAACTGAACTAATGAGCTGCTTACCACTATCAGCACACATCTAGATATTTATGCAACACTCCACTTTCTCATTTTAAGTGACATCTTACATGTAACTCAACCGTATACAGGAACTCCAAGAGTAGTTACAGAAAGCCTTTAGAATTGTATCTAAAATGAACCATACCTGAAAAAAACACACACTTCTCTCCAAGCTGAAATGTCATTGATGGTAGTTTTAGTTGCTACTTGCACATAATAAATAAATTATCTTGTAGACATTGAGTAAAAATTACATTAAAGTCAGAACAGAAAACTTCTAAGGGCTTGTCTTTCCATCCTGCTGTATTCTTAACTATTTCCTGCTCAGCATCACAGTCGTTTATCTAGGAAACCTCTTTAAAAAGGTTAAAACAATACACTGTTTATATTTCTAGTGACCTTTGTCTTGCCTCTTTTTCCCCAGCCAAGAGATATCCTGTTAGGGAAATAGCTAATTGAATTTGGAAAATGTCTACAATGGGACATTTGGGATTGTGTTACCTACTTCCTGTTTAAGCACTTGTCTCTTGGAACAGATGGAGATCTAAGCAAAGACTCTGTAGAAGCATTTTTACCCTCTTCCCTTCCTTATTTTGAGTGCCATTCCTCTCAGGTCTGATGTGATTTCAAGTATAAGACTGATTCTAAGTCTGAGATCTTTCCCACCTCCTCTCTCTCCATTTTACAGATTGATGACTTGAAAACATGATATTGCAGCTGTATCTTCTTGCAAATCTTATTTCAAAAGTAGTTGCTAAATTGTGTCTCTGTAGACACAAGCTTCCTCCCATGAACTGAGTAAAAATTGAATAGACACACTGTTAGTTTTGGAGGTCGCAAAAAACTTGACATTAACCCATAGTGAGGGGTTAGAGATGAGGATAGAGCTAAGTGGGACCCAGATTTTCCATTTTGCGGGAAATTCCACAATTTCAAAACCATTTTAAAAAACAACCTTCTGTTCCCAATTGGAACAGAAACAAAAATTCTTTAAATTTCCTGTGAAGTGAAATTCAAATAAAATTAATTTTGGGTCTATCAAAACATTTTATTTTGATAAAATCAAAACACAACATTCAGATTTTGACCTTTAAAACTTAAAAAAATCTAAAAACAGTTAATTTATTTTCAAAAGGTCATTTTGAAATGAAAAAGCAAAACATTCTGTTCTTAAAATGTCAAGACACTTTGCTTCATTCGTTTTCTAAACAAAATGTTGTTGAAATGGACACTCTTCAAAATATTTTGATTTTGTAAAAAAACATTTTGAATCAAGAAACCATTTCAACGAAAAATTTCCAAACAGCTCTAAACGATGAACTCGAGTACTCATCTGACACCAAATATAAGCTTCTATTTTTCACTGGAGTCAGAATTAAAAGTATCTTTCAGTTTTCATGATACAGAGTATTGATCCAGACAGGCAATATCATGACAATCTCGCAATGCATAGCAAAAGGTACTGTGAGATCTCACAAACAGCACAAGGTATGCTGCTTCCAGTGCAGAAAGACTTGAGTGTGGGAGGCAATTACATTGCTCTTTCTAGATGGGTGACTCAGTGTTTGTTGACAGGTTTCAGAGTAACAGCCGTGTTAGTCTGTATTCGCAAAAAGAAAAGGAGTACTTGTGGCACCTTAGAGACTAACCAATTTATTTGAGCATGAGCTTTCGTGAGCTATAGCTCACTTCATCGGATGAAGCATCCGATGAAGTGAGCTATAGCTCACGAAAGCTCATGCTCAAATAAATTGGTTAGTCTCCAAGGTGCCACAAGTACTCCTTTTCTTTCAGTGTTTGTTGCCTTCCAGCATTACTCCAGGCAGGAAAATGATTTCCTCTTGGCATACTTTTTCATTGGTACCAAGATTCTAACTGTAGGCCTGAGCCCTAAAAATGTGTAACTCAGAGTGTGTTTCTATTCCGAAGAGTTACTATGTAAGAATGGCACTTTCTAAGAAACAAGATCTGTTCTCTTTGTATATTCTGAAAGTATCTGCTTGGTGCTTACTTTAATGGCAAAAATTAGTTTTAGTAAATTATTTTTTTAAAGTCTCCCAGTTTAAATGATCTTAAGGCCTTGATCCTGAAAATCTCTGCAGTGCATAGTAGAGTACAAGTTTGCTGAGCTCCCTCAGAAGTGTGAATGAAGGTTACACATGCGCACAAATAAGGTTAAGCCTTTGATATATTCCTGGGCACTGAGTGGAAGTCAGTCACAACCCCCTTACAGGCCTATTCACTTACTTTTCAGAGTGTGGACTGAAAAAGGGGCAAAGAGTAGTTGGAGAATGGGAGTGTCTGAGAAGACACGAACTTAGACATGATCCGTAGCATGGAAAAGAACCTCTTAGCTATGTGCTCTTCTCTATGCCTTGCTTCTAGTACTAGATCTTGATTCAGGATAGCACTTAAGCAGAAGCTTAAAGTGTAGAGCTGGTCAATTTTTTTGGACCGAACAGTTTTTGGTCAGAAAATGCAGCTTTGTTGAGATCAGCAATTTGAGACACCTAGGACCTGATTTTTCAGAGTATTTAGCATTGTATACCACTTTATATGTTCAAAGCCCAGCTTCCACTGACTTCAGTTTTAACTGTGAGTGCTCAGCATTTCTGCAAATGAGATCTTAGGATCTGGAATCAGACACCAAGAAAATGAGGCATGCACAATTAGTGACCACCCGGGAATAGTTTGGTTTAAGTGACTTGCCAAGCATTACAAAGGAACTTTGTAGCAGAGGCAGGGATAGAAACCAGTTCTCTGGGGCAGCATTCAACTGCCTTAATTCCTGCCTCATTCACTTTTACACATCTTCCAACTTCTGCAACAAATGAAGCAAGGAGTCCAAAAACAACAGTCTCCTTCACTACACAACATTGATGCACCCCCAAAGCAGGTCCATCCTGTGCTCTGAATGAAGCAGGCGTCATGTAATTAAAGACTATCATAATTCATACACACGAGGGGGCAGAATTAAGGTTGCATAGGCACTGGCAACGGTAATTCTGTCATCTCCTAATTTTTCTCTGCTTGACTTTGCAACCTTAAAAATGTTCTTTGAATATAGTTTTTTGCGCATATTTTCCTAAGCTTTAGAAAAGCAAACTGAAAAAAACCCAGACATTCCATTATAAGACAATTTATTGACACCCATGTGGGTCATCAGCAGAGTTGGAAATTTTAGATCCACGGCACAGACTTCTGCCACTTGAGCTAACAGAGTAACTGGTAGCAATAGTAGGTTGTCATCTCCTCTGTGTACCACCACTAGACAGGGAAGAGACACACACTTTGCCAATGGGTTTCACAGATATTTGCTGACAGCAGAGGAATAGTAAGACTCAGGAATCTTGGATTTCATTCCAGTCTCCAGAGGGGGGCGAGGTGCTCTAGTGGACACAGCACCTTCTGCCTGTTCTCCCAAACTTGCCTACTTCTGCCCTGTTCCTGTCTCTTCATCCCAGTCCCATTCTCCTGACCTAACCAGGCCCAGTCTTTAATCCTCAGGTTCTCCTCTTAGCCTCAGTTTCCTTGACCAGCCAGTTCCAATGATCCCCTTGCACCCCGACTTGTTGTCAACTCTCTCCCCACTTCCCTCACCCACTGGTTCCCAGTCCCAATCTCCCTGCAGATCTATGTCCAATCTCAATATCCCACATCAGTTTCCTACCCTGGCTCCCTGCCCTGCCTTTCCCAGTCTCCCTGGCTTCCAGTCCCCCGCAACTCCCAGTCTCAGTTTGCCCACACCCCAGTTTCATGCTCCTTGTCCTAATCTACTCCCACAATACATACCCCTTCAGGTCTGACTCTTGTCCCCTGTGCTTTTGAGTTAGGCAGCTTCCCTCTCTGCATTGCCTTGGTGTCAGCAGTACTGATAGCACAGTAGAGACAAGTTCCTGTTTTTAGTTCCAGTCCCCAGACCCAAATGCAGTGCACCCAGAGTTGCAGTGGCAGGGAACACCCAGCTTACCCCTGAGCTCGAGCATGCCCAGTGCGGAAAGCATCTTCAATGAATTTAGCTCTGAATCTCTAGCAAGTGTCTAGTGAACACATGCAAACTGATTTTTCAAAGGCTTATAACTGGGCTAAATTTTGGAAGATTTTCATAGGATGGTAAAAGTCACATCCCTGACACAAAAGCCACTCCTCTTGCCAAATTTCAAGTCCCTGTTCCAAAACATGGGGGTGCTGGAGCACCTGAAAAAAGGTCAACAAAATTTTTTAACATGGACAAAAAATATGTATATTTTCCTGTACCCTCATTCTTGGAAACTACTGAAGTGGTTTTGCTGAAATTTTCCATAAAACTTCAGCCTGAGGTAGACACCTGGCATGGCCAATTTTAGCCCAAACTGGTAAAGTTTGGCAAAGTTATAATCGACTGAAAACAGGCTTTTACAATGAGAAGTGTTGGGCAACCTTAATAATAGGTGGTGCAACCAGCCCCAACTAAAGTCTTAGTATTTGCATTATCTCTAAGTGCCCATGGAAAAAAGACAGTCTGGCACTGGTTGCCTGAAACTCTGCTCTTTGAGGGTTGGTCCTCTTGGGAAAGGGTTAAATAGGTCCTGTTGACTCACTCAGGCAGGTGACTCATCACCTCACTTGAATATAGGGGACACTTGGGTGCCTAGACTGAGTGAGGATACAGCGTGTGGGCTGGTCAGTCCTTCAGCTGGAACCCTAGGAGCACTCAAACTGAGGAAAAGGCATGAGATGGAACTTGTTATCCTAGTGTTAATGTATTTGCTAATAAAGCCAAACCCCAGCAAGGGGGTGAGTTTTAAACTTTGCACAGGGTGTAGATTGTTTTTTTAATTTTTTTTTGGTGTGGGGGGGTGCTCAGTGGGAGAAGTGTAAAAATACCTATCACCAGGATTTACTGGTACTGGAAAGTGTTGCAAAAAACAAAAAATTGAAAAACTGTTAGTTTTACAATGAATGTCGCCATCACACAGGATTTTATGAAATATAATCAAGTCATTTAGCTATCATTAAAACTCAGTGTTGTGCTTATGTTATTACAGTACTTGTGTTCTGGTGAAATGACACAAGCTACTCAAAGAAACATTCTGAAATAATTTTGATTATGATTTTCATTCTCTGAAATACACAGGCATCTCTGTCAAACGTGCACACACACATCTTCTCCCTGAGCTGCTATTTCACAGGGAGTCTTATTTTCAGGAAACGTAGAGGCTTTTATATTGTAGTATTATCATATTCTCCCAAATTAAGACTCCCAGATGATATGTACATAAATTCAACCATGTATAGAGTACATATATTTCTTTAAAATACATGTTTGGGAGCCTACAGAATAAAGCCTATTTTAAATAAGGAACAGTCTTTATTTACCAGTGTAGTTAGTTGCTTGTGCTGAAAACTAGGAATATTTTCATTGGAAGTGAGAATCACTTTAGATAATTACTCCTCTTGCTTTTTTAAAAGAGCCCCAGAGACATCCTTGAATATGTATAAGATCTGAAAGACGTTAGAATGACTGAAGCATATCATATTACTTCATTTATTTGTTGGGGGAGACACCACAAACTTTATATACAGTATGTATTGTCCATTTGCACCATGGACACAATAATTCTTAGCATTTTTCTATATATAATTTTTGTCTGTACATGCATGTGAATTTGTTTGATTTTTTTTGTCTGTATGGGCAAACTACTTCTAGAGTTCCAATCTGATTCACATGAGCAAGGTGTCATTCCAGTCACAATTTACTGTAGGTGTGAATGCTGTCAGAAAACTTCAGAACAAAAAAAAATTTTAATTGGGGAAAAAAGGTCTTTTAACCAATAGGATGATAGCATGCTACTTTATCATTAGAGTTGACATTAATAATGACTTAATTTTGCATAGCACCTTTGATACAGAATGTCCCACAACACATTATATATAATGTATAAGAACTGATTCATTACCACTGAAATGTATATTGTTAGATTAAATTAGTAGAGCAATAATGAGAATACGTGGCAGCCCTTCATAGAATTTTATGTAGATTAATTTAATGCCTGTGTATCTACAAGGGATGCATCATGAGCCTTTTGGAAGATCTTTGCTCTGTTCTCCATCCCATATGATTTTTAACTTCAGACAACATTATTGAATTGGGACCTCTCGCCACATCCCCCTGTGAATCTTCATGCATAAGAAACAATGATTTTTTTTCTCTGCAATTTTCTGTGATACTTTCTACCCCAATTGTGTTTCTTGTATCTACTGGTATACATATAAACCCTGTTTATCTGAATTTTGTTTTCTGCCCTCTAACGCCAATATTTTTTATCTAAAACTTTGATTATACAAAGAATTTGGATGTCTCCTGAGACAGTTGGACAGCCAGGGTATGAGTACACAGCAATTAAACACCCATGGCTGGCCCAGGTCAGCTGACTTGGGCTTGTAGGGCTTGGGCTATAGAACTGTGGTGCAGATGCTGGGGCTGGAGCCCGACCTCTGAGACCCCCCACAATGGAGAGTGTATCAGAGCTCAGGCTCCAGCCTGAGCCCAAACATCTACACCGCAATTTTACAAACTCCACAACCCAAGTCAAGGGACACAGGCCAGCCACAGGTGCTTAACTGCAATGTAGATGTCTATCTAGTATCACATTCTATAACAGGGGTAGTCAATAATTTTTTGTCAAGGTCCAAATTTCTTGTTCTAGGTATAGTTAAGGTCCAGACTCCAGACAAAATAATAATAAAAAGAAAACCTCAGTGATAAGAAGTAAATAAAAAGAATTTTTGGGGTCTGTTCGAACGCGTCTAGTGGTCTAGATTTGGCCCCTGGGCCGCCTATTGACTACCCTTGTTCTATAGGGTTCTTTAGCTCTAGTGAGTTAGAATGCAGTTGGAGAACAGAAATCATAGTATTTTTAAAAGAGAGGATAAACCATAAAATCTACATACCACAGTTATCTCTGACCACAAAGCTGAACTGTACTATATCTGTATTTGACAGAATGATGTATTGTGTATGCTTGCTTATACAGTGGTCAGGAAAAAAAATTATTAAACTGAAAAGCAAACAAACCAAAAGATAGACAGCATATAACTACTCAAACTGGAATTTGGCCAGGATGCTGGGCTAATACACTCACTTTTGCATGAAGTGTCACAGGCTCCCTTAAGGGTCTTATGTGGTCAGGACTGGTTGACATCTGGAATTACAATTCCCTGGGAAATACTGACATTTAAAAAAAAAAAAAAGTTCTACATCAGAACAAAACCTCAATATTTCTTGCAGAACAGAATTCCAAAATTTTGTTTTGAAAAATCAAAATGCCATTTTACTTCGACTTTTTGAAACAAAATTGATAAGGTTCTCCGAGCTGCACAAAAGTCCAACACCCATGCTTCCAAGCTCCCTGCCACAGAGCAGGCAGCCTAGAAGCCCTGAGAACCTAGAGCTGCCTGGCTCTGCAGCAGACCACCAGGCAGGCTGCCAGAGAACTGGCAAGAAACCTGCCTGGCTTCCATTGGAAGAGTTTGACATTGACACATTCCCACGGAACATTTTGATATAGTTGAATCGGAATTTTCCGACAGAAAACTGTTCTGTCAGAAAGTTTCCAACAAGCTCTACTCAGGATTTTTGCGTTATGTCATCAGACAGATGGCATCTCATGGACCACAGTGATCTTCAGACAACATGCTGGAAACTGGCTCAGTGCTGACTCAGAAGAATAGCACCTACTGAATCACTAATGCTATTTCCTGCAACACCTTGCTTTTCCTGGATGTCCTTTATAAACGGAGGGCCAGACTTGAAAAAGTGTTCAGCCTCCAGAAGCTTCCATTGTTACACTTATCACCAGACTGGCTCAAAAGCTCAGCACCCAATACACTGGTTCTTTTGAAAATCTGTCCTCTTACCTTGGTGCCTAAATAGAAGCTGAGCACTCTTGCTAATTTGGCTCTGATTGTATGTACAGAACTCCTTTCAAAATCTGGACCCTACTGTCAAATGATGGATATTGCATCCACGTGCAATATCTTTGCGGACCATAATGTATTAAATGTATGCATGGTTTACGTATCACTATGGGCAAGGGGCTGTATGCAACTCCAGGAGGAAGCTCCAGGAACCAAAAACAGTGGGGGTGATTAAGATGAATCACTTAGGTTGTAAACACTTCCAGAGAGGTACCTCCCACTGCAGAGGCTTCATATACTGCTTCTAACTGGGTTTTCCAGAGACCAACAGACAAAGAAAGGGCTTTTGATGTAAAACAGCTGGGTTTAAACTGACTTAGGCCTTCTTTCTGATCCAGAAAATAGACAGGATCATCTGTTCATGGGGGAGGGGAGGCAACCCTTGTGGAAGGGTTGAAAAGACTCTGGCCAATTTGGGCCCCCATAAGACTGATGGGTGAGTCCTGTTATGTTTACTGTGCTTAAATCTGTTTTTATTACGTTTTCTCTGTAATGTTTTTGCCTGAAGATTGAATGTGCTTGCTTAGGAAAAGTGGACTATTAACTGCTGGTAAAAACACTGTCACTGCCTGCGGAGGGAAAACAAAGTGCAGGGGCTGTCCTTTAGGCAGTCTGTTTTGCTAGGGATATCACAGAGGATGGCAAGGGGTGTGCAGCCTTGAAATCCTGGTCAGGAGGGGGAGAGATGTGGTTCTCCACCAAAAAAGGGGCTGACTGGGAGCGGGAAACCTTAAGTGGCTGTCCTTGATGGACAATGGAGGGTAAATACAGGTACCATTAATCCTGAAACTGTGCGACACTGAACCCTGCTGTCGAAGCCTACACTGGCTGGCTTATGAAAGCTGACTGGATCCCAGCCTTAGGCAGGATGATGACCGAGTTACCTTTGATAACACAATCCCAGCACCTAAACATGAGCCGTTTATAGTGCAGCAGCAAAGGGTTGTGATTAATGAGCACCGGTGGCCATGCAGGTGGTTCTTCAGAGAGAATCTCTTACATAGTTTTTCTAGCACCTCAAGGCTCATCCCTCGGCCTGCGCCACTTCCCACAGCCCACATTGGCCTGGAGCGGCGAACCGCGGCAAGTGGGAGCTGCGATCAACTGAACCTGCGGACGCGGCTGGTAAACAAACCAGCCTGGCTCGCCAGGGGGCTTACCCTGGCGGGCTGCGTGCCAGAGGTTGCCGATCCCTGCTCTAGCAGCATGGTGAGGAGAGAAGAGGGAGTGAGAAGTGGAGTGAGAGACAGAACAGCACCAATCAAGGATGTTCTGGGAACATCTACCAGCTAGAGAGCAACAGTCTCTAAAGAAGTATTGGAAAGTACAATGCCGTATGCTTTCATGACATGTATTTACTGCTGTTAACATTATGACTAATGTTTGCCCTTTCAGTTGAAACTCTGAATCACAACTAAAGAGCCACTCTTTACCTTTAGTCCTTCATCCAATTGCATTTTTAAACAATGACCTACTGTATGGCACCATTCTTATCTGCAGACACATCTCTGAGTATCCTGGTCTTGAAAGTCTGAGTCACAAATCTCCACCGACTCTTATAAATCTTTTTACCAAATCTGAACTATAATGTCTATATTTTGACAGACATTAACAAAATGAGGTTTTAGTTGATAATTAAAATGGATTTGGAAAGGGCCACTGAGTCTCATTTTTATATCAGGCACCCTCTGAGAAGGTAGTTTGCCCATACAAAGTGATGCAATTTCATGCCATTGCTTTCTACTTGAACTAGAGGGTAAAGGATGCTCCTTTATTTGCAGAAATGTGTTTTGGGAAGGAGAGGGGACTGGTGTGACCAAGTTCAACATTTGAGACTCTCCCTGAAAGTCCAGGGGTGTGATATTGTAAAATGCGCTGTTATGGCTGACATAGAATTCAGCAGAGCAGTTAAATGATTGGTTCATTTGTTCCTCATGAAAAGTGTGGTACTGATGTCCTAGGAGATTTATAATTATTCACTAAACAGGGAAGGCACTGCCAGTGAATGCTCTCCCATCCCACCAATGTGCTGCTTCAAGTCACCACCTCTAGAACTCAATGGGCAATTCAGTTTCTATGCTCATTCAGCCTTTGGACTTTCTGACAGGACTGTATATGAGGATGCCAATTAGTACGAACTGGGATGGTGAATTTTGATGTGACCTGGGATGTTCCACTAGGAACTGAACTCAACAACTCATTTCACATAACCCACAGAACATCTGGAAGGTAACTTCTTTCAGACACTACCAGCTGGGGGGAGCTGGGGGTGAGGGGGATAGAGCTCGGCAGAGAGGGTCTGCATGTGGTGGGCTCAGTGTGGGGTCCAGATACTGAGCGTGTGGGGTGGAATTGGTGCAATTGGTTGCCGCTTGGTGGGGATCTGGGTGCGGGTGACTCGTCGGGGTGGTCCAGGTGCAGGGCGACTCATCGAGGGGCTTCTGAGTGCGGGGGCGGGGATGAGGGTTGGCAGGAGGGTCTGGGTATGACAGGGTCTGGATGCACAGGGGTTGGGCGGCTGGGGGAGCAACTCCCTGTACAGGGATCCTTCTCCCTGCAGCTGAGGAGCAATGGGTTGAGGAAGTGGTGGGTGGGGGTGGGTCTGACCTGGCCCTTGATGCCGTGCAGGGGAAGAGGGAGTCCCGTCCTCCCCAGCCCAGACTAGTAAATGAGCCCAGCACAGGGCCAGAGCCACCAGTCGGGTCTCCTCAAGTTCTACCTCCTGCCCCACAGTGATTTACCTCTCTGATAGCTGCCTTGGGGACCCAAAACATATTGCTGAGGAGGGTTGCATGATCGCTGTTGTGGCTTCCCTCTGCTTCCCCATCAGAAAGTCATTTTTCTGTGGGGAAGCAAAGAAATCTGTGGGAGAAATAAATTCTCTGTATGTGCAGTGGTACAAAATTCCCCCAGGAGTAATGGTTGAAGGGGATGATGATGTGGAGAATGGCTGCCCACTCCAGCCCTGCCTCCTCCAGATCAATGATCAAAGGGGTAGAATGCATACAATATGAGCAAAGGCTGAAAGAACTGGGTATGTTTCACTTGGAAAAAGAGATTAAGGGGGGATACGATAGCTGACTTCAGATACTTGAAAGGCTGACACAAAAAAGATGGAAGTTCTTTGTCCACACAGGGCAGGACAAGAAACAGTGGGTTCAAACTACAGCATAGCAGATTTAAATTGAATCTCAGGAAAAACTTCCTAACTGTAAGAACAGTAAGACAATGGAACAGACTGCCTAGGGAGGTTGTGGAAGCTTCTTCACTGGAGATTTTCGAAAGGAGGCTGGACAGCCATCTGCCGTGGATGGTTTAGACACAACACATCCTGCATCTTGGCATGGGGTTAGACTAGATGACTCTTGTGGGCCCTTCTAATCCTATGATTCTAATGGAACATGGTCTCCACATGGGGCTTCCTTGGATCTGGCATTTCTCCTGCCATTTCCCTCCCTCCCCCTCTGTTTTTTGCTTACCTTGACTTGCAGAAGGGCAATTCTTTTGTTTTTTCCTTGCCCATAAGCTCCAGGCACATCTACTGTTATATAAATAAATGAATGGAAGAATTCTTAGTATATAGAGAGAGCTCTTAACAGATAGATCTGACAGGTGTTGCCAGGCATCTTTATCCCCATTCTACAGGTGCGGAAGCTGAGATGCAGGGAGGATAGGGTATGCTATCAATTGATAGGGGGAATAGAGGGTCTTGATGGGTTTATAATACAGTTGGCTGGGAAAGGATTTTTGTTCCGGGAGTGGGGAGGAATCAGCAAATATGAACAGAATTTAGTTTGCAGTGAATTAGGTCTTTGAAGTTTTTTGGGATTTTGTTAAAACCCTGAACATTTTCGGAACCATTTTTGGCTGCCAGGGGGACTAAAATTATGCAAACAAACAAACAAACCCCCCCCCAACACAACCCCCCCCACCAAACCAAAAACTGTGTTCCACTGAAAAAAACCCACAAACCCTTTCGATGGAAAATGAGTTTCTCCGGTTAGCATGAAACTCCGCTGGGCTTTGAAGCCCTCTCGGCCCGCCAGGGTAAGCAAGTGGGTTGCAGACAGAGCCCTGCCCTGGAACATGCTGCCGCTGCTGCTGCTGCCATTAGCCCGCTCGTGCAGGAGTCTGCTGCGGTTCCATACCTGTGAAGCGCGGTGGCTTCGGAGAAGAGCAGCTGAGCACTTCCTTCTGGCGATAAGATCTTCGCTCTCATTCGTCACAGCTGGCAGCGGCTGCTGCACCGCTCGCAACTGCTTTCTCTAGAGAAGCTGCTCTGGGGAGGGGGGAGTAGAAACAGCGAGCGGGGAGAGGGAGAGATGCAATGCCCGGGGCTGCTCCCCCAAAACCTCGCTGCTCCTGGTGACCCCGCTCGCCATGTGATCCCGGCAGGGCTGAGGCTGGCTCCGAAATGGGAACCTTAGGGCAGAGGCGAGAGAACCCGTAAGCTTGCCGTGACTTGGCTTCGTGATCCCTCTCCACGCGGGAGCTCCCCGGCGGCGCGAGGGGATGAAGGGGCCGCCGACGCAGGCGGGAGGGAATGCAGGGCAGATGGACGGGCCGGGGCTGTTCCCGGGGCCCCTCTCCCTCCCCCACTCGCGCTGTCCTCGCACTGAAAGGCAGAGTTAGCGGCCCCTGTGCCTTGGGCGCCCAGTCCCACTCCTGGCTCTGGAGAGCCCGCGCTGGGCTAGGGCCTGGGGGGGTGGCTTGGCCAGAGGTGCCTTGCTGGCGCGCTTGCAGGGAGGCTGGGATGAAGCCACCTACAAGGGAAAGCAGTGCCCTGAGGGTTGAAATCCAGGCTGCTGCAGTAGAGTGTCTAAAGCCCATCGCGTTCCTACCCAATTACTCCGGGGGACAGAGGGGAGGGAAATGTGGTGGTAAAAACATTCTATTTCCCCATCTTGATTGTAACTTTCCCAGCTGGAGCTGGGCTTTTGCCTTGCTTTGGAAAGCGGGGTGGACTGAGAATACCTGAAAGTTGTAATAAATGGGGAGTCCTAACAGGAGTGCTGCTGACCTGATCTTGCGTCCCCCTGGGGCTGCTGTTGCAGGAATGTCAGAGCTGTGGAATCTTTGATTCTGTCTAAGGACTCTAGTCACCTGTCCCTTTGGGGTAACGTGCTTTAGTCTATAGTGTGGCGTGAGAGATGTCACCACTTCGGTGCTAGCCCTCTCACAAGGGAAACGCCGCCTAGTGCTGCGTGCTAGCCCACGAGCTGACCGTTCATTACTTTGTGATTTCTTTTTCCCTTCAAAAGTTTGCAATGGAAATCCAGGGTGGAAAAAAAGAAGCTTCCACTCCCCTTACACACGCTGACTAACTGCTGTAAGTGGATATAGTTTTAATTAATTGATGAATTCAGCTCATGTCATTGATTAGTTACCCTCTGTACCCTGCTTTTTGAAAGCAGAAAGGGCCACGCTGTAAGCTTTGTGAGGCGGGGATTGTCTTTATTTCATGCACGGTTCAGTTCTGAGTTCGTTCTTGGTACCAGCCAAAATAAATACATGCTGGCTACATGTAACTTTTGTTTCACTGCCCCTGTAATGCTGTAGCAGCCTGGCTTGAAGGGGAGGTGGAAGGGAATCGACAAAGGGCATCTTGTAAGCTGATTGGTCCCTTCCTGTTACCTAGTCCCATAAAATGAGACCATGAGGTCACACAATAAAGCTAAGGGCAGGAACATTTAGACAAAATAGGAGACATGCTGTGTGAAGAATTCTAACTTCAACAGGAATGGATGGGGGTGTTTAGCATCTGCTCTATCAGCATCACCATCATACACTAGCTTTGTATTTCTGGTGATCTGGCTTCAAGCGTGGTTATACCTGAAATGAGTTTCATGAACTACACAGCACTGTAATAGCAGAGAAATTGCAGATAAGGATTGCGATTCATTGCTAGAGCTATGGCATAGGGGTACTATTCTCTTCATGAGGCATGCATAACTCCCCTTGGAGCACAAAACTGGAGTCAGGGATGCCCGAATTCTACTTTCAGCTCTGACACTAAAATCACTCCACCTGTAGCTTGTCTTCCTTATCGGCAATATACAGACAGTGGGTTTACACCAGAAACAATTTAACTCTAAAAACCTACCTTACAGGGCCCTTGCTAGACTTCATTAATTAATATCTTAAGTGCTTTTGTTAGGAAAAACTGTATTGAATAAGTATTTTATATTTACACCTGAACCTACGGGGGTTAAAATATGAGTTTCACTGCAGGGTTCGAACTGTGCATGAAGGAGATAGCACTGCTGCTTACTGTACAAAGTTTTGTTCCAGGCAGTGCCATCTGTGTTTTACTTCCATCATCAGTAAAATTCACCCCACATATGATTTTTAACATTCTCTCTTAGAAGATGTGTCAGTGGGGTGCAACTTACATTCCTTGAAACAGCTAACCATTTTATCAAATAGAGCGGTGATCACTGACTGGGAACTATCAGGCCATATTTTCAAAGGCATTTCAAAATGGTGCCTGCAGCTTTGCAAATGCAAATTTGAGCACACATTTTATCTATGATTTTTGTGCCTTCTCAATCTCTTTATGTTTGCATGAAAATTGTATTTACAAATAAGGTAAACTCAAATGTTGTTTGTAAACACAGAAGCTTTTTGTACTTACAAAACCTTTAGGTGTGAAAAATAGGCACTTGCAGAATTATGGGTGCAGTTTTAGTGGCCACCTTGGAAAGTCTGACTAATAAGATTGTTAATACAGTCATTAATAACTTAGCAAGAAAAATTCAGTATAAGTGGACATTTACAGGAGCAGTTAAGAGTAGAAACAAAACATGTAACTATAAAATATTCCACTGTAAAATCATGCTGATATTTCAGGCATGAGCTCTATCATTATTTCTTAACAGGTTTTTTTTTTTTTTTTTTTTTTTTAAGTAGATGTCTTCCAGAATTGTTCAGGGTTTGACTATGGGCTTAAATCCATTCACTTTCATCATAGTGCCCAAATGTAAATATCCATAGGCTGGATGGTCATTACTAGGACACTTTCCCTGTGTTATAATATACATTGTTTGATTTTCGATGAAGTGTCAGATTATATGAATGCCTGTTGCTTTGCTTGGGAATTATGTTTACATTAAGATTGAAATATATAGATTTAAAAAATGAAGAGCTCTATAACCATGCTCTAAAGAGCCATATTTCGCCCCGAAAGTATATTTTATATAGAGAGGTATCTTTGGTGCATTTGCCAAGTGGGAGGGTTATGTTTTTCACCAACCCAACTCCAGGGAGCTAATTGCCTTTTAAATCTCTCCTCCTTTTCCAACCTGCAGCGGAGGCTTGTGTGAAATTTGCCACTGCCTTGCTCTCATTGTACTCACTTGACTGTTGTCCTTTCCTTTAGGAAACCTGCACAAGGATGCAGCACTGCCCCTAAAACAGCACTTGAACTGAAGCAGATCAGTCATTGTGCCTCCCATTCAAAACCTACCCAGATCACTGAGTTCAGAATAACGATGCCTTTGGGACACTTAGCCAAAGGCGCCAGCCTGGAGAACCTCATTGAAACCTGCCTTCAGTCTTTTGGTGAGTGTCCTGATTTGAAACAATCGTGTGTAAATGTTTTCAGACCTTTGTACAATAGCAGTTTAGGTAATTTGTGAAATGTTAAGATATAGTCAAGTATTTTTTTTATATATATAAAAAATATGGATCTATAAATATGTGTAATATATGATGAAAGTTTAGAATGATAACTTATTCTATTCTGGGAAGACACTCCTGATCAGTACAGTAAAGTTACCAGGCATTTTGAAGTGAAGTAATTTTCATTTCATTTTTTGTTACTCCGTGTACAGAACAGAAAATTCTTTGCACATGGATGGATGTTTAACAAGTAGATGTTGCAAAATGGAGAGTTCAATATTCACAAACTATGTAAATGTGTTTATATCGTCTAGTCAGAAATTAGAAGAGTTGTTTTGTGGGCTAGGTGCAGCAAAGTAGGAATGCCTGTTACTTAATCAGAAGAGATACTTAAAAAAAATCAGCTCTTAAGGAGAAAAGATTCAAGTGAAAAGCCTAATCATATACTTTTGGGGTTATGAATTATTCATGATTTTTGCTTTCACCAGCAAAATATCTACATTGAAGAGAACCATTTAAGATGTATAACTTATGCAAAAAAAGACGCTTTCTATTTTCATTAGCAAACACTATTTTTCATATTTTATGGAATCAGATGGAGGGCTTCAAAGCCTTTACAAAGAATAAAGATAGAAATCTAAAGTATTTTCAAATCATTTGTTTTTTAAATGATGTATTTCTTTGACTATAGAGTACCATTTTCTTTTGTTACTGCCAATATTATAGCCTTCCATGCTATGTGCTGGATATTTCAGTCCCTAGCAGCAGCTTGTGGCATCCCACTTCTTTGTGGAGTTCACCTTTTTATAGCTGTAAACAAACATGAAAACTGCAGATTTTTCAAATGGAGATTAAGCCGAGGATGACACCAATTTTTCTAAATGTCCAACGAGCTACTTGTTGTCAACTGCAAAAAAAATAGGCAGAGCAGTGGAAGTTGTATTTGTACGTATACATAGGGTGAGTTGCAGTTCGGTTTCTTTTCAGTGAAGGATTTATAGGAGTTAAATAAGGCTTAGTATTGATATGGTGCTTTACCTCTTCAAAGCACTCTACAAACCATAACTAATCCTTGTAACACCCCAGTGAGGAAAGCACGCATTGTTACTTACTGATTATAAAGAACTTGCAAGGGAAGACATATATCTGCAGTAAGAAGAGAACCAACAATGCTTTTTCTCCTCCATCTAATTTTAATCTACACACTGAATTTTACTACGTAAGAAAAGCCATTAAACCACTAAAAAGCCCTCACTCTTGCAACCCTGCCGCAAATTACTAACATTTGTTTCTCTCTTCAGACAAACTGAGCCAAACTAAGTGCTAAAGTAAGCCTATATATACACACACGTATTGTATTTGTCTTAGCTCATTAACCAATCTTCTCAATTTGTACCTATATTTTTGTAAAAGAAAAAGGATATGCATTTTATACTGAAAGATAGCAGAATGGTTGCAGTGACTTATTTCAAATAATGTAGGTGAAATCCTGCCCCCATTGACATCAATGTGGTGTTTGCCATGGACTTCAATGAGGCCAGGATTTCATCCAATATTTCTATTTGTTTTAGTCAATATACATATTTATATCAATTATATTTTAATCTTTCTAAATGAATAATAATGCATATGTAACCATAAGATTTATAGAAGAGCTTGTTTGAGAGAACTGTGTTGTACTGTAGAAATCCACACAATCTTATATAAGCCAAAGGCACTTCACAATCTCTTCCATTCAGTGAGCTTATACAAATAGTCTTTGCATCCGATGAAGTGGGCTGTAGCTCACGAAAGCTTATGCTCAAATAAATTTGTTAGTCTCTAAGGTGCCACAAGTACTCCTTTTCTTCTTATGTGTTTTGTTTTCCTGGAAACTGTGCAAATCCTTAAAATATCTTAGGACTTCACAGTAGAGTATTTAAGTAAAGCATGAAATGAGGCTGGTACAACTACGTAAAGACATTGCTTACAGAGGGTTCTTCCGAGGGTTAACTACAAACATCTTGCAAACAACCTTCACTGGAGTCCATTTCAGGAGAGGGGATGGGGAGACAAAATTTTGCTTTGTGATCAGGTTAAAAAAAACAAAAACTGTTAGATGCTAAATTAGTACAAGTCAGTCAGACTGAGTGAGTCCACTCTATGCCTGAAATTGCAATGCATGCTATCCAGTTACCTTGGACCGGGGTGGCCAACCCATAGCTCCGGAACCACATGTGGCTCTTCAGAAGTTAATATGCGTCTCCTTGTATAGGCACCAACTCCGGGGCTGGAGCTACAGTCGCCAACTTTCCAATTTGCTGGGGGGTGCTCACTGCTCAATCTCTGGCTCTGCCACAGGTCCTGCCCTCACTCCACCCCTTCCCGCCCCCTGCCATGCCCTCGCTCCTCCCCCTCCCTCCCAGAGTCTCCTGCATGCCATGAAACTGCTGATCAGGAGGTGCGGGGAGGGAGGGAGGAGGAGGTGCTGATAGGCAGAGCTGCCCCTGGGCGGGAGGCGCTGGGAGCTGTGGGGGAGCTGATGTGGGGCTGCTAACGTATTACTGTGGCTCTTTGGCAATGTACATTGGTAAATTCTGGCTCCTTCTGAGGCTCAGGTTGGCTACCCCTGCCTTGAACAGTCACAATTCTATTCCAGACTGAATTTTTCTTCCTTCTGCATCTCAGAAAATCACTCTAGAAAACACTCTGATTTGCAAGGTTTTATAGATAACCACCCCTGATAAATCCAGTGCTGGAAACTGTGCAATGTTTTACTTTAATGTTAGATCTACATTTTATTAAATTAGTATTGGAAGCACAGGGAAACTAATGCTTAGGGTTACTTGTTGAAAAAGAGTTCTCTGCTATGAAAATTCAGAATATAATAGCCCCAAAAGAAGGCACACAACATACTTTAAAATGCACACTGTACTTTATGCTATTCCATTAATATTTGCAATAGCACCTAGAGGTCCCAGTCGGGGATCACATCCCCATCGCGTTGGATCCCGCACACAGACAAAAACAGTTTGAAAACTGATGTGTGTCTAATGGGGCAATAAAGGCTGGCAGCAGTAGCGGAGTGTAGGTGGGAGTTGACGGCCCTATTCCATATCAGAGATGATAATTAGCACAGGGCCAAGTCAAGTAGTCTTAAAAATGAAGACAAATAGTTTGCACTTGTTTTGTGTCATGCAGTGGAAAAGGGGAAACCAGTGAAGGGATGCAATGACTGAGGAAGATGATTTTTTTGGAGGGGGTAGCAGTGTGGTGAATGGATGTAAGGAGGGGTGGGGACAAGAGGACCTTTGCCAAGAACAGAAAGGAGCAAGTTGGAGTGACAAGATGTGAGATAAAAGAGGACCTGTATGAAGGTTTAGCAGTATGAACAGAGAGGAAAGGCCAGATCTAGGAGATGTGTGTGAAGGAAAAAGCAAGATTTAGGCAGAGTCTGGAACTGTGGGTCCAGAGAGGGGGCTGGGTCAAAGACAATGGACCTCAATGTTAGGAAGGATGTTAGTGTTGTACGTAGTGATGATGAAAGTGGGGAAGGCTTTAGGGGAAAGATCAAGAACTCAATTTTGGCTACGTTGAACTTAAAGCGATAGCTAAACATCCACAAGGAGTTTTCAGAAAGACAGCTTTGAATTTTAGTTGGGAAGGAATGAGGGAGGTCTGGAGTGGAAAGGTAGATCTGCGGGTATGTCTACACGGCAGTGTAAGCTCAAAGTTAGTAGAACTCAAGTTAATAAACCCAGGGTCTGCTAACCTAGGGTTTGCGCATCTATACTCATTTGTAACCCAGGTTAGGAATTGCGGAACCCTGGGTCTGAACCTGAGGCCCCTGCATCTGTAGGGCATTACGTGGGCCTTAGTTCAACCACCCATATCCCAGACTTCCTAGAGGCCTTTCAAAATGTATCTGCTTTAGCCCTTTGTTCAGATGCAGTGTGAGAAAAACTTGACTGTCCAGAAGACAAACTCAGCCCATGGCATTGTGGAATGCTTTTGGTGGACTCCCTGACCATGAGTCCTATGAGGCTCTGTCTTCACTGCAAACCAATAGGGCTTGATCCCTGTGTCCCAGTTTGACTCAGACTTGGACATGCTACCTCTGTGTTGTCCTGAGACCCTGGATCTGAGTTCTGGGTTAGTGTGATTAGTGTAAAGGAGGGTGGTTAGGACTGAGCCTGCGTTTAAACCTTGCACTGCAAGATAGACATACCTTGAGTCATACATGTAAAGATGATACTTAAAAAAATACTACTGAATGAGATCTCCAGAGATAGGGAGAAGAAGAAACGGGCCAGGAATGGAGCTCTGTAGGAACCCCAATGAGGGCTGGGGTGAGGATGAATGGGATTCATCCTGCGAATGAAACACTGAGAGCAACTAGAGAGCTAGGAGGAGAACCGGAGAAGGGTGGGAGGACAAGCTGTTAAGAACATGGTTGATAGCTGACGGCAGTAGGCAAGTTGAGAAGGATGAGAATGGAGTGCTGGTCCTGAGAACAGGCCATGAATACATGAGAGACGTTGGTGTGAGCTGTTTCAGTGGAATAAAAGGGTGGAAGCTGGATCGGAGAGACCAAGCTGCAGCATCCAGACTGCTATTTTCACTGCACTAGCTCAAACCTTGGTAGTGTGAGTCTACCTGGGATGGGAGACTCACTCCCAGCTGCAGTACAGTCATAGCTTTAGTGTGTGGTAGTTATAGTACTGCCAGTTAGTGCACAGCAAGCCAGCATGCTGTAGATTTACGTCCTGGCTTGCCACACACTACATCTCAGAGCAGACAAGCCATCAGGAGAAGCAAAGCAGAAATGTGAGGGAAGGGATGAGACTGCGCAGAGAGGGAGATCAGGTGGGATGAGCTGTGGCCACTGGGACAAGTGCAGGGATTAGCGAACAAAAGCATGAGAGAAATCACAATTTCAGTGATAGGGACAGGGAAGAGACGCTGGTGATGGGAATAAGAAAGGGACAGGGAGGTACCCTTGGATCATGTCAGTTTTCTTTTTGAAGAATGTAGCAAGACCCTGAGCAGACAGGAAGGAGGGTTTGAGTAGGTTGCAGGTGCCAAAAGGGGCTGAGGCTGAGAGTTTGGGAACAATGAGTGTGCAGAAGTTGTGCTGCTTGGCTAAAGATACAGCCCAACATTAGAGAGTGAATTTGTAGTAGAAGCAGTCTGTATTAGTGTCACTTTTCTCATTATAAAGTGCATTTCAGAAGCACAGATAACAAAACGTGTCACCAACAATGACACTGGGTCTGAAAAAGAGCCTATTGAATCCAGTGTTTTCATATCATGTCTGTTCAATTTACAAGTCAAAAGAAGGGTTTTCCAACTGACACCCTGCAAACTCAACCTGGGATCTGCAACTCAAGCTGGGCTTTCTGCCTCTTACATCACTGCCAGCAATAAAGACTCTTGAAACCTCAATTTTGTTGATGATTGAGGTAGAATAGAAGCTAACTTGTTCTTCCCCAGCTGTATTGGCTCTATGGTGCGGACAGTGTCTGATTTAAACAAAGACAGGCAATAGATATCTTGAATAGGACAGTTCCATTTTTAGTCACTTTTCTGACAGAAACCTTAACCTGTGAATCAGGCAGGCAGCAAGCTGTGGCACAGGAAGGGCTAAACACGTTTGATAAATGAACTAATTTTAAATATATGAGGCTCAGTGTTGATATTTTAAGTGCAGAAGGTGTGATATTTCTTCACAGAATAGCCTGGCTGGTCAACAGCTGAAAGGATGAATATTTCAGTGGTGGTCACTGGATGATCATGTCTGTCAGCTGTATGTACACTGGGTATGGAAATGTGAACTGTTCACAACACACTCGTCTACTCCAGCTTCTTCTGTAATTATGAGCATAGCATTCTGGGGTTTGAGATCCATTATGTAGTAGAAATCTGTCATAGCTGGTAATTTTGTACTTAATTATATATGTGTGTAAGTAAAAAGTTTGGTGATAAGAGCCCTCCCCCTTTCCTGTGATTTTTGTCTCTCTCCCAGATAGCTCTACCTTTGGGCTTATCATGATTAGGGTTTAGAGATGTCATTAGAAAACTGCAACTAACATGTTCCAAAACTAGTGTAGATCAGGTAGTTTAGGCTTTAACACATACTAAGCTCATTGAGTTGAAGCCTACGGCTGGTCTAGAATAGGCTAAAACAGGGTTGGGCAAACTATGGCCTGCCAGCTGTTTTAAGCCAGCCCTTGAGCTCCCACTGGGGAACAGGATCTGGGGCTTGCCCCGCTCCGGCGCTCCAGCCAGTGAGCAGGGTCGGGGACTGCTGCATGCAGTCCCCAGAAGCAGCCACATGGCCCCACTCCAGCCATGACGCAGGGTTGGGGGCTGCTCCATGTGGCACCAGGAAATAGCGGCATGGCCTCCCTCCAGCGCCTGTGTGCTCCAATGGTCCTCTCTGGTGCTCCAATGGGAGCTGCAGGGGCAGTGCCTGCAGATGGGGCAGCATGCAGAGCCGCCTGGCTGTGCAGTAGCTGGAGAAGGGACACGCCGCTGCTTCCAGGAGCCACTTGAGGTAAGCGCCGCCCGGAGCCTGCACCATTGAGCCTCTCCCCACGCGTCAGTCCCCTGCTCCAGCCCTGATCCCCCTCCTGCACTCCAAACTCCTTGATCCTGGCCCAGAGAACCCTACTGCACCCCAAACTCCTCATCCCAAGCCCCACCCCAGAGCCTGCACTCCCAGCTGGAGCCCTCACTCCCCCCTGCACCTCACTCCCCCGCTCCAGCCCGGAGCCCCCTCAAGCACCCTGAACTCCTAATTTCTGGCCCAACCCTGGAGCCCTCACCCCCTCCTTCACCCCAACCCCAATTTTGTGAGCATTCATGGCCTGCCATACAATTTCTATTCCCAGATGTGGCCCTCGGGCCAAAAAGTTTGCTCACCCCTAGGCTAAAAGATATTTTAAGTGTTTTAGCAAAATGTTAATAAGCATGTTTTAAAACCCTAGTGTAAACAGGGCAAGTTGTATTTTAACTTACATTAAGTAGTAGAAGTGCCCATTAGAGTTTTAAAATGTATTACTTAAAATGTTTTAAAAACCACCCTTTCTCCTAAATACAACCAGCCCCTAGGGGGGGAGCATAGGCTTCCACTCAAGCTTATGTATTAGGGTGAAATCCTGGCCCCACTGAGGTCAGTGGAAGTTGTTCTATTGACCACTGTGGCTAGGATTTGCAGATAATGTCTATCTGCTTTGTCTACACTAGAGTTTCAGAACATGAGCAAACACCTAACACACCTTTTACTTATGTGACAAACCCTTCCGTAGTGCTTTAAAAAGCAGTGCAGGATTCCTCTGGTGATGCTCTGAGGACCTTAAGACTTTGAAATTTATATTGTATGCAACATTCTGTCATCAGATCAGTCAGCTGCCCAAGATCTTTACTTCTGCCCTCTGAACATGTTTTTCCCCCCTTAGTGCTAATAAGATTAAACAGTGCTTTCCTATTCATGCATTTCATCTCTTCTAGACAACCCGGGGACCCTTCAGGTCTCACCACAAACCTGTAATCCTAAATAGCAAAGAAGAAAGCTTATTAGAAAAAGGATGCTTGAAACAGCTTCCTTAAATGCATGTCACGATTCACATCCCTAAGTCTGTTTCTTTTACTAAAGCTGTAACAAAAGGAAGAGCTATGGAAAGACTTATTAGAATATGTCAACGTACTGGAATGAATAGACATATGCAGAGCTTGTCTACATTTCAATCATCTTCGGATGAACAAAACTGTGCCTGTTAGAATGGCTCAAAGTGGGAAGTACTTGAATCATAAGGGCAATACAAAACAAAAAGTTGTGGAATATAGATTTTTGTAGTCAATAGGCACTGTACATCTCATTGTATTATGCATCTGACAGTAAAAATAGCTTCCCATACCATATGTAGTACAATATAACATGGATTAATATAATTATTTGATTTGGTCCTGCACTTAGAAGCCTAACTCTGAAACTATACTGGAAATAATTGTTCAGAATTGTATGCAGTACTCCCATAGCAAGATATTTCACTTGAATCGTAAAAAACAAGATTGATCATAGTTAGAGATACTGTGGTGCTCTGCAGGAGAGATAGGAGTGTTAACTCAGGGTCTTGGCCAATTTTTAAATTGGATAATTTCATTTTGTCCACAGCTTCTACCTGTAAATTCACATGGTTATCGTATTCTTAACTTCCTGATAACTGATATATAGTATTGCTTGTTTAGTGTTAAACAGCACTTCAGTCACTGGGCAAAGTGATATATTTATAAGCACACCTTGTAGAGTCAGCATAACATAACTTGAGAAGCTCTTGAGGACCTATTTGAATGAAAGTACTATATAGATATAATATAGTGATGTGAATCTGGGAATGGTGCTGGCAGTCTGAATGTACTTCCCTCGCCACCATACCCTGAAATTGATACAATTGCCAATAGGTGTTTTGCAAAATAAGTTAAACATGACTGCACCTGCTCTGTAGATTAGAATACTTCTGTAGCATGTTTCCTCTTCAGAACTGTACAGAAAACTATTGATCCTCCACAGCACCTCCAAGAAGATGCATCTTATCCCTGTTTTACAGTTGGACAAACAGACATGTTAAAGATCATCCACTAGGGGAAAAAAATTAGGCTATGCAACTTTTCTCTGAAAGGTTTGTTCAGTGTCTGCCCTCCATACCCCCTCCCCCGCTTTTTTTTTTTATTTAAAGAAACAAACAAACCACACATACACCACACACACTAGTCCATCCAGGCTGGCAGACATGAGAACTAGTGAAACAACTTCACAAGAGCCAAACAACTTTTATTCAGACTGCTTACAACTATTTATTTGTTTTGTTAACATGTACTTAATTTCAATGTCTAAACAACATTTTGGAGAAAGAATCTGTATTAAACACTGGGCACCCTCATCCCCTCAGGTATTGTGGAAATACTAGCAGTATGCATCGTCTGACATCCACAGTAAACCTTCCAGCAGAACCAGGGAAGATCTGAATGGATGTCTGTGATACTTCTAAGATAAAAAGGACAAGCGGGAATAATACTCTACATGTTTCAGGCCTACTTTATACAGCAATAAAAACACAAAGGGGCATAAACCTAAATTTTTGAAAATCCTTTGTAGATGGTCTTTGAGACGTGCCAAGAACATGTGGGTCACACCAAAAATCCATCTAGCCCAGTATCATGTCTTCTGACAGTGGCCAATGCCAGGTGCCACAGGGGGAATGAACAGAACAGGTAATCATCAAGTAATCCATCCTCTGTCACCCATTCCCAGCTTCTGGCAAACAGGAGGCTAGGGAGACTATCCCTGCCCATCCTGGCTAATAGCCATTGATGGACCTATCCTCTATGAACTTATCTTGTTCTTTTTTGAACCCTGTTATAGTCTGTTGTTGTCCTAGAAGAGAGACTCCAGAAAGAACCACCATAAACACAAGCTAATTCCAGACAATCTTTGCTGGTACCATACAGCAACTTCATAAAGAAAAGTAAAATATTCCTCAGAACTGAGATACCTTTATCCCAACAGCATCTTATGATGCCTCCCCCTTCTCATGTTGAAGCACACAGCAGCTACTATCAGGAACAGGCACAGCAAACCCCTCCAGCATGCCTGAAGACTTTTATAAAGACCTTCTACCTTTCCAGGAGTATCCAGGGAGTAAAGGCAGCTCTGCCCCTAGTTAGTGCCTCCCTAGTGAAGGTGTGCAGGCAGTCCTTTCTAATGTAGGAGCGCAAACAAATGTCTCCATTCCTTCCTATAGAAATAACCCCAAGCAGACTACCAAATAGCTGCATTATTAACCACCTCTCCCTACACTGCCAGGTAAGTTAAGCTAACCTTTTAACTCCCACTATCTTTCTCTACAGCCCATGTCCTCACCAGGGCTACTGTACCCTAAAAACCTTAGATATTTTGTTTTCATATTAGCGGTAGAAAGGAATATATTTAGCTTTAAGCACTTGAGAAATGCATGAAAAGCAGTTCAAAATAGGCAGTGTTTCTGTGACACCATCCCTGTCCACCCTGGTTAATAGCCATTGATGGACCTGTCCTCCATGAATTTATCTCGTTGTTTTTTGAACCCTGTTATAGTCTTGGCCTTCACAACATCCTTTGGCAAGGAATTCCACAGGTTGACTGTGCTGTGTGAAAAAATACTTCCTTTTATTTGTTTTAAACCTGCTGCCTATTAATTTCATTTGGTGACCCCTAGTTCTTGTAAAGTAAAGGAGGAGTAAATAAGTAAGTGTTATTTACTCTTCTCCACACCAGTCATGATTTTATAGACCGCTATCATATCCCCCTTTAGTAGTCTCTTTTCCAAGCTGAAAAGTCTCAGTCTTATTAATTTCTCCTCATATGGAAGCTATTCCTACCCCTAATAATTTCTTTTGCCCTTTTCTGAAACTTCCAATTGCAATATATGTTTTTGAGCTGGGGCGACCACATCTGTGCACTGTATTCAAGATGTGGGCATATCCTATGATATTTTCTGTCTTATTATCTATCCCTTTCTTAATGATTCCCAACATTCTGTTCACTTTGACTGCCACTGCACATTGAGTGGATGTTTTCAGAGAACTATCCACAATGACTCCAAGATCTTTCTTGATGGGCAAAAGCTAATTTAGACCCCATCATTTTATATATATAGTTGGGATTAGGTTTTCCAATGTGCATTACTTTGCATTTATCAACATTGAATTTCATCTGCCATTTTGTTGCCCAGTCACCCAGTTTTGTGAGATCCCTTTATAACTCTTCACCGTCTGCTTTGGATTTAGCTATCTTGAGTAGTTTTGTATCATCTGCAAATTTTGCCACCATACTGTTTACCCCTTTTTCCAGATCATTTATGAATATGTTGAAGAGTACTTGTCTCAATACAGACCCCTGGGGGACACCACTATTTACCTCTCTCCATTCTGAAAATGGACCATTTATTCCTACCCTTTGTTTCCTATCTTTTAACCAGTTACTGATCCTCGAGAGGACCTTCCCCTCTTATCCCATGACAGCTTATTTTGCTTAAAAGCCTTTGGTGAGGGATCTTGTCAAAGGACTTCTGAAGTATAGTATATCGACTGGAACACCCTTGTCCACGTTTGTTGACCCTCTCAAAGAATTCTAGTAGATTGGTGAAGAATGATTTCCCTTTACAAAAACCATGTTGACTCTTCCAACACATCATGTTCATCTGTGTGTCTAACAATTTTGTTCTTTACTATCATTTCAACCAGTTTGCCCGGTACTGAAATAGCCTGCAATTGCTGGCATCACCTCTGGAACCTTTTTTAAAAATTGGCATCACATTAGCTGTTCTCCAGTCATCTGGTACAGAAGCTGATTTAAATAATAAGTTACATACCACAAGCCAGACAGGACGTCAGTATCGGTGCTCTTCTCAGCACTCAGGAGTTCCTGGCCTCCTGTGCCCAGACCACTGGACCACACTTATTTCTCCATGGCCAACAATCTCTGGGTTTTTTTTAGAAGAATAAAATTTACTATAACTCTAGAGAGCCTTAGTAATTGCCATAGGCCCCAGTCCTGCAAAGAAAGCCATGTGGGCACCCACCCAGGCTTGTGTGGAACCCTAATGATTTCAGTGCATCTACTTGTGACTAGAAGGGTCTGCTTACACAGTTCTCTTCGCAGTATATAAGCGCCCAAATCATAGCCCATAGCCCCCTGTAGCCCAAATCATCAAGAGCTGGTTAGACTTCCATGAAGTTAGGCTTCCATGCATTTAGTTGTTTAAAAAAAGCATCCTGTTTGATCTTCCAGACATACATAAGGCAAACTTAGGGTACAATATATTCATCAAATCCCATCAACCTGGCAATTGTTAAAATATTAAACATTGACATTTTAAAAACAAAGTCAGACAGTTATATGTGAGGTCAGCATTCCCTACCTGCTCAAATCCTGTTGCCACTGATGGAAAGCTTAGAAAGTCAGCTTAATTCACACAAACTGTAACACAGAATTCTGACTCAAAGGCAGTTACGTATTTTATAAGTGAATACACACCCACATTGAAGTAAATTATCTTTATCATTTAGTTTTTCACTGCTAGATTCACCTGCATATGGCATTTTGTTTATCTCTTATCCTTCAATTTCTGGGTTTTTTCCCCCACCTCTTAAATATTACCATCCTAAACTGAAAATTGACGTTTCTATTAGATAAAGTACTCATCATTTAGCTCAGTTTTACTCTGTTTTAAAATGGAATTGATCTTTATGCTTTTACATAATCTTGGCATAATTCCATCAAATATGGCATAGAAGTTTTAGTTGCTTGGCAACAGAAATTATGTTAATAAGGAGCTAATGACATTACAAGCACAGAAGAGTTGTTACTGCTCTTTAGAATGCTAAATGCTAATTTAGTTAACTAAAGCTGATTGTGGTTGTAACAAATGTAAAACAGCCATTGATAATTTAACATTTTCCATAGGAGATTCTGCCAAAAATATGAATTAGTTTTTTAAAAAGCTGTTTAAAAAGACACAGAAATTTATTGACCCTCAATCTTATTTCTTTCCTTTAACTCTGCATGTTGACTTTGGACAACTGAACTGAAAAAAATTCTACTTTGTAGGATGATGTTGCATGTAAAATATGGGATTTGACTATGGCGTGTCAATGATTATCTCCGACTGAAGGAGGGAATATACCAAGGACTACTACTAGTCAAAATATACTGACTGGATTGTCAGCTAGTGCAAGTGTGAATCGGTCTGTTGACAACTGTGGAGCTAGGTCGGTTTACACCCGCTGTGGATCTGGCCTTCCATGTTCAATTTTTATGGAAGTGGTTAGAAAGGATGAAAGTTCTCCCTAGGTCCCTTAGTGAATGCCTTTTAGAGGAATCTAGGAGAAAAATGTTTATATCAGTCGAGGAAAAGGATGTAATCTCTCTACACTTCGCAAAAGTTTAGGCATTTAAAAGTGATGACCAATTCAGTCTCCAAAGAAAGCAGTACTAGTGTCCATTCTTTCCTCCAGCCAATGTGTGAAGCAGCAGCAAAAAATAAAATCCAGTTAATTCCTCTCGGGACTTCCCAGTGCATCCTATTTACCCTGTGTCTATCTTGTTTAGATTGTAAGTTCTTTGAAGCAGGAACTTTCAGTATTTTGTCTCTTGTACAGTACTATCCACACTGCCAGTCCTTAAGACCACCACCACAGTATATTTTCTAGTACTTTGCACCAGTTTTAAATGACTCAAACAATGTAGCTTCCACATCCCATTGGAGATTATTACACAGTCCAATAGATCTTGCTGTTGGAAAGTTTTAGGCTGGAAAAAAAATCAAGACATTTTTCCTAAAAGCTTCTTTTCATCCCATCCCTGATACCTAGTTCAGAACTTGAAGTGAGCATCTGGGGAAGGGCAAAGGGGAGGCAGCAGCCATTAGGGGCAATCTGTGCTACTCATGCATGGGAGGTGGATTTCAGGAGTCTTGGAGCACTGCGCCTTTTAGACTCAAATGTACACAGAGTGAACTTTAAGTCACTGCCCAGTTGCATACATATGGTGGTGAAATGTCACATCTCCAAGTGAGGTTTTTCAGTAGGTGTCATGTCTTTGAAGTGTGGAGTTCATATGGCAGGGATCAATAATGTGACATCAAGATCTGTTTTTGCTCAGCCTTTGAACTTGACTCTCCTTCAGAGCATTTATTTTGGATAATTTCTATCTTCTACAATTCCTCATTTTGGGATGGATGGGATTCTTTCTCCCACTCCCCAGTGCTGATCAGCAACATTAAACATCAGCCTCCAATTCATACAAATATGTTAGTTCTTTAAAAAGCAATATATTGACAAATGAAAATTGTTTAGAATAACCTACAAAATTAGCAAATTAATTATGTGCATTACTGTAGCTCCTAGGATCTCTAGTCATGGAGCAGGACCCCAATGTGCTAAGTGCTGTACAAACACAGACCAAAGATGGTCTCTGCCCCAGAGTCTAGAATCTAAGTAGATCTGGGAAAGATTTATCACTCAGAATTGAACATACTCCAACAAATCTGAACTAGCAATTAGGGGCACTCTGTGTGTCCCTTTGAGGCTTTGAGACTCATAGATTTCAATGAGAGTGGCCACAGAACTGGGACAGAGAGGAATTAGGATTTTCTCACGTTTTCCCCATTCAGGGCTGCTAAGTGTCGTGTCTTATGTGACACTCATGTATTCGGCAACCATGTCATATTCCTGCAGCCCAGATGAGAGGTCATGCATCCAATTGGGCTTCAGTAATAGGCTGCAAATGCAGCTGTCAGCCACCAGTGGCCACTATGCTGGGGCAGCCAAATGGCCTCTGTCTCCCCTGCTGGATCAGTGGGGAAGGAACAGCTAAGAGGAGACACTTGCTCCTCCAGCAGCCAGGGAGGAAGTGGTGAGGGGTTCAGTACTAGTACCAGGCTCTCCCAGATCCAGGATTCCTCTCCAGACACTATCTTCCCCCCTAGTCAGTCACTAGTTTTCCCCCATATATTCATCTCTCAGCAGCCCCCAGTTTACATTCCAGACAGCCCCACACCAAACTTCCCTACTCAGCCACAAGATTCCTCCCACAATATACCTACCCAGCAACCCCAGCCCCAACACTGCAACCTATCCAATTCAGCATGCCCAGAAATCCTTTGGCAATTCCATACTCCCACCACTGACCCAGTCACTCTCCAAGACTCGCTCACCTACCATGACAGCCTCCAAGATTCTTTCCCATCCATGCCATCCATAGATACCAACTTTTGGCAGCTCCATGACCTACGCACACCACTGCTTAGAGCAGAATGTGTTGACCAAAGGCTGAAGTTTATGGGGACATGTAAATTATTTATGAATATGCAAATTAGTTCACTATAAATTTGCATAAGATGCTAAAAGTTGGCAGCTACGGCCATTCCGTATTTGCTGTTCTAATTTAGACATGAAGAGAGAGAGTGGTAGAAAGGAGCTTCATATTATCAAATTGTTCTCATTAAGCCTTTTCCACTCCCTATCAAGTGCTTCTTCTCTATTGCTATTTATGTCAGTTTGTCCTCTTCAAAATCAGGACCTTAAAGTTTAGTGAGTTAAAAACTAGCACGTAAGATTCCCACTGACTTCAGTGGGAGTAGGATAGGAAGCTTTGTGCCTGGAATGTTTGAGTGTAAGTAATAGCAGCCAGATATCTGATTGCGCCTACAAATCAGGTAGACAGACATCAAGGGTGGGATTTTCAAAAGAATGAAGTGACTTAAGTACTGAAAGTCTATGGGATTTTTGCTCATAAGTTACTTAAGTGCTTTTGAAAATTCCACCCTGGATTATGGGGTACGTATGATAAGTTATATGGGAGGACAAAAATGCACGGTGGAAAGGGCGATAAGTTTAAAATTTTAAGATATTAGGTCTTAACAGTGCACTTATCATAGCCTCCTGGTCTCAGGTTAAGCAGCAAGCTTTGGCTGCAGATAAGTTAAATAACTTAAATGGGTAGGGCTCTAGTCAATTCATGGCCATGAAAAATGCATCACTGACTGAAATCTGGTCTCCCACTGTGAAATCCGGTCTTTTGTGTGCTTTTACTGTATACTGTACAGATTTCATGGGGGAGACCAGTATTCTCAAACTGGGGGTCTGACCCAAAAGGGAGTTGCAGGGGGGTTGCAAGGTTATTTTAGGAGGATTGCGGTATTGCCACCCTTACTTCGGCACTGCCTTCAGAGCTGGGTGGCGAGAGAGCGGTGGCTGTTGGCCGGGTGCCCCGCTCTGAAGGCAGCAGCAGCGCAGAAGTCAGGGTGGCGATGCCATACCAGGCCACCCTGACTTCTGCATTGCTGCTGGTGGCAGCTCGTCCTTCAGAGCTGGGCTCCTGGCCAGGAGCCGATGCTCTCCAGCTGTTCAGCTCTGAAGGCAGCAATGCAGAAGTAAGTGTAGCAGTACCTCACCTCCCTCCATCCCACCCCCAATAACCTTGCGACCCCCTACAACTCCTTTTTGGGTCAGGACCCCTACAATTATAACACTGTGAAATTTCAGATTTAAATAGCTGAAATCATGAAATTTATGATTTTTAATATCCTACGATAGTGAAATTGACCAAAATGGACTGTGAATTTGATAGGGCCCTACAAATGAGGTATTCACTTCAAGCAAGATTCTTCCAACATTAACCCAAATTGGACTCTTCAAACAGACTTTCATATTATTAGTTTACTAGTTAATGAAAATTTTAACAGGAAAACAATGCAAAAGAACCTGTAAAATTTTTCTTCCAGGTAGCCCCACAATGGCAGAAAGATCTGTGAACAAGTTAGAATGGAAATATGCTTCAGTGCTACAAAGTAGGGCAACTAGTTTGAAGAGATGCAAAGAATAATGAGCTGTGATAAAAGGAAGGGAGGGCAAAGGTGTGCAAGACAAATACACCTTCAAGTGGAAAAAGACTATATTAGCACTGAAACAGCTGATGAATGAGTACCTTGATGAGAAATCATTATGTCTCTTACCCTGTCCACCTAAGAGAGGACCTGAGACCAGTATACTCTGGAAATACCTGAGACCCAAATACTTTGAGATGAGGCTGAAGAGGAGACCTCTGTACTGGAAAGGAAGCTTACCTAAAGGAAATTCTGGTATGAGTCCAATAGAAAGTTTCAGATATTGAGGAATGTGAAGTGGGGCTTTCCATGACTACAGATCATTTTAGCTATTTAGATATTTTTCAAACAGGGGGCCAAAAGTACACAAGCTACCTTAGATATCTGTGGGAGATCCTACCACACTTGTTTTTAAACAAGTCACTTTAGGTCTTGGTCATAATGATTGCGGAAGAGCTAATATAACATGAAAAAATAGCTCCTTGATGTCTTTCTGCATTGGAAAACTCCACCAATGGTTGTCAAGTGATTTATTCTTTCAAATAGCAACTCTTTTGGAAAACAGCTAGGAGCGACTATAAAAAGGCCAAACATGGTTTTGAGAGGTTTGTGACATAAAGAGCAGCTCCTGCCCTTTTATAGCCTTCCTGCCTTCTGTGTCATGTGACCTTCTGCTTTGTCTCAACAGGAGAGACCACTACCAGGTGATTCTTTTGCCAGTCAGCCCATCCCCTGATAAAGCAGTTCTCTTGCATAGCATCCAGCCTTTAGTCTAGGGTGCTTCTATTTGAAAAGAAGACCATCAAGGTTTAATGGACACTCTATTGTTAGCCCTTGGACACTGCCCCTTGAAATTCAAGAGAACCTGAGAAAAAGCAAATAAACCCCACATTCAAAATGACACTGGAGAATTGTTACATGTATCTGTATCAGACAATTCATAGGCTGTACATATACAGATTCCCCAGTTGTCTCACAGGGGAAAGGACACTCGAGAACTTTCATTTCAAAGTATGGGGTTTCTTGCAACACTCATGTTTTATTGGCTTGTTGTTTAGGGATCCTTTTGCAGAGCTGAATATGGAAAGTGGGGTTAATATTCCTTTCTCTCTCCAAGATCCTGGTGAATTCTCATTTAATTTTATAGTCTCTCCTCTTTGTAGACTCCTTTCCATTAGCTTCAGCAAGAGTTGGATCAGGCCCTGTTTGTGCATGAGATGGAGAGATATATGCCTCATGTGTGCCTGATACAAATGGAGCATGAATGGCACTTAGCTTCTCTTCCCTAAGTTCCCAACTACACAAAGGTTACTACTGTGTATGGGCCTTAGCCATCTTACAGCATGGATCGATTTTTTTCCTGCGTGCAAACAAGGTGCAAACAACAGGGCCAATAATCATGTTACAGGCCAGACCTTTTTAGTGCTGTCTATAGGATAGTACCCTGAACAGGATTTGGTCCCTCTATTCAAACAAAACCCAGGAATGTTATAGCATGGTTGTCACATGATTGGGTATCCCCAATATGAATGTAATTGTAATGTAAACAGAACTGCTGCAACATTCTATCTTCTGCCTCTTCCCCAAGAGAGAAAGAATCCCCCCTTTTAAAAAAAAAAACTCTAAGAGGCTTGATAAATGAGTGGTGCATCATGTCTGAAGCTCAGGTAGCAGAGAAGAAATGATGGTTTACTGCTGAAAGGGAATCTCCTGAATTTAGTTTGCATGCCCCACCCCTATCTATTAATATAAAGGCTGCCATAAAATGATGAGCAAATTCCTCTACCCAGCTTGATCATGACCTAGTCTGGATCCATTAGGCAATCAGCAACTTAGGCCCAAACCCTCAAAAGGTATTTAGATATTCACTTAAATACCTTTGAGGATCTGGATCTCAGTGACTATATCTGCCATTAGATAGCCACAGCTGCGGTGGTTGCTAATTTAAAGCATCACAACTGCAGCAATAAGCAACGTGGGTAAATCTGCTGTATGAAAGATGGAGCAATAACCAGCTCAAGACTCCAAGGATGTAGGCCAGTCGGTGGAAAGACAAGTATAGCTTCAAGAATTAGATTTTGGTCAAGTTATTGGGGAGCTGCTGTAAATGAAGCTCAACAAAATACTTTTGTCCATTTCTTTTTCAATAAGCAAACAAAAAGACGAACAGTATATGAAAGAAAGTGAAAGGTACCTAGAGAAAAGCTTCCAGAAATAGTTTCACATCTTGGTTGACATTAATGTAGCCATAATTTACATATAAAGTATCAGTATGACGGTTTGCACCAGATAGCATACATGTAACTTCAGGGTTCTATTTAGGAATTTCCAAGAGAGTGGGAGGCTGTATAGAGGTCTGAAGAGCAGACCAAGGTAATAGCCTGCTTTAATATATTTAGCAAATGAGAATTCAAACCACAGAATACACAGAGGAGGGGACATTTTTTGGCTAAAAGTCACTGAATATTCAGAACACAATGGGGGAGGTAATTTGCACAGTTTTCATAATATAAATGTCTGTCTACCAAGCATGCCCACTGGGGGCATATTCAATCAAATAAAATGTGTGTGACGAGCAAGAGGCCTGAAGACAGAAGTGATCATATACCTCAAATAGTGACTTGACTGTTGGGGGGTGCTAACTACTCCCCACTCATCCTCTTGCTCCTTCTTTAGTACTTTGCCAACTTGTTGCAAGGGGCAGTTTTTGAGTTTGAGAAGGGAGTAAATATTTTAATTTTTAAGCTAAAAACCACCAGAACCATTGGGGTTCCCTTACAGTTTCTGCCTCACATTGCATAGCATCAGAGAGAATGGGGAGTTTTTAGCGGAGATTGATTTAAAACTGATGAGACAACATGAGGGCCTGCAATGCTATCTGTGGTGTTTGCAATTGAAGAGGACATAAATGAGTAGTACCTTTTGCGGGGCATCATAGAACTCATGACAGAGCCCCTTCCAACTTGGGTTGTTTCTAGTGTTCCTAAGGTTCTCTTTTAGTCCTGCATCTGTTTCCATCTGGAGCAGAGGTGCAGTACAATAGGCATGAGTAGGATGCTAAACAGTTTTCTGAGCTCCTGGATAAGCCTTCATATTTATTTTGTACTCTTATACATGTTTCCTTAAGATCTTTGATATGAGCTTTTGAGTACTTTGATTCTCCCACCTGTGCTATGGAGGTATGCTGCTTTAATTATCTCCTGGGGTCAACATTTGTAACACTACGCTCCTATGATTATATGAGTGTCTCCCCCTATTGGGAGGTGGCTATTTAAGTCATCACAAATAGCACTTTGAAGGCTGCTACCCCTAGGAGTTCTAAGTAGTGAGTGACTGCAGCATCAAGTGAGGTGAACCTCCATGCAGCTATCTATGATTTTGACTTAGTTATTGCAATGTGTTCTCTAGGGTGATACGTTTTGAGAACTACTAGGAGACTTTAGGTACTTGAGAAAAGTTATTCACCTTCTTAGAGGTTTGGTTACCGAGAGCATGTGATATCAGTGCTCCATGCCTGAACTGGCTTCTGATTCACTTCAGAGTACAATTTAGATACCACAGTGATAAATAGGAACCCCTGTAGATAAAGATGTTGGTTATGAAATATCCAGCCCCAAATATGACCTCTAGGTGTTCCCTCGCTACAAGTTTTCAGTTAATCTGGAAAAAGAAAAGGAGTACTTGTATCACCTTAGAGACTAACAAATCGGATGCATCCGATGAAGTGAGCTGTAGCTCACGAAAGCTTATGCTCAAATAAATTTGTTAGTCTCTCAGGTGGCACAAGTACTCCTTTTCTTTTTGCGAATACAGACTAACACAGCTGCTCCTCTGAAACCAGTTAATCTGGGGCACTCTTGCTGTCCCCCTAGGGTTGAACTCTTATGAACTGGCAGCCAGGCCTCAGGAGAGGGCTCCTGCCTGTGGAACATATTCCTTCTGAGAGCCCCTCAGAGCCCAGATGTGGCAGTCTTCAGGACATGGTGCAAGGCATTTCTGTTTCAGATGTTCTCCCAGTTATTGGTGACTGGATTTTTTTTTTTTAATAGTGGCTGATGGTGGCAAATAAATCTAGATTGGCATTGTCTATTTTATCTGCCCATTTGAGTAGCATGCATACTGGTTGAAAAATTCCCACATCTACATAGCATATGTATTTTACAGAAAAAAGGAATGAAAGCACATGGGTTGTTCTGGGTTTTTTTTTAACAAACGCAGTAAAACAAAACTAACACTTGTACGCTATTTTGCAGCACTTCCTAATGTAAAATGATATAACACTGACACGCAGCCATTCCAAATTTATTTAGTATTCACTCAGTGGTTTTGCTCAGCAGGGTGTGTGGTTAGTAACAGGTATACAAGCGGAAATGAAAATGAGTCAAGAAGCTTTCAACTTATAAATGTAAAAATAAACTGCTTATTGTTAGGGGGCTTATTCCTTCACCCACTTACTTCCCTGGGCCTTCTCGCATGAACAGAGAGCAACAATACCCAAAGTCCAAAGGTGCAAACAATTCGATGTTTACTGGGGTGAACTTCCAGCAAGCATGATTCCAGTTTCCTTCCTTAGTGTCCCCCTTCCCAGTTCTGACACCACAGAGCCTTACCTGTGGCCCTGTTCCCATTCCTGCCCTTAACAGGACATGATTCCAATTTCCCCACCCCCATTCCCTGTTCCCATGCCCCCCCCCCCACTTCCTGATTGACTGCAGACTATATAGTATTGTAACATGATTATTTAACCAATTATATCCCACCACCTTAATTAATTTACACCCAGCAAAATTAATTATACAGCATACAGAAACAATCACAGAACCAGACAGAGATTATACAGTCAAACAATAGGGAAATGGGGGCTATAGGGATAGAACAAAGAAATGAGGATTTCACATCCCAGTTATTGATAGGTGAGTTCTTGCCAGACAGGATGCTATCAAACGAAGTTTCCTTTTACATCTTCTAGGCACTTCCCTTTCTCTGGAGGTGATAGGCATTATCAGGACAGGATTGTATTCCTGACAGCCCAATAGCACCGTATTTCAATGTGACTAGTTTGGAATGTGAGGATCTGACTATTCGCTTCCCAGCTTATGGCTGCCTCTGCTGCTTAGCCAAAAGATCTTAGCCTAAGCACAGGGCCTCAGACTGTCACAGTAAGAGAAGGACCTTACACCGGCAGACAGTGATTTTGATTCTCTCTTTTATACCTCTATAACTAGCTAAGTGATAAGAATACACCTAAATTCTTAGAGTATAGGCCTTTACAGACAGGCCTGAATATCTATATCCTAACACTCATGGTTCAAGTGCATGTGGAAACATGCAAATTCTTACAACAGGGATTGATTCAAGAAGGTGCCACTCACCTCCTCCATACGTTTCATGAAGATAAACTTAAGTAAACTGTGTAATTTCCTTTCATGAAGTTATATTTTAGTAGTTCCTTTTCTAATCACACTATGGACCATGGCCCAGGTTTTCAAACAGGTACCAAACATTAAGCAGCTAAATCCATAGTTATGCTCGTAAATAAAGGTGCCCTTGTTTCCAGAGGTGCTAAACACCTGAGCGCAGTTCTTAGTCTGTGGAGGTTATCATATTGGTCCACAGAATTAAATACTTTGAGACCATTGTAGTGGGGGCTTTGAAGTCTGAGTAACGAGGTGACCCAGGGGATGTTTTACAAAGCAGTCCACAGAATAAGAGCTCTGAACTGGCACGTGACAGTTCTGGGGGTTGGATTTGACAGCTGGCCAGTTCAGAGATGCTTGTAATTAAGACTTCAGCAAAGAGGATCCGAAGGCTTTCAGCAGCCACTGGTAGAAGGAAGGAGTGGGGCGGGGGGGGTGCTAATAAAGTGAGTGGTACAGGGTCTGCATGTCGATGTACTTTGTTCATGCCTAGGGCTGGCCTTGAAAGTGATCGCTGTAAAAAGCTCAGTAGATTGTGTTTAGAAATACAGATAGAGGAGATATCATCAAAGCATTCAAGTAGACATTTAATAGCACTCACAATGGGAGGTGCTGAGGACTTTTCAAAAGCTGGCACTTAAGTCCGTGAGGCCCCAGTTCTGCAAAGCACTAGTCCCATTGGCTTCAAAAGTTAAATGAGTACTTAAGTGCTTTCCTGGACTGGGGGCCTAAATGGAAACTGTTAAGCACTCCTCCAGGGTCTCCATCTGTTTTTTAAGCCACAGGAGATTATGATCTGCGCCTCCGAGTACAAGAACTGGGGGAGTTGTAGTGCTGCTGGAGGCACTTTGAATGCAAATGGTGCCACACTTAGAGAGGCTGAGGCCCTGCTTCACCACATTAACAGGTGTTGACATTCCCTATTGCCCTATGTGAATTCTGGCTGAAGAGCTCCATACCATACTCCCAGTGCAGGCTGTGGCTTGACAGACACAAAAGTACAACTAAATTAATGAATTAAATGAACTTTAAACACTAAACAGTGAAGACCCAGACCTCAATATCACACTTGAGAATAGAAAGTTTAATATACAGGTCGATAGACAGCCCAAGAATCTTTGACAATAAACAGCTCTAGATATTTTAATCTACATACCTATTGATTTTGTGATTTTATTTTCCAAGATTTTGTAAAGTAAAGAGTTTGAGTAAGTGGTCAGCAATGTCATGGGTCTCTTTTCTTCCCCTTTTGGGAGATTGGAAATGAACAAAAAAAACAGTCATCTGATATGGAAATAGCTTATTGGCACTCAACCTATTCATAACAGCTCCACAATTTCTCCTGCTGTTTCTTCAAGAACCCTAAAGTGGATTTCTTCTGGCTTCCAGCTGCTAAGATCAACTACTAGTTTCTTTTTTTTATCTGGATACAAAAAAAGGCACCATCAGTTATGATGAATAAATATCACATTATTGCAGTAGAGATCTGGTTTATAACTGCCTCCATATGGGAACCTGCATTGCTTCAGGTCAAAATACCAATTGCTAACACTGAGCTTTAATGTCTTACTGGTTCCTTGAAGGGAATTGAAGCCTTCAAACAGATGTTTTGGTGCAGGAGTCAAAATACTTTCTATCCACTTGCACACATGGAAACCAAAAGGTTGTTATTTGACTTAAGGACATTTCCATTTTGGGGGAATAGAGTGAGTTTATAGAATCATAGTATTAGAAGAGACCGCAGGGGTCATCTAGTCTAACCCCCTGCCAAGATGCAGGATTTGTTGTGTCTAAACCATCCAAGGCAGATGGCTGTCCGGCCTCCTTTTGAAAACCTCCGGTGAAGGAGCTTCTACAATTTCCAGAGACAGTCTGTTCCATTGTCCTACTGTTTTTTATTGTTAGGGAGTTTTTCCTGAGATTTAATCTAAATCTGCTGTGCTGTAGTTTGACCCCATTGCATGTAGTCCATCTTTTTTATGGCAGCCTTTCAAGTTTTTGAAGAAAGCTATCCTGTCCCCCTTTAATCTCCTCTCTTCCAAACTAAACATACCCAGTTCCTTCAGCCTTTGCTCATATGCCTTGCCTTCCATCACTTTGATTCATCTTTGTTGCTCGCCTCTGGATCCTTTCCAGATTCTCCACATCCTTTCTATACAGTGGTGACCAAAATTGGACATGGTATTCCAGCTGAGGCCTAACCAATGCCATGAAGAGTGGTACTATCACCTTCTGTGACTTGCCTGCTATGCCTCTGTTAATGCAACCTAAAATTTTATTTGCTTTTTTTGCAATGGTATCACATTGCTGACTCATGTGGAGTCTGTGATCCACCACAACTCCCAGATCCTTCTCAGCAGTGCTGCTGTCAAGCTGGTTACTCCCCATGCTGTATTTGTGCATTTGGTTTTTCTTCCCTAAATGCCTTACATTTGTCTTTATTTAATTTCATTTTGTTGTCTATAGCCCAGTTCTCCAGTTTATCAAGATCCCTCTGAATTTTAGCTCTGTCCTCCAAAGTCTTGGCAACTCCCCACCGCTAGCTTTGTCTCATCTGAAAATGTGGTCAGTATGCTCTCTTACTTACATCCAGGTAATTAAGATGTGGAACACCAGATCCAGAACAGATCCCTGTGAAACCCCCCTTGAGACCTCCCTCCAATCTGACATAATTCCATTGATAGTTACTCTGTGTTTGTGGTTGTTTAACCAGTTGTAGATCCACTTCATTGTAGTTCAGCCAAACCTGAATTTCTCCAGCTTACTTATCAGAATGTCATGTTGGACTATGTCAAAAGCCTACTGAGGTCTAGGTATATTATGTCCACCGCATTCCCCCTATATGTTATGGGCAATTCAAAATGGTCTCCATTCATTTATCTGCCTGCCAGAATGTTCACTCCTTCTCACAAGTGGTGAGTGCACCTGCACACCCTCACGGCCCATCTAACAAGGATGTGCTGTTAGCAGGCTTGTTAAGAAGTACACAAAAAATTCTTCTCTAAAACTGTCTGTCTGCTAAGGCTTTTCCTCTTGAAGCTGTCAAAATATTCAGAGATGAAAATCTCTAAAGAGAAAGTACATTTCCATGCTTTCTACTGCCTTCCCTTTATCCTGGGGGAAATGGAGTTGGCTCAGCCCCTCATTCAAGTCAGCTTATCCTCAGGCTGCTCTCATCAGTGTACTCTACCCCTAGGGGCCCTGTTCTACTGGCCCAGAGTTGCCAGAATGCAGCATGCTCCAGTCACATGTTCTCCTGTCTCTTCAGTACTCTCTCTGCACCAGGAGGAGCAGGAACAGATGGTATAAATCAAACTATCAGATTTATGCCACCTAGGGGTTCCCCGAACAAGGGGAATCTTCAGCTGGCTGCTCAAGCCCCCTTTCTGTCCACACTATCCTGCCAGAGCAGCATCCCAGGATATGGACATAGAATTTTTGCTTATCAAGATGCTTTTATTCAAAAACACACACTTAATCCTTTAAAGAAAGTAAGCTGTTAAGGCCAAAGTGTTTCTGTGCAAAATATACAACAGTCACCCTACAGCCACAGTGTGGGTTTCTTTTGCACAACCATATGCATCCATATTATGGTGTTTTCTTTTTGCTGCTCATATGCTCTTTATATGCAGCTAGGGCCCAATTCTGCCCTCAGTTACATGAGTGCAAGGCCTAGAGACTCCCACCCATGTAACTGAAACCAGAATTGGTCCCTTATAGATTAAGATATGTGATCCATAAATTAGGCCTGTCTTCAGGCAGACTAGCCCAGTCTCAGTGGAGAACGATATAGCGGCGATATTTGTGGAACTATTAAAGGAAGATGTGTATGAAAGGGTTTAATGGAGTGCAACCAAAATGTTTCAGTTTACTGGGATGTAAATGAGTTCAGTTTGACCAGATTTAGCTTGATTGCTTATAAACGGGCTGATGGGTTGAGGAAACAACTAAAAGTTATAAATGATCCAGAAAGAAAATTAGTGCATCGTTAAAAATGAAGATGGCTATTAATTCTAAAGCTTTAGTCAAACAGATGTTGAAGAGGGAACTATCTTGTAAACAATTTGGACAGTGTAATTCCAAAAATGGTACAAGAAACAAAACACACCACCGTTTGTCGGAGCCAGCATAACAGGCGTTACTCACCATTGGGACACCCCTAGTGCCTGCATCTGGGAATTAGTTCTGCCCAGTCTGATATCCCCTTCCTTTGCTCGCTCATGCCATGGCTCCTCTTGCTCTCTAGGAATTGCAATGCTTTGTCTTTGTGGATTGGCCCACCAACCAGGTCACTATACAATTTTCCTCCTTCCAGGGTAAGGAAGTCTCACTGGAGTAGCTGTCCAGGTGCCATTCCAGGCAAGTCTTCCCACTCTCCTTCCTTATCTGCCCTCCACCGGCTTTCTTTTCCAGCTCCCTCAGGGGGTCAGGATCCCAGGACTTCTGCTCCCCTAATGGGTTTTGTTCTTCTCTCCTCCCTACACCCAGAAAGTGACTGCAAACTTCTATGCTGTAGCCCCCTTCTGTTCTCCCTTCCTGGCTTTATACAAGCCCTGCCTACTCCTGCCCACATGGGCTCCGTCTTCAATTAATGCTTGTTAGTCAAGCCTAAATCTCCCTTCAGGTGCAGCCTACTAGGTTAATTAGCCCCTTCTGAGCTACCTTAAACCCTTCCTGGGTGGTGTGTGGTGAACACCCCCTCACAGCCAGCAACCAAAGTAAGCAGTTCAAGAAGAAGTGGGACATGTTTCAAAATCCCAGAAGGTTAAAAGGACCCTAAATTGACCTGGAGGGGTTAGGGAGAAGTTCTAGGATGTTTCCTGAGTCAATAAAAATTGGCTATGAAATGATGGTAGATCAATATCTTATTTTGTCTGCTAGATGTCCTGTATTTAGCACAGGGAGAGCCATAATACAGAAATCTTCATTAAAGTGAGTGACCTGAGGCACCAATGCTGAAGAAATTTACAAACTGTTGACTTAAAAGTGACCCAGCTTCTCCTGTCTTTTGATGTACAACTCAGACACAGGAGAAAGAGGCTGAATTTGCATCCTTAGGCAAAGACTTAGGGAGGCTTCTCATCCTAGATTTTTGATTGGTAGGAGAGATTTCAGATCTGGAGTCCACCTTCCCCAGTTGGCACCTTCAGATAGCACCAAAACCCTTACCTGACATCTGCCTCTTCATTATATTGTTTTTTAGGTGGATTAACCTTGACAACACCTCCATAGGGGTGATATGCAACTTGAAAATGTTTTTCCTCTAACAATATATGCAGCCAAATATGCTGCGTTTCTGGGGTTTTGCCTACTGTTTCCATTTTGCCTTCTCCTCATTAAGCATTGTTTCAAGAATATTTTTATGCTATTTTGGTTTTCAGCTGTTCTTCTCAACTTGTAACATAAATGCAGGCTCTTAGAGGGGAATATAGTTAAAAGCACTCAAACAGATCACATTTTATTTTCAAATCGCAAGTCAGTCAAATTTCTATTTGAACCAGCCAGCCTCTCCACCATCTATTGGTTGCCAGTATGATGTTGATGTTCCAACGAGCAGGTAAGCCCTCTATGATGATGATGAAGTTTGACATCGATGCACTACGTGTGCCAGGTTTAGCAACAGGTTTTGTATCGATGTCAAAGCAACGCATTCTCGGCTCTAGCTAATCTGCCAGATGACGTGGAGGTTGCCTGGTCCATGTTCACTTCTACCCGCAACCAATCTGCTGAGCAGATGATTGGCTATAGGCATCCAGCACGCCAACCCCGGGTATTGGAGGAGGCCTTCCAGATAATTAAATTGAAGGCCGCAGCTCACCAGCATGGTGATAAGTGCACTCGTAATCAGCTGAAGTGAAAATTTAACATCCTGGCACTCAGCGATCATGAGGCATATTATAACCAAGTGGCGGATGATGTCGAATTTGGCTTAGCCGGGGCGACTTGAAGCTAGCATTCCATGCCATTTGCAACCCCAGGGGTCAAGAGGTAGTCACTACAAATGGCATCCTGAATGATAGCCAAGGCCATCCAGTTAAATTGGATGATGACATTCTCTCACGCTGGGTGGAATGTTATCATAGTGTCCTGAATCATCCTTCAGCTGCCTCTTGTTCGGAGATGGATGATCTGGCAGTCACTGTGGTTCCGGCTTCAGACATTTGTACTGATGCACCAACATTGGGTGAAGTGAAGTGTGTCATCTCTAAACTGAAAAACGGACGCACAGCCAGTGCTGATGGCATCCCCATAGAGCTGCTAAAATGTGCTATTGATCCTGCAGCAGAATCACTTCTGGCCATCTTTCGTCTGGTGTGGAGAACTGGAACCCTGCCAACCGCCTGGAAGGAAGGTATTGTGATCTCACTCTGTAAGGGCAAGGGACCGCGCAGTGAATGTAAGAGCTACAGGCCGATCACCGTGCTCTCCATTCCAGGGAAGGTATTTGCGCGTGTTTTGCTGGCATGCCTGGAGCCTTTGCCACACCAGAAACGTCGTCCCCCAACAGTCAGGTTTTACGAAGAACATGTCCGCATTAGATGCCATTTTGGCCCTTTACTTGTTGTCGGAGATACATCGTGAGTTCAGAAAGCCCCTGCATGTAGTGTATGTTGATATTAAGGCTGCATTTGATTCAGTAGACCATGTCACGTTATGGAAGGCCTTAAAGGGTGTAGGTTTCCCTGATAATAGAACCACTGCCCGTGTTCGTCTGGGGAACGGGATGTCAGCACCTTTTAAATCAATATCTGGTGTTAGGCAGGGTTGCGTTCTGGCCCCTGCACTCTTTTGTCAGGCAATGGATTTCGTAATGCAGCATTCCATCAGGTTCATAGGCATAGAGATCAGTCATCTCTTGCTCAAAGACCTTGACTATGCTGATGACATTGCTCTTTTAGTACAGAGCCCCAAAAGGTTTTGTGAGGCACTCCAGCATACGGAGTAGGAGTCAGCTAAGATTGGTCTCCATGTTTCATGATCAAAGACAAAACTGCAAAATCTAGGATCAGGTCCACCTGTGACTCCAATCTCTTTGAACAATGAAACCATCATATCGGTTTCCAGCTTTTGCTATCTGGGTTCTATGCTTACCAGCTCCTTCAGTTCTCACACAGAGGTTCTCCATCGGATTGGCATCGCAGCATCTGCCATGGGCTGTTTACAACGGATGTGGAATCAACATCATCTTAGTATGACAACCAAGTTCAGGATTTATGCGAGTTGTATCCTTCCCATACTGTTGTATGGCTGCAAAACATGGACAGTATGCCACACAGACTGGACAAAGCTGAAGGCTTTCCACACAAAATGTCAACGTTGTATATTGGGCATAAAGTGGAGTGACTTCATCTGTAATGCAGCTATTTATGGTCATTCAGGTCTACGGACTACTGGGGCCATTGTCCGCAGGCAGCGCCTTACGCTTTTCGGACATGTCGCAAGGATGCCACAAGATGTTCCAGCGAACATCGTTCTCCGTGCGGCATGTAACATCCGGGATAAAATTCCACCAACCGAGAGGTGGAGGTGGCCCAGAGGAAGACCCCCTATTAAATGGGTTTATCAATTCTGTTCCCATGTTGGACTCTCAGACGGTCAAAGCTTTGCGGTTGCGCAGGAACAGACCAAATGGCGAACGATCACTACGGCCGACTGTCTGGCTAAGCGTTGAAGAAGAAGCGAAGCCTCTCTCTCCAGAGTTGGTATAAAATACCTTCTTTGAATTTTTATAAAATACTCGGTGTAATTATATTTGCATTTATGTAACAAATTTACAGTAATGTTAATTTAAACACGTCTGAAATACTTGATGTCCTGGATTCTTCCCAAGTATAGATACGAGAAACACAAATGTGTATCTAAAAACTAATAGTAGTACAGTGAATGTAATGGATAAAGTAAGAGAACTTGTATTAAGACTTTTGGGGCTAGATTTTTTTTTCCTTAAGTGGGCACATCGCTGGACTTCTGCACGTGCAAAATCTCCTGATATACACACTCTTATTAGGATTGTGCATGCATAGTTGTGTGCAAGTGTAAATCCTGACTTGTGTTTGTACCCTAAGGTCTTGGGCATGCAAGTCAGGTGTGCAGAAAACTGCATGTGCCCTTTTAAAAATCTGCCTGTTGGGACCTACATCCAGTTCCGCTACTGATTTGCTGTTTGATTTGGATAAGTCACCTCACCTAACCTCTCCACCTCAATTTATCAATTTGTTTCAATGGTTATACTCACTTGCTTAAAATTAAACATACGCTTATGAGCTTTGCTGGATTGGGGCCATTATACTTGTGTATCTCTGCAGGATGTTTTGAGGTGGAACTAATCTTTGTAAAAGGCTTTCAAATCCTTGGATGAAATATTTTATGCAAGTACAAATGATTTCTGTGCACCTCTGCTTGCAAAATAATCTCATCTCACTGATGCAACAGGGTAGCTACTAAAAAGAACAGGAGGACTTGTGGCACCTTAGAGACTAACAAATTTATTTGAGCATAAGCTTTCGTGATCTACAGCTCACTTCAGCTGTAGCTCACGAAAGCTTATGCTCAAATAAATAGTCTCTAAGGTGCCACAAGTCCTCCTTTTCTTTTTGTGGATACAGACTAACACGGCTGCTACTCTGAAACCTGTGAGTAGCTACTGTCTCTGATATTGCTTATGTGAACCGGCCTGATCAGAACAGGAAAGCTGAAAAAAACCCTATCCTCTTGTATGACAAGTCTTTTATTATGTTCCTGATAAGAATGCTTCACCTCACTTTTCAGATTCAGAAGGAAACCTATGTAAAAACAACCAGCTGCTACAGATAACACTGACCATGCACAGAGTTATCATCCCTTCTGAGGATGTGCTCCGAAAACTAATTGATCTATATCCTTTATAATGCTCACCTGTAGTTATTAAGGTAAGGTAATACAGAAATACATTGACTGAACGGTAAGTAAAGTGAATACAACCTACAGGTCTATATTAATAAATTGGTGGATTCACCTCTGCATCTCATGGTAACTGAAAGGCTAAATTTAGTGCTTAAGAAAAGTCTGCATATTTTAAAAGAAACCTAGGAAGATGTAATCAATGATCTAGGGTAGAAGGTATATGGAGAAGGCTTTCCAGCAAATTACATGGCAGTTGCAATCTCAGACCCAGTATTTGTAATTATTTATGTACAGAAACATCTTCATATTATGCTAACGTAGTCTATATCTGAAAATCATTGAAAGATATGCACAATGTGTTGAATTACCTTCTCCACGCAAATAAAAGTTAAAATATTCCAAAAATGAAGTGGGTAAATTTTAAAACAATCCCCTTATTGTCTATCTAATTATTGTATTTTGGGGCCTCAAAGTTTTGTGAAAATATATTTTCACAAAATGAGTTTGTGGCCCATCAGACACTCATAAAAAAGATGCTAAGAGCATGAATACGGGCATAACTGCTCTCTTTTATCTAGAGGATTCTTAGCTGTGGAAGATACTGCCTAACTCTATTAGCTTTACAGAATGTTTGTTCATAATTAATGGATCATAACATAATTAGGAACCAATCCTGAGAGACACCAGGAACCTCTGAGTCAGGCATTTACTTGGTAGAACTTGTTTTAGTTAGTACTTCCCCCCACAACTCTAATTTTTATTGGTTTCCAATTAGCATAGCTTTGCAAAACAGACCTGCCATGATATTAGCAGTCAGACTTCCCTAGATACCCACAATATGCAGCATCCAAGATATCAGGCAGTTACTTTTTGGATTGTAGAATAATTGTCATTTAATTTAGGGTTTTGCATTTCCTCAGAAATAACAAGATATGGGGCTCAATTCTCACGTACATTGAGCCATTCCCGTTTACAGTGTAAACCAAACAAATAGCTGACTTACAGAGGCAACTTGCTTCCCACGGTCAAGAAAACAATCCTGTTTTCAATCGCTAATAATAATAATTATCTACAACTGGAGTAGCACCTTTGTAAGTGAAGGCAAAATTATATCAGTCACCTGTAAATAAGATAGATAGATATAGATATATTAAAGTGAGGGGGTTTTGCTCTACAATAGTAGAAACAAAGGGGACTTGATTCCGCACCAACCCAAATATACCATGTGATCAATTATAGAGGCCTCAATCCTCAATAAATAAGAGTTGGGTTCAAATTCACTTCAAGCTGTGGCTGAGAGTCCCCACTCCTTTCTGATCATTTTTTTAATAATGGAACAAAATAATTGTTTACATCTTCCCTATGGAACTTGGGTTTTCTGCAGTCAGGGAAGTAATTCACTTGTCAATTTTTAAATTCCACACACACACACTTTCCAGCCAGATATATGTATTTGCAAAGTCAGTGGTGGAGTAAAGCAGATTTGAATGGATCAGCTAATCTGGGCTTTGAGGTTTTTGAAGTTGCCTTCAAATTTGCAGCTCCACCACTCTTCATCCCTCAAAAATACATGACCAGCTCTGGTCAATTTGCAGTAGATCTGAGTCCCATTTAGATTGATCTGGCCCTCTGACAGTCTGTAAATTATCTTCTTTGAATAGGTGCACAATACCTCATAAAGAGATGCATAAAAGATCTGCAGGAGAAAAATATCCATAATGCCCATAATATATTTTTCCTGAACTGATCTTCCATGTATACCATGGCTGTATTAGTAGGAGCATTGCCAGCAGATTGAGGGAAGTAATTATTCCCCTCTATTCAGCACTGGTGAGGCCACACATGGAGTATTGCATCCAGTTTTGGTCCCCCCACTACAGAAGGGAAGTGGACAAATTGGAGAGAGTCCAGTGGCGGGCAATGAAAATGATTAGGGGGCTGGGGCACATGATTTATGAGGAGAGGCTGAGGGAACTGGGCTTATTAGTCTGCAGGAGAGAAGAGTGAGGGGGGATTTGATAGCAGCCTTCAACTACCTGAAGTGGGGTTCCAAAGAGGATGGAGCTAGGCTATTCTCAGTGGTGGCAGATGACAGAACAAGAAGCAATGGTCTCAAGTTGCAGTGGGGGAGGTCTAGGTTGGATATTAGGAAACACTTTCACTAGGAGGGTGGTGAAGCACTGGAATGGGTTACCTATGCAGGTGGTGGAATCTCCATCCTTAGAGGTTTTTAAGGGCTGGCTTGACAAAGCCCCGGCTGGGATGATTTAGTTGGTGTTGGTCCTACTTTGAGCAGGGGATTGGACTAAATGACCTCTTGAGGTCTCTTCCAACCCTAATATTCTATGATTCTATATGTAAATTACCATTTATAGAATAAAAATAAATGTTCTCTTTGCAGTTAATATAAATTTCACACTTCAGAAATATTTCTCTCCAGCATTATCTCTGGTAAATCACAACAGTTACAGGCAGTTCTCCATAAAAATAGTCCTTGATTAATTTAGCACTATTTTATAACCTTTTGTTTCATACTTTAACGAGCTGTATGAATGGATAAGTCCTAATGAAAACTGGGAATAAAATTACCAAGAAGCAAACTGAAAAGCAAAGGTTCATTTAACTACTTAACACCTCTCAGCACTTGGTGAAATACGTCAGTGTTATTTATAACTGTCCTATTTATATCTGTCTTTCACTAATGATTTCGGAAGAATAATATGCATCAGAGCCCTGATCCAATGTCCACAGAAGGCAATGGAAAAGTTCCCACTAGCTTCAATCAGTGAGCATTGGATCAGGCCCCAAGAAATGCTGAACGTGTCAAGTCTCAGATCGTGGGTGAACTGCCATGTTTTCCTTAACAGTTCTCTACATATCTGGATGCTTTAGAAAAGAAATCTTCTGGGCTTTGTGTAAAGATATGCTATTTTGTAAGGTAAGAATTTTTTGCATCGTGTATCTGTGAAATAAAATAAGTGATACAATGTCATGCTCGCTATTATTGTTCAGGCTGGTCATGTGGTGCCACAAATAAGAGTGACTTTGCATTACTTAAGTTAGCATTCAAAAGAGGAATGATCTTCCACAGCCTTCCTTAAAGTTTTACTTGCACAGATCTCTGCACAATGGCCCACAAATCCATTAAAATCAATGGATGAATTCAGCTCCCTGTTACGGGTGCATAATTATGAACCTGAGCGTCCAAAAACCTCAGCACCCTCAACTTGTATTGACATCACTGAAAGTGGAGAGTGATCAGCAGCTGGTTGAATTGGGCCCTATGTTACCATACAGTTTTCTCTTTCAAATAAAGCAATGTTGAATAATTGGGCTATATCAGTATGAAGCACAACTCCTGACTGCATTCAATAAGGAGTTGTACTTAATCAATTGCAGTGTTACCCTAGGAAATTATTTCCTTTTTCCTTCTATTACATTTAATTTAATGGTTGATATTTTAGTTTAAAGAATGTTTTTATTAGAGAGTCAGCATTTGCCAACAGTTTTTGCACAGCACTAATGCTTTCATCAGTACTTAGACCAAGAAATAAATGGTAGATGCTGGCAAATGTCAGCTTTTTAATAATGACCATTTTACTATCTCAAAAAGGGGTACTTCATTAGTGCAGAATGGTTCAGTATTTTACAGGACATTATGGAATTTTCAAATTGTGCACATGTAAAATTCACAAATGCACACACCTAGAGAAGAGTACACATGTCCATTTATTAGAGAAAACCCAGGTTGTGTGTGTGCCTGGCTTACAAGCCAAATAAGCTGAATGGAATAATGAGACATAATACATGCAATCTGACCACCTTATGTACAAGGCACTGTTTCTCAGGAAATACCTTGTACATATCAAGTTAAACTGTATCACCTAAAAAGATTTCTATTTATTTGTGGGTGGCGGGTTTCCACTCCCCCACCCAATATATAATAAACAAAAATAATCCTAGAACGAGGCATTGCCTTCACTGTCAAACTACCTGATTTCAAGAAATTATGAGTTTGTTGTAGAATTTGGCGGTACAGATAAGCACCATATAAAGAAAAAGTAACAGGCTAGATCCTTGGCTTGTGTAAATCTGTGTAGCTTCATTGAAGCCAGTGGAGCTACACTGATTTACACAAGCTGAGGATCTGCCCAATATATTTAAAGGTCTGAGCACTGAGCCAGCTCACTGTGTTGTTTGATATATATGTATGTGTAGATACTAGGTTGAGATGATCAGATACGTTGAAGTTTGTCACATACACAGTCATTACAAAGCAATAAGACAGAGTTGGTGGTGTCAATACAAGTGTTTGATTCTTGCATTATAAACTCTCTATTTGATAGAACAGTGTACTTTGGAGAAGGTACTTTGAAGCAAAATTTAAAATCTGAGTGACCAAAAGAGCATAGAAGTTATAAACCAGACTGGATGTTTGCCTTGCAGCATTACGGGTGTTTCAATTACACAAATAACCAGCAAAATTCTCTATTTTATTATTATATTTTCCATTTACAATAGGTATTGGATAACAGAGTTCTGGATCATGTTCAAAATGGATTCTAGTCTAACTAATACCATGGAGGAATTTCAGAAATTGGTGAGAGCTAATGGTGAGGAGTTACACTGTCGCCTAATTGACACAACTCAAATGTGAGTGTCAAGGTTTTAATTTGTTTGGAAAACAAAACAATATTACCATCTCACTTCCCTAAAATAATGATAACCAATCTCCAATAGCTAGATTAGGAATATTTCCAAGTGTCCTATATTAGCTATGTGCAAAAGATCTCAGTTTACTGAGGGTGAAATTTACCCCTGTGCAAAGGGCCAGCATGTGACAATTTAAGTCCTATTAAAGCTCTCAAAATATGGCTTAAGTTTAACTAAATTGTTGCAGAGATTTTGTGCCAACCCTCTGAACAGGGTAAACTTCACTTTAAGGCACACAGAAGACTTTAAGATTTTGAAAGACTTAATTCCTTGAAAGTGCAGTGAAAAAGGAGAACACATTTTACTCAGAGTGTACATGGGGTAAAACAGTGGACTTTTTAAAAGCCAAAGTTCAAATCACTAGGAAGACAATATAGGGTTCATTTCATTATGTCTAATTCCTAATGTTATTTTATGTGTTGTTGCTGGTCTTATTATCTGGTCAAGGATAGATCCCAGAACACCTAGAAAAATAAAGTGCACAGGGGCTGTATCTCACGTGGCTCTCTCCTGAGAATAACTACGGCATAACGGACAGACCAAATCCTGTTGCCACTGAATCCCATTGACTTTAATGGGACTGGGATTTGATCCAATGGATACAGCAAACTGGAGAGAGTTAAATACAGCAATGCTGAGGCGATATCACTATGGCTGTATTCTATTTCATTATGTAATTTTACTATCTTTAAAGAGTACTTTTAAAATGCAAGCTAAAAGCATTCAACAGGACTGTTGTCATAATATCTTTTATTGGACCAACTTCCAGTAAAAGATACTACCTCACCCACCGTGTCTCTCTAATATCCTGGGACCAACATGGCTACAACTACACTGCATATGTCATAATGTCCATCATTCATAATGAATATAAAGAAATTGTTCTTTTGAAATTCAAATCATTCATTGGTTTTCAGCTGCAATAAATCATGCAACTGATACAGTTTTGTTTTGGGGGAAATGTAAATTAGTTTTCCTGCAAAAAGCAACCTCCATTTTCGTGTAAACTTTTTCCTATTTTTTATAAAAAGAAATTCCCGGGATTGGTCCCGAAAGCTTACACAGCGGATAAAGCCCAACACCAGTAAGAAAAGGAAAGTCTCACTTCTCTTTGATCATCTAGAGCCGGAAGAGCTATCAGACCACCTCACCTACCTTGAATTTAAGTCCTTCCGAAGAATATCAGTAAGTGATCAGCTTTTGGCTAGGAAAAACAAAACAACTAACCTTCTATGCATGCAGTTGGACTCACTTTCATCCTGATCCTTACTTTGTCTTTTCAAAAAGTGCATGTATTGGGTTGGGGGAGCTAGCCGTGGACAGGGCAGAGAGTTTTGATCCTCCTTATATTCAGATAGTAGATTGAATCAGGAAGGAGAGGCTGAGGAACAAGCAATGTCCTTTCACTCAAAACAGTGTTTAAGCTGATGCAAGCGGCATTGCGGGGAGGGGAGAGGGGTGGTGGTGAGGGAGACTGGAGAATGGGGAGAGCAAAGCACTACAGGAGCTAGGCTGCCTGATTTTGTCTCCCTGGGGTACTCACCCCACTATGACAGCAGAGGGGCGCTGCAGCACTTCTTTACAAGGGCTCCTGAAGAGCCCTGAAACCCCTTAAATATTGAAGTAACACTTTTGTTTTAAACAGGCCAATGGGGGCTGTACCTGACTGTCACACTAAAGAAAAGGCCAGTATGGTTTGGTATTCTTTGTTTGTCAAACAAAAGAGTGCACAGCAGGTTCAAAGCAGCAAGGAGGGGCAGTGGGTATAGCTGATCCTTTCCCCACCCCGGAAATGTGTACAATACTGGTTTTAAAGCTGCTGAGATAAGATGCACAGCTAAAAGAACAAAGAGGCTCATCTTTTGGATGGTAGCACTAGAATCTGAAGTGTAAGTTTTGCAGTTAGAGGGATGTTGAACAGATTGCAAAAAAACCTCTCCTAGTCATGCATCAGTGCACTTTATTTTAAGCTCCAGGTACGTGACTCCTCATGTGTTAGATTTTAACTAACAGCCTTGGGACTGAAGTCATGCATTTATGCATAGGGTCCTACCTGTAGGCAGTAATAATACTTAACGATTACATAATGCTTAACATTTTCAAAGCTCTGTGCAGACACTAATTAATTAATGATTAATGGGAATAACAAGTATGATGCACAGTCAGAGTCTTGGTTTCCTCATAGTTCTCAGCCAGTTACTTAGCTGTGTAACATAGGTTCCTGCATACTTTACTAGTGATAATCTGAGATAAAAATTAGTTCACTGGGACTTGGTTAGGAAAAGAAAATGCTTTATCCATTAAACAATGTGATTATTTAACTCCTTGCAGAATGCCTCCCTACTATAGTAGCCTAATCCTTGTCCCTGTTATGGCTGAGACTATGCAAATTAGATGATATAATGCTAACATGAGAGTAACTATTCTTACATTCATTCATTCTCAGGCTAGAAGTTACCATCAAATCATTAATGTTCATCCAGTATTTCCTGTATTGTGTCCAGGAGCTTGTGTCTGACTATAGCATATCTTCCAAAAAAGGCATTCAGTTTTTATATCGAGAGAGAGAATCCACTACTTCTCTTGGTAGTTTGTTCCAAAGGTTAATTACCCTCACTGGTTTTATTTTGGGGGGGGGGGGGAAGCCTGTATTTCTCTACCCCCCCCCCCCCCAACTGTATTTCTCATTTGAATTTGTCTGGCTTTAATTTCTAGTCATTCCATCCAAATGTGTTAATGTCTGTGTTTAATTCTCTGAGCATGTCCAGTGTGAACAAGATGTTACCATTGCAAAATCACTGGTTTTAAGAGCTGAGCTTTTGAGTTTGATGGAATTGTTACAGAATGGTGGGATAATACATGTGTTTGTTCGTAGGGTGTGATAACTTATATAGGTCCTAAATCTCGAAATAGCTAAGCCATTTGAACTTCAGGACACTTACATAGAATGAGAGTTTTTTTAGGACAGTGTACTGGTGAACGCCGTTTAATGGTGTTACAAGACTTACGGTGGTTTCCATTTTACAAAAAATACCCAAGTACTCAGAAATCAGGTCTATGATATTTCACCACCTCAATGTCCCCAGCATTCTGGGCCGCAATTTTGCCATTTGAATTCCACTCCTTTTCCTATCTAGTTGTGGGATGCAACCTTGTAACAGGATGGTTAACAGATCCCCCTCCATAATTATCTAAAAAGATACTAAGGTAGGCTGATGAATGACTGATATTCAAATGCTCCAAGCTGAAAACATCATTGCTCCAATGCTGCAAGCTAGAGCAAGAACAAAATGACCTTTGAACTCAGATCTCTCACATTGGCCATCTATGAGTCTATGCTGTTTTCAGTTGTTTCACTCAGCCTTTGTCTTGTTCAGTTTGGGGCAGATGAACTGTGTTTGTTCTTAGTGCAAATACAAGTCGGAGATGAAAAGGTATGTTTATTCGCTCTGTGCAAAATTACTTTCCGTTGCAACCTTGTTAAATAACCTTAATAATAATTCAGACACCAACATTCTTCTGAAAGCTTGTCTAATACATTATATAAAAATGTGCCCAACATTATAGGGAAGCCTTCTGGACTTTTCCAGAAGGGAGAACTTCTGGTAACCAAGATAATCTAATCAAATGTATTCATTATTGTACTGAAACCAATACAAAGACAATAATTATATAGTTAAATACTGAAAAATTATCCAGCTCTGTAGAGTGGCTGCTTGGGTTCCATCTTGTTGCCAAATCTGGCTTTGGTCCAAAATTCAAACAATGGATGTGAACACTCTGTAATCTCACAGACAACTCTGCTTATTAGTGTTAATATTTATTCCATTTTTAATTTAGCAAGGGGAACAAACCAAGGTTGTCTGTTGTCATCTCTGCTTTTTTACATGGATTTTGAATGGCTGATAGCTCTTATTAGTTTAAAAAAAAAAGAAAAACGAAAGAAAGAAAAAAAATAAGAAAGAGGCTGTAGGGAACAAAGCATCTTGATGAGCTGACAATTTACTACTTTTTGTTACAGATCCGTCTCTTCTAGTTTCTGTTCTTATAGGCTTACTAGAGAAATTAATTTTCTACTTGGTATAAAATAAAATTTAATAAGTCAGAATTGTTCAATCAGGGAGGATGTTTGAACTAACCTTATTATCCCTAGCCTGATTCTTGCTTGCATATTTATACCTGACTCTGGAAATTTCCACTACATGCATCCGACGAAGTGGGTATTCACCCACGAAAGCTTATGCTCCAATACGTCTGTTAGTCTATAAGGTGCCACAGGACTCTTTGCCGCTGTAATATTTAGTTAATTCACATCAGTCAATTTCCTTTGGAATGGGTGCATAGAAGAAAACTCAAATTTGTTTTCACTAACAGAAGAAGTCAGAAGTTGCTGGGCACTAGCATTCTAAATCATGATCACTTACATACCCCACAAGAACCTCCCTTTGAGAGATCCTAATTCAAAAGATGCTTGCTGCTTACTAACAACTCTAAATAAAAAGACAACATACCTGTCACTTTGTCTGCCTTCAAGCACAGCAGAGGAAGGTGAAACATTGGAAGCACTGAGATAGAATTCCACCACCATTCCATTTCATGAATAGTACATAGTACAGATTATGAGCTGGATTCTTTGGTTCATCACAGCCACTTTTTGCCACTCAGGCAATGTGAAGTGGACATATTTTGGCCAGAGGTGGCCAGTAGAGAATTCCCCTTATGTAAGAGAAATCTCAACTGGTGTCAAGTTGTCAGAGGCATAGCTTCCTGTTGTGCCAGCAGTCCTCCTTTCATCTTCGGCATTATTGCGTGCTGGGGGAACAGGATAGGAACATGGTGGAACAGAGCTTTGCTACCTATATCTGACAGTGGCATAAGGTCATTTGGGGAGCATCACCTGGCTCCCAGACTGAAGCCGCTCTACCTCCCTGTGCTGAGAAGAGCTTAGGAATGGGGGAAGATTTCCGCCCTATACATAAATATAAAATACATAACATGTCACTGTATTTTATTTAGCAAGAAGATCTATATCTGCACACAGGCTTCATGGAATATACAAAGTCTGGATGAGGTTTAATTTGTTTTTGTTTTTTAGTTCTCAGATTACCAGAATTACATTGTAAACAGCTGCGTAAAGGAGAATCCAACAATGGAAAGGTCCATTGCTCTTTGTAATGGTATCTCCCAGTGGGTACAGCTAATGGTACTCAGTAGGCCAACACCACAGCTTCGGGCTGAAGTATTCATCAAGTTTATTCATGTTGCACAGGTCAGTTTCACTTTGGCCTTTTTGGGTTCGTCATATGTCCTTTCTTTGAAACTGTCAGCCCTTTAATTATTCCTTCTTCACCACGACTTGTACTCTCCAGTGGGGTCAGCTGGGAAGGAGAGTTGGCAGTGGTCTCTATTTTTATACCAAATGATCGAGTATCACCTTATTTTCAACTGCAGTAGGTCTCTCCCTTGAGACCCATATTGCAGACCCGTTTGCCCAAAGCAGCTAGACTTCCTTTTGAACCACTCAATACTTTTCCTTAACCTTCCAGAGGTGTCACTATTTAGAGACTGTATTTGCCAGTGAATTACTGATAAAGAGAAGATGCTCAAGATTCTCCTGAACAGGAACATTGAACATTGTTAAAATCTTACCTTTGCACTGAAGAGAGGTGTCCTTTGGAGATGCTCTCTGCTTGTAGAATAAAAAGGCTTTTTGTATAAAGGAAGAGCTTACACAGCACTCCAACAAATGAGAACACTACTTGAGTATAAAAATGGAGTAAGATTGTTTAAAAATGGTAACCAAGAATGATGTGCTACAAAGGACATTTTTAGGAACTCCGTAGAACCAACAGTACCTAGTCCCCAGCTAAAAAGGAAAGCATAGTTTGGATGTATACATTTCACAACTTCAAACTTTAAGTAATTGATATTGTTTGTCAATACAGAAGCTCCACCAGTTGCAGAATTTCAATACTTTAATGGCAGTGATAGGAGGTCTCTGTCACAGCTCTATCTCCAGACTCAAAGAAACAAGTTCTTATGTTCCTCATGAGGTCAACAAGGTCAGTATCGCTGTCCTCAGTATCATAAACGTACAGTTTAGATAACATCAAGTAATACAGATTGGACAACCTTCAGGCAAACAATTTTTATTTTTTCCCCCAATTACATTTACAGATTAAAAGATTCCAAATATGTGGTAATGGAAGTGGGGTTAGGGGAAAGATGGGGAATTGGTGACTTGAGGCTGTATTTTTAAGGATACCTAATTAAAAATAATCTTAATTTGTGAAGCTAAAATCCGAGGGATTAAGTGGCTCAGAATCTGAAAATATTGGTGGATTGCTTTTTAAAATATTATTAAATGGCAGTAACATTTGTGTAAGCAGTTGTAAACTAGGTTTCATTTGAAGCCAGAAGATTTAGACCTTTAGGGTTACTTTCTTCTGTTTTGTTTTGTAAATCTTGGCTTGGCTTTCTGGAGGATAAAAACACGTCAGTGAACAATAACATGGGCTGTCTCTATACCATCTGAAGAGACAAATATGTTCACATGAATAAAATCATGAACACAGAAAATGTGATTAATTTTGCTACTTTGTTTATTTTCTTTAGGTGTTTAATGAAATGACAGAACTGCTCTCATCTTATAGGAACTATGACAATTATCGACGTGCCTACAATGAGTGCACTAACTTTAAGATCCCAATCCTTGGGGTCCACTTGAAGGACCTGATCTCCCTTTATGAGGCCATACCAAATTACTTAGAGGACCAAAAAATTAATGTGCATAAACTGCAGTCTCTGTATAACCACATAAATGAACTGATACAACTCCAGGAGATGGCACCTCCCTTAGAAGCTAATAAGGATCTTGTTCATCTGCTCACGGTAGGTCTCTAAGATCACAGAAACACTGCCTATTTTGAACAGCTTTTCATGCATTTCTCAAGCATTTAAAGCTAAATATATACTTTGCTACAGCTAATATGAAAACAAAATAGCTAAGGTTTTTAGGGTACAATAGGGGTTACACAGTAGTCCCGGTGAGGACACGGGCTATAGGAAAAGGTATTTGATAATACAGGCTGTTTGGTAGTCTCCTTGGGGTTATTTCTATAGGAAGGAATGGAGACATTCTACATTAGCAAGCACGGCCTGCACACCTTCACTAAGGAGGCACTAACTAGGGACAGAGCTGCCTTTACTCCCCGGATATTCCTGGAAAGACAGAAGATCTTATAAAAATCTTCAGGCATGCTGGAGGGGTTTGCTGTGCCTGTTACGGATAGTAGCTGCTGTGTGCTTCAACGTGAGAAGGGGGAGGCATCATAAGATGCTGTTGGGATAAAGGTACCTCAGTTCTGAGGAATATTTTACTTTTCTTTGTGAAGCTGCTGTATGGTACCAGCAAAGATTGTCTGGAATTAGCCTGTGTTTATGGTGGTTCTTTCTGGAATATCTCTGCCAGGACAATGTTACTAGTTCTGCAGGGATGCTCTCCAAATTAAATAAGAGATGGGGGTGTGTCTCAATATCATTGTTTTAGTCAAAAAAGAGTAAAGGTCTAGAAAACATGACCTACGTGAGAGGATTTTAAAAATTGGGTTTGTTTAGTTGGAGAAGAGAAGATTGAGGGAGGTACATAACAGTTTTCAAATACATAAAAGGTTGTTACAAGGAGGAGGGAGAAAAATTGTTCTCCTTAACCTCTGAGGATAGGACAAGAAGCAATGGGCTTAAATTGCGGCAAGGGCGGTTTAGGTTGGACATTAGGAAAAACTTCCCGACTGTCAGGGTGGTTAAGCACTGGAATAATTTGCCTAGGAAGATTCACCATCATTGGACATCTTTAAGAGCAAGTTAGCAGGTTAGAGGATGGTCTAAATAATACTTAGTTCTGCCATGAGTGCAGGGGACTGGACTAGATGATCTCTCGAGGTCCCTTCCAGTCCTACGAGTCTATGATTCTAGTTGCTCCTAGAGTATTATCAAACTATGAAGAATTTTTGATACGTACTTACTTTTCCCAAATTGTGCTGTTTATTTTTAGCAGGTTGCAATTGAACAAGATGGCCCAGTTTTGCTTTCAGCTTACAAACCCTGTTTCAGCAAAGCAATTAAATACGTACTTAACTTTAAGCACATGAGTAGCTGTACCACTGGGACTACCATGTGCTCGAAGTAAAACACCTGTGTTACTGAATCAGGGCCATAGTCCGTCAGGTTTTCCTACAGAGCCTTGCTACGTACTGAATTTCCCCCAGCCCCACCCCTCCAAAAAAATAAAAATAAAAAAGCTTTTAATACCTTGTTTAAAGTGATTTTTATGTCCCTAAACTTTCTTATTTTCCATAACATTTTAGCAAAAATAATTTTACGTATACAACTGCAGTCATTCACAATTTCAGTGCAAAGCCTTGAAAATGGTGGGTGTTTTATGACTGTCTGTATCAGATGTACATTACTCTGGGTTTGTTGTAAGAAGACTTGACAATAGTAGCTTCTCTCCGGCATTCCAGGGCCTGGGGTTAGCCTATTCCTTCCCCAGGCTCACATCAGCCTCCATCCTACTCCTTCCCATTGCCTTTAGTCACCTGCTTTTGCATCAGCAGACATGTCAGTTTGAAGAGGTGGTGGTAATTGCAGGTAGGAGTGACTAATTCATAATGAAAATATTATTTGACAAAATTAGCTTGTTGTTTTGAATTGCCAGAAACCAGTTTAAGATTTATAGGTTATTTGAAATTATCACTACAACTACTGCAGTAATAATTCTTGATCTGTAGGTTGTTCAAGTGGTTTTTTGCATATATTTGAAATCAGAAACTTGAGCAGCCTTGTTCAGTTTTGTTTGGACATGTCACATGCTATATTTCTGGGCCCTGCTTATACAAGTATGAGAGACACCATCTTGGCTGGTACAGCAGGAATTGAACTGGGAACCTCTAGAGCTAAGGGCATGAGCTACTGTAGCTCGAGCTGAAGCTCTCGATTGGTTACAGAGGGGGACCTGTACACACATTCCTTTGTCGCTTACATAAGCATAACTCCTAGAATCAGCTTTATAGCGTGAATTTGTATGCAAGAGTTCCAAATTCACTTCCTGTGAAAATTATCTAATACCAGCTGAGAATCAGTTATTTGCAAGAACTTCCTGTCACTAAGCTTATTTGCTGCAATATTTGCAGAAACCAAGGCAAAAGGGGGTGTAGGCAAGCTTTTTTTAAAAAAAATTCTATCTCATCCAGGTGCAATAACAGCCCCCTTCTAAAATTAAAGGATTCTCACTATGAATAAGCATCTCCATCTTCTGGCTCTGGCATGTACTTACCCACTGTTTATGATCCCAGCTGGGTTTGATGAATTCAAGATGTTGAAACCGCAGATTTCAGGCTGACAGCAGCATAAACTGAGGTGAAGAGTAATAGCAATGAAGCTATGTGCCGCCTCCTTCAGTTCCTGTGTCAGGTTCTCCATGTCCAGTGATGGACCCTTTCTGATGCTGTTTGAGGGCTATGATAGTGTAGTTCAACTTCCACCATTATCAGATTTGGTCTGCGTCCCAGTGTCCCCTGTTGGTTGGTTGGGTTAGCCCCGCACGTGACCCAAAAAATTAGCCCCTTCCAGGGTCCACAAAAATAGTCAAAAAGAAAGAAAAACCCAGACACTAGGCTACAGCTTCTTCATCAGGGTCTGAGTGGACACTTTTCTTCCCTCTATTGGAGGGGCTTGCTCAGTCTTCCTGTAGCCCTGCCAAATGGTCCTTTGCTCAGCTCCTCTCTAATCTTCTTCCTTAAGCCCCTTTCTCTTTGACAAGATCAGCACCCCTACCCTCATCTAGTCTCCTCCTGGACAGAGAGGCTCACAGAAGTAGCTACCATCTCTCTGATCTCTCCCATACTGAGGAAAGACCTTTTATACCAAACATGCTTTGTTAGGAGCTTACAGTTCCCATGATCACTGGACTACAAGTCTCAGGATCGTTGTTCTTGGATAAAGACCATCTCACAAGAGTGAATCCTCACCCTACAGTAGCCTCATCGCCACCACTACTGCTCCTGGCCCTCTACACTTGCTCAGAAATATCTGCTGGTGAAACTTACATGAGACGAGTCTATCCCATAAAACAGTTCCCAGAAAGTAAAAATGGAGGGAATTCCAGAGGGTTGGGTTTAGCAGCCTTTGGGAGTGGAGGACTCTTCCAGAAATACACAGAACTGACACTTGGCCTGTGTGCGATGTGACAACAGAATTTTGGTCTTTCCAAGGAGATTATTTCCTTGTAAAAGGTAGTGTAATAACGTGAGACTCAAATCTCAGGTATAGCTAAACAAATACTGCAGTGTCTGGGCAATAATAACCACAGGAACTCCATATGGTGAGCCTACAGTGGAGTGGAGACCACTTATTTTCCTTGCAAAAATGCAGTCGCATATGAGACGTATCAAGCAATAGCAGCACTTCTGCATAACTGTTTGAATTATAATAGTGTAAAATGTTCTAAGCGACTGCCTGCTGGATACAGACTTATCGAGAGGGGTTAGGTATTCTTCTGACTTTCTTAACAGGCCACTCCTAGATAGAGAGCACAGCCTCTCCCTCTGAGAAACCAGTTAAAAATGGGTTTCAGAGTAGCAGCCGTGTTAGTCTGTATCCGCAAAAAGAAAAGGGGTACTTGTGGCACCTTAGAGACTAACCAATTTATTTGAGCATAAGCTTTCGTGAGCTACAGAATGCATCCGATGAAGTGAGCTGTAGCTCACGAAAGCTTATGCTCAAATAAATTGGTTAGTCTCTAAGGTGCCACAAGTCCTCCTGTTCTTTTTTCAATGAAAAATGGCTTCCCAGACGCTGCTGAGCATATGGAAACCAAAAGAGATACCATACCACATCCACAAATAACCAACTCAGCAAGAAACTCAATAGTTCTTGGGAATGACTTCCTTGAATTTGTGGATATCACAATAGTGCTAAAAATGACCTGTACGGCTTAGATAACTTTTCTCTTTCTGCGGGAGTTGGGGGAGGAGGGAGAAGGGGTCACTGAACTCTATAGGAGCCATGTCAATTCAGAGAGGCTAGTTAGACTACTTCTTTCTTTACAGTTACATTTGTGTGGGTCATGCTTGAATAAAATCTTTACTGAAATTAATTCTAAATAATTAAAATATTGAAAAATAATTTTGCCCTAAACTTCTTGGGTAGCTATTAAAGACAAATCTACCAAAATAGAGTTTGAATTATAAGTGCAGACAAGCAGACCTCTCTCGTGGATGTGACAGAACCCCCATTGTAATGTCATGGGGACAACGGACTGTTATCGGGTCACTTATTAACTCACACTGCCAATATCTGATTGTACTTGTGTTCATTTCTTAGGCAATGGGAACAACAGATTGGCATTTGGAAATGTGCCCATTTCAAATTGCTATCAGCACCTAGGCTTTGAATGCATGTTCCCCCAAATGTATGGTTTTGTAGCACAGCCTTAATTAACAATTAATTCACCAGCAAGTTGTAGGTGCACTAGAAACAAGTAAATACACGGAATAACAGCAACTGCTTCGAGACTAATCCAGTTCTATGTTTATTTTCAGCTGTCACTTGATCTTTACTACACTGAAGATGAAATATATGAACTATCATATGCACGAGAGCCAAGAACGAACCGAGCTGCAGTAAGAGCCTTTCCAGAACCTTAACAAAATGATTTAACAGCAATATACATTTCATCCTTGGTAGACACTTGGGTTTAGCCTACGGCTCATTAAAGACACTGATGTGTTTGTGGTATATTGTTGTTACAAACAACAGCATGTTAGTGAACTAGAATAGTAATAACAACTCTGTATACAGGCCTGCATCTCCTCTCACTCTTATGATACCAGTGTAACTCCATTTATTTCAAATGATGTATTTGAAATATATGGAGTTACTCCTGATTTATATCAGCATGAGTGGAGACATCAGACCCATGAGTTGCCCCATTGATAGTGAACTCTAATTCCTCTAAAGCAACAGGCCTCTAACAATTCCAATAATCTACCCCAAGGCTTTTTTATATTATTTTATTTTTCAATTTTTTTAATAAACACGGAAAAGAAAGCTGCTTACTGTGACACTCTCTCAAGGCATCCAGAACTGTCAGTCACCTTGTTAGGCCTCTGCCTTCACAAAAGAGAGATTTGCAGATGCTAAACCAACTGACAACACCCTGCCACCCCAGTTGGTTAGCCAGCCAAACAAATGCCTTAGGACTCTGCCAGCCCTTACTTTGCCTAGCAGGTAACACTTGGTGCACACCAGTGCCCAACCCCCTGGAAGAGCCTTACCTTTGCTTTTCCTATTGACTTAATGTGCTTGCTTTGTTTTTGGCTTTTACCAGGCTCGATTGACATCCGAGACCTAGGCAGACAGATAAATCAACATTCCATTGTCTAGGAAAACCTTGCTTATCAGCCCTGCCTGGTTTGAACATATTTTCAGTATATACTCAACTGTGTAATGGTTACCCACACATACATCACACAGTGATTGTGATGACCAGCGTGATATAAGTTTTTTCAGCTGACACCTTTCACAACATTCTTTACAGATAAGTACCATGACAGCAATGTGTTAGGTGTAGTAGGTCTGTCAGGCCTGATAGCAGTTGCTGTTATATGACAGTGATCTCTTTGCCATTATGCATTGAGGGGCTTTTAAGGTCACCCTTACATTGCATGAAACTGATCTACTGTTAATCAAAATGCATAGGACTGAATATAGTAGCCATGGGGAAATTACTGCTGTTCTTGATAAATAGGTAGAAACAATAATAATTAAGTGTTCATGATATCATAGAGACTAACCATCTGTTATAAAGGAAAATTGTGCCTCACTAATTGACAGTTCAAAACTCCTTTGACAAAGTCCTTCACAAAAGGCTAGTAAGTAAATTAAATAGTCATGGGGTGGGATACAAAGTATTGTCAGGGAGCAGAAACTCGGATAGAAAAGAAGAGTTAAATGGTCAGTAGTTTAACAGGATGGCACAGGCTCCATGCTAAGACAGGTGGTGTGCAATATACTCACTGAGCTGGAGCAGGGGGTGAAAAATGAAGTAGCAAAATTTGCAGATGACAATTGTTTAGACTAATCAAGAGTGAAAAATCATGTAAGGAATTGCAGCGGTAGCCAATAAGGATGGATAAACAGACAGCCATGGTGGTGGATTCGTTTGTGTTGGGAAAAAACAGCAAAGAACTGCACCTTGGCAGAACTACTCACCCACCTTACTGGGCTCTGAATTAACTGTAATAACTTAGGGAAAAGACCTAAATACCACTGTGGATAGCTCAGTGAAGACCTTCCTCTCTGACCACTGTCAGAGACAGGATACTGGACCAACTGGGCCACTGATCTGCTCCTGGCTAGCCATTTTTATTCTTCTGTTAGACAAAGGAAAGAACTTGGTTATTGAAAATACTTGATGAGATGGTAATAAGCTTCTATAATGTTCATTTTAGCCTTTGACACCTTCCAAACCACCGGTAGTTGCAGACTGGGCCTCAGGCATAGCTCCAAAACCCGATCCAAAGACAATCAGCAAGCACGTTCAGAGAATGGTTGATGTAAGTGGCCATTTTACCATGTATGTTTGATTACCTCCTGTATATGATAATATATGTAATGAGAAGCTGCATACTGAAAACCAGATATCTTCAAACCTGTGCTGAGTCCATTTGCAAACCATGTTAAAACAATTGCGTTGTTTGAAAGCACAATTTTGTTATAGTAGCTGCAGTCCCATCAGGGGTATGAACTAACTGCACTGCTGCTTAAACTGCAACACACACTCGTTGTTTGCTAAAGTTTATTTTGATACAGTGCGTTTGTCACGACTGGGATATGGGCTGTCTGACCGAGTGGTCAAAGCAAGAATCAGGCCAGGTTATATCCCAGAAAGTCAGAGGGTGAACCAAGAGTCAAATGTCAGGAGGCGGGCAGGGTCAGGAGACACGCTTGAGAGCCAAACCAGAGATCAGGAACCAGAGTTGGGCCAGGTCAGGATACCAGAAAGTCAAGCCAGGGGAGCAGAAGCACACAGTCCATAGCAAGATGGATCCCAGTTGTATGGACATCTTCCTGTTCCTGTGCTGAGTTTAAATAGGACTTTGAACCAATCAAGCTTCCAGGACTGGGGCCCTCTGTCTGTGTTCAGCTTCGATTCTGACAAGAGTTAGTAGGGCTCTGAAGTGCAGGGTGGAACCAGATAACTCCAGTGAGCCCTATAGACCAGGATTCGTGACCCAAGGTCCCTGCCAGTGTTTCACATGTGTTTTCACAAATTGCTTGATAAAAAGAATTTATCATGAGCTAGAGGAACTTTGAAAGTTAAGAGTTAGGACCAGATTCTGCAACCCTTATACTTAATAGATGCAAGCAGTCACATGAACGTCAGTGGTGTTATTCAGTGGGCGCAAGGGTTGCAGAAATGGCCTTAATTCAGCCAGGCACTTAAGTATGTGGGCAGTCCCACTGATGTCGCTGGGCTGCCCATGATCTCAGAGTTAAGCATGTGCGTAAGTACTTTGCTGAGTTGGGGGCCTACAAGAGAGAAGGTAACTTTTGGCTTGTCTACACATACAAGTTGTGCAGGTGCAAGTTATATTGGAGTAGTTATATCGATCCAAGTATTTTGATTGAGTGCATTCACACTATTGCACTTGCACAGGTGCAGACATCACTGGGGTCGCACAGCCTTGTTGGCATGGAAGGGATTAAAGGAGGGAACTAGGAGACAGAGAGGCAGTGGGGGCCTGGCAGCCCAAACTGAGAGGGTGGCAGGTGATGTTGTGTGGGAGAAGGCAGAAAACACCAAGCAGAGAAAGCAGGGGAAATGGCCAGTAGTTTGTGTAGAGGAGCTATGGGGATATAGAGAAGGGAAGGACACTTCTGCCCTCCCCCATAGCTGTTTCTGCCTGGTTTCAAAGAACAAAGGCAGCAGGCACTGAGAATCGGAAGGAAGCTCCTGAGCTCAGAGCTGCCTTCTTGTATGACAGGTACTGGCAGACGACCTTGTTTTGGGTGAGAGTTTCTGAGCTCTGTTTACACATGCTTCTTGCCCCGGACAGCAAGGAAGTCAATTCTCTTAACTTCAGGTCTAGGCAAATGTGCTAGGCAATATAGCCCCTTTGGTGAACCCAAGAATGCTCTGAAAGGTTTGGTGTTCTAGTGACTTGCAAATGGGGCTCTTGGGAGTTTGTAAAACATCTTAAAGTCAGAGTGACTTTGGGACAAGCTGATGACTAGATAGGGAGTGCAGAAAAGTCACCACCCCTCAGTGCATCAGTCACTGCTGCAGTGTAGGCTAGAAGTGGGAGAATTACTTGAATTGATGTCACTATATTAATGAAACTGTGTCTACGGTGCTACTCCATTGATTTAACACTCCTTCCAATGTAGAGCTGCCCTGATAAAATAAGCTGGGCAACTATTTTGGTTTAACTACAGAGATCTAGCTCTGGGAGATGGTGTGTGCATGCGCACGCACCTAATCCCACTTTAATAAAGAGGGCTACAGTGCTGCAACCTTTGTGTGTGGACCTGGCCATAGTGGCTTAAAGAGGGGGGGAAAGGGGCTGAGTGTGAAAAACAAAGGGATTTGTGGAAGGGAAGTACCACCACACCCAGGCAGTGGGATTGCACACACTATGGAGCAGTACAGAATTTGGTCCATGTTGTTTAGAATTTACCTTTGGGTTTTGACATCAATCCAGAATGTACGATGGTTCTACAGACTTAAGCAGAGCAGGCAGCGAGAAAGGTCCTTGCACTGTTTTAAAGAAAACCATTAAAGTTCATTTTACACTGAATGACTCAGAAGCAATATATGTTTTTGTCTGGGATGCTAATATATTTTGAACTTAATTTTTTCCCCCAAAAAGGTGATAAGTAAGTTGTCCAACTTCATTATAATTTCCTCTATTATTATCTTATCCAGTCTGTCTTCAAAAATTATGACCATGATCAGGATGGATACATTTCTCAGGAAGAATTTGAAAAGATTGCAGCCAGCTTTCCATTCTCATTTTGTGTCATGGACAAGGACAGGTGTGTGTCTGTGAACCTCATTTTTACATCTGTTTCTGCATGTGAGCTTCTTAACAGATAGGTCTTGTCATAAGAGATGTTAAAATCACCTTCCTCTTTCCCAAAATGAAAGTGGAAACGTAACTCACAAAAGCACCTTCTGAGTTAGTTGCAAATGACCTCACCCCCCTGCAGCAAAATCAAACCGTTGTCTGTTGTGAGACTCCAATACTCTGCTTAGACCGATTGAAGAAAATTGAAGTGTAATATCGTAAAGAATCTTTTATTGAATTATATTCAATAACATTAACTGTATTGAACATTTTTCTAAGGTAAAACTGTGTCTCAGAACAGGCTTTTGTTGTTGTCGTTGTTAAAGACCATATAGAGAAATAAAATATGTTTGGCGCAGACCAGTGAAACCTGTGTTTTGATCAAATGACAACAGATCTGTGTGTTAGCCAAAAAATGTTCCTCAAAATATAGAAAAATGCAGCTGTGGTCATTTGGAGTTTCTCTGGCCTGCCAAGGATTAAAATTAGAAAGCAGAGAAAATTAAAATTTGACTCTGTCAGAAATGCGTGGTATCTCTTTCCTCCTCCTATAAGAAAGCACGCTTTCTAACACCACATTAGAGACGGTAAAGAACAGCGTGAATTCCTGTTGGAAGGAATTATTCCCTTGCTTCATTTTTTTTGCTTTGTTTTGATAATTGTGAACTGTGTTCTGAAGGTGTTGTGAGGTTGCACTTCACAAGAAGCTATTTTGTTTAGTTGTATAAACTGCATTTTAATTCATAAATGAGTTTCTGTAGAACCCATGGCCAGATTATTGAATAATTCTGACATCTACGGCTGTTAGAAGTGGGGGGCGGAAGATGTAGTTAACTCTCCTTGTGCTGCTGGAAAGCAGAGCCCCTATTAACCATCTCTCTTATTTATTTGCAGGGAAGGTCTGATTAGCAGGGATGAAATAACAGCTTACTTTATGAGGGCTAGCTCGATCTATTCTAAATTAGGTCTTGGCTTTGCTCACAACTTCCAAGAGACCACTTACCTAAAGCCTACGTTCTGTGACAACTGTGCTGGATTTGTAAGCTTATTTTTTAAGTACATTACATTAACATCTATTAGCATAACGATGTTTCTTCAGTCTAGTAAGCAAACATTTATCATTTAATATTGAAATCTTAGGACAATTTACATGTTTAATGTTACTGACCATGTTTCAATGGAGCCTTTTCCCTCCTTGGTGGTGTTTTTGCTTCTCTAACGTTGCTCCTTCTCCCTCGTGTTCTTCTGGCTGCCAAGGCAGTCGTGTTTCAAGATGCATCACTGTCAGGCAAGAGGTTCAAAGCCTAGCGCCTCCCTTCCCCAGAGTTCGTTGGGACTGGCCCAGCACTGAGCGAAGCTGGGCCTGCTTCCTGTTTAGCAAAGGAAGACGGGGCAAGCTGACTATGCTGCTCCCTGATGACTGATTCCTGGGATCAGCATCATGCTGTTATGGGGTGATGTCTGATATGCGTTAGTGATGGCTCCTGAAGGCGTGTCACAAGCCGGAGACTAGGCTTTACATAAGCACAATAGACGTGACTTGTGACACCCCTGCTACTCCAATTGTGGGACCTCTTTTCAGATCGGCAGACATGATTGACTGGCAAGAAAAAGTATCAGGCTTCAAAACAAAGGGGTGGGCTTTTGTCACATTCTTGTGCCTGGAGAGGGCCATCCGACATGCCAAAATTCAATGAAATATCTTAACACAAATATGCCTTTTTTTCCTTTGTGCCTGAATTCCAGCTCTGGGGAGTTATTAAACAAGGATATAGATGCAAAGGTAATTACTACTTCCTCTTCTGTTGACTGAATGCATAGTTGTGAAGGTGCCCTGCAAAATTAATGATAAGGTTGTATAGCCTGAGGATACATTACCTTTTCCATAGCCTCACTTCAATCCCCACCACCTAAGGAGCGTCTACTGACAGAGGAAGCCATGGCCTGAGATCTGGAGGAGGGGCAGGTGGCCCTCAGCCAGTTTGAAGTCACAGGACCTCACAATGGATGGCCCTAGCGCTCTGCAAATCCCTACAGGATCTGTAATGGACACTCCTAGGGAAGCAAACCCCAGCTCCCAACAGAACTATTTGGGGAGCTCCACAATGGAAATCTTGCAGCGTTTTCCTTCCTCTGAATACGCTCCTGCAGGCTTTTGCATGGGAGAAGACAATGTGACCATGCAATATTAAGTAGCCACCTGGGCCAGTACCACTCTAATGTGTTCTGCTTGGCTGAGTTTTTGCTAGTGGGATATCTTCAGTATAAAAGTGGGTTTGAATGGTACATTGCACAGGGATGCAGTTGAGTATATTTACCATCCATTTGTGGTTTCATACCATGCCTTACAGAACATGTAAGAAGGCCTCTGCAGTTTCCTGGGGAGGTAATACAGTGTGGGAACGGATCTCAGATGCTGCAGCAAAACCACTAAATGCTACAAACCTTGTTTTACTTGTTTACAGACTGTGGAATGAACTGTCACAAGCAATGCAAAGACCTGGTTGTATTTGAGTGCAAGAAAAGATCCAAAAGCATGACTGCTGATAACAGCCCGACCTCAGCCCTCGCTTCTAGCCTCTGCCCTGTAGGAGTCAAAGAGCAATTCCATGGTGAGGAAGGTTCAGATATCTAAGATCAAAGTGCCATATAGGACCCCTCCTTTATCCCCTCCCCCAACATGTTGATTAATTGAATACCTGGGTGGTATGTGAAGCTTCCCCTAGGAGAGGCTAGCTCCCTGTCCCGCCTCTTCCACCTGCAGCCCTGCCCACGCTCCCCCCTGCTCCGCCCAGGCCCCCTCCCTTGTGAGGGCCCCAGCATCTGCCGCATTTCTCCTACCCTTACCCCTCCCCACCGAAGCCCCCGCCACTCAAGATCTCCACATCCCTCCTCTTCTCCACCCCCTCTTCCCTGATGTCCCCACGACTCAAGCTCTCTGCATCCCTCCTCTCCTCCATGTCCCTGGTCCTGCAGGGGTGGTGGTGGTGGGGGGGGTGTGAGGAGGGATGTGGCGAGCGGCAGGTGGCCGGGTCTTGCGGGGAGGAGGTGGAGGAGAGTTGCGACACAGCGGCTGTGCAGGCAGCCTTGCAGGGAAGAGGGGGGTGGAGGAGAGGACTTGGGGGGAGGAGAGTAGGGACATGGCAAGCAGCGGGGACCTGTGGAGGGGCAAGGAGAGGAGAGACTCACCAGGCAGTGGCGGGGGTCTCAGGGAAGGGGCAGAGCAGGGAGCTGTGCCAGGGAAGGCTTATACCCGCCTCCCATGATTGAATAGCATTAGTTAATAAACACTAGAATTCATTAACAACAACATATTGACTAGTATCAGAGGGGTCGCCGTATAAGTCTGGACTGGGGCTAGAGCCAGACATAAGTAAACCTAGGTCTGGGTGCACCCACCACTATCCCTGCTCACAATATTGCTAATTATTTCAGGCCTGGTTATTTCCTGAGCAGAGACCTCCAGTTGTGTGAAATTGTATGACGTGCACAAATTCCCACAAGAGCTGAGCCAAGACGCTGTCCAACCTTTCTGAGCTGTGACTCAGAGGATCTGAGCCCAGCTATCTAGAAGTGAAAGGCTGATGTGTTAACTAATTGTGCCACCTTGTGACAAGCAGATTGCAGTGTGCTCTAGTTTCTACCACTTGGCAGGAAAAAATTGCAATATTAAATAAGTGGCTCAGAGTTAAATTCAAGTTTTGCTTCTGGGTTTCTAAAATCAACTCATGTACATATCAGTGCACCAAGAAAATTAAAAGCCATAATTACATTATTTTCTTCATTTCCCTAGGTGATTTCAAACTCCCTCTTGGTCACCTTAACCTTCACTAACCCCCTTACATTAATACTCAGTTGTACAGATCTTTATTAACTGCCCACGCTTTCCTGCCTATTTCAATCCAGGAAACATGGCTTAATCTCAGATTTAATAAGTTAAGCATCCAAAAGAAGAAGTGTTTCTTTTTTGACTCGGATTTCCCCAAGGTATTCGCTCTCATCATCTTTGAGCTCTCCTGCTCTTTGCGCATCGCCTGTGTCTGTAAATCTGCCTTTAACCACACCCGCAGCATTGCCCATGTACACCACTGCCTCAACTGCTCTGATGGGGGAGTTCTCACCCATGCCTCCATGTAAAGGTGTAAACGTTTCACAGTGATGGTAATTAACCATTGGAACAGTTTACTGAGAGTCATGGTGGATTCTCCATTGCTAGCAATCTTTAAACAAAGGCTGGAGGTTTTTCTAAACAATATGCACTAGGAATTATTTTTGGGAAGTTCTATGGCCTGTGTGATAAAGGAGGGCAGGCTAGATTATCACAGGGGCCCCTTCTGGCCTTGGAAGCTATCGGGCTGCTCTCACTGACCTGCTCTATGGTCTCCCTCAGGCCCATCTCTCTCCAGCCTCCAGAACATGCAGGGCTGTAACACATGCAGATATGGCCATCCATCTTGCCCCAGGTACAAAGAGCCACAGCTGCATCCTTCATTAGCTTCACTGACTCTCCCGTTCCATTTAAAAGTTCTCAAATTGTCTCCATTTCTCACCTCAAGTGCTTGCCCCACATAGTTACTGCAGTCAGACTTGCCTCTTTCCCTTCCTTTTCCTGTCTGTACACACATCTAGTCACAGCCTCATCTTCTCACGTCCCATTCATGCGCTACTCCTGAAGAGAAAGTTTTCTCTGAAGTTCTGCCATCTGGACTGGCTCCCCTGTATCTCTCACCTGATCAGCTCTTCAACCATTTTCAAATCTCACAGGAAGACCTCTCTTTTCCACTCTGCTTCTTGTGACACCCCAGGGGTTCGCAGGGTTGTGAGGCACCTTGCCACCACTTGCCCTTACTGTGAAACAGTCTTGTCCATGTCTGTTGTGGGTCAACTTCCTGAAACTAGGGTTGCCAGGTATCCAGTTTTCAACCAAACATGTGGTTGAAAAGGGACCCTCTCCAGCCCAGTGAAAATGAGCGAGTGAGGGTGGGGGAGAGCGAGTGACAGAGGGAGGGGGGATGGAGTTAGTGGGGCGGGGCCTTGGAGAAGGAGCGGGGCCAGGGATGTTCAGTTTTGTTCAGTAAGAAAGTTGGCAACCCTACCTAAAAGCAACAGCTTCTGGTCCCACAATCATGGATTTCCCAGCCTCCACAGAGCTCGCCTTCTCTGTGCCAGCTAGGGCTAACCCCTGAGTGCTCCCTGCAGTATCCAGTCCCTCTCACTGGACACTCACAATAATTATCAGGTAAGCGGTCCCCAAAGCAACAATGTACAAACAGCTTGGCTGGTACATCTCAGGCTGTGATCCTTTTATAACACAACAGCAGTGTAATCTATTTCTATGCTTATTAACAAAGATTATGATTTTAGAGATATTGATACAGGATAATGAGTGGAAACAGAAATGATTACACATATAAAACAAAACATAAAATGCAATCCAAGGTCTACACTTATTAATAGTTACCTTTCCTGTTTTATAAAGTAGATCTTCTCCCAAGGATTCAGTTATGAAAGAGCTGCTGGTTTTCAGTCAAAACCAGGACCCAAGTTTTCATAACGATCGCAACACCCTTCAAGGGGTTTCCTCAGTAAGGGGATACCAAAATGAGAAATAAAAGGAGAAGCAAAAAGCCAAACTCATTGTTTTGACCCCTCAGTCAGGATTGCCCCTTCACCCCCCCCATTGTGATGCCTCCAAGTTGTCTTCAGATCCTTCTGCTGATTTGAAATGCAAATATAGCTCCCATTGTGTTTGGCTTACAGTGCTTAATCTACATATTAACCTAGGCAGACTCGTGAACATACATGCCTTTGTTTGGCAAAACCAGTTCTTCACTTCTACTGGGGAATAACACCTTGATACAAACCAAAAGGACATAGTTTCAATATAGAGACATAATTTTTTACATATAATCAGTACATAGATATCATAACAATATTAATGATCAGCAAAATATTGGCTTTCATTTAAGATTCCACACAACATGCTTTACTGATAAATGCCATGACAGCAACCTCTTAGGTGTAGTGAGTTTAGCAGGCCCAGCAGCAGTTGCTGTTACAGAACAGTGAGCCCTTTGCCAGCTGGTGTGGAGGAGCTCTTAAGGTCACACTCTTACCTCTCCATTTCTCACTCCCTCTGCTTTCATTTTGTAACTGTTGTATAACTTGGCAAACCATTCTGGGATCACTTACATGAAAGACACTGCAAAATGAAGTATTTCATTGCACCAGTTTTAGAGGGGTAAGTTAACACAAAGACTGTGATTTTTTTCCCCAAGGCCATGGGGAAAGGAAGAGTATGTAAAGGGATAGAGAGGTTGTTTTACTTTGTATTTGGCACTGGTCTGACCACTGCTGGAATACTGTGTCCAGTTCTGGAGTCCACAATTCAAGAGGGATGTTGATAAATTGGAGAGGGTTCAGAGAAGAGCCCAGAGAATGATTAAAAGATTAGAAAACATCCTTGCAGTGGCAGATGCAAAGAGCTCAATCTACTTAGCTTACAAAGAAAAGGCTAACTCGATTACGTTCTCTAAGTACCTACATGGGGAACAAATATTTAATAATGGGCTCTTCAATCAAGCAGACAAGAGGTATAACATGATTGAATGGCTGGCAGTTGAAGCTAGACTAATTCAGACGGGAAGTAAGGTGTACACTTTTAACAGTGAGGGTAATGAACCATTGGAACAATTTACCATTCTCCGTCAGTGGTAATTTTAAAATCAAGATTGGATGGTTTTCTAAAAGATCTGCTGCAGGAATTATTAGGAGGAAATTCTCTAGTGTGTATTATTTCATTTTCATTCATAGTACATAAAAGGTTGTTGCAAGAAGGAGGGAAAAAATTGTTCTTAACTGCTGAGGATAGGACAAGAAGCAATGGGCTTAAATTGCAGCAAGGGCAGTTTAGGCTGGACATTAGGAGAAACTTCCTAACTGTCAGGATGGTTAAGCACTGGAATAAATTGCCTAGGGAGGTTGTGGAATCTCCAGCACAGGAGGTTTTTAAGAACAGGTTAGACAAACACACTGTCAGGAATGGTCTAATTATTACTTAGTCCTGCCTTGAGTGCAGGGGACAGGACTAGATGACCTATTGACGTCCCTTCCAGTTTTACACTTCTGTGATGCTACATCATCTTAAAGACAACTACATTTACAGTAATACTTTCCTAATTCTTTCCCATGTAAGTAATTATTGCAGTTGCTGCAGGGATTTTATGGGATTGTGAATCGGAGGGGAGGTGTCCACACTCTGGAAAAAGTTTCAGAGCCTCTGCTACTAGACCAAATTCAGAGAGATGTGAATATAAACACCATTTCAGCTTAAATATTGCATAGTACATTGTTTTAAAAGGGCACACTGAATGACTATGGCTATATAGCTTCCTTCCCAGTGCAGGTCTCCAATTAACTCTGTTCGTTGTTTCTGTTCTGTAGGGCAGGAGGAAGGACCGTTTACATTTCCTAATGGAGAAGTGGCTGAACACAATGAAGAGAGCAAGGACCGAACAATTATGCTTATGGGCGTCTCGTCCCAAAAAATCTCAGTGAGAGTGAAGCCAGCTGTTCTTGACAAGAGCACACAGACTGAGCCAACACTGGCAAATAGCGATGTACCCAGCAGGCAGATGGAGAAGGAGCATGGGATACCATCGGAAAATATTTATCTACAGCCTGCAACACCATCTCCATGCCCAAGCCCAGTTCTAAGCCGCAAAAAGGCTTATGTAAAATGGGAAAACAAAGACTCGAGTCAGAAACGGAAGGACGAGCTTCACATCTATAAACCCTCATACCAGGAACTGGAGCAGGTACTTACCCAATGGATCATATTCTCCTTTACACTACAGTGGCACAGTAAAGAGGCCTTTAAGTTAATTTAACAATCCACTGTCACTTCAAGGGCCTTTTGCGCTGCCAGGATAACGAACTACTGGAACAATTAATAAGGGATATTTGTAGAGTCTCCATCCCTTGAAAACATTAAATCAAGATTGGATGTATTTCTAAAAGTTATGCTCTAATTCAAGCATAAGCTATTGAGCTTGATGCAGAAATTATTAGGCCTTTCTTATGCAGGAGGTCAGACTAAATGATCACAATGATCCCTTACGGCCTTTACATCCATAGGTGAAATCCTATTCTCATTGAAGTCACTGGAGCCAGGATTTTACTCCATAAATCTAGTTATCAATTTTAGGGACACTCCAGACTGGGCAATAGTTTGCAAATTAGTTTCCACAGTGAAGATGTTGCCATTAAACTGTAAGCCACTATGCTGATACCAGGTTAACCCTGCCGTGCCAAAAACTCCTCTAGCTAAATAGTAGCACTAATAAAGCCAGACTTTACCATGAAAAAGATGTAAAGTTCAAAATTTAATTGGGATCATTAAATTTTATAGTTTTTATTTTTTTTTTTGCATTTCTTTAAAAAATGCATAGGACATCAACACCTCCCCAAAAAAACTCTGAATGCAACTTCAAGGTTATACAGTTAATCATAAAAACTCAAGAAATATGGAAGCTAAAGCTTCCATAAATAACCTTAACTCTGCAGAACAGAATTTAGCGTTTCTAGTTCCATTTTCTATTTAAAAGAACAGGCAAGTGTATAACAGTTTATGTTGTAATATGTACACATCATAAAATTGATTGGAAGGGTAATGTGGCCAAGTTCACTTTGCTGGTGAAATATTACACTTTCCTGACTCTTTGTGATTTTTACTGTGCAGAAGTTGCATTAACAGTTTTTCGCATTTAACACCTAGAAAAGTCTGAGCGGTCAAGCAGAGAAAGAGAAATGACACTGGAGAACAAGAGGCTGGAACCAATGAAACTGAAGTGAATATACAGAAAGAAAGACATTGAATGTGTGGGCTACTCAGCTATGGAGAAAACAAGAAGGGTAATAGAAATAAGAAAGCTGGAAGGGAATGACAAGCACATGATTGTGAGGGTAAAAATAAGAAAAAAATACCCCAAAGAAATGTAAATAAGAGAAAAGAATAGCATGGAATTCATGATACGGGAGGGCACAGATAGCAGCTGAGAATAAAACCAGAAGAGAGACAGATGAGGACTAATGAAAGAGAGAGAAATAGAACTTTATAGAAATGAAAGGCATTCAGCAGAGTAAAATGGACAAACCAGACAATCAGCAATGAGGAACTGTAAAATCTATATACAATGTTAACCATTGTAAAATAACTACCTAGAAGCCCGAACCTAGATTGGGGCATTGTTCTAAGCACTGTACAAAACACATAGTAAGAAACGGTTCTTCAAATCCCGGCCTGTGTGGCTCCCGCTGTTATTGGTGCACATGTGTTCCATGAACATGAGTTTCAAACTTTCTGGTAAGCAGTGTCCACTGGGATCACACCTGTGCCCAGTACATGCTTGTGCTCCCCACAATCCTAAGGCGTAAATGGCCACAAAAGCTCCGTATGGGCAGTAAGGTGGGAACTGTGGCGTCCTCCTTTCACTTGCAACTAGTCCAATAGTTTGTTATTAATTGTATGTATAGATTTAGATTATTAGTTAATAGTTTTTCTGCCCATTTGGCAGCTTTCCAGTCCCCTTTTGTCCCAGGGAATGTTCTTAGATGTTTGTGCCTTACCACCTCTATGATAGACTCCAAACCCTCAGCGCTCGAGTTCTACTCTTTCTGCAACAGGCTGATTCTGCCCCCCACCCAGGGACAGATGACACTGCCATGCTCCTTCCCTGGAACAGAACAAAGCAAAGGTGTGTAAGAGGAGCCTGGAGCCCTGTGACTCTGATAACTCGAAGGCCAAGAATATAGATCAGCTCAAGAAAGTGACCCTGACTAGCTCGCCATCTCCCTCAGGACAAGGGGAGCCCACTTCAGCTCCAGGACTGGAGCACGGTATTGACTGCCTCGGCAGCGATAGAATCCTCAGATGCTAGTGTCTCAATACCAAAAGACCTTTTACTCTCTGGTACAAGGCTCAGTTAGCCATCCCGTTACCTGCCCTCAGGGAACCCTCCAGTGCTTAATTTGTGCTGGGGCTCAGCCCGGCACCTCTAGTCTTGGCACCTCTAGGCTCAGCCGTGGCACCTCTGGGCTCCCAGCCAGCAGCTGCCGCTCTCCAGCTGCCCAGCTCTGAAGGCAGCGCCGCCACCAGCAGAAGCGCAGAAATAAGGGTGGCAACGCACCATACCACACCATCCTTACTTCTGCCCTGCTGCTGGTGGTGCGCTGCCTTCAGAGCTGGGCGCCCGGCCAGCCGCCGCCGCTCTCCGGCCACTCAGCCAGTGCTTAATTTATGCCAGGGCTTTCTGGGGCTGAGCTGTGGCACCTCTTTCATTGCAAATTAAGCACTGGAACCCTCCTCCTCAGTACTAATCCTCACACTGCTGATCCCATCAGCATTTTCTACAGACCTCATCTTCCCCATCCTCCTACCTCCACCCAGCTTCTGCTAAGGAGCATTCCCATGCTCTTAAGAGCCAAAGTAGGGATATCACCCCAGTTTCCCTTCAGGAAAGGCACCTTCCCCATTACACAGTTGAAAGACTTTGGAAGGCTACTTCTCCTTCTCAGTCGTTCTACCCTTCCTGGCTTTATTGGGCATATTGGGGTGCAGCCTCATGTACCTCTAGGTCCCACTCTCCCGTACCTTCAGCTAGAAAAGGACCAAGATCAACTTCCATGCAAAGGGCAGCGTCGCCCACACACTAAAGATGTCTATATAAACGGCAGCATGCCGAGTACGGACACTGCATGCCCAGCTAGCATGTGTTCAGTGAGACATGGCTTAGGCCAGAAGAGTGCTCTACATGCAGGAACCCCCAGGATAGATACTCTACACCCAAGCAGTGCTTTCTATGTCTACACTGGTACTTTTAGCCGTAGCCTGCTGCTGGAGCCTGTCCCTGCCACAGTGAGAGCCTCCAGCAGCAGGGAAAGGCTCTGGCAGGGGGTGGGAGAAGAGGCAGCCCTTTGCTGCTGCCTCCCTGCTGCTGGAGCCTTTTCTCGCTGCACTGAGGCTCCCTGTTGTCAGAGCCTTTCACTGCAGCAAGGAAAGGCTCTGGCAGTGGGGAGACAGCAGGAAAAGGCAGGAGCTGCTGGAGTTGTTCCTTGCAGTATGTTGCTACACGTGTGGTACCCGTACGCCATACACTGTTATCAGCGTAGACATAGCCACAAAGTCAGAGAGTCAGGGCCTGAATATGAAGAGGAGGGTTCCTCCAGAGATCTGGTTGATGAAATGATAAAACAACCTGCTGCTCATTCATTATCTCCTGCTGAGGCAGACACCCCTGTACTGATCCTGTCTGCAGCTGATTTTAGGCAATGGTTTTCTAATTTTTTGAGCTGAGCCCCCCACCTTTGGAGTTCAAATTTTGGGTTGTGTCCCCAACACAGACAAAAAGAGGAAAAAAAAAAAAAGAGTCGGGGTGGTGCTTCTTCTCTGAGCCCTGCCGTGTGGGGCTGGCTGGAGCCACCTGCCACCGCCACTCCTCCCCCCCGCCAAACATTCCTCCATGCCCACCTAGGGGGGCGTGCTCCACTGTTTGGAGACCTTTGTCTTAGGGCATTTCAAGACCTGCTCGGGAGAATAGCCAATACTTGGGTTATTGCTTTCAGTGCACCAAGAAAAGCCACCAAAGCGCATGATAGCGAGACTGGTCATGCCTATTAGTGAAGGCATCTTAGAGCCAACAAAGGACTCATGGCAGACACCAGCCTCAACTCCTCCTATCTCTGAGGGCTGAGAGGAGTTAACAAGTACTCTGCAAAAGGGATATGAATGTCACTTCTCACCCTACCCCGAGCTCTCTTGTGGTCTCAGCAATATTAGAAAAGGCCTGACAACCAGCCCTGACTCGGTCCACTCCCAAGGAAAATGATCTAAAGAGGTTGGACTTATTTGGTAGAAAACCACATTCCTCAGTATCCTTGCAACTTATCAGGCATTACTTGCCAAACACAACAAGCAGAGATAAGGTTCTTCCTTTCTCTCTCTTTCTCGATCAAAGAATAGAACTGAAGGCGGTGAAGCAAAAGGTTAATAATGGCCAAGACCTCTCACCAAGCTGCGTCCAATGCAGCTGTTCGATTCCTGGCCACAGCAATAACAAAGCATCCTGGCTCCAGCCATCAGGAATCCTGAAAAAGGTCCAGTATGCTATTGAAGTTCTATCTTTTCGAGGAGCCTGATCTCTTCCGTTCCCAGAACCAAAACAGAGATCATCATCTTCCTACCAAAAAAGGTCTGCTGACTTCTCATCTAAGTGGAGGTCTAGATTTTCAAGGAGGAAGACACCTTCAGCTTCTACCTCATAGAGTCTAAGGCTATAATCCTTGCATCTTTCTCCTCAAAATAAGTAGGTTTGATGGGAATACTGAGCTCCCAACCAATTACTACAGAGCTCCCTAAAAGCCCACTTATATTCGGTTGCCATTTATTTCGCTTCTCTCGGACATGAATGGACTGGAATAGCTTTGGACATACAGGTCACGGAAATCATAAAGGGTTACCCTATACAATTCCAATCATTGCCTCCCTCCCAGCCTTCTTCCCCATCCCTTTTCAGGGACCCTTCTCACAAGAAACAGCTGGGAAAAGAGATGGACTCCTTCCCACTCACAGGAGCCCTAGAGACAATTCCTTCAGAGTTCAAAGGAGAAGGGATTCTATTCCCAATATTTCCTTCAATCCAAAAGTAATGGTGTGCTGTGCCCCATCCTGGATGAGAGACATCTCAGTAGGTACATCCAAAAGGATGGTCTCCCGAGCCTCTGTTATACCTGCTCTGAAAGCTCAATATTAGTCCATGGCTCTCGACCTCCAGAATGCATTACTTCCACATTGCCATCAACCTTGCACACAGGAAGTATCATTTTATTAATTATTATTATTTGTATTACTGTAGTACCTGCAGTCCTGTCACGGACCAGGACCCCCATCATGCTAGGTGCTGTACAAACAGAACAAAAAGACTGTCCCTGCCTCAAAGAGCTTCTAACCTAAATATAACACAAGAGAGAACAGATGGAGAGAGACAGGAGTGTGAGTACTCCCATTTGGCCTGTTGTCAGTACTAAGGGCCTTCACAAAATGCCTAGCTATTGTGGTAGCTCATTTACACTGACAAAATGATCTATACCTGCACAACTGACTCCTAAAGAGAAAGTCCAGCCAAGAAGTCTCCACAACCATCACCAGTGTTCTGAATCTCTTTCATTGTCTAGGACAGAGAGTGATCTATGCCAAGTTGTCCCTCACAGAGGATAGAATTTATCACGACTCTTCTTGACAAACTCAGCAAGGGCTTGCCCCCGTATCAATAGATTTCACACCATTAAATCTCTTATATTTACTCTCTCAAACCAACCAATGACATCAGTAAGGTTTTGCTTAAAGCTACTAGGTCATCTTGCTTCATGCACATATGTGATGCTTCTTTCAGACTTTGCATATGTCCACTGCAGTCCTGGCTCAGAATAGTGTAGCAGCCTTTTAGATACCCCACGGACTCTTATCACAGTGCTATATACTGGACTTTCTCAAATGGTGGATGAACCCCAGCACGAGGAGAGGAGATCCATTTCAGACTTTATGCCCATCACTAACAGTAGTCACAGATGCTTCTGCGACAGGGTGAATCAGGTCCCAAAGCAATGCCTGCCTTCACATTAAAATCCTGGAGTTTTGAGTGATCAGGCCAGCTTTCAAGGTGTTGTCACTGATCAAGGGATCCTTGATGGACAATACATCTGCAATATTCATCAGACAAAATGGTGCTCACTCCTCCCTTTGTCAAGAAGCAATAATTTTCTGAAACTGGTGCGTCACTCACAAAATAACCCCAGGCTGCCAAAGCTAATGCCATATTTGGAAGGGCTGTTCTCAGTTCTCTCTTTGACTAAGTTAGCTAGTTAGACAAGGCCTCTCAGTCTGTCCTGTGAGGATTACTGCTTGCTAGCCAGCACCAGTGGGATCCACATGGACAAGGACGCAAAGAGGAAAGAACAGCTACTTATCATACAGTTACTGTAGTTCTTTGCGAAGTCTTGTCCATGTGGATCCCATGACACACACTTCACCCCTGCTCCTTTGGAGTCCTTATCTCTGGGATTCTGAATTACTGAGGGAACAGAGTTGGTTGGATCCATGTAGCCCATTGTGTGCTTAGCAGGGGATGGTGGAAGGGAGGGGCGAGGATGTTCAGGGTGCAGGTACAGCCCCCAACAGACAGTACTTGCTAGAAAATTCTGATCTTGTGTGCATGGGACACAAGCACACCAACAGTGAGATCCGCACAGACATCACATCTTGCAGAACCACATCTACTGTAAAGTAAGTAAGTAACAGTTCTCTTCTTACAAGCTTACCTGATCCAATTCACACTGAAGTCAATGGAAAAACTCTCATTCGTCACTGGGAGTTGGATCGGGCCCTAAACTGACAAGACAGATAAAAGGTGGGAGAAAGCAAGCATTGTTTACCCGTTTTACTGAGAAGGGCTTCAGGCCCAGTACTATTAAGTGACTTGCCTAAGGTAATGCAGGAAGCCTGTGACACATCCAGGATTTAAACCCAGATCTGAATCTCTGTCCAGTGCTTTAACCACAAGATGATCCCTTCCTCTTACAAAAGTTAAACAATTCAAATGAAAACTGAAATGATTAAAATCCTAACTCCAATCAGCATCACTGTCCGAAAATCTCAGGCAAGCAAGAATAAAGCAAGCTCACTTCCCACAGTTTGCAGGCAGCCAGCACTTTGTGGACCTTTGCATATTAATGCATAGGGAAAAGGAAATGAGGAAAGGATTCAACTAGTACACTGTCATTACACTAGGCAATGGAATCAAGAGACAGCCTGTCGCTGCCCCATGAAGCCTTCAGTCTTTGTGGAAAAAAAAAAAAACCACCACAGTAATAATCCATGTTATATCTATCTACAAACGCAAGCAATGTCCAAAACTAAACCCTCTCCCATCCATCCTTGAAACACAGACTCCCACCTACCACCCAAATCTTCTCCCCCATCTTTGCATCTCCTATGCACTGTGTGGTTGAAAGCTCAGTACGTTTAGAACAAATATATTCTGCATGAGTCATATTGAAAAATACTGGTTCCAAGCATGAAATGGTTAATTTACCAGCTAACCAAATACATTCTTTAGAGATGCAAACAGAAAATTAATTGCCATTTGCTCATGTTGATCCTTTTTGTTTAACATGCCATTTACTGTTCAGTGCATAATAACCATTTGGAGAATAGTTAAATAGTCTCTCACAGAAAATGTGAGATGCCAATCAAGCAAGTGCACCAGCAAACAAGGGTGAAATCGATTTAAAAATCCAATACCATTCACATGATGCCTGCCATTCTCTGTTTTTGTTTAGGAAAGAAATATTCTAAAGGCAGAAAATGAAGCTTTAAAGATTCAGCTTAAACAGGCGCACAAAACAATTGAATCTCTCAGTATTCAACGCAGAAATCATGTATTGGACAATACACAACACAGAGACTGCGCGTAGCTGACAAGGCAGGAGCTCTCCTCTGGATGAAAGAGAGGGCTTTTTGAACTGTGACAAAGCTGCTGTATTCAAGTGAACAGGAAACAAGAGACTGAAAGATTTTAAACAGAGATATAGTCTGTTGAATCAGCATATTTTGCCTGTTCAATATACTGCTGAATGTATAAAATGTGTTCCTTTCTCTGACAGTTTAAAAGAATTTATCTTCTGAACATGGGAATTAATACATTCTGGATTCTCTCTCAAGAAGGGTGATATAGGTCCTGAAGTTTATATTTATCATCAGTAAGCAACTTCCATGTCCAATATGGATGATGCATGATGTGACTCTGCAAGTAGCTACTGTTTCTATCGAGTCCCCAGTGCCCATCTACAAGTGTTCCGACAAGGTATGTAATTAAGCGGACACTATCAACTCAATTTTGGCCCAGATTCAGGTTTTCTGAAACATCTGATAAATCTAAGACTTTTGAGCAATTTTTGATAAGACAGAAATTTCATGGACCCAATGATTGCTGCATTAAGAACTGGAAAGTGCAACTGAGTTCATTGATTTTCACCATCCAACATTAGAAATATGCACCGTCAAGCAGTGAAACGAGTAACATTTTAAGTCTTTCCTTTTTAATGCTCTAAGATGTGGTATATAAATATTTTTACAACTATGATTAAAATTAAGCATTCCTTAAAATCTTTGCTTTCTGAGCTGGCCTTAGAGGTTCTAGCTACCCAAACTTTTAACCCTGCAAAACTAAAAATTGTAGTGCCTCATACAGAGCACGAGACTAGAGATGTCACACTGAAGTATTGCTTCCACTTTAAAGTTCCATGCTACCATTCAGGTCAAATAGTCTTGATACTAGCCCTGCTGGCTCAGCGGTTAATGGTTGAAGACAGATTTTATTGACAGGAGGAAATGATGTTGACTATTTTCTTTAACTTTTCTCCATCTTTCAGTCCTTGATTTATAAGCGTGCAATATGTTCTTATATTTCAAGATTTAATCATAAAATATGAATATTAAAATGAAGGAAGGGGAATTTTCAGTCCATGACAGTATTTAACTGTCATGGCCTCCAACTATGGAACCTATCAAAGTTGGGGAAGTACAAAGCCTCCTCTATAGCTTAAGTTATTGTTATTTATTATTTCTGGCACATCTAAGGGTACCCGTCAGGGACTAGGACTCTACTGAGCTAAGCACTGTACAAACAAATAACATGAAGGCACTTCCTGCCCCCAAGAGCTCATGCTCTAGGATTTGTTGGCATAAATACAAAAGAGACTTTATATGTGATTATTACATGGTTGCCAGCATTTCAGAAAAAAGTGGCCGTGAAACAATTCTGAGAAGCAAGGCTAGTGGAGTTCCATGTATATCATGGGGAATTTCAGGTTATGTTATTGTGGGTAGCTTAGTTCACTAACGGTTCAGCTAAGCAACCAGAATCCATGGCAATCCTGTCCTTCACACTAGCAAGGAGCCTCTAGCCTTCATCTCTTTTTGTCTCTCATATGGAAGCTGGGGAGACTTGGGGTTTCCTGAATCCCTTAGGGTCCTCCTGCCCTGTCCCCATTCTGTATTGAATCCATGTACTCTTTCCTGGCTCCAGTCCCTGAGCAATTAATCCCCTTCCCCGAACATGCCCTCTCAAAATTTGTTTCCTCCATCTCTTCTCCCCCCACCCTTACATTTGTGTTAATTTGGTGCAATAAACAGTCTTTTCCTAACAGGAGTCCTCAGCAGCAAGAGGTTCTTCCTTGCAATTAAATTTCCTGCTCTGCTCTCAGGACCCTGCTACACCTGCCCTTCTGCACACATTCCCTCTCTCTGGTCCTAGGTCCCTGGCTGGATCATCCATCCGCTTGCTAAGGCCATTTGTAAAGTCCTTCAGCTGCCTTATCTAAACATTCATGCCAGTGTGAGTCAGATTTTTTAAACAGACTGTTAATTTGTGTGTGGAATCTGCATTTGGGGCTGTACCTAGCTCCCACTGAAATCAACAGCAAAACCTCCACTGGCTTAGCTGGGAAAAAGAACAAGCCCTAGCACATGCAAGTCATGTAACTACATTTCTGATTTTTGCACAGGTATAAAAGTACCTCCCTTTGTTTCTGCAACTCGATTCTTGTCTGTAGTCTTAGTATCCCTGTATGTCTGTCAGACTGTGATAGTGCAAGAAACACTCTTTATAGGAGAGAGCTCCCCAGCCTGTGCCTTTTTGACCAAGAAGCCTGAGTGGTGGTGGTTTCAGACACTCTCCTTTTGCTACCTCTTCTTAGAAGCTGAAGGTTTCTGTACCTCCCTGGGATGATCTGCCTAGAGTTCCCAAATAACAGTCTAGTTTTCAAAAGCCGGATGCTCATTTACAAAGTCCTTTTACACTCCTCTACCGGCATAAGGGTGTTTTAATGTAAATACATTTCAGGGGGTCTTAGTTTCATTAAGCATAGAGAGGAACACATTAAAACAAGGCTCTGTATACACTATTTAATCAGACACTGTAAAATTCAGCTAGATAGGTTCTCCTTATGACAAACTCTTAGCAATATGATGTATTTTTATTTGCTGTGGGCTTGTCTATACAGGGAAGTTAATTCAGATTTAGGTAAAGCATGAATTTAAAGTGGAATAGCTATTCTTGATTAACTCCCTTAACCCATTTTAGATTAAGCTAATTCAGAATAAAGCATTCTTATTCCAGAATAAGAACAACATCTACACAGGGAGTTAATCAAGATCAACTTTAAATTTAAATCCAACCTTAATCTGAACTAACTTCCCTGTATAGACAAACCCATAAATAAAAATTAGAGCTGTCAAGCAATTAAAAAAAATATTAATCTCGATTAATCACACTTAAAACAATAATGGAATACTATTTATATAAATATTTATGGATGTTTTCCATCTTTTCCAATATATTGATTTCAGTTACAACACAGAATACGAAGTGTACAGTGCTCACTTTATATTTATTTTTATTATAAATATTTGCACTGCAAAAATAAAAAATTGTATTTTTCAATACACCTAATACAAGTACTGTAGTGCAATCTCCTTAAAATAACTGCATTCAAAAATAAAACAATGTAAAACTTTAGAACCTACAAGTCCACTCAGTCCGACTTCTTGTTCAGCCAATCAGACAGACAAGTTTGTCTACATTTTCAGGAGATAATGCTGCCCACTTCTTGTTTACAATGTCACCTGAAAGTGAGAACAGGTGTTCACATGGCACTGTTGTAGCTGGTGTTGCAAGATATTTACAGATGCACTAAAGATTCATATGTCTCTTCATGTTTAACCACCATTCCAGAGGACATGCGTCCATGCTGATGATGGGTTCTGCTCGATAATGATCCAAAGCAGTGCAGACTGACGTATGTTTTCATCATCTGAGTCAGATGCCATCAGCAGAAGGTTGATTTTCTTTTTTGGTGGTTCAGGGTCTGTAGTTCCACATTGGAGCGTTGCTCTTTTAAGACTTCTCAAAAGCATGCTCCATACCCCATCCTCTCAGATTTTGGAAGGCACTTCAGATTCTTAAACCTTGGGTCAAGTGCTGTAGCTATCTTTAGAAATCTCACATTGCGTTTTGTCAAATCTGCAGTGGAAGTGTTCTTAAAAATGAACAACATGCTGGGTTATCGTCGGAGACTGCTATAACATGAAATATATGGTAGAATGCAGGTAAAACACAAAGCAGTAGACATACAATGCTCCCCAAAGGAGTTCAGTCACAAATTTAATTAAATGCATTACTTTTTAACGAGCATCATCAGCATGGAAGTATGTCCTCTGAAATGGTGACCAAAGCATTTAGGAGCATATGAATGTTTAGCATTTCTGGCATGTAAATACCTTACAATGCTGGCTACAAAAGTGCCGTGTGAATGTCTGTTCCCGCTTTCAGGGGACACTGTAAATAAGGATACCATCTGATCCTACGAGATGTGGCCAGAATCAACTCCTCCCTACCGGCACCATGGCAGAAGATCAACGCCTTGAACACCCTCCTGATCCCCTGTATCTCATTTGTCCTGAGGGGATCTGCTGTGGCGAAGGTACCACTGAACAAGGCAGAGAACATCATCCGGCAGCTCGTGAAGAAGTGGATGTTTCTTCCCCAGAGGGCCAGCAATGAACTGGTGTACATCTTGCACAGGCAGGACGGTGCCAACATCCCTTGAATGGGTGATCTGTGCGATGTTGCCATGATCACTCATGCCTTCCGCCTTCTGATGTGCCCGGACACCACGGGTGAGGAACATTGCAGAGAGTGCTTTAAAGGATGCCGTCAAGAAGCGAATTGCCAGGACCCCCTCCAACCAAGATGTCTCCACCTACCTGAGCGGCTCACTGGAAGGTAAATTTGGAAGAGACAGGGGAGACTTTGCTTCGCTCTGGACTCGTGCCCGCAACGCTATGCAATGACTGGAGAAGCGTATCGGCTGCCACTGGACACGGTGCGAGGAATGCCAGAAGCTGGGAGTCCTGGTGCCACAGATGAAGAATACAGCTCACACTATCATCACTCAGAGCTAGAACCATGCTGGAGAGGACCCTGAAGGATGCCATCCACTGCCAATATGTGGAAAACCTGAAACGGAAGCTGGACTAGGGCAAGGCATTCAAGGTGACGTGCAAGTGGGACACCAACAACCACTTCCTCCCCGGGGGCAGCTTCACCTGATTTGCCGATTGGAGGTTCATCCACAGGGCCAGGCTCAACTGCATACCACTGAACGGAACTGTCCGCCACGGGAATCAGGACAAGCGATGCAGGAAGTGTGGCTACGCCAACAGATGCTACCCCATGTCCTGTGTAGCTGCAAGCTCCATTCAAGAGCTTGGCAGCTGCAACACCACACCATCCAAGATAGCCTGGCCAGAGCCATCCCGCCACCTGTTGGGGAAGGTTGCCATAAACTCCATCATCCCCGGACCCAACAGCCAACTGCGAGTGAACATAGTCATCACCAAGGAGGACTGGAAGATCATCACGGTGGACGTCACAGTGCCGTTTGAGAACAGGACCCCGGCCTTCCACAATGCCCGATCTTGAAAGGTAGAGAAATATCCCCCTCTGGGCAAAACCTTGAGAGCTAGGGGTTACCAGGGCAGACACACACACTGATCGCTGGAGCCTTAGGCGCATGGGACCCCAGGATGAGTGAGTGCTGAGAGAATGCGGAATCAGTCAATGCTACCCTCGGCTGATGTGGCAACTCATGGTATCAGACGCCATCAAGTAGTCGAGGGACATCTACATAGACCACATCACTGGACATCGGTAATACCAGGAGGGATGATCTGGAGTGCTGATGAGAAGCGCAGTCAGGAAAGTAACAAATACTTTCCTCATGGATTGTATTTTCTAAATGGACAACCAACCTAATTCTCAATTACTGAGGGACAATCTCCACTCATTGATACATTTTGCTTTCCACAACCAAATCTCTACAACTTTTCATGAGTGATGTACTCAAGTATTCGGATTCTAATATCTAAACTGTATTGTTAAATCTATTCACCTAAATTTGGGTTATTGCTGATTATGTACTCTGGGTAGCATATGACTTAAAAAACTAACTTTGTGGATAATCTAAGCACTATACCCAGATATACAGACACTCTTTCCCCAACCTATTATATACTTTTTAAACATTAGCTTTAATAAAATTTTTGTATCTGGCATGTAAATACCTTGCAGTGCTGGCTACAAAAGTGCCGTGCGAATGTCTGTTCTTGCTTTCAGGCAACATTGTAAGTAAGACGAGGGCAGCATTATCTCCTGTAAATGTAAACTAACTAGTTTCTCTTAGCAATTGGCTGAACAAGAAGTAGAACTGAGTGGACTTGTAGGCCCTAAAGTTTTACACTGTTTTGTTTTTGAGTGCAGTTATGTAACAAAAACACAAAACTACATTTGTAAGTTGCACTTTCATGATAAATAGATTGCACTATGGTAAATGTATGAGGTGAATTGAACAATACTATTTCTTTTATCATTTTTAAAGTGCACATATTTGTAGTAAAAATAACAAAGTGAACACTATTCACTTTATATTCTGTGTTGTAATTGAAATCAATTGATTTGAAAATATAGAAAAAACATCCAAAATATTTCATAAATTTCAATTGGTATTCTATTAACAGTGCAATTAAAACTGCGATTAATCGCCATTAATTTTTTAAATCACAATACATTTTTTTGAGTTACTTGTGTGAGTTAACTGCAATTAATCAACAGCCTTAAAAAAAGAAAAAAATCACCAAATTTCTGAGGGTTTTGTTTTGTTTTTTTAATTCTGACCCTTTTGACCTCCCAGCCTGTCAAGAGTCACATCTCTTAGTCCCCAGGCCAAGTAGAATCTTAGAGCCAGCCCTTTAGCGCCCAGTCCCTTAATCTGTGACCAATTTGATATTCTGGTGTGACAAAATCCATTCCATCCTCTGGGGCAGAGGTGACATGAACATTTCACCGATAATTATTATTATTGCAGTTGCACCTAGGAGCCCCAGTCATGGACAAGGACTCTGTTGTGCTAGATACTGTCCGAACATTGTAATGTTTAATTGGGAGGTGGGAGTAATAGCCTCCATACAACAGCTGTGTCTCCTATAACGTCTAGCATCCTCCCCTTCTAGCTCAGTATTTTCCCTCTCAAAACCTAGCAGTTCAAATGCTGCCTTGATCTCTCCTCCACCTTACTCACCCTAAAGTCAAGGACTGGATCCTGTGTTTGCAAGTCAATTTTCCCTGGCTGAAGGTGCTAGGGTGAGTTTAACCCAGTCTGCTTTTAAAGCAAGAAAGTGTAGATACCGTTAAGAGGCAACTGAATAGTCTTTCAAATTATTGTCAGATGAACATCCATCTGGCCAGGATGAAAACTGTTTGTGTTTCAAGATGAAGAGATTCATTAGACTTTCAGATGTATAACACATTGACTGAATGGGGAACCATTATCAAATGTAATTCAACTAAATATCAGAAACTTGTGTAACTGAAGGTATTTATGTGCAACATCTACTCAGAGCTCTTCAAGAATACATATTCTTGTAAAATAACTTATGTAGTCTATTGTACACTGAAGTCTTAGCTGACCAAACAAAAATAGCATGTGTACTTTGCATTCAAGTATATGGTAATAAATGTACATTTACCCCATCAAAGCAATTCAAATTGTTAAATATAAAGTGTATGTAGCTTTTATTTAACAAAAAAGTTTTAAAAGTCCAGTTGAAATGACTTATAAAACTCTGTAATTTTAAATTCTTGTTTTGAACTTGGGTCTTGGGCTGGTATCTCTATTGTTGGGTAAACCAAGCAGAGATATAAGCTAAGATGATTTGTAGGTCGAGTGCTATTTTACTGACTGTAAATACATGTACAGTATGTAAAGATAATTGTTATGCATGTGACTTCTTTTTAATCAGTAGCTGTGAACTCTGTGCAGCTTCCGTTACTCATACACTAAACTTGAACTATCCAGGATAACTGATAAGCATAATAAAATTGCATGTCTGTGCTCAACAAAGTAATCCCAACTGAACGTGGACCATGCTTGCAACCTTGCTTTGCCCTCTCCCTTTCATATTTCTTTTTTTCTTTATGAAAAGAATTAAGGCAAGGGAAGTGCTCTACAAGTTTGACTAAGATGGCTTTCAATTTTGAATCAGTGGATACTAAAATATAAAGCATCTGTGCTTTCTTACGTCTGTAGATACTGAATGAACCAGATATATGTTGCATCTATTGTCACATATTTGGAGATTATCCAGCAAATTAAATAAAGCCTGAAGAACCTGGCTATCTGCTTAAAAGAACCCTGTCAACTAATTTTAGGGCTAAAATGATAAAAATCTGATTTCATATAATAGAAGATGAATAGAAATACATTTTAAAATTAAAGAGTTCTCTGAAGTTATGTGAATCTAACCACAAAGCCATTGTACCTAAAGCAAGAGAACCAAAAAGTAAAACTGACGCAAAACAAAAGTGAAATTTATCAGCTTAACCTATTTCTCCAAATTAAGTGAAATGCTACGGTAACTTTTTATAATATACACAGCAAAAAAAATATATTCTTCTTTCAACTTTTCCACTTGTGACAACCAAAGGCATTAACAACAGGAAGAATGTATAATAAATAAATAAATAAATTTACAATCTCTTTAAATTACAATTTGGCAGCTGTCCCATGGGATTTTCATGCACGCACGGGATTTATCCAGGCCCAGTGCAATAAACTAGCATTAGGGGTGCAAATTGTGTTTTTGCAATGAGATTTGCAGACCCTGTCTGAACCAGCACTTCTGTCCTGTAAACCACATCCAGAATCAGGGCTTCATGTAAGGAAAGGTTTTTGCAGTCTCAGTTTTATTTTTCTCTTAACTCCATCTCAACTTCTCCTTTTCCCTTCTTCTATCATTTTGGTGCATGCGGTATTGTCATAAGGATATCAAAAGAGCCTAAATATGAGTCATATGTCAAAATGTTATAGATCAGAGATAAAACTAATCAAATCTCTCCTGTTTAAGTTTAAGGACTGGCTAGACTGCCTCTCCCCTCTTTTCCACATCAAGCAAAAATAGTCATCTTAGTTAAATATTAAAATCCAGTCAATCAGCTGCCATTTTGGCTCTGCTATACCTGTGTCTTGATTGTCAGCTGCTTCAAACTACATTAATCATCCCAGCAAACACAAAAAAAATGGGGGAGGTGAAAGGTTGGGGTAGAAATTAGATATCAGCCTGTGTACTGTACACTCAGTGATTGTACAAGGATTATTTGAGTGACTGGGAGAGATCCATTTACAGGAGACTGCCCAAGATAGGTATGATTGTTTCACATATATTGAAAGTATTCAACCAAAAGATAAGTAGCGAAAATCTGGAAATTTCAGGGCATTAATAGTAGTTTCAGGTACTATATCTGCCCGTTAAGTGAATATTTGCAGTTTTATATTAATATTTTCCTATATTTATATCCTCTTGCTCTGTGACCCATACCAACAGCAGAAACTGACTAAACGGGGGAAGGGAACTGACTACACAAAAGTGAAAAGCACAAAGTAAATAAACTGGAAAAAAAACGTTATAAATTTTTCATTTCTAGTCATTGTAGGCCTTGTTGAGACTAGAGACAATGGTGAGTTTTTAGAAATGTGTTAGCTGACATTAGAATTGGATGCTGTCTAGAAACTAGTTTAGATAGGTTTTAACGCCTTTAAAATTGTGTTAACATACCATGACTTATCCAATTTAAAAACACCCACTTCTTTCCCTAGTGTAGCTAAGGCATTAAGATTAAAAAAATAGAAAACACAACAGAAAAAAAAATTTAGAGAAGCATAATTTGGTTTTTTGTTTTTTTTAAGTGGATGGTGTCCCTTTAAAGGAAATACTGCTTATCCTTAGATTTCTAGTCTAATCGTTTGAAGTGTTGATTGGTTAGTACTGGTACAAGAACAAACTAGGACTAACATTTATTTCTGTTTGCCTAACATAGAGGAGTCACGTGTAATTACTGTAAAGTAACTTATGTGTGTTGGAAAATGCAAAGAAAATGTTGCAATAGTAGCAATCTGCATTAATGTTTCTGTAAATTTGTTCGACATCTATAGTGGTGGTAATTTGTAGAACTTTGCCTGAAGATAAATGTTAAAGACAACTGACCAAGTGTACAGATTGTAAAGATTTTTTACATATAAGTAAGTTTTCTTTGTGTAATATTTATATTATAAAAGTTGCTAAAAACAACTGAATTAATGCCTATTGTAATTTTTTTGGTCCCATAAGCATCCAAAACCTTCTTCTCTGGCAGACTTGCCTGATGCCTAAAATACATCCAACAAGATCTCTACTCTGGAATCAGCATCTCTGCATGATGAACTAGGAGCATCAGGATATTTCTTTCACCACTTCCATTCCCATTCATCTTCCTTCAGTCTAATATCTGACACACATATGGAGGACAGATTGACATCTGAATGGTCTTTTCCATTTTTAACTACTACAGTCCTTACTTTTGAACTCTGCCTCTCTTTACTCATGCAAGTTACTATGTTTTCTCAAAAGCTGTTACTTCTGAAACTCCGCAGTTGGCCAAGACTTTTGCCACACACTCATCTTCCAGGCACGAAGGCTTTGTCTTCATTGACACAAAGCCTTTTTTTCCTCCAGCAAGATAACTGATGCACATTAGTTATCTCACTGTAAAATCCTAAGTAGAGACAAAAGTTTGGAGTGTTTGCTGAGGCAGCTAGGTGAGGTTGCACCATATCCCACTTGTGATTGACCTCACCTAGTTTATCTTAACAGTAAAACTAAAGAGCCTTGCTTCCATTATGCTTTCACAGGATAGATAAAGCCTATTAGTTATTCCAAGGGGGGGAGGGGGGGGAACTATACAAACATGCTATGCTTTCATCTTTATGTTCAAAACTGTCTCCTTTTCAAGGACAGAACTTGAGACAAATTAAACATTATGCCATTTTGACTAGTACAGTAGCCTGCCTAGAAATGTGTTAATGTATTCATCCCACCAATCCTGGTGAGGCTTTTATTTTTCATAAAATACTTTGAAAAGCACATCACACCCAGCTCAATTAAAATTAGGGGCTACCAGACCAAGCAGAACTGTCTCAAGAATTCAAAATGGCAGGCCTCAAGATATTTCTTTTCTTCCCATTAACTCAAAGTTAGTTCTTCCATTCTTGCAAGCTACCAATGGGAGACCATTCTTTAAAGTACAGAAGCAATGTATGACAGATCTCAACCACACTGTATAAAAGACGCAAACAAACTTTAAATACAGTACTTTATTTTTCAGTGTTCACGGCTATTAAAGTGTTTTCTTAAATCCTGAAAATAATTTTTTCTCCACTCTCAAACAACCCTCCCTCCCCCTACATTTTGGATGGATGATCACTAAATGAGAACGTTTTAAAAAAATCAAATGTTCACAAACATATACAACAAAATCCACATTACCCTCCCAAAACACAAGCTGTATTTACTCAAAACCAAAGTCTTGAAAATTCATTGTTCATGACAGAAACGTAAAAAAAAGATTGTGAGAACAGGTTTAAATCAAATCTATTTTTTAGAAGATTTTATTGCATCTTTTGAAAGTTAAAAACATACAGAGAACAGGGGAGACAAAATAATGTCATCTCTGAAGTGTACATACTTGTTCATTTTATTGTTTTTACTTTCTTAACTCTTCAGATTTAAGAAAAAAAACCACACCAAATTTATTTCACTTTTATTTTAGATCTGTTTTAGGTCTGGTCTACATGCTGAAGGTGCACGGATATAACTAAAGGTGTGATGTTGCACCGATTTAGTTAAATTGGTACGACTGTGTGTGGCCACTCTTACATGGGTTTAAACTTGATTTATGTCTGTTTAGCATCTCCCCATCAATCCTGTCACAGGCATGCTAAGCTAGTTCAAATCCAATGTAAGAGTGGCTACACACAGCTATGCCTGTTTAACTAAAAACCAGTAAGATATTTCACCTTTATTTAAACTGTTGCAACTATAGCATATAGACAAGCCCTTAGATTTTCCTAGCCTCGGCCTCTTGGTGCTATTCAGATGTCACTTGTAGCAGAAGTCACCAAAACACTACTTTGGGACAAACAGGCAGAATTTCAGCTTAGGGACTGTATGTGAGAGAAAGGGAAACTGTTCCCTTCCTTTCCTTTCCCTCCTGGCTCTTCTTCTACAGAGCCAGCTTGGGGACAGCAGAGTTCTGTATTGAACTTCTGTCCCCATCCTGACCAAAGTATCTGACAGGACAGAGCTAAGCTAAACATACCTGGAAACACTGCTCTCCACACTCCCTACCTCCTCCTCTCCCTAATGCAGCAGGAGGCTGTCAGTGGCTCCCCTCTTACACAAGCAGCACGTGTAGGAGAGGAGCTGGTGGTGATGCTGAGTAGCACCAGTAGCTGAGAGAAACAGTCGGCTGACAGCTACAATAGGCCAGGAGCTGCTGATGGTTAGCTAACTTTCCTAATTCTATGAACAGCTTTTTCAAAATAGTGCCCTTGGTTTGCTCATGACCCCCTTCATGTAGGATTCAAGGGTTTTCCGCTCACACGACAGTTCAGTGCACAGTCATCTTACTCAGCCTTCTGGGGCTTATGTGCTACAGAAGACCATGTAAGTGACCAACTGACTAGGTGCAATGGTTGGGGAAATTTTCCATCATGGGTAACAGGGTCTGATTTTAAAGTAAGTTTCATAGAATGCCACTTTTAGCAGATCATTTTCATTTTACCTATCAAGGTTCATCACAAATCAGCTTTTACAATGTAAGTTTTTGGCTTTGAAATATTTTTATACATTATATATAAATACAGCATAGCCTTGTTTTGCTGACCATGGAATAGCATAGATTCAATACATCACTTGGAAACAATGAAGCTTTTTTGTTTTAAAATTTTTAGAATATTTTAGATTAATTTCTGAAGTTACATTTTTTTCAATTGTCCCATACAGAGGACTGAAAGAAGACAAGAAGCTGGAACCAGCATTCTACAGTCCTTTTAAAGCATATAAAACTAAGCATAGCCTACAAGGCCAAATTCCCCCTAAATCACTTCCTGTATTCTGGGTATGACAGGCAATAATTAAAGAGATCTGAACATAAAACATTGAAAAAAGGAAAATTCATTGTTTCTATTCACTTTTCTGAAGTCTGTTATTAAAAAACTAAACTGTTTAAGAATACACACGTGAGTAGTGCAAACGAGGACTACTTTAAGACATCACATTTCTGTATAAAATAAATGTTCAGTTGACTAACAGGATTCAATGGTAATATCAGGGATCAAATGCAGTGATTCATTAATAAAGAGATCATAATTAATTTTCCTATCATAACACTAATCCATTGCTAATATACACACCTCCTGCTACCAGTAAAATCACAACCACGTTTTGTCAGTTGTTAGTATCTTCTGTAACCTCCTCCTCCTCCTCCCCTTCCACCATATGGATCTCCATAGCCACCTCTACCACTGTAACCTCCCCTTCCCCCATAGTCTCCCCGTCCTTGGAAACCACCTCTCCCACCACCACTGAAGCCACCACCACCTCCTCCTCTGCCACCTCCTCCCCCCCAACCACCCCTCCCACCACCACCTCCTCCCCCCCAACCACCCCTCCCACCACCTTCTTGTCTCTTCTGCCAAGGGGGCATTTCAGGAGGTGGTGGTTCAATCTCAGTTGGTCTGCCTCCACGGTCTGGCACTCTCCCCATCAAGACCTGTGTAGAGAAATACACAATGCTTATGTTTACATAACAATAAGGCTGCTGAAAGGATACAGAAGTAATCTTGTGGATGAAGAGCATCTGCCTACTCATCACAGGGAATGCAATCCTACCCAGAGCAATCTGTGGGAGTTCAGACTTCCAGGTTATCATCCCATGTCTGCCACAGAGTTCCCATGTGACAATAGACAGCCTCTCAGAGTCAGTTTTCCTTCAGTACCACCAGCTAGCTACTACCTAGGGTGGTCAGGGTTAATTGTTTATAGTGAGCTTTGAGATTTTTTTTTAAATCACAGGTGCTACATAAGGGCGATCAATGCTCATGGCTCCTTAATCCTTATATTATGATGCTGTTTAAATTCAACCAGAACGGCAAACATCAGTTCAAATCCCATCAGAAAATACTGCACTGACAGCTACAGTGGGTAGCATATATGATCTGACAAAACGGGTAACCATATGCAACTATAAAATGTTCATTGCTTTCTTTTCAATCAGGCATTACTGATGCAGTGTAGAGAACTGAAAAAGCAACCCAGTCCATAATGCAATGCTATAGTAGCACCTTCAAGTGAAAAGTGGTATCTTGAGATTCACTTGACATGAATTGATGTACAAAGAGAACATTATTTGGAAAAAAATATTCACACAGCATGTCATTCTAACATGAAGAGACGCTGTACTCCAGTCAGCTTACTTCTAAGCTGTCATGCAGAAAGACATGACAGTTTTAGTTACCCAAGTAGCCTGTTGATAATTTTCTTGCTTTCAGAGGTTCTCTCTCACCCCACCATAATGTATACCAACATGCAAGCTACTCAGATCACTCTCAGTCAAAACAGCATTAACACGTATACTGGATACTAAATTACTATTTACAAAAACAAGGAAGCATGTGTCAAGTAAATCCCTGGATTCCAGTTGGCCACTCATGGGATGTCCTGGGATCACTCTCATTAAAGGGACATACCAGTTTTGTTTGACATACAACCCTTGGGTCTTACTCTTTCATTACTATTCAGGACACTGCCTGATCCACATCTAATGTCTCCTCTTGTTTCCATCTCACTCTCGATCTGCACCTCTCCTGCTGCTTCTCAGTTTCTTGCTCTTTTGACCCACGCACACTTCATCATCTAACCGAACCACCCACTTCCCAAGTATTCCAAAGCCAACCCTCCCCTAAGTCTGCCTGTGTCCAACCTGCAATACCCATCCCTTTCAACTGGCTCCTACACCCTGCAATTACTACCGTATTCCATTTGCACCCCATTCCATCTGCTTCTACTTTCCAAACCTTCAGCAATCTGCCCCCTTTGCTCCACCCATCACTGCAATTAACATAAAATAGGAATCCTCAGCAAGATTCCAATTTACCCCTAAAATAAATAAGAAACATGGGGACTGTAGTGGTGATTATGTATTCCTTCTAAAAAGTCTTTGGAAGTTTGTAGATAGGTAGTTAAGAAGTAATTTGTTTCATCTTCATTTGAGTAATTATGAAAAAAATTATAACAAACTAGTAACATTGTTTGTAGTTATTGAGTTTCATCATTGATATGTAGCTATCACATTTACATAGGTAAACCACAATATTTTTTTTTAAATTTTGTAGTAAGAATTTCATTCCCATAGATGCCTGTTGTGCCTAGTTTCAACAAAAAGTTTTAAATTTATCAATGAGTTATAAATCTCAGAACATTAGGCCATAATGAAAACGCTTTTAAATCCTTAGCTGTTATGGTATGCATAATATTTCTGTGATGGAAGGAATTACAAAACCCTGATATTTAGTAGTATAAGGCCTTCATCCTAGAAACACTTAAGCATATGCTTAACTTCAGACAAATGTAAAGTTAAGCATGTGCATAATTGGGGCCCATTGTTGTAAATAAAGTACCAAGAATAAATAATGCATTTGGACATATTGGCTACTACATTTAGCTACAAGTCCTGAAATAGACTATAAACCCTATGGAGATCCCTTTACAGCTTTGGGGCTTTACACTGTTAAAAAAAACAAAAAAAAACTTGTCACTATTAAAATGAACCAAAGATCTATCAGCAATAAATATGTACAAAAAATAACATTCCCCAGATAATCCTGTTTCTAATTAGGTGGTAGAATTAGATGTTACAAAATAAAATGGTGGGAAAAAACTGTCAGAAATAAATGACAAAGTCATTTTAAATGAGAGGCAGATGGGGGAACCATCCAAAGCTGGATTTAGCAAGGTATAAAAAAGACCCCTAAAGATTAATATTTTCAATAGCAAGCTATTTTCTGATTAAAGTTCATGTCATTTTATGATTTTGGAGAGCAGTTAAAAAGTGAGAATCTTTTTTCCATTATGTTTTAATTACAGGAGCATAGTATATGGTCCAAATAACTCATTTGCATGTAATTATAACCATAATATTTCTTAACCATGGAGACCACTTTCATTAAATAGTTACACAAATTGTGACAAGCATATTGATCCTCAACTGTGATTTCAAAATATCAGACAATCAGGCAAGCGCCTCAATAATATGAAGCCTCAGTTCCTCACATTCCCAATTTCAAGTTCTGCTGGTTGAGCAATCTGGAAATTCACTTCATTTCACTAGTTCATAAAAAGAATGATCTCAGCAAAGTTTCTCCTACTCAAGAAATAATGTACACTTTAACATCTCTTGTGACTTGAGTCCCTGTTAGTGAAGCTACAATTAGCACTGATGACCAATGACAAATTCAGTTTTTCTCTGAGGTCCTCCTTGCAAGAAAATGTTTGGATGCTCTTCAGATTTCTCAAGATTCCTTGCAGGGCTGCACAAATCCACTTTGACAGTCTCTACTGACTAGAAGATTTTGTAGCAAATCCAGGGAATCAAAAAGTGATATCTGATCATTTTTTTCTTGAAGTATCCAGGCTTGCCATTTCTACAATGGGTTTCTTCTGCTCTGTAGCTTCAAAAAAGCAGGCCCAAACTTGTTAGCTTTCAGGGAAGGCTAGGCTGCCTCTGAGAAATCTGCCCAGTGAAGCAGCTTCCGAAATTGGAAAATGTGTAAGGATTCTTATGAGACACAAGGCGGGTGAGGTAATATCTTTTGTTGGACCAACTTCTGTCGGTGAGAGAAGCAAGCTTTCAAATTTACACAGAGCTCTTCTTCAGGTCTGGAAAACTTACTCAGGCCAGGTCTACATTTCAGACCTATATTGGTATGACTATGTCACTCAGGGGCGTGAAAAATCAACACTCCTGAGCAACATAATTATACTTACCTAATCGCTGTGTAGATAGCACTATGTCAATGGGAGAGCTTCTCCAGTTGAGATAGCTACCAGCTCTTGGGGAGGTGGATTAACAATGCCAATGGGAGAAACTCTCCCGTCAGCATGGTAACGTCTTCGCTAAAGTATTACAGGAGCTCAGCTGCACACCACTGCAGCACTGTATGTGAAGACAAGCCCTGAGTAAGTTTCCCACACCTGAAGAAGAGCTCTGTGTAAGTTCAAAAGCTTCTCTCTCACACCAACAGAAGTTGGTCCAACAAAAGATATTACCTCACCCACCTTGTTTCTCTAATATCCTAGGACCGACACGGCTACAACAACACTGCATACAACTAAGGATTCTTGTGACATTTATGGCCATTTCCTGCAATATTCTGGAGAAATCTTATTGAATTAAAGTTTAAAGTACTTTAGGAGTTCGTTGTATTAAAAATACAGCTGGTTTATGTATTACTGTGGGGCTGTATGGAATATCTTTAAGAGGAAGACAGGATTAAGGTGATCTCTAGGAAGTACCGTGAGCTTCAAAAAACTATGCTGAACAATGTAGCAGACACAAATGATCTTTTGGGACAATATGTCTGAAGTGGAATTCCTAGGAAATACTTGGAGGAAGGGACTGTAAACTCCCATCTACATATTCAGCCTTTGGAACTTCACCTTGAGGGACCTTTGGGCTGCTGATCACCTGTTACGTGACAAAAGAGACATAGGAAGTAGTCTGTGCAACAAGGTGGATCCTGGCAATCCTACGGACCCCGCTGTCCACTTCCTGACTCCCGGCTTCATCCCCAGTTCCTGCCTTCAACGCTGCCCTGTTTCCGGCTCCTGTCCTTTGTCTTGTTCGAGGCCCTGAACACTGTCGGCCTGGTGACTGACTGCTCCGGCTCAGACCCTAGACTATGGCTCTTTGACTTCCAACTCAGCAGTGTCCCTTGGCTTCAGCTCCTGTTTTTTCTATGACCCCAGTTTCCACTTTTGGCTCAGACACCTGGCTCCTGATTCTGGACCTACCCCTTGGCCTCGGGTTCCTGACCACCAGGCCAAACCACCCACAACTCGGTCGCTGCGCAGAAGGTCCTGGTGGACGCAGCTGTCTATGGGGGGCAGCCCGGAGACGGAGGTGCCTGCTACAGCCTCGTCAGGGGAGAAGGATGAAGAAGCCAAGGGGGGGGGGGGATGCCTCCTCCGCACCCCTAGAACTGGGCCAACTGGCCGAGGCTTCCGGCACTTTTTGTTCAGATGTGGCCGACCAGGAAGCTCCAGACTGCGCACTTTGGGCCTGCTGGTACGCCCTCGGGGTCCACAATGGCCACTGAGTGGGTCCTTACCAGTGCACCTGCCATGGGCCTGCCCCCACATCAGGGCGTCCACGGTCTGACTGGCGCCGGTCCCACTCCGAATACCGCGACCCCGTCTCCGAGCCTGAGGAACGGGATCAGGACCGCAAGGGCCAGGGAGGTTCCGAGCAGACCTGCTCCGGCGAACAGCGCCAAGAAGCTGGAGAGCGGCATCCTAAGGCTGGGGAGCAGTGTCATGACCTGGAGCAGTGCTGAGATGGAGAACTGCGGCAAGATCGGTGCTGAGTCCGGGACCTACTCCACGAAGACGACAGCTGTACAGAGCGGCGCCACATTCAGGAGTGGTGCTGGAAGTCTGACCGGTGCCATGAGTGCGACCAGTGTTGGGACTCCGAGCAGTGCCAGGACCTTGAACGGTGCCGAGTTTCAACCGACGGTCAGATCAATGCTGGCTTGCCTCGAGACTGTGCCACACGCTGAGGTACCGGACGCTTGTTGTGGAGAAGAGGAGACCCCTGTGCTGTCATGGCAACGAGGTCCCTCGCAGCCGCAAAGGTGTCAGGGGTGGACAGCAGCTGTACTTCCACAATGCTGTGGGTCGGGGTGTCCAATGGCATTGGACTCAACAGCTCCCCTTGCGGGGCTGAAGTCGGCAGTGCCGCATCCACAGCCTTTGCCCCCGGGCGCTCCTCTCTGCAGGGGTGGCTCTACCAATTTTGCTGCCCCAAGCAGTTGCCACCGAATTGCTGCTGCGCCCGAAAGAGCGTCGGAGCTGCCGCTGAATTGCCGCTGCGGGACACGGACTGCCACCCCATTCTGAATGCCACCCCAAGCACCTGCTTGGAAAGCTGGTGCCTGGAGCCGGCCCTGCTTCTCTGGGACGCGCCCAATTGGCCGGCTCCAGGGGGGTGGGCCTCCACACAGGAGAGCCACTCTTCTCCTACTTCTGGAGCGGCAGATCTCGGCCGGAGTCCATCCATGGTGCCGCTTCCACCACTGCCGCCGGGGTGCAGCGCACCGAAGAACTCAGTGCCGGGTCCTGCTGCACCGAAGGAGGCTTGGGTCTAAGCAGCTCCTTAAGAGGTGGCACTTAAGATGAAAGTCCCGCTCCTTTTTGGTCCTAGGACGAAACCCCTTACAGATCCTGCACTTTTTGGCTTGGTGAGGCTCCCCCAGACACTTCACACAAGAGTTGTGGAGGTCGCCCGTTGGCATGGGCTTGTCGTAGGATATGCAGGGTTTGAATCCCAGGGATTTGGGCACGAGAGCCCTCCCAAAGGAAAGCAATCGGAGCGGAGGGAAACCCCCAACCCAACTACTACTAACTACAACAAAATCAAAAAAGAAACTACAAGAAAGAACAACTACTATTAGAATCAAGCTAAGGAAACGTGAGAACTTGCTAAGCAAGACGCCACAGTTCCAATGACCGTCATGGGCGGTAAGAAGGAACTGAGGGGGCGCCGGGTTGGCAGGGTCATATATTGAGTGCCATGCAGGCGCCACTCCAGGGGGCTCCACAGCCGACCCAATGGATGCTGCTAGGGGCACCGTTCCCCCTAAGCTGTGCGCGTGCACACACAGATCCTAAACCCTGCGCATGTGGCAAAAACACTGCATGCACAAAAATTTGCACTGAAGAAATTTTTTGCACACACGGCCTGTCAAAAATTAGAGGGAACATTGGCTAGGGGAAAAACTTTGCGACAACCATGTGCGCAGTGCGCGCATACCTAATTGGAATCAATTTGAGCAATCACTCGAAGAAGAAATGTATTTCTTGCACCCCTCAGAAGCAGAGCAAAGGCTTATGGGAGTCAGGGATAGCAGAGAAACGGAGGGCGAGGGAAGCAGTTGCTGGGAAGGAGCCTGGGAAAGAACCTGAAGGATTGTTGGGTGTAGATGGAAGAAGTATGGAACAGGGTTTTTTGTTTTGTTTTTTGTTTTGTTTGGTGGGGGGATGTTAGTGAGCCTCCCCCATGCATACTCTGGCTGATCCCTAGCCTCTCCATTCAGTCAGGCACATCTGCCCCTATCCCTTGTGTCCCTGCACCCCCACTCAGCCACCCCTCCTCCCCCTGTCCCCATGTGTTCCTGCACCCCCTACCCCCCATGTGGCCCTGCACCCCCACTCCCATTCAGCCCCTGGCTCAATGCTGTCACCTCACTAGCTCCTGTGCCTCTGTCCCAGTCTATAGAACACCCCCCCAGAAGCCCAGCCTGCCCTGCACTGTCCCCCCTCATCATAACCTCTCACCTAGCCCCGCAAGCAGGACACTGTGAGGAACACATCTTCTCCACAACTGGCTGCTCCAGTCTGTGAGCCAGCTGCCCTTTGTTCTGGCGCCACAGCAGCCCTTGGTGGGTGAAAGGTGTAACTACAGCACCTCTCCTGCTGAATGTATTTTCTCCGGGGGGGGGGGGGGGGGGAATCTACAGGGGACATGAATTCTGCGCGCCTGCAGTATTCCCCCAGGAGTAGCCTCTAGTAGTGATGCAGAGGTGTCAGCAGCCCATGATCTCCATGGTCCCAGATTCTAGCCCTACAGACCCTTGCACATTAACAGTGTTTGGCTTTGGGGGGAAAAAAAAACGGTAAATTTATTGTCTGATGTGAAACTGACACTATATTTGGCAAAACCCTTGGGTCAAGTGTAAGGAACAGTTTATCCCTATGAAAAATGATAAATGGCAGGTCTGCCATCAACGCATACAATTCACTCAGCCTCCTAGCAGATGTTATAGCAATAACAAACAATATTAACAGATAAAAGAAAGAAGACTCTTGGCAAGGTTTCAAAAGGCAGCTGCATAAGCACAGACAAAACTTAAGATCCCATGCTGCAACAGTATCTCTCAAGAAAGGAGACCTGTTACATAACCCCTTTAAGAACTTTTTAACTGCACCATGTGCAAATAATGATCTACCATCCATAAAGACAAAATAAGGTGACAGAGCCACCAAGTGGATTCAGAGAGGAATCATAACCCTTTAGGCTTTAAATAGATCACATATTCCAAAACACAGAACAGAGGCAGTAACTGCAATTCAAATTTACACTGCATTGTAAAAGAGACACCGAGCCCACTGCAAGTGACAACATTTTCTTGCAGACTGCTTTCTAAAGGTAAGCAATAATTCTGAACCATTACTGAACAGGATTGCTCTTCCACTAGTCAGAGTCTGACAAACCAGGCCATCAGATGAAGAGACTGAGGATACAGATGAAGAATTCTGCCATACTATTGTAACACCAGGTACAAAGACAAGGGAAGCAGTCAATACACTCCTCCTGACAGCTGAAGCAGGTCTATATCCATATACCATTGCTGTCCTTGCCAAGCCATGTGACCCAAATTGACCTTGCCTTGTCCTATCTCATGTTCTTCACCACCTTCTGAATTAATGGAAAGGGGGGGGGGGGAGGAGGGAAGTAAAGTAAAAGCTTTGTTATCTGGCACGTTGGAGGAATGGGGGGTGCTGGTTAGCTAAAAATTCTGGTTAACTAAGAATTATACTTACTAATGGGTTGGGGCGCGGGAAGGAGTGCGGGGCATGGGCTCTGGGAGGGAGTTTGACCGTGGGACCAGGCTCAGGGCAGGGGGGTTAGGCGGGGGACGGGTTTTAGGGTACCAGTTCCGGACAGTGCTCACCTCAGGTGGCTCCCTGCAATTGGTGACATGTCCCTGCTGCTCCTAGGCAGAGGCATGGCCGGGGGCTATGCACGCTGCCTCCACCCATTGGCTGCGGAGCCAGCACTCAGGGTGGGGGCAGCGCACAGAGCCCCCTTGGCCATTCCTCCGCCTAGGAGCAGCAGGGACATGTCGCCGCCTGCTGTGCTGTCAGCAGTACTGACCAGGGTCCCTTTTAGACTGGGCGTTCTAGTCGAAAACCAAATACCTGGCAACCCTATTGAAAATTTGTACTGGGAGAGATCAGAAATGCTGGTTTCTAAAGCTTTCCAGTTGGTAAAGTGCCGGACAACACAGCTTTTACTGTATACAGAAGCCACTTTCCCCAGTGCACTAGGAAAGTAGGAGATAGACCAGTTGTCCTTTTCTACTCTTGGACAAAAAAGATGACACTTCTGTGACGTTATCTAATTAAAATATGGCCACGTAGATCATTGTTGCCACCGCTGTTATATAATTACAACAAGTCTTATACAAAGTATGTCAAGTAAGGGGTCTATACAAAAGTTACGATTTGCTGAATATGATTATCCAATTTGTATGCATGTATCATTTTCGTATTTGAAGTTATGAGTATTGGCTCTCTCTCTCTCTCTCTCTCTCTCTATATATATATATATTTCAAATGCGCTTGCTTTTGGGTAGCACCCACAAGGTATTTAGCCAGCACACTGTGAAGGAACTATTTAAGTTGAATGGTCCATCAAAGAACACTTAACTCACGATGGAAGATGTCTATCTACACTTAATGGACTTTCCTGTGAACGTTCTAACTGGAATATGGATAATGACCTCTGCTATGACTAAGCGAAGCATGCATGGACATGTGACTTGCTCATGTGACTCCAACCACCATCTTGTTACCTGTAATTTTCAACAGTGAGAACAATGGAATTCCCTTCACTTGGCAGATGCTGTAAAAGGCCCTGGAAACATCTCTATTTGGCCTCTTTCTTGCTTAAGCCCCTGGACTATGAGCTTATACTAATAGGAGCATTCTAAGCAAAGGACTGAGGACCTTCCAATGATTTGGAAGCAACCAGAGATTTAACAAGCCAGCAGTTTATTCCATCACCGCTATAAGCCTGAACCAAGAACTTTGCATTTATTGTATGTATTTGATTCCTTTAACTAATTTTAACTCTCACCTCTCATTCTTTTTATAAACAAACCTTTAGATTTTAGATCCTAAAGGATTGGCATCAGTGTGATTACTGGATAAGATCTGAGTTGTATATTGACCTGTGTGTGTGGCTGGTCCTTTGGGATCAGAAGAACCTTTCGTTTGATGAAGTTGGTTTTAAATAACCACTCATCATTAAGTCTAGTGTTTGGGTGTTGAATCCAAGACTGGAATACCAATGGAGGCTGCATTTCTGACTTGTTAGCCAGTGAGGTGAGCCAGAATTTTACTTTTGTTGCTGGTTTGGTATATCTCATGGAAGAATAACCACCAGTTTGTGGGAGGGGTGTCTACCCTTTTCCCCAGCAGATTGTCCTGAATTTGGTATTCTCAGTTGTGACCCACGAAGGCACGGTGACAACTTTTTGTTGAACCTGGTTGCAAACCGGCCTACAACACTTGATCCTTTAACGACCACTCACGCATCTGAGAGCTGTCCCTGCTTAATTGATCTGCCAAACACATTGCTCTCCCTTGCTAAACACGGGGCCATCAGGAAGACATTGTGTGTTTACTGCCCTCTTAGAGATAGGCTGGCAGGAAGCAAGAGCCGCACAAACTAGTTTAACAGGTTGCAAAAGTCCGTCCTACTTCTCAAAGGAGCTCCTAAAATGTTAAATACCAGATGCGATGTTTCATACTGTAAATTAAAATACACTAACTATCTTAAAACTACAGAAAACTAATTATCTAATATTAATAGACTATTCCTATAAGACACTACAGTAGGAGAAAACCCTGGATCCTCAGGAACAGACTGTTCACTTTGTCTGGTGCTGAGGTTGGAAGAAACGAGGAGCCCCCTTTTATGCCCTTCCCCTCAGAACATTAGCAAACATTGAGGGGAGGGATAGGTGGGAGTGCATGAGCACTCCAACAGGCACTGCTTGGAGAAGATTCAACAGTTGGGCTGCACTGGTCAGTGCATTACCCATAAGCAGGAATATACTGGGCCACTCAAAGAATCATCAGGTACCATCTTTCACACAGGCTCACCATCCTTTCAGTGGGATTTTTTTTTTTTTTTTAAAACAGCAGTGCAACTTCAAGAGCAGGCTTTTAATGCTAATTAGTTGCAGGCTGTATTCAGAAAATAGACTGAGGTACCACAATGTACAGTCTTCTGAAGGAGATATCTGCTGAAGTTTGGATGGCTAACATGTTAAGTCTCATGCACATATGCAGAGATAGACAAGTTGCTACCTTGCAGATTTCTTCAAATGATGCAAAGGAGTTCTCTCCCCAGGAAAGGGATACTGCTCTGCTTTGCTGACTTAACTTTTACCTAAAGATTTTAGAGCTTTCGTTTTGCAAGCCTTCTTGATGCAAAATTTTAACTACCTAACAGATACCTTTTTTACCTCATGGGTGTTATAGTACAACTAGGACACAAGACTTTCTACAGGCCTGTGATCTTATATGTTTTGAGCACCCTGCAGACATTTAGCATGCATCATTGCCTTTCTTTGGGGTGTTTCGGTTTGGTGCAGAATTGGGAAAGAATCATCTCCACTCTGTGAAAGACACAGTGAAACTTTTGGAATTAAACCAGGCTCCAGGAAGAATACCTCTTTATCAGCACTGAAGGTACAGTACTGTGACTCCACCAATAATTCTCCCAGTTCCCAGAACTTCCATTGCTCAAGTGATAGCCACTTGTAATGCTCCTTCAATGGAGAAGTAAATCAAAACTAATGTGTCCAACTACAGATTCAACTTCCACAGGGCTCCCCTGTATGTTTCCAGAAGGTTAAATAGGGAGACTGCTGTGAAAAAGCACTTGATATAAGGGGAAGACTCCTAGAACTATTCACCGCCAATATGCTGATGAATGCTTTTAGAAAGCGTATGCCTTCAGTTCAATTGCCAGACTACCCCAGCAGTATTCCAGAATTAGAAATGTATTTGATGCTTTGATTCTTCATGTTCTTCTCTACACCATGAAGCACAATTGAACCAAATTTTAGCATATTCCAAGTCTGTTTATTTTTTTCTCAAAGCTAGGAGACTGTTAATTGCTTCCCCTCTCCCAACAGTTGTTTCTATTTAGCATCTACACTGTTGAGTATCCGTAGGTTTAGGGGCACTACCAATCCTTGATTTAGGAGGTCTTTCAAAAGTGACAGAAAGAAAAAAAAAAAGAGGACAGTACCATCTTATCTAGAAATAATGGTGTTCTGGTATAGGCTAGGTACTTATGTGGTCCCCAGCATCATAGCATTCATAAATATTAAAGGAGTCATCTTTACAACAAAAATGTGAAGTATATCCCCAATTTTACAGAAGGGAAACCCAGACAGAGAGATTAAATGATTTTCCCAAGATCCCCAGGAACTGAACCCAGATCTCCTGGGACTTAGTGCCTCAATCACAGGACCGTCCTTCCTCCCTTAGGTTCAGTGGGTTCTCCTTTGATAGGGAGCCTGCCAACCCTGCCTAACTGCAGTAGTAGGAGAGGCTTAGCTGGCTCTTTCAGTAGAAGGTTGCCTTTGAATGGCTGTCCAATTAATCCATAAGTTTAGCAATGGCTGAATCAACTATTGGGAGGGTGACAGTCTGATTTTTTGTTTTGTACCAGCACAAGATTTTTTTTAGACAGATTAGAGAGCCTCTTAATCTTGTTTAGTTAAATTGGAGTGGGAATTACCGCATGCTTTTGTAATTATTAGAGGTATACCGAGCTCTCTTCTGGAAGCTGAAGGAAAGATTTTTATTTATATGATTGAGATTCAGTACCCACAGGGATGACCACCTCTGCTTCCTAGCTTTATCCTGAAAGGAATCTCTCCTCTGAGAGAGGAGATCCTGAAGCAGACAGTTCATTCTTATACTCAGGCTCACTCCAAGTTGCATATGTGACCCGCTCAGAGAAAGCAGGATGGTAGACCATCCGTTGTTGCTGCTGGGAGGCAGTGAACTGGCAAATTTTTCAGAAGAGAGTCAAGCATTTGTCATACCCAGGGACTGACAGATTTGGTCCTGCCTCCTGAAGCATAAAAAAGGAATACCACTGTAGGAGGCGTGAGATTCTAAATCCTCCTTTTTCCGTCCACTGCAATTCTTATCTAGAATTATTTTATCTCAGTGTGAAAGTGACTGTAGGTCTATATACACACACACTACTTACCTCTTGAGGACGCATGTAGGGTATGCGTAGTTACGCACCACAATGAAAAGCAGGCTATGTTCACACTGCAGTGTGTAGCTACATGTAACAGTGAAAGGCTCTGGCACGGGGGAGGCAGAGCAGAAAAGCTCATCAGTGCGAAATTGTCAGAGCCTTTCCTTGCTGCTGGAGTCTTTCACCGCAGCAGGGCAAGGATCCCGCAGCAGGGAGGCAGTGGGACACCACACTGCTAAAAATAGCAGTGTAGACAGCGAAAGCACTGCATGGGTGAGTAGAAAGCCCTATAGGGTTCATACCCACATGGTTCCAGAGAGTCTTTACTTGCCTAAGCCATGCCTCACCATCTGCTGCTATTTATACCCGTAAGGGGCAGGGGTGTAGTGTATGTACTTTACAGGCCAACAAAAGGAGTGTGCAGTGTACTTTGTAACAAAAACTAGGACAATGGAGCTGTAGTGATGCTTATGGGAGTGCTGCAGCACTTCCTTTTCCAGTGCACTAAATACAAGTAGTTTGCAAAAAAGAAGGAAAACCGTATTATAGAGGATAAGCAAAAGTCAACATTCTTGCTAAAGATATCATTAATTACACATTATCAGTTATTATACCACATTACTTTCAATAGCTCTGTGAATCCACAAGAGAAAGAAAAGTATACCTTATTGATGGCACAGGCTGTCTTTTCTCGTGTAGATCCACTACTTGTCCTCATGATCTTTGATAAGTCTTCTCGAGCAGCAAGAAGGTGGGCAAACGTAATGGTTGTTTTAGGAGACAGTGCGTAACGCTTGGGCTGATAAATTCTCGCTATGTCATCTGTTCTAACCTAAATGATAAAGTCAAATATAATTCCGTTGCTAAGTATTTCATGTATAAAAATGCAAACGCTCAATGGCTGTTCTTCATGTGCTGTTTGGTGACTTATACACAGAGCACAAAGTTTAGACATTCAAACTACCTTAGTAAAAACAGTGCCAGTCACTCTTATAAATGTCTCCCGGCCTTGCTCACAACAATCAGCTACTGTACACAAAACAATGGTAATGCAGATGTTTCATTAATGCTGAATCCTAGTATTACCTGTCACAAATTGACATGGTCTAGTCCATGCCCCATCCTGTAACCAGTCCCTTGTGAGTGACCCCTTTAATGTGTCAAACCCCAAGGGTCCACACAGTTCTACAGGGGAAGGCCCACAGCGTCCATGGGTCCAAAACTGGGCCTTTGAGTACCAACCATCCCTGTTTCTCTCTGTGGCTCCTTGCAGCAAATCCAGCCAAGCCAGATGCCTGCGGGAGGCTTGTAATGTATCCCTTCATGGTGCAATGCTCTCAGTATGTATATGCAGGCAGACTTTTCAAAAACAAGGTAACCAGGTGACTAATAAATGGTATACATAATCTAAAAGTGCTTAGGTTAGCATAGAGAAGTGAAGGTTAAGACAGTTCAGACTGGCTCAAGACAAGGCTCCCTTGAGCCATGTTGCTGAAGGAACCATCTCTGCCTCCCTTCTCTGTCTTGTTTCATTTCCATTAGTTTCAGGTGACTATCCTGTATCTCCGATAGCTCAGCTCTTAACATAGACACCTGGTACCTTTTGTCTTTGTTCTCTGGACACAGCCATGCTATGTCCACATCTTCAGCTCCCTCTGCAGCTAGGTGTTAAGTTTTGATCATTGCAGTTTCCATTGTCTCTGGAGGGCTTCCACTCAAATGTGTTATTCCAGCCCAGAAAGTCCTAGTGGCTATGTGTCTCAAATACCTACCCTGATCTCCCACATCATTTGGAGAAAATAAATTCTCCCCTGCCCCCGCAATGGATAGCAATGCCAACATGACAGGTACAGAGTCATACAGATAGCTCATAAAAATATTGAGAATTCCCACATTCATCACACCACGACAACACCTCTCCTTCTCACTGGAAACAAATGGAATCTCTATTTTCCAAAGTACCCAAAGGTCCAGCACTTTAGAAATAAGGCTGCTATTTTAAGGGAATTAAATGTACCCAATTATGAGCAACATGAAAACATAACATCTTGAAAATATGGTCAACTGATTACCAAAAAAAATCAGTATTGCACAGATACCAGCAAAAAGGGCAAAACTACAGTGACATTGTGCAGAATGTGAAAAGAAACTGAGAAGGAGAGAAAATATGAACTTTTAAAAACAGGGAACAAAGGGAGAAAAAAAATGCTCCTTGGGAGACTGGGAGCTTCAGATCAGCTGGACATTTGCCCACTGACACTGGACACACACTGTTCCCTGCAGTAATATATTGTTAAGGAATGACTGACAGTAGGACTTTCCCACTGTGGGAAACTGAAAACCTGAATTCAAAAAACACCATGGTCAAAAAACAGAAACACAGGGGCCAATAATATCAGGGGTGGGCAAACTTTTTGGCCTGAGGGCCACATGTGGGTATAAAAATTGTATGGCGGGCCAAGAATGCTCACAAAATCGGGGGTTGGGGCGCAGGAGGGGATGAGGGCTCCAGCTTGGGGTGCAGGCTCTGGGGTGGGGCCAGAAATGAGGAGTTCGGGGGGGGGAGGGGAGTGGACTCCGGGCTGGGGCAGGGGAGCAGATGAGGGCTCCAGCTGGGGATGTAGGCTCTGGGGTGGGGCTGAGGAAGAGGGGTTGGGGTGCAGGAGGGTGCCCTGGGCTAGAACCGAGGGGTTTAGACAACAGGAGGGGACTCTGAGCTGAGGCAGAGAGCTGGGGAGCAGGGAGCCAAGGGCTCTGGCTGGGGGTGCAGGCTCTGGGGTTAGGGTGGGATGAGGAGTTTGGGGTGCAGGAAGGTGGGACCAAGGGGTTCGGAGGGGGATCAGGGCTGAGGCAGGGAGTTGGGGGGGGGGGGCGGGAGACCTTAGTGGTGCAGGCTCCAGGCAGCACTTACCAGAAGCAGCAGCACGTCCCCACTCCGGCTCCTATGCAGAGGTGTGGCCAAGTGGCTCTACGCGCTGCCCCGTCTGCAGGCGCCACCCCCACAGCTCCCAGAAGCAGCGGCGTGCCCCCCTACGGCTTCTACATGGTGACGTGGTATGGCGCCGGCCATGTGGATCTGTGTGCTTCCCCATCCACAGGCGCTGCCCCTCCAGCTCTCATTAGCCGTGATTCCAGCCAATGGGAGCTGTTTGGGGCGGGGTCAGCGTGCGGAGCCCCCTGGCTCCCCTATGAATAGGGGCTGGAGGGGAGACATGCTGCTGCTTCCGGGAGCTGTGCGGCGAGCCCCTGACCCTGCTCCCTGGCGGGAGCTCAAGAGCCAGATTAAAAGGCCTGACGGGCCGGACATGGCCTGCGGGCCGTAGTTTGCCGACTCTTGATCTAAATGAATAAAGGCAATTTACGTCTGGACTCAGAAGGATAATTTCAGTCCAAAATGTTACTGTTTGGGGAAGTTATAAACTATAGGAAATAAACTAACATTTTTACTATTACTACAGAAAAAGAGGAAGAACCTAAAGATAACAAGATTTTACACATAACATACAAAAGGCTAAAATTAGCTAAACAAAGGGTCAAATTGTTCCTTCCACCTGCATGAGGAGAGGGGACAAAAATCTGGTGGGGACATAGAATAAAGGAGTTGTCTCTTCTCTGCATAGTTCCCTATTCCTCTCTGCAGTTCCTCCCTGAGTGATCTACAGTTACAGAAGGGGCAAGCCTGATGTGAAAAAGGTGGGAAATGGATGTTCTCTGCAGCTCTGCCCCCCCACTTCTCAACTAATCCAACAGAACTAAGTTAAATCTCTCCCAGCATTAACTGAGATCCTTCCCAACTGTATAACATTCAGGACAATATCAGGTGAAGGAGGCTGCCTAGACTACATGGCTCCACACCAGAAGGTAGGGAGGAGAGAAAATGCCTCTCTGAAGATAGTCCTTGATTTTGGTATCTCTAAGAAGAGCTGCACATTTCAAGGAATTCCACCTACTGCTAGAGCTGAAAGTACTAAGGAAAACAGGGAGAGAAGGATCTGGATCTCCGCAGCTTCTTCTGTAACCTCAGTTCCTCAATTGAGGAGTCATCTGGCTCAAAGCCCCAACCCCCAGAATCTTGCAAGCTATACAAAAACCAAGTAGGTCATATGACAGGGGCGGGCCAACTTTTTGGCCTGAGGGCCACATCGGATTTCCAAAATTCTATGGAGGGCCGGTTAGGGGAGGCTGTGCCTCCACAAACAGCCAGGCATGGCCCAACCCCAGCCCCCTATCCAATCCCCCCTGCTTCTTGCCCCCAATGGCCCCCCTGGGACTCCTGCCCCATCCACCAGTCCCTATCCCCTGACCGCCCCTGGACCCCCCCCCCCGGCCCCGACTGCCCCCCTGCCGCCCCATCCAACCCTGCCTCTCATTCCTGACTGCCCCCCCCCCCGGACCCCTGCCCCTATTCAACCCCCCTTCCTCTCATTCCTGACCTCTATCCACACCCCTTTCCCCCAACCATCCCCCCCGAACTCCTCTGCCCTCTATCCAACACGCCCCCCTGCTCCCTGCCCCCTTACCATGCTGCCTGGCGGCACTACAGCCAAGCTGCCCAGCTGGAGCCAGCCACGCCACCACGCAGCTCAGAGCGCTGGGTCAGGCCGGGCTCTGCAGTGGCATGGCCCCAGGAGCTTGCAGCCCCGCCTCCCAGAGCACTGCGCTGGCAGAGCAGTGAGCTGAGGCTGAGGGGGAACAGCGGGGGGCTAGCCTCCCGGGCCAGGAGCTCAGGGACTGGGCAGGAGGTTCCCGTGGGCCGGATGTGGCCTGCAGGCCGTAGTTTGCCCACCTGTCATATGAATATATCATATATATCTGAAATCTGCTCTTGTAAATATATATTGTTCTCAGCTAAATATTTATAAGATTCCATGTACACGTTATGAAAAGCTAAACACAACTGAAAACTGATTTCTCAAGGCTAAGTTTAAAATTTTCCAAAAGCAGGTTTTTTTCAGGTGCAATCTACACCCACCAATATTATACCTGCATTTTACATAGTTTTAACAATAGCTATAAAATTGAGTACTTGTGCCTCTTGCTACCTCCCGTGTATCTGTGTTCAGGTATGAAGAAACATAAGTACTCAGATTTGCACTTGAATTCATTTTTGCAGGCAAAAATTGTACCCTCAAAAGGGAAGCTGCACTTCAACCCTTTGAAAAATCTACCCAGTAATGTAATTTCAACCTTTAATGCAAGATTACAATAGATCTTCTGGAAATCTCAGTAACTGTATTTTGTTTTTGCAGAGTTTCTAAGAACAGGCTGCTGACTCATCTCACCACTTTAACTTCATTAAATAAAACAATGGTACACTTTCTTCATGATTGAACAAAAACCATTTAAACAGTGTTTAATGTCACATCTAGGGACTAATACGAAGTCAAACGACTCAAATTAAGTCAATTTAAGCTACGGTCATAAATTAAATACAATTTTAATAATATTATTATTTTAAATTATTTAAATGTGAAGATTTATATAGTTGTACACAAAGAGCAATGTGGAACCATATAAGACAGACAAACAACCTCTACTTTATCCTTGGTATAAAATCGTAATATAGGCCTATATCTTCAAGCTTGGGTGTCTAAAGTTAGGTACTTACATCCCTATTTAGACACCGAAATAAAAGTTGCCTTGCTCTGAATTCTACTGTATCAGTTGCTCTTCAGTCAAAGGTAAGAAAAAAAAAATGTGTTTGTGGAGAGGGAGAAAAGAAAGAAATGTATGCAGTAGTCTCCTTACCACAGTGAGTTAACTCCCTTTTCCTTTCCTCTCCTACAGTGCATCAACATTCATGCAAGCTGCTGAGGTGAGACGTGCACAAAGAAGCAATAGCTGAATGTTTGAGAATAAATTTTCTACTCTGTATACGAAGATGTAGCTGCATCACTCCCACTGATATTTAATGAGAGTCATGCAACTGAGGTTTTGTCTGCACTTGCACTAAAGCTACAACAGACAACACCAGGTAGGTTTTTAAAAACAGAACTGTATGTTGTTTTCCATTATTTTCAGTATACATGCAAAGCCTTAAACCGGTTTAAAAATGAACAGGACCTAAACTATTGTATTCCTTTGTGAGGAAAGGTAGTCTTGCGGTTCATGCACAGAACTGGGAGTTAGGATGTCTGTGCGCTATTCTCAGTGCTTCCGTAAGCTTCCTGTATGTCTACTGGTCAAATCACAACCTCAGTGTGTCTCAGCTTCCTAATTTGCAAAATAACCAGAGCTGCTGGGGGAGAGGGACGAGGGAGGAAAAGGGACAATTTCCCTGCCCTCTTCCTCAAACTGAGTGGCATTGCAGCCTGGCCTAAAGAGTTGCAGTGCCACTCAGGAGAGGCAGCTGGGTAAATTTGAGCAAGTAGCATTACAACCTGGCACCAGGTCGCACAACCTGAAACAGAGAGCTGGGCCCAGACCAACAGGACAGAAGCCACAGCTTCAAGGTAAGCTTGTTCTCCAAAACCTACAGAAGTACCTCTCCTCAGCAATAAAGGGAGACTTTTTAAAAATAAAAATAAAAAAAAAAAGAGAGAGAGAGAGAATTTAGGAACACTCCACACAAAAATCAAAATGTTGAGATCATAATTCATCAGGGAACCAAGGGACACGAAAAGACATAATTCTTGAATTGCCCATCCACCAACACTAAAACTGTGGATAACAAACAAGAGGAATTAGAATTACTCATTTATGAGCATAAATTCAATCTACTTGGGTATTACTGAAACCTGGTGGGATGATTCACACAATTGGAATGTTAAAATCAATGGTTATAAACTATTTAGAAGGATCACATGGGAAAAAGGGAGAGAGAGTGGCTTTCTATGTCAAAAATAGCATTGCCTGTTTCTGAGTTACTGATATCCAGGAAGGCGGCCTACTGGTCAAAAAACTGACCAGGTTTAGAGAGTAAGTGAAAAAACAAATGGAGGAAAGGGGAAGTTAACAATAATGAATATAAAGCTGAAGTTAGGAATTGAGGAAAATTGATAAGGGAAACAAATGGACACAGATAAATCTAAGGCCAGCAGTGTTAAGGACAATAAGGAAATTTTTAAAATATATCAGAAATAAAAAGAATCTTGACAAAGATATAGGTCCATTACTAGATGGAAATAGTAGAATTAAGGATAATATTGCAGAAAAGGCAGAAGTGTTCAATAAATATTTCTGTTCTGTATCTGGGAGAAAAGCAGATAATATTGTTTCCTCATATGGTGATAACACTATTCCATTTTACTGGTATCTCTGGAGGATGTTAAATAGAAACTAAAGTTAAACATTTTTAAATTATCTGGTCCAGATACCTTGCATCCAAGAGTTTAAAAAGAGCTGGCTCAGGAGCTTGTTGGATATTTAATGTTGATTTTTTGTAATAAGTCTTGAAGCAGTGGGGAAATTCCAGAAGATTGGAAGAAAGGTGAAGTTGTGCCAATTGTTAAAAAGGGTAAATGGGATGACCCAGATAATTACAGGCCTGTCAGCCTGACATCAATCTTAGGCAAAATCAGAATGGAGCAGCTGATATTTGCTCGATTAATAAAGAATTAAAGGAGGGTAATATAATTAATACAAATCAGCATGCATTTGTGGAAAAAAGATCCTGTCAAAATAACCTGATATCTTTTTTGGATGAGATTACAAGTTTGGTTAATAAAGTTAACAGTTTTGATGTAATGTACTCAGACTTCTCTAAGGCATTTGACTTGGTACCACAAAACATTTTGATTAAAAAACTAGAAAGCTATCATAGAATATCAGGGCTGGAAGGGACCTCAGGAGGTCATCTAGTCCAACCCCCTGTTCAAAGCAGGACCAATCCCCAATTTTGCCCCAGATCCCTAAATGGCCCCCGCAAGGATTGAATTCACAACCCTGGGTTTAGCAGGCCAATGCTCAAACCACTGAGCTATCCCTCCCCCAATTTAGCCCTGCCCCCTCCATTATTTTTAGTAAAGTCACAGATAGGTCATAGGCTTTGTGAATTTTTGTTTATTGCCCATGACCTGTCTGTGAATTTCACTAAAAATAACCATGACAAAATCTCAGTCTTATCATTGAGCAGTTGTGTTCCAGTGGAGTCCCGCAGGATCGGTTCCTGAACCTATGCTATTTAACCTTTTTAACAATGACCTGGAAGAAAGCATGAAATCACCACCAATAAAGTTTGCAGATGACATAAAAATTGGGGGAGTGGTAAATAATTTAAGAGGACAGGTCCATTGATTCAGAGTGATCTGGACTGTTTGGTAGAGTAGGTGAAGGCAAACAATATACATTTTAATATCGTTAAATGTAAATATATACATCTAGGAACAAAGAATGTACCAAATACTTATAGGATGAAGGACTCTGTCCTGGAAAGCAGTGACTCTGAAAAAGATTTGGGAGTCAGGATGGGTAATCAGCTGAACACAAGCTTCCACTGTGACACAGTGGTCAAAAAAGCTAATGCGATCCAGGGATGCATAAACACAGGAGTCTTGAGTAGAGAAGATTATTCTGCCTCTATGTTTCACGCTGGTGTGACCACTGCTGGAATACTGTGTCCAGTTCTGGTGCTCACAATTCAAGAAGATGTTGATAAACTGGAGAGGGTTCAGAGAAAAGCCACGAGAATGATTAAAGTATTAAAAAATATGCCTTATAGTGACTATTTAGGTTAACAAAGAGAAGGTTAAAAGTATGTATATGGGGAACAAATATTTAATAATGGGCTCTTCAGTATAGGAGAGAAAAGGTTTAACATGATCCTATCGCTGGAAGTTGGAGCTAGACAAATTCTGACGGAAATAAGGTGTACATTTGTAACCACTGGAACAATTTACCAAGGGTTGTGGTGGATTCTCCATCACTGATAATTTTTAAAATCAAGATTGGATGTTTGTCTAAAAGTATGCTGTAGGAATTATTTTGGGGAAGGTCTATGACCAGGAGGTTTTGCAGGAGGTCAAAGTAGATACCTCACAATGGTCCCTTTTGGTCATGGAATCTATGTTTTTTTGTTTGGTTGGTTTTTTGAAAAGGTGGGGGGGGGGGACCGTTTCAGATTTTGCCTCGGCCTCCCCAAAAATCTCTCTGCACCCCTGATAATGCTTTTGTACCTCTCAGAGATGCTGGGATGATTAATAATATATGAATACTTGAAAAAAAAGAGTAAGACAGTGAGCACCATAGAAATGCCTAGACATAATCTGAAAACATACTCAGCCATTAGGATGGTGGGACAGACAGTTACTGATGCATAAATGGTTTGTTCCACAGTGACTATCTTTTTTTTAAGTCTTTCGGGAAAACTCTGACACCAGCAGGCATACCCTATAGTAGTGATCTGGAAGCTTCCCCATGAGGCAGATACCACCTTTATGGCTCACTGAACCATTACTGATAACTGTGAATTTTTCTGATACAAGCTACTATTCATCTTGATAAAGTCTGAATTGAAACTAGCAGAGGAGACACAAATGGCTATTTGAATATGGCCTTGTGCTAGGTTCAGAAGCTTGGGGTTCATTAACTGGCAGCATTCACAGTTAGTAGGTTCTTTAGAACGATCCCAAGGATTCTGTAGCTCTCCTTGAGGAGTGGGTGGGTGTGTGTCTCTCTCTCGATATGAGGAACACTTTGAAGCTTTTTCCTACAATAGCACAAGGGAAAAACAAAAACAAAGGGCGACTGACATTTTCAAGTGAAGAACAACACTGAAATCTATGTGGATCACAAGGATTGGTAGATTTGACTGTCTAGTCAAATCCTTCTCTCTTCAAAACATGCAGGGAATGTATGTTACAAGTAGTGCTCAGAAAAGTTAGTTGTAATGAGATGTCTTCGGTAAGACAGCTTAGAGAATTGTAACAAACTACCACCACCTACAGGAAGCAAACAATAAAGCATGTTTACCTTTGCTCTATCAGACCATCCAAAGGATTGTACGGTCACATCAAGCCGCTTCATTAACATCCGACGACGACATTCATATTCACTGCAGAGGGCATCATTGATTTTTTCCAATCTTTCCTATGGCATTGCAATAAACAGGACAAATATTTGATTCCATTAAAATACACAAGGCCCCACAAGCTAACCTGCCTCACCAACAAAAATGTCTGTCAACAGTTGACCATCATGAAAAACCACTTAACAAAAAATAGGCTGTGACCAACTGCTACAATGTAAGTGAATATCTTCTACAACTTTTTACATGATTTTGTTACATTAATTTAAATCTATAAACAAACTAGTGTATGAAGTATTTGAACAGGAGGTCATAAAGGTATTATACCATTAAATCAAATTTAACACTGAACATTCACTATCACACTACTTAAAATAGAAACTGCAAAACAAGTATGAAAAGCCAGATAATAAGGTCACAAGCATTAATTTTGCCGATTATATGAAATAAGGAAAGTAAAATGGAGAGGGGTTTTACCGTCTGATCAGGATTCAAAGGTGTTGTTAGCAGTGGTTTCCCCATGTGGGTATTTTTTACTTTTGAAAGAATGTCCTTGATCTGAAACAAAACATACAAACACACACACCCTTCTCAGAAAACAACTCATGCTCCCAAACAAACTTCAGCACAAGTTTTTACCAAAAATTGGTCCTATTATGCGGTGTTCATTATCTTCATATAAAATTAGACTAGGATATTTTAGCTTGCTAACATGCCTTGTAAGAGGAGCTCTTAAATATTTTCATAGCAGGGACCACATCTTAACTGTCTCATGGATCACTTCCACTGTCAACTCCAATTATGTGGGCCACCCACAATCACATAATAGCCCTGTGACAACTTCGGCAGTTACTTACAGTGAAAATTAGAATGAGTGAAATATTTATTGTATTTTAGCTATCTAATTCAATGTAGCAGCTGGAAACAAGGAAATCCAGCACCAAATGACCCATCGGTAATTGTGAAGTGAAATATTTTGGGAGCATATATGCTCATATATGAAGCTAAAGATAAACACTAGTATTAAAAGTAGGTTTCAGAGTAACAGCCGTGTTAGTCTGTATTCGCAAAAAGAAAAAGGAGTACTTGTGGCACCTTAGAGACTAACCAATTTATTTGAGCATAAGCTTTCGTGAGCTACAGCTCACTTCATCGGATGCATACTGTGGAAATTGCAGAAGACATTATATACATAGACACCATGAAACAATACCTCCTCCCACCAGGAGAGTGGGGTGGGAGGAGGTATTGTTTCATGGTGTCTGTGTATATAATGTCTTCTGCAATTTCCACAGTATGCATCCGATGAAGTGAGCTGTAGCTCACGAAAGCTCATGCTCAAATAAATTAGTTAGTCTCTTAGGTGCCACAAGTACTCCTTTTCTTTTTAGTATTAAAAGTAGTAGCTAATGATCTTGTCTTGCCACTTGTCTCTTAATCCCATTACTAGCTTTCTTCTGTATCCAATTCTATAAACTTATCTTCAGAGGTCTGACCAGCACCACCTCTGCTTACACTTCTGCCTTTAGTTTCTTATTTCCCCTTATGTTCTCTATGCTCTCCTCTACCTTCCTCATAACTGCTCTAGCTGCATCATCCCTTTCATCATAGCAAACTGTTCCATACCACCTTGATATAAGCTCCCTCTTCATTCAGCTGTCTTCTTCATGTGCAGTTCTTCAATTGGCCTCAAAGTCACGTAGAAATTATGTGGGTAGTTATTGAAATGTTTGATCCTTTATGCAGGATTCTGCACATCTGAACAGTATGGTCCATAGCAAATCTAGGACGTGAACTTGGGATGCTTGGAGAAGAGACAATATCCTCTTTTTTTTTTTTTTTTTTTTTTAAACATACACAAAACTGTGGATGATTATTGTCCAAATAAACAAATGAAAATAAAGCTAGAACTGACGCAATTTTACACTCTATGAAGGATAAGAAAGGATGCCATTATAACCCTAGACCCAAGGCAAACCAACAGATCATTTCCTCAGGGCTGAAATTATCTGCATGTACACAGGCATTTGAAGAAGATACATGGTATAAGGATAAATTCCAAATTCTCTTTCCACTAAAACTCCAACAATCTTAAATCTTTCTGTCAGAGGGTTGAGAGCTGCCATCTTTTATATACATTATAGGATCTTTGCAATAATTGTTAAGAAGCTTTAGGCTGTCACTAGGAATCAAAATCTACAGCATCATCAATGCGTTAAAAAAATCTATTTTAGTAGCAATATTTTTAAGTGAGTTAATTCATTCCCCTGTTTTCCTTTTTTTAATATCTGATTCATGGTTTTATTTTTCTTCGTGTCAACAAAACCAAGAGGAAAATTTCTGTTCAGTATGTCTCATATATGAGTGTTTATATAGCCTGAGGAGAGCAAGAACCTTTCCCCCACTTTTCTTTTGGAAAATATGGTATTTTGTGTTTATTTTCCCTTACGTCATCAGTGACGCAGATAGAAAGCACTGAAGTAAGTTTCTTCAAACTGTGAGTTCGCCTTACAGACTGTTAACCAATAGCACACTGAAATGAATAGAAAACTGTCTGGAAACTTACTGCTTTGACTCCAGCACAAAATGGCCTGCTATACAGTGTAAGGTGATCCTCTGGTGGTTTAGAATCTTGTCTGCCACCCCCTCCCCAGTGCTGCTCACAATAAGACTGTGGATAAGAAAAGAGGACATGGCCAGGGCTTCCTTATGCCCCACTGATCCCCCATCTGCTATACTGGCTCCTTGGGGGCATCAGCAGCCTGCATAATTTACAGCCAACTTCAGGCTTGTCCAAATTAACAGGGGTACCACTCTCGTGTATATCCATACCAGGATCAGGAGAATTTCAAAGCCACGTGTTCATAGCATGAGCTGCGCATTCCTCAGCCATAGCCAAGGGTCTGGCCACTGTGCCTGGATTTTAGTAAAACTATTTGTATACCATATCACAACATCTGCCTCAAAAGTCAAATTGGCTTAAAATAAATACTATCATGGGATGTGAAAAATGGATGAACTAAAGTTAATAAATAGCAAAGTAACAACCTTTGTGGTGGCAGAGTTGGTGAACTGCAAGGATCGATGGGAAGAGGGAATAGGAAGCACATTAAATGATCATTAGAAATGACACTAAAAGAAGTTGCGCGCACACACACAGTTGGGGACAGAAATGTAATTTTAAATGCTCTAATGAGATCACAAAGAAGAGCAAAATGTATCAAAGTGAGATTCACTTTGGAAAAAATACAAACCCAGACATCCGACAGGAAAAAGAAAAAAGAAAAAAAATATTTTATCAATCTAAAGCAAGCATAATGTGGGAAAGAAAACCTAGAAAGCACTGATGCTGAAAGAGACCTAGAAATGAGAGTTAACAGCAAATCAGAGATGAATTTGCAATGGGATAGGGTTACTACACAAGGGGACTACAATTCTGGGCTCCATATCAAATAATTATTAGGAAGAAGCCATAAACACATATAATATGCTCAATATAGGACAGGCACAATTGGAATGCTGAGGTGAGCTCCATGCACCTGTCATTAGCATAAGAACTGAGACAAACAGGGAATCTAGAAAAGAGGAACAAAAAGGAGTGGGTTGGAGGAGTGGACTCATGAGGAAAGATTAAGAAGTGCTAAATGCATATGGTTTAGCAATGTGAAGGGAAGAGGGAGAGATACAACTCTCCTAATATTTACAGACAACACACAAAGGTAGACTATACCATACGCAATGAAACTAAGTAACAGACAATTTAAACACCAGAAAAAGTGTTCTTCAAGTGAGATGCCCCATTGTCTAGTTTCTTATAAACAAAAACTGTAAGATGTTCTAGAGGAAACAACCTTGTATCAGCGGGGAGATTAAACTGATGAGCTGTGAAAATTTCTCTAACTTCTATACCGTACTTTTGTGAGTTTAAAAGAATACATACACACTTCCATCCAGAATCAACTTTATTAGTCAGCAACATTAATTTAAAAAGTAGCAACAATTTGGGTATGCCACATCAGCACCACAATCAACAGAGTCTGGGTGTGAGCAGCCACACTACAAAGCCATACGTAAGTTACTGTGTCCTCACGGGTGAGATGTGTCACTAGGACTTTTGGGGGGAATATCCCATGGTTCTTTGTGCTGCTGCAAGCCGAACCACTCTGATTCTTTCCCAGTGAGTTGTGGGAAAATTTGTTTGCTGTCTGGGCACACAGGGGAGTTTGGGAGCAGGCACTGGACAACTATCAGCACACACGTGCTTTAGCCTGTGTTCTCACTGCAAACTGGATGGGTTACCAGCCTGCGTGAAAGCAGCATACATGCTTTAGCCTACCGTCCCAAACAAGCCAGAAAGCCTGAATAGAAAGGACCAATAAACTCATGTCACAGGTATTTTGCATGTGGAACAGAAAGGGGTTAGCAGAAATACCCAGATAAGAGCCTAGGCTAACTCTACAGTGAAGAATACCCTTTAAAGCGAATTTAGAACCATGCATTATGAAAGCAACCTCAGCATATGGTTGTTGTGTACTTAAACATATGAGTAGATCAAAGTCTTAAAAGACAACCGATCCATCATAATTCCAGAAATCACAGTTGCAGGAGCACACAGTTGACTAATTAAGAGATATTTTTCCAAAGTCTCTGTCACCACTGTGCATTTTTAGGGCAATTCTGTGATTATTTGTATCCTCTAGTAAATATGTTAGTCATTGAATCATTTGATCTGTTTTTCTACTGTTTAAAAAGACACAGCCAAGTTTCTGGATATTGTACTAAAATCTATTACGTTTTAAAATATGCAGCTATCCTGTACCGACCAATTTAAAATCCCATGCGTTAAATCTGCTTTCTTCCTTTGATTTTTAAGCCTGTAGCTCTTGGATAAGTTTTAAAAGTTCCATCTTCTAATACACACTGAGGTTTTTCTATACTATCTTATGACAGACGGTAAGGATAGTTTTTCTTTCTGCCTGACCCCTTGTTCGTGAAAGTATTAGATTTGTATGTGCTCATAAGGGTTCTGATGCTTTGAAAAATCTGGCCCTAAGAGTTGAACTATAACATTAATTTATCTTACATTACACTGTAAACTCTTCCAGAAAAGGGACACTGATCTTAACGTATGTCTACACTTTGAGCTATGGTGTGATTTTCAACTCGAGGAGCCATCCTTGCCCTAGCTCTTATCAAGCTAGCACACTAAAAACAGAATGTAGCTGCTGCAGCAGCAGGAGAGGCTAGATGCAGGAGAGGCTAGATCCTGCCATTACATTCTATTTTTAGCACACTAGCTTGATGAGAGCTAGCACAAGTATGACTCCTCAAACTGGGAATCATGCCCCACCTCGAAGGGCAGACTTACCCTTCACTATCTGTAAAGTGACACGTACATTTACAAAACAATCATATGAAAACCATTAGTATCAAACATTTTACATCCATTCCCTCCTTCTTCACCCCTTTTACCAGAAGCTTGTGTTGGTGTGGTATTTGTCAGTCTTTAAAGACATTTTTTGCTTGACTTTTATGCATGTCTACTCTGACCTGTTCAGTTATATAGTCTATAACAACAGAACACATCTGCCATGTTCTTTAATAAGTATGTTATGTTAAAGTGCATTATTCATTGTTAGACTGTAGGTTTAGTGAATGCCATATAAACATGCTTTTGAAAACTAGTCATGTTAAAGACAACATGCTAGCTTCAATTTAAAAAGTAAACTACAGAAAATTTAACTAAAACTCTTTTGTAAAAATAACTAAAACACGAGAAAGGAAAGTAACTCCCTCTTTTTTCAACTTTTAAATATTTTCTTCCAAAAGCTTTCGGTCATTCTTTAGTGTTTCATTTCATTGTCTACTACTTAAAAGGATTTAGATCTTTTCTATTGTACTCATTACCACAGTATATAAGGCAACACTCAGGTGACAGAAGACATTTTAAAATCTTTATATTATTTCATATTGATGTTAGTCACTTTTTCTTTGCTCCTTTACAAACAAACAGTTATTAAATTCACACAATCTTGCACGTGAGAAAAGTATGAACCACAGGATACTAAATTCCTGTGACTCTCCTGGATGATCAGTGTTTATGCCAAAGTTGTGCTTCCTTTGTACTAAATGTCAATGTTTCTTCCTCAGTTTACCCCTCCAAGGCAAGTCTAGAGTAGGATAACATCCTGACAAGCAAACTTCAAGGTGCCATACTAATTTTTCAACCTACCAACTGGAGTAAATAAATCTAGTATTGTGGTCACTGCAGCATTAAACTGACTTAATTCTTCACATTGTCTTAAATCAATGATACCCAGACAGAGGCTCGTGAGCCACAAGTGGCTCTTTAATGTGTCTCCTGTGGCTCTTTGCAGCACATTATATTAAAACACTGTGTGATTTAATTATTGACCAGTCTAAGTTATTAACCAATCAGGATGCTTTTACTATGTTATTAACCAACTTTAGTTGATAAAATACTTGGTCAGCTATTTTACTGTGAGAATTATACATATAAAAAAACCTAAATATTTCCCATCATACTGTTACGAATTACACCTGAGAGGACACGCACACAAATGCTACGAATTACACCTGAGAGGACACGCACAGTTCGGATCTAGGCTGAGGCACATAAACAAAGACCACAATTACAGAGTTCCCAAAAAACACTGAGTTTATTACGCTCGAGCGTGATGCCCCCCTGCTAGCCAGGAGGGGCCCTGAATACAGATTATACAAAGGTTATATACTTTTTAGCAAAGCATGTTGCCCTCGTGCATCGGAAACCTTAACCAATAAACAAACCCTTTTCTTATCTACCACCTATCCCTGCTTGTGCATTCCTCGTGCCAAACCAGTATGTTAATTACACAGCATGGTCCTAAAGCCATGCATCAGTAACTTTTATTATCAGGATGGGAGGCCTCACATCAAAGGCCAGGAGACAGGGAGTTAGAGACCGACAAAAAACAGATACTGGGAGTCAAGGCAGGCTGGAGACAAGGAGGAGGATTTTCACAGGGATGCAGTATCTAATGATCACTCCTCCTGGTGCATGATGTGCTTGCTTTTAGACAATGGTGGGCCCCAAACCAAAATGGAGTCACATGTGCTAACTTTTTCCTTAACAATACTGTTTAAATACGAATATATAGTACTACAGTAAATGAAACAATGAATTCACACTACTGCGGTTCTTTTGGGTAATGCTGACTACTAAATTTGGCTCCTGAATCACTGAGGTCTGAGTATCACTGTCTTAAATAGTTTGGTAACCACTGCACCAGTTTGCCATAAGAAATGTAAATCCGAAGAGATATTTTCAACCTCTTCAAGTCCAAAATTTGTTCCACCATAAATGTTATAGTCACAGTGAAGAAAGTGGTTTGGATTTTATACTACACTTATCTTTAAAATAATCTGAGACATTATTAAAAACACAATCAACATTCTGATGTGCCATACCAAAATACAATGTGTGATCTGTCCCTTTGGCTTTGCAGCAGCAGTCTATCAAACACTATTCTCAGAACTATTCCCACAGCTACTGACAATGGTGATAAGGCTAGACAGAGAAAGAGCAGACATTGTGAAATACAGCAAACACATTTGAAAATTGGATAAAACCGATAAGAGTGTAAGTTTCTATTACAAATGACAAACATGAAATTATAAGTTAATAATACAATTTTACATGGAACCAAATTAAGTCAAATGTAACAGACATTTGAAAATCCAAGAATTTATTTTAAGTGAACGATTACAAGCAACTAGTACTAAGAAAGGCATAATCACGAATTCTAAAAAATTGCTTTTTGTTAAGAGACCAACAAAATAAAGGCATCACTATTATCTTCCTAATGTAGCTCCCCCTACAGATATATGGAATTCCTTCTGATATGTCAAGATAAATTGTGAATCTGTGCCATTTAAAATTAAGCCCTGCGGTATAAAATCGAAGATGCATAAAGATTCTACAATATTTCTCAAGCACTAGGACAAGGAAAACTTTAATATGTATAAAATGAGTACGTGAAGAAACATTTGCACATTAATTCTTAATAGCAGCATGGAATATTCCACAATGGATTAATATACTCGTTTTAACACCTATAAAGACCCCAAAGCAAGCGTAGCTGGTATCAATTCATTGTTGAATTGGCAGGCATTTTGGAAGAGAAGTAGGAAATGGTTTTCACATAAAAAGAAAAGTTTGCACTGGAATCTTCTGTTTGTTTTAGTATCTATTGTAACTCTCCATAAGTTACAGCAGTAACATTTTTATACATCGATGCAGATGAAAGGATATCTTTTTGGAAAAAATAAACCTTCAAGTTTGCCAGACATGATAGACCTGGGAGCTGTAAGAGTCTGATGAATATTTGCTGGATTCCTTATTTTTCCCCATTCTATTCCTCAACATTCAGAATGAGAGGGTTTTTTTGTTTCAAAACTAGAGCAATATAGGCTCCCCCCCCCCGAGCTCCTCATGAATATCAGTCTTACATCGTATAACAATTTCAGTGATGATATCAGATGTGGTGCATGTCTTTTTATTTTTTTATATATATATATATAAAAATGTACACGTGTACATGCGTACACACACACACACACACACACACTTCAGTTCAGACTACAGGGCTTGTAGCAGCCTGCCTAACTGCAGGATGAAATTGCTTACCCTACATGCTCTTGCCTAGCCACCTCAGACAACCTTCCTTTTATGGCAGAATTATGAAATAATGTTTATTTGACATTTAATACTGCTCCATTTTTTTATATATATATATATATATATATATATATATTAGCATATAGACCAAATGTAAATTTTAAAAGTGCTTATATTGGTCTGCTGAAAAAAATGACAGAGACTAGTCAAGGGACATATAGAATTACACTTGATAATCAATTAGGAAGATGATTAATTTTATCTTCACATAATACCCATTGCTAAATTGAGTATTACTAGTGTAAAAGGGTTTTTCAAAGGCCTTTTCAGCTAAATTAGAATCTAGGATTCCTCTTTGAATTTTACAGTAAAACAGCAGATGCAGTGCAGTTGTTAATGCTAAGTGAACCTGAATCAACTTCTAATGAAGTGGTCTTTAATGCTGTTGTATAAGTTTTCATCATGGCACACAAAAGTACGTAGGAATGTTTAGTACTAGCAGCTGTGTGTGTACTAAACATTCAAAGTAATCAGTCTGAGCTGAAAATGTAGGTTTAAAATTATTTGCTTGAAAAGATTTCTTTTGTTGTCTCTTACAACTTTGACAACATGATTTAAGCAATCACACTAGGGGTATGCCTGCACTGCAATTAGATACCATGGCTGGTCCATGCCAGCTGACTCAGGCTCACAGGGCAGTTTAATTGCAGTGTGGACGTTTAGACTCGGATTCTGGGACCCTCCCACCTCATAGGCCCGAACCTGAACATTTGCACTGCAATTAAACAATCCCTTAGCCAAGCCCCACAAGCCCGAGTCAGCTGGCACAGGCCAGCCGCGGGTTTTTAATCACTGTGTAGACATACTGTATGTGAGTTTTTTTTAAATTTACAGAGGTCTGCTGGCTGGCCTACTTGCCCATAAATCTTATTGATCTTGAGAACTGGAGAGAAAACAGTTGATTAAAAAGAGATGGCAAGTAAGTAGGGCTGTCGATTAATTGCAGTTACCTCATGGGTTTAACTCAAAAAAAATTAATAGTGATCAATCAGTTTAAATCACACTTTTCAACAACAGAATACCAACTGAAATTTATTAAACATTTTTGGATGTTTTTCTACATTTTCAAATGTACTGCTTTTAATTACAACACAGAATACAAAGTGTACAGTGCTCACTTTATATTATTTATTACAAATATTTGCACTGTAAAAATTTTAAAAAAATAATTTTTCAATTCACCTCATACAAGTACTATAGGGCAATCTCTCTCCTGAAAGTGCAATTTACAAATGTAGATTTTTTTTGGTTACATAACTGCACTCAAAAACAAAACAACGTAAAACTTTAGACTACAAATCCACTCAGTCCTACTCCTTTTTCAGCCAATCGCTAAGACAAACAAGTTTGTTTACATTTTCAGGAGATAATGTTGCCGGCTTCTTATTTACAACGTCACCTGAAAGTGAGAACAGGCATACGCATGATACCTTTGTAGCCGGCATTGCAAGGCATTTTTGTGCCAGATATGCTTAAGATTCATATGTCACTTCATGCTTCAGCCACCATTCCAGAGGACATGCTTTCAAGCTGACAACACTCATTTAAAAAAAAAAAAGTGTTAAATAAATCTGTGACTCAACTCCTTGGGGGAGAACTGTATGTCTCCCTGTAGGGAGCCAGGGTGGCTTCCCTCCGAACCAGAGGGTAAAGAGCCACCCTCTCAGCCTGAGTGGGCGGGGCCAGACCAAGCTTACGCCAATCCCCGGAAGGGGAGGGGTGGGACAGGAAGTACAAAGGACGGGGCCCTTTGCCCAGTGAGGGCAGCACCAGGGAGGGAGACAGACACAGGCTGCTCCCTCATGATCCTGCTGCCGACCCAGGGGAGGCCCGGGGCCAGGAGGAACCTGACCGGGAGGAAGGCCTGTGGCGACCAGGACTGCCAGCCGCTGAGTACCCGGAGGACCTGGAGGGGCCCGGCTGTAGCCCAGGCCAGCGTGAGTCCAACACAGAGAGGGAGCTGGAGCTGCCAGCAGCGGAATACCCGGACGAGCTGGAGGGACCGGAGAGACCTGCTTGAGAGACCGGGTAGGAACTAGCCCAGGGGCAGAACTGCACCGTGTGGTGGGTGTATTTGGTCAGCGGGGCGCGGATGGCCCCCCCGCTGACCAAGCGGCAGGACCTTCACCTCCCGCCACTGTCAGGGCCCTGGGCTGGAAAGCAGTGGAGTTGGGTGGGCCTGCGTTCCCCTACCCCGGCCAACCTGCCTGGGGTAGCAAAACTGTGCACTACCAACCCATACCAGCGCTCCCCTGCCTGAGGGGCGCGCTGCAGACTCATGCCGGCGCTCCCCTGCCTGAGGGGTGCGCTGCAGACTCGTGCCGGCGCTCCCCTGCCAGCACACCTTTCCCGCTAATTCCCCAGCGCCCGAAAGGTGTGACTAAGGCCTGCCAGTGGGACCATAGCTCTCCATCGCCCCCTAAGGGCTTGGAGGACCAACTGAAACCTGTCACACTCCCCATATATTTCATGTTATGGTAGTCTCAGATGATGACCCAGCACATGTTCGTTTTAAGAACACTTTCACTCCAGATTTGGCAAAATACAAAGAAGGTACCAATGTGAGATTTCTAAAGATAGCTACAGCACTTCACCTAGGTTTAAGAATCTGAAGCGGGATGAGGTGTAGCACATGATTCACCTAGGTTTAAGAATCTCAGAGGGATGAGGTGTAGCACATGCTTTCAGAAGTCTTAAAAGAACAACATTCCGCAGCGGAAACTACGGAAGACAAACCACGAAAAAAGAAAACCAACCTTCTGCTGGTGGCATCTGACTCAGATGATGAAAATGAACATGCATTGGTCCCTACTGCTTTGGATTATTATCAAGCAAAACTGGTCATCAGCATGGACACGTGTCTTCTGGAATGGTGGTTGAAGCATGAAGGGACATATGAATCTTTAGTGCATCTGGCACGTAAGTATCTTGTGATGCCAGCTACAACAGTGCCATGCGAACTCACTTTCAGGTGACATTGTAAACAAGCAGTGGGCAGCATTATCTCCTGCAAATGTAAACAAACTTGTCTGTCTGATCGATTGGCTGAACAAGAAGTAGGACTGAGTGGACTTGTAGAATTATGTACAAAAAATAACTGCATTCACAAATAAAACAGTGTAAAACTTCAGAGCCTACATTTGTAAGTCTAACTTTAATGATAAAGAGATTGCACTGCAGTACTTGTATCAGGTGAATTGAATACTATTTCTTTTGTTTCTTTTTTACAATGCAAACATTTGTAATAAAAAAATATAAAAAGTGAGCACTGTACACTTTGTATTCTGTGTTGTAACTGAAATCAATATATTTGAAAATATGGAAAACATCCAAAAATATTTAAATAAATGGTATTCTATTATTGTTTAACAGTGCGATTAATTGCAATTAATGTTTTCAATCACTTGACAGCCCTACAAATAAGCCTAATTAGGCTACTTGTGTCTGTTATTCACAAAGATTTTGAAAAATGGGTCAATAGCCTGATTTACAGCCACGTCCTTGAAAACAATAGAAAAGTTACATGGCTGAAAGAATACTTTGATTTGTGGGATTCAGGGATTTAAAATGCAAGGCGTTACCAGTCTCACCATACTAATACAATATCTTTTGCATTTGCAGCATTTGAGACCAATACTGGCAGCTGAAATAAAAGCATACATCCTTCTGAAATAATTATTCCCATTTTACAATAAGACAATCATGACAGTCTGGGAAATGTGTCTATGTGAAATTGGGTTGATTCTATGAAATTGCTCTATCACTGAACAAGTCATTTGTTATCTGTGCTAGTGTCACGTATCTCAGGGCTCAATGGGATGTCTGCAGTCTAGGGGAAAGCCAGTTCTACCCAGGTTGTCTAGAGAGCAGTGGTTCTCAAAGCCGGTCCGCTGCTTGTTCAGGGAAAGCCCCTGGCGGGCCAGACTGGTTTGTTTACCTGCCACATCCACAGGTTCAGGCGATCGCGGTTCCCAGTGGCCGCAGTTCGCCGCTCCAGGCCAACGGGGGCTGCAGGAAGCGGTGTGGGCCAAGGGACATGCTGGCCGTCCTTCCCGCATCCCCCATTGGCCTGGAGCGGCGAACTGCGGCCACTGGGAGCCGCGATCGGCCGAACTTGCGGACACGGCAGGTAAACAAATCGGTCCAGCCCAACAGGGGCTTTCCCTGAACAAGCGGCGGACCGGCTTTGAGAACCACTGCTCTAGAGGAGAAGGGGTTGATCAGTTGAAAATCCACAGCAGAAAAGAAGGAACAAAGAAACATGGTGTTAGAACTTCCTTTTTTTTTTTTTTAAATACAGACTCTAGGTAACAAAGGTTCTTTGAAGAGGGAGAACCTTTAAACCACTGGTTCTGAACAAGGTAAAGGGAACTTGTTGCAGGAGTGAGAGGAGATTCCCTGACCAGGAAAAGAAGCCTGAGATGGGAAAGTGGGGTCCAGGAGAAAGGACCTGGGACCCCAGAAGGAACTCACCAAAAGCCAAACAACACTCAAGAGTGGAGAGGACTCTGAGGGACGGAAATGCATACTGGTGTTCCTTCTAACACTTAATCATTTTAAATTATTTTTTTAAAATGATATGAGAAACTAAAGCCTATTCTATATTCTACAGCACAGAAGTCAATTTAGAATCAAACAAGTTAGAACTTGGTGGGGTAAAGTCTCAAAAACGGTTTTCCTTAAGTTGTTTGGTGAAGTGGCTAACTTAGGTTAGTCAGGCCCTTTCAGGCAATTCCACAATTCACAGAATGGAATTCACAAAGTAAGTACTTGTAAATATTTTCAAACCAAGAAATAAAAGTGGAGGTTTGATATGATCATCTTCACATACATACATATTTGGATCACTACTTATTCAAATAAATTTTGCACAACCAGTTATGTGCACCTAACATAAAAACTTTTCCCCTTTACTACTTAAAATGACTTGCATTGCGTATCAGGAAAATTAGTACACTACTTCACCTTGTCCCACAAAGCTATAGACTGAAAAGTCTATATCACCAGGTACAAAGCACATCTCATTGTGAGTGCAGCACACGTATTTAACATAGTAACGGAAATGGGTTAGTGTAAAACAGTTACATAGAGTTTAGAGAGGGTTAAACTATTTTCAAAACCAGAATAACTTTGTGCTAATTGGACAGGACTTTAATGAACTAGAAGGTTGGGTCTCACACTTAAAAGTCATATAGTAAAAGAATATTTAAAGATTAAAAATTCTGTACCTTTGACTCCACATTGCTTAACAAGAGAGGAATGTCAGAAGATGATGACTTTGATAGGCCCAGCGAGTCACAGAGAGTTTGCACTTCCTGATAGATTTCGTTATTCTTTTCCAAATGAGAACTTTTAAGTTGCTTGCTGTGCAATATTTGTAAAGCTTGAAGCTCCGTACTTAAAAATACTAGAGAGAAAAAGTGTTATAATAGCATCTTTAAGACATCTTGAATATTTTTGTGCCGGTATTCTCATAGTAAATAAAACGTACATGTAATACAAACGTAACAGAAAAGAAGTAGGCAGAATTCTGCAAACTTAATGAAAAATGTCAAAGAGCTACTACTTTATACAAACGTATTAGAAAGAGTTATAAACATGTAACTGATTGGTACTCAGTTTTTTGGGAAGAGGCCTACTTCCTTCCTGACAAAGACCACCAATATAATTCTGTTTTTCTCTAATATGGGATTTTCTTATACATTTTTCAGATTAATCAAAAAAGATATATTTCCTCTAAAAATCCTCAAAATATTGCCCTTATATGTGGAACTGGCAATGCCACCTATTAAGATTGCCTAACATGTCATATTACATGACCCCATTTTCAGTTGTTTATAAAACTTTGCCAAACTTTAATTGGCTGGGCTGAAGTTTTTCCAAGGTGGCTTCAAAAGTCATGAAAAGTCAAAACTGAGGTTGCCTATGTGATGTCATTAAAGCCTGTATCATAATCCATACAGCATGAATTAAGGTTGACAAGCTAATTTCTAGCATTTCCTAACTTTTGAGCACTACGACTTTGCAACCTCAGGCCTAGTCTACACTTAAAAGTTACAAGTTAAGTCATAGTCTGAATCTCTATGTCCAACCAGTTGAAGCCCAGTGATGTGTGTGTGGAGGGGAAGCTTGCAGTGCCAGTCTCCTTGTCCAGACAGTCCCTTGGGTTCCTTATCCCAATGTATCTCCCTGCCCCAGAGGTCCAGTTCTTGTCCCCTTTACATTTGAGTCAGGTAGTTTCTTCCTCCGCGCTACCTAGGTGCCAGCAGGGAGGTCACTGAGAGCACAGGTGAGACAGACTCCTTGCTCTCAGTTCCACTGCCATACCTAACCCGAAGCAGCTGTTACCGGGAAGAAGCTGGACTTTCCCTGTATCTCCAGGGTGGAGCATGTGCAGTTATTCTGTTGGGATGGCACATGTACTTTCTGGTGACACACAGGAACTGTGAATGGCTGCAGCATGCTCAGTGCTGATGGAATCTCCAGAGATCTTAGCTACTTTAATCTCAGCTAAAGCACTCACATGCAGATGCACAGGCAACATTTATGCTGGTATTTTCTAACTTTTGCATGCTTGACTTTGAAAAGTTAATGATCTTTTAACATAGTTTTTGGTGTGTAATATAATTAGCAGCCAGAAAACAGCGTATTCTGACACTCAGAATGGGGGAGGTGGAGCATCACTGATGTTAAAAAACTAGTATTTTCTATGCCACTTGAACCCTAAAGTCTATTGGGTGTTCTTAATTACTGCACAAAACTCCCATTGAGTTATACTTATAGATCAAGGGCTTCAGAACATAACTGTGAAGACAAATATGAGGCAAAAGAAATATCAACACTGAAGACAGTGGAAGATAAGCAACCAAAAACATGAAACAAACTATGATGTTAGAGATGATAAATATGCAAAAGATTAAAGAAGACAAAGAGCTTACAAAAAGTAAATATTATTGCAAGAGGGAAAATTGTTGCAACTTACACAGGAGTTTAAGACAATCCTCTTTCTTTTTTAACCTGTCCTTAATGTCTCCAGACACAAGTGTTGAATACGGACAAGCCATTTCTTTTAAAAAACCACTAATCTCAAGCTGGAAACTCTCTACATCTTCCCCACCTTAAGAAAATAAGAAAAAAAATCACTACAAAATTCAGCGGTTTTTTTTTTATTTTAAACTCAAATTTGTTATTAAGAAAATTAATTATAATTACAAGTTTAAACATAATATATTAGTTCATGACCAATTCAATAGGACTTTATCTTAAATTAAAAACGGAGTCCTATACATACATAAGAAACAATAACACCTTCATATTTCAAAACCAGAAGACAATACTATAATGATCCCCCAACGCAAGGAACCAACGCAATCAGTTGAAGTGGACTAGTAGTTTACATCGAGTATAAGGTGAGTGGGATAGGCTTTATTTTCCCTTCAAACCATAACAACATGGGTGTCATTTTTATATCAAAAATCATAGATCATAGTTAGGGCCCTGCCAAATTCATGGTCATAGGGTTTTTAAAATAGTAAATTTCATGATTTCAACTATTTAAATCTGAAATTTCACAATGTTGTAATTGTAGGGGTCCTGACCCCAAAAGGAGTTATGGCGGGGAGATCGCTATACTGCTACTCTTACTTTCTGCACTGCTGCTGGCAGCAGTGCTGCCTTCAGAGCTGGGGAGCTAGAGAGTGGCAGCTGCTGGCTGGGAGCCCAGCTCTGAAGGCAGAGCCACTGCCAACAGCAGTGCAGAAGTAAGGGTGGCATGGTATAGTATTGCCACCCTTACTTCTGCACCACTGCTGCCGGGGCGCTGTCTTCAGTGCTGGGCACCTGGCCAACTGCCACTACTCTCCGGCCACCCAGCTCTGAAGGCAGTGCAGAAGTAAGGGTGGCAATACTGCAACCCCCCTAAAATAATTTTGTGACTCCCCTGCAACTCTCTTTTGGGTCAGAAATCCCAATTTGAGAAACGCTGGGTCTCCCCCATGAAATCTAGTCTTTTGTGTGCTTTTACCCTATACTATATAGATTTCACAGGGGGAGACCAAATTTCATAGTCTGAGACGCGTTTTTTGTGGCTGTGAATTTGGTAGGGCCCTAATCATAGTAATAGGATGAAATTTAGTAGTGCAAAGTGCAAGGTCATGCAATTAGGAACGAACAACAGAAATTTTTCCTATAAACTGGGAATTTAATTGGAAGTGACAGAGGAGGAGAAAGATCTAGGTCTACTGATTGATCACAGGACCAAAGAAGGGCTACTAGCATGATCGGAGGAATGGAAAGCCAACCTTATGATAGGAGATTCAAAGAGCTTGGCTTGTTCAGCCTAACCCAGTGGTTTTCAACCTGTGGTCCGCAGACCCCAGGGGGTACGCAGACTCTAAAATTTCCAAAGGGGTCTGCATCTCCATTTGAAATTTTTTAGGGGTCTGAAAATGCAAAAAAGGTTGAAAACCACTAGCTTAATCAAAAGAAGGCTGACTTTCTCTATAAATACATGTATTTAATGATTTTTTCGAACAAATGGATATATACTGGCCATCAATAAATTTAGGCTTGAAATTAGATAAAGGTTTCTAATCATCAGAGGAGTTAAGTTCTGAAACAGCCTTCCAAGGGGGGCAGTGGAGGTAAAAAACCTAACTGGCTTCAAGACTGAGCTTGATAAGTTTATGGAGGGTAGTATGAGAAAAGGAGTACTTGTGGCACCTTAGGGACTAACCAATTTATTTGAGCATAAGCTTTCGTGAGCTACAGCTCACTTCATCGGACGCACCTGCCTACAATGGCATATAGACAATCTGCGACAGCTAGTAGCAAATATCTCCAACAGTCCATGGGACACTAGATGGGGAGGGCTCTGACTTATTACAGGAAATTCTTTCCCAGCTGGCTGGCTGGTGGGTTCACATGCTTGGGGTGTAACGGACCACCTTACTTGGGGTCAGAAAGGAATTTTCCCCAGGTCACACTGGTAGAGAACCCAGGGGTTTTCACCTTCCTCTGCAGCACGGGGCATGTATCACTTGCATGTTTAAACAAGCATAAATGGTGGATTCTCTATAATGGAGGAGTCTCATGATTTGAAGACTTCAGTAACTCAGGTAGTGATTACAGGTCTATTACAGGAGTGGGCAGAAGAGGTCTGTGGCCTGCAACGTGCAGAAAGTCATACTAGATGATCATGATGGTCCCTTCTGGCATTAATGTCTATGAGTCTACCTCGTGGGATGTTTTCACTTAAAGAAGTTATGGAGGGAAAACTTAACTAAATGAGGTACGTACATATTGTTTTACCATTTCAATCACAAAAATATAATGTCTACAATCATTTGTAGGTTGTATGTGAATGTCTTTTTATAGTAAGATTTAAGAAAATTTTAAACAATTAAAAACAGAACACACCAACACACGAGTTTTACCCTTGGGTTTGTTCTTTACTACAACTATCTTACTCCTAAGCATCAATACTGTTTCTTTGACTAAGATTAGAAGGTTGTTATTAAACAAAATATAAATTATAACAAATAAACAAACAGTCTTAACCACTACATTATTTCAATAAATTAAAGTTCAAATTTTGTGGAAATACCAGCTGTTGAAGTGATGCTTTCTTCCAGGTCACACACTGATTTTATTTCAGAACTTAACCAAACACAAAGCTCAGAAAAGTCTGGTGAAGATAATCCATTTTCTACTGCTTTGCTAAGTGCTTCCTCCCCTAACAGGGGACCTTCATACCTGAACAGGGGGGAAAAAAAGTTTGACAAATACAGCACCTGGATTTTAAATTTATTTTCATGTAAAATTGTTTCGCAGTTAGAAACTGGATTAATCCATTACAATTTTTTGAATCACTAAATTCATAATTCACATCTCTTACAAATTTTCCTAAATGTTAAATATTGTAAAAGAAATTATGCTGCACTAATGTTGATCTTCTAACAATGCAGAAAGTATGCATGTGTTTAAATATCACAGATATGTAAAACCACTTAGACGTATTTATACTTTTATTTAAGATTTGGACGATGCTGAAGAGATTATAAATCAGGACACAATTTAAATGGACTTAGTCAATTTAAAAAAAATTGTAAAGAAAACTGTTTTACCTATTACTTCAAATTACTAGCAATGAAATAATTTGAAAATCAAATGTACTTCTCATTATTTATGCCCTGTTTACTTTTTGCATTTCCCTGAGTTTGGACAATGAAAATAAATGAAATCTCTTTCATTTTGCTCATAATATATTTCACTTTCAGGTTCCTGGTGCCGCAACTTTTGGGGTTCAGGTACTATAGGGAAATGTTTAAAAACAGTTCTCATTGAAATTTTTAAAATTACACTGTAAACTCATCCTTATTTTCATTTCTTCAAATCATTATCTCTAGCAGAGTTCAAAGAACCTAGACTTTTTCAGGATTGGCACATTCTATTGTTGTGGGATTCTCTTTTGATGAATTTCTGTACCAAGTAAAAGGCCCTGCTACATAGATTTCTCCTTTACTTCTTGCATGGTCTCCTAATAGCATATAGGTGCTCAGATACCACATATATAGAACCTATATAGAACAGAAGAAGTATCTTCATTGCCTTTTCATAATCTCATGCAAGCTAACAATGTTGGTCATTCTTTCTAGCTTTACAGACACAGAGAGTTAGTGTAACTCTTCCCTCTTCCATGAGATGTGCATCTGAGATCTCTATTTCATGATTACGCTTGAGGGAGAAATAAATATATATAGTTTTCACTATCCTAATATGTTCAAACCCATGAAATGATTAACTCTAAATAGGAGTCAAATAGGTAGTAAAATGTAAAGAAAGTCTTGCTTTTCCATATAATATGATCTAAATATATTTTCTATTAAACATCCAAGATCTTACCAATTTATGTGATTGTATTCTTGATAGTCACTGTATCACAAAAGGGTTATTTTGAAATCTTAAGGCCCAATTCTGAGAAGTGCACTGTATGTGCCTCTATGGAGCCCCACTGACTTCAATAGGGCTCCTCTTGGGTCCAAGTTTCCACCCACACGGAGCAACTTGCACGACGGGTACCCTATACTCAGAACTATTCCCAACAAATGGAATGCAGTAGGACTTACTTTAAGGAAGACAAAGTTGAATGAATACATTGGAGAAAAACACACGTCCACTACTTGTACCGTTTAGCATTTATTGATTTCTAGTCTTCCAATAGTCATTTTGTGGAATCCTTTATCATGAGATAGATACATATATATAGTTTATTTTATTCCCACAGAAGTGTCACATGCTAGAGTACACTAGCCCTCTTCCCCTTTCAAAATAAGGTTCTGACAGGGTAAGCACAAAACACAGATGAATTACCCAGATCTCCCAGGTTAACACACACGCACTATGGTTTACGAAGTCCCTGCACCCATCCCTCGAGCCTATGTGCCCACTTCTCCCATACCCATCTCCACACCTCCCCCCCCCCCCGCGGCACGCGGCCCCCTCCAGAGGATCGGTCCTTCCTAGGCGGGACCACAGCACCCCTACCCCCTTCTCACCCACCCTGCCGGGGGGGGGGGGGGAGGGAGGCGCGCACAACTCTTTAAATCAACACAGACCGCTGGCCCCCCAGGATGCCCTTGGGGATGCTCCTTCCGCCGCAGTTTCCCCTTCTTCCCACTCTCGCTCCCCCCTCCGCTCAGGTCCCAGCTGGGGGCCATTTCTGGGTGCCAGAGACACGCCGGCGCTGGCGCTCCCGTGTCGCTCCGAGTCCCGCCGGAGCAGCCCCAGTCGCAGGCGGACAGCGCCGGGGGAGGCCGAGCTGCTCACAAGGCTTCAGGGGCTGAAGCGAGGGACTGTGGCGCAGAGGATCGAGTGCGGGCTGCTGAAGTGGGGCTGCGGGGAGCGACCGTTACCCCGCCTCCCCTGCAAACGGGGCCCACGGAGCCTCTGCACAACGGGAACGGCGGACAGGCCCGGCGGCGCCGGGGGCTGAGCAGGGCAGGCGGCCGCCCCCGCACACTCACCCCAAAGCCTCCAGCGCGTCTAGAACGTCGCTCTCCATTTTCAGCTCCCGCTCGCGCGCCCTCATGCTGCCGGCGCGGCCCCGCCGCCCCCAGACTCCGCCCCGTCCGGCTCCCGGCTTCACACAGGCCCCGCCCCGCACGGCCTCGGCTTTCCCCCCTCCCGCCCACACAGGCCCCGCCCCGCATGGCCTCGGCTTTCCCCCCACAGGCCCCGCCCCGCCTCGCCTCGGCTTCCCCCTCCCCCTCACACAGGCCCCGCCCCGCACGGCGCCGGGTGTCCCCCGCTTCCTCACACAGGCCCGGCCGCCCGCCCGCCAATCTGGGGACGCTAGGCGCTGCTGGCCGACAGCGAGCGAGCCAGGCCCGGCACCTTCTACACACAGGCCTCCCGGTGCGGGGACGCGCTGAACGGGGGACCTTCAAACGTTGCTGACCAGATAGGCACAGAGAGTCCGAGGCGCTTCCTGAAATGCTCAGGACAGAGCCAGGGCCCCTCCGACCCCCCAGCTCCATACAGGGCCCGAGGAAACGGGTCGGCAGTTTGGGGCAGGAAGTGGGGTATCCCTCTGGTGTCCTGCACAGCATGGGGGAAGCCTCACTCTGCCCCAGCCCTAGCCTTCCCCAGGCCGCCTCCCACAGGCACGGGAGGCTGGAGTATCCGTGATTGGCTTCTGCAGGAAGCTTTCTAGCTCAGAGCAGGGTGACTGAGGTGGACGTTAAGGATAAAGGAGGCCAGAGTTTACACGTGCATTTTAAAAACAAATTATTCTTCATGTCTTCCCACCTCTGCCCCACAGCATTGACCTGGTCTCTGAGCTCCCTCCATAGACTGCACCAGTCAGTCTTCCCTGACACGTGGGCACTCATCAGGACTTCCTCAGTAATGAGAATGTGGCCTAAGAAACCCTTAATGCCAGCGGGCAAGAAGGCTACAGGTATATCTTGATTCTGCTATGTACATCCTGGTTCACCAAAGAATGTCAAGTGAGGTCTTAAATGAAAGCTGGGGGTCACACTGATAATTAATAGCATTGTGAAATGTACAGATACTGTGTAAGGAGTTACGTGTATATACTGAAAATATGGTTTTAAAGTCTGTGTCAAGGAATTAGTCACCAGCAGAGGTGAAAAACAGGTTTTCTTCTAAGACAGGAGATAAGGAATGTCTGTCTCTCTGTAGGGATGTAAATGAAGCACTGTACGCCAACAATGAATTCCCATTTACGTACAAATGTTAATAAAGAGATGTAAAGTCAACTGAAAAGTAGCACACAGAAAAAATAAGCCATGGGTGGTTATCCTGGCTCTGAGTACAGACTATTAACTCTGGGGGGGTACAGGTAGAAGGCAAAGCAGACACCACCTTCATCCTGCACCTTGGAAGTAAACGAACGCCATATTTGCATTCATGAAAACAGGATCACAGCCAGCCTTGGCTGAAAACACTGCAGAAGACTTTGGGTGAGATAAAGTTTCTTTAGGCAGGAAATTAACCCGTTAGTTAAGTTTACTCTCTTTTACTTTTCTTTATAATTACTTTATAATTTTCTATGTAATTATTTGTTTCCTAACTCACTATCACTTATCTTGAAGCTTTCGTAATAAATTTATTCTTGTTTTTACTATAAATATATCTAAGTGCTGTGCTATTAAGCAAAGTGCTGCTCCTGAGCTGAATCTTACAAGCTGACGTGTATATTGTTCCTTTGGAGACAGCAGACCTGGCATTTCTGTGAATGTTGAGTGAATAAAGGACTGAACACTACAGGAGACTCAGGGACTAGGATGGACATATTGTTAACATGCAAGGCAAAGTAAGGCCTGGCATAGCCCCCAGAGGAGAGTGCTTAAGCGGCTGACAAGCTGGTGGTGTTAGGGAGCTGACACCCAGCTAAGCACAAGCATGACTCCCTTTTGCTGGTGGCAGGGAGTAACAAGGTGACTCACAGTCCTGGGTACCCCAAGAACCTTTAAAGTGAGCAAACCTCTACTCCTGTACTGACCTCAATACAGTTGAGGGGTGTGCAGGGCTGCCAAGTGTTATGCACTTGGAGGGAAGGCTTTGAGCTGGGCCAATTGGTTCGAGCCAGCAGCCTTATAAAAAAGCAGCCAGTTGCAAACCGAATGAGCGGTGAACTGAGGACAGGCAAACAGAGGTAGTTTGCTTGGGAGTTCCCACAGAGGTTTGGTTTTTTTTGCCTTTCAGTTTTATGCGAGCAGTAAATACATCATCTGAAGAGGCTCTTAGAAGGAAGACATTATGGATAGTGAGCAATCAGCTGTTCTGACCTGCACAGGATGTGCCATGTTTGTCCTTCTCCCAGAGGATAGAAGTGACTTCATCTGTACGAAGTGCAAGCTGGTCTCCATATTGGAAGAGAAGGTTAAAGGACTAGAGACCCAAGTATCAACTGTGCATTGCATCAGAGAAAATGAAGATTTTCTGGATAGAAGTCAGCATTTGGTACTGCAGGCACAGCATGCTGAAGAATCTGAGAGTGCAATGCAGAACAGGGAAGAAAATTGGCAGCATGTGACCTCCAGAAGAAGAAAGAGGAGAACCCATGTACCCTCAATGCAGATAGAGGTAAGAAACTGTTTTCAGGCTCTCTGCACAGATACTACGGCGGAGAATGGTTTGGAATAGTCATCTGAGAGAAGGGATCAGAAGGAGACCCCATTGACCGGAAGGCATGGAATACGTTGTCCTAGGGATGGGGGTTCCACGACCACCACTCCCAAAAGGAGGAGACGCGTGGTGGTGGTCGGGGACTCCCTCCTAAGGGTAATGGAGTCATCCATCTGATGTCCAGACCAGGAAACTCGAGATGTGTGCTGCTTGCCTGGAGCTAGAATTCAGGATGTGACGGAGTGTCTGCCGAGACTGATCAAGCCTTCAGACTACTACCCCTGCCTACTTCTCCACGTGGGCACCAATGACACTGCCAAGAATGTCCCTGAGCAGTCACTGCAGACTACGTGGCTCTGGGAAGAAGGATAAAGGAGTTTGAGGTGCAAGTCATGTTCTCATCCATCCTCCCTGTTGAAGGAAAAGGCCCAGATTGGGACCATCGAATTGTGGAGGTAAATGCGTGGTTACACAGGTGGTGTTGGAGAGAAGGCTTTGGATTCTTCGACCATGGGATGTTGTCCAGGAAGAATGTTTGCTAGGAAGACGTGGCCAGCAAAGAGAGGGAAGAGCATCTTTGCAGGCAGGCTTGCTAACCTAGTGAGGAGGGCTTAAACTAGGTTCGCCAGGGGATGGTGACCTAAGCCGAGAGGTAAGTGGGGAAGTGGGATACTGGGAGGAAACACAAGGAGGGGGGTGCAACGGGGGAGGCCTCCTTATTCATACTCAGAAAGTAGGGCAATCGCCTAGTTATCTTAGGTGCCTGTACATGAATGCAAAAGCCTCAGAAACAAGCAGGAAGAATTGGAAGTCCTTGCACAGTCAAGGAACTTTGATGTGATTGGAATAACGGAGACTTGGTGGGGTAACTCACATGACTGGAGCACTGTCATGGATGGGTATAAATTGTTCAGGAAGGACAGGCGGGGGAGAAAAGAGGGACGAGTTGCACTGTATGTAAGAGCAGTATGATTGTTCAGAGCTCCAGTATGAAACTGGAGAAAAGCCTGTTGTGAGTCTTTGGGTTAAGTTTAGAGGTGAGAGAAACAAGGGTGATGTCGTGGTGGGCATTTGCTACAGACCACCAGACCAGCAGGATGAGGTGGATGAAGCTTTCTTTGGACAACTAACAGAAATTTCCAGATCACAGGCCCTGGATCTCATGGGGGACTTCAATCACCCTGACATCTGCTGGAGAGCAATACAGCAGTGCACAGGCAATCCAGGAAGTTTTTGGAGAGTGCTGGGGACAACTTCCTGGTGCAAGTGCTGGAGGAACCAACTAGGGGTTGTGCTACTCTTGACCTCCTGCTCACAAACAGGGAAGAATTGGTAGGGGAAGTAGAAGTGGGTGGCAACCTGGGCAGCAGTGACCATGAGATGGTCAAGTTCAGGATTCTGACAAAAGGAAGAAAGGAGAGCAGCAGAATACAGACCCTGGACTTCAGAAAAGCAGACTTCGACTCCCTCAGGGAACTAATGGGCAGGATCCCCTGGGTGACTAATGTAGGGGGGAAAGGAGTCCAAGAGAGCTGGCTGTATTTTAAAGAAGCCTGATAGAGGGCGCAGGAACAAACCATCTCAATCTGCAGAAAGAATAGCAAATATGGCAGGCGACCAGCTTGGCTTAACAGAGAAATCTTCAGTGAACTTAAACACAAAAAGGAAGCTTACAAGAAGTGGAAACTTGGACAGATGACGTGGGAGGAGTATAAAAATATTGCTCGAGTATGTAGGGGTGTAATCAGGAAGGCCAAAGCACAATTGGAGTTGCAGCTAGTAATGTATGTGAAGGGTAATAAGAAGGGTTTCTACAGGTGTATTAGCAACAAGAAGGTGGTCAGGGAAAGTGTGGGACTCTTACTGAATGGGGGAGGCAACCTAGTGACAGATGATGTGGAAAAAGCTGAAGTACTCAACGCTTTTTTTGCCTTGGTCTTCACAGACAAGGTCAGCTCCCAGACTGCTGCATTGGGCAGCACAGTATGGGGAGGAGGTAAAAGAACAGATTAAGGACTATTTAGAAAAGCTGGACATGCACAAGTCGATGGATCCGGATCTAATGCATCCAAGGGTGCTGAGGGAGTTGGCTGATATGATTGCAGAGCCATTGGCCATTATCTTTGAAAACTCATGGTGATCAGGGGAGGTCCCAGACAATTGGAAAAAGGCAAATATAGTGCCCATCTTTTTAAAAGGGAAGAAGTAGAATCCGGGGAACTATAGACCGGTCAGCCTCACCTCTGTCCCTGGAAAAATCATGGAGCAGGTCCTCAAGGGATCCATTTTGAAGCACTTGGAGGAGAGGAAGGTGATCAGGGACAGTCAACATGGATTCACCAAGGGCAAGTCATGCCTGACCAACCTGATTGCCTTCTATGATAAGATAACTGGCTCTGTGGATATGGGGAAAGCGGTGAATGTGATATACCTTGACTTTAGCAAAGGTTTTGATACGGTCTCCCACAGTATTCTTGCCAGCAAGCTAAAGAAGTATGGATTGGATGAATGGTGGATAGAAAGCTGGCTAGATCATCAAGCTCAATGGACAGTGATCAACGGCTCGATATCTAGTTGGCAGCTGGTATCAAGCAGAGTGCCCTAGGGGTCTGTCTGGGGGCCAGTTTTGTTCAACATCTTCATTAATGATCTGGATGATGGGATGGATTGCACCGTCAGCAAGTTCGCGGATGGCACTAAGCTGGGGGAGAGGATAGGGTCCAGAGTGACCTAGAAAAATTGGAGGATTGGGCCAAAAGAAATCTGATGAGGTTCAACAGGGACAAGTGCAGAGTCCTGAACTTAGGATGGAAGAATCCCATGCACTGCTACAGGCTGGGGACCGACTAGCTAAGTGGCAGTTCTGCAGAAAAGGACCTGGGCATTACAGTGGACGAGAAGCTGGATATGAGTCAACAGTGTGCCCTTATTGCTAAGAAGGCTAATGGCATATTGGGCTGCATTAGTAGGAGCACTGCCAGCAGATCAAGGGAAGTGATTATTCCCCTCTACTCAGCACTGGTGAGGCCACATCAGGAGTATTGCGTCCAGTTTTGGGCCACCCACTACAGAAATGATGTGAACAAATTGGAGAGAGTCCAGCGGAGGGCAATGAAAATGATTGGGGGGCTGGGGCCATAGGCGCCGACTCCGTGGGTGCTCCGGGGCTGGAGCACCCACGGGGAAAAATTGGTGGGTGCTCAGCACCCACTGGCAGCTCCTCGCGGCTCCCCAGCTCACCTCCGCTCCACCTCCTCCCCTGAGCGCGCCGCCGCCGCTCCGCTTCTCCCCCCTCCCTCCCGTTCCAACAGCACAGCAAGCCTGGGAGCGGGAGGGAGGGGGGAGAAGCGAAGCGGCGGCGGCGCGCTCAGGGGAGGAGGTGGAGCGGAGGTGAGCTGGGGTGGGGAACGGTTCCTCTGCCTCCCCACCCCCCCTCACCTCTGTTCCTCCTCCTCCCCTGAGCACGCCGCTGCTCTGCTTATCCCCCCTCCCTCCCAGGCTTGCCGGGGAGGAGGGGAAATGCGGCATGCCTGGGGGAGGAGGCAGGGCAGGGGATTTGGGGAATGGGTTGGAATGGGGGCAGGGAGGGGGCGGGACTGGGGACAGAGTGGGGGCGCGAGCACCCACCGGCACTGGCTAAGGTCGGCGGCTATGGCTGTGGCACATGACTTACAAGGAGAGGCTGAGGGAACTGGGCTTATTCAGTCTGCAGAAGAGAAGAGTGAGGGGGAATTTGATAGCAGCCTTCAACTACCTGAAGTGGGGTTCCAAAGAGGATGGAGCTAGGCTGTTCTCAGTGGTGGCAGATGACAGAACAAGGAGCAATGGTCTCAAGTTGCAGTGAGGGAGTTCTAGGTTGGATATTAGGAAAAACTATTTCACTAGGAGGCTGGTGAAGCACTGGAATGGGTTACCTATGCAGGTTGTGGAATCTCCATCATTAGAGGGTTTTAAGGCCCGGCTTGACAAAGCCCTGGCTGGGATGATATAGTTGGGGTTGGTCCTGCTTTGAGCAGGGGGTTGAACTAGCTGACCTTTTGAGGTCTCTTCCAACCTTAATCGTCTATGATTCTTCTACGATTCTATGCATTTAGCTGTCCTGTTGCACCTGCCCTCAGCCAAGCCATCATCTCACATGTTCAGTTGTGTCAGGCAAACAGCTGTGATTTCTCTTCCTCCAGGGAACACTGAGACCTGTTATCACACAATCCCTTTGTCCCTTCTCTCTACTCTCTTTCTTGTCTCCAGGAACCTGCTCAGGTATACTGGCTTAGCAGAGCATGTTTAAGAGCTTCACTCAAAAGAAACAGATAACAGGGAAGCCACGAGGGCCAGTCTCAGACACTGAAATGTGTCCAAGGGTTCTATCAGAATACTCTTGCACAGTCCACTTAATCACTACGTTAAAATCTGCTGGACACTGTGCTTATGCCAGCCCACCATGCGGAGCAATATCAGTGGCTCAGCGCTGCTTTCTCAAAACCCTCGTCTGCACCCCACCCCCATCTGATATTAAGAACAGAGTATGAATACCATTTCTGTCTTAAGTTGTGTGTCTACACAGGGATAAAAGACCTGTACTGGGCGCAGGTCAGCTGACTTGGGCTCGGGCTGTGGAGCTAAAAATTGCTATGTGGACATTCAGGCTTAGGCTGGAGACCGACACTCAACCCTCACAGAGTCCCAGAGCTTGGGCTCCAGCCTGAGGCCAGACGTCTACACAGTGATTTTTCAGCCCCGGAACTGAAAGGATAGATTTGAATGAAGAGAGGAAAAGGAGTTCCAGACACAAGGGATGGATTGAATTTTAAATAATAGCACTTGGGTCCAGTGGGAGGAGGCTAGGAGGAGCTTCCCCATCTTATTTGGACTTGTTTGGGAAATAGGCAGACTTCTGAGGGGAATGTACACTCCTAATGCTCCCCGCCTCCAGGCATTATCTATTTGAAATGTGGCAAGAGGACCATGGCTGCAGCAGCATGGGTGGGGAAACATGTTATACCTTATTCAAGTGGTGTGCCAATGTGCCCACCTTGATTATCATACACATTGTGAAGAGAGTGGTCACTTTGGATGGGCTGTTACCAGCAGGAGAGTGAGTTTGGGGGGGGGAGGGGTGGAGGGTGAGAAAACCTGGATTTGTGCTGGAAATGGCCCAACTTGATGATCACTGTATATAAGCTATTACCAGCAGGAGAGTGGGGTGGGAGGAGGTATTGTTTCATGGTCTCTGTACGTATATAATGTCTTCTGCAGCTTCCACAGTATGCATCCGATGAAGTGAGGTGTAGCTCACGAAAGCTCATGCTCAAATAAATTGGTTAGTCTCTAAGGTGCCACAAGTACTCCTTTTCTTAATGTGAGCTGTGTGGGAGCACTAAGTCAGGCAAAATCCCACCTGAGAACTCCAGCTGCTGTACTGCCTCCCACACCCCCATAAACGTGGATACTTTTCCCTCACATTTTCATAACATGTGCATTAAGTCTTGAAACTCCATGTTTTTAACCAAGCAACAGTAAGCACTATTCATTAACTTCCAGTTTGAATCTAATTGAATGCAATACAGTAGAGAGACATGCCGAATTAATGTTAAACTGGAAAAATATGGGGTATGAATAAGCTTTTCATTATAACAGAGTTTATTTTTGATATCTTTTTAAAAACAGTACAACTACAAAGTACTGTTTCCCTTAATGAATCATCGCTATAAAGCTGTTTTTAGGAACCAAGCAATTTTCCTGTCACTCTAGGAGCATGGTAAGAAAAGTTCATTGTATTAAGCTTCAGTACAATTGGAAGTGAAATAATCATTCAAAACAAAACTAGTAATGTGATAATTGAAGAGATACAGTACATAGGTACTGCAGCAATTTCTCTAACCCACTCTTTTTTGTAAGTTTTATTACAGGTTTGCCATACATATATTTTCCAGGTCTAATTCTAGGACCATTAAGTATGCCTTTGACAGACTGACAATATCCTTGACAAACTTTATGGAATTAAGATTCAACTTCATTGAATTACATTAAACCTTATTAAATTAGGTTTAATTCCTTTGGGGTCTATCATATTAAAAATGCAATTGTGTATGTGTTATTGTGGAGAGAATGTAACATCTAGGAGGAGGGGAATGCTAATGTAATTTCTCTGGTTATCAGCCCTTTGAAGCCATTCCCTGGGGAGGTTCGTGTACACTAGTTCAAACTGGATTCTCCAGGGACCAAAAGACAAAAAATTGATTTTTGGATAAATAGCCTGATTTTAAACAGGCCCAGGGGTTTCCTCCTGATCCAGCTAACGGGCAGGACTCCTGGGCCACAGCGGGCCCCAATTCTTAGGGAGTTGGCCTACAAGTGAGTGAGGGCCCATAAGACTGGGTGCTAGTCCTCAGCCAAGACTGTTATGAACTTGTGACCCTGGAGAGATTCTTTTGGGTAGGAGGGGGTGGGAGTTGAAAGACACACTTGTCAGAACCCATGTTGAAGACAGTTGGGGGGAATCTCTGGTAAACTTGTGCATATGCATGTAGGCTCTTTTATTGTTTTATTATATTTAAAAAAAATAAAATAGGCTTCCATAGGAAGTGCTGTGTGGTAACTTATAACGGTTGGCAATCACTCTGTTATCAATCTCTGAAGAGAAAGTGTGCAGATCTGCTTAGGCAGAGTCTCTTGCTGGGAATAACACAGGGAAGGGAGGGATCTGCTCCACCTGGAAATATACCCATCCAAAGGGAGAGAGATGTGGGTCTCTGCCCAAGAAAGGCAATGGCCATGAGCTGGAAACCTGAGAGTGGGTGCCCTTGCTGGTCCATAGAGGGGGGAGTACAGGTGCAGCTGGCCTGAACTATGATAATGCCCTTGCAAGAGATGATGTGGAAATTGCTGCTACTTTACTTTTGGGTGTTGCAAACATCTGTCAGGGAATCACAACCATCCTATCATACCCATGTTTCTCAATAGAAAGAGGGTCCCTGTTTAGATCCCAGATAAAAGGGAGGGAAGAGGGAGGTCCTGGTATGGTCACGATATGTTAAAGGTTGAGAAACTCTGCATTATATCATACTCCCCTCCAAATACAGGAATAGAAACTAGGATTTTGAGTCCCAACAGTCCTCTGCTCTCCAGTAAAGTTATTTAAATCTCTGGCAAAGTGTAAATCTTCTCATCTGGCTGGTCCACAAAGCAGAACAGCCTAGTACGGCTTCCATCTTTTAGCTCAAGTAGTAGAGGTGTGCATCTAAAAGTCCTGGGTTCCAGCACTGCTTATGAGTGTGTGTGAGGTGTCAATATGGTTTCATATTTTGGAATTTCAGTGCGGGGGGGGGGGTTCAGTTGCTTTTTAAAAAAAATAGGGAACTGTATACCAAAAATATGTTAAGATAATATTATGGTTGCAAAGGTTGCACTCAGATGTTAGGAAAACTGTGTGAAGGTTGCCAGTGTGGGTGCATTACAATGCAGCAATATAATTTTTAATTACATGATCAGATATTATTTGTGCCACAGGACCCTTGCCTCATTCAGTGCTTAGGATGGATGATGAATGAGGCAGAGGGCTGCAGATGAAAAAAGATGTTCTCTTGGGAGTTAGGCACTGAAGTGGGACTCTCTACTATCCCTGTGTTTGTCACACATTCCTATGTAATACTGATCCAGACTATTATACATTCATGAAAGCAGATCAAATTAAGGTTGCATAGATGACATTGATTCTGGTATTTCCTAACTTCCGAATGCTTGAGTTTGCAATCTTAACATTCTTTTAGTATAGGGTTTTTTTTTTAAAAAAAAAGTAATTAAAATGTTAGTATGTTTAACACTTTTGGAACTTGCATGTTAAACTCTGGGTCAAATTCAAAACATCCAAGCATCCTAACAACTGATGGTACAAAGAAATTGCCTCCCCACGCCATTTTCAGTTAATCTCAATTGGTGGTTGTCCAGGATTTTAGGTCAATCTGAAGTTTACTGAAATATCATAATATTGTCCGTATTTAGAGAAGTACATTCTTGGATTCTGAAGAATAGTCAGGCTGGGTTGGCTCGCAGAAATTGAAATAAAACATTTAATGCAAAATGGATGTTTCCTTCCTGCTCTTCAGCCTCTCCTCCTTTTGGTGCTCTTTTTTCTCTTGCGTTCATTTTGTTTTTAAAATTCATCTGGAGTTGGCCCACAGCAATAAAAACTAACTGGATTTTAAAAATAAGTTTCTTAGTTTCTATCCAAGTATTGACCAGTCTTCAGCCTGCTCAGTTTGTGAGAATCAAGAGGATCAGTGCACAAAGTAGTATTGCTCTCAACATATGATCCATTTTTCTCTTCTCTTTTATTATCAAAGTTTATCTGCAGGAAAAAGATTAATTTAAAATCTGCAGTAGAAGAATGGATTAAATACAATAGTTCAGCTTTCTTCGGACAGAAAAAATAATAGTATAGCTGGAACTTGTGTTTCTTTCTTCACCTACCTTTCCCCAAGAAGCTCAAGGCCCAGGTCCTTTAGGTATTCCATTTGTTGTTATTAATAGGAAGGGTCTCAAGGCCCATGTGACTGGAACTTTGCAGGATGTACACTATATGATGAGAAGCGATAAAGGGATTAACTTTGGGAAAACAGTATTCAGTTTTTTCATGGAGAAGATACAAATATTTCCAGATACAATTAGTAAATGTTTCCAAAAAATCCACTTGTTTTTTTTCCTTTATAATATGCCGCATGGAACAGCCTCACTGCCCCCACAGGATCAAAAGTAAATTGAATTAAAGAACTACAGACTCCACAGTCATTATTTTAATGCAACAAGTCTACAAGTCTTTTTTCTGGACATTTTTGTTTGAATAAAAAGAAACAGCAGAAAATTATCAACCACTAGAGGGGACCATAGTAGCAGAGAAAGAAGGGGAATAAGTGATACAAAGTGCTTGAAAGGGCTCATCTACATGCAAAGTTGTACTTACTTAAGAAAACATGTAATTTAAAATTGATTTAGTTAATACAGTACAAAATGCTGTCTGGGCACTCTTCAATCAGTATAACCCTGGTTTATATTGATTTAGTTTAAATCGATTACTAATTATTTTACGCTAAAATAAAATAAAACCAAATCTCTTAAACCAAAATAAGAACTTTTACATAGGCTATGTCTACATTTAAACTATTACATGGGCACAGTTGTAGTGCTGCGGCTTTAGCATAGACATTTACAACAGTGACAGGTGGGGTTCTCCTGTCACTGTAGTTAATCCACCTCCCTGCGAGGTGATAGCTAGATCAATGGAAGAATTCTTCCATTGACCTGAATTCTGCCATTGACCTAGGGTTGTCTACAGTGGGGGTTAGGTAAGCTTAACTATGTCACTCAGGGGGGTGGATTTTTCACACCCCAGAGCAAAGTAACTGGGTCAACCTAACATTTTAGTGCAGATGCAGCCACAGGGTTTTGCCCCAGTTTAATGTAAATAGATATAAATTAAATCTGTGCAAATTGAGTATAGAGAAGAACTCACTGTTCTTTTAGCCTGATAAGTCTAAAAAGCAGCATGCAATGTTTTCCTATCTACGCATGGAAGTTGTATTGGTTTAAGTTAAATTGATTTTAAAACTGATTCGGTTAAACTGGTGCAAACCCATGTGTGGACACACTTATATCAGTTTAAAATTGATTTAAGGCTGTCCACCCAAAGTTGGACCAGTTTAACTAAATCAGTTTAGAAATACAGCTTTAGTTAAACCAGTGTAACTGTGTTTGTAGAACAGTACAGCGAGGAGGAGGACGGGGGAAGACATGTAGCAGGAGGAACCAGCTATGCCATGAGCCAGGATCTTTTCAAGACTCCACACCAGCCTAGCCAGTGCTGCCAGGCAGGCACCGAGAAGTCCGATGAAGGGGAAGGAATCTTGGGAAGTGTGTGCATGCATTTTTTCTTACAATGTTTAAATGTAAAGAAGGCGCCTCCCCCAACCCCAAGTTAACAGGACTTTTTGTTAGGTTTCAGAGTAACAGCCGTGTTAGTCTGTATTCGCAAAAAGAAAAGGAGTACTTGTGGCACCTTAGAGACTAATCAATTTATTTGAGCATAAGCTTTCGTGAGCTACAGCTCACTTCATCGGATGCATACTGTGGAAAGTATAGAAGATCTTTTTATATGCACAAAGCATGAAAAAATGGGTGTTTACCACTACAAAAGGTTTTCTCTTCCCCCACACCATTCTCCTGCTGGTAATAGCTTATCTAAAGTGATCACTCTCGTTACAATGTGTATGATAATCAAGTTGGGCCATTTCCAGCACTGGACAGTCTCTACGTAAAAGAATAAATGGACACAAATCAGATGTCAAGAATTATAACATTCATAAACCAGTCGGAGAACACTTCAATCTCTCTGGTCACGCGATTACAGACATGAAAGTTGCAATTCTTCAACAAAAAAACTTCAAATCCAGACTCCAGCAAGAAACTGTTGAATTGGAATTCATTTGCAAATTGGATACAATTAACTTAGGCTTGAATAGAGACTGGGAGTGGCTAAGTCGTTATGCAAGGTAACCTATTTCCCCTTGTTTTTTCCTACCCCCCCCCAGCCATTCTTGTTAAACCCTGGATTTGTGCTGGAAATGGCCCACCTTGATTATCATACACATTGTAGGGAGAGTGATCACTTTAGATAAGCTATTACCAGCAGGAGAGTGGGGTGGGGGGAGAGAAAACCTTTTGTAGTGGTAAACACCCATTTTTTCATGCTTTGTGTGTATAAAAAGATCTTCTATACTTTCCACAGTATGCATCCGATGAAGTGAGCTGTAGCTCACGAAAGCTTATGCTCAAATAAATTGGTTAGTCTCTAAGGTGCCACAAGTACTCCTTTTCTTTTTAGGACTTTTGGTTGTTTTACTCATATGAAAGGAGGTAGCGGTACAACAAACAGAGGTAGAATTGTTATCTGCTTTTTATTCCCCTGGATGGTTAGGCAGGGTGAGGTGGAAGGAGGCAAAGATGCTGAGCAGTTTATGTAGATAGGGAAGTTCCTTGTATCCCCTTGAGAGATCTTGATGAAACTTTAATGGAGATACTCTGCAATCTTCTCCCGAAGGGATGGCAGCCTTAGTTCTTCCTCTGTGGTAGGACACTTTTCCATGCCATTCCACAATGACTTTGGATGGCACCATTGCAGTAAGCAGACTAGCAGCTTTGCTCTCTGCCTTTTTTACCCTCAGGAGTGAGATATCAGCTAGAATCACCACCGCCTGTGGAAAATAGTACCAGTACTTGGTGCCATTGCCCTGAACCCACACCCATGGAAGTAGGGACTGAAATATTATTGTTTCATGCAACTGAACAAGTCCCTCTTCATTTCCTCCCCCACTTTCTCTTGTGGCAGGCCGCACTGACCATTGGTCGGGCTGGAGAGTGCTGTGCAGACTCTCCAAAAGCTGACATGGCAGCTTATTTAAAACTTTTATGGGAATAAGGGATGGGCGTTCTGAAATCTACCTTTCCCTTTCCATTGTGACTGTAAATCCAATGATTCATCTGTCTGTTTTATCTGTAGTTTCTGCTGTTGTGGCTTGAGGGGTGCCTCTCCTCCACACTTGTGGAACACCTGACCCTGATGAGAAGGAGAAAGATGACGACTAGGGAGGATACATTCAATGAGATCCTGCAAGCCAGTGCTGGATCAGACTGTGAACACAGGGCATGGAAGGTAACTATGGCAGACAGCATGGAGAAGGAAAGAGAAGACAGGAAAAAGACCCAGGAAAAGCAGAGGGAAATGCACCAGGACATAATGTGTCTTATCAGGCAGCAAACACAAATGCTGCAGAGTTGTTGACCTCCGGGTCCAACAATCATGGCTTGCTTCCCTTTGCAGTCTATGGAGAACTCAATTTTAGCACTTCTCTACACCCTCCAACATTCCACATGACCAGTGCTTAATTTGTGCCAGGGTTTGCCAGGGCTGAGCCCCACCCCTTCTAGGCTTTGCAATTCATAGCCCCAGCAACTGTGGGCTTACTGTGTCGGTTATGAAAGTAAAATAATTGCTTGAGCCCCAGCACCTCTTTCATTACAAATTGAGCACAGGACGTGACATCATGGAGCAGGTCCTCAAGGAATCAATTCTGAAGCACTTAGAGGAGAGGAAAGTGATCAGGAACAGTCAGCATGGATTCACCAAGGGCAAGTCATGCCTGACTAATCTAATTGCCTTCTATGACGAGATAACTGGCTCTGTGAATGAGAGGAAAGCAGTGGACGTGTTGTTCCTTGACTTTATCAAAGCTTTTGACACGGTCTCCCACAGTATTCTTGCCAGCAAGTTAAAGAAGTATGGGCTGGATGAATGGACTATAAGGTGGATAGAAAGTTGGCTAGATTGTCGGGCTCAATGGCTTGTGATCAATGGCTCCATGTCTAGTTGGCAGCCGATATCAAGTGGAGTGCCCCAAGGGTCAGTCCTCTGGCTGGTTTTGTTCAATATCTTCATAAATGATCTGGAGGATGGTGTGGATTGCACCCTCAGCAAATTTGCAGATGACACTAAACTGGGAGGAGAGGTAGATACACTGGAGGATAGGGATAGGATACAGAGGGCCCTAGACAAATTAGAGGATTGGGCCAAAAGAAATCTGATGAGGTTCAACAAGGACAAGTGCAGAGTCCTGCACTTAGGACGGAAGAATGCCATGCACCGCTACAGACTAGGGACCGAATGGCTCGGCAGCAGTTCTGCAGAAAAGGACCTAGGGGTTACAGTGAATGAGAAGCTGGATATGAGTCAACAGTGTGCCCTTGTTGCCAAGAAGGCCAATGGTATTTTGGGATGTATATGTAGGGGCGTTGCCAGCAGAGCGAGGGACGTGATTGTTCCCCTCTATTCGACATTGGTGAGGCCTCATCTGGAGTACTGTGTCCAGTTTTGGGCTCCACACTACAAGAAGGATGTGGAAAAATTGGAAGGAGTCGAGCGGAGGGCAACAAAAATGATTAGGGGACTGGAAAACATGACTTATGAGGAGAGGGTGAGGGAACTGGGATTGTTTAGTCTGCGGAAGAAAAGAATGAGGGGGGATTTGATAGCTGCTTTCAACTACCTGAAAGGGGGTTCCAAAGAGGATGGATCTAGACTGTTCTCAGTGGTAGCTGATGACAGAACAAGGAGTAATGGTCTCAAGTTGTAGTGGGGGAGGTTTAGGTTGGATATTAGGAAAAACGTTTTCACTAGGAGGGTGGTGAAACATTGGAATGTGTTACCTAGGGAGGTGGTGGAATCTCCTTCCATAGAAGTTTTTAAGATCAGGCTTGACAAAGCCCTGTCTGGGATGATTTAGTTGGGGATTGGTCCTGCTTTGAGCAGAGGGTTGGACTAGATGACCTCCTGAGGTCCCTTCCAACCCTGATATTCTATGATTAGCAGCCACGTATCTACCCCTACCACTCCACACTGGGGGACAGCAAGGATAACCACAGCTTCACATACACTGACCTGTGAGAGCCACAGTTGCTGTATGTGTAGTGTACCCAAAATGGACAAGAATGTTTTCTACCATTTTTAATTTTAAAGTTTTGTTTATTTAATTTATTTTAGAAGTTTATATTGTATTTATTTTTAATTACCTTTTTGTGCACTGATTTTGGTATGTAATAAATTTATATTTAGTGGAAATAAATTCATGTTTATTACTTCACAACATAGAATGCAGGATGCTACTCAAAGCACCCACTATTTGTAATTGAACGAAGCCACAGAACTCATAGGTTCAGTGAAAAACACAGTGTAATCATTATAAATGTAGCGCAAGCACCACATAATTCATAGGTGTATTAAAAGACTGTGGTATATTCATAAATGTACACCAAGTACTACATAATTCCTAATAGCTCCCAAACCTTCAGGGTTAAGTGAAGCACAGTCCACCACACTACATTACTGTGCCTGATTGTTAATTGCTCTTTCAAGGTCTCCCGAAACCATGTAGCTCTGTGTTGAGCTCTTCTAATGGCCCTGGTGTCTGGTTGTTCAAAGTCAGCAGACAGCTGCTCCACCCAGCAGCAACTTTCCCCCCTTTGCCTCTTAGATATTACATAGGACACAGCAGGCAGATATACCATTGGGATGTTTTTCTTACTGAGATCCAATCTTGTGAATATACAAAGCCAGCGTCCCTTCAGCCTTCCAAAAGAGCATTCAACTGTCATTCTGCACGGGTTGAGTCTTTCCTTGAGTCTGTCAAGCTGGCTGGTGTATGGCTCTATGAGCCAGGGAAGCAAGGGATAAGCTGGGTCTCCCAGACTCACTATTGGCATTTCAACATCGCCAGTGGTACTCTGCCCATTGGGAAAGAATGTCCATGCTTGCAGCTGTCTGAACAGTCCTGAGTTCTTAAAGATGCAAGCATCTTGCACCTTCCCTGAGCAGCCCACATTGATACTGGTGAATCATCCCCAGTGATCCACCAACACTTGCATACGCAGCTAAAAGTAGCCCTTTCTGTTAGTGTATTCTGTGGCAAGGTGGGCTGGTGCCAAAATAAGGACATGCATGCTATCGCCTCAACACAATTCGAAAACTTGAATGTTGCAAATACATCCATTATGTCTTGAACATTGCTGAGTGTCACAGTCCAGCATAGCAAGAGATGATTAATGGCCCTACTTGCTTGCATGACAATGGCCCCCACAATTGATTCTCCAACTCCAAAATCCGGATGAAGTTCTGTGGCCGATGTGTTATGGAGGAGGACAGGCTGCATGATCCCAGTGGTCACTTCTGGCCTTGGAATCTATGGTAATGAGAGGTTACTGATTCAAAGCAATCTGGATTGCTTGGTAAACTGGGCTGAAGCAAACAATATATGTTTTAATACAGCTAAATGTAAATGTATACATCTAGGAACAAAAAAAGTAGGCCATATGGGACAGGGGACTCAAACCTGGGAATCACTCACTTTGAAAAGGATTTGGAGGTCATGGTGGACAATCAGCAGAACATGAGCTTCCAGTGTTACGCTGTGGTCAAAAGAGCTAATGCAATCCTAGTATGTTCTGACACAGAGGCCCACTGGTGCCAGCTGGCAAAGGGTTCACCACACTGTGTCAGCGACTCCTAACAGGCCTGACAAACTCACTTCACCCAATACATTGCTGTCATGGTATTTATCTATAAAGAATGTTGTGTGAGATCATAAGTGAAAGCCAGGAACATGCTGATCATCAATAGCATTGGGAAATGTATCTGCAGATGACATTTAAAGAGTTATACGTACCTACTAAAATATGTTTTAAACTGTGTAACAAAGCAGAGTTGACAAACAGGTTTTCTCCCAGACAAAGCAGATCTACTCACCATGCCCCATCTCTGATGTTAATAAAGCATTGTAAGTCAAATCCAATAGGAGCTACATTGCCTTCCAAGTTAACATGGGGATCAGCACACCAGAGAACAAACAATAAAGAGCATTTTGAATATTTGCTGGCTGACAAGTAAGACGCTTTGGATATCCATCATAGACAGAGCAAAAAGGACTGCTCTTTTTGCATCTATGAACGGTGGGTTGGTGATGCTGGGAAAGTGTCACAGTTGCATACACAGGGGAGTCTCGAATTGGAGTCAAGAGGTCATTTTACCTCTATATTTGCCACTGATGCTACTGCTGCTGGAATACTGTGTCCAGTTCTGGTGCACATCATTCAGGAAGGGGGTTGATAAATTGGAGAAGGTTCAGAGAAAATCCACAAGAAAGATTAAAGGACAAGAAAATATGCCTTACAGTGATTGAGCTTTTTGAGTCTATCTATTTCGCTTAACAAAGGGAAGGTAAAGGGGAGACTTGGTTACAGTCTGTAAGTATCTGCATGGGGAACAAATATTTAATAATGGGCTCTAATCTGGCAAGGAATGGTACAACACAACCCAGTGGCTGGAAGTTGAAGCCAGACAAATTCAGAATGGAATTAAGGTGTACACATTTAATGGTGAGAGTAATTAGCATTTGGAACAACTTACCAAGGGTCGTGGTGGATTCTCTATCACTGACAGTTTTAAAACCAAGATTGGATGTTTTTGTAAGAGATAGGGCTCTAGGAATTATTGTGGAGAAGTTCTGTGGCTCAGGCTGCATGATCCCAGTGGTCACTTCTGGCCTTGGAATTTCTGGATGGCTCAAGATTGGTAATGAGAGATAGTGCCTTTCACTTCTATCTCATTGGCTTGAATTCAGCCCCAGAGATGGAAATCGATAGGCATTACAATGGCTAAATACTCTGGGGGTTTCCTCAGGAAAAAATTGCTTTAAGGGGCGCATTTAGACAGAAAACGATCGGCGCAAGAGGGCAATTCAGTCTCCATGATGCCCGTTGAATCCTTGGCATCAGCTGATACTGCTGAGGAGTGATGATTTTTGTGGTCTGGACATCATTCCACCAGAACCAGACTGAAGCCACAAACTCATGGGACATATGCCACCAAACAGGCAAAAAAGCCAGACATGCAGTAGATCTGGCCTCCTCCTCAGCAAATCCTGGCTGTCTGCCTGGCAGGACCAAGCAATGCATATTCCAAGCTCATATTTCTCATTCTTTTAGAAATAAACAGTGCCCATTTTGCTCTTCAGCCCATATGGCATGAATCTTTTCAGGGAAGTATTCAGCACAGCACATCACGATTTATATTGACATTATGAGGATGATGATTTCTTAGACGGTAAGTGTAAGTGTTTTATTGTGAAGAGCAGCATACAGATGGGTTGATTCTCCATTCTGTTACACTGGTTTTACACTTGCATAACTCCATGGAGCTGAACAAAAAAACAGTTTACTTGAGAATCAAGCCCATAGTGTTCTTGACTGATTTTGGCTCTCTGAATTTTACATAAAAAGAAAAGGAGTACTTGTGGCACCTTAGAGACTAACAAATTTATTTGAGCATAAGCTTTCGTGAGCTACAGCTTACTTCATCGGATGCATTCAGTGGAAAATACAGTGGGGAGATTTATATACACATAGAACATGAAACAATGGGTGTTACCATACACACTGTAAGGAGAGTGATCAGGTAAGGTGAGCTATTACCAGCAGGAGAGCGGGGGGGGGGGGGGAGGGGTATAGAATACTCCTACCAGGGGTATTCTATCTGCTACCCAAGATCAATAAACCTGGAAATCCTGGACGCCCCATCATCTCAGGCACTGGCACCCTGATAGCAGGATTGTCTTGCTATGCAGACTCCCTCCTAAGGCCCTATGCTACCAGCAATCCCAGCTATCTTTGAGACACCATTGACTTCCTGAGGAAACTACAATCCATCAGTGATCTTCCTGAAAACACTATCCTAGCCACGATGGATGTAGAAGCCCTCTACACCAACATTCCACACAAAGATGGACTACAAGCTGTCAGGAACAGTATCCCCGATAATGTCACGGCAAACCTGGTGGCTGAACTTTGTGCCTTTGTCCTCACCCATAACTATTTCACATTTGGGGACAACGTATACCTTCAAATCAGCGGCACTGCTATGGGTACCCGCATGGCCCCACAGTATGCCAACATTTTTATGGCTGACTTAGAACAACGCTTCCTCAGCTCTCATCCCCTAATGCCCCTACTCTACTTGCGCTACATTGATGACATCTTCATCATCTGGACCCATGGAAAAGAAGCCCTTGAGGAATTCCACCAGGATTTCAACAATTTCCATCCCACCATCAACCTCAGCCTGGACCAGTCCACACAAGAGATTCATTGTTTCATGTTCTCTGTGTATATAAATCTCCCCACTGTATTGTCCACTGAATGCATCCAGTGAAGTGAGCTGTAGCTCATGAAAGCTTATGCTCAAATAAATTGGTTAGTCTCTAAGGTGCCACAAGTACTCCTTTTCTTTTTGCGAATACAGACTAACACGGCTGCTACTCTGAAACCTGAATTTTACATGAATCTCTTCCTGAATATACACAAAGTTATAATTGAGGCCTTATACCTGCACTGTGATGTATTCATAGGTAGTTGATACCCTTCTCCTCTTCCAGTCTTCTAAGGGAGGAACTGCAGTATGGATGGACCTTGCAGCAGTTCTTTTGCAAGTAGCAGTTTAACTAGAACATGATGATGGAAGGACACTTATCTGGGTAGTCAAGTCCCGTGGGCTTAATAGGGGAAGACTCTCAGACCAAAAGCAATCCCTGGAATGTGTATAATTGGCACTGGAATGTTGCGAAGTAACTCAAAGCATCCTAGGAAGCCAGTTACAAGTCCTAGAGGATTAAGAAGTTGTATATTGAATCCTCATCCTAGTCTTGTTTTACGGGTGTGCAAGAGTTCCCCCTTTCCAGTTTGCCTGTCAGGGCAAGTGCCCTTATTGCATTAAACAAGTCAGTTAAGGAAGAGATAAGAAATGTCTCTTATCTCAGAAAAGAAAGAGACAGAAAGACATGGACCTGTCCTGAGATCTTGAGGTGCTCGCAATGAATCTGGGAAGAGGCATTTGACCTTTACTCTTTGATTTAGATCATGGTTTTTAAGATTTTTATTCTAAACTATGCTACCTGCCATTCTGAATTGCACAGGACCAGTAAATAATGCCACCTCCAAGAGGAGCTGCCCTATCCCAGTGTTCCTCCGCCAGCGCTGACCCCAGGCTTTCCACAGGCCACAAAGGTGAGAAGAAAGAGACAAGTGGTCTTTTGTAACATAGTCTGGTCATCTTTTTTTTCTTTTTTCTAATCCCTTTCATCTTATCTCCATCCTGTCCTTCACCCTTCAATCTCCAGTTTTGTTGTGACAGTCATGGGCAGTGGGTGGGCTGGGGCCACACTTAAAAAAAATGATCCTCCTTTACATCCTCAAGAAATTCAAATCCTTAATGTCCAGTAGGAGAACAGAGTCAACTCCGTGCCTCATACAATAATGACTCGATGTTACTTGAAGGCCAAGTTTAAAAACAAAGAGTGCACTAAGGAGCTTCCAAGTAAACACACCTTTAAAAAAAAAAAAGTATCCATTTTCTGCTCTAGAGCTTCTTCACCCATCATTTTGTCTTCCTGCCTATCTGCTTCTTTGTGCTATGGTTTCCCCACAGCTCAGTGGACTCCCTGTGCTTTTTCCCATGCTGCTTCCCTTGGCAGGACAGAGTGGAAGGCAGTGAGAGGAAGATCCTTTTAATGGGCTGAAGCAGGACAGGAGCGGGAGGCGAGAAGCACTTCCTTGGCTCTGCCACTCACTTACGCTATGTGACCTTGTGCAGCTTACTCAACCTGTCTGTGCCAAAGGTTCCGCAGCTGTAAGATGGGAGAGGGGAAGGCTACTACTTGGCTACCTTTGTAAAGCACTTTTAGGTCCTTGGATAATCTCAGGTGAGGTCTACTGATGAAGTGCCATTATTATCCTTCTGGTTGAGAACTGTGGCAAGGACAAAGGCAAACTACCCACTCAGACTTTTTTTTTTTAAATAAGAGGTAGAGGTGAGGTATGTGCTCAGCTTTACCATCAGGGTTGCAATAAGGGGGGCACAGCAACTTCTAAGCTGTTCTTCTCCTACAGGCCTTCATAGTTTAAAATTATCCTTCTTAAGAGTCCATCCTGCCACAGTAATACTTTACTGGTTGAGTAGTAGTCCTGTTAAAATCAACGAGATTACTCACTGAGTAAGGGATTAGTCACTGTGAATAAAGTTGATAGAATCAGGCCTCAAATGAATAAGAATTTTCATTCTGCTCCCCGTTCACTAGTAAAGCAGATTTCAGGGTGTCCTAGGAAAAATAAAAGCCAGAAGTCAGGTAAGAGCTATTGAGAATGATGTGAACAATTTGATTTATTCAGGGGGAAAAAAATATTTTGGAGAGGAAAAATCTCGAGTCTTGAAGGTGAAACTGAGAACTGAAGAGTATGAGCCATCCGTTCCTCTGGGGCTTGATTCACAAGTCATACTTTACAATTTGTAGCAAAAATGGGTTCTTAACATATAGGAATAAAGGTTTTAACAAGCTCCCATCTGTTAAACTAGTAAGTTGCTTTGGTATGATCATGCTTGCTGTTTTAATAAATAGGCAGTATCATTTTTCAAGCCACAGCTTCAAATTCTTTTGGAGGATTGAAATTCACACCCGTTGTGGCTAATGCTGAAATGGTTATATTGCTTGTGCACGGGGAGGAGGCTACACCACAAAGAGTGCTCTGGTCCCGTGGCTTGGCAGAAGGGCATCCCAGTGCCATTTGGGAAGGGTAGGCTAAGGAAAGACCTCAGCATAGCTGCTCCCTTGACCAATGGCATTGCAAATGAGACACAATTGGTCTCCAGCAGGAAGGGAGTGAACCACTAAAGTTTGAAAGCAACTCCCTGTCTGGAAGGTGTGACTGCCACAGAAAGAGAAATCAAGAATCTACTTTGTGAGTATAAGAAAATGAATCCAGTGCATTTGTCTATTTTTTTTAATGCACAAATGAAATGTAAACAAATGAGTATATGAAATAAAAGTATTGTCTTTCCCTCTCAAAAACCTACTACAGACATTTCTATAGCTCTCATCAAGGCTGGACATATGTGAGCAATAAAAAAAAGCAGGCATGGATCTCGGTATATTGTATTCTGCAATAGAATTTACTCCTTACCACAGAATGATGTTGTAAAATCAAATGTGAACTGAATGTAAATCAATGCAGTGTCATATTCCTGAGGCTGTGCATGGCCTAAAACACCAGTTCTAACAGATGTGTGAGATGCCCCCACTTGTCTCAGGTGATCCTCAACTCTGAAACCTAATAATGAATATTTAAATGTCAATGTTGTTAACTTATAACTGATCATTTTAGCAAAAATATCAGCTAACATGTTTATCCCCAAATTCCAAACCGCCTCCCACAAATGCCCAAATCTCACGTGACCGGTGTCCTAGGAGGCCCATACTGAGCTTGCTCCATTCTCTGCAGTTTGCCCTGATGGAGCAGACAATCTCCAAAACTGGTGGTAATTCTAATAATTAGATTCACCAAGCTAGCAATAAAACAGTTTCTACAATACCTTACTGGTTATCCAGAAGCCAAAAACACTTAAAGCAGACAGTCAGGTCTAATATGATGAGGATTACTGAAAATTTTGTTCATCATATATAAAGTTATACCAATCCCAAAGGATCAGACACATTACCCACCAGGTCCATGAATATTTCAGATCTTACCCAAATACACCCTTACAGCCAATTCTTATTAATTAAACTAAACTTTATTTTAAAAGAAAAGAAAGAGTACTGGTTAAAAGATCTTTATACATACAGATATGAATAAAGTTCTTAGGTCAGTTTCATAGTAGAGATGGTGAACTGTAGAGCTGCAAAAAGTTCTTTCCAGAATCAGTTCATCAGGTTATAGTCCAAAATAGGCAGACCATGTCCACTTATCAAGGTGATCCAGACTGGAGCTGGAGACCTCAGTCTTGTGACTCAAACTTCCCTTGATGAGGCTTAAGCAGATCTGAGATATAGGAATGGGACCATAGAGTTCTTTTATAGATCTCTGGCAGCCTCTTGCCAGCAGGCATTCCATTGTGGCTTTGAAGTAAAACCTCCTATTTCCTATGTGTACATGGGTAATGAGTTGCATTCATCAGCATAAGGTAATTATTCATTAAGCAGTTCATAGACAGTTTACTACAAACTTCAAAGAGAAATATAGACAATGATATTATTACACCCAAGTTCCATCTTAATGTTCATATCCCCTTTTGATTTCTGAATCAACAGAATATAGTAACAGATAGGAACCATTTGGTTACATTGCTAACCTCTAACAAGATATAGGTAAACAGACCACTACAATCACTATCTTCTTTCAATTCTCTAACAATATAGGTTTACATTTCAAAGCTCTAGTCTGTCTAACATGGCTTTGTTAGCTATTTATAAGGAATAGCCCTAATTACCATTTACAGACTTTCCTAATATGTCTTTAAAGGTTTAATTTGGGTCATTTAGCCTGCTAGTTGCTTAACCCTTTCTGGCCCAGTGTCATATCTCTAAAGCCCAAATTGTCCCCCATCCAGCTGCCAAAATCTTCAGCTTCTCCCCTCTACCCCCCACCCGACAGCTTCTACAAAGCAGTTGTTTTAGCAATACAAAAAAAATCTGGGACATTGAAAATTTATGGGGAGAGCAAAATCAGACTGGGTTTAAGACTGGGTTTCCTCTAGAGAACAAAATGAGAACGATAACATTCCCCATGTACGCATATTCAAAACAAAAATGAAAACAGCCACAGAAAAGTGCAGATGACTTTTACTGCTGGTAGGTGTCATGACAGAAAAGGTCAGGCTGGGGCAAGAGAGGAGAGAGGCAACACCGCGGCCCTACCAGTGGAAGAGGAGAAGGGGCATTTAGTATATATTTGTTTGTTTTGATCACTCTGTATCTAAGTGCTGTGAAAAGAATAATCACTAAAGTAAAGATGGGTCCACAGAGCTCAGAGAAAAGCAGCCAAGAGGATGGCAAAGAAAACTCTAAATGGAAGAGCTGTGGTCTGTGGAAAAGGGATAAAAAAAAATGATGAAATTTGAACCAACCTGGATAGAAAGGTCTTCCACCAAACCTAAAAAACAGGTTCATTCAGAGGGATGTATCTAGAAGGGATTTTCCTAAATGGGATCCTCAAACCGAGAAGGTCCTGAGTCCTGATGAAGATGAAGCCTCATGATGGAAACTGAGGCCAACCCAACCTAACATCACCAGTTTGGAGGTGCATGGGCAAAAAGTACCTTTGATTTACATTCTGAAGGACTTTCTATATAAAGTAGTAGCTGGAAAATGGGTATAGGAAGATGTCAAAGATCTGGTCAGGCTCCCCCTGTTGGCGGCTCACCAGAGTGCTGTGAGGGGATCCAGACACTGAATTTCCCGTGTGCTTTATAAAAGCTTCCCTGGATGTCAGTGGGTTGCAGCACTGTTTTCCCCTTTGGCATATTTCCTGGGCACAGACTCTCAGTCCATTACCCCTTCACAGAAATGGAGTCTCACACACCTTCTGCCTATAGCCCTAGGACCAGTATTCATCCCTAAGATCTCCCCTATATCTTAAGAACCCTCTCCTAGAACTCCACCTAAAGGTGTGAGCCTTCTGGTTGACTTCTTCAAGGGATCACATGGTAGATGTACCCTATAACACAGACACCTTGTGCAGAATTCTAACATACTATTTCTCTTTACTTAAACACACAAGTAATATATAGAGCTATACAAAAATAATAATCCTGACACACATTTCCCTGCCTCAGTTTCCTCATCAGTCCAGAATATTCTTGGGCTCGGATCAGGGTTCTCCTATTTCCCTCAGCTCAGTTACTCTGACTTTGGCCAGTCCGTCCCCTTCCTTCCTCCTGCCCAAACTTCCTGACTGTTTCTGTATGTCCTTTTACAAACTCAAGCTTAACCGCCTGCTTGGTAACTTTTCACTGCTCCAAGAACCCAGAGCCCTACAGACCAACTTGGCTAAGCTGGTTTCTCCCTCCTTAGCATAGCCACTGTGTAGTCAAAATACAGTCATTAAAGTTAAGTACTGCCCATTGTGCTAATTTTGGTGTGTACCTGCTGTAGGTCTTACCCACAATAGTGGATTCCACACTGACACAGGGAATTCAATAATACAGAAATCTTCATGGCAAGAACTTCATAATAACTTCAAATGAATCACAATTCTTAAATTGTCCAGACAGATTTCCCAAAATCATCACATTGGGTCTAAGAAGGTGGGGGGAAAAGCAGTAGAATAATCCTAGGATAGGAAAGGAGGTGTGAAATCTGAGAGCTGAAAAAGATCAACTATTTTGTCTGACAGACAAAGCAGTAGGACAGAAGTTCCCAGGCAGGAAGACGACCTGATAATCCCCTTTGCTTTCATCTTTTATGATCATTCATATCAGAGAGCTTTGGTGCATTTATTTACCACGCATCCTTAAATCTGTCTAATTCACAGTTGTTTATGATTTATGTTCATGCAAGCATTGGTATTACATATGATAGCACAAGGGGATCATGGTCCATGATCAGGGCTCCTACGTGCTTTGATAATACAAATAACAACAACAACTAGAACTAGCCAAAATTCAGGATTTCCAGTTTGCAAGAAATTTCAGTATTTTAAAATTACCCAGGAACTGAAAATTCCAAAAAATTTCATTTCAGAAACACTGACACATGGTGTTTCCAAAATGAAATATGCTTCACAGGACCAGCAGCTGCTGACTGAAATGGACATGATTTTTGTCAGTTTCATTAAGCAGCTGAGTTAGGCAGCTTGGGGAGCCAGCTGGCCTAGGAGTCTCAAAGCCCTAGGGTCCCAGTTCCAATCTCTTTTCTCAACGAGTCCCAGTCTCCCCTCTCCACTCCCATCCCTTGGCTCCCAGTCCCAGGCTCCTGGCCCTGCAAATCCCAGTTTCTCTCACCCTTCACCTCTCCACTTCCAATCTCACCAGATCCCTTGTCACAATCTACCCCTTCCCCTCCTCCCTGTTCAGGCTTCTAACCCTTCTGCATTTGAATCAGATGGCTTCCTTCTCAACGCTGTATGGGTGCCATCTGGGAGGTCACTGACAGCACAGGAGAGGTTGACTCCCTGCTCTCAGAACTGATGCCCGGCCCTGAGCAACAGGGAGCAACCATTACAGGAAAAGGGCAGCCCCATAGCCCTGGGCTGGAGCATGCTCAGTTGTTCTGTGAGGATGGCAAATGCATAGTCTGATCAGCACTAAGAGCTGTGAGATGCTCAAAAATCTTCGAAGATTTTAGCCGCTAAATTGTAAGAAGTTTCTACTGAGCATATGTGAACTAATAGTTCTCAGATGCATATAAATTGGCCAAATTTGGGCAGATTTTCATGGGGTTGGCAAAAGTCACAACCCTGACACAATGGTCACCCCCTGCCAAATTTCAAGTCCCTGCTCCAAAACATCATGATGCAGGAACTTTTCAAACACAAGGTCATTAGAATTTTTTAACATGGGCAAAATGACTATTTATTTATTTATTTATTTTTAATAGCCCTGTTCTTGGAAATGGCTGAACTGTTTTGGCTGAAAGGTCCACAAAAATTCAGACTGAGACAGCCATCCAGCAGGGAAAAATTTAGGCCACTTAAAGTTTGACAATGATCTAAACAACTGAAAACAGTGTCTTATAGTGACAGGTTTCAGAGTAACAGCCATGTTAGTCTGTATTTGCAAAAAGAAAAGGAGTACTTGTGGCACCTTAGAGACTAACCAATTTATTTGAGCATAAGCTTTCGTGAGCTACAGCTCACTTCATCGGATGCTGAGCTGTAGCTCACGAAAGCTTATGCTCAAATAAATTGGTTAGTCTCTAAGGTGCCACAAGTACTCCTTTTCTTTTTGTCTTATAATGGGAAGCTTCAGGCAAACAATACTTGGTTTTGCTAGCAGCCCCATATAGAATACATATGCACATATATAGTCTTTTACCCACTCTCATGCATGCACAGACTCACATACACATATGTGTATACAATAGAATGTGTCTCAGTTTTACATTTGTGGTGGGGAGGCAGGGCTGGCTATTAGGCTTTCTCTGCCAGATACTTCGCTGGTGTTTTTTTCTGCAGGAACCTATTCATCCATCCATAATGGAGTCTGCTAAAAAAGGGGAGCAAATATATTAGGAGGGGAAAAACAGGCCAGGTGATATTTAGAAAACTCAGTTTGTTTGTTGTTGTTGTTTTTAAAAACACTATATTTTTACAGTCACTCTGACTCTTTGATTTTCCTCCATCTCTATTCCACACCCCACCCCCACCCTCTTGCTGTTGCTCAAGAACTGTGGGTGGCAGTTTAAGCAGTGAGCATCACATGATGTCACCTAGCAACCTGATATTCATAAATAGTAACAATCATTTTTATGGCTATTTATTTCCCCCATCAGGAAAAAAGGTTTAGACCCATTCCATTCTGATTGTACTGAATTCTTCCTCTGACCTGCTAGCACACTTATCAGTTGCATTCTCATTTTGTGAGTGGCTCTCTCTCCAAACTTTCACAGCATGGTTGATTGTCCTAAGAGGCTCTCAACATATTTCCAAGCTTTCTCTAATGGGAAAAAAAAATCAAATATCATCAGAACCCCCACAATCCTGTTAAAAATGAAACCTCCTCTAAATGTCTGCATTGTCCAAAGTCCAAGTGCTTCAGCAAACTGCTGTTGGGATGAAAACAGAAGTGTTATCCATGAAGGATTTTTTTTACATGCCATTTGGGAATATGCAGGAAATTCTGAGACTCTTTTCAATTCTTACAGAAAGTGTCTGTCTGGACTTTGTGTGTCCTATTAACATTGGTTACAAACCATAAAAATATCAACCCTGGAAAATATCAGATATGCTGTCAAGCCAGTGTATGATATACTTTGGCAAATGACATCACACGTTAACCAGGTACATACTATCATGTATAATTTCTAAACAAGAAACAAAGGGATCATAATAAAACCTAGCTTTACTTTTCATCAGTAGATCTCAAAGTACTTCCCATTCTTTATTGTATTTACTCTCACAACACCCTTGTGAGGTAGGGAAGTCCTAATATCCCCACTTTGCAGGTGGGGAACTGAGGCACAGAGAGGCTAAGTGATTTGCCAAAGGTCACACAAGAAGTCTGTGAAAGTTGTGTGTGTGTGTAGGAAATGTAGCAAAGTTATGTAACATCCAAAGCCCAGATTGGCCCCATGCGATCTTTCTTGGAACACAGAAATAATTGATTGCTCCATCTGCTGCATTATTCCCTTTTTTCCAGACCTCGTGGTAGTTCCTCAAAGGGGGAATCTGTAACTCAGAAGGGGGCATGGGGAAGCCAGGGGACTGGCATCATCATTCCCACAAAACCTATAGATACTCTGTAAATTCCCCCTTCCCCTCATTATTTGCCCAGCTCTAATAAAAAGTCAATTTAACTAGTGGCTAAGCCACTTAGTTAAGAAAAAATATTTAAGTCTCTTTTTTAAATTGGCTTATTTACTGACAATTTTAAAACGTAATATACAGTTTAACAGAGAAGTAGCTGAGCAATTCAAGCATGTAAACTTTCTTTTCTTCTCCAAGAACCACTTATTTTTCAGCACCTATAGAGTTTCATCAAACTCCCTTGATGAAGCTAAGGCCAAGTCTACACTAAGGAGCACTTTGCCCATATAGGAATTCGAGCATACTATATTGGCAAAGGATTCCCCTTGTGGCCACAATTTATACCGGCAAAGCTGTGCTTTTGCCAGCTGTGATGAACTTCAAATATCTGTATTTATTTTTATGAATATGGTGCATGCCTCTGTGCGTTTATGATGGGTTACTTGCTATGAAGTGATGAAGTGAGCTGTAGCTCACGAAAGCTTATGCTCAAATAAATTGGTTAGTCTCTAAGGTGCCACAAGTCCTCCTTTTCTTTTTGCTATGGAGTTAGACCAAAAGGTGTTGTTAGGGGAAAGCTGGAAAGGCAACATAATGACCTAGATAAAGAACATTCCAACACACACTCAAAACCTAATAACCAGATTTATAGCCTTGAAGAGCCAACTCCTCGGGCCCCTACTCTGGTAACATAGCTGTTTTGCAAAAGTTAGAAGAGAGAGAGATCAAAGAGTTACAGGACTCTGGATGAACTAAGGTGGGGTCTGTGATGCTAAGCACCTCTATAGTCATACGCTACACATTATTGTAATAATCTTTGTGCCAAATACGCCTTGTGAGGTATCATTTAAAAACTAATAACACGATTAATATTCTTGTGTAATGTGCATCCAAAATGGGTATTAAGAGTTATGAACGTAAACTGAAATTATGACTAAATTGCATTTACTAGATAAGTCTTGGGTGGGGGTAAACCTGTTTCTCAAAGACAAAGAACAAGCTGACACCTCTAGCTAGGTGTCATCAAAGTTGATTGTCAATCACCCGTCAACTGGCTGTTCTTTGGCAACAAAAGGGGGGCAGGAACAGATCTATCTACATTTTACCAAATAACAGTATGGAACCTCTTTCACTACAAGACTCCATGTCTCCTTTCTCACAGCTGGAATGAACTTTATCCAGGGGTAACTCTCAGCGGAAAATGCATTTCAAAGGGTGACTGGACTATAAAACTGAGGGGCAAAACCACCCCAATCTCTCTCTCTCACACCTTAGAAGACAAAGGAACCAGCCACGAGAATTTGGTCAGCCATATTGCTGGAAAAGTGGTAAGGATTTTACCTTGAACCAAGTCTAGCTTGTTAAGTTTTGGCTACTAGAAAGCATTTTATCTATTTCTCTTGTAACCATTTCTGACTTTAATACATTGTACTTGCACTCACTTAAAACCTCTCTCTTTGTCATTAAATAAACTTGTTTTATTTTTAATCTAAACTAACCCAGTGTTGTGTTTAAACTGAACTGTTTGGTCATTCCCATTAAAGTAGCAAACTGTTCAACATTGACCCTTTACAGGGGCAACAGACCTTTAATATCTGAATTGTCCAGGAGAAGACTAGAAAGTGCGGCACACACGTTTTGGGAAAATTCAGGACTGAGAGTGTGTTGGGGTCATCCTGCAAGTAGTAACCAAGGCTGATGGAAGCCAGAGTGTGACTGATATGTTGCTGACAGGCTGCTGGGGTCAGAGCTGCTGGCCCAGGGCTACAATTATAAGACACTCAGGGTGTTACCTTCAAGCTGGCAGGCTGTTTGAGAGCAGCCAGGGTTGGGAGCTACAGCAGAAAAGCATTATGAGGCATTATGTGGGGCAAGTATAGGGTTGCTAGGTGTCCAGTTTTTGACCGGAACACCTGGTCAAAAAGGGACCCTGGTGGCTCTGGGTGGCACTGCTGACTGGGCCATTAAAAGTCCAGTCAGCAGTGCAGCAGGGGCCTGGGGCTAGGGCAGGCTCCCTGCGTGGCCTAGCTCCGCGCAGCTCCTGAAAGCGGCCGCCAGGTCCTTGCGGCCCCTAGGAGGAGGGATGATCAGGGAAGCTCCGTGCACTGCCCCTGCTTCCAGTGCCAGCTCCGTAGCTTCCATCCTAGGGGCTTCAGGGAACTGGTGGCTGCTTCCTGGGAGCTGCAGTAAGTGCCGCTTGGACCTCGCACTTCAAACCCCATCCCACACTCCAATCCCCTACCCCAGCCAGGAGTCCCCTCCTGCACCCAAACTCCCATCCAGAGCCTGCACACACACACACCCCAACACCCTGTCCCAGCCCAGAGCCCTCTCCCACACCCCAAATCCTTCATCCCTGTCCCCGGCCCAGAGCCCGCATCCCCAGCCAGAGCCCTCACCCCTCTCCCCAACGCCCTGCCCCAGTCCGGTGAAAGTGAGTGGGGGGGAGGGAAAGGGGATGGAGCGAGCAGGGGTGGGGCCTCGGAGAAGGGGCGAGGTAGGCATGTTAGGTTTTATGCCATTAGAAAATTGGCAACCCTAGGCAGACAGTGACACAGTCCCTCACTAGTCTGGATTGCACTCTAGAATGTGATTGGGTTTGCCCATGGAATGGTGGTGAGAGTGGACAAGCAGGCAAGGAGATACTCAGAGGCAGGGATCATGCTTAGAGCAGGACGGACTGCTTCTGTAACTGGGCTAGCTGAAATGTATGAAAAAGTTGGCCAGGAAAGATTAAGAGTAAGGTAAAGGGAAATATACCTGTAGAGCCCATGGTTTTTGCCCTTTGCTCAACATGCTTAGTACCTTTGGGGGGAGGAATAAGTAATGCTTTGTTTTGAAAACGCTTCTTTTTTGAGTCACCTCAGTTGTCTCAGGTCTCTAGTGTGAAAATGCTGACAAGTGCCAAACACAGCCCAGAGATCCTGAATAAGAGCGGTTAGACCAATTCATTCCACTTATAGTGAGATACAGAAAGCCAGGCCTGTGACCTAAGGGGTCCACTTGAGGGGAACTGAAAGAGGTCTGAGGTGCAGTTCATCCTTAAATGTGACCCTGGCATAGCTTGGTCCAGCTCCCCTGAGCAAAACAAGCCATATCAGCAAAATTGCAGTTTAGCCAGTATATGCCAGCACAGCTAGGTCACAAATCACACCTCATCACACGCTGACCAACGTAACTATATCGGCAAAAGTCTGCAGTATAGATCTGGCCTAACTTTGACCTTGTAGAAATCTCTGTGAATTCCAGTAAAACTACGTATTGTGAGCTCTAATGAGGAGTTAAAGGCCATTGGTAGTGGATAGTATATTTTAGCTCCTCAATATTATAGCCTGCTTACCATTAAGGGCCAAATTCTACAACACTTAAGAACCTCTTACGCAATAAGGTCTGTTGATTTCAATGGAATCGTTGCCTCACTAAGTGGTACTCAGTGTGAGAAAAGGTTGCATTATCAAGCACTTAGCCTGTGCCCAAATGCATTTCTGAAAGAGCCTGCAAAGCCCCCATAGTCCTCATTCTTGCCTCAACCAGTTAAAAAAACCCAAAAGAATGCAGGTCAGACTACCTATGAAAGTCTCCTCAAGGAGTAGAAGTGAATCTTTTTTTCTTTTATGTTTCTTGTCGAATAACAGCTGAAGTCTCTGAAAACTGCACATAGATTATTGGTATCTGAACCCACTTTTGCAATACAAATTTGCATCTGGAGCATGATACATTGTCTTATCCCAGCCAAGATAACACAACAGCTTTAGAGACTCTATAATAATACTGGAATTTGCGGGCTTTCTACAATGAATTGTCTGATCCATGTTATTTTCTTGGAGTAAGCTATGAATATGTGGAAAGATTGCATAAGTCAGACCTTTGAATTAAATGTCTTCAAAATAAACCAAGAGTAATCTTGGAAATTGACCTGTGGCCGTGGCAGGGAGACAACTCAGAACTACACTGGTTTCTATTTTTCTAGGGATGTCATAAAATATCACCTCAGATGAGCTGAGCTTCTGTGCAAATCATGCCAAGTAGGGAAAGAAGTTACAGATTATGATTTTTGCAGATTAGTATCTAACCCACTGCCACTGAAAGAGGAATTTTTTGTACATAGAGGCATACTCCTCTCTCTCTCTCTCTCCCTCTCCAATGCAATTTAATTTTTCCCCACAGTAGTAATCTCATTCTGAGCAAAGCATGTATTGGAAATATAGGAACAGTATTTTTTCCGTTATTGCCAAAAATAATCTTATATGCATAGTAGCCACCTTGCACTGTGAAGTGTGAACCATAGTTCAGAAACATGTCTGAATGAAGGAAGATAAAACTTAAAAACACATCATGAGAAGTGACAAAGCTGTAGATCTCAGCTGTCAGGAAGATTCAGGAAGCTGCTACAGACTCTTGCATGCCAATGGCTGGTGCACTTTATATTATCTACATGCACAACTTACGCATAGCCTACTTTTATCTCCTGCTCTATACTGGTGTGAAATATTTTCCATTCACAACACAATCTTTGAACTTTTCTGCTCTCTTGTTGTTTGATTTTAATTTGGCCCACTTCTTTCTGTTGAGGTTTGTCCTCAAAAGGTTTCTAGGCTGGTAGATTTTCTAGCCTCAGCCCTCACTATTGTCAATTTGAATGTTACTTGTAACTGAACTTGTTTCACAGTTTTGGGTAATTTCCACTGTAGCCCTCAGTTGTGTATCATGTGGTTGGACCCATTTGGGTCTTCATTTGAGAACGAATGTTCTTTGATAGTTCATAGCAAACAACAGTTGCAGCAGTAAAGTTGTCCTTTTACTTCTAATATGTGAGACCTTGCCGCTACCCTTTTCATGCACGTCCCTGACCTTGATCTTTTGTCCCTGTCCTTCGGTGATAGTTATGCTCTTCCTGGAAAAAGAAAAGGAGTACTTGTGGCACCTTAGAGATGAACAAATTTAAGGTGCCACAAGTCCTCCTTTTCTTTTTGCGGATACAGACTAACACGGCTGCTACTCTGAAGCTCTTGCTGGAATTCAGGGAATTATCGGATACCACTGTCACAGTAGTATTTGACTTGCTGTCATCATTTTTTTTTTTCTGCCACCTTTTCCACTAGTAGTGACTTCAAAAGTTTATGGCTGTAGGCAGCAGAGAGAATGTGCAACATGACCTGAAACAATGTGCTGGGCTCTCTGCTCATGCTTTCTGTTGGTGTATTTCCTCAGTCCAATAATGTTAAGAGACTTGAGAGAGATAACAGATGGCAAAATATGGAACATTTTGCTTCTCGCTACAGCTAGCCAGATCTGTGCTCCTGCCTGTGCTGGAGGGTAGAGGGATGGATGCCTGAAGCCATGTACTAAGTCTACTAAGAGTTGTAGCTGCCCCAGTTCTAGCACGTAGAACCTTGCTATCCCAAACTGCTCTGTAGATCCCTTCATAGGTAGTATGGCGTAGTGGCTTGTGGTCATCCCTCCCCAACAAGCTTGGTGGGAGGCCACTCTGCCTCACTACATCCCACAGCAGATAGTCAATTATTAGACTAGGGCCCTGGCCCCTTGGGCAGGGCTGAACACCACTCAGTCTATAGCCCAAGCCTCCTGTGGGGCAGACAGTAATTTATACGACTGGGGCTCTGCCCCTCTGGGCAGAGAAGAACAATGAGCAGTCTTTAGCCCACAGCCTCCTGGCCAGGGCAGACAGTAAACCCAGTCAGGGCTCTGACCCTCTGGGCAAGGTGAATCAATTGGCAGTCTTTAGCCCAGCCTTTTGGCTAGAGCGGACAGCAGTCAGGCACAGACCTTCAGGCTAGGGTGAGTAGACGGCCACACCAGGGGTGGGGTCAGTGGCAGAGGGACCCAGGCCCACCCTACTCTACAAGGTCCCAGCCCAGGGCCCTAACAGTGGTAGGTGGTCTTGCCATTGGGTCAGCAGGGCTCCTACTGAAACACGCTGACTCGTATTGCAACAGCACAACCGGACTAATATCTGGTTTCCGGACTAATATCTGGCTACTTCCTACCACAATCCATTGGCATGGGTCCATTGTCTGCAAGTCCTCAATCTCCTCTGGGTAAACAGCGGACGGCAGTCCCAGCAGCTCTGCTCCACCATCAGTTTCCTTTGGGGTCAGGACACTATGTGGCTTGGTAACAGGGCCGGAGTTCTGCAGCAAGGCGGAGATGTCTGCCTCTTTCCCTGTCTCCAGGCCCTGGAAATCTATGGCTTCCTTGAGGAAGAATGCTGCCCAGCACTCTCTTACGTGGTTTTCCCCTCCAATGAAGCAACACCGAACCCTCAGTGAGGATCAGTTATTAGGAAGAGTATAGAAGCCTGGATCTTTTAGGAACTTGTACAGGGAGCTGTGAGGAAGTACTGAATTGAATTTCTTCAGGTATTTTGAGATCAGCAGGTTTATTAGCCTCAAGTCCCTACCCATTGAGCAGGAGGGAAGTAGTACCAGTTACAATGGCATGGGAACTCCTTGGGACAAGAATTGGAAAATCCACACAGGGCAAGATATAGCCTTTGGCATTAAGGTGAGTGATCTGGACCATAGTCTTATGGGCAGATATATCTGTATATCATGACATCCAGCTCCATACTGTCTGATTGTTTGCAGTAACCCTATCACATCCCTCCTTTACATTTTAAAATTATATTGACAGTTCTGAAGATATTTTGAATTTTTAAATAAATTTCAGTGAATCCAGTGCTCTGTCCATAGGATTATCTAATATTACAGAAAGGGTTTACGACCAATTTCTTATTTCATCATATTTCAGTTAAAACCTTTGATATGCTCTAGGAATTATTTGGGGGCATTCTATGGCCTGTGCTATACAGGAGGTCAAACGAGATGGTCACAATGGTCTCTTCTGGCCCTAGAATGTATTAAATCTATGAGTCAAGTCCTGAAGTCCTTACTTAGGCCAAAGATTTATTGAAGCCTACAACATTCTGCCTGAGCTAGGACTGAGTATAATCTGAATAAGGACTGCACGATTTGGCCTCCACATATCCAAGAATTTTTGCAAATCAAATGAAACTTCCAAACCAAATAAGAAGTTATAGTTAACTGGAATAATCTCATGTTGCCTATGTCTTTTGACTGAGCACGGGTATACAGTCTTGCCTGAAATGAGTTGGACAATCTGGTAGTATCTCCAGAATATTGTTTTAAAAACAGAACCGAAGAGATGTCTGGAATCGGCCCATGGGAACATCACTCTGCAGTCAGTGAAATATGCCATGTTAGATTTTTCATTGGAACTCTCTACTTTGTCCAAACCTTTGCAGATAAAATGGTGAGATTCCGAATGAGTGCTGAGGATGCAATCCTATCATTAAAATATTTAGACATCTGTGTTGGGAATATTATAGCCCTTTGGAGAGAAATTCAAAACATAGAAGAGCAAGATTCTGTGTTCTACAACTAAATGAACATCCCAGTTTTATTTTGCTGATTCGTGCATTTTCTGTTATTTGCCAATGATGAACACTAAAATTTTCCACTTTAATTAATTGGGGGCCACAATTTAAAAAAGAAATCTGAGCCTACAGTTCAATAGAGGTTTCAGAGTTTAGACACCTGAATAAGTGCCTTCATTTTTTTCAAGTGCTGAGCACCCAGCAGCTCTCATTGACTTCAGTGGGTGCTGCCGTGCGCTCAGCATGTTTGAAAATCAGGCAGTGGATTTGCAATTAATGTTGCATTCTAGTAGTGGGGATAAGGAACAACTTACCAGCTTTAAATACAAGAATATGCCAAATACATTGCTATTGGGCCACCGTTTATTAAATGTGTTGAGACCAATGCATACGCTAATACCTATGGATTTTGTTTCATATGGATGTGATATTGCAATGCCCCAACTTGGTTTGCCTACCTGTACACGTCATATGCTGTGTTGTATTTATTTCACCATGTTATCCTCTCTATATTTGTCCCGTATGCTTATTTCAGTATTTACTAATGCTAGCGCATTCTTCACAACCTGCCTAATTTGTGATTTCTATAAATCAGATATGTTTTAAAATAATTTCACAGTCAGTCTTCATCGGTGACTCAAACATATGAGTGTCGAAAACAATATTAAAGAAGACGAGCCAGAGGGATACGTGCACAAAGCTCAAGAAGTAAGGAGATGGCATGAAATGACAGGAAAAGGGCAGCAGCTTTAAATTAAAAAGGGAAAGTGATGTAATAATGATTAAGCCACAAAACAGAACTCCAATGCAGTGAGTGAGCAATGAAAATAAGGTAATAAAAAAAAGTACAGAATTACCTCATGAGACATATTATTGCAGCAAATGTCATGCTAACAGTATTTATTTTGCTTAGCATTATGGATATCTTCAAGATGTCTATGACAGATGTGTGTAAGTTTTTAACTGAACGTGAGTTTTAGTTCAGAGCTAGATAGGCATCAAACAGCCTTCTGCCTACACAAATTCCTAAATTACATAGCAACCTATATTCCATATAAATAATATTGGTCTAGAGCCAATAATATTTAACAATAACTACTTGCAGGGCCAAACCATACTTTTGGAAGCATTCAATGTGCATACTGGCCAAATTTTCATTCTAGCCAGGGGCTAAAGTTCACACTTCTATGTCCAGAAGTATTGTACCTAAACTCCCTGCTAGTTTGCTTGGAAAAGGTATTACTGTGAGTCATCTAAGTGAGACGTTTTAATAGCTAAGGGTCTGAATCAGCGAGATGTCGAACACATTTAACTCCCGTTGGCCTCACGGGAAGTTAAGGATGCTCATCCCCTGACAGGATTGGCCCAGAAGTCACATCCTTTTTCACTGACTTAGTAACATCCTATTCATGTGTAGCTAAGCAATGCTGAATTTTATGTGCATTACTTATGGGGGAGAGAGGAAAGACGGGAAAAGGACACCAGGGCCATTCCATGCAATTTACAAAAATTCTATGTGTCAATGTGGTTTTCTCAGTGAGCAATGACAAACTCACAGGCCTGGGACTTAAGGGGGTATATCATTAAAATGGTGGAACAGGGAGGCAAAGTATGGAACTGGCACAACTAAAAACTAATTTATGAATGAAAATTGTCCAAAAATGCAGCTGTATAAAGCCCCTGTAGACTAACCTACAGCAAGGAGGGTCACACTTTTACAGGTAGCACTTATGTGGCTGTCACATGCTGTTTTACCTGCACCCGCTCTTCCCTGGTTCCCCCCATCCACACTTGCTCTCTAACGCAGTGGCTCTCAACCTTTCCAAACTACTGTACCCCTTTCAGGAGTCTGATCTGTCTTACATACCCCCAAGTTTCACCTCACTTAAAAACTACTTGCTTAGAAAATCAGACATAAAAATACAAAAGTGTCACAGCGCACTATTACTGAAAAATTGCTGACTTTCTTATTTTTACCATATAATTATAAAATAAATCAATTGGAATACAAATATTGAACTAACATTTCCATATATAGTATACAGAACAGATTAAACAAGTTATTTTCTGTATGAAACTTTAGTTTGCACTGACTGCACTAGTGCTTTTTATGTAGCCTGTTGTAAAATTAGACAAATATCTAGATGAGTTGATGTATCCCTTGGAAGATCTCTGCGTACCTCCAGGGGTACATGTACCCCTGGTTGAGAACCACCGCTCTAGCAGACTTCACTGGACCGTCTAACCTGGTTTACCATGGGGAAATTTTCCAGCTGTTAAATCTGGTTGGAGCTGCAATGTAGACAGCTCTAGCCATATAGACTTTTTCAGAACTGGTTTAGTTAAACCTGCTTTCAGGAGGTTTAAGTAAATGGGTTATAAAAATAGATCTGGCAGCACCCTTAGCTACCCTGGCACTTTCCCTGATTTTAAAACTGGAGTGACATTTTGGGAAAATAACCCTACTACACACGAGGCCACCGAATACACCATCAAGTGTAGCTGCTGTATTTTCTTCAGTCATGTAGGCCCTTTGCACAGCAACAGAGCTCTTTGATCAGAAATGGAACCGATTGTCCTTTAGTTAATACATCCATTGTTTATCTAAAGAAACTTCTGTTGGCTAGGGAATAGAATGAAAAATGTCTGAAGCAGTCAAGGGATCTGCAAAGCCAGTAGGCTAATTCAGACAGTCTTTCACTAGAGAGCTAACAAAATTGTATGGTAAATCTTGGGACTACTTTGAAAGCAACTTTTCAGTGGATACATGATCAATTTCAGCTGCCTGGTCTGAATATTGCACATTAAATTTACATCTTAAGTTTGAAGCGCCAAGATTTCTCCCAATCATTTGGAAATATAGAGTTCAGTTAGTCAAGCCAGTTTCTCATTGTCAGGATTTCCCCAAATGGTAGTTGTCCAAACATTCTGGTTAATAAGAACCATTAAAAGGCCAGGATCCTCATTCTGCTTTCATCTGAGGTAGAGCCTATAAAATCATACAAGTTACACTTCTAACAATAATTGTACATTAAAAAAATGGAAGTTCCAAATGGTGGTGGAGAACTGAACGGAATACAACATTATTTGCAGAGGCAGCACGGGCCACAGTAAATGTGGACGAAATAGAAGGGATGAAGGTTGAAAACAATTATGGATACATCTTGATAGTTTAACACCATGTACGTATCTTTCCCCTATCCTATTTTCATTTAAAAAGAAGTATTTCTCATGTAGACCTCAGATTTCATCTACATTTTATTACTTACAAAACCCTTGTCTATAAACCCATAATTACTTTCATAAATGTGCTAACTCACTAAAATCCTCACCAAGCTACCTTATTCCATGAATGTCCTCCCCTGCCCCCAATCTTCCTTCACAACATTGAACTGAGTCTCTGACCCTATCTCTATGCTGAGAGCTATCCCTTTGTTTCGCACAATCCCCATCCGCTCAACAGATGGGTTCAGAAATGTCATTCATGTGTCTGCCAACCGATACCCTGATTCTCCTCTGCCTTGCCCTTTGTTTAGGTGAGTTAAAATGCTACCAAATTAGAATAGTAGTGGTTTACATCGGCTTTTCATTGGTGTAGTTGTCGACAAAAGGTGCATGGCAGAATTAGGCCTGTAACATTTTTTAAATTACCTAAGTCACATTTTCATAGGTGTCTCCATTACTTAGGAACCTAAGTCACATTCGTACTTCCAATGTGACCCAGGCTCCGAAGTGATTTAGCTGCTTTAGAAAATCTTACCTATAATGTCTGCTCATGGCAGTAGTGTAAGTCAAGAGTAACTCCAGTTTTCAGTGAAGTGTCTCCAGATTTACACCAGTGGAAGGGCAGTATACTAGTGTAAGGGTCCGTTATTGGTGGAGATTGTCAGTGACTCTCTCCCAGTCAAGACACTTTGGGTCTGGTCTGTGATTCCCCTCTTCCCCCCCCCCCCCACTGGTGCAGCTGCATCAGCACTGCACTGATGCAAACCTCAGTGTAAAAGTGACTTGCACTGGTGCAGCTTATCCCAGTGCATGCCATTTTTTACATTATGCTAACTGCTATGAGGTAAACCACTCTGGTGCAAAAATGTCACATGTAGCATGTCTCTAACCCTCCTGCCTCAGTTTCCCTAAGTTAAATGGAGGATAGTACACCTATTTACTTCTCACAGGTCCTTGAGTATTTTGTAAGGAGGTTTGAAAATGAAAAGCTTCAAGAAGCATTATCAAATTGTATCTTTAATAAAAACTGCCACTAAAACGATTCTCATTTACAGAGATAATCAGCAGAGAGAGAGAGAGAGAGAGGTATCAAAGGTCAGCCCACTAAGAGGGAACAACCATCTCTCATTAATATTCTGGGGATAGAATACACTAACAGGCTCTTAGCATACTCCCGTTAACATACCTCTTTCCTGTCTGTGTTTAGTATTTTTAGAGTGCCAATCATCACAGTATTTAGGGGCCAGACAGTTTTTGGTTCCATGATAACCAAAAGAGAGAATCAGACTCTGCCCACCCAGAATGTTTCAATAATTTCAAATTGTTTCACGCTCTGTGTATTACTACATTATAGCACATGCTATAGCCTCCATTTGTGCTTTAATGTGATCAGCAGAAAACCTGATCTAACAGAATTTAGTGATGAGGATTTGGTCATTTAAAAAAAATGTCTAATTTTAAAAAAGCAAAGGGAGGGAGAAATTAACAGGTACATATGAAGGAGAAAAGAGATGTTTCTCCATCCCTGAAATCCGATATAGCCCTAGCTTACACACAGATGTTGCACTGGTTTAGTTTTAATTGGTTTAAAACAGATTTATTGAAACTGGTGCAAACCCTGTGTAGACATTGTTGTTTCATTTCATCAGTGGGTTATTGCAGCTTGTCTCAAACCTGTTCCTAATATATTTAAGTTAAATTGATATGCCAGGTTTATGTCCATCTAAGAGTGTCATGGCCTTTTGCCATGGATTTTAAGTCATACCATTACTTAGATTAGTGCAACTTTATGTGTGGACGAGCCCCTACAGTTCATGGATGGGATAAAAGGAGGTTTTACAACCTGCAGAGGAGAATATTCTTGCATCAGCAGTGGTGAAATTGTGTCACGGGATAAGGAGAAGGCCGCTGCTAGATTAGTGGAGGGAAGAGATGGGGGAGTAGAAAGAGGAACAAGGGCCATGTAATGGACTGGATCAAGTCTATGGAGGAATGTAATAACCAGCAGCTTTGAACTGGAATTTGAAATGAACAAGGCATCACTGGAATTATTGAAGGATGGGTGTACTCAATGTGTGAACAGGCAGGCAGCATATTTCAGTGCATTCTGGAGCCTGGAGATATAGGACTTTTTATAGAGAAGGGAACCCTAGTAGTTAAGGAGACAGGAAATAAAGGCATGGATTCAAGTTTTAGTAGGGATGGAGCTGCAGCAGGGTGTATGTGGGCAATGTTGCCATGGCAGTGATAAACAGATCTGTAGATGTAAGAAAAGGGGACAATACAGTTGAGGATCAGGGCCACCACTATGGTTACGAACTGTTGAGGCCAATCAGAGGCCTCAATCTAGAAAAACTGTGATTGTGGAGATCAGAGAGAGGAGGGGAACATGAGGAAGAGATTAGAGAAAAGGGAGCAAGTAAGGGAGTATTTTGGAAATAAAGGTAGGCCAATGGAGAAGACACAGTGGTGGTGGGAGGAAGGGTTTGGAGAATGTTAGATTACAAGGGACAGAGAAAACCGTGAGGTTACCTTACAACATTCAATTGACTTTGTAACCAGTTACTGGCATGGCTGGTTCTAAGCAAGACTTGGGTTCACACAAACTTGGTTAAAACTTGAACTCGTCCTACAGTTTGTTGTGCCTCCGAGAGCACCTGCACGGAATCTCATTGACCTCAGTAGGCTGTTGCATGGGTCCATTCACACACAGCTAGTTGCAGAGCCAGGGCCTTAGTTAGTAATCATGGTCACCTAAGAGTGTTTTGCCCCTTCCTAGGCTTACACACAGGTGTCTTCCTGTAACCAGTTCAGCATATTGTATTTTACAGAGTGTGCAGAATCTCAAAGCCAGTCCCCCTTCTGCCTCATGTGGTAGATCAACCCGTAGTATCTTGTCCCACCCTGCTGCTGATGATTTTCTCTGTGGGTCTCTCGCCAGCGTGCTGGCTGTCGGTTTAGGCACTACAGGCCTGCCAACTCTGGGGAAGCTTTCCCCAAACTTCAGCCAGTTTTTAAATTAGTTTTAGCTGGAGCTGTAATATAGCCCAGGCTTGGGTAGCCTAGACTGATTTTACTAAAGCAGTTTTAAAATGGGTAAGGAGTTTTGGTAATGATATGGCTGTGCAGATTTTCTCTACACCAATTCAGTCACACCCCTTGTTCCTGCAAAGACTTATCCTTCTGCACGCAACTCCTTACTTATGCAACTTGCACTGGAAGTAGCCCTATTGAACTCAATGCTATATTTATATGCCTTCATATATTAAAATTTATAAATGTACTTATATTTTAAATAAAAGTATAAATGAAATCATTGCAACTATTGTGTGTAGAGAGTACAGTGCTAGATTTTTGGGGCCTGTGCACTACAGAAATTGGGGATCCCCTCCTTTCTGTGGGAATGCAGCAAGCCTTCTGATGGTTTGGCCTTCCATCATGGGGGGGGAAGGGGGGGAGAGAGAGGAGGAGGAGAATTGGCCAAATTTGAGCGAGTGGTATTGCAACCTGGCATGTGGGGTCACCATGCTGCTTTTTTCCCTTTAAATGAGAAGTCTTTGTAACCATAACCTCAAAAACATGAACTGAGTGAAACCAATGTAGAGATGCCTGGAAAAATTGCTCAGAGATGCCAATGGCCTCATTTATCACAATGAGGTGTTAATTCAAATGTCAATGTTGTGAACCATTTCATTCCTTAAAAGGAGTGGGAAGATCATAGAGCTGCATGAGTTATGAGAGAGACATCTCCTTTTTGGTGCCACGAGTTGATGACATTTGGAAGATCTCACTACTTGCATTTGGACCCAGACAAGGACAAGTCAAGCCCAGGACTATAACAGTAATTGTAATAGAGCATATTCAAATCCTAGAAAGGATGAGCCACACTCAAGTAGCCCAGGGGCTCTCAGAGTGTATGCAATCTGTTGTGCGTGAGGTCTCATTTTGGTGACTCACATGAATGGAGCCTATTTTGTGGGCCCCAAGACATTTGCAAACTTCTGAAATCACATATTGCCAATTTCAGGGAAGAAGGTACAGTCCATTTCACCATATTAACTACTCTTCTGACAGAAGTAGCCCTGTAAGGAAAAAAGAGCTCTCTAGTCCAAAAGCAGAGTTCTGGAACAACTGACAACACATGACTCTATCATTATGGAAAACAAGCACATGGGATCCAGCATAGCAAATGACTCACTGCAGAGCATTGCAACTCTGCCTCAGGCAGAGCATTTCAACCACTGGCAAGGGAACCAGCCCACTGACAGCAAGCCTCTCAGACTATTTTGTTCCAGTGTCGACAGCACAATACCAACTGGGGAGACAAGGTAACTGTACTACAGATACACACTCTTGCTCTTTGAACTACACAAGGACTGTTCAGCGCTTTGTTTTAAAGAGTCGTCCACTGATAATTAGATATGTTCTCCCCAAAGGGCCTAATTTGGGTCCACTGCCGTATAAATGTGGTTAGGTGCAAATTTGAACATAGGTGCAAACAATGAATGGACTGAGCTCATTCTTTGTATCGGAGAGCATGGACATGGCTGTCTGCTAAGGAAGCTTTCAGTAGCACAATGTTTGAGCTTAAAGTAAGATCCTAGCACTCATTACAGAACCTTAGACCTTGTCTGTAGTTTGGAGTGAGTATCAGTGGCAACCCCAACAGGTGTAGCAATACCTATGCAAACCCTAGATAAGGATATCTTCGGATAAAGCTCAAATGGCGCAAAGTGCAGCCATTTTTCTCTATGCACAGGGTTTGTTGCAATGCTGCATTTGATTGCTAAACTGGAGCTAGGGAGGTGTGGGGCCTGGGACAAATCAGCCTGTATAGGCCCCCCCTTCACATTTTTTATACAGGTGAAATCCGGGGTGGGGAGGGGACACCAGTGCTAGGGAGGGGGGGGTGGCGGCAAGGGATGATGGAGAGTCACAGGGTGGCACCCATGCTAGGGGAGGTCCCAGAAAAGGGAGAGGTCCAGTGCAGAAGGGCAATGGATGGGGTCAGCCTGGCGCTGGTGTGTTCTGGCGGCGCTAGGACGCTGGCGGCCGGTGCAGTGGCAGGTGAGCAAGAAAAAGAAATACAATGCGCACTTTCTGCTGGTGAGTGTGGGCCCAACCTCCGCTGCCAGTGCCAGGCCCCCCAGGCACCCCTAGTTCCCCCCCCCCGGGGCCGGCCTAGCGCCCCCCCCCAGGCACCCCTAGTTCTCCCCCCCCCCCGGGCCGGCCTAGCGCACCCCGCACAACACACACACACTCTGAAGCATGGGGCCCCCCAAAGCACAGTGCCCGAAGTGGTCACCCCGATTTACCATACCAAAGGGATGGCTCTGACTGGAGCTAATGCCAAACACAGACAAAGCCTTAGGAAAACACTATTGTCGCTGTCAAAAAAGATACTACAAAGAGCTCCATCTTCACCCCAGATCTGTACCAATATTGTGTAGATAAAGAAAGAAGAGATTGGAGAGGGTTCAAAGAAGAGCCCAAGAATGATTAAAGGATTGAAAAACACTTCTATATTAAGTCAAATGAGCTCAAAGAAGGTTAAGGGGTAACTTGATCACAGACTAGAAGTACCTACAGGGCAACAGGTAATATTTTTATTGGATCAACTTCTGTTGGCGAGAGAGGCAAGCTTTCAAGCTACACAGAGCTTTTGTTCAGGTCTCTAATATCCTGAGACCAACATGGCTACAACTATAGTACAGACCCATTTATGCACGAATCCGCTTAACGCGCAGTAGCCCCATGCCTCCCAGTGCTACCTATTTAACACATGAGGCTCGTTAACATGCGGTACAGGAACTTGCTATGTAGCGCTACAGATTTGCTCACTAAACTCACTGACATAGAAATCGACAGGAAGTGCAGAGCAAAAATGTGTTGTACGTCTTTACCAATATCTGTAAAGACATATCACGCAGGCTTAGTCATTGTCACGCTATATATATATATATATATAGTAGTTATACAGTAATATATATACTACATTAGAAAATTTTAACCGTAGGCCTCATATAATGGCAGAGGGCAAGCGTCAGCGTTTCTACACTGTAGAAGAAAAGCTAGCTGCAATAGATCGAGTAAATAGCGGAGAAACCCAGGCCAAAGTTTCAAAAGATATTGGGATTGCCGAATCTACTCTCCGAGGATGGCTAAAAAATTAATCTAAACTGAATGGCTTTGTATAAAATATTGATTCTGCCACGGGTCTTAAGCGAAAATGTGTGCGCTATTCAGCAAAACCCACAGACAAAGCCATGCGCATGTGGTTTACTCAGGAAAGGCTGAAAGGAATGCCGCTAAGTGGGCCAATTCTTCAAGCTCAAGCGATAAAATTTGGAAATTTAACGGGGGATGAATCATTCCAAGCCAGCAAAGGGTTTATAAGTCATTTTAAAAAGTGTCATGGCATAGCACAGGTTAGGAGAAAGCCGATCAGCCGATGAATCAGCCGCGAACGCGTTTCCCATCGAGTTAAAATCTATTTTACAAAATGAAGACTACCACAAAGAACAACGTTATATGTTGCATCTGATGAAGTGAGCTGTAGCTCACGAAAGCTTATGCTCAAATAAATTGGTTAGTCTCTAAGGTGCCACAAGTCCTCCTTTTCTTTTTGCGAATACAGACTAACATGGCTGCTACTTTGAAATGTTATAATTGTGATGAAACAGCTTGATTTGCAAAACTGCTACCTGATAAGACTTTAGCCTTTAATTATAAGACACAGAAAACAGCTGGGTTTAAAAAGATAAAAGATCATGTGACTCTTCTTTTTTAATAGTAATAAGACAGGCAGCCATAAGCTTGTCCCTCTTCTCATTGGCCGCTTTCATAACCCTTGCTGCTTTAATCACCTCAGTAGAGCCAAACTGCCAGTAATATATGCTGACAGCAAAAATACTTGGATGACAAGACACATTTTCAACGACTGGTTCCACAACAGCTTTGTTCCAGCTGTTTGTAAGCATCTGCAGTCGAAGAAACTTGAAGCCAAAGCACTTTTGCTTCTTGACAATGTTCCAGCCCATCCTCCAGCTGAATCAGTGGTATTGAGTGATGGAAAAATTGAAGTGCTATACCTACCATTCAACACAACATCCAAAATTTAGCCTTTAGACCAGGGCATTATTCAGAATTTTAAAAACAATTATTGATGGGAGCTGATTTTGGCGATCGTGTCATGCACATCTTCAGGCATTTCTGAATTCCTGAAACAGTTAAACATGAAGGAAATTATTTATTAGATTAAAAAAGCGTGGGACGGAGTAAAACAAAAGTCCATTGAAAACTGCTGGATGAAGGCTCTCGGTGATGCCTTTTCTGTCAAAGATGGCTCAGACTTGGAAAACTCCAGCAGTGGCACTGATTCAGAGCCAGACTTTGAAGGATTTTCAGAAGGCGACATCCTACAAAGATGCATGCAGACAAAAGAGGATAAAAATAAACTTCTCTTTCAAATGATAAAAGATTTTAGTTTGGATACGTCACCAGAAATCATCACCGAGGGGCTGGAGACGGATGAAGATTGTCCAACTTCAGAATTTCTGTCCGAGGAAGAAATATTAACGGGCTGCGAGGCTATGTCAGATCGCGAAAGTGATGGCGAGGATGTCATTGAAAAGGTCAAATTTTCACCCACAGAAGCCCTTAGTGCTGTAGAAACTGTTGTAAGATTTATGGAGGAGCAAAATGCGGAAAATATCGAAATCATTCATCTGTGGCGAAAGACAGACTTCATAAGAAAGAAAAAAAAATGCAAGCCAGAAAGAGTGGAAAATAATGGCATTTTTTCCTAAGTGAGTCATAGACACTTTTTTCAGTGTGGCCCTCTTAACCCGCAGTTCGTTAACACATGGTCATGATGGCTTGACTCCTGACATCTGTGCGTAAACGGGTCTGCACTGTATACTGCATACATGGCGACAGATATTTGGTAATAGAAATTCTTCAGTCTAGCAGACCAAGGTATAACAAGCTCCAATGGCCGGAAGTTGATGCTTGACAGATTCAGACTAGTAAGGTGCAAATGTAATGGTAAGGTTATATTAACCACTGGAACAACTTATCAAGGGCTATGGTAGATTCTCCATCACTGGAAATTTAGACACATCCAATCTTGAGTTCAAAAAGATATGCTCTACTTCCAATAGGAGTAGATTCAGGAAAGTCCTGTGTTATACAGGAGGTCACTCTAGATGATCACAATGACCCCGTTGGGCCTTAGAAGCTATGAACATAATGGGCATTTTCACTGTTCATTTTGCAGCAAGTAACATAGTACTGGGCTGGTTAGTTAAATAACCTACAGATCGACAGAGGGGAATGAAAACTTCAAGCTGGAGCCTGCTCTTATCAGCTATAAGAATAGGAAATAAAGTGAGGGGGAAAAGGTGTTGATGCTGCCTTATTTTTATAATGCTAACAGAGTACTAGGAACTGTACAGAGAGGAGACAAGATCTCTGCTGCAGTTTATAGTCTAGCCTGATCATAATATTCGGCAAACACAAAGATGGTATCAACTGATTTTGTACCACAGAAAAGCAGCAGGTTTCAGAGGTCCTTGTGTATTAGATGATGGTCCTGAAAGATCTTAAAGGTGACCTGTGTAAAGAAAAATGGGTTTATGCACTCGTGCATGAGATTTAAAATCATGTTACCTAACGTGATTTCTCTTTTCACCATCTAGAGAGACACCCTTTTAAGACTAGTCATGATGTTGGCTGTAGAAGTAGAGGCTCTGTGGTATCAGCATTTGGGCAGAGTTCGGCCAACGTAAGCGGTTTCAATAGACTCCTCTTGGCTCACCTTGTTCACCTGCATCATTGTCAAAGATTTTGATGCATAGATAACTAATCCTAATGAAGATGTATTTATAGGGCTTCAGTTTCTTGGAGTTTGTTAATTTCATTTTTGGGTGTATTTTTAGCAATTTTTGACTTGTGTTGCTTTCTAAAAAATTTTTTTCCCAGGGTTTCCTTGCATATACTGTAATGGGTAATACATGAGAATGGCCATACTGGGTCAGACCAAAGGTTCATCTAGCCCAGTATCCTGTCTTCCGACAGTGGCCAATGACAGAGGGAATGAACAGGTAATCATTTAGTGATCTATTCCCTGTTGCTCATTCCCAGCTTCTGGCAAACAGAGGCTAGGGACACCATCCCTACCCACCCTGGCTAATAGCCATTGATGGATCTATCCTCCATGAATTTATCTAGTTCAGGGGTTCTCAAACTGGGGGTCGGGACCCCTCAAGGGGTCTCGAGGTTATTACATGTGGGGGGGTCGCAAGCTGTCAGCCTCCACCCCAAACCCCACTTTTCCTCCAGCATTTATAATGGTGTTAAATATATAAAAATGTGTTTTTAATTTATTGGGGGGGGGGTGTCACACTCAGAGACTTGCTATGTGAAAGCGGTCACTAGTACAAAAGTTTGAGAACCACTGATCTAGTTCTTTTTTGAACCCTGTTATATAGTCTTGGCCTTCACAACATCCTCTGGCAAAGAGTTCCACAGGTTTACTGTGTGTTATGTGAAGAAATACTTTTTAGTTTGTTCTAAACCTGCTGCCCATTAATTTCATTTGGTGACCCCCTAGTTCTTGTGTTATGAGAAGGAAGGAATAAACTTCCTTATTTACTTTCTCCACACCAGTCATGTTTTTATAGACCTCAATCATATTCCCCCCCTTAGTAGTTTCTTTTCCAAGCTAAAAAGTCCCAGTCTTATTAATCTCTCCTCATATGGAAGCCATTCCATATCCCTAATAATTTTTCTTGCCCTTTTCTGAAACTTTCCCAATTCCAATATATTTTCTGAGAGGGAATGACCACATCTGCATGCAGTATTCAATACGTGGGTGTACCATGGATTTATATAGAGGCAATATGATATTTTCTGTCTTATTATCTATCCCTTTCTTAATGCCCAACATTCTGTTCACTTTTTTGGCTGCCGCTGCACATTAAGCGGACATTTTCAGAGAACTATCCACAATAACTCCAAGATCTATTTTACACATTCATTACGGTAACATATCTTTGTAATATTCCCTAGTGCATTTTGTCATAGTACTATTTCAAACAGCACTACGGTAAATATACTAGGGAAACCTTCCTGTGTACGAGCAAGGTCTACACAGACCAATTAATTCACAACACTTTAGAAACCAGGCTGACTATTGAGTCAGCATTACTGTAGACAAGCTCTTAGATACAGGTACTGTAACCATTTCTAGTGTTTATGGTTAAAACTGAAAATCAGATGCCCCATGCATTTATCACGAGAGGCTAAGAACGTATGATTTTTTTCCAGCTCTAAGTGCATTATTTTTAATTAAATCTGCATGTTTTCCCTCAAAGTCACACTGTATCCTGACAGGTTTTGCTCTCTCTGTGAGATTGTCAAGTCAGATAGGTTTAGTATGGACTTTCCCCCGGTATGTGTTTAAATCTTTACTTCTATTCAAAAAAAGTTTTTTTAAAGGGGTCAAACTCAGCAGCAGCTTTTACTAAAGATTTGTCTGTTTTCATGCTGTGCTGGTTTTCAGAAGTTTTGAAAGTGAGTTACCTACATATGGATAGGGCCCAAATCTGGATATCCACACATCAGATGCGGAAACAAATTTTGCATCTAGAGCCCTGCAAACTGCGGCTATCCGCGCCCACAGATCATTTTTGTAGATACAAATTTTGTATCCGCTCAGGGCTCTACATATGGATTTTGCTCCTGCATCAATGCTGACATTTAGGTTCGCCTTTCCTTGCTCTCTAGGCATGTCAGGTGGTATTTACATTTTTTTGTTATAGAATCATAGAATACCAGGGTTGGAAGGGACCTCAGGAGGTCATCTAGTCCAACCCCCTGCTCAAAGCAAGACCAATCCCCAATTTTTGCCCCAGATCCCAAATGGCCCCCTCAAGGATTGAACTCAACACTGGGTTTAGCAGGCCAATGCTCAAACCACTGAGCTATTCCTCCCTGCAAACACAAGACAATCCACCATGGCCTTCCAGATCCTTAAAAATGGGCATGATGCGTTTGTGAAATAGTTCCTGTGCATTGTTTATTTGAAACTGACCTTACTTAAATTATATGTTCCTAATAATTCATTGGCTGATATAATTCTTTAGGGAATGGAATTTGGCAACAGCTACCGTTCGCAACTTTCACTGACAGACAGCAAACCTCTGAGATGGACTGACATTTCAGCTACTTTGGAAATTTGGAAACATTTCCCGCTCACACCTTTTAAGTTCCTAGATTTAGGCATAAAGATTAAAGCTACCAATCAGATTTTCAAGGTAGTATTTCTATTTTCTTTGTTCATAAATATAAACGTAGTTCTTAGTCTTTCATACTACTACAACTTCAATTTTGTTTCCTCCAGAGTGAATCTAGTTTGTTTTGTTACAAACACAGGTATATTTCCCAGCTTTTATTTGATTTCAGGATTTTTTTAAAACTTATTTTCAATACAATGTATAATAAGTTCTCTTGCTGACATGAATGTCTGTCTATACACTGTTAAAAGTACATCATGCTCTGTACAGTAATTGCAAAGCAATTAAGAGCAGCTGGAAAGTTTTTGCACTCTTGTCCCCTTGGACTTCTAGCTGCAAGCTACAGAGTATGTTACATGTTGCCTTCAGGTCTAGATTTAACTTTTTGATACCCCAGAACCTGAGTTTAGTCTGGTACTTAATGTTAAAAGCAACCACATCTAGCCTTTTGCACATCCTGCCCTTCTAAAAGAACAAAAAGGTATTTGTCATCTATGAGTTGATAGTGGCAATGGTAGAGATGGATTTCTTGAGGCAGACAGTAGGCACCCCCTACACTTTAAATTATTGTAAATAGACCCTGCTGGAATACTACATCAAGTGTCCTTTGGTACTTATGCATTTCAACTTGGAATTTCCCCCAGGGTACTCTCTCCTCCCCCGTCCCCGCCATGGGTTGTAGAAAACCACAAACTTACTGGTCTCTGTGTTAGTTTGCCTACTTCCCTTTTATGGCAATATCTACCTTTTCTGTCTATTAGCTGCTCCAGGAAGTCAGCTATGTCAATCACATGCTCAGTCCTTTTGACCATAACTAGACCAACTATCCTCAGGTATTTGTTAGATGAGTGGCTGTATTCACACACAGGAGTAGTCAGAGGAAGCATGCAGCAAAGCCCCTCTAGAGATTACTTTATCATGTGTAACAAATGTGAGGGCATTTGCAAGAGCTAGAGGCACATGAAATTCAATTTAGAACAGTCTGTACTAAATTCTGACAACTGACCTTTCAAATCATATCCAATGTTGATGTTTTCTATAGGTCCACCTTTCACTGAATTTCTTCTTTGTTGAACAGATTTTTGTCCTTCATATACTTGCTAATTTATTTTCTATCCTACTCAATTCTTCCTTCTGTAGTAAGTGTTCATTTTTCTAATGTTTGTGAAAAATCTAAAAATTAAAATCCAAATATGAGGTTAAAACAAAATTGGTTCATTGTCTTGCATGGTTCAACAGAAGTTCAAACAAACAAATCTGATATAAGCAGCAAACCTAAAAATAGTCAGCTCTATAGTGTGACTGCAGGTACAATTCATGTTGTACTATTTATGTACACAGAGTAATCTGGAACAGGCAAGTATTTGATTAAGACATAATAGTAACACCTTTAAAACTGATAGAGTAAAGAATGCAAGAGCTTCAAAGTAACACAGTGGTTGGTAACTTTTCAAATGTATTAGAGATTTGATTACACTTTAATTAGTAAATATTAATGCTATATGTATTCTATTCTCCAGCAACAATACTTAAATTCTGATGTACTGTTCTGAGCAGCCCCAAAAGACAATGGAAAAAACATGTCAGCAGTTTAATTTCATGATAGTTTTAATCAGGTAATTGCAGAAAAACATTGAAACTGTTGTATGATATTATCTGATGTCAACTTACAAGTGTATGATGTAACAAAACTGTTACAAACTTATATATGCATATTTACATTATATACTCAAAAGTAACAAGCTATATTCTTATACATAGAAGAAATACATCTATGACATGAGTTAAACTAAATCATACATCATTTAGTAGAAAGAAATAGCTGTTAAGATTTTAATGGAAATAATATACAAGTGAGGCACTTTTTGAGGTCGTTAGGGTGGAAAGCAAATGGCACTAAGCAAAAGAAGAGGCAGTGTTCACAAATGAAAATCTATGTACAGATTATACTGTAACTTCAAATACAACTGTTTCTCCACTAGGTAATGTTTTAGAAATCTCAAAACTAACAACAACTTTTGCAATTTAAGAAGCTTTAAGAAAAAAATGCTTACGTTTATCAGTGCACCAAAGCATATGGAAGTTTTAACCACTTGGCTGCTGACTAACAGTACCATAAGGCTTCCCCCCACCCAGTAATCCTTATCTTGATATTCCTTTAAAGTCCAATTTAAAAGTTGTGCATTATTTACAAGTGGGTTTTCAATATTATCCTCTAAGTACACATGGAAAGATCATCCAAAAGAGAACAAGTCAGAAATGGGAGTGCTATATTTCAACATGCAAAAAATCGATGCATTCTTTGAAATAGTTTATCCAGAGCATAACTCATGCACTAAGCATCCCTCACTTTGTTCTGGACACTTGTGAATGTTATGCAACCATTTACTGTGCTGTTCAACAAACAATTACTTACCACAGGTTTCTCTGTATTTTGTTTTAACCTTGCTTAGAAGATTATAGGCACACCACTTCACAACTGTTGAGCTGATGGTGTGCTTGTTCACGGTTGTTAAAAAAAGCTACCCAAAGAATTAAATTCCTCTATCTACACAAGTGTTTGTACCACCATCTTGGAACTAGTAAAAACCCCAAACAAAGGCAAAAAAACCCGACCCAGTTATTCTTGGAGGTCCACTGGTAGAATACTTTTTTCAGGCACCATTTTAGCCATTATCTTGATTTTAGTGACACATACTTTTATATTTTAGGCCCATCTCATATAATCTATGGTCCATTTTGCAAATGTGTACTCTAGCAAACACTATTATATTTTTAAAGTCAGCTGTAGTGGAAACATTTAAAAGGCATAAGATCTCAGGAATCAGAGTAAGGATTCTTATTCCCACTTCCAGTTTAGGATAGTTTTTACTAAATTCATACCTCAAACAATGTAGTTGTATTTAGCTGGCTATTTGTATGGGAATATAGCTACAATACATGATTGGGCTACGTAATCATGCTTACCTTTAGTTTTTCCAATAGGTGGTGCCCAAGTGCTACAGTTGACCTCGATACCCAAGAGACTAAATGCTTTCTTTTCATAACTGTAGACTTCACCATGCCAGGAAAGTGAATCTTCTATGGCCATTTCCTAAAACTTAGGTCTCCCGAATGGCAGCACAGAGCTCTGTTACAAAGTCACATGACTAAAATTTGACTTCTGACTTTTCAGAAAAAAATATTGTATTACGTTTCCCTCTTCCCTTTCAAAAACTTGAGAAAAGATTTCAGAAGGAAAGGTAAACTTCACTTAACACTGCCACAGACCAGGGGTGGGATGCAAGGGACAGTCCCTGAATGGTTTTGCGAAGTGTCTACTTTTGAATACTCAGAAAGTGCCTCCAAAAGTGAATAAGAACCCAAACAGTAGAGAGAGGCATACATCTCTGTGCTCTACTGCATCCAACCCATGTGTCAGTGTACATCATGTAATTCTTTTAATTAGTCTTAAATTGGGTGAACTGCTAGAAAGACCCATGGTAAAAAAGATGATAATGGAATTAAGTTTATTTTTTTTTAAATGGATCGATTTTTTTAAAAAGAGTAAAGGAAAGGATGGGGGCAAAATTTTAGGAGCAAAGTGGTTAAATGCAAACTGAAAATATTACTGCACACATTCAGTAAAAATATTAAAGCATATAAGTTGCATATAAAATACAGTACAGGACCAGGAGTTGCACTATGCTGAACAGTGCTCAGAGGAAATTGTTAAACTCATGTTTTCCTGAAGTATATACACAATACAACTCTACATTATTTTCCTATACAGCCAGCAAGTTCTTTTCTTAGGTTGTTCATACCTCACTCAATCTTGTTAAAAACCTAGCACTTACAAATATTTTTTATTCACAAGGAAAACATTCCCATTTCACTAATGAATAGTTTAAGTAACAGTCTATTCTAGGCAACCAAGTTTATCTGAAAACATGTGAAGCATGAAAATCATCCAGAGTAGCAGCTTTCAAATATATAAACAGTAAAAACGAGACTTAAGACTGCTGCTACAGTGTCATATTCTTGGACTTAGTTCATCCAATCAATTTTTAGTACAAAACTAGAAGCTCTTTCATAACTTCTACAGTTATCAATATATTTGTCTTCTTTTCAATGTGAAATAATACTTCAAGATGCTCTATGTACACAATGCGGTCAATTCGAGCGGTCATATAAATATAAATGTTTTCTTTAAAAAAGTATTTTACAGACAGATAGTGTTATATACATTTGTTCAGAATTTGATTCCTGGACTACAGAAGAGAACTAACAAAAGCTTTAATATATGTACGAAAGAAATGTTACATACACCCACACTGGAAAAATGCATAGAAAATTAAGAAGGTAATTTTTTAAAAAATCAACTACGCAACTTTTTATAGGAAGAGTGTACAAAGGACATTCTTTCCCACTCCAACCCTATTGGGATATCTTCCTAAATGAACGAATGCCTTTACTTGTGTTAGAATTTTAACATGACATTAATTAAACATTATGAGTGAATGTATTTTGTTGTACCATGTAATAAGAGTCATGACAACTTGTTTAAAAATTCTCTAATAGTTAACGTGTTAGAATATTTGACCAATTGCTCTGTAAATTAAACATTTAGTAATACAGTACCATGGCCAATTTTATATATATTTTGTGTGTGCGCATGCACAAATACGCGCACGTGCGCACGCGTATGCACACACGCTCGCGCTCTCTCTCAAAAAAGTTTACTCCAATTTTTCAGGGGTTGTAAATTGTTAATTTTTTTTTAAAACACAGAATAATTTTATTCTTGCCAGTTTAAATAAAAAGATTCTACAATGAAAAAAATTTAAATTTTTATTATTAATCTTTCAGTTTAATCATAGTACTTGATAAACAGTTGAACATAATCTTAGTTTAACAGAAGGATAAACTGAGAACACTGATGACATGCCATTACAACTGCCTTATTGGACCTTTCGCTTTGCGGAACATTTGTAAATGCAATAAAATATTTTTTGGAAGACACGCCAAAAGAAAACAACTTGCTGGTTGAGTAACAGAATACAACTTCCTTTTTGCTATATTGTTGAAACCAAAGTCATTTATATAGAAAAATAAATGTTGTGTTCTTATTAGAACATTTTAGACAATTACATCTGTGCTTAACAAAAAAAATATTGGTCACTCGAGACTATAATAATTAATATTTTAAATGTTTTTAGAGATTACCAAAATGCATGGATACAACTCAATACAAACTGTAGCTGACGGGAAATAGGACTGAAAATACCGATTTGTCCATCTGGAATAGAAATGCTACTAAATAAACTAATTAAATATTTAAAATACTAACATGGAATGTGACTGTAGATATGATTCATACCTACTATATAACTGGAAAGGGGAAGGAAAGTTTAATATGTAATAATTCGTACCTTACACATTTAGTTAAATATAAACATTTGTTATTTATATATAAAGTTGCTTCCAAAAATCTATTAATAAGTGATTTAGTTGCACTTAAATCAGTTTCATTTCTCATTTGCCATGTATTAACTTTTCTTAGTCTTAAATCAGCTGTCATTAGTGCACCTGTAATTTCCTCTCAAATCATTTGTAATTCTTTTAAGAGCCCCATCACCTAAACCATGAATGTACAAAATGGCAAAAGTTAATCCCTTTTAGTATAACTGTAGTTTATATACTCATTTTATAGCCAATAATAAGAAAAGGCTTCCTTTTCCAAACTCCTTCACAACTTGCAACGAAACACCATGCACTGAAAGGAAATAGTTAGGCATGGCTACTAGCATTTGTAAAATGCTAAGGTCTGACAAGTCTTGCTGCTTCTTCCACATCAGGCTTCTCTTACACGAGATAAGATTTCCTCCTGCTTGCCAAAAGCTTCCACAAATCCAAGATAGATGCTTCCTGGAAACAAAGATTTTCAGCTCTATTTGGCACTAGACTGTTCATCCAGCAGCTTTATGCTTTCCTCCACAGCACCCACACACCTCACCACAGTGATGGCATGCTCTCAAGGGGAGGTAGCAGCACATACATGGGGCAATGAATGACAAAGCTATCAGGGCTAACCATCGTAAGCAGAACTTGTCATCACTAGTGTCACATGAGCAGGGGTCAGAGAAATCTCCTTCAGAGTCTGACATGCAGTGATATAGCATGCTCTCTGCACAAAGCATGCAACTAACTTGGTATATGCATCTTTTAATAGGATCTGGAGCATCCTGACATTTCCCCCTGCCATTCTCTTCATGATTAAATCTCTCCTGGCAGTATACACAGCGAGAACGCTCACCATCCTCTTTCCTTCTTTTTGACTTTTTAAATTTTAACGAGGAAGGCTGTGTTTTAAATACCACAGAACTCTTTGGGTCTTTTAGTGAATTCAGCTTAGTCCCATCCCCACATGGATATAGATAGTCCGATTTTTTATTGTCGGACTTAGAAAACTGTATATTGGAGTCCGCCTCATCCCTCTCCAGATCATTTTTCCACATGTCAGGATGTCTGTAGTCTGCATAACGACGTATTAAAATATCACGAGGATTTATTCTAACAATTTCCTCTTCATCCTGAAAGCTGACGTGTCTAATTGATTTCAGTGGGACCTGAAATGGTAAATAGAAGCATCTTGTTAAATTATGTACAGGGACACAGTTAGGTTAGTACTTCAGTTACGATACAAATCAGGGCACAGAACTTTTCCCCATTGCCAGGAGATAGTGCTTTCAGCTTATATATGACCTAGCACAATCTGCATAACAGACTTTTACAAGGTGTGAGCTCAACTTATCTTGTGAAGCAGATGATCAAATAACGTGCAGGTAATAATGCAAAAGCCACCACCATCCATTTCTTGAATAATTTCAAAATACTTTCTAATGGAGTTGTCTCTGCTTACTGAAGCAGTACTTCACAAGAAATGCATTAATGCTTATGGTGGGAGCTCACAGCCAGTTACCACAAAAAGGGTTTTTAGAACACAGCTGGCATCTATTGGAAATTTTGCAAAACCAAGATCAACATAACTTTTTCATAGTTCTATAAAGATTGGCTGGTGATGAGAGCCATCTTTCACTATTAATGAAAATAAGTTTGCTATAAAGTTTTAGTTTATGAGCAACGATTAAAAGCAAACAATCCTTTCCCATCGCTGCCAACAGCAAACAAGTCCCTCAATTATAGGGGAGGTTAACCTCTGCTGAAATACTTGAGATTCATGAAGATTTAGTTGGCTCCATGGAATAAAGTTCAGAATCAGCCAACCTTGCCAATGGTAAACACACTAATATTGTAGAGCAAGATAGAGAGGACAATTTTTGAAAAGCTGCAGGGCACAGTCCTCAATCAAAATATAGCAACAGAAATCTAAGGTACTGTAGTGGTGCTGGGTCTTTAATGGCAAGCATATATACCTGACTTCAGCCCAGAATGGGGAGTGGGATAGCAACGAATGCTGGGAAAGGTAGCACTACATAAAATTTTATAGTTCTGTCTTTAGCACCTCATGGGAACAGTTTGTGCTTTATGCTCTCCACAATGGCGCTAAGAAACACTAGACATAAGGAAAAACCTGGAGTGGAGCTCTCCATTAAGGCAGCTAGGGCAGCAGAAAGGACGGGCTGTGGGAAGGACCTGTTAAGAGGCCTAGAGACAACCAGAAAAGAAGGCAAGGGAACTTTGGGGAGGACTATGTTGTTCAAGGTCGGAAGGTATTATATAGCAGGACCTCCATGGAAGAGGGAAGTAAACGAAGGGAAAGGCCTGTGGCAGTACAGTAACGGTGTAGGCTTGAAGCCTGGCATTGGCACCTGCTTGTTCAGGTGTCTCAAACTGGGGATTCCTCTACAGCAACACAGACTTCAGAGGAGGTGGAAGAAATCCCACGGTACACATATGTGATAACTGCTCCCCAGGGAGCATGAAGTTTTATATGCTTTATGAAGTGTTTTAGTATCTACAATAGTTCTATTCTTGTTAGCCATACAAAATATCCAATCTGTCTTTGAATCTTGCTGAATTCTTGACTTCTACAACATCCTGTGCAGGGTGGATTGATTTAAATCAGAGGTGGGCAAACTATGGCCCGCGGGCCATATCCGGCCCGTGGGACCCTCCTACCCAGCCCCTGAGCTCCCGGCACGGGACACTAGCCCATAGCCCCTTCCCCACTGTTCCCCCTCCCCTGCAGCCTCAGCTCACTGCACCACCAGCGCAGTGCTCTGGGTGGTGGGGCTGCGAGCTCCTGGGGCAGCGCAGCTGCAGAGCCTGGCCTGACCCAGGGCTCTGTGCTGCGCAGCGCGGCTGCCTGTCCTGGTGCAGCCGTGCCACCAGCCACCGGTGCTCCAGGCAGCATGGTAAGGAGGCAGGGGGGGTTGGATAGAGAGCAGGAGAGTTTGGTGGTCAGGGGTGTGGATGGGTTCAGGGTGGGCAGGGGACAGGGGGGTTGAATGAGAGCAGGGATCCCCGGGGAGCAGTCAGGAAGGTGTGGTTGGATGGGGCAGGGGTCCCGCGGGGTGAGGGCAGTCAGGAATGAGAGAGGTCGGATGGGGAGGCGGGAGGGCAGCCAGGGGCGGGGGTCTCGGGGGGGGGGGGCAGCATCAGGGAACGGGGGATTCCGTCCCGGGGCAGGACCCCCGGGCCGGGGGGGGGGGGGGGGGAGGGTTAGGGGGAGGGCTGGGCCACGCCTGGCTGTTTGGGGAGACACAACATCCCCTAACCGGCCCTCCATACAATTTCCGAAACCCAATGTGGCCCTCAGGCCAAAAAGTTTTCCCGCCCCTGATTTAAATGAAAGCAATTTAAAATCACTGACAGTAGTCATGATTAAATCAGGAAGCAGGAAACCTTCATTTAAATAATTGATTTTAATCTTGCTCTGCATTTGCACTTTACGCATTTTCCTAAAGAAAAGCTGAATCTCATTTGTCTGTAACCATGCTGATCTGCAACTAAATAGAGCCTTTGCATTAAATTTGATCCTTTTGGCTAACCAGAAAGATATACTGTATCTATACATATTTTTTTAAACAATTATACAGATGAAAATATTTTTTTTGCAGATTCTTAATTTTTACAATATTATTTTATAAAATGGATGCATATTTGTAAAATGGATATATGATCCATTTCTTATTTACTAGATTAATTAACGCAGAAATTGGGCTTGTTTTTGGCTTAATTGGCATGAGTTGCTTGTTGGCTAGTTTTTGGCTTGTAGCTTTTTTTTTTTTTTTTGATTGGCTCCTGGCAAGCAGGGGAGAGAGGCCAGAGTGCATAGCGGGCCTACTGCAGTCCCAGACTGCATGCTGGGGTTGGGGGGGGGGGGGGGGGGAGGGAGAATTTAGTCACATAGTGTTGGAGTTCTTAGGGATTGGCCTGGTTTTGAAATTGGATTTGCTTGATTTTTGGCTTATTGTGAAAGTCGGGGTGCTTATTTACCATGTGAAAGTTGGCAACTATGCTTAAATGTGCTGGAGACTTTCTGGGACTTTCCTTGACTTCTGAAGTGTCTGGTGCTGGCTCAGGGGCTACGTGAGCCGGGCAGCCCCTGGACCAGCAGCAACAGTTTGGGTATGTGAGAGGGGGCTCAGGGCTAGGGGCAGGGGGTTGGGGTGAGAGGTGGCGCTTACCTCGAGGTGGGTGGCTCCCCCCAGCATATCTCTGCAGCTCCTAAGCGGAGGGGCCAGGGGGCTCCGCGCATTGTCCGCAGGTCCTGCCCCAGCAGCTCCCATTGGCTGTGGTTCCCAGCTTGTGGCAAGAGCAGCGTGCGGAGTCCCCCGGTCTTCCCTCCCCCTAGGAGCTGCAGGGACATGCGGAGTTGGGTAGAGAGCCTGCCAACCCCACCAACCCTCCCCCCAGCACCATTGGGGGTCCTGGGCCATGCGCCACTCCCAGCCCCTCCCTCCCAGCACCAGTGGGGGTCCTGGGCTGCATGCAGCCCACCTCCCCCGCCCCCCAGCGGGGGTCCCAGGCCACCCATCCAGAGCATCCACACTCCCTCCGGACCATCCCTTCAGAGCACCTGCAGCCCCCTGCCCAAGTTTTAGTTAGGGGTATATAGGAAAAGTCATGGACAGGTCACGGGCCGTGAATTTTTGTTTACTGCCCGTGACCTGTCCATGACTTTTACTAAAAATACCTGTGACTAAAATGTAGCCTTATTTATAACTGATTTATTAAACAAAAGGACATATCTGTAGTTAGTGAACTGAACCATTGCTTCTGGTCACTACGGCCTTCAAGATTTTAAAACTAGTTGATCTCATCCTTTCACATCTAGTTGTTATTAATACATTGGAAAACAAGCTTCCTTGCTTTTTCAAATCCCAATTGGTTTCTTAACAGTCTGAAAGAAATAGTTATTGAACTGAAATAGTTCAATAAACTGAAATGAAGAAAATATTCTCTCTGCCCCTGCAGAAAAGGCTACTGCTGTCAAAAGCTGGTTTAGCATTCAACAAACTAGTTCCAGGTGCTTAACCAGTAACTTTCACCCATTCAGCCATTTGGAAAAGTATTTCCTTTTATCAGTTTTGAGTCTGCTACCTTTACCGAATTCCAGTATTCCAGAGGTCACCTCATCCCAGAAAGGATACTGAAAGAGACTGGGACCATTTACCATAAAGAAAAGACAAATAAGACAATAAAGGCATACGAAATAATGAATGGAACTGAATAAGCAGATAGAGAACTTCTAGTTGTCCTATCTTGTAATACAAGGAGTTGGGAACATTAAATGAAAATCCATTGAAAGGAAATATTAAGGAGCTTACAATCAAAGTATAAGAGGAGACAACAGCTGGAAGCAGACAGGCAATAGTGAGGCGATTATGTTCAGTATAAATTAGCAGCAATCACAGCACATCACATGCATAACCTTTTTATTGAGTGCTTTACTGATATCAAAACACAGGTGAGTTTTAAGGAGAGATATGCAGGAGGATAGCATAGAGGTTTTGCATGTACATATTGCAGAAAATCCCCATAAAATAAGAGGCAACTGAGAGAAAGCATAAGTCTCGGTTCTGCCATAAAATGGGAATACTAATACTTAACTTCCTCACAGGGTACTGCAAGGATGAATTCACCTAGGTTAGCAAGGAACTCTGGTACTATGCTGAGGGTCATATAAGAACCCAGACCAAGAGAATGGAAACCCTTCAACTTTCCAGTCAGTTTTTTTCTCATTCTGCTCTCAGGTGCATGATTTGTGAACCTTCTCACAGAAAAGGCTGAGGGGGTTGAGCCCCCTAATTTAGCAAATCCACATGATACCATAGGCAGGGGCCACCTGTGAGGACACGGTGGCCTCTATACTATCATTTCGACTGTACAGAAGCTGTTCTGCCAGGGATACCCAGCCCTTCGGACTGACATTCCCCTGGAGCCCTTCTCAGTGTGGGTTTCCAAAATGCAGAGGAAGAACTATTGCTGAGTTGCTCTGTGCGTTTAGGGGTGGCATATGCCAAGAAGAATATTTGTTCCCTTGGCCCTAATCCACAGAAAGTGTGAGGATGGGCTTCCATTTGATCTAGGAGAAACTGTGTGAGCAGAGGACTTACGGCATGCAGCCACTACTACTACCTTTTTCATGCTTCCTCTGGGCCTGAATTAAGAGGTTAGCGCTCCCTTCTGCTCATGGAAGCAGAGATATCCCTAAAGGTTAGGAAAGTTTCTGAACAGAAGAATTTATGGTTTTAGCACCAGAACTGGATATGGATAATTAGTTATTTTTAAAATATTTACTGCACACTTGTCAAAAATCTGTTCATTCTTTCCTTAGAAGTGTATTACTCTATCACACATTTCCCTCTAAACGGGTCCTTCACCCACACAACATGCTGAAAATGCATTCTAATTAAACGGAAATAAGTCATTCCTTAAAAAAACTGGCTAACTAATAAAGCATTAAGGACTTGATTAGGGTTAATAGTCCTGAAATTTGACCTTTTTTCCTTCCCCCTTTATGTTTGTAAAGCTTGTTATTTTTATTTATTCATTCATACACATGGATACTGTACCCACTTCTCCTTCCCCAAATCACCCCCAAATCTACCACCTGCTCAAATGTTTCAATGCTGATATGTTAAAAACTTGCAGCAGTCCACCGCAATAGCAACCTAATAACAAATCAGTGGTCAAGGGAGCAGGGAAAATACCTATAAGGAAAGAAGTTTTAGTACTGAACTTCCAAAGATTTTATACATGAAGAGTATGAAGTAATTTTAAAAGCTAGGTGATACACCTTGATAGTGTCCTTTTAAACAATTCAAAGGCAGGAAGTAAAGAAGACTACAACAGAGTATGACCCAGGATCAGTTATGTACAAAACACTGTTGGCGAAATAAATTAGGTTTACAGTGTGCCTTTCATTCAGAACAATCCCATTCTCTAACTCAACGTCAGAGTATATACCTGCACCTACATTTATATATTTCAGGATTCACATCGCCCAATAGTGAAACATGGTCTCTCCTAATACCATGTAGCAACACTACACAGCAGTTTGAAAAGAGAGTGAGAAAGAATACTATAACAAATTGGAACTCCGGTGAGAATTTCATTAATAAAATTACCCAGCTGAAAATTAGCTGGAACACTGGTGCTAATGTGCTTAGTGTTGCTAGAAGTACCAAGAGATTAACAGCTTCACTGTGGTCAGGGCCTTAATGTTGCATTTTGTTTGAAAGGCAGCACATCCAAACTAGGCTTGGACATTTGTTGAGTACTGTACATTTCCCACGTTTTCCTAGACGGTGTCCCATCCAACCAAGTGGGCAGATCCAACTCTGCTTAGTTTGCAGTCAGCCTACAATGCTAGGTTGAATACACAATTATACATGAAGGGTTGGGTTATGGCTGAATTTCTTTACTCTTGTCCATTAAAATTCTTAATCTTAACACTGCACTAAGCAGTTTTGAATGCTATGGTCAAGATTAAAATCTATAATTTATTCAATGGGTGGTTAAAATATCCCTGCACCCAAAAGAGGGTTTGTTTGAATATATGTATATATGATCAAAATAAAACTTACTGGCATTTACCTCATTATGCAGAACGCCACATACATATTAGTGTATACATAATTGAAGCCCTGCACATTAAAGTCAGGAGAAATATACATTAATCTTTCTATAATTCTGTAAATGAAAAAATCTAGAACCAATAAAAATCAACAATATTCCATGCTCTAAATGAGGGTTTATGCTAAAGAGGGATGTGAAGGATGCAACTGGTCCTTAGGTTTGAAAGGAATGCTTTAGGAATCTAAGATTACCTCAGTTTCTACTGATATTCTACAGTCTAGATTTTAATGTTAGTACTTCATGTAAAAAGCTATAATAAAGCATTTTTATAGAGACGTATGTTCAAAGCACAGTAAAGACATTAACTAAGTAATCTTTACAATATTCCTTTAATGGGGGTAGGCACATATCCCCACTTCACAACTACGGGGACTAAGACACAAAGGTCTGGTGACTTATCAAGGAGACGATGAGTCAGCAGCAGAAGCAAGACAAACAAACTCATGATTCCCAATCCTTTGCCTATTTCTGCAGATAGGACTGTCTTTCAAATCAACGAAGAAGGTTTATTTTACTACTTTTGGGTAATTAGTCAACTCCTGCACTAGTTGATACAAGTTTGTGAACGGGGAGCTTATCTTTCTTTGGAAGAATACCTAATGTATTAGAGGGCTCCCTTCTTATGCTTTTTCCAGGGGCAGAAGTACATTCTAATAAAATGCACTGAACTATTATTTGAACTTCCACATTTTCAGTACATGCTATGGACATACTCTCTAGAGTTTCCCTAGTAAAAAGTTCCCCAAAACGTCTTGGCATATAGTCCGCGATAATAAATTTGTTACCCAAGTCAATAAAAATGCTTACTACTTCTATCCTGTCTATCAAAAACCTTGATGCTTTGATACTTAAGCAGCAGCAAAATGCACACATCATATTGGAAGACTAAGGTCAGTTTTTCCTTAGTCTTAATATTGTATGTAACACTATGTTTTGGAAAGTGTATTTTAAACATTTGAATCAGTAAAGTGCCTTTTCCTGGGTCAGTGGTCTTTTCCTTTTGTAACTATTCAATACTATTCATGTACAATTTATATATTGTTTTCATGTTGTACCAAACATTATATCCTGGTCTCTGACTGCTTACGATGCTATAAATGAAGTTTCTCTAATAATATTAATTAGAAAAATACTCTCTGCAATACACCCCAAGTATACATTTATTTATAATTTCTAACCAAAACAGTTTTTCTGTACTTGCCAAAAATGTTGTTTCACTGAGGACTAAGACCATGGCAAATTAAAAGTTTCAAAAATAAATGGCTTATCAAAACACAGAAAGGTGTAATAAAGACTTGGAAAAAAAATTCAGAATGTGGAAATAATGGTTTTTCACCTAATCTGGTTAACTCAGGGATGGCTAAACAATTTTACAAAACTTAACCTCCAAAACGTCCTTTGTGAGGTAAAAATCCTTTGACATTTCATCCAAAGAGGATATATCTACCACATTTCAGAAAGTAAGGACTGCAGTACGTACATATAGGGGCTTATAATTCAAGTGTCATCCCAGCCATACCTATGTAGTGTTGGATTAAATGACTAATATAGAATTACATGGTCAGTGAAACAAGAAATGTTTCTATGGTTGGAAGCAGGGTTGGCAATTTCCTGGGAAAAAACTAGGTTAGGATAGGGCACTGGCAAATACCAGTTGAAATTGGAAAAAATAAAATTAGAATATACTAATGAAAATTACTGAAAAATATCTAGCAATTTAAATAATAGTTTTGCAGTATATATAATATTTAAAATTGAAATGAGTCATAACATCTATAACTTCCTTGAGAAAATACTGAAATAAAATACACAGTCTGATGTTCAATGTCATATTAAATATATTAGTTTACACCTACTGCAATTTTACGTTTTATTTGTAGAATTTTAAATCAATCTCCGAATCTACTGCCTTAGGTAACCACAATTTGAATATGTAACTAAAACAAAGTGTAACGTGATATGCATTAACAAAACAGTTTTTAAAATAGAAAATGCCTTGAACTGGAACTAACTAGTCTTTCCCAGGCTGGTAACAAAGACAGTTTCACGTGGTAAAAATCATATCTGTAAATACCAGGCCATCCCCGGTTGGAAAGCTCTTACCTGGTTGGGTTGGCTGGGAAAGTAGGCTCTTCTAGAGTTCAATTCCTCAAATGTCGAGGACCTTATATTTGGACTTTTATAAGGTTCGCTGGTTACTACGGTTTCATGTTGGAAAAGGTGATCTTTTAATGAACTGGAAGTATCTTCTTGAATTGCCTAAAATAGAAGAATTCAACTGTATTCTGTTCTTGATATGGATTTAACGTTTACATAAAAATCTCTACAAATATCAAACCATAAAATCTTCAAACTCTCCAATATATACATATATATTTTACAAGATACATGTTAGAAGGAAACATTCACAAGGTCTCAAACAATTTTTTTTTAAATCGTTTCAGTACCGACAAAGTAAGTCTGCCCAAAAGAATGAAATTCCCTGTCCACAGAATGAATACAGCATAGGCAGCAGCAATACAAGTCTCTCTACCCCACCCATGCACTTCAAATCTGACATGGAAGAACTACTTCTAGGAGGGAGTGTTTAGTCCAGTCTCCAATGCTATTTGTTCTAGAAATGTCCACAAAGGTGTTAATTATTTTTTATTTTGACAGTAGCTTGTACTGTGTGTTTGCAAATTTGTATTGCTCTCACTACAAATTGTGAAGAAAAAAACCTCTCAGACATACTGCTGAAGGAAAAGGTTCTGAGAGTAATGATGCACAAACAGAATTACTATTTGGGTCTCAAGTTTAGAAAGCAAGTTTGTTTAACAGATTGGCTTGCTATACAGGAAAATAAATGAACAAAAAGTGAATTTCAAAATAGATACTGGAGCTGAGTGCCACACAGTCACAGCAAGCATACACAAAACTAATAATGATTATCCAATACTGAAACTAAGTTTACATGAAACAACTGGGCACAAGGTTAAGACCATGTGGAAAATGTATATTAAGATATCTGCAGGATAAATCCCACTCATAGCTTGAGATTGTGGAACAGGAAGTGTGCTTTGGTTGAACAGTGGTCTGTATGTGCGGACGATCAATCTACTGAACAGAATGGAGATAATCTTAAAGAATCTGAGGTGTTTAATGAGTTGGGATATATTGAGGACAGGATGTAGTGAATCAGAATGAGGCAGTTCCCAGTTAGCTGCCTCCCAAAAAACAACCACCCCACATGCCATATAAAGTTCGGTTAGCACTGACAGATATAATTAAAAACTAGAATTGACTGGGTGGTAAAATCTGATGTTCTTGAAAAAGGTCAAACTTCAACTGTTTGGGTTAATGGTGGTCACTGTAATAAAACCAAACAAGCTAAAGATTTGTAGCGATCCGAAAAGATCTGAATAAGCCAATTAAACACAAACTACTGCACAGGACCAGATGAGGTAGTCATATTTAGGCTTCAAAATACACGAGAATTTTCCATTTTGGACGCAAATCAAGGGCTTTGGCATGTCCAAAAGATACAGAAAGTGCAAGACTCTGAATTTTTAACTCTCCTTTTGATAGATATATGTTTAAATCATTTCTTCTTTAAATTAGCTCTGCATCTGAAGTATACAAAAGCACCATGTTCTGGATGAGATGGAAGGAGAGGTTACTTATCTTACAGTAACTTGAGTTTGAGATGTTTTGCCCCTATGGGCGCTCCACCAAGGGATGTGTGCACTCTTGTGCCCTCTCAACTGGAGAGTACAAAGCAGTGTCTGTGGGCATGGTCACGGGGCGCATCACTCACCACCGGACTGGCACCCCCTCGTGGCACTCTGGGGATTCTCTCGAGGCTGATGCCCATCTGTAGTTTGCACACTGTCACTCTGTCTCTGCTATCCGCTTGCTGCCCCTCTCGCAGCCTCAGGAACTACAACATCCTCTTTAAAAAGAAAAGGAGGACTTGTGGCACCTTAGAGACTAACAAATTTATTTGAGCATAAGCTTTCGTGAGCTACAGCTCACTTCATCGGATGCATCCGATTTGTTAGTCTCTAAGGTGATACAAGTACTCCTTTTCTTTTTCCAGATTAACTGAAAACTTGGAGGCTGACATGTATCCCTAGAGTTGTAGGCAGGACCTTACAGTTTGCAGGCTGGGCTGTATTGTCAAGGTTAGAAAGGGAACAAGAAGCCATAGGTTCAAAGGGCAGACCCATAAGCTTGGAGAGGACCAGGCTAAGGTCCCACTGGGGAACAGGGTCCCAGACCGGTGGAAAGAGTCTTTCAAGAACCCGATCAACATCTCATGCGAGAACATCGACCTACCCTGAATGTGATGATGGAAGGCCGATATGGCAGCCAGGTGCACCTTGATCAAAGAGAAGTCAAGCTGTTGGTGCTTTAAGTGAAGCAGGTAATCCAGCATGGACTGCAGAGACAACTCAGTTGGGGAGATATTTTGCTCTGAAGCTCAGCAAGAGAAACACTTCCACTTTGCCATGTAAGCTGCTCTGGTAGAGGGCTTTCTGCCCTCCAAGAGAACCTGCTGTACCCGACTAGAGCTGGCTTGTTCCTCTGGATTCAGCCACGCAGCATCCAAGCTGTGAGGCGGAGAAAGGCGAAGTTCGGGTGCAGAAGTCTACTGTGATCCTGCAAGAATAGGTCCAGGTGGCTGGGAAGCGGCCATGGCTGCAAACAGCCAGGTTCATGAGCATGCTGAACCAATGCTGGGGCGATTATAATGACCTGTACCTTGTCCCTTTTGATTTTTGACAGGACTTTACCAATGAGCAGAATTGGTGAGAAGGCGTACATCAGGTCCTCTGACCAAGACAGGAGAAAGGCATTGGCTAGCAAGCCTCTGCCGAGCCCTTGGAGAGAACAAAACTGATAGCACTTTCTGTTCTGTCTGGTGGCAAACAGGTCCACTTGGGGAGCTCCCCACTTCTGGAAGAGCATTCTGACAATCTCCGAGTGAAGGGACCACTCGTGGTAAGAGACGCAGCACCTGCTGAGGCAATTTGTCAGCTTGTTCCAGACGCCGGGGAGGTGCAAGACTTCCAGGTGGATTGCATGCTGGATGCAGAAGTCCCACAGAGGGAGGGCTCCTGGCGCACAGGTGACAATCGAGTTCCCCCGTCTGTTGACATAGAACATGGAGGCCATGTTGTCCATCAACACTTGCACCACCCGGCTGGACAGTTGGGGAAGGAAGACATTGCAAGCTAGGTGGCTGGCTCTGAACTCCCTGACGTTTATATGCAATTCAAGACCATAACCCTTGAGTCCGCTGTGTACCGAGATGCATTCCTCAACCGAGGTCGGATGCATCTGAAATCAGGGAGACCATGGGTTGTGGGCTTGCGAATGGCACACCTTCCAACACCAGAATCGGGTTGCACTACCACTGCAGAGAGGCAAGTACCCATGGAGGGATCGTGATGATTTTGTCTAGGTGATGTCTGGGGAGTAGACGGATACCAGCCACATCTGGAGGAGACGCAGCCTGAGTCTCGCATGTTGGACAACATACGTGCATGCTGCCATGTGCCCCAGTAGTCTGAGACAGACCCGGGCATTGGTGAGTGGATGGGCAGTGAAGTGGCAATCAGATCTGACATTGCCCTGAACACGGCCTCTGGCAGGAATGCTCTGGCTCAGGTAAAGTCGCGTACCGCTCTGATTAAACAATATCTATTGGACTGAGATCAATATTGATTTTTGTTCATTTAACAACAGGCCCAGAGCTTGACAAGTGGCTTGCAACATCTTGACACTGTGCTGGACCTGGAGCAGCCCTTGATGAACCAGTTGTCGAGGTACAGGTAAATCTGGATACCTTGACGTCTGAGGTAGGCTGCCATCACTGACATGCATTTCGTGAACACCCTTGGCACCACCGCTAGGCCAAAGGGAGCACTGCAAACTGGTAGTGGGTGGTCCCAACTACGAAACATAGGAACTGTCTGTATGCATGAAATAGCAATGTGTGAAAGTAAGCGTTTTTCAGATTGAGGGAGGTGTACCAGTCTCCTGGATCCAGGGAGGGAATGATGGAGGCTGTGATAAATGAAGGGGTGGGGGATAGCTACCTTTTATGGACCCAGCCAGCCAGTTAGCGATAAAATCCCTCTTAGTAGCTGTTCTCTACTTGCTTTACCTGTAAAGGGTTAAAAGTCTCACTGCTATGCACAGGTAAAAGGAAGTGAGTGGACACCTGGCCAAAAGAGCCAATGGGAAGGCTAAAACTTTTTAAAATTGAAACAAGACTCCCTTTTGTCTGTCTGTCTGTCTCTGTTTTTTGTTCTCCAGAGAGAGAGAACAGGGCAGCAACTATGCTGTAAGAAGCTTGGGCCAGGTATGAAAAATCATCGGTATACCTACAAACTACTCAAGTGAAACCCCAGATATGTAAGTAGATCAGGAAATGTCTAGGAAGATGCAATTAGGTTTCTCTCTCTTTTTATTTCTTTATGGCTTGTGGACTCCTCTGTGCTAACCCCAGATGCTTTTGTTTTGCTTGTAACCTTTAAGCTGGACCTCAAGAAAGCTATTCTTGGTGTTTAATTCTTATAGTTGCTCTTTTTTTTCCCTCTCTTTTTTAAATCTAGCAATAGCTTGAGTTTTCAGATTTTTTTTTTTTTTTAAAATAAAATTTACCTTTAAGAACAGAATTGGATTTTTGGGTCCTAAGAAGTTTATGCACATGTTGTTACACACAACAGCTAATTTCCTTTATTTTTCTTTCTCAGCTCTTCCCCGGAAGGGGGGGTGAAAGGGCTCGAGGGTACCCCACAGGAAGGAACTCCCAAGTGCGCCTTCCTGGGTTCTCAAAGGTGTTTTGCACTTGGGTGGTGGCAGCATCTACCCATCCAAGGTCAGAGAAAAGCTGTAACCTTGGGAGTTTAATACAAGACCGGAATGGCCAGTATTAATTTTTAGAATCCTTGTGGGCTCCCACTTTCTGCCCTCCAAGTGCTAGAGTGAGGAATTAGCCTTGACAGAGGCCAAGACCACCATGTGAAACTTCAACTTCTTGAGGTACTTGAGGCTCCGCAGATTGAGGATGGGTTGTGCCCCCCCTCCCCCACCACCCTTGGCTTTTGGGATAAAAGGTACAGAGGGAATTCCTCCACGGCTTCCACCCGCAGAAGGCCTTGCACCTCCTAAGCAACGAGATGCTTGTGAGAAGGGTCCCTGAAGAGAGATGTGGGGGGACAGAAATAAGCTGTAGGGTATATCCCCCTGCTACTATGCTGAGGACCCACTGGTCTGATGTTATAGAGGCCCAGGCAAGGAAGAAGGGAGACAAACTGTTAGAAAATAACAGGGGAGCAGGATCCAGGACACAGGCTGGAAGGTTGTCCTTGGGTGTATGCTCAAAATGCTTGCTTGTTACCTGGTTGGTTATGAGTGGAGCTCAAGTGAGCTGTGGGTGCTGGCTGATGGCCTTGCCAGCGCTTATAGCCCTTGCGGAAGGGCTCTGACTGAGGTTGGTTTCCAAACCTGTGGGGCTGTTGCAGCTTAAACTGCTTCCTCGCTGGCCCAGCATGTAAAGGCCCAGGAAGAGCAAGGTAGCCCTAGAGTCTTTTAGGCCATGTAATTTACTGTCTGTCTGCTCCGAAAACAGTGCCACGACATTGAATGGGAGGACCTGGATGGATTGCTGAACCTCCATCAATAGGCCCAACAACTGCAACCAGGACGTCCGCCTCATTGAAATTACCAAAGCCATGGTCTGGGTCGAAGAATCTGCCGCACCTGAAGCCGCTTGGAGGGCTTCCCTGGCCACAGCTCTGCCCTCATCGAGGATAGCCAGAAATTTATTCCTGGACTCCTCTGGCAGCAAATCTGTAAATCTGGCCATGGACTGCCAAATATTAAATCATAATGGCCAAGACAGACCTGATGGTTGGCCACTCTCAGCTAGAGGCTGGACGTAGAATAAATTTTCTAAAAAAGATCGAGCCTCTTTCCCGCCTTGTTCTTAGGTGTCCATCCTGGTTGGTCCTGCCTATTGCGCTCATTGGCTGCTGACACAACTAGTGAGCTTGGGACAGGGTGGGTATAAAGATACTTATACCCTGTAGTGGGGATTTTTCTTTCTGCCTGCTTGGAGATGGGGGGCAGGAAGGAGGGTGTCTGCCACAAAGCCATAGTAATTTTTACCACTTCCTTGTGCACCGGCAATGCCACCTTGGAAGTGGCTGCTGCACTTAGCACATTGAACAGGGAGTCTGAGGGCTCCACCAGTTCCTCGGCTTCCAGCCCCAGGTTAGAGGCGACCCTCTTCAAAAGCTCTTGGTGGGCCCTTGCATCATCCTGAGGAACCGAGTGAGAGGGCCCTGCTATTGCCTCATCAGGCGAAGATGATGATGAGGCAGGTACAGGTGGGTCTGCCAACTCCGCTGCTTCTGATAAGGGAGCTTGGCTGAGGCTGGCCAGCCCTGGGGAGTCTGCTCTGACTTTGCGACCGAGTCATGGTGCGGGCAGACCAACCTATGCCCCTGTGATGGGTGGGGAAATCCCCCATGTGTTCCATAGTTGCCAGGGGGCCAGCCACTGGCCCTGGTACAATGCTGCCCCTGGTAGCCCAGAGGGGAATGCCAATGCCCCTGTGGTTGGCATTGGCCTGCGAGCAGGGTCTCCTCCTTGCTGTCTGAGCCCGAGGGAGAGACTTGTCTGGGGGACTGGGATGGTACCGAGGCTACCTGCCTACCCCGATCCCGTCAGCTCTGGCTGTGGACATCCACTGAGGACCTGTAGGGGGGCAATGGCTCTCGGTGCTGTGACCCCAATGACCAATGGTAGCATTCGGCAGATCAGTGATGGTAACCTGATGATCGATGCCTCACAATTAGAGAGCGGTGCCGCTTCGTAGATTGGGAACAGGAGCGAGAAGACTGACTGTCAGAGACTGTCAATGTGCTCACGGTGAATTGTACTGGTGATCTGGCGACCAGGCTCCGGCATCTCGACCCTCTGGAATGGTGCTGTGAGAGTGGCTTGGGCGCTCCTGGCACTGGTGCTCTGGGCTTTGGTGCTGTGCATCTGCGCCAGACTGCTGGCGATCGATGCCTAGAGCCCAAGGAACGGTGCCTAGAATCTGGGGACTGATGCCAGGGACTCTGGCAGGCCAGCTCCGCATCCAGGGGTTGGTGGCGCTGTTCAGGCAAACGCTGACGGGGCACCCACTGTGGTGAGGAGCAGTGCCGCACTAATGGAGACCGCTGAAAGGGTCTCAAGGCAGGTTTACCCCTTGAATGGGGAACCTCAGCGGCCAGCGTGGGCAGCACCGGAAGGGACAGTATGTCCTGAGTGGATGGAACCACCAGGTGCTGAGCGCCTCTGCCACTTCCTGGGATGGGCAGGTCTTGACAGCTCAATGGGAGTTAGAGCCTGGCCACCATCCAGAGGGGAAGAGCTGCCCCATGCAGGTCTGCTCTCCTCCAGCTCTCTCCTTCCCTTTACGGGACATAGGAGAACGCCCCCTCCTGGCCATACTTTGCTCTTTAGCTGGTATAGGGGATGGGAAATGGTACCAGTCAGAGGTTGGTGCCGGCTTGGAGCAGAGTCCGATCTTGCCGGCTCTGAGGCCAGTGCGAGGGCTGACTCCATAAGGAGTGCTCTGAGACGAATCTCCAGCTCCTTTTTAGTTCGCAGACTGAAGCTCTTGCAAATGTGACACTTGTCACTCATGTGAGTGTCCCCTAAACACTTCAAGCAGCTTTCATGGGGATCACTGATTGGCAAGGGTTTTTTGCAGCTGTCACAAGGTCTGAAGCCCGGGGACCAGGGCATGCCCCGTCCCTAGGCTGAGTCCCGCACAGGACTATCTGACTATTTCTAACTTAACACTAAGGAAACTAGTAACTATACAACTTTGAACAACTATATACAACAAATTCACTACTGGACACAGTACAGACAGGAAATCTTACGAAGCAAGGAGACATGCCAGCACAGTCACGGGCAGTAAGAAGGAACTGAGGGATGGGGGAGCCGGTGGCATCCCTTATACTGGTGCATACGTGTGCCACTCCAGAGGGCACCAGAGCCAGTCCCCTACAGATACCACTGAGGGAAAAACTTCCGGCACCAGTGCACGTTGTGAGCACACACACACCTATAATGGAATGGAATGGATATGAACAAACACTCGAAGAAGAACTCGAAAGATATAAAATTAACATGGAACACATGAAATGGATTAAAAGCTGGCTAACTGCTAGGTCTCAAATGTGATTGAAAATGGGGAATCATTATTGCACAGGTTTGTTTCTAGTGGAGTCCTATGGGGATCGGTTCTTGGCCCTATGCTATTTAATATTTTTAAGTAAAGACCTGGAAGAAATCATAAAATCAACACTGAATGTTTGCAGATGACACAAAAATTGGGAGAGTGGTAAATAATGAAGAGATCAGGTCACTAGTACAGAGAGCTCTGGATTGCTTGGTAAGCTGGACTCAAGCAAATATGTATTTGACCAAATGTAAATGTATACATGTAGGTAAATATACATATTTAGGAACAAAGAACGTAGGCCATACTATAGGATACGGGACTCTATTCTGGAAAGCAGTGACCCTGAAAAAGATTTTGGGTGGAGATCGATAACCAGCTGAACATGAGCTCCCGATGCAATGGTATGGACTAAAGGGCTAATGCAATCTTTGGATGCATAAATGGGGGAATCTTGAGTAGGAAGGTTATTTTACCTTTATACTTGGTACTGGTGCAACCAGTGCTGGCATACTGTGTTTAGTTCTGGTGTCCATAATTCAAGAAGGATAATTATAAATAGGAGAGCATTCACAGAAGAGCCAGCCAAACGATTAAAGGATTAGAAAACATACCTTATAACAGATTCAAGGAGCTCAATCTATTTATCTTAACAAAGAGAAGGTTAAGGGTTGACTTGATTACACTTTAAGTATCTATATGGGAATATTTAATAATGGGACTCTTCAATCTAGAGGAGAAAGATCTAACATGATTCAATGGCTGGAAGTTAAAACTAGACAAATTCAGACTGGAAATAAGGCATAAATGTTTTATAGTGAGTAATTAACTCTCAGAACTATTTTCCAAGGGTAATGTTGGATTCTCCAATGACCATTTTTAAATCAAGATTGAATGTTTTTCTAAAAGATATGCTGTAGGAATTATTGTGGGGAAGTTCTATGGCTTGTGTTTTACAGGAGGTCAGACTAGATAATCACAATGTCCCTTCTAGCTTTGGAATCTATGGATCCATGCTCTGGCACAAAAAAGAAAAAAGGTAAAAAAACCTAAACATTGGATTTATTGTGCAAATTTTGAGAGCTAAATTATCAAACAAAGGCACTTAAGTTGTACCTACAAAATTTGCACATATTCAGCCATGTAACAGAAGTATGCAAAGCATCCATTTGTGTATGCATTAGCATAGTTTGGAGGCACATCTTAGGGTAAGTCTACATTGCAGCTGGAAGTATAAAATTTCCTGCTCAGGTAAAGTGTACACATGGCTAGCTTTGAGCTAAAGTGCTAAAAAATAGCAACATACAAACAGCAGCATGGGTTGCTATAGTACGTTTTGTATTGCGTTCCTTCCTATCATCTGTCCCTATTTGCTTGAGCCTAGCTTACCAAGCGATCCAGATCTTTCTGTATTAGTGACCTGACCACTTCGTTATTTACCCACTCTCCTCAATTCAGGGCAGGGTGGAGATGAGGAGAAAAATGTTTTGGAAAATCATAAGGTAATTGAGGAAGGTAAACTGTAGAAAGGTTGACATTTTGCCTAATGACACAGACAGCGTCCTTTTAATTATCTTCACAGCTTTTTCCTTTTCAAAATATCAGAAATGACTATTTAAACAAAGCTGCTTACTTTATATGGGAGCAAAATAGTTAAATGAACCAATAAACTTTTTTAGTGAACTCATAATTCAGAAATATCCAAAGCAATTTTATTAAATTTGAAAAAAGCTTTACTTTGGACAGAGGATATATATGCCAAGTTTTAGTCCAATGTGAATTTTTATGGCATAGTTATGAACATGAGAAACAGCATTTATAATGGAAATACTGACAACTTGAAGAAATCCTAGAAACAAACTCCAGTTATACTGAAAAAATTCTTTAAATAAGAACCAAAGCATGTAAAATTTTCCTTAAGAACAAAATTTGTTACATTAAATATATTTTACACAAACACACATGCACATCCCCCTCTTCTATTTTCCACAGCAATTACACTCCGCCCACATTCAATATCCTTTTACCACAGTCTGCAAAGTTCAGCACAAGCATAGGTTAGTCAGTATCATCTGTAAAGTAATCTACGCCAGTTTTTAATGCACAACGGAAATCTGGTTTGCTCCCAGCTGCTGGTATAATAATTACTGTCCTATGGTTGCTACGAGATACTAACTTTTTTTTTCCCCAAGACTACTAAAACATTTCTGTGCTCACAGGCAAAAGGATGCTGGGAAAAGCAATAAAATGAATCCAGCTGTAGCTCTCCAGCGGAATTCAAAGCCAGACGACAGCTGTAGAGAAAATGAAAACCAAAAAGCTTCTCTCTTCTTCAAAGCTTCTCTCCTCGCTTTTCCCTTCTCTGCCTGGGAGAGAATTCAGCATTGTTTTGAAAACACTGTTAAAAATGTTCTGCTTTCAGTATTCTGAATGATTATACAGAAGAAAGGATAAAAGACCACATTTCCCTTACTTGTATTTTGCATCCATGAGGCCTGAAATTTTGCTGCCTGATTCTAACCAACAGGTGAAGGTTTTAAGTAAATTTTTTTTTTCATTTGAGTAAGTGAAACAGATCTCAAATTTAAAGTAACCACCTTCTGCTTTAGCTATTTCTTAGACTGATGGAGCAATTTTCAGATTTGGCAGTAAAGCCTTCACTACAATCAATCACATGTATTTTTTGGCCTAGATTCTGAAAGTGCTGAACTGTTGTCAGGATTAGTTTTAATATTTTTAAACAGTTTAAGGAAAAATAAATAGGACATATGACATATATTCCTTCTCCTAAATCTGCTTTGCCTAACCACAATGGAACACTAATGTTTTTTGGTGTCAAATTTGGTATACAAGTTCATAAGCCATAACAGGAGGTGGTCTACCTTTGAAAAAGCAAATAGGGAGAGATTAAATCAGCTAATAATTTGTGTTAATCAGAAAAAAATAGTAATTCCTCTTCCTCGTTTAGTATGCACCACCCCGCACACAGAACTGCTATATTAAATTTAAATAAGGAATACGGATGACTGTCACATTTACTGCTTTGAGTTACACCTAATTAATATGCTATATGCAAATAATTTGTGTAGGAATTTCTTAACCCTGTAATACATGAAACAAATGAAATTACAAACATCATAGTATCGCTGCTGAATTAGATTGCAGTTACTTGTAAGAGGCCATGTGTAAACTTACTTCATACACATCTACAAAATTTGCATATATTCAGCCATGTAACAGAAGTATGAAAATGTGTACTTCATACACAAATGGCTGCTTTACTTCATTTTCACACAAAAACCTGGACACTCATTAAACATTATCTTTACAAAAAGGAACATGACCAACTTACATCCTGTCTGCTGCAGTAAGATCATTTTAGATAATGTGCGTGAATCACAAGCCTTTTTGCTTGTGCAGGATTAAGTGCTTTGGCTAAAAACCTGAAGCACTTAATCCTGACAACAACAATCAAGCACTTCCTTGGAGTCAAAGAATATGACAATATTTCTGTTTTTAGCCATCAAGTTTAAATTTTTCTCTGTCTTTGCCTGTAGCAGGAAACTCAAGGAAGAACTTCCTGTCTTAAAAGTACATCAAAACTGTAGTGAAACAATGTTGGTGGCCTGTCGATCGCTCCAATATACCTGAACAACAAAATCTGTCAGGCATTGTAACATATTTGATGTACGTATCTTGTAAGTCTCAAAATCAAAATTTAAAATAAGCATATCAATTTGAAAGAAATATGCAAGTATTCCAACAATACTGTATGCTTAGACTTCACTATCAGATTAAAACAGATGAAAAAATCTTGATTAGTTCTTCACTTTTGGTTTATGATTCTTAACTTCATTTAAAAATCAAAAAATCACCCCTGTATCTATAAGTTTATATTTGGTAGAGGAAAACAACTATGGCCAGCCACTTAAAACTGCAGGTACACCGAATGCAAAAACATGCACTTCAGCAGAGCCCACATGTCCTATATTTAAACAAGAAAATCCGATAAATACATGCCTCATTGCTTAGCGTCCCACACATGAGCAATAAATGGGTCTGCGTGCACCCACTGTACTCTCAGGTAAAAATTTGTCCTTTAGAGTCTCTATACATGTGTTTGCTTTGTGTGTGTGTATGTGGAGATTTTATAAATATAAATATACACACATACATATACACACACAGACACACACACACACGTCCTTTATGACTGCACTAACCTTTTTATATAAATTTACATTTGGAATTAATGTAGTAACTAGTTAATAAATTGTACTTAAAATGTTAAGTTGAACTACTGTAAGAAAACTGTTTTTGAAAAATAAATAATGTCAGCTAACCACTTATGGTGGTGAATTGGAATTTTATGGTGCTAAACAATAAAAACATGCACACTGAGTGCTGGCAGTGAAAGTCTTCAGATATAACACACAAGTGATTTAATAAATGGTAGTATTAGTCTCACTGTAATCAATAAATATAGCTGTACCATTCTTTTACTTAATAGCAGTTTGGGAAAAACTGAAGTGCTGGTTTTTTCTTTAAAGTATGTTTACGATTTCAATACTTCCAGTTGAAAAGTAAATATTAAGCTATACAGTCTGAAGGGCAAATGAAAATGATCTCAATTGAGAGAGAACCCGTTAGATTTGGTTGTCAGCTGGGAATTTTCTTAAGTTTCTTCAGGGTTCTTCATTTACACAACTTACCTTCTCTCCCTCATTAATTCTAGATAGGTATCCTTTAGCTTTTGTATTGGAAGGTATGAACTCATTTTCATTTTTTAAAATATTTAATTATTCACATTCTGTGTTCTGCCTTGCCTTTACTAAAATTGTGTGTGGCCAAACTTGCATTCTTTATACTAATAATATTCCTATGGATTTCAGTAGCAGCAGAGCTTATGCTCTAACATACATTTCTTTCATTTAAACCAAAAAGCCATCTGAACATAAAGTTACAGACCTTAAAAAAAAAAAAAAAAAAAGGTTATAAAGCAAGAAGTTCAGTTATCACCAAACTTAGCTCCCACACATTAGAGGGATTTTATAACTGTGTAATGTTGTTATATATCATCTTTTAATAGCTCTACACTAGTAGTAGTATAAAGCGAGTCCAGAGACGATACGTAGATTTTTACTATGAATTTCTAGGGTTTTGATAGGTTTAAATAACTAGTTATTTTATAATAAAATGTATTATATGCTAAACATTGTATTACACATTTTACAATATTTACTACATGCTTAATATTACGATATTCTTACTGCACATGTACACAATCCTTTTGTGGGATTTGTGTAGTACGAGATAATTTGAGAAGACTGCAAAACCTTGTTAAAAAGGTGGATTAACAGTTAAGAACCTACTACAAATATCAGCAAAAACATCTTTGAAATCTCAGTGAATTTGTCTAGCATCCCAACAAACAAAAAATAATATGAACTACAGAATTCTGGTTTATGGTAAAAATAGTTGCTACTGTGCTGTGATGTGAATTTCAGGACACTACCGTTTGTAGCAATATCTTTATCAATTTGAATACAAGTCACCTTGTATTTTAACTACAGATTGCGAGGATGAACTCTGTATTGGACATATTACAACAAAATTTTGGTTTAAAGCAAGTGGATTATGCCTCAAAGATTAAAATAAATATTTTAGCATTTTCATCTCTGAGCAAAGAACAGTTCAGATTAGGTCAATTTGGGGCTTATTTTTTAGATGTCTCTGCCAATATTTTAAACACGCTCCTGCTCCTCTATTCCCCCCTCCTCCCAATTTTTTTTTTTTTAAACTAAAGGCTTATTGTGTACATATACTGAGTCATTAAAATTTAAGCATGTATCAAAAGAAAGTACTACCTAGTAATTGGAAGATATGTCTGGACTAGAGCAGTGGAATGGGGATGAAGCCTTTTAAGATTTAGCGCAATAAAACTGGATGAGCTCTGTCTCTCCAGATATTTAGCACAGGAGCTTTTGTCAAGGAAGTGATTATAGACCTTTTCATTTAGCATACCTCCCAGAGTCCAGAGCTGGAGTACTTGCCTTGATGGAAGAGAGGTTAGGCTCTCAAACAAGGGGGGTGTAGTCTAGAGGGTTAGGGTTGAAGAGTAAGAAAATTACATGGTACAATCAATGAAATCATCTAGTGGTGCTGCTGTTATGCTAATCCTGCAATGAAGTAACATAAAAAGAGCACCAAGCCCTACAGAAGCATTGCTGTACAGAATCTGGTTGAAATTGGGTTTAACTATAATCAGCCTAGCACATCTTAGCGTGTGACAGATTCCCCAACCCTTCCAGTCCGTAGAACACATATGGATAAACAGAAAGTTCAAAATTCAGTCAGAATTTGCCTTGTGCTGCAGCTTCAGCAAGGAACTCCTCATATTTCAAAGGGCAGAGCTGATGCATTTTGTTCCGCTCCACGTGTGACATTAGTGCCAATTATTTATGGTTATGTGCAAATTAGATTAAACTTAAACTTCTGATCAACCCAATCTGCTCTGAGCAGTGGTGGTAGAACACGGAGCTGAACAAAACTTGGCAGTTGTGTCTTGGGTAGGTGGGTCCTCAAGGGTATCTAGAAGCATAGCGGGGTGGGGTGCTGCTGTAATTCCTACGGATAATGGTACTGGAAGTCAGGGAAATTGTAGGCGAGATTGGTGCAGCTGACTGTGGGAAGGAGAAGGAGAGCACGCAGGTGCCTGAAACTAATATTGGGCCCCTCACCCTGTGGTAGTGGTGCTTCCTCCTCAAGTGCTCCTTTCTTGCTGGGATGCAGCAAGGGGAACTGCAATAGAGGGGATGTCTGGCTGCCTGTTCAGAGACAGAGTGGCCAAAACAGAACCTACAAATAAATGCTTGCAGCCTTCCCATAGCATAGCAAAACATGACGTGCAGGAATGTGAGACAGGGCGCCAAATGCAAGACTGCATGGAACCTGACAGTTCTGAAAGGGACTGCTGGTGAAATACCCAGAATGGAGATTATTTTTATGATACCAACTTCATACTTCCTTAACCTCCCCAACAAATGGCAACTAACTCCACCACTACTTCACACACTTTAACAACAGTGAACCACAGACCTCCTCTACCCCATGTGAAGCTGTAAGTGTGCTCTGATCATGTCCCTTCCTGCCCCCAATGCACTCTCTACTCTAGGGAAGTAGGAAACGATGGTGTAGTGCTGCCTATGCCAGCCTAGGATTCCTCCATACTGAGGGAATCCTGAGCTGCCCAGTTAATGCATCTTCCCAGAATGTCATCCCTGGTGGCTAGAGTAGTTGCTCCAAATAATTAATAAGCCTTAATTTCCCCCTCTAATATTCACATGATTGTAGAAGTTTTGGTTTCACTAGCAATGTACAGTCCTTGTCTGAAAATGTAAGTGGGCTACCCAATAAACACGTCTTTTTCTGTATCATCTGCTGTGTGAATTTCTTCATTACCAAAATATCCCTTACTTTACTATGCCATGCAGATAGAATGGGAGAAGTTTTTTTTGCTATTCGTTTTGCCACCAAGAGACAGATCAGAAATATGACTACAATAGGGATTGCTAGTCATGATGGCACTTTACACTGTGTGTTCTGGACTGTATGCGATACTGTACTCAGATGAATTTTATTTGTACACTAATCTCAAACTAATTGCTATGAATGGGGTAACAACCATCTTTTGGGAAGGCAACTGACTCTCCACTCTCCCTATAATACAAGTAATTCTATTATAAACTTGTCTAAATTATGTTAAAATATATAAAATTTTATAAAGTGATTTTCCCTAACAATATTATAAAGATTATTGTTCCTTCTATCTATACTTTATAACAGTGCCCCCAGACTGTAGTGTGTTTCCCCTCGAAGGAGTGGGGGGCGGCGCAGAGGAACAGTTGGGGGGGGGGGGGGGGAGACACGTGTCAGGGACCGGGGGGGCAGGAAGGGAGCACCACACAGCCCTGCTCCACCCTCAGCTCCACTCCACCCTCAATTGCAGCTCCACTCTGTCCCCAGCTGCAGCTCCACTCCGTCCCCATTCCCTCTCTGTCCTCAGGCCCGCTCCTGCTCCTTCCAAGTTCTATCCCCAAGCTCCTCTGTTAGCCAACTCCGCTGTAACGGACCAGAGCGTGGGCAGAGAGAGATTCCATTACTGGTAAGGGGGGGTGGGTGTGACAAGAAAAGTTTGGACACCACTGCTTTAAGGAATTTCCATCTTTAAATCCCTATTTTATTGTGTGATAAAATTAGATTGCTCTTGCCTATCCACTTGCACTACAATCCTTTCTATACACTGGAATTATATTAGCCCCTCACTAATAGTTTGTTTCTTAACCAGGACCTCAAATTATACAGGTAGTCTGCTAATCTTATCTTTGTCATTTTGTGCATTTTATATTCTAGCTCAGTATATTGGTAAAAAGGCAATGTGCAGCATGAGAATTTAACATCTAAAGACAAAAATCTTTCCTTCAAAAAGTTGCTTTAGAATACCATCAGTTGTCTGAGTGACTCTGAAGTCTTTAAGGAGAACCGCATATACAAAAAAAGAATATTTAAATGGGATATCTGAAAAGGCGAAAAAGTAACCAAGATTTTCTTTGTATTTGCTGCATAAAATAGTGTGACTTACATGCACACTTATAAATGAAGAAAAGCACCTATGCTTTTCAGAGGTGACACGGGTTTTTAATTATATAACAACTTGGTAGTTATTACTACATATCAATTTCAGAGTACTCAATGGTGTCTCTGAATAAAGTGCCGTAATTTTTTGGTGGCAAATTTTAAGGAAGTTTTTAAACTTCTAATTTCATTGTTGTCTACCGAAATTGCTCAAGAACAGTTCAAATAAAAATTAATCCTGTAATGTTGCTAGGCTCAATAAAACCTTTAGAAGATGTTTAGGGACAGCTTTAACTATGGCACCAGCTTTATTTAAAATTATCTGAAGTTTTCCAATATGACTAACCTGTTTGGATTGGACTCTTCCCTCCATTTACTCTATGACTCTTTTAGGTTGTGTTGCACACCCTCCAAAAAAACAAACCAAACCAAAAACCACATGACCCTAATCATGCCCAGTGCCAGCAGAGTATACAATACCACAATGATATTCTGGTCAGCAAATAAAACTGTATATTTTTGAAAGATCCAGGCTCCTCTGCTTTTCTTTAAATGTTACCAGAGGATCAGACTTTGTTTCAACAGGACACACATTCCCCTGGAACAGACAACAAACTTAAAAATTGGACTTTTAAAATGTCAAACCATCTCCTTGTTTAATATGTATTACAAAGATAAGCGATAGGCTGGATTATAAGGTACTTTCCAAAATACTGAATCTAGAAAACTCACTTTAATTAAACTTAAAATACTATAAGTACTAGGAAGAAGCAGCAAAATAAAATTACAGAAGTCAATCAACTGTCATTTGCTCTAAATTATGCAATTGGCATAAAAGTTAAAACACTTACTTGAAAGCCATCTTCAGCCACTTCAGTGTCACTGTGCAATGGTGGACAACCTGTGGAAAAATGAAAAGGGCAAAAATAAACAACATTTGTTTTACTTCCTTCAATCATTCCATCTGAACCGCCAATAACCACTTAGGATATAAAAACTGAACTAAATACTTTAAATAAGTAGATCAACTGCTTTATCATTTATGCTGATGAGCCTGTAATACAGGTTCCTAGTACTTCTGTGCTCCTGTCAGCATGGTCTTCTAACTAGCTTGCAGCTCTGCGTTGCTGTGTTCTTACCACTGCATATTTCTAGTCACCTATTTATTTGCTTTCCTCTCCTTGTCTTGTAAAAGCTTCTCCCCCCCCCACCCCGCCCCAGAAATCTCTACCATGAATCAGAATTCATAGATACTAAGGTCAGAAGGGAATTAAGAAAGCACCCTTTTTGGATTAAATATTTTAAGCATTAATATATTTTGTGCTACTCCCTCATACTAGAATCTTGCAACTCCCAGAATTATGCCTTAAGCTGAATGAATTGGTAAAAAGGCAATATGGTGCACATATCTAAAGACAAAAATATTTCCTTCAAAAAGTTACTTTGGAATACCATCAATAAGTGCACACAGACAATACACAAGGATCAACATTAAAGGGAAAAAAAGAGTGTGTGCGCTCAAATGTTCATTGATTAGTCTTGCATTTTCTCTCAGAGCTCAACTCATGACAAGTCTTTTTAATAGAACAAAACAATTCACATTCTTCCTTTTACTAGCACTGCTTCGTGCACATAAAAAAAATAATCTCAGAAGGATATCTACATAGAATATCAAACTCTCCATTGTTTGAATTTTCGTTTTATACGTCTGAAAGGTACACTCACTCCCTTTTCCACTGGCAAATATTTTTTTGCCTCCTCCCCATTTATTATGTTTCTACCTCAAAACAGTCTTTGTTTTACTGTCTTTCTTATGCATCAGTTTCTATGATACAAGCACAGCTCTGGGACTTTGTGTCAATTAGACCAGTGCTTAAGATTTTACATGAGACATTTTCTCCACAGATCCTACATAAAATTCATGCATTCACTTACTTCGACAGTGTCGGCTAAAAAAAATTACTATGAACTAAGCATCTCAGCAAAGAAAGTAATCTTAAAGGTGTCTGACCATTCAGCTACATAGTTCACATGTTAAGAACATATAATTTGACATGCCCCTAGAGATACTAGCATGAATCCATTCATATATACAAAACAGTATCAACCAATGGGAATGATGGACTTCTAGTTAAAAAAGCATAGGACTGGGAATTTATGGATATGGTCAAACCAGTTACATCGCAGGCCTCTGGTATGATCTGGGTAAGTCACTAAACCTCTCTATGCCTCTGTTTTCTCATTTGTAAAATGGAGATAATGCTTCTTCACTACACAGGCATGTTTTGAGAATTAGTTCATTAGCAAAAATATTAGGATCCTTAGATGGAAAGTACTAGAGAAATTCAAAGTATTATTAAACTGTCTAACCATTACAACCATAGTCTATTGTAGAACAATGCAAATATTTAAGTACTTAACAGCATTACATCAAAATACTTTTTATGGTGTCATTTCACAGGGTTAATACGGATACGTTTAAGAAACAAAACAAAAAAAACCCCAAACCAAGACACACACCTTGAGAGAGATCTTCTACAGCTCTACGGATGCCTCTGTCAAATGCTCGTGCATCAGCAGGACTCTGAAATGTGAGGCCAAACTTCTTGTCATCAATCTTCCAGTGGTGAAAAGTTGGGGTAACTTTGTTGTAAATGAGGTCCTTCTTTAACGCACATTCCAAAACCACCTTCCAGAAATGAAGAGGAAAAAAAAATGTAATTCTCTGAAAATATCACAAATTTGTAAAGAAAAGATATTCAATATACATCTTTGGAATTTTACTTGAAAAATGACTTCTTAAATACAGTTAACAAATCCTTGTTTAATTTCTTCCCAGTACAAACAAGCAGTTTCAACTAAGGCCAGGTCTACATTAGAAACTTCTGCCAATATAGCAGTGTCACTGAGGAGTGAGATTTTTCTTTAGTGACATTTCTATACAAGCAAGAGCCCTAGCGTTGGCATCATTTTCCAGTATGAAAATGCTTTTGCCAGTATAGCTTTATTTTGCTTGCCTAACCAGTATAAGCTATACTTGCAAAAGCACTTTTTTTGCCTGTATAAGCTGCATCTACACAAGGAAGATTTTGCTGGCATAGCTCTATTACAAAACTTCTGAGTGTAGGCTAGGCCTACCTTGAATACTGCGTCAAAGCCATTTATCTCCACCTTCTACAGGAGAAGTCACTGGGCGTAGAAATTAATATAGTAGCAGGAATGAATATCGGTAAGTAAGCCAAACCTACTTAAAACATTAAAGAAAATTTAAAAGCTGAAAACAAGCAGGATACAGACAGCTGTAGTTTTGCACTCTATTTGCTAAAACAGCCAGAAATATCATTTAAAAACATATCTATGATTTGTGTTGTACAACATTTGGAATAAAAACAGTGTTAATATTAAGAGAAAGGAGAATACAACACAACATCTGACCACAAAAATACTCCAGGCATATGCAGGCAGTTTGTCCAGTTATGAAACAAAACAATCTTCCTATCACTCTGCCATTTTTCTGTTTTAAAGTTATCACACAGTAAAGTTCAGTTATATTACATTTGTTGCTTAAAAACGTCAATAGTGAACAACCTGTAACAGGGGCCTTCTTATTTCATGTTTTTGCAGGGCTGTTTAAATTTAAAGCACTTCATGATAAGTTGTTACATACTATTTTTTTCCTTTAACCCTGTCATATAGTCTTTTCAGAATGCTAACTTCAGCATTTGTTTTGTACTACGTTTTGTTACACACACAACACAGATAGGAAATATAAAATCTCTTATAGTAAATGGGAAATAAGGATTATTTTGAACACAGTACTTGGTTAAAGAGAAGATTCAATCAATGTTTTCTGCAGATCATTTTTACCCACTAATTATAAATACCTCTTGAAATCAAAATTATGTTTCCTTCCACCCTCCAAGATTCCCTCATCACAAAAGCATCTTTGCCATTGGATTGCACTATATTAGGTTCTTATGCCAATCTCTGGCATTTTTCTGATGACAAAGTCCTATATTTAAAACAGCTCTGAAATAGACAACATTAATTATTAGACTACCTATATTAGCCTTCCTTCTCCTCCCAATACAGGATTGTTCCCCAGTCTTTTTTAAATGCTTTGTCTAGTCCATTTTGAAGCATGTGATGTGATGGAACTTCCTTTGCTTCTCTTGGGAAACCGTTACACAGTTAAGGTGAATTTCAGACTATTTATTTTCCTATTTGGCTTTTGTATTCTTTATTCATCCCACTTTTCAGAATTCAATTGCCTTCTATTGCCAATAATTACTCCTCTCTATGCAATATTAATTTTAATTTAGATCTTTTACTCTTTCCTCACATATGAATCTCTTCAGATTCAAAATTATTTTTGTTGCTCTTCTCTCAACTCCCTACAAATGGTTGATATTGAGGTACTCTATTCTAGGTATATAGAGAGAAATTATGGCCTCTGTATACCTGCCTTTACATGTGCATCAAAAAACTCCCAAACCAGCCGTTGTCTATTTTTAATTTGCAGCCCACTATCACCCTATGTCACTTTTGGTACTAGTGCTTTGTAAGTTTCTTCCTCCAGCTCAATGTCTTCATTTTGGATTGTTCCTCTTCTTCCCCCAATATTAATATTTCTTATTCATTTTAATAATATATCACCAGGTCCATCTGTATTATTTGTGTGTCTTATGCTGTTCAAAATGCCTCCTAATCTGGAGCCAAGATTATGTTGTTTGTACTCTCATCCACAACGAAAGATGTGAAGTACAGGAACACTGATTCCTGCAGTACCTGACTAGACATCTGCTCCCAACTGTGTTAATCTAAACACCATGAGAAAAAATTAAATGAAGGAGGGGAGAAAAATCAGTGCTTTAATTTTGATGCTAACATGTGACGGAAGTCTATTTTGAGACAAACATCCTTTATAGTAGCATTAACCACCTTGCGCCAAAAACTAGCATTTCTGGATGGCTAGAATGCTTACACAAGAGACATTAGCACTGAGTCAACCTCCAGGCTGCCTATAAATTATAATGCTATTCACAAATCCAGACTGTCACCTGATCAAAAGAAAGGGGGTTTGGTGATTTTTTTTCTTTTGCTAAACTGTTTTATGGAATATCTGTTTTCTATAGTGCTCAATATATTTCTCTATGTGAAATACATATAGATCCCTAACCCAGTTTAGATACTAGGATAAAGTCTAAGTTGCAAGCCCATAGCCAGATATCCAAATTACTCCCGATACCCTGTGTAAACCCAAAGGCCCTGTTTTCCCCTCCGTAGCATGGCCAGAAGAAGCAGAATGTCAAGAAAGCCTCCCCCACTTTCTTAAGCCCACAGATAACCCTCTGTGCTAAAGGCAAGTAGTTGGGGATTTTCAGGAGTTCCACCTCCATAAAGCGCTTAGAGATCTTCAGATGAAAAGAGTTATACAAACTTGTTAGGAATTATGTTCATATGGACCCATGGAGTATCTACTTTTTTCAGCATGTGTCCCTGAAACACCAGCAGATTTCTGGATCGAATGAAGCAACATTATTCCATTTCTATAGTGTCTGGTCTTGCCCATCCAGAGTTTGAGTTGTCTTTCAGCATTAAATTATACCAGTTTTGCCAACACTCTGCAAATTCCCTCATCCCTCTTGTTGGATGGTACAAAGGCCAATGGCAATACATGCAGATGGTGCAGGTAGATAACCCTGATCTCTGGCAGATTTCATGGCTGGAATAAATCAGGAAGGTACAATCTGGTCCCACATCTAAAACAGTACTTAAGACTGTCATCCAAAATTTGAAATTTTCTTTAAAAAGCCCCCAACTCAATATAATGCTATGATACAATTTCCCAAAATAGGAAGAATAAAAGATTTCATCCTAGAGAAGGGAATCGCAGAGAAAGGCTCTTACAGTAAAGCTTGGAATCCAGAGAAATAGCATGCAAGAACCAAGCTTCCTTATACTTCCTTACAAATATCTTGGATTCTTCCATTCTTAAAGTGCTTATTAACCTCTCATCTTTCTTAATACAACAGCCCTCCTGGAGAGACGTACAATATTGTGCCACATCCAACAGGATATCTATTTAGGTCCCTGCATATTCTTTGGTTGAAGAAATTTTCCCTGATCCATACAATGCTGCTAAATCATGCTGTAGAACAGGGGTCTCAAACACGCGGCCTGCAGAGTTATTTCCTTCAGGCTGCCACGCTCCCCTCCAGCATCCCTGCTCTTCTGCCTACCTCCAGGTGCTTCCCGCTGCCAAGCTTAGCACTTTCCAGGAGGGAGTGTGGAGGAATGGGGAGCCGTGCGCTGAGGGGAGGAGGTGGAGAAGAGGTGGGGCAGGGGCAGGGATTTGGGGAAGGGGTTGGAATAGGGGCAGGGAGGGAATGGAGGTGGGGTTTGGACTTTGGCGAAAGGGTTGGAATGGGGTGGGGAAGGGGTGGAGTTGGGGGGGGGGGGGCTTTTGTACCTTTATATGAAAAGGTGCCAGTGATGCAGCACTCGGGCCAATGTAGACGTCCTCATGTGGCCCTCGTGGTGATTTGAGTTTGAGATCCCTGCCGTAGAATCTAAAAGTTTTCCTTAAAATAGGTACTACCCATGTTTCTGATGAAAAACTTGGTTCATATTTCCCGGGTTACATTAATGCAATTTTATCTTCCCAAGCCTGCAGATATCCTGAAACATGTAGTGTGGAGGTGTGAACTGGCCTGCTCATAGTAAATGATTAACTCAAACCTAAATAAGAATCTAAATATCAATACTTATTTCTCTACTCTGCTTTTCCCACAACCCTGAATTGCCTGCTCTGATGCTTTCCAGGGGCACTCAGGGTTATGAGGCAGCTCACTATCACCCATCCATAGTGTAAGGACTCTGTCTGCAGTGGGTCAGCTCCATGACTCCATCAAGAAATCCCTGGGTCACACTTACAGATGTCATGCTATCGTTTGCACCTCTAAAGTGGCTACGGTTCCAGCTTCCCTACTTCCTACTCCTAACCCTGTGTTATGCATGTCAATTTAAAAAAAACAAAAACCAAAAATCTGTGGTATACTAAAATATGAAGATGTGGGCATAGTCCAAAAACTGGGTTTAACAGGGGCTACTGTTCTGATTATTCATTTTGATACTGAATAAAAACCCTCCACTAGAACACTCGGTTGAAGCTGATGCAGAATTCTCAATTTCATACACCATAATCCAAGGACCTTGCTCACAGAAGTTAGGTTGCATTTGTCATATCATACATATAATTTTGCATCTATTTGGTATAATACTTTTTTTAAAAGATACAATTATTAATTTGAATTTTCTGAGTAATTTTTTTGTTTTTAAAAAGGATGATTTATTAATCTACCATCCCAGAAGCTAAATATTTATACTTTCAGATAAGATGTACATAAAATTGTTTCCATGATTCTGGCCAGAAAAATGTCATTTTACTACCATCACCTATTGTTACCAGCCTCTAATTCTGCATCACATAATACTTATTATTTTTCCCTAGTAGAATGTGTGCATATATATTCAACAGACAGCATGCATGTGTACATGTGTGCTGTGAACAGAAAATATTGCTTGCTAAATTATCATGCATCCCACCTAGTTTAGATTTTCAACCTAATTAACATTTCATTGGTTTGAATGCCATAATCTCATAACAGTTACAGCAGAGAACCTATAGACTTCATGAGAACACACAATAGACAAAACACTAAAAGGCTACAGAAATAAAGCTATTATACTTTTTAAAAAGTACAAACAGAATATTACTTCTGTGTAGTGCAAGTCAGAACAATTTTATATCAGGAGCATATGCAGTCTCAAAATAACGGTTTAGACCCTTGAAGCAGAATATTAGCAGAGATTAATAAATTCTTAAGTACAGTAACAAAGTGATGTGGTTTTCCCTTCTACCATTATAAAAAGCAACATTAATTTTGTGTCTTTGTTAATTGCCATTCTCAAAACTTTGCTTAAAATTGGCAAAGGTGTTCAAAGCAATTTTTGATCAGAGTAAGCAAGTCTAGACTGAAAAATTCACGCTTTCAAACAGTTTAATTTATTTTACACAAGATTAACACAAGATACCTGTATTACTGTACAGAAAAAAAATTTTCAGTGAGTACATTTGGTGTACACCTCCTTTTTGATATGATTAACTGAAAACTTCTATCTATCAGGAAGCTAATTAAGCAAGTTATAAACTCTAATTGGCTTCCAGCTGTGCTAACAAATTATATCATTATATGTAAGTAGATACTGTCCCATAATATATCACAAAGGGCTCAACCCTGCAAACACGTATGCATGTAATTTTACTTGTATGAACAGTCCCACTGAAATCAATAGGATAAATGAAGCCCTCTATCTATTTTCAGAAAATCACTAAAATGTGGGAAAGAAAAAGAAAAGCAGAGAGGTTTTACTTTTTGGGGAAATAGTAGGCACATGCAAGAGAACAAACAGTGACCCACTATGCTATTACAGCAATCTATCTACAATCATGGGTTACAATTATATGCAACAGAAAAATACTTAGGTTTGCAGGGGAGATGTCACCTTGGCCAAATGTGGCTAACACCAATGCCAGGACATCTTCTGCTGTGTTGCACCAGTAACTGCCACAATTGGCAGGGCCTACTTGGTAGGATCATGTAACTACAGTCTTGTTTAAAATGTGCATTAGACCTTGCTACAACCAGTTAATAATTTCTAAGGACTAGAGAGTCAGACACCCTTATTCATGCTGAGCACCTTAGTCCTTGAGTAGCCCAACTGATTTCAAGATGCTTCCAATTCATGGGGACTTCTTTGGGTGGGGTGTGATTGTCTGTAGTGCATTTATACAACCCCATGTAAGGAAAGGCTCATGGTTTGAAGACTGAAGCCACCTATGCGAGTCTCCAAGGGACGGTAGGGGAAAGAGAAATCCTGTGCCAGTCTCTGTCCCTCTGTTTAGGGGACTAAGGCCTTCTGCAGATTGAGATTATAAAAAGGATGATGACAGGGTGCTAAATCCTCTTTTTGGGGCTAGGGTGACCAGATGTCCCGATTTTATAGGGACTGTCCTGATTTTTGGGGCTCTCTCTTATTTAGGCACCTACTACCCCCCACCTCCTGTCCTGATTTTTCACACTTGCTATCTGCTCATCCTACTTGGGGCACATGAAGTGGGAAGACCCCTTTTGGAATCCATACTTTGTTTCAATCTCCTTCAACTCTGCAGAAAATGCAAAAAAGTTGCTCTAGAAGAAAGCCCAGAGAGAAGGAAAGTGTTTCCATTTGCTTCTCACATGGATTGTGTTGTAGGAGAAGAGAGATGTTTTTGTAGAAGAAAACAACAACTCCTGAAGCAAGCCTCCTTCTCTCTGGGTTCACAAGAAGGAGAGGTTTGAAGATTTTCTAGATAGAACAAAAAATTAAACCCCTGAGGGAAGGCACCGCCTCATGACTCTGCATTTTGGGCGCAGCCTTCTCTGATCCTCTGGAGACAAACATTCCCCGTATGGCACCACTCTGTTTTGCTTCCCCTTTAGAGTAGCCCTCCAGACAGGATTAAGAAAGGGCTGCCTTCTTGCCTGCAGATCTGTATTGATGAGAAAAGCTCCACCGGGGGGGGGGTAAGGTCAAGAAGGAAGATTCTACTGTTCCACCCAAGAAAAAATACAGCCTAAGAGTTTAGGCAGACTGTGGAGGGGCTTAAAGCAAGACACACAGACTGCACCCAAAGTGGGAGGTTCAGGCCATCTGATCCCCTATCATATAGTACTGACTCCTACTCTGGGTGCTCAGAGTAGTGCTTCAACTACAGACATTTTGGAAGTCAGAAATCTACTCTGTGTTTGGTAGTGATGCTGGGAACATCAATTCAGGCATCTTAGAGCAGGACTTGCTCTGTTCTTCAAAGGCAAATTAGCCACAACCACTCAAGGGGCAGAAGGGCTTACTGAAGGGAATATCTTGTCTGAGGCAATGTGTGCTTTATTTTGCAATGGGGAGGGGACTGAGACAAACCCCAAGGGGAAACCTGGGGAGGGACCAAGTTCCTGACCACCCAAGACACAAATCTCTGAGTCCATTCAGACCCTGAGGGGTGAAGAGAAGTTACCATAGACTTATGACTTGCTCTTATGAGTTTATCTGCCACGTGACAGTGAGCAGAGTATACTAGGGACTGAATTTATGGAGAGAGAATAGGGGGCGGGACCCTTGTTCCTGAGAAGGGCTCCTCTAGAAGCACAGCTACCATTTGTTTAGAAATTAGTTTTGTTGCTTTAGCTGATTTGGCTCTGCAGCTGGTGCACCAAATCTGCCTTCTGAGAGCTACGGATGCAGAATAAAAATTGGCTGGGTCGATAGATAAATATCCATGATTTCTATGTTTCTAGTATGTTTCTAGTTCTTCCCATTTTATTCTCTTAAATGGGAACATTTTTTTTATTTGTTTATTTAATTTAATTGGTAGCAGATTTTTAGAATTTTTTTCTCTTCACATTTAAATAAAATGCCCAAGTTTGCTGAGAAAGACAAGTCCATGGCCTCATTAAAATCTTTACTATGATAACATTAACGCAAAAGACAAAACAGATTAGCAAGTGACTTGTGGTTTGTTTTCAACTGACACCACATGCAAATACTTTGAACTTCTAGCAGTCAAGCTGAAATACTTTGACCAGGCCATACTCCTTCAGGGTTTGCAGCATATAGTCAGTAGGACTTGTGCTCTTAAAAGCACATGAAAATCCTACCTTTAGGTGTCTAACTCCGGGATAGAAGCCTAACATTAGCCTTCTATTTTTGAAAATTTTGGGCTATGAAAGAAAAACTTCAGACTAACTGTTAATGTATTGGAAGACTAAATAACTTTTCATTGTTAACACCAAGGCAATTTTGATTTGAAAAGCTTTTAATAAAAATACAATTATAGCTTATGATGCTGAACACACTTATGCACATGCTTAACTATAAGCATGTGCTTAATCTCACTGAAGTCAATCGATCTATTCAAGTAACAAACTGCCTGCCTTAGCATTTGGAAGATTAGTGCCTTATTTTTCAATATTTTGTTTTTTGTCTATAGCGGTTTTGTAGCAGTCAAGTAAGATATCCCAGCTATAGTGGCATTTTTAAAAATTATAAATGGTGGTTTTAAAAAAGTTTTATTATACACTTTATTCTCAAGATGCAATAGAACAAATTTCCAAATTAGATTCACAAAAGCCTCAAACTCATCTAAATTACTCCACCCTGTAGCAGAAAGCTGAAGACCCACTCAAAGTTCTGTCTCATACTACTGTCCACAGATATGTTTACTAGCCATTTACAATAAACCCTGTAAAAGAAAAACCATTTGTAATACTGTTTTCCCACAGTTGTGTATTTGCTCCTTGTTATTAGAACAAATAGTAGCATTTATTTTCTGAAGAACATTTAGTATGAAAAGATAGAAAATGAATTACATGATTTGTTATCTAGTAACAGTAACAAGATAAATCAAACTTTGGAGACACAACCCAGTGTCATGCTTAAAAAAATTTCATTTTAGCATAATTAAACAAACTGTAATCAGAGGAAGTTAGTCACCTTGTGCAGTAATGACAGTTCTTCGAGATGTGTCTCCCTATGGGTACTCCACTTTAGGTGTATGTGCGCCCCTGCACCTCTAATTGGAGATTTTTGCTAGTAGTGTCTGTTGAGCCCGTGCATGTGCTTTCCCTCCCTAGTAGCCTTGATGCAGACCATCTAGCACTGTGCTGACAAACCTCCTTCACTTCCTTCTCCACCCCAGAGCCCTATAGAGAACTCCAAAGTAGAGGGGAGGAGGGCAAGTTGTGGAGCACCCATAGGGACACACATCTTGAAGAACCATCAGTACTGCACAAGGTGAGGGACTTCCTCTTCTTCTTCTTCTTCAAGTAGTGCTTATGCACCCTATGAGTGCTCCACTGTAGGTGACTTCCGAGCAGCACCCACCACTGGAGGATGGGACTTCGGAATGGAGTCTGTTACTACGGAGAGTACTGTGGAGTTGAAGACAGCGTCGGGGGCCAAATCTTCAGTGATTGCATAATGTTCTACAGAAGTATGGGCAGACGCCCAAGTCATTGTTCTACAGACTACTGAGATATCCCTATCTTCATGGTATGTAACAGAGGTAGAAATTGACCTCGTGGAGTGCGTATGGACTCTGGATGGAAGCAGGTTGAGCCCTTGATACCACTGATTAATGCAACCAGAGACCCATTTGGATAGTCTTTGAGCCAATATCGCAGAGCTTTTAGATCTTTCTGTGGATGAAAGGAAGAATTTGAGGGATTTCCTGAAGTCCTTAGTCCTGTCCAAGTAGAATGCTAGTGTCCTTCTAACATCTAGCATATGCAGAATTGTCTCCCTGTTGTCACAATGTGCTTCTGGGGAAAAAACAGGGAGGTAGAGCTGTTGATTCATATGGAAAGTGCAGAGAAAGTAGGGAAAAAATTGGGATATGGCCTTAGAGTTACTTTGTCTTTAAAAAAGGCCATGAATGATGGGTGTGCCATCAGGGCCACTATTTCTCCTATGTGCCTAGCTGAAGTGATGGCAATTAGAAATACTGTCTTCATGGACAGGTGTGAGAGACAGCAAGTTGCCATGGACTCAAAGGGAGGTCTAGTAAAAGCCCTGAGAACTATATCTTGAAGTACTTCTGAGTTCAGTACCCACTCGTGGTCGTGACAAAAATTCCGACAGACTGTCGGCCTTCACGTTCTGTATCCCTGGTAGATAGCTGAGATGAGCACGTTGTGATGGATGCACCAGTTCCAAAGTTCGAGTACTTCCTTGCAGAGTGATATGGAAGGCCACTTCTGTGGAAGGCCATTTGCCCTGAACCTTGTAGATGTGTAGGTGAGCTCCGCAGCCTATTAAGGAGGAATCCGCCCAAGGGTGGGAAGTGTGTAGAGGGAGGAATACTCTCGCTTGTACTGCATCAAGATTGGTGCTGATTAACCCCAGTACAGCGACTGGAGTTTGTGTGCCGCTACAATGAAGATAACCTTGGAGAATACCTTGGGCAGAGCAATCTGTACTGTTAGTGTCCTGCCCCAAAGGTAAACTGTAGGAAATCTCCTGTACGATGGTTGTACTGCGATATGGAAGTAGACATCTTGTAGGTGGAGGGTTGGAAATCACTCTCCCTGCTCTAGAGCTGGAATAATGGCTGCTAGTGTGACCATCTTGAACCTCCACGCCGTCCCGTATTTGTTTAATGCCCTTAGATCTAGAATGGGCCTCCAACCTCCGTTCGCCTTGGGGAAATCAGGAAATGATGAGAGTAAAACCTCTTGCTACTGAGTTGCACCGAGACTGGTTCAATGGCCCCTAGGCACAACAAATGATATATTTCTTGATGAAGTAGATTCTCATGAGAAGGGTCCCTGAAGGGGAATAGGGAAGGAGAGTTGGAATGGGGGCCACGATGAGAGACCAGGGAAATGACTTCCTCTTGGCCACTGTCAGACTTGTCACTGGGTAAGGGTAGCACTGACTGGGGTATTGACGGTACACGGCCTGATGACAAGAATGATTCTGGGTGCCAGAATGTGCTCAGTACTGGGGCCCTGGTACCAAGTAATGGTGATTGCAGTTCTTCCCCAGCCATCACGTCTCCAGGGTACCAGAGCTCATGCGGTACGATGGGCTCACTTGGTACCACGGAGGAGTGTCTACGGTACTTTTTTGGTACTGGTGGTCGAGAAGGGGCAGAGCACTCCTTGGATGAGTTTTGTTGCAGCTGGTACAGAAAGTTTTGTCGATGCCACTCTTTTAGAAATGGTATGGTAATTGTCTTTCCCTGGGTACTGGGGCCACATGTCACCAGGGCTCACTTGGTACCGCGGGCTCACTTGGTACCAGAGAGGAATGTCTGTGGTATGTTGTCAGTACCAATGGTTGGGAAGGTGCACAGCACTCCCTACATGGGAGTTTTGTCGCACCTGATACCAAAAAGGTTTTCCTCTGTGCCATTCTTTTTGAGACGGTACAGTAATTGTCTGTCTCCTTAGGGGGTGGTACTTGCCTCAGAGCCTGACTGCCTGAGCCCCTGGCTTCTCCAAGCGGTGTAGCTGGTGCTGCAGAGCAGACTTCATAGCGGAGGCCCCTTTCTGGGTACCGTGCTTCAGAGTTATTGTTGCTATCTGTACCGAGGTGACCACCCTGGGGAGCCGCTCTGGCTGGCCAACTACTCAGAGCCTATGCGTTTCCGGTGCCGTTGGTACTGTGGTGGCCGCACTGGGAAACCCCGCCGTCTGGCCAATGACTTGGAGCCCTTTTTATGAGCCTTCACAGGGAGAGTCTGCTGTTTTTTTTCTTTCATGACTCTATCCCCTTTCAAGTTAAAGACTCCGGGGATGATCTGGGGTCAGCACCAGAGTCTCCTGGAGGTTGAAGTACCTTCGCCATAAGGAGGAGTTTTAACTTCTGCTCCACAGTTCCTGCAAGACTGCTGTTTTAGTTGTGGCAGGTGAAGCACTTCTGTGAAACTCTCCCAGGCACCAGACACTGTGTGAGCGTCTGGCCATTACAGGAATTGACTCCTTGCAGGAGAGGCGCCTCTGGCGCAGGGAGAGCCAGACATGCCCCTGGGCAGGGGGCTATCATTCTCTAGCAGTGAGGAATGCAGAAAAAGGTCTTCTTTACTCCTCTTCTTCTCCCCCGCCCTTTTTCTAAACTGAAAAAACTTAAGAGGCTACTAAACACCTGGGGGTAGGGGGTGGGCATACTCTCAGGGCAGGAAACTAAAGTTCTTTTTCTTTCTGTCTTCTTAATTTTTCCTTTAATCCCAAAGGAGTATATATATAAAAAGGAAACACTAACTATTAAGGAAAATAAAAAACAAACTACTTACTTATGCTAATGACGCAGATAAGGAAGGGACAACTGCTCGCTCTGAGGCCAAAGGGGTTGAGTGCTAGATAGCCTCATGGCAGACCACAAAGGAGGGAGAGCACATGCGCGGGCTCAACAGACACTGCTAGCAAAAATCTCAGATTAGAGGTGCAGGGGCGCACATACACCTAGCGTGGAGCACCCATTAGGACACTACTCGAAGAAGAAGAAATAGTTCTATGTATTTTAGCATGCAAACTTACGGTTTAGCAGCTTTTGAATTTAATTAGCATTCTGGCACAAGTACACCCGTTAATATCTTTCCAACTTCTAGTTAGAAGAGACTGAAAAACAGGATGGAGTCTCCTAAAGTGCTGGGATTTATATACTGAGGTATAGTGCGCCTCCTTTATACAAATGCATCCCTGCATCTCTCAAATTAATCAAAAATCCTTTTTTTTTTTCAGAAAACATGTCACCTGTTCCATCTGTCACTTCTGATGGGTGAACAAAATTAAGCCAGCCTCTCTTTTTACTTTTATACTGGATTCCACTACAAGGAAGAACTGGAGAAATGTGCAAGCCATAACAGAAAATCACCATAATTAAACAAGAAGCCAAATTAGTTGTTACGCATTCTCATTTAACAAATAAGATTTACAGAATTTGAAAACCTTGAAGCTTTATGCTAATATATATTTAATGAGAAATATGTCTATCTTTACACAGGCTAACAGAGAAGCAGACCTGACTATGTTAAGGTGGAGTGTAATTGTTCCAAGTAGACTGGATGGAGCCAGATCTAGGTAGGTGATTAACAAGCAGTCCTCAGACTTACATGGGATGCCACTTACAACGCATTTCAATTGACTGCCCGTTTCGCCCCTACAACTCTTGATTTGCATAAAATTTGCTTGAAATCACCTCCTGGTTGCATTATAGTAGTATGGAGCTGTCAGGGATCGCTTCTGATTGGCTTTGAGGCAGCAGGGTAGCTGCCAGGTCGCGTTGCCACTTGTTTTTGATTGGCTCCTGGCCCCGGGCTCGCCAATCAGAAAGCTTGAACAGTGATTGGCTGAAGCTCAGCATGTGTGCTGTTCTCCCTGCCTTTCTGAGCCTATGTTGCCAGCATTCTGAACAGCATATGTGAGTTTATATGTTTATTTGAATGCTGTTTACAAAATATAGTGTACAGTAAATACATTGATGTTGCAACATTAGTCATCTATAATTCATTTAGTACAAAAATCTGGGTTATTGTGGTGAAAATAGTGTATCAAACCTGTGTTATGGAACCAATCCCCTGCTTCATACCATTGATTCCTATGGGGAAAGCGGTTCTGACTTACAACGTTTCGACTTACAATGCAATTCCGAGGAACGAATTGTGTTGTAAGTCTGAGGACTCCCTGTAATAAAGGAGGAAGTGTGTATTTATGTCTAGGGTATTCTGTGAGATTACTTTACATTCCAAAAGAGATCTATACAAGCTGGGTAAAGTTGTCCAGTTGCAAGCCTCCTTTTCCTCTCCTAAATTAAATCAATATTCTTGTTGCCACCACTTTGACTTCCTTCCTAAACTACTATCATGCTGTTTGTCAATATCATGCAACATTTTAAACATTATTTAGAGAGACTGCACTGAGTTTCTTAAATTGACCATCACATGCAATTCTGAAGGCTCTACATAGGATCCAGCTAAAGTTTGTTCATCACTAATCTAAGTTCTAGGGTAATTAAAAGGATCTTCAAAGTTAAGAATTCAGTTCAGAATAATCAGTAATTGCTTGCTAAATGCTCTCTATTTAGTGAGGTTACTTTAAGAGAAGCTTTCCTGTCTACAATTTAATTGGTCAATTCACACTCATAAATAATTCTAATAAACCCTAACAATGTAAATGTTAAAAAAAAAAATCAATCCAGGCTGCCTGCTAGAAATACTCGCAGTTCATACTGATCATATATTTATGCTATCAATAAATGAGTTTCTTTTCAAGTTAATAGCAAATTACAGACAAGGCAAACACTCTCTAGCCTGCTTTAAATCAGAAGATAAAAAATGAAAATAAGACAACAATTTCATGGGAGTAAAACAGAAGAAGATTGTAATTTAGGAAGACTGTATATATTCATGAAGGTAAAAAACCACAAACTTCTGAAAATTCTACTTTCCATAGGCCAAGAATTCATATGAGTAGGATGGGAATGATATTGGAAAGGAAGCCATAGTCACTTGTGCCCCAATCCTGCAAAGACTTACACAAATGTTTAAAAACTTTAAGCACAAATAGTCCCACTGAATCTTATAGGATTACTCATATGCTTAAGTCTTTGCAGAGTTATAGCCTTAATACCAAAACATTACAGGACGTACTATGCAAAGCTAAAATAGTTAGTCTTTCCCAGAAATCGTAGCGACAGACTAAATAAATATATATATTTGCTGTATCCAAAGATTACTTAAAAACAAACTGAAAATATAATTAAGAGGCCCACTTTAAAATTAAAGACTAAATATCGTATTGAAGAGATTCAGGTTTGAAGATCTCAGCTGCAAGAACACATAGTAAATCTTTCTTGGAGACACTAATGCCATTCAGTGGCCATATAAAGTAAATTTTGAAGTGTATAAAACAATGCTTCTGGAAAATTTAAACTAATTTGCTTTGTGAAAAAAACCGCCATCTTGCATCCTATGCAGCCATTATCATAATTATAGTTATATATAACTATTTCTCAAAATCAGAAGTTGATAAGGATAATCTAATCTATATTAGAAAAAAAAAAGATTTTGTGAAGGATCCCACAATCCCTATGTCACTTGTTCCACTTTGTGTCACAGTGGTCTCTACAGGCTCTTTTGTGGAGGAAGACTGAGGCTTTCTCCATTCCTTTGAGTTTAACAGTTGTGGTGTCCAACTTTCTTGGCTTAAGGACACAATTCTGTTTCCTGTCAGAGCACTAGCAAATAACTTGATAGGGATAAGACAACCAAATCTCAACTCTGTTCAGATTTAAAAACAAAACAACACACTTCTTGTCCATTTGAAGAAAAAAAAAAAAAAAAGAGAAGAGAAGAGAATGGGCCAAGACTTACATGCTTGAACATAGAATCTACGATAAGATCCTTCGAACTAGCAACTACACAAATTTTAGCACCGTAGGAAGGAGGTTAATCTAACAGCTCTTAGCATCATTTCATCATAGCTAACAGCTCATAGCATCATCGTTTGTTCCTTGATTCTAAGGGTATGTCTACACTGCAAGTAAGCCTGTGCTTGAGCCTGGGCTGAAGCCTACTCCCCACATCTACACTGTAATTATACTAACCCAGGACCCGGCAGGGCTGGAGGGTCCAAGCTCAACTTAAGCCACTACCCAAAGGTCTGAGCCCTGTTGCTTTGCAGTGTTGACGCAGCCCCCTTGACATGGACCTGGGAGTCAGCTGGAAGTATCCCACAATTCTATAGGGATACTTCCTTAGTCCTCTCTATCCCAGCAATCTGAAATCCAACCTATTGAAAACAGAATAGGTTTTCCACCTCCGCCCTTTTGCAAAGAGCAGCAGTTCAAGTGAGCATTAACTCATTCTCTTCTGATCACTGATCTGAAAGCTTGCTATCAAAGAGCCTCCTGGTTTTGCAATGGAGAGCGAACTGATCAAGACTTTTGCTTAGTGAGCTGCTTCCTGGTAATGTGCACGGAGGGCACTCACGTGTCTCAGTCCCAGGGCTAGAGTGGCCACATTTCCGGGGGCACTAGGGACTCTGGGATATGGTTACTTTGACTTGGGTCTGTGCATTGCAACATGGACACCAGACCACTAGGTTCAAGCATGGGTTAGAAAAGTCTTAACATAGGGTTAAAATACAACGGAGATGCTCAAGCCCAGGGTCACTTAACGAGGGTCAGCTGACTCAAGCCCCACTAACCCTAGGCTTACATTGCAGTGTACACATACCTTAAAAGGCTGTCTTACAGTGTGCTATAGTTCCTCTGATGAAATATCATTGTCTGAGGATGTCCCCACCTACCCTAACTAGTAGCTGGATATGGGGTCATTTATTTTATCCTAACAGTTATCCTAAATCACCTAAGGTATCAGATCTTTCCGGTTGAGTCACTATATTAGCTTTTGATTACCGCAGCTTTCCTTTGAAGTCAGGGACAATACAAATGTACAGCTTCCTTTTACTCACTTACCAAACATCTATCCCCATAATTACCTACACAGCAACTCTTTTTCCAAGCTGTATCGGTATCTGTATTTTACCGGAGCTTCTCACATTGTTTGCTCAGACTGCACTGGAAACAAACTTCTTGCCTGCATTCTAGTTATCTTCCTCATTCTACTGGTATTCATTTAAAGAGGCACCTTCCCTACAACTTAAGTAACATCTAAGTACAGCTGTGGTCAGGTGTACGTCAGTAGTACAGAAAAAAAAATACTATTGAAATTGGGGATGGGAGCGCACACAGACACGCATACATTCAGATCAATCAACTTTTGATAGATGAGATTCCAGAAAACTAGATAATGGGTCTGCCCTCCAGGACCAGAGCGTGCTCATGCCAAATGCAAAACCTCACTACCTTCTCAGTGAACTGGATACCAAATAGATCCACATAAGGCAGGAACCAAAAAATTTGGTCCAAAAAAACCAAAAACAACAACAACAACAACAACAACAAAAAAGCAAAAACAAAAAACAACACAACTGATTTAATTTCCAACCCCCCACCTCACATCACCTTAGTAAGTCTGCCCATTTGCTACTTTTGAAATGGGCTTAACCAGTTCTAAAGGTTGTAGTTTGATATTTGAGTAAATAGTAAATTTGCACTTTATTTTCAGTTTGAATACAGAGTAATTAACCACTAAAACAGATTTCCAAGGGATGTGGTGAATCCTCCATAATTTTGTGTACTGAATTCAGTATTAGATGGTTTTCTAAAACACATGCTTTGGTCCAACCACATGATGTTGGGTACATTATAGGAAATTACCTGTGTTATGCAGAAAGTTCAATTATATGATCATAATGATACCATCTGGTCTAAAAATCTGTGATCCTACAACATGAAAAACCAGAAAACAAAAACAAACAAAAAACCCCAAAACCAGTACTGGGTGAATATTTTCTTTTTATATCCCTCCCCCCTAAATTCCTGAACAGGAACTAAAAGACCTCTTTGTGCTCTAGAGCCAGAATGAGAGAGAAGGTCAGAGAGGATGTGTCTTGGGACTGCATGAGGAATCTCCCCAATTTAGAAAGCATAGCTTCTAGACATAGTACCAGCAAAGGAAGAGAAAAGTTTCAGACCTCCTATGTGAGGAACAAGTTTTGAGATGTCAGGACTTTGGAGGAGAAGCTGTTTCAAATGGTAGCCTCTCTTGCTCATGAACCTGGGAGCAGGGGATAGAAAGGACTGTTCAGGAAGAGTCTATGAAGACTATGGCTGCTTGCAAAGCCAGAGAAAAGGATTCAAAGATTCTTGTAGCAAGCTCTCCATTATCTGGTCTGCAAACAACGCTTTGGAGATGCTTCCAGCTCCAGTCACTTCAATGGAGATTTTTTTTGTGTTGAGGGAAGTACTGATTGAGATAAGGAAAAGAGTCATTCCTGCAGTCTGAAGATAATTTAACTGACATGTCCACATGAATATAGTATGGCTGGATTAACTTTGAAAATGGATTTTCCCTTTTGAGTGGATCATTGATTTCACAATCTTTATCAGAGAATCTAAGATTCGGAACAACTGCTCTGATCTTCCTACATATTTTTAAGAGCTTCTTTAGATGAGAGAGCAACGGGCTGAAGGCTCTTTATTTGTTAACGGGGGAGTGAATAAGATTCACCAAGTTTGTCAACTTCAGTACTGGTATTCACCAAGTCTGTCAACTTCAATATTGGTACCTTTTCCTTCATGCTGAACTAGTCCAAGAATGATGGGGAAAGTTTGCCTTCTTCCACTGATGACTTGGGTGATCCACCAGCTCTTCAGAAGTCAAAGCTCGCCAAGAAACTCCTTTTAACTGCTTTTCCCTTTTTGGTCAAGTCACCCCCTTTTATTCAATCAAAATAGCATGTTGCAAAGAGGGATCTGGCTGACAGCCTAAGCATGTCACAGGTTGCATTGTGCAGGGGGAAAAAAGAGAGAGTGCTACTTTGATGGAATTTAGCACCGTATTATAAATTTAGAGTTTATGGCGGTCTGGTCAGAGGCTGGTTAGGACTAGGAAAAAAGGTTTGAGAGAAAAAAATCTAAACAACGTGGGATCACTAATACCCTCAGCTTCTGAGCCTGCTGGGTGCTGGACAGTGGGAGGAGGAAGAGGGTCCAAGGCTTTCAACAGGATTTGGGAACCAACCACCACTTGCCATGGGGATGGTGACAGCATCATAGGACCTCCTTCCTAACAGCTGAGATAAAGGCAGAAAATTCATCAGTACTGATGGAGGAGCAGGTATTCACATGTGAGAATTAGCAACACAGATCTAAAAAGCAATTCTATCTTTTATCCTAGAAGGAAACTGCACATTTCATGCATGTAAGAGATTAAACTCTTTTAAAGAGTTCATAGTCCTGAAGTTCAGACTGCAGGGGTGTAAAATGCAGCATGCAAGGGCATGCTGCGCTGTAACTCCGCTTGGTGGTTTTCAGGCAATGCAATGTTTTCTAGTATTTATTTTATCAGAGTCCAGACAGGTTATTTTCAAGCAATAACTAAAGAAACTACCTTAGTCTAAGTGCAAAATTTGACCCACAATAAAATGTTTCTAGTTCAAGATGGAATTCCTTCTGCACTTTTTTTTTAAAAAATAAACTTCAAGAATATTGCATGCTTGTACTTTTCTACTTTCCAGCATTTTGCTGACTTCACTGATTTTGCCAGTGCACAAACAGAAAAGAGAGGTTAGTTTGAAACTCTATTAGAAAGACAGAGGGGAGAAAAACTAATTGTTTGCCAAAAAGTGTATTTTTGAACTTCTGAAAGGGCAACACTTAATTTTAGAGATACAGGAAGAAAATTTAAAGAATCAAAAAATAAAATACTTGCTCTTTTAGGCATATGAATATTTAGACAGTGTAAAATCATGCAACAAAGAGTGGAAACAACTATGGCTAAGAAGTTTAATTATTCTGTAGAACAACATGTAAGTGTTACTTTTAGGCTCTATCAAGTTATACATATACGTTGTATTCATAATGTAATTTGTTACCGTTTTATCCCTGAGTCGTTCTCCGTGGATAAGAAAATCAGCACAGCTGTTCTCTTCCTGATGAATGACTTTGAAGATCGTAACACAGCTTAGTCCACCCCCTCCAAGTGGTAACCATCCACCACTTGAGTCATCCCGGGTCATCACCACAGCTCGCACTCTTGCATAACTATTACTGAAAGAGATGTAACATGAACAAATTAGTTTTTCCATAAACACAAAATGGCTGAGCACCCAATCTTATTTGAAATACCAAGACCACCTTAATAAAAAATAAATGGCTGTTAAGTGCTTTCTAGGTTCACAACTGAAAAGAGAACAGATGCTACAATCTGGAAATCTGCCCAAAATTAAAAACTGACTTTTAACATGCTTTTATTTTAAATCTAACTTTAAAAAATTGTTTTGTATGCCTCTCCTTTTCCTTGGGCACTTTCGATATAATTTCTTGTTGTGGTAAATATCTGGTGATCAGAGACATTAGGAAAGAAATCTTACCAGCCAACATTAGTCTTAGTAAAGACACAAATGGATTTAGAAACCATATATTTAATGGTCTAACTATACCTAGGAAGCATCAGCTTTTGACTGAAGACTAACTATAAAGTGAATCAGGTTTCCACTATCAGTTGTACAGAAAAGTAAACAAATGAGAAAGGGCTTGATCCTGCTCCCACTGAAATCAGAGTAGGAACAGGCTCTAAGCTAGGAAACCTGTTTTTCTTTTTTCCAGTTTGCTTTACACCAGTTTCATAAGTTATGTTTATAAGAAAGAAAAAGAAAAAGAAAAAGAAAAAGAAAGAAAAGTAGTGTGTATACTACGGGGTCCCATGAAAAAAGAAAATCTTAACTGACAATAGATATTTCTGCTGATTGAACTATGCCATTGTTATGAACACCTAAAATTATTTCTTGTACCGAAGTGGCATTTTTAAGAGAGTACTAGACTTATTTTAGGACCATTTGCTCCCAACATCATCTTTTCTGTTTGATACATGATGAAATTTACTTACATTTTACATAGCTCTTTTGAAATACTGTAAAGGAGAGAAATGCTAAAAATTTTAATTTAAAAAAGCATGCTATATTAATTCTTCAAAAGTCTGACAACTTGTTTTGTTTTTTGTTTTTAAAAAATGGAAATGCTAGTTTATGACCCCCAATTTGCAACTTCTTGTGTTTAAAGGAATTAAAGAGAGCACATGGTTTATCCAGGAACTTGTGTGACTGTCCCATTTGCACAATCATTTATGCACTTTATAAAAAGCAATCCACTATTTTACAAGAAATGAGGACCATTTGTCTGGCTTACACTGGGTTTCAGAAATCAAGTTTGCATAGTTACGCCACCTGAATGATGTTATATGAACTATCAGAACTGAACTAGAAATTTACAAAAAGATATCTGTACAAGAGTACTACTTATAATCATATGCATCTTTTTGGGATGTGGGAGAATGTTTTATTACACAAACAGTTAAATTTTAACACATTAAGAAATTCTGATATTCCATGCTGATCTTTTCAAACCTTTTAACACACCAAAAGTCATTGTTGGGCTTTCCTGCTTTAACTTGTAATTCAAATAAATAAAATAAACATTATGATGTAAATATCTAATGATCAAATACATAAAGCTGTGCAAATGGGGCTGTACAAACTGGAAAATGAAACAAAAGTATACAAGATCATTTTAACTTAGGGGTGACAAATGAAATACAAGTTGTTCACTGAACCTGTGTCTTTCATCGCTAAAAATTGGTAGCTCAAGTAAACATTTGCTGTGGTCTGTGTAATGACACCGATGGGAGCCATTTTAGCACCATTATCAATTAGCAGCCTCTCCTTCACCAGGAACATCCCGAAAAGCATCAAAGAAGCACTGCCATGCACTCACTCATTCTTATATTCCCAGAAGCAGCCAGATGACCAAGTATGAGTCTCAAACTTAATTTTTCACAGTGCAGTATTACTGCGAGTCTAATCATTGGTCTCACATAGATTAAGAGAATTTCAGTTATAAAGACAAGATCTTAAAGTGTCTGCTTATATATTTAAAATCCATTTGCTTCAGACTTTCCCTGGTCACTGCTCCCTTGGCAGCAATATAAACTGCTCCTTCTGAAGGAAATCAAGGATATTAGGGCTTCCCTGTAAATAAGGGGGGAAAAAGTACGCAATGCCACAATCTTGTCTGACAAAATATTACATTTCTGCTCTCTTTCCACCAGGCCAACTTCAAATTTAATGTAAGGAAACTGAAGTTCACAAAACCAGCAGAATGCAGTACCTTGAGAGGTTTCAGACTAAAGTTTAGTACTTTCCTTTGTATGTTTACAGAAGTACTGCTACTTCCAACGTTACTAATTTGTACTTTTACTATATCCCCAAATACAATTTACAGATACATACAACTCCCCTTTGTCCAAAAGCTCTCCAAGTTACAGTAACACCATCTTCACATTTAACCTTATGCTTAATTGTACCATCTAATCAAGTATATTGAACTATGACAACATTCAAACCGTAGACATTTTGATCAACTACCATGAAATCCATTTATACAACTGATAAAGGCCAATTAGTGCAAGATTCCAATACAAAAATTCCTAACACAAATAAAGATGGTACAGTACATTCACAACCCCTTCATACTAAAAGGATGAAAACGTCTCATCCAAACATCAAAGGAATAAACTAGGGCTGTCAAACTATTGTTAAAAATTGTGATTAATCGCAGTTTTAATCGCAGTTAAACAATAGAATACCAATGTAAATTCATTGTAAATATTTTTGGATGTTTTTCTACATTTTCAAATGTATTGTTTTCAATTACAACACGGAATACAAAGTGTATAGTACTCACTTTATATTTATTTGTATTACAAATATTTACACTGTAATAAAGATAAACAAAAGAAATAGTATTTTTTTCAGTTTACCTCATACAAGTACTGAAGTGCAATCACTTTACTGTGAAAGTACATTATGTGCGGAAGGGGGTGAGGGGGCAATTACAAATAGGACCCCGTAAATGAAAACGAACTTGTCTATCTTAGCGATTGGCTGAACAAGAAGTAGGATTAACTGGATTCGTAGGCACTAAAGTTTTACAGTGTTTTATTTTTGAGTAACAAAAACAAATCTATATTTTTAAGTTGCACTGCAACAACCAAAAGGTTAATTTTTCAGTATCTTTTGCAAATACAGCAGAGATGGCTCTAACTTTCTGCCATTGGAGCTATTAGTCCCTAAAATCTTTAACACTTCACATGTTCATGTGCCCTAGAACTCAATCTACACTTGGGAATTTTAAGAACAAATTACTACTGGGTGCTACCACTGGCTTCTGTAGACAAGATTCCAAGATCTTTCAGAATTACCACCAAGTCAATTAAACCTGTGACATGACAATTAAACCTTTGACAGTCTTTAAAAAATGGCATAGTGGTAAATAGAACTGGAAGACTCTACTTAGTCTCACAAGAGCTATCACAAACAGCTGAAAAGGAGTAGCAGCTTTACCAAGTCTTTTCTAAAACTCCTTAGTGTGACCTTAGAGTCAAAGATCAGTTTACATCAATTATGAACATATAAATTACACCTACAGGGACTGGATGCCCTAGGTAAGAAAAAAAGAATGCAGTTACCTGAGAGAACACTGAGTTTGTGTATTAACACAGTTTGTGAATTAAATAGAAAAGGTTATCCGAGAGTACAACTATACTCCCTTGGCACTAGATTAAAAGCTACTAGTTTCACAGAGTGGAACAGGTTTCCCTATCAGATCTGTAACCTATCTGCTGTATACACATTAAACTGGAAACAAAATTTGTTTTAATACAGCATATCAGAAATTTATAAAAAATGTCTTGAGTTCTGACTGGACAAAAGTTCAATGAAGTCTGACTGCAAAGTAGCATCCTTCATTAGTAGTATAAGATACTTCTGAAATTACATTTGAAACAAAAGATAGAGAATAACTAGCATGTCAAATATAACTATTAGTGAGCAACAACAATGCAGATATAAACCCTGAAATCCCAGCCTGATCAAACCTTATAAAAAAGTTACCTACCTTCTGTAACTGTTGTTCTTCGAGATGTATTGCTCATGTCCATTCCAAGTAGGTGTGTATTCTAATCTTAAACACAAAAAAGAAGCTTACAAGAAGTGAAAGATTGGACAAATGACCAGGGATGAGTATAAAAATATTGCTCGAGCATGCAGGAGTGAAATCAGGAAGGCCAAATCACATCTGGAGTTGCAGCTAGCAAGAGATGTTAAGAACAACAAGAAGGGTTTCTTCAGGTATGCTGGCAGAAAGAAGAAAGTCAAGGAAAGTGTGAGCCCCTTACTGAATGAGGGAGGCAACCTAGTGACAGAGGATGTGGAAAAAGCTAATGTACTCAATACTTTTTTTGCCTCTGTCTTCACGAACAAGGACAGCTCCCAGACTACTGCACTGAGCAGCACAGCATGGGGAGGAGGTGACCAGCCCTCTGTGGAGAAAAAAGTGGTTCGGGACTATTTAGAAAAGCTGGACGTGCACAAGTCCATAGGGCCGCATGCGTTGCATCCGAGAGTGCTAAAGGAGTTGGCGGATGTGATTGCGGAGCCATTGTCCATTATCTTTGAAAACTCATGGCGATCCAGCGAAGTTCCGGACGACTGGAAAAAGGCTAATGTAGTGCCCATCTTTAAAAAAGGGAAGGAGGAGGATCCTGGGAACTACAGGCCACTCAGCCTCACCTCAGTCCCCGGAAAAATCATGGAGCAGGTCCTCAAGGAATCAATTCTGAAGCACTTAGAGGAGAGGAAAGTGATCAGGGACCGTCAGCATGGATTCACCAAGGGCAAGTCATGCCTGACTATCTAATTGCCTTCTATGATGAGATAACTGGTTCTGTGGATGAAGGGAAAGCAGTGGACGTGTTGTTCCTTGACTTTATCAAAGCTTTTGACACGGTCTCCCACAGTATTCTTGTCAGCAAGTTAAAGTAGTATGGGCTGGATGAACGCACTATAAGATGGGTAGAAAGTTGGCTAGATTGTCGGGCTCTACGGGTAGTGATCAATGGCTCCATGTCTAGTTGGCAGCCAGTATCAAGCAGAGTGCCCCAAGGGTCGGTCCTGGGGCTGGTTTTGTTCAACATCTTCATAAATGATCCGAGGATGGTGTGGATTGCACCCTCAGCAAGTTTGCAGATGACACTAAACCGGGAGGAGTGGTAGATACGCTGGAGGATAGGGATAGGATACAGAGGGACCTAGACAAGTTGGAGGATTGGGCCAAAAGAAATCTGATGAGGTTCAACAAAGACAAGTGCAGAGTCCTGCACTCAGGACAGAAGAATCCCATGCACCGCTACAGACTAGGGACCGAATGGCTAGGCAGCAGTTCTGCAGAAAAGGACCTAGGGGTTACAGTGAATGAGAAGCTGGATATGAGTCAACAGTGGGCCCTTGTTGCCAAGAAGGCCAATGGAATTTTGGGATGTATAAGTAGGGGCATTGCCAGCAGATCGAGGGACGTGATCGTTCCCCTCTATTTGACATTGGTGAGGCCTCATCTGGAGTACTGTGTCAAGTTTTGGGCCCCACACTACAAAAAGGATGTGGAAAAATTGGAGAGAGTCCAGCAGAGGGCAACAAAAATGATTAGTGGACTGGAACACAACTTATGAGGAGAGGCTGAGGGAACTGGGATTGTTTAGTCTACGGAAGAGAAGAATGAGGGGGGATTTGATAGCTGCTTTCAACTACCTGAAAGGGGGTTCCAAAGAGGATGGATCTAGACTATTCTCAGTGGTAGACGAGGACAGGACAAGGAGTAATGGTCTCAAGTTGCAGTGCGGGAGGTTTAGGTTGGATATTAGAAAAAACTTTTTCACTAGGAGGGTGGTGAAACACTGGAATGCGTTACCTAGGGAGGTGGTGGAATCTCCTTCCTTAGAATTTAAGGTCAGGCTTGACAAAGCCATGGCTGGGATGATTTAATTGGGGATCGGTCCTGCTTTGAGCAGGGGGTTGGACTAGATGACCTCCTGAGGTCCCTTCCAACCCTGATATTCTATGATTCTATGCTACGTGCATGATCGTCGGAAGGTTTTTCCCTAGCGGTAACCGTTGGATCGGCTGTGGGGCCCCTGGAGTGGCGCCTTCATGGCCAGGTATATATGACCCACCTCTTCCGTCTCCCTTATGTCGGAGTATCCAGCAAGAAGGAACTGATGGGTCTTAAAATGGAGAAGAACAACACATCTCAAAACAACAGTTACGAAAGGTAGGGAACCATTTTTAATTCTTTGAGTGACTGTTCATGTCAATTCCAAGTAGGTGACTCCCAAGCAGTCCCCTGGAGAAGGGGTCGGAGTTCACAGAGTTGCAGATTGTAGCACAGCTCCACCAAATGCAGCATTGTCTCTAGCCTGCTGCATGATGGTGTAGTGCGACATAAAGGTATGAAGAGATGACCATGTTGCCTCCCTGCAGACGTCCTGAACGGGGCCCTGCACCAGAAATGCTGCAGATGAAGCTTGAGTTTTCATGGAGTGCTCCGTCAATGCTGGGGCTGGTATCTTTGCCAGGATGTAGCACATCTTGATACAGGAAGTAATCCAAAAAGAGATTCATTGGGGATGAGACCGGCAGTCCTTTCATTCTCTCAGCAATGGTGAAGAAGAGTTGTGTTGACTTCCTGAATGGCTTTGTCCACTCAACGTAAAAAGCCAACGCCTGTCTAACATTCAGGGAATGGAGCCTGCATTCCCTGTCATTAACATGTGACTTTGGGAAGAACGCTGGTAAAAAGATGTCCTGATTTGCATGAAATGGCGAAACAACCTTAGGGAGAAAGGCTGGGTGTGGCCGCAATTGTACCTTGTCCTTATAAAACACTGTATAAGGGGGCTCAGACATTAAAGCTTTGAGCTCAGACACTCTTCTGGCTGACGTTATAGCCACGAGAAATGCCGCTTTCCAAGAGAGATAAAGCAGAGAACAAGTTGTTAGAGGTTCGAAAAGGGGCATCATGACCCTTGAGAGGACCAGGTTAAGGACACAAGGGGGACCAGTTGCCACACGTGGGGGTACAGTCTATCTAGCCCTTTAAGGAAGCATCCAACCATGGGGTTAGTGAATACCAACTGCCCACTGTGTGTGGGTGGAAAGGGGAAATAGCTGCCAGGTGCACCTGGATTGATGAGACTGCCAGCCCATGCTGCTTTAAGTAGAGTAAGTAGTCCAGTATAAAGGGGATTGAGGACTGCAGCGGAAGGGTGCCCTTCTGTGCAGACCAAATAGAGAACCTTTTCCACTTGGCTAGATAAGTGGCTTTCTACTGCCAAGGAGAACTTCCCTAACTGAATCAGAGCACTGGAGCTCTAATGGGTTTAGCCATGGATTTTCCATGTGGTGAGGTGGAGAGACTGCAGGTTGGGGTGCAGAAGGCAGCCGTGGTCCTGCGTGATAAGGTCTGAAAATAGGGGCAATGTCATGGGCGTGTCCACCGAGAGGTTCAACGCCGGCACTATGAGAATCAGCAAAGCCTTGTCCTGCTGGACCCTGAGGAGGACCTTGTGGATTAGAGGCAACAGCAGGCATGCATACAGCAGGCACCCCGTCCATGAGAGGATAAAGGCGTACATGATTGAGCCAGGGCTGTGATTCAGGAAAGAGCAAAACTTCTGGCACTTCCTGTTGCTTCGTGTCATGAGATCCCTACCTCAAGGAGATACTGCGGACGATGTCCGGTTGGAAAGGTTTGGAAAAATGTACTCCCACACAGACTGACTGTGAATCGAGCCACCACAGAAGGGACTCGAGAGCCCGAGGAGAAAGCATGACCAGACTGTCCTGATGGTCCCAGTTTGGTCTGTACGCTTAGGCCAGGCACGCCTGGAGGGGATGGAGCTGCAGCCTTGCATGCTGCACCACATAAGTGCACAGTGCCATATGCCCGAGTAATTTTAGGCAGTTTCTAGATATCGTGGTGGGGAACCAGTGGGGACCTTTTATGATGGCGCTCATGGCAAGAAAACGAGACTCGGGCAGGAACGCCCTGGCTTGGGTGGAATCGAGGAGGGCCTCAATGAATTCTATTGTTTGAGCGGGAGCCAGAGTCGACTTTGCCATGTTGAAGAACATTGTATGTACCAGGTTCACATGTTCCTCCACCTGGGCTTGAGACGGACCCTTGATGAGCCAGTTGTCTAGATACGGGAAGACTTGCACCTGACACTTTTGAAGGAAGGCCACCGCGACCGCCATGCACTTGGTGAACACCTGAGGAACTGCTGATAGGGGAGGACTCTAAATTGATAATGCATGCTGCTGACCACAAACAGAAATTGTCTGTGGGAAGGGATTATGTATATGTGGAAGTACATGGAAGTCCCTCAAGTTGAGGACAGTGTACCAATACCCAGATCCAGAGAGGGAATGATGAAGGCCAGGGAGACCATGCGGAACTTCATTTTTTTCCATGAATTTGTTGAGGTTTCACAGGTCTAAAATGGGCCTGAGCCTGCCTTTGGCCTTGGGGATTAAGAAGTAGTGGGAGTAGAATCCCCTGCCCCTAAAATCCAGAGGAACCTCTTACCACCCCCAGCTGTAGGAGCGTTTGCACCTCCTGCACTAGAAGTTGCTCGGGAGAACTGTCCCTGAAGAGGGACAGGGAGGGTGGGCAGATGGGAGGGAGGGAGGCAGGGAGGGAAGAGAATATTGCAATTCTACTGTGCTCAGGACATGAACGATCTGAGGTTATTTGAGCCCAGGTACAGTAGAAATGAGATAGATGGTTCACAAGGGAGGGGAAGGATCCGGGTATTGAACTAGCGCTCTGTCCTCGGGCACACCTTCAAAAGTTTGGCTTTGAGCCTGAGGTCTGCTTAACTGAGCCCTTCCCTTGGCCGGAGGAGGACTGAGACAAGTGCCTTCTTCTGCCCCACTTCCTACTGTAGTCCTGTATAGGAGGGGCAGGGTAAAATCGTTGGGTGATCTGGGGCTTAAATGCCTTTCTTTGTGGGGCTGGTGTGTGCAGCCCCAAAGACTTGAGGGTCACTCGCAATTCCTTAAGGCTATGCAGCCTTGAGTCAGTCTGTTCAGCAAAGAGGCTGGAGCAGTCGAAGTGCAGGTCCTGAATTGTGTTCTGGACCTCATGCGGGAGCCCCGAGACCAAGAGCTGCATCTCATAGTTATGGCCGTGCCCATAGTGCAGGTGGCTGAGTCAGCTCAGTCCAGGGTGGCCTGAAGAAACATCCTGACGACCTCCTTTCCCTCCTCCAGAACTGCTCCCAACTCCAAGCGGCAGTCAGCTGGGAACAATTCTTGGAATCTGGCCAGAGAGCTTCAGGAATGATAAGCATAGAGGCTCAGGACTGCTTGCTGATTCACTGTGTGAAGCTGGACCCGCCCCGGTGCAGTAGACTTTCCGACTGAAGAGGTCCAGCTTCTTAGCATCCTTGGATTTGTGGGTAGGCCCCAGTTGCCCCTGGTGCTCTTTGTGGTTCGTCACCTCCATCACCAGGGTCCCCAGAGGTGCTCATATCCCTTAGAAGGCACAAAGTATTCGCATTCTGCACCCTTGGCTGTCGGCGGGATAGAGGCGGGTGTGTGCAACAGCGCCTTGGTGGTATTCTGTATGGTTTTGATGAGGGCCCGAGCCACCCTCGAGGGCCCTTCAGGGGCCAGTATATCTACCATGGGATCTGTATCCTCAGAGACCTCCTCTGCATGCAAGTTCAGGTTCTGGGCCACCCTCCTGAGCAAATCTTGATGGGCCCTGGTGTCCGTAGCGGGCAGAGTGGTGGAGGTGCCTGCTATCACCTAATCCGGGGAGGACGAGGATGACGCCCTCGGAGGCACGGGGTCTTCTTGCCCTTCTGGCTCACGGGGATCCCCTTGCGCCACTTGAGAGGGTGGGAAATGGCAGTAGCACCCAGTGCCACAGCCGCTTCAGTGAAGACATCCTCATCAGCCTGGCCTTATGCATCCTTACCCCACGGAGGCTCCCAGGCTACAGATGTAGCTGATGGAGGGATTAGTGCCTCCAACTCCACCGACAGGGACCTGGAACCCGGACCCTGGACTTGGGTGTCCAGAAGAGCCACTGTGTCAGTCCCTGCCACTGAGGAGGCCAGGATATTACAGGCACCGGCTGCCCTTCATTTTGCCTAGGGAAGGGCCAGGAATGGTGCTGGCTCTGCTTGGAAGCATAGGAATCCACCTTTGCCTCCAAGGAGAAGTCCGAATCTGACCAGGGCATTGCAGATGGAGACTGTGCCGGGGATCGGTGCTGTGGTGAATGCAATCGGCACTGCATCATAATGGGCTTGCCCCTATTCCAGATCAGCATTGGTGCCAACGATGTTGCTGGTGCACCTGCTGGTGGAGAGAGGAACTGCGCCATCATGGCAATCAACTCCCTGGCCAACTCGAATGTAACCGTCAGCTCTTTTTTTCTTGTGTGGCACCAGTGACTATGACCAGTGCCTCACACTAGACCTGGTCCTCGGTGCCAAGGAATGGCGGTGCCATAGCCCTTTGGATGAGTCCTTCCTCGGTGCCGGGGCTTCCCGTACCGAGTCCGGTGCGCTGCACACTAAAGCACCTGGCGCCGGTTCAGTTGGGATTATAAACTACTGGAATATACTACTAAACATTAACAGAGTTCTTCCTTCTTCTATCAGCATTGCAAAAGTTTAAGAACCTACTCCCATGCAATTTCAGGGAAAGAAAAACACACCACCTTTCAGTTTCTACAGTATTCCACTTTTGAAACTACCAGTGCCAATATTCTATTCTCACATTCAGCGTTGCTATGCTTTTATTTAACCTCATACAACTGTATATAAATTGGAAATGTAACTCAAAGAAATAGTGATCACATCTGAAGTCACACTGTGAACCTATGGGTAGAGCAACTACCCTGTGCATATTATTAGAACTCATGCAAAATATTTTTCAGCATTTTAAAACTATAAAGTCACCTCCAAAAATTGGATCCACAACTGGAATTACTAACTGTAATGCATGTGACACTGGCTACCATCTAGGATTTCATTTATTTTTTTAGATATGTAAATACTTCCCCCAATTTGTTTCAATATTGCTAAAATTTCTATTTGTAAGTATGTAACTAAAATGTCTTAACAAAATAAACTTTTTGTAAATATAGCTAACGTAGTACAAGATGAATTCCCATAAATCCATGGTCACTATATTATGGCAAAGATAGTTGTTATATTGGCTAAGCAGTCAATTTGTGCGGGAAAAGTCAATTTGTGCAATGGAGCGTCTAACAGATTGATGCATTTTCACAATGTTGGAAGAGGAGAGAAAAGAAACTTATATTATAAAAGTCTATGTGCCAACTACAGGACCACTATACTATACAATAAAAGGACACTATACTATAACAAAAACCCCTCTGCCATGCGCTACGTTGGCAGCTCAGAGTGAGCTCTTCCTCGATCCACACTCCCTACCTCAGGTTGGTGCTTTGTAAGCCTATTTTAAGTTTTTTGTTTGTTTTTTTTGTTGGGGGAGAGGGCAATATAAAATGCCTTTGTTTGCTCTTTGGGAGAGATTGCAAGAGCTATTCTTCTGCCACTTACAGTACCTGATATCCAAACAGGAGAGCACTTTATGCTTGCAAAGAGACAGGGCAGGGCACGGGAGCCTTTATGTATATATAATTAGAAACAAGATAAAAATGTGTGGATTACATAAAAGGTATCGTACTAAACACCAAAATAAAGTCAGACAAATCTACCGTTTAGGTTAGGTGAATATCTGTACTTATAACAGGGTGCTAGTCCTTTGGGCACGTGTGGAATGGGATGTTTGCTTTAGGTATGTAGCCCTTTGAAAATGGCGTTTTGGGAGTAGCAGCCTCCAGATGGAGGACATGACTAAATCCTAAGAGAGATGCCGCTTATACCAGCAAATAGACTGTCAGAATAGCTGTATCTTCCCAAAGGCTTTTGCTGGCCCTAGCTATGTTGGTTACTGATGTGATTTCCTATTTCCCTCTCTCCCTCGCCCCGGATACACATTCCTAACTGACAAAGCTATGCTGGCAAAATTTTTAAGTGTAAACATAGCCTGTGAAGAGTCATGTGACTGCAGGATGAAAGCAAGGCCGCTGCTATAGAAGAGGCAGCCTACTCTCAAGTAAGGGAGAGACCAGAGTCTTGGCAAGACCTGAAGAAGTGGGGCTCTGGACAGCAACCAGGCCTGGGAAATGGAGTCCACCAGCCAGACCAGATCCAAGAATTCTTAGAAGGGAATACAGAAGGAAACCCGAGGAAGGGTAAGAATAAAGGGCCTAAGAGGAAGGCCAGGTGATAAGAACAGGAAATACCTCCAAATGCTGCTGATGGACAAGGCTGAAATGGATGACTGCTTCATTATTTAGGGTCTTGGGGTTGGAGAGCCCCACACCTTGGCGCAGAAAGGACTCAGACTCTGTTTTCATCTTGCAAAGCCAGGAGAACTGTTTATTGTATTGTGACTTAATAAATCAGACACCAGGAAAGGAGATTTTACTCCAGAACGCATTGAGAGAGAGTTCTGAGGCATGAATGACTACTTATTCCATTCCCAGAACCCAGACAGTGTAATATACTTATGTTTTCTTGAATTTTATTAATAATGATTCCTTGAAAGCCAACTGAGCAAGATCACTAGACCTAGGTTTTCCTTATTTAAGAATTATGTAGATTTAATATGTGAGCATAAAAATGCTTTAGTGCTCTTCTGCTCCCAACCTCCCACTTGACATATTAGAAGCCCTTACAGTATGCCCTACAACAAAACACTGTTAGGTCCATGATAAATGGACAATTGGTAAGAAACTGATCTGAATTCAAGAGATGATTATAGAAAGCAACTAGGCATTTAAGAAACATGAAAAATATTTTTACAGTGTCCTTTTAGTAAAAACTATTCCTTATTCAGATGTGTGAGTGAGAGAGAGAAGGAAGATGGTTTTAACAGTTATTACTTTTCCCCCACAAGGCGTGTTTAAAATGGTAACCATTCAGAAGGTTCAATCACTAGAACATACTCAGAAGCCACCTCCAGCAAGAGAGTAAAAAAACCCAAACAAATAAAATAAAAGCTAAAGCTCCTCATTTAGGACACAGTAGTAACTACAAGGGCAAAATGTACTACAAAGCCAAGTATTTATGTTTGAAGCAAAGAGTCTTTCTGTTCATTATGCTTTTAATGTCCTCTGAGAATTTGTTCACCCTCCTGTGCCCAATTCAAAGCCCTCCTAAAACCCACTTCGCATTACGAAGCCTGGAAGTAGAGGAGAATGTACGTAACCAGTATTCCCAACTCTCAAAATTTTATTGCCACTCTAGCAACTTTTGGGTGTTTTTTTTAACCTCACGAAAAGACGAAAGGCTGCCAACTCACAAATTTTTCATTCTTCAAACTAGCCACCATCTTCCATTACTATTAATGGGGCTAAAGCCAGCACTATGGCCACCATTTCTCTATCTGCATATGGAAGTGATGTTGTCCTTAAAAAAAACACTGACTGCCACCTCCCACTATTTTCAATGAGACTGAAGCCATGCCCACAGGCAAAATGATTCCACTCTGGTTCAAAGGGCTAGACAAGAAACAGGGTATGTGGGGAGCAGCACAGACACTGTGAAGGTGGATATGGAGAGTGAGGGCGAGCAGGCAACTGTAGGGAGCCAGAGGTGGATTTAGTGATTGCAGAGTGTGGGGAGTGCTGTCCAGTCTCAGGCAACATGTGAGCAGAGACGGGGTAGAGGGTGTCAGGGAAGTGTTACTTTTTGCAAAAGGCTAAACCAATTCCATATTGTTTTTATTGTGACACCATTGCTTATATGAATGAATACATTCTTTATATGTATATGGAATTCATCAACCCTAAAAAGGTAATGAGTTCTATGTGAGAGTGTAAACCAGGGGTTCTCAACTGGGGGTCGGCACCCCTCAGGGGACTGCAAGATTCTTACATGGGTGGTCGCAAGCTGTCAGCCTCCATCCCAAACCCTGTTTTGCCTCCAGCATTTATAATGGTGTTAAATATATAAAAAAGCATTTTTAATTGTTGGGGGGAGGGGGGAAGTTGCACTCAGAGGCTTGCTATGTGAAAGGGTCACCAGTAAAAAAGTTTGAGAATCACTGCTGTAAACCATTATGCGTTAATTAGGTCGGCGGTTCTCAAACTATTTACCATCCAGCCCTTTTTTTAATCAAAGGAAATAAACTAGGAGGGGAGAAAGTCAAGACAGTGTTAGGAAATGGATAGCAGTTCTCCTTTCTGAGGTGAGAGGAGAGGGTAAGTGAAGTCTCCATCTGAGTAGCCAGGGAGAGGTGTGCATTAAAAGGTTGACTTTTCAACCTAAAATCATCACACACATTGGTAGAGGAGCATAGAGGAAAGTTAAAAATCAGAAGACAGACTTAAAAACTATGATTTGATGGTTTTTAAAATCTCATTATTTTGGGGTCCAGTCTCATCAGCTCCAATCTCATCCTAATATCTGATGTCCTAAGGTTGGCAATACTGTCTACCAAAAAATAAGAAAACTGAAACATCAGGATGTATATTACAGCCAAAAACTATACTAAAAGGAATATTAAGGTTGCAAAATTAAACACTCAAAGTTAGGAAATACCAGAATTAAGGTTGGTCACACAACCTTATTTCAGCTTCCCTGTTTGGATACAGTTTTAATCACATACTATTTCCCCCCATAGAACCCTTGTCTCATGCAGTTACTGAATATTTATTTTTATCCTCCACACTCAACGTGTTGCTCCACTCCTTATTAAACACACAACACCCAAATATAGCACTGAATACAAAATTATTCATTTTTTTCTGGGATGTTTCTGTGGTACTCTCACCAGCAGTTTATTTATCCTTACAACATCTCTGTGAGATTAGGTGGTAAGATCCCTATTTAACGGTTGCAGAACTGAGGCACAAAGATTAAGGCCAAAATTCTCAAAACTCTCCACTAATTTTGGATGTGTAACTTGCAACATCTAGGGCCTAATTTTTCAGAGTACTTAGCATATTTTATATGTTCAAAGCAGAGCTCCCATTTACTTAGTTGCAGGCTTTGGGGGTAATATACTAATTAAAAAAAAGTGAGAAACAGAAATTCTATCATGTTGAACATGGGCACACAATATATTTTTTCCTAACCTCATTCTTGAAAAACAGCTGAGCTGTTGTAGCTGAAACTTAAAAAAAGTAAAATAAAATAAAAAGCCAGAGGCAGACACCCTGTATGGGAAAATTCAGCTCAAACAAGTAAAGTTTGCCAAAGCTATAAGCAACTGAAAGAACAGGATCTTATAATGGAAAGTGTTGGAAAACCATAACTATAACAGGTGATACCAGTTGTGTCTGTAATACTATTGGTTACTGAGCAACAACAACAAAACAAAAAAAGCAAACAAAACCTTATTGCCATCTTTGCCCCTTGCATCATCTACCTGTCTGTCTGAACCTTACTTACGGTGCCACATCAAGTCAAAACTGTACACTTTTAAGAGCAGAGACCAATTTGCCACTTGTGAGGTACCTCCACCAGAATGCTTGGAAAAAGACAAGAAAACCCAAAGAAAGTTTTACAAGACCTTTTAAATAAAAACAGCACTAGAATACTTTGGTATTTTGTCTGAAATGAAGTCTGAAAACACCAACATTTACAAGGAAGACAGGCTTTGTAACTTTTTCAGCCAATTCACCAACCCTAGGACAAGTACAGGTATGTATCCTAAGGCAGACTTAACTGAATCTTAGATGACCTGACACTTAAATAAAATAAATAAATAAATAAAAAATGCAGTCAGACAACACCCAGCCTCCAAGGAAACAATTCTGCAACATTTTATAAAAAATACAAAAATAAAGTTTGGAGTCAGCAGTGGCTTTTGTTCTCTCTGGAATAGCACCGGTTATTACAATTTATGATAAAATATTGGCTTAATAGTAAACAATTTTCAGTTAGTGTTTGTATCTGAACAAGCTAAAGTTCACTAATTTACAATTATTTAATTTTCTCAAGGCCAGATTCTGCCATCCTAGGTATATATAGATCGTATCACTTTAGTAACTAGACACCTCCTGGCTATGTGAGTGCGGTAAGACGACACACAGTCATCTTGGTTAAGGATGGCAGAAAAATCACCCTCAATGTGCATACTGAGGTGTGGACATGTTTGGAACAAAATGACTTGTTGATTAATTCTTGATAAAAATCAAATGAGACTGGGATACTTAAAATAACTAAGTACACTATAGTAAAATTTTATGTGGAAGTGTGGCTGCTAAGAATTCATGCCACCCTCCACTCATTAAAGTTTTCAAACAAAGTACCTTTGTGCAATCTTCTATGCTGCCCCTCATGCTTGAGAGAAACTCTGTAAACATCCACAAAGCTACTTCATTATCATCCTTCACATCCCTAACTTTGCTATGATGCCTTCAAAACAAAACAAAAATACACCATACCCCCCATCACCATCGCACACTTGGCAATGGTTAGAGGTCTCTGATGTGCTGAGACCACTACCTATCATGCCAACCACTACTGTCTTATTGTTTCCTTGTACTCCTCTCTGTCTGTAGACATGTTATCTCTTGTCTTTTACTTGGAGCAGGGAACTTCCTTTTGTTCTGTCTTTGTGCAGCAGCTAGCACAATGGGGTTCCCACCACTAGAGAAACATTACTACTAACAACATTCCAGATCCACCTCCTCGCATGGGTTGTGAAGCTCTAAAGCCGGCAATACCACAGGGGCAGGTTGCAGCTACGATACACAAGTGGTCTCTGCATCCCAGTGCCTCCAGCTCTCTGGGGCAGCTCCTTCCACAATAAGTGTCTGGCATATTTAGTTAGACCAACTGCAGAGCCACCAACAAATTCCACCACCCTTTCTCCCCAAGGGAAAATGGCAGTCCAGGCCTCAATCCTTCAGTTTACACCTATATTCAATAAGCTTACTCTTAATTCAAACAGTTCCACATGAAGTAGAGAATCACAGAATTAAGGTAGTTAGATCCTACCTTTAGTTTAAGCCTACCTTTCCACTCTTATATCTGTTTACAAAGTCCATATTATTCTTTGTTTCCCTTCCCACATGGGTTGGGTGGGAAATACAGGCAGAAACACATCAAATCAAGCAGTCCTGAGCAAATACATAACTAAATAAAACAGAGAAAAGAATTTTCATTTTTTAAAAAAAAGTCAGTGTCAATCTCTAAATGGACTATGAACTTTGTGTGTAAGTAGTATTATGGATTATAAAAATATTCTGAACAAAAATATACAGTGTTTTATAGCACCTGAAAGTATTATTACAGTGAAGTTTGTGTGAACATTTGCATTATAAAGATTGACTTCTAAAAAGAGGTAAGTTGGTTATATAAATTTGCTCCTAAAATGAAACTCTGTAGTTAAGAGTTTTAGATAAAGCTATCTTAAAAAAACAAACAAAAACAAAAAAAAAAACAAGAATATCCCCATCATTTTAGATATTTGTATTAGTAACTAGTAAATTTTAGGGCTGTCAAATGATTAAAAAATAATAATCATGATTAGTCACGAGATTAAAAAATAATCACGATTAATCACAGTTTAATGCTGTTAAACAATAACAGAATGCCATTTATTTAAATATTTTGGGGGGTTTTCTACATTTTCAAACATACTGATTTCAGTTACTACACAGAATACCAAGTATACAGTGCTCATTTTATATTATTTTTATTACAAATATTTGCATTGTAAAAAGATAAACAAATCAATATTTTTCAATTCACTTATACAGATACTGTAGTGCTATTTCTTTATCATGAAAGTGCATTACAGGGTGGGGAATTACAGGTAGAACCCCATAAATGTAAACAAACTTGTTTGTCGTAGCAATTGGCTGAAGAAGTAGGACTGAGTGGACTTGTAGGCTCTAAAGTTTTAGATTTTTTATTTGAGTGCACTTATGTAACAGAAACAAATCTACATTTGTAAGTTCCACTTTCATGGTAAAGAGATTGCACTACGGCACTTGTATGAGGTGAACTGAAACATACTATTTCTTTTGTTTATCTTTATTACAGTGTAAAAATTTGTAATCAATAATAATATAAAGCAAGCACTGTACACTTCGTATCATGTTGTAATTAAAATCAATATATTTGAAAACGTAGACAAACATCCAAAAATATTTATCATAAATTTAAATTGGTATTCTATTATTGTTTAACAGTGCAATTAAAACGGCGATTAATCATGATTAATTTTTTTAATCCAGTTAATTTGTTTTGAGTTAATTGCAATTAATTGGCAGCCCTAATAAATTTTCTAGTTTCAAAACAAAGAAATTACTTTGTCCCTTTAAGTGGACTACTAGCTTGCAATCTTTCATTAGATTTTCTTTTCAACAGCAAAAATATGTAAACGAACAGTATGCAAGTTAGATTCAAATTTTGATCTAGCTTAAAAAACCCTATGAAATCTAAATACTAATTTTAAATCCACCACTCAGTGAATAAAGAGAAGATACACAATAATTAGCATGCAAGGCTCCCGAAACTGATTTGCATTAGCTGTTCAGCTATTTTCTCAACTGCATACCTTTCAGTAGAGAGACTATAGTGAGGCATACAGACTAACAAAAGAAAAATGCACAGGCTCCTATGTAAGCAGTCCTTAAAAGAAGAGAGGATCTGTATGATGCAGGGTTGTTTTGGTGGTTTTGCAGTTGGTCACTGGTAAGAATCCAGATAAAGTCAGTAGGGAGCCAGAAATGATTTTTAAGTAGCCTATGTGCAACTTCATGATTCATATTTCTACAATCCCAGTCATAATCAGCACTGTTCTTGGCAGTCTCAAATGCCTCAAAGTGATTGAAAGGAATGGTGACAACTATGCTCTGAATACTCCCTCTAATTCAGAGAGAGTTGAGGAACACTGGCAGGATATCATAAGGAGAGCCTTTGACAGCTACCACTTGATTTTAACTCCTGTGTGGCTAGGCAACTTTGTTTCCAACTACTGCCAAGCTATCATCATCATAGAATATCAGGGTTGGAAGGGACCTCAGGAGGTCATCTAGTCCAACCTCCTCCTGCTCAAAGCAGGACCAATCCCCAATTAAATCATCCCAGCCACGGCTTTGTCAAGCTTGACCTTAAAAACTTCTAAGGAAGGAGATTCCACCACCTCCCTAGGTAACACATTCCAGTTCTTCACCACCCTCCTAGTGAAAAAGTTTTTCTTAATATCCAACCTAAACCTCCCCCACTGCAACTTGAAACCTTTACTCCTCGTTCTGTCATCTGCTACCACTGAAAACAGTCTTGATCCATCCTCTTTGGAACCTCCTTTCAGATAGTTGAAAGCAGCTATCAAATCCCCCCTCATTCTTCTCTTCCGCAGACTAAATAATCCCAGTTCCCTCAGCCTCTCCTCATAAGTCATGTGTTCCAGTCCACTAATCATTTTTGTTGCCCTCCGCTGGACTCTCTCCAATTTTTTCACATCCTTCTTGTAGTGTGGGGCCCAAAACTGGACACAGTACTCCAGATGAGGCCTCACCAATGTCAAATAGAGGGGAACGATCACGTCCTTCGATCTGCTGGCAATGCCCCTACTTATACATCCCAAAATGCCATTGGCCTTCTTGGCAACAATGGCACACTGTTGAATCATATCCAGCTTCTCATCCACTGTAACCCCAAGTCCTTTTCTGCAGAACTGCTGCCTAGCCATTCGGTCCCTAGTGTGTAGGGGTGCATGGGATTCTTCCGTCTTAAGTGCAGGACTCTGCACTTGTCCTTACTGAACCTCATCAGATTTCTTTTGGCCCAATCCTCCAATTTGTCTAGGTTTCTCTGTATCCTATCCCTACCCTCCAGCATATCTACCTCTCCTCCCAGTTTAGTGTCATCTGCAAACTTGCTGAGGGTGCAATCCACGCCATCCTCCAGATCATTAATCAAGATATTGAACAAAACCAGCCCCAGGACCGACCCTGGGGGCACTCTGCTTGATACCGGCTGCTAACTGGACATGGAACCATTGATCACTACCTGCTGAGGATCTTTCACAAGGACCAAGTTATGGAAGGTAAAGCAGGGTTTCAAGTGGGTGTGCATAAATGAAGAAAACGAACAACAAAACAGTAAACGTATCTTAATTCAAAGGAATTAACTGTAATGGAACATTATTTGCTGCTGGTCCATGTAGTCCAGCCGCAGCCAAACACGTCAGAAAAAGTTGAGAACTTCGCTCATCAGTTACACAATAGTGCGCAATTAATCGTGCAGTATTCTTTTGGGGGAGATACTTTCTTGAACAAAGATAACAGCCATGAAGCTGAGTGTATTATTCTGAACTTGCATGCCTATAATATTAGTTAGCATAAACATCCAGCTTGTTTTAAAAAAAAAAAAAAAGCAAAAAAGGAACTGCAAGGGTGATCCACTGTATACATTTTTACACATCCTTATTTTGACAACAGCGAAGTGTTGCAAACAGAGATCATGAGTTGGTTTGTTATGCCTGCATCTTTTTGCTTCCTCTTTGGACTTTTTAAAAAAAGATTACACTTATTAAAAACAAAGGTTGGCTGAAATTAGCCGAAAGAAATTCTGAAGAGGGATTCAAAAGGAAGCAAGTTGAGCCTATATTGCATACAGGATCAAGCAGTCTGCTCCAGCAAGTGGGCTCAGCATGAGAGAATGCAAACTCCACATTAGGTAGCTGTTTTGCTTAGTAGGTAGATATATTGGATGGTACTTGCTGACTTGGATACAAGAGGTGAAAACCTCACCTACAGTTTAAGAAGAATGGGACGTTTGCATTGTTAGGAGAATTAGGGAGTTTCTTGCAACTTGTAACTAAGTTACAAACTTTTATTAGACAATATAAAAACTAGCAAATTCTAAGAAATGTTTAACTAGTTTTCTATTAGTCTTAAACAGGATGGATAAAATCAATTCATTTTTTAAAAAGTTAAAAAGTCTCTGATCTAAAATGAAATTTTATTTAAATAAAAACCATGTGGTTTTGTGTTTTTTTTTTTAAAAAAGAACATTTAAAATTATGGCAACCTATGTTAAGTTCAAAATTATAATGTATTAAAATCATTAAAATTAAAAAAAAATTATTGAACAGTACCTTTTTGCTGCCAAGTTTTAAAGAAAGTCAAATCACTGAGCTGGTGGAAGTCAATGCCTAAACACCTGGAAACAAGTTTAGCACTTTAACAAACTAGCTTTTTGACAGCAGCTACTGCAGGGGCTGAGAGGGCATTTTCTTCTTTTCTGTTTATTCAACTTGTTCCAGAACATTAATGACTAGTTTGTGCAAAATTAACAAACAAAAAAAACAAAACAATTGGGAGCTGAAAAGGCAGAAAAACTTGTCTTCATCTTCCAATCTAAGAACAAAAACCATGGCTGACAGGATGAGAAAGACTAGTTCTAAAACTCTGAAGGACATGGTGACCAGAAACAAGCAGTTTAATTCACTACCTACAGAGAATACTTCCTTTGTTTAGTAAATCAGATCATATTTTTCATTTAAAACTAAGTTTTGATAATTTCTTCTTATGTATCCAAGCATTTAAGGTAGTTTAATTTATTTTTAAAAAATCCTTGTTTTGTGAATTAATTGAATTTGAATTTCCATCCAATATAGCTTGACAAACATCACAAGTAAAGAATCAATCCTCATCTTCTCAGTAAGAAATGCATCCATTCACCATTTTTTAACACAGCAAAAAACATGCAAAAATTAAAAATCTGAATGTTAAGCTATAAATACATATATTGCTTAAATAAATATGTATAGATATAGGGTATTCTCCTGGTTAGCAAAAAGAAGTGTAGTGTAAAGTGTATATTTAGTTACAAATCAATGTTTTAATAGTTACCAACCAATGAAAATGACCCTTGCTTAGGGAAAATAACTAAAAAGCACAAGTGCAAAAGAAGATTAAAACTGTTTACTTAAATCATGGTTTAAATCAGTCCAACCTGTTAGTACATTTCTACTTATCATACAAAATATTTACAAAATAAGGGACCTTATTCAAGCAGTGGAAGTGGATATACATTAGTCTCCCTCTCCATGACCACATAATTCTGTCTTCCCACATCTATGTAGCTGCCATAACCTAGAGAAATTGCATCTTTCAATTTTTTTTTTGACAGTGTCTTTTTTTGACAGTGATTTTTGACAGTGTCTTAAAAAAAATCTCCATTAGAGTTATAAAAGCAGGGACCTTGCCTACAGGAAGATAGACATGCCATCCAGTTTCTCATTCTGAATATTTAATTCCTAACTGAAGCTGTAGATGGAAAAGACCAAGGAATAAGAATCCAAACAGGGCACAGCAGCAGCAGCCCAAAGAGGCTCATATGCATATTTACTCTTGCCTCTTTTTTCCCGCACGATCAGAGATGCAATCTGTGCCTAGTGGTCAGAGAAAGTAAGCGTGGGACTAATATTAACCCCCTGTAGATCATCTTTGATATTAGGTGATCACTCTTCTGTGTTACTAAAAATGCCCAAGAAATCCTAGCTGGATTCTTCTGGTTGTAATGCCAGAATAATCCCAGTCATTGAGGAAAGTGGAAGTCATAAAAAACTGGTGTACTATCAGAAGCAATGCTGCCATCATCATCAGGATTTTATTAAGCTTCCTTGGAGCTGAGACCAGAACAAATGTCAAATGTACTACTTCAAGTGGAGTATTCTAATGATGACCCTTCAATACCTCTAGTAACATTCACATAAGCATCTTGTAAATTTACAGGCATAAAATTCCTCATCTGCTGCAAATCCCACCTTGACGCCTCAATGTGGCGCAGCGGTGACCCTGGCTGTTGGACAGCGATGGTAGCGGAGTGCATTCTATGGCAAGTCTAACCATGCTATCAAGGTGTTGGACTATCAGCCCAGCGAGGGGGTTGCTTCCTCTGTGGAGGGGCATATAATCCCTCTTTCTGAGGCTGTAAACTAGCTAAATTAAGGAGGTAAACGCGCCACTGACAGCCCAGCCAGCGGGTGGCTGAAAACAATGCCTAAAACAACATGGAAAACCAAGTCTCAGTTCTCTGCACATCCCTCAATCCCTACTCCTGAGACAGTGAGGCATTCAAACGATGAGAGCCTGCAAAGAATCTCAGGTGCCAGGTCGCCAAAAGGAAACCGGACAACTCTCTCAGTGTGCACTTAACTGCAGAACACGGACGAGGGAGGAATCAATAAACCATCTCATGGAAGAAAAGGCAAAAACAGCCTGCGATGTACTGGGTGTTTGCAAAACACGACGAAAGAAGGAGATGGAGGTCAGCTGGAGGGATGGAAGCACGGTCATTCTAGGAAAAGGAGAAGGCAGAATCATCATAAACAAGGAATGGTCTTCGAAAATTGTCTTATGCTATTTGAAGTCATTGCGTATCGAGGTGCTTTACCTCCAATTGAACCAAAATAGTACCCTCAAAATCATCCAGATCTATGCTCCCACAAGTGCATGCAAAGATGATGTGGTGAAAGGATTCTATCAGGAATTGGAGGAAACCCTCACTCAGTTCCAAATATACGATTGTGATGGGAGATTTTAACGCCAAAGTTGGAAGAGGGAGAGAGGGCGAAAAGTTCATAGGAAGGTACAGTATCTGAGAACAAAAACGTGCGAGGAGAACGACTAGCTATTTTGGCAGAGATGAGGAGAATGTTCATTGATAACACCTGGTTCCGAAAGAAGGCCAACAGAAGATGGACCTGGATCGCACCAAACGTGAAGATAAAAAATGAAATCCATTACTTTCTGACCGATAGATGATGCATCGTGCAGCATATTTCAGTAGTGCCATCGTTCAATAGCGATCGCCTACTGAGAGGCGGACTCAAGTTCACTGTGAAGGTGGAGAAAAAGACGCTGTGTATGGCGAACAGAAGACACCAACCGGTAGCTTTCGACGAGGCAATCCTGAAGGAAAACATTTCTAGGGAAGATTGGAGCCTCCTGGACAACTGCAGTGACAATTATAACAACTTCAGTAAGAGACTGAAACAGTGTGTGAAATCAGCTGAGCGTGAAAGACCATGAAGAGCTAGTGGAAGAACCTCGGAGAATACAAAGACTTTATTGGAGAAGAGGAGGAAAATGAAAAGAAATGGTAGTGACAGGCTCGAGTACTCCCTTCTCTGCAAGCTCATATGAATGAAGTTGAAGGAAAACGTCGAGAAATTTCAAACCGAAAAGCTCCTAAAGGCTGCTGAAAATCGTAAAAGTCTCAAAAAATGTGAACGGGAACTGGTGTTGTACAGGTCATCATTATCATCAGCTTTGAAGAACAGCACAGAGAATCAGTAACCGATCTAACACAGATGGAGGCAATCTGCAGGGATTTCTATACCCAGCTGTTTGCATCCGGTATAGACATCCCAATGCCATCACTTCAACAAACCGAAGAACACATACTGCTGGTTCTCATCAGCGAAGTCCGTCACACAGTCCATCAAATGAAAGAGGGGAAGGCTCCAGGCAAGGACGGTCTGACAGCAGAAGTGCTTAAGGCGGGAGGTCAGGAACTTTGGAAAGCTTTCGCCCAAATGTTCAGCCGCTACCTGGAAATCCAGAAGTTACCGTCCAGTTGGAAAGAGCCCAATACCATCTTGCTGCATAAGAAAGGCGATCGAGAAAATCTAAAGAACTATCACACAATCTGCCTGCTTTTGCATATCTATAAGTTGTTCACTAAAATAATAACAAATCGACTGTCGCAAAACCTGGATGAACAGCAACCTAGAGAGCAGGCCGGCTTTCGAAGGAATTACAGCATGACAGAACACACCTTCACTCTAAACCAACTACTAGAGCGTTCAAGAGAATACAAGTTTCCTTTGTGTATTGCCTTCGTGGACTACAAGAAGGCGTTCGACAGTGTAAAGACTAATGACGTTCTTGAAGCTCTTTCAGAACAGGGCATCAGCGCGAAATATATCACATTACTAAAGGAAGCAAATTCTGGCTGCAGCACGGACATATTGCTGTTGAATACTCCGCTCCGAATCCCCATGGAGAAAGGTGTGAAACAAGGAGATACAGTTTCACCAAAATTATTCACAGCCTGTCCTGAATTGTTTTTTCAACGAGCAGACTTGAAAGGCGGGATTAATATCAACGGTGAGTGGCTAAACCATCTCAGGTTCGCAGATATAGTGCCGATAGCTGAAAATACAGCCCAGCTTGAGAGAATGCTTAAAGAACTGAACATGAAAGTTAGTCAAATCGGACTAAAAATGAACCGGTCAAAAACGAAATACATGAGATCAGATGTTCTGCCAAGAACCCAAATAACTCTTGAAGGAGAGCAGATCCAAGAGGTTGATAAATACATTTATTTGGGCCAGGAAGTCAACATGCGCCAAGATCAGAAAGGTGAACTGTTGTGCAGAAAAAAAGCTGGATGGTGCGCAATGACATCCTCCAAGGAAAGATCAGCAAAACTCCTTGTGCGAATCTTTTAAACTCAACCATGCTTCCAGCGATGTTATACGGCAGTGAAACATGGTCGCTGACAAAGATAGAAGAACATCAACTGTGTCACACAGAGGGGGATGGAACGAACATTTTTGGATATTTCGCTCCGCGATCACATCCCCAGCGAAATAATTAGGCAGCAGTCTGGAGTCCAAGACGACGTTGTTGAAAGCAGGCTCAGCAAAATGCGGTGGGCGGGACATGTGGCCCGACTCAGTGACAACAGATGGACTGCAGCTATATCCAAGAGGTATCCGCAAAAACAGAAATTGCCAGGCGGTCGGCCTCCAAAGAGGTGGGATGATTTCCTAACAAGGAGATATGGACAAGCATGGCAAAGGATGGCCAGAGCGAGAGAAGATTGGAAGACATGTTGTGATTGGCTCAGTCTCAACTGATGAAGGGCCGACAGTCTACACAGTCTATGCAAAATTCCTCATACTGCTTTAGGACGCTAGGGCAGATATTTACAACTCTATTTTTAAGTTCTGGCTGTGGACAAAGGGTCACCTATTTTGGGTCCAAGACAAGTCATCTTTCTCTGGTCTTTTTTCAGACATGGAAGTAACAATGCCAAGTAAGAACTGCTGTACTAGAAATATAGTTCTTATATCAAGGAGATAATACTGCTTTTGAGTACAGTGGAGGAAACCTCAACACCACCATTCTTCAAAGGGAAGAAAGAATAGCTATGAAATATTCCCTAGACAAAACTCATCGATATAACTCAGGGAGCATGGGGTGAGGTCCCAGAGCATTGAAGAAGGGCAAACATAGTACCTACTTTAAAAAAAGGGGGAACAAATTGGACCCAATGAATTATACACCAAACAGCCTCACTCTGATACCTCGAAAGATACTGGAACAAAATTATTAAACAATCAATTTGTAAAAAAAAAAAAACTAGAGCAGGGGTTGGCAACCTATGGCACGCGTGCCAAAAACAGCACACGAGCCGATTTTTAAATGGCACGCTCCTGCCTCCCGGGTCCCAGCCGCTGGCCCAGCTCAGCTCGCTGCTGAACCCAGGCCGGAACCCCGGCAGGCAGCAGCATGCCATTGAAAGTCCTGCCCGCCCTGACCCGCTCTTCTCCGCGCCCCCAACCCCCGCCACCGCGGGGGCAGGGTGAAGAAGCTTGGTCCTGCCAGCTGCTGCGGCAGAGCAGGCAAGGTCCCCCTCTCCCCTGCCATGCTGGGTTCCTGCCCCTCCTCCTCTCCCTCCCTGCCGCCGATCAGCTGATGGCCCTTGCGAAGGAGGGGGAGGGGGAGGGGGGTGGGGCATATCCCCTCCAGCTCCCTGCCGTGACCCACTCTGGGCAGGGGGCAACCCCACGACCCTAGCCCACACCCACATCCACATCCCCAGCCCTCTGCCCTGACCTCGGCACCCCCCTCACACACACCCAGCCTCCTGCCCTGACCCCTGCACCCCCCCACACCCTTTGCCCTGACTCCTGCACCTCCCACACATCCCCAGCCCCCCCACACCCCTTGCCCTGACTCCTGCACCTCCCACACATCCCCAGCCCACCCTCGAGCACCAAATGGGAGCTCCTGCACCCCCCCCCCCACCACCACATTCCTACCTGCACCCCTTGCACCAAATGGGAGCTGCCCAGGAAAGCACTCCACACCCAAACCTCCTGCCCCAACCCAGAGCCCCCTCCCTCATTCTAGCTCCTGGCCAGACCCTATATCCCAACCCCCATGCTCCTTCACCCCCAGCCCTGTGCTCAGTGCACTCCCACCCTCAGTTCAGTGCAGAGAGAAAGAGAATGGCCTAGAAGCAGGGAGAAGGTAGGTACCCACTCTATGTGGGCAGGGCCGGGATCCCAGACTGGCAGAGGGCTGAGCAGGGCCGGCAGCTGGGACCCTGGCTGGCAAGAGCCGGTGGACGGAACCCCAGACCGGCAGCAGGCCGAGTGGCAGCGGGCTGAGCGGCTCAGCCCACTGCCAGTCTGGGGTCCCGGCCGCCAGCCCTGCTCAGCCTGCGGCCAGCCCGGGGTTCCGGCCGCCAGCCCGGGGTTCCGGCCGCCAGCCCGGGGTTCCGGCCGTAGGCCCCGCTCAGCCTGCTGCCGGCCTAGGTGAACGGAACCCCAGGCTGGCAGCGCGCCAGCGGCGTAAGATCAGCAATTTTAAATGAAGCTTCTTAAACATTTTGAAAACCTTGTTTACTTTACATACGACAACAGTTTAGTTATATAACATATAGACTTATAGAAAGAGACCTTCTAAAAAACGTTAAAATGTATTACTGGCACGCAAAACCTTAAATTAAAGTGAATAAATGAAGACTCGGCACACCACTTCTGAAAGGTTGCTAACCTATTATCCTCTAGATCAGGGGTCATCAGGAACAGCCAGCATGGATTTGTCAAGAATAAGTCACACCAAACCAACCTAATTTCCTTGTTTGACAGAGTTACTGGTTTAGTAGATACAGGGGAAGTAACAAACAGAAGCTTGATTTTAGTAAGGCTTTTGATACAATCCCACAGGATAGTCTCAAATAAATTAGGGAAATGTGGTTTTGATGAAATTACTACAAGGTGGATGTACATACAACTGGTTGAAAGGCCATACTCAAAGAGTGTCATTCTCAAAGAATATCAATGATTCACTGTCAAATTGGGAGGTCGTATCTAGTGGGGTTCTGCAGAAGTCTGTCCTGGGTCTGGTACTATTCAATATTTTCATTCGTGATTTGAATAATGGAGTACCAACTATGCTTATAAAATTTGTGGATGACAAAAAGCCTGGGGGGAGGGAGGATTGCAAGCACTTTGAAGGACATGATTAGATTCCAAATGACCTTGACAAATTGGAGAATTATCGGAAGTCAACAAGATGAAAGTCAATAAAAACAAATCCCGGGTACTTCACTTAGGAAGGAAAAAAATTCAGAATCACAACTACAAAATGAGGAATAAATGGCTAGGTGGTAGTACTGCTGAAAAAGTTCGGGGGATTACAGTAGATCATAAATTGAATAGGAGTTAGCAATGTGACTTGCAGTTGCAAAAAAGGCTAATATTCTGAGGTGTATTAACAGGAGTATCATAACACAGGCATGGGAGGTACTTGTCCTACTTTACTTCATGCTGGTGATGCCTCAGCTGGAGTACTGTGTCCAACTCCGGGTGCCACATGTTAATAAAGATGTGAACAAACCGGAGACAGTCCAGAAAAGGTTTAGAAAACCTGATCTCTGAAGAAAAAAGTTTAACTAAAGGGGCATGCCTAGTATTGAGAAAAGAAGAGTGAGGGGGGACTTGATAATAAGCATCAAATATGTTAAGGGCTGTAACAAAGAGGACAAAGATCAGTTGTTCTCCACGTCCACTGAAAGTAGGAAAAAAAGTAATGGTCTTAAACCGCTGTTAGGGAGATTCAGGCAAGGTATTAGAGTTAGATTTCTTTTTCCCCCTAAGAGGTAGTTGGTTAAGTACTGAAACAGGTTTCCAAGGGAGGTTATGGAATCCAAATCACTGGAAGTTTTTAAGAACAGGTTAGATAAATACCTGTCAGGGATAGTCTCGGGCAGAGGTCCCAACACTGTGGGGCACGACCCTCTACAGGGGCATGGAGGAACGTTCAAGGGGGCACAGCAGGGCCTGGGCCAGCCCACACAAGTGGTGGGGAAAGACCGCCACCCAGCCCCACTCTGCTCTCACCTCACCTGCTACACCCTAACCCTTGACCCCTGTTCACAGCTCCTTTCCCAGCCCTGCTCCCAACCCCAGCTCCGTCCATGTTTCCCCCTTGCCCAGGAGACGCAGCCCCGCTCCTGACCCTGGCTCTGAGTGGGGCATGACCCAGAAAAGTTTGGGGACCAGTGGTCTAGGTTTACTTGGCCCTGCCACAGTGCAGGTGGCTGGACTTGACCTCTCAAAGTCCCTTTCTGCCCTACATTTCTATAATAAGATTCCAAGATTCTCACTGTGTGTGTCAACCTGAAGCTTACAATGTCTGCTGAAAGAAAAAGAGTACTAGTGGCACCTCACAGACTAACCAGTTTATTTGAGCATAAGCTTTCGTGAGCTACAGCTCACTTCATCGGATGCATTCAGTGGAAAATACAGTGAGGAGATTTATACACACACAGAACATGAAAAAATGGGTGTTATCATACACACTGTAACCAGAGTGATCACTTAAGGGGAGTTATTACCAGCAGGAGAGCGGGGCGGGGGAGAAAACCTTTTGTAGTGATAATCAAGGTGGGCCATTTCCAGCAGTTAACAGGAATGTCCGAGGAGCAGTGGGGGGTGGGGGAAATAAACATGGGGAAATAGTTTTACTTTGTGTAATGACACATCCACTCCCAGTCTCTATTCAAGCCTAAGTTAATTGTATCCAGTTTGCAAATTAATTCCAATTCAGCAGTATCTCGTTGGAGTCTGTTTTTGAAGTTTTTTTGTTGAAGTATTGCCACTTTTAGGTCTGTAATCGAGTGACCAGAGAGATTGAAGTGTTCTCCAACTGGTTTTTGAATGTTATAATTCTTGACGTCTGATTTGTGTCCATTTACTCTTTTACATAGAGACTGCCCAGTTTGACCAATGTACATGGCAGAGGGGCATTGCTGGCACATGATGGCATATATCACATTGGTAGATGTGCGGGTGAACGAGCCTCAGAGTGTGGCTGATGTGATTAGGCCCTATGATAGTGTCCCCTGAATAGATATGTGGACACAGTTGGCAACGGGCTTTGTTGCAAGGATAGGTTCCTGGGTTAGTGGTTCTGTTGTGTGATTGCTGGTGAGTATTTGCTTCAGGTTGGGGGGCTGTCTGTAGGCAAGGACTGGCCTGGCTCCCAAGATTTGTGAGAGTGATGGGTCGTCCTTCAGGATAGCTTGTAGATCCTTGATGATGCGTTGGAGAGGTTTTAGTTGGGGGCTGAAGGTGATGGCTAGTGGCGTTCTGTTATCTTTGTTGGGCCTGTCCTGTAGTAGGTGACTTCTGGGTACTCTTCCGGCTCTGTCAATCTGTTTCTTCACTTCAGCAGGTGGGTATTGTAGTTGTAAGAATGCTTGATAGAGATCTTGTAGGTGTCTGTCTCTGTCTGAGGGGTTGGAGCAAATGAGGCTGTATCGTAGAGCTTGGCTGTAGAAGATGGATCGTGTGTTGTGGTCTGGGTGAAAGCTGAAGCATTGAGGCAGGAATAGTGGTCAGTAGGTTTCCGGTATAGGGTGGTGTTTACATGATCATCGCTTATTAGCACCGTAGTGTCTAGGAAGTGGATCTCTTGTGTGGACTGGTCCAGGCTGAGGTTGATGTTGGGATAGAAATTGTTGAAATCATGGTGGAGTTCCTCAAGGGCTTCTTTCCCATGGGTCCAGATGATGAAGATGTCATCAATATAGCGCAAGTAGAGTAGGGGCATTAATGGAGGAGAGCTGAGGAAGCGTTGTTTTAAGTCAGCCATAAAAATGCTGGCATTCTGTGGGACCATGTGGGTACCCATAGCAGTGCCGCTGATTTGAAGGTATACATTATCCCCAAACGTGAAATAGTTATGGGTGAGGACAAAGGCACAAAGTTCAGCCACCAGGTTTGCCCTGACATTATCGGGGATACTGTTCCTGATGGCTTGTAGTCCATCTTTGTGTGGAATGTTGGTGTAGAGGGCTTCTACATCCATAGTGGCCAGGATGGTGTTTTCAGGAAGACCACCAATGGACTGTAGTTTCCTCAGGAAGTCAGTGGTGTCTCGAAGATAGCTGGGAGTGCTGGTAGCGTAGGGCCTGAGGAGGGAGTCTACATAGCCAGACAATCCTGCTGTCAGGGTGCCAATGCCTGAGATGATGGGGCATCCAGGATTTCCAGGTTTATGGATCTTGGGTAGCAGATAGAATACCCCAGGTCAGGGTTCCAGGGGTGTGTTTGTGCAGATTTGTTCTTGTGCTTTTTCAGGGAGTTTCTTGAGCAAATGCTGTAGTTTCTTTTGGTAACCCTCAGTGGGATGAGAGGGTAATGGCTTGTAGAAAGTGGTGTTGGAGAGCTGCCTAGCAGCCTCTTGTTCATATTCTGACCTATTCATGATGACGACAGCACCTCCTTTGTCAGCCTTTTTGATTATGATATCAGAGTTTGCCAGCAATGCCCCTCTGCCATGTACATTGGTCAAACTGGACAGTCTCTACGTAAAAGAATAAATGGACACAAATCAGATGTCAAGAATTATAATATTCATAAACCAGTCGGAGAACACTTCAATCTCTCTGGTCACTCGATTTCAGACCTAAAGGTTGCAATATTACAACAAAAAGACTTCAAAAACAGACTCCAAGGAGAGACTGCTGAATTGGAATTAATTTGCAAACTGGATACAATTAACTTAGGCTTGAATAGAGACTGGGAGTGGATGTGTCATTACACAAAGTAAGACTATTTCCCCATGTTTATTTCCCCCACCCCCCACTGCTCCTCGGACGTTCCTGTCAACTGCTGGAAATGGCCCACCTTGATTGTCACTACAAAAGGTTTTCTACCCCCCCCCCCCCCCCGCTCTCCTGCTGGTAATAGCTCCTCTTAAGTGATCACTCTCCTTACACTGTGTATAACACCCATTTTTTCATGTTCTGCGTGTATATAAATCTCCTCACTGTATTTTCCACTGAATGCATCCAATGAAGTGAGCTGTAGCTCACGAAAGCTTATGCTCAAATAAATTGGTTAGTCTCTAAGGTGCCACTAGTACTCCTTTTCTGTCTGCGAATACAGACTAACATGGCTGCTACTCTAAAAAAATGTCTGCTTGGTCAGTGCGAAGTGACAGAAGCAGCTACAACCATGGTTGAGAGATCTTTTTATTTAGAATATCAGCAGGTTCAATTTCACTGGGATTCACAGTCTATCATCATCCATTTTGACTTTATGAATTTCACACGAGTGGTGTACAGCTATAGCAGGGCATGCATTTATGCCATACCAAGAGTCCTAAACCATTGTGATACCAGAGGTAACTCAACCAATCACCACACTTACTTTACAGCTAATATGAGGAAGACTGCACAGATGGTGGATTATTTGACCCAACAGCCACCACCCCTTTGGGATGGCATGGGCTTTCAGCTGATAGAACAAACAATTCTCATCCATTCTTCCCAATATTATAAAAGCCTCCCTTTTCTGACAAAATGTTTGAAAAGACAGCAAGTGAACAGAGAAAAAACCCTTTCCTGACATTTTGGGATCTTGGAGTTATAATCCAGTTTATGGAAGTCGCCGTTCATGCTTATTTTGTCTGTATATAGTCTGCCTAAGAAGCTTGGTGGCCAACATGGCCTCCACTCTGGGACATTTAAACTAAACATCATGTGAAAAGTGTTAATGAGTCCTCAATATAAAAAGGCAATCTTTAAATAAATAGGGCTTATGTCCTCTTTAGCTTCTTTACGATGAAAAGTTTTTGTCATCAGAAGACGTTCCCCACATCTCATCCTCAACTGTTCCTTACATTAGAAATTCAAATCTGGTATATCCTGGGACACGACTCAAGAATAAGTGGAATTAGGATTATCACAAAAGACTGAAATCTCAGTAACTGAGAGGGTAAGAGTCTTATACCAAGGTGTAACGATTTAAATCAAAAGGATTTAAGTCACTCGTAATCCTGATTTAAATCAGCAAACAGGAAACCTTAATTTAAATAACCAGTTTTAATTTTGTTTTGCTTTTGTACTGTAATTATTTTTCCAAAACGAAAGATAATTCTCACTGGTTGGTAACCATTAAAATATGTTGATTTGCAACTAAATATAGGCTTTACATTAAATCTGGTACTTCTTTTTGCTAGCCAGAAAGATACAGGGTATCTACATACATTTAACATATTTATTCAAATTAATTTTTACTTTATTGTTAGAACATGGTGAATGACCTCTCTTATTAACTAGGGTTTTTTAAAACTCATGATTTGCGCCAAGCTGCACTAGATGGACATTGGAATGCAAATAAAATAAAAACCAACATTTAAAAATAGTTTTTATTTTAAACTAAGAAGAATCAAAATATGCTTTGCATTTAAAACTGATTAAACAAAAGAGGTATTATGTTCAGTTAGCAAATTGGATGGTTTCCTTCAGCACTGAAAACTTGCAGAACTCATCCTCATATCATAATTTGATTCATAAATTGGAAGAGGAAAATAAACTTTCCCGCTTTCTCAATTTCTGTTTGGTTTCTTAACTTTGAAACAAACTAGTCATTAAACTGAACTAGTTGAATAAGCTGACGTAGAAATTCTCACTGCACCTGCAGAAGAGACTACTATTGTCAACAGCTGGTTTAGCACATCAACAAAACTGTGGTTTTAAGTGCTCAACCAGTGACTTCCACTAGTTCTGTGGTATGGCTTTGTTTAAAACTCTAGCAGAAAACATTTATTTAATTCCAATTTTAATAGATTATAGTAAATTTAGGCCTTAGTATATATTGTCATAATTTTAAGTAGATTAAAAAAAAAAGAATCCTGTTTTTTATTTAAATAAAAACAATCAGTTTTTTAATTTATTTTCCTCCACTTAGTTTAACGTCTATTCCTAAGGCCTTGTCTTCACCACTAAAAAAGGGTTTTTTTTAAACCTTGGAGCAGCTAACATGTATGAGCTACCCTAAGCAAGAAACAAATGAAGACAGGGCACTTTAAAGTTTTACACAAGGTAAGCTAGGTGAAGTCAGCCCCAGGCAGAAAGATAATGCTGGCATAGCCTAGTTTTCCTTGCAGTAAAACTAAAGTGCCTTGTTTTCACTGTTTCACTTGGGATAGGTCATGCACAATAGCTGCCCCGAGGTAAAATTATATTTATATAATACACACATATTATTATATATGTACAGACACAGACACAGACACAGACACAGACCTCTTTTTTACCATTGATGACAAGGCTTAAGAGTCTGTACTCCATCCACTACAGGTAAGTTGATCACTCCTGCACAATAGCACTCACAATAAATATCCTTCACACCACCACCAAGCTGTCAACAAACCCAGGGAAGACCAAACTTCATTCCTGAATATTTTTAAGATTAAAGCAAGCAGGAAAATAAAACTTACTTTTCAGGGCTTCTTTATATAACCACCAACACGAAAGGGCACAACACTAGTTTTAAAAAATCCTTTGCAGATCACCTTCTAAGGGCAGATTCTAGAATATTTCCAGGCAAGATCCTCTGAAGCACAGTGACATGCTTTGTCTGGAAAAATCCCCTATGCCAAAACAAAAGAAAACCAAAAGCCCAACTAAATGGACAGTATGCTAAGACTAGGTCTATACTATACTAGCACTTTTGCTGGTAAACTTTTGTCAGTCACGAGTGTGAAAAAAAAACACCCCCTGACCAAGGTAAGTTTCACCGACAAAAGCACCAGCGTGGACAACGCTGCGTCAGCAGGAGATGCTCTCCAGTTGACATAGCTACTGCTGCTCAACGGGGGTAGTTTAATTATGCCAATGGGAGAGAGCGGCTACACGGGAGACCTTATAGTGGTGCAGCTGCAGCAGTACAGATGTGCCACTGTAAAGTCTATAGTGTAGCCATAGCCTAACTCTCTCCCATGAAAAGGCACAGGCAAAGTCCTTCAGGCCAAGCAAGAAGCGCTAGTGATATTGGTGATTAGTTTGATGTATGTCCTCAGGAACATCATTGAAGACATTAATTTGAAAGCCTCTTTGTTAGTACTTAGATTTCCTTAAGTTATACATCTGCTGTTTAATGTGACTTTTTAAAAAGGAAATAGATTATTCACCAGTATTTTTGAAAAGTGAACAGGAGATGGGGCTGCTTACAAATGCAGCGACTCTGGCAGCAGAAGTGGAATAAAAGATAAGAGATAAGGGTGGGGAAACAGAGAAAGCCCTGAGCCAATCTGTCCCCATCTAAAGAATCTGGGGTAGCCATGTGAAGGGAGATGAAAGAGAAAGAAAACAAAACATTACTGCAACTTTAAATGCGGGAGCGGCAGCTTGAGAGTGAAGCACATTAGAAGGAGAACCTGGGTGCCCTTGCTTAATATACACACAAACTGGTGGGAAACGTGTCTTATGTGTGACAGAAAACAGATAGCAAAACACATAAGCTTTACTGTGTAGTTCTGCTATTTTTCATATATTAACATAGTTTGTTTTCTTCAGTAGCTAACCTTTAGCTGCATTTGAAGATGTGCTGATTACTTGAAACACATTTTCGGTTTAAACACCACAGAAGAAGAAAAAAGTGGATAGTCTGGGACTAAGGAGTTGGAAAAGAATGAGAACCACTAGTGTAAGAAATCTGTAGTCAGACATAAGAACAGATGCACAACAATCTGACCTACTGGGTATTTTCTGCAGAATGGAATCCATGATCCCATCATCTTCTACAGTCCTTGAATTCAGAAGTTCTTCTTGTGCCAGGGGAGAAATAAGGATCTGAAACATTAAGAGCCTCAAGTCTTCTGCATTTGAAGCCTAGCTTCTTAGATGTGAAATCAACTGCAGAATAGAGTGCTACCATAAACTGCATGTAGTTTCTACATCCCAAACAAGGATTCTATCAATTTTTTCCTAATATTCTTTGCTAGAGTTAGATAAATTAGAGACCAGTTGGTGAAGCACATATGACTATTACACAAAAATTAAACTTTTTTTGTGTGACTAAAATACACAAGGAGGAAGCAAAATTGGTTCTAGAAGGGGAAAAAAATCTCGTAGCAGAAATACAGACATTCTGGCCATTGTGAGAAGGGTTTATCCATCACTCTGGTAACAACTGGTTTGCAGGGAAACTGTTGATTCCAAACAAATCAACTGAAAAATTTATCCCAGACATTTAAATATTAGCAAATCTAGTCTGTATAGCTTTCATCTTCAGTGATAATCACTACTTGGACGGCTGCAAATATTGTACAATATTTCTATTTACATTTTCAAAGTTAAATAATGAAGTTATACAACACTGCACAGCATACTTAGACACTGATCAAGCACACTGGGTCAAAACTTTGGTTCAGTTATTTTTTATATATTTTATATTATATATATTATGGTAACACACAAAGGTTCAAACTAGTTTTGAAGCGCCATTGTACTAGGAACTGTACAAACGCATAACCAAAACTATTTATAAACATGCATTTTGTAGATTAATCCTGGTAGTAGTTTATCTAGTGCAACAGATGCTCCCAAACAGATGAGTCCCTATGTTAAAACACCTTATGAATTCACCAGGAACAGGACTGGGCCTGTGGTTATTTTAGCAAAAAAACAAATTATAACATATAGAAAACTACTAAGCTTCTGAAGTTTCATTTCTGATTCAATATGGAGATGTGGTATTGTATTTCCATATGATATTCATGTTAATGTGTCAGCGGCTACCAAAAATAGATAGATTATTAAAACCACATGGGGGGGTTTTGTTTGTTTTTTAACATGCTATATTTTTGTTGTCAAAATACGGAATGTTCACAGTTTGCTATCCTGCAACGATTTAGGGGAGTGAAAACAGTAGCAAAGTTCTCTCTACACTACTGAGGCCTAAACACAATTTTATCCAGCTATAAGATTCAAATCTATTGCCCTACATTCATGGCTTTCTTCAACAGAGGTAAATATTCAGTCTGGTTCTACCTGTGTTATATTCAGAACTTCCACCAGCCACTATTTTCAAATGAGTTAACACATACCAGATGAATGTGCTCTGTCTAAATAGACCCGCAGGTTGATGCATGTCGAAGCATTTTTCTGTCACTTACATTAAAAGAAATCACATAATGTGTACCACCAGATCAAGAACTAAAAAAATAAAATAGCAGGTTGGCTTTTCAAGAATAGCGTCAAAGAGGTACAAGTGATGATAAAAACTTTTCAGCATAGAAAAGTATCCACTGTGAAGAGTACTGAAACCAGTCATTCTTTAAACAGTCATTTTCATTAATTATAATGATACTTCTACTCTACGTACTTACACTTATATTAAGCCTGTCAATTTATCTTGTATAATAGTTTGAAAACTTTATATAATTTTAAATGCAACTACTATGGTCCTGAGGACCCTATATAGTCCTCTCTATAAATTTTACTAATTTATTAGTGATTGTGATTCTTCATATTTGCTCCAACTATACGCTGTACTTATCTGCATTTATTTGCTCTTTTTGGCAACCTTTTTCCCCTTAAAAAAAATCTATTTTAAATATAAAGACATATACAGGAACACTACAAGAGTTCCTGGAATTCCTCCCTTACAAGGATCCCACTATTTAAGGTGAGGATCCCTGATGATTTATCTGGAACACAGAAAAATGCAGGGATCTGAAAGAAGAGCTCTGTAGTGCTCAAAAGCTTGTTTTTTCCACCAACAGAAGCTTGCCCAATAAAAGATATTACCTCATCCACCTGGCCTCTCTCAGGAATCTGAAATTGTAAGTTTTAATGTTGGGCTCTGATATACTATCTTTTGAGGATAACTAGGCTCCATGTTCCTGAAATGCAGGCATTTCCATATGAACAATCTAAACATTTTACAGACATGTACAGTGACAGTACTAAGGAGTCATGTGGTAGAAATTCCTCTGCCTAGTGCAATCAATATCAACTTGGGCCATACGCCTGCAAACACCGAAGTACCTGCATAGCTTTACTCACATGCAAAGTCCGGTCATACATGTGAATTTCCACACATGTATCAGTATCCTCTATGTTTGACACATTGTCCTGTAACTTTGTATTACACGTAATGATTTGCAGTTCATATTTTACTCATCTAAATTTTGTATTTCAGATACATTGATAAGCATTAAGTTGGATAACCCTCACTCCGCGCCCCTTCTTTGATGCCCCACCCCACTCACTCCATCTCCCTCCCTTCATCACTTGCTCTCCTCCACCCTTCCTTACTTTCAGCAGGCTGGGACAGGAGGTTGGGATGTAGGAGGGGGTGTGGTCTCTGGGTTGGGGCTGAGAAGTTCGGAGTGTGGGAGGGGCTATGGGCTGAGCCTGGGGCAGGGGTTGGGGTGCAGGCAGGGGTTAGGGTGTGGGCCCAGGGCTGGGGCAGGAGATTGGGGTACAGGAGTGGATGTGGAGTTCTGGCTCTTGGAGGGGTCTCAGGAGCGGCTTAGGGTGCAGGGTGTGGGCTTTGGAGGGGATGCAGGGCCGGGGCCAGGGTGCGGGTAGGGTTCAGTCTGTGGGCAAGGTTTAGGGTTGCAGGCTCTGGTCAGGTACTGCTTATCTCAGGCAGCTCCCGGGCGGCAGCTCAGCGGGGCTAAAGCAGGCTCCCTGCCTGCCCTGGCCCCGTGCTGCTCCCCGGAAGTGGCTGGCATGTCCAGCAGCAGCTCCTGGCGGGAGAGGGGGTGTACAGGCGGCTCCATGCTCTGCCCCCATCCACAAGCACTGCCCCTGCAGCTCCCATTGACCACGGTTCCTCATTCCCAGCCAATGGGAGCCCCAGGGGCAGTGCCTGCATGCGAGGGCAGTGTGCGGAGACAGACCCTCCTTCCCCCCAGGAGCTGCTGCCGGACTTGCCAGCTGCTTCTAGGTGCAGCGTGGCGCTAGGGCATTTCAAGCTAGACCAATAAGCCTATTTACACTAGGGATGTAAATACCCATTTAAAAAGTTAACTGTTTAATTTTAATATTTTATGTAATTTAATCGGTTAACCGATTAACCGGCCATGCCTGGGTGTTAACCGTTAGGGTTGGTTAACCGGTAAGACTGATGCTTACTGGTTAACCGTTTAGTATTTTACGGTAATAATTACCCTAATTTAGACGTTTGCCCTTTGATGGATATGCTCCAGCTGTATCCAAGATTCTACTGACTCACTGTACAGCATGCAGTAGTTAAATGGTTAAAAACTGATATCCACTAGAATAAATTTCTGGTGGAAAATGATAAAAGAATTAATCACATTGCCCAACGTTCTATCCAGAAATCTGTTCTCCTTCTCGCTTCCCCCTCCTGTCTGAGACTCTGGAACAACAGTAGGGGTTAGGAGTGTGTCTTCCCGCTAGTAGCGTACATGAACGTCAGTTGTCCGTCTGTCATGGTCCTTCAATCTGACAGAGGAAAAAGCAGCACATTCTGAAAAGACCCAAATGGGGTAGGAAACGTAGATGCCTATGTTCACATTTCTATTAGAAACGTGAGCCAGAATTCGTTATATGGAGCACTGAACTTATATACAAAAATCTGGCAGTAAACAAAGCAACAGCATATAGAACTACTAGATCAAAATTTGCAGTATGGAATTACAGAACTCCGGGATGTTAGTTCCATTCAGCTGTGCTTTGCCTTTTAATGAAATACTGTACTCCAATCCTTCTAATAGGCAATGAAGCTACTTCTAGACCCAGAGACAGTTAACATCAGAGAAACCTGTAAAGCACAAAGCCTATATATACACGCTTCTAAAATTCAGTTGAAAGGGCTTTATAAGATGGAATCTATTTTACACAAGTTGTCTATCCAAACAGGGTAACTCTGGAAGGAAAAAAAACCCCGCAAATTAAAGTCAATCTGTAGCTGGAGCTTGCCTTTTAGATTGCCCTCACATGTGCAATGAAGCTGGCTGCCTACATGTGATTTTGACTTTTCTAGGATTAAATCAGAAAATTAGAAGCACAACCCAGTACTCAGGATCATCATATCAATCTGACACTTGTGGCTTGGAAGACTCTGGGACCCAACCAATTAACAAATTACATGATAAACAATATTTTTTGATGAACTATGCCGGCAGGCAACTGTGCTATTAATAGGTAAACAATACCCCAAAAAAAGAAAGGCTGCGGGAGAAAGAGGGACAAAATAGTATAACACCCTCCATCCCCACACCTGCAGCAGACAGGAGACTGAGGTAGGTAGAGCAGTAAAGACATCCCACTTTCTCTGAAGGGGTGTGTGGAGAACAGCACAGTAGACTTAGGAGGGAAAGGAGAGAGATTCCCTGCACTTCCAAAGCTGATGAGGGAGAAGGGTTTGAGTTTTAAAAACCTAATAGCTGAGATGAAAGAATCCCCCAACAAGGCTCAGAGACAGCATGTGGGTAAGCATACCCTCTTCCTTAGCAGAGAGGGTGGGAATAAATTTCTCACAAGGGCATAGCCCCATGACTTATAAAGTCAAAGCAGTGTTTTGCTCTAGGATTATGTGATCAAATGCACTGGAATAGGATTATGTTCATTTCCTTTCCTTGACCGTTTAACTAGAGATGTTAAGAGGAGCTTATTTCCAGTCTTTTTCAAACTATATAATCTTGCTTTACAATTCTGGTGCAGAGACTATATTCGGTTTTTAATAGCAGAGCAAATTTGCAACATCACAGTTAAAATCCTTATTGCTTAAATTTTAATTAAAATTGTTTAAGTGAATATGAATTTAAGTGAATTTATTTGAAACAAAAAACCAAAACCAAAAAAAGCACGTCACCTTTGCCCTGTGCTCATAACCCCACATGATTATACTTTTTTTTTTTTTTTACAGAAGTTTCTTGCCCTAGACCATTTTCGGCGAGTAAGGGTAATCAAACCTCATTTTGTCATATGACAATACAATAACTGAATTAATTACCTTGCCCTGTTTTCTCCACTCCATTACTTTCCCCTGTAATTATATGCACATTATAATAATACTTTTATAATAGTAATCAATTATAGTAATAAGTGGGCCTGTTAAGAAGGAAAAGCTTGTGAACTCAAACTAGCTCCAGCACCTGCACATTCCCCTCTGGAAAAGCACACAGACATCTACTGATTCCATCATATTAAAATTGTATATGTAACTATGCATAAACCATAAATGCAACATAATTCACTCAGATTCATAAAAATCTGCTATTAAATCATTATGCACTACCTATTTATTACCAGTTGTATGCTATGTAAACTGACTTGCCATTTGAGACCCACATGTAATACTGTCCCATCACTCCACAAGTGTCTCAGTAGTCCAATAAACTGTATTCAGAGACCCACAACAATTTCAATACATGAGCATTTGGCATCCATTTCAACTTCTTCTTCAGAAAAGCAAGTCACTGTAGCTGCTTTTAAAGATTTTGTGTTTATAGTAAAAGATATATCAGAGCTTTAAATCTGGAAAGACATTTCAGAACAGGAAAGATTACTTACTGGAATTTCGTTGGTTATAACTGATCTGAACATTCATTCAGATTCATCATGGACCAATTCCTTATTCCCTACCCACAATTAGGAAGTTAATACAATTCTTACTGTTGATGCAGACAAAAAGCTTCTATCTATGGAAAAGCAAAGGGGAAAACTTAACTCCCGTATTTTTAAAATGATATTTGTGAAGTCCTAAAGGATCTGATTGCTAAGTGATTAAAAATGAATTCAGCATTTTTCTAATGATGAAACTTCCAAACAAAGTCTTAAAATTTCACCACATACCAATGTCATAAGCAAGCTAGTAGCAGTGGTCAATTATATCTCTGTCCTTGCCGAGTATTCACTGTCTTTCCCTCCCCCTCGCAAGGTTTAAGCAAATTAATTTACACACACAATTGTTGTGATTGAATGATTTTAATTGCTAAGTGACATCAGGGAAAGGGTTGTTTTTTTTCCTACTGAAAACACTGTACTTTAGCACAGATGAAAATGTCATCTGCGGGGTTGTGTTTTAATGTTATCCTCGTAACATTTTATTTTGCTTGATTTGATACCTAGCTACAACAACAACAGCCTAAGCATAATTTTTTTTTATTTTTTTTTTGCATAATTTTATGGAAAAAAGATGTTAAACACCCCTGCATCCTAAACTTTACAAGTTCCAAGGTAGCTGTGAAGTGACTGGAATGGTGAAAACTGTTCCTCATTTTGTCTTAAATTTGATACCCAAGTAATTCAAGGGTCCTACCAGTCTGCACATTTTCCACACACACATACTTACACTTTAGTCTTGCTGATCAAGTTAGGATAATCTTTCTAACTTTGAAATTTCTACTTAACAATGGTTTAAACAAAAGTAGAAAATCTTCCATTATGATATAAACTGCAATTCCTCCTTAAAACCAGGTTTTATAATCCTAATATTAACTAAAGCTTAAACTATCACGGCAAGCACTATTATTTGTTAAGGGTTTTTCTCATATGGGTTACATGTCAAATAGATTTAACCCCAGAAATGTAACATGATCTTATAATTATTAAGACTAAATTACAAGTTTTAAAGTAGACAGACATCAGAGTAAGGAGACCAGGCAATCATGGATTCAGGTTATGTACTCAGTTAAAGGGAAATTAATAGAATACAATAGTTTTTTCTCTATCAGGAGAAAATAACTGACTTCATTTCTGTTTTAACAACTGACACTAGTTGACTAATCAAGTTGTATTTTTGTTTCATATGACGACACTTACTAACCCATCCTCTGTAACAAATGCAAAATAAAACACTTAGCAGCTGCGAGGTGAACAGAAAAGCTGCTCTATTTAGTAGCCAGGATCCGCACTACAGGCCTTCCTCTAACTCTGAAACTCATTTTCTACTGCAGAATGATGAAAAAGCACTGCACAGTACAAAACCACGCATTTAGGATTCAAAGATGCCCAAGGAAATACATTTTTATAGGAACAATAAATTCTTATGAGGAGGAAAAAAGAGGAGCTGTAGGAGTTAAAACAAGTCACAGGTAAATTAGAGATGAGAGCTGAAAAGGCTGACAATCTTTTTAACAGAAAGAAGCCCTTAAGACTCAGAATAAGCTTTCTTAAAAAAAAATCTTCCCCACATGTACCTGCATTTACCATTAAGTATTTTATTAAATTTAATAAACCCAATAAGGCACACTTTGTACCACATTAATGCATACAATAGAACCCTTATTTTATGAACTAACTTGGGACTGAGCTCATAAAAATCAAAAAAAGTTAATAAAACTGGTCTGAAAATTATAGTAGATATGGTGCACAAATTGCAGTATGGACCTTACAATAATGAAGAAATTAAATTTTACTATCTGGCCCATTTTTTGTTGTCCCAGGCTGACTGACAATAGGATTTTTCCTAGCTTGTGATAATGCACTAGGATAACAGCTTTACAAGTGGAGTCCTAAAGGTTTTCATTAAACCAGACAAAATCTCTTGGGGAGAACCTGGCCAGGGTCTTAGTTTCTTAACTAAAAATAAAACCCATTTAACAAGGAAAGAAGCTTAAAAATGGCTATTCTGAAGTCATTGTACAGTAAGGTGTCCGTAACAGCAGAGAGGCTTGAAATGTAGAGATACACATTATGTGTTTTATCTTAAGAGTGGCCAACAGGCTTAGAGTTTCTGGAACCCAAAGACTAGGATTAAAAACTGGGAGGAAAAATTTAAAAAAAAAAAAAAAAAAAAAAAAAAAAAAATCGGAAAATCCTACTAGAAGCCCCCAAACCCACAAATAGAGGCAGAAGGTCAAATAAAAAAGGGCGGGGGGGAAGAGAGATAGACCTGGTTTAGAGGAGAAGTGAAAGCAACATAAAATTTATATTTATATATATAACAAATGGAAGAAAGGGGGAAGCTGATAGTAATAAACATAAATCAGAAGCTTGAACTTGTAGATAATTGATAAGGGAAGCAAAGAGACACAGAAGGCGAAATCTATGGTCAGCAGAATTCAAGACAATAAGAATGATTTTTTTTAAAGTTCATTAGGAACAAAAAGAATACTAACAATGCTATTGGTCCACTATTAGATGGAAATGTTAGAAATATCACTGATAATGCAGGAAAGTCAGAAGTGTTAAATAAATATTTGTTCTGTATTTAAACAGACAGATGTAGTCACGCCACTCTTTCCATTCCACCATTATCTCAGGACAATGTTAAACAGCAGCTACTAAGTTAGACATTTTTAAATCAGGAGGTCTAGATAACTTGCATCTAAGAGTTTTAAAAAAGCTGGCTGAGGAACTTGCTAGACCATCAATGTTGATTTTCAATAAGCTTTGGAACACAGGGGAAATTCCAAAAGGAAAAACGGGATGACCTGGATAATGACAGGCAAAAAAACTGAAAGGACTCTATTAATAAAGAATTAAAGGACAACAATATAATTAATGCCAATCCATATGGGTTTGTGGAAAACAGAACCAGTCAAACTAACAAATTTTTTTTAATTTTTTTAATTTTTTGACTGATAAAGGTAACTGTGTTGATGTAATTTACTTAGACTTCTATAAGGCATTTGACTTGGTACTGCACAACATTCTGATTAAAAACTAGAAAGATATAAAATTAACATGGCACATGAAGTGGACTAAAAGCTGGATAACTGATAAGTCTCAAAATGTAATTATAAATGAGGCGTTAACAAATGGATGTTATTCTCTAGTGGGGCCCTGCAGGGATTGTCGGTTTTCGGCCTTAAGCTATTTAATGACCTAGAAGAAAAGAAAAATCACTACTGATAAAGTTTACAGATGACACAAAAATTGGGAGAATAGTAAATAATAAAGAGGTCAGGGGATACAGAGCAATCTTGATCTCTTGGTAAACAAACAATATGTTTTAATTAGGGCTGTCGATTAATTGCAGTTAACTCAAAAATTAATCACAATTATTCGCAGTTCTAACTGCACTGTTAAACAATAGAATAACACTTGATATTTATTAAATATTTTGTATGTTTTTCTAAATTTTCATATATTATATTCTGTGTTCTAATTGAAATCAAAGAGTATATTATTTTTATTACAAATATTTGCACCATAAAAATGATACACAAGAAATGGTATTTTTCAATTCACCTCATACAAGTACGTAGACTTTTTTTGGGGGGGTTACATAACTGCTCAAAAAAACACTTCAGAGCCTACAAGTCCACTCAGTCCTACTTCTTGTTCAGCCAATTGGTAAGACAAACAAGTCTGTTCACATTTACAGGTGATAATACTGCCCTCTTCTTATTTACAATGTCACTAGAAAGTGAGAACAGGCATTTGCATGGCACTTTTGCAGCCAGTATTGCAAGGTATTTACATGCCAGATATGCTAAACATTTGTGTGTCCCTTCATGCTTCAGCCAGCATTCCAGAGGACATGCTTCCATGCTGATGATGCTCATTAAAAAAATAAGGCGTTAATTAAATTTATGACTGAACTCCTGGGAGGAGAATTGTATGTCCCCTGCTCTGTTTTATCCACATTCTGCCACATATTTCATGTTATAGCAGTCTTGGATGATGACCCAGCACATATGGTTCATTTTAAGAACACTTTCACTGCAGATTTCACAAAACGCAAATAAGGTACCATTGTGAGATTTCTAAAGGTAGATACAGCACTCAACCCAAGGTTTAAGAATCTGAAGTGCCTTCCAAAATCTGAGAGGGACAAGGTGTGAAGCATACTTTCAGAAGTCTTAAAAGAGCAACACTCAGATGCAGAAACTACAGAAGACAAACCACAAAAAAAGAAAATCAACCTTCTGCTGGTGGCATCTGACTCAGATGATGAAAATAATCATGCGTCGGTCCCCACTGCTTTGGACTATTATCAAGCAGAACCCATCATCAGCATAGACACATGTCCCCTGCAATGGTGGTTGAAGCATGACGGGACATACGAATCTTTAGCGCATCTGGCACGTAAATATCTTGCGATGCCAGCTACAACAGTGCCATGAAAACACCTGTTCTCACTTTCAGGTGACATTGTAAACAAGAAGCAGGCATTATCTCCTGCAAATGTAAACAAATTTGTTTGTCTAGCGATTGGCTGAACAAGGAGGAGGACAGAGTGGACTTCCCGGGGCTAAAATTTTACATTGCTTTATTTTTGAATGCAGTTTTTTTGTACATAATTCTACATTTGTAAGTTCAACGTTCATGATAAAGAGATTTCACTGCAGTACTTGTATTAGGTGAATTGAAAAATACTATTTCTTTTGTTTTGTTTTTTACAGTGCAAATACTTGCAATCAAAAATATAAAGTGAGCACTTTACACTTTGTATTCTGTGCCGTAATTAAAATAAATATATTTGAAAATATAGAAAACAAATATTTAAATAAATGGTATCCTATTATTGTTTAACAGTGCGATTAATCACAATTCGTTTTTTAAATTGCTTGACAGCCCTAGTTTTAATACGGCAAAATGAAAACGTATACATCTAGAAACGAAGAACGTTGGCCATACTTACAGGATGGGGGACTCTATCCTGGGAAGCAATGACTGAAAAAGATTTGGGAGTTGTGGTGGATAATCAGCTTAAACATGAGCTCCTAGTGTGACGTTATGGCCAAAAAGACTAATGCAATCCTTGGTTGTATTAAACAGGGGAATCTTGAGTAGGAGAAGAGGTTCTCTTATCCTGATATTTGGCGCTGCTGTGACTGCTGCTGGAATACTGTATCTAGTTCTGGTGTCCACAATTCAAGAAAGATATTGATAAATTGGAGAGGGTTCAGAGAAGAGCCACAAAAATAAATTAAAGGATTAGAAAACATGTCTCAGTGTCTCAAGAAGCTCAATCTATTAAGCTTAATAAAAGAGAAGTTTAAGGTGTGACTTCATTACAGTTTAAGTATCTGCATAGAGAACAAATATTTAATAATGGGATCGCCAATCTAACAGAGAAAGGTATAACATGATCCAGTGGCTGGAAGCTGAAGCTAAACAAATTCAGACTATAAGTAAGGCACATATTTTTAACAGAGAGTGTAATTAACCACTGGAACAATTTATCAAGGGCTGCTGTGGATTCTCTATTGCTTACACTTTTAAAATAAATATTGGATGTTTTTCTAAAATATATGTTCTAGCTATTATTTTTGGCAAGTTCTGTGGTCTATATTATACAAGGTCAGACTTGATGACTTTGGAATTTACAAATCTACAAAAAATGATCAGGAGATAGAAGGGGGGGGAAAAGAGTGCAGAGAAGAACTTTTTGGGCTTGTATATATGGGAAAAGTGACCAACGTACAGAGTGTCTAGAATAAGAGTGTCCAAACAGAGAGTTAATCTTGAATAGCTACAGCACTTGAAATAAGGTAGCCCTCTACCTTATTCTGGAATAACTGCTCCATGTACACAAGCCCCTGTTCAAGATATTAATTAGCAAATGAAAATGTAATAATTTTCACCTTACTTCATAGCAACTAACATGGGTGCATTCTATCTTCGCTGCATTAGAAGGCAGCCGTATTAACATCAAAAACTAGAGACTGATAACTGTACACTTAATACCCCAAGAACTTAGTAAGGGGCAAGGTACATTTTAAAACAAAGGGAGGTGTATTTTTGCATTAAAGACAAACATACCCATAAAATACTTACACGAGCATCTCCCCTCACACCAATGCTCTGTGCTGCTTGCCTATAATACAAACTATAGGGAAACAACATATTTTAACGATGTGATGCAGTAACACTGTTCCAACTTTTTTGGCTATGGTTTTGAAACAGAAAAGTATCACTGCATAGAATACTGAAGTGTCTATATCAAATGGTAGAGCATGATTCCCCAATCTCTAAAATGTTTCTGCCACTTCTAGTTAGTAAGTGGCTTTTATAGTTTTGTAGCCTCAATTTTCAGTGCCCCAGGCAAGCACTTAACTGATTTGTGAAACGCCTCCAATACCTAACATGGGCTCTTTAACATGCAGAATTATTTTCCACTGCCATAGCAACACTGTATGAAATGTTGAGGGTGAGGGGGTGGGGGGGGGGGAAAACAGGCTCTACAAGAGGATGTTTCAAGTTTATGATAACATAGTATTGATATCTTAGCTGTTTTAAACTAGAGAAGTTCAGGATAACATTTGTTACTAACCTACTAAAAAATTAAGTTTCCTGAAAGGTGGCACAGGTGAAGGGGAATTAAAATTCAGCCTGCTCATCTGCAGGGACTTATCTTCTAGTTATTTTGTATGCATCAAGGGCCTGATTTTTAGAAGTGTTGAACATCTGCAGCTCCCACCAGCTTATTCTGACCCCTTGGGTGCTCACCATCTCTTAAAAATCATTTCAATATGCTTTCACTGATCTCAGTAAAAAACAGAGGAAGGCCAAAGTCTTCAACTGTGTCCACCAGTTTTTAGGATCTCCTTTAAAACATCTATTGATCCGTTTTATACATGGTGAGCACCCAGAAATCTCATTTACTTCAGCTAAGGTGCTTTGTACTTTTTTTTCCTTTGGGGGGGGGGCAAAAAAAAAAAGCCTGGCATTTGTAGAGAGCCCAATAAATGAAGCACCAAATTAGTGGACACCGTAAAATACATTGGCCCTAACCTTTACCCGTAGAGTGTGCTTCTGTCAGGTGTGCACTACCAATTAGGCAGAAAGACAAAGCTCAAATGTTTATGTGATTCTCCTCATCACGCTTATGTTTTAGGAAGACTAAGAAAAGAATATGACTAAAGCATATTTAAGAGTAAAAATTTTCACTCAATGAAAGAGAAAGGAATGGGTGAATATGAGAGAGACTTCCAAACTGATATGTTATAACTCAGCTTCCAGGTAAGTATTAAAATATCCTTTTATGCACAGAAAAAGTACCATCAAGCCAAAGAGTTTTAAGAAGCAGCTCACAACAATCCAGGCGAGAAATATTATAGGGTATTGTACAGACTTGCCCAGGAGTAACACCACTAATATCTGAAAACTGTAGTAAACAAGAGACAGTTTGATTAGTATATGAAGCAAAGAATCAGAGTAAAATTCTATCTAAATTACATACAAAAAACCATTAGGACAAGGTCAACGTTTCAAAGTACATTACTCAGAAGTTTGATAGTGTCAGAATTATGGCTAGAAATGCTATTTCTGACCTTTGACCATAAGCATGATAGTCTAATTATATGATCACATGCTATTTGTTCTGCTCTTGCCTCATTCTGTCTGCAGGATGAACAGTGAAGGAGGCACAGGGCTGCAAGAAGAGAAAGGATGTTTCCTTCTGTTTAAGGCATTGTACTGGAGGGTTCTATTCCTGGCTCGGCAACCCTGTAAGAAGTCTTCCTGCTTATGTACTTAGGTTAAAAAAGCAAATGCTGGCATTTTCAAACTTTTGAGTGCTTGACTTTGCAATATTAATGTTCTTTGGGCATGTTTTTGTATGCCATTTGCAAGTGTTTTTAAAGACCCAACTGAAAATACAAAAATGCCATAATGTGGAATCACAGTAACTGCCCATATGGGCTGGAGCCCAGGAACTTTAAAAGCCACAGCACAGACCTCCAACAAGTGAGCCACATGAGTACCTTGTAACAGAAGTGGCAGTTATCCTCTGGACACCAAAAAGGGAGTTCGGACACACTTTGCCATTGCCTTACAAGTATTTGATAGACAGAGGAATGAAGGGAATTGGGAATTTTGGATTTATTTCTGCTGGGGGGCGGGGGGGGGGGGGAAGGGGACAGCATTGCCAAACAAATAGCTTCATCATTTTCATTCTCAAAGGTAGTATGATTAAGTATTGGATAAATCCTACTGGAGACCTGGGACCAGATTATAATCCCTGCTACTACCCCTTTATAACATTCCAGATGTGTAAGGAGCTATAAGGGGAGAAGAGGGGCCCACAGAAAGAATCCCACAGCATAGAGCTAGCATGCATACTACTATGCTGCCCCTCCATTGTGGCCTCAACATAATAGTTTATTGGGAGAAGGAGTGGAAGCACCAGAACATGGAGCACTTCAGTAATTCTGGACTGCAGACAAGCCCACAGGCAGCCAGATAAAGATGCCATAAATTAGAGCAACCTGAGTGCTCCCCTTCCCCACTGCCCTTTTTATCCACTGCCTTCCTGAATGTCAATGGCATGGCAAAAGCCATTCCTGCTGCCATTCAGGACCCGCCACTTCACAAAAATAGGGCTGTGCTTTTCCAGAGTTGGAAATCACAAGCCTCATATCATGCTGTGAGCCACAACTTATTGATTCTGTTTTAGCCTTTTAAAAACAGGACACGTCAGTTTTAAAAATTATTTTAACAAACTTTTGTGGCTATATTACCAAGAAGGATATATATTAGTAAGATAATTTTACAAATCCCATTTACTCATCACTGTGCTTCTTGTTTACACTCTGCATTAGTCTCAACTCCTGAAAAAAAAAAAAAAATCAAATAAGTCAATTTCATTTCTGTTCATAATCAATTTCAGCTTCAATGCCAGGGTGTCACACATTACAGGTGAATGTTTGTTTAAAATTGTTCTTTATTGAGTTATTTTTAAATGGACAGGGAAGCATTTCTACAGGTTTTAGAGAAGCCTGTTCTTAAAAAAATTAAGAATGGGAAAAATGCAAGTTGACAATATTCATTTTAGTGTTTTAAATAGAGAAATATTTGGCTTTTCAAAAAATGCATATACTAATTAGGAATTTGGGGTGGAACTTTGTGAAGGGTGGTGAACACATCATCAGTTTTTACTTTTATGCATTTATTCTCATCTTTGAAAGCCTCCTTCATCCTTTTTCTTTAACTAAAATAAATGATATTTCAAATTCTGGTACTGTTTGTAAAAAGAAAAAAGAAAAGGAGTACTTGTGGCACCTTAGAGACTAACCAGTTTATTTGAGCATGAGCTTTCGTGAGCTACAGCTCACTTCATCGGATGCATAGCACGAAAGCTCATGCTCAAATAAACTGGTTAGTCTCTAAGGTGCCACAAGTACTCCTTTTCTTTTTTCTTTTTAAAAATACAGACTAACACGGCTGTTACTCTGGTACTGTTTGTGACGTTCTTCTGTGACACACATTGGGATCGTATTATTTGGTCATTTGCATTGCTCACTCAACTAAAATCTGCGCTTGTCAGAGGGGAAGAGAACAACTACTTACATTTCTGTGGCATCATATCACTAATCGCTTTATTCAAATGTTATGTTGTCAGAAGCAATACATTCTTACAGAAGAGGCACTACAATGACAACACATGGACTTTTTCCCTTTCAAGTTAACACAAAGATCATGAGATACAACTATATAGTTGTAATGTCTACTTGCGTTAAACTCTAATACTATTTTAAAGTAAATCTTCAAAAGCAAGTATATCTGAGATAAACATCTGTGGCACAGAAAGTATTCTGTCAATATTAGGAAGCAGGATATAGTTAAGACATCTGCCTGTAAGGGAATTAGGTCCCAACCTACTGAGTTTAAGTGCAGCTTTTTCAAGCTTGCTATACACTTATTTAATCTATTTTTAATGAATCTGTGGTGGCACTATGAACCAGTGGAATAGAAGCTTTTAATGCTCATGTGTTCTTTTCTATTTCCGCATGACTGACAGAATCTATAAATACAATGATCATGATTTATTACTTTGGGAATGACTTTTTTTTTTTCTTCTTCTCCTTCTCCTACTTTACTTGGATTGAGTTGGGATTTTATTCAGCACTGCAATCATATGCAGGAAACCACTCACTACTGAACTAAAGGTGCTTTTCATAGTGAACTGCAGTGTTTAGAACTTAAATGCATTTTCCCCGCTTCAAGAACATACTTGAAGAAATTGATATTAATTCTGTCTACTTTAAAGGAGGCCAAGAGTAGAAATAAAATAGTATCCAAACCACCATTTTTATAGCTGATAAACTGAAATAATAGACCAACAATATGGGATCTGGGGGTCATAGTGGATCACAAGTTAAATATGGAGTTAACAGTGTAACACTGTTGCAAAAAAAAAAAAAAAAAAAAGAAGCAAACACCATTTCGGGATATAGCAGCAGGAGTGTTGTAAGAAAGACAAGAAGTAATTCTTCCGCTCTACTCTATGTTGATGAGGACTCAGCTCGAGTATTGTGTCCAGTTCTGGGAGCCACATTTCAGGAAAAACGTGGACAAACTGCAGAAAGCCCAGAGAAGAGCACCAAAAATTATTAAAGGTGTAGAAAACATGACCTATGACGGAAGATTGAAAACATTTGGTTCGTTTAGTCTGGAGAAGAGAAGACTCAGAGGGGCCAATACTTTTCAAGTACATAAAAGGCTGCTACAAGGAGAGAGAAAAATTGTTCTCCTTTAACCTCTAGGATAGGACAAGAAGAAATGGGATTAAGTTGCAGTAAAGGAGATTTAGGTTGGACGTCAGGAAAAACTTCCTGTCAGGATAGTTAGGCATTGGAATAAATTTCCTAGGGAGGTTGTGGAATCTCCACTATTGGAGATTTTTTAAGAGCAGGTTAGACAAACACCTGACAGAGATGGCCTAGAATCTAGATAATACTTAGTGCCTTGCACTCATGGTAGGACTGAGCTAGATGACCTCTCATGGTCCCTTACAGTCTTACGATTATGAGAATGGTAGGTAAGGATTAGATGAATTCAAGACCAAAAAATGTCGTCTTGGTCTCTACATTGATAAAATGTGTCCAAAGCCCTCCCTAGATCTAGAGGTTGGTCTTTATTACAGATCCTTCTTGATAAAGACATGTAGCATATTCATGTTCCCAGTGGCACATATGAACAAAAGCCACTGAGAGATATGGGCCAGCAATTTTTAATCACCAACTGCTGCTTCTTAAGCTAATGTCTTGAGTCAAAAACTTGTTCTCTTCTTATCCAATACTGGATACATGAAAAGGAGAACCAAGGTGATCCATATTTTCCCATGCTACTCTTATGCAGGATAGCTGTTTTTATAAATAAGCTATTCCACCTATTACTCTCAGTTGCTTGATAAGTAAGCTTTTCTAGTACACTGTGCTAAAGGTTTCTTTATTTCCTCAGAAAGGGATCTGCGCATCACTGCAAACAGATCAATGAAGACTTCTGCTCCGTGTGAGGCAGTGGTAAAAAAAAAAAAACGAACAAAATGTTAAGCAGCATGAAGAATGGGATTGTGAATACTACAGTTAAAATGCTTTTTCTAAATCAGTGGTGGGGTCTCATCTGCAATACTGGGTATATTACTCATCATCCCATTTCAAACAGGATACAACAGAACTAGAGTGGGTTTCAGTAAAGAGCAGCATGAGTCAAGGATACGGAAACACTTCATATGAAGGAAGGATGAAATGTTGGGACTGTTTATCTTGGAAAAGGAGATGATTAAGAGAGGACAAGATAAAAGTATGTAAAATAAAGAATGGCATAAAGAAAGTGAATCAGGAACTTCTGTTCTCCCTGTCTCCTAACACAAGAACAAGGGGACATGCAAAGAAATTAATAGGTGGGAAATTCAAATGCAATTCAAGGAATTGCCAAGGAAATCATTGCCACAGGAAGTTGAGGCCAAGAACTAACAAGATTCAAGAAGGGATGTTAATATCAAGAATATCCAGAATTTATCATCATAATTGAAGATGAAAATTGTGTGAAAGGGGTATCGTGCTTCATGGGTAAATAAATTTAGAATTATGAGACGAGACCTAATATGGGGTAGAATATTCCACAAGTACCTACTGTGGGATTTTTACACCTACCCCTAAAGCACCTTGTACTGGCCACTGTCAGAGAGACAGTACTAGAACAGATGGACCTTAGGTCCAATACAATATGGCAGTTCCTGTGTTCTCTCCAGATTCCCTAAAACATACTTAACCCAGGGGGAATCTGCAGAGTATACTTGCATATTTAGGCCTGCACAAAATTTCACACTACTTTATGTGATATTTTTATGTCATTTATGTCATGTAAAACTCTAAACATACTGTAATTTCTTTCTGATTTTTTTTGTATGCATTAAATACACTGTCCTTTGTCTTAGAAATACGAGATCACTTCTCTGCAGAGCAGATTCATTTAAATCAAAGCAATAAAATCAACTGTAATCCTGATTTAAATCAGCAAGCAGGAAACCTTTATTTAAATAATTAATTTTAATCTTGTTTTGCAATTGTACTTTTAGTTATTTCCCCAAAGTATGGTGGATTCTCATTGGTTGGAAACCATTAAAATATACATATTTGTAACTAAACATAACCTTTATGCTAAATTTGGCCTCCCCTCCACCCCCACTAACCAGGATGATAAAGGTACATAATTGTAATGCCAGTAATTACATATTTTAACTTCATTTATCCAGATTCTCAATTTTTACATTTTTATGATAGAAAATGGTGAATTATGCATTTCTTATTTACTAGATGATTAATATTTTACTTCGGATTTTTGTTAAGCTCTATTTGATTGGAAATTCAGATTAAATTACAAATGTACAAAAACAGCATATTTTTATTAAATGTGCTGGCTACATAAGAAAGAAGGTTTATCAAAAATGTTATATATAATGCTGATTTATTAAACAAAGGAAAAATTACTTGTAGTTAGTGAGTTGAATTGACTGTTTCTGGTCACAATGCCCTTCAAGACAGAAGAACTAGTAGACCTCATCCTATTAGAAATAGTGCCTACAAGTCAACTCAATCCTACTTCTTGTTCAGCCAATCACTAAGACAAACAAGTCTGTTTACATTTACGGGCAATAATGCTGCCCGCTTCTTATTTACGTCACCTGAAAGTGAGAACAGGCACTGGCATAGCACTTTTGTGGCTGGCATTGCATTACATACTAGATATGCTACACATTCATATGTCCCTTCATGCTTCAGCCACCATTCCATAGGACATGTTTCCACGCTGATGACGCTCGTTAAAAAAATGCATTAGATTTGTGACTGAACTCCTTGGGGGAGAATTGTACGTCTCCTGCTCTGTGGTTTTACCCACATTCTGCCATATATTTCATGTGATGGCAGTCTTGGATGACGTTCCAGCACATTATTCAATTTAAGAACACTTTCACTGCAGATTTGACAAAATGTAAAGAAGGTACCAATGAGAGATTGCTAAAGATAGCTACAGCACTCGACTCACGATTTAACAATCTGAGAGGGACGAGGTGTGGAACATGTTGTCAGAAGTCTTAAAAGAGCAACATTCGGTTGCAGAAATTACAGAAACCAAACCACAAGGGAAATCAACCTTTTCTTGGTGGCATCTGACCCAGCTGATGAAGGTGAACGTGCGTCAGTATGAACTGCTTTGGACTGTTCTCAAGCAGAACTAGTTATCAGAATGGAAGCATGTCCTCTGGAACGGTGGTTGAAGCAGAGAGTTACTGCTTAGTATCATTTTTGGTACTTAATCTAAAATAGATTATAATAAATTTAGGCCTTAACATAGATGTTCAATGTCCAATTTTAAAATAGGTTTATTTTTAAAAATAGCCTGTTAATTTAAATTTCAAAATTCATTTAAAAAAATCTATTTTTAATCCATCCTTATTCTCTGCCCTTTTTGCTTTCCGTTTCAACATTCTGATGTATTATTTTTCATCATTTCCAGCATTAACTTTTCACACTCCTATCTCTGAATTCTGTTAATCCATTTACACTGACATTGGCTCTCCCTAATGAATTCTCTCTCCATGTCCAATTCCAGATTATCACAATAAACTAGGCAGAGAAGTTCCCCATCCTGCTTTTGTAAGCAGGAAAATTAGAATATCATATGTTGATCCATAGCGAAATTAGGATTTTTAGATTTACTTGATATTCTTTCAGATTGTTAAAATTAAATTATAAACCTTAAATCTTTAAACTCAGTGTTCACTTTCTTAAGTAAATGCATCTCCATGCACTTATACATATACATTTCAGTAACGCAGCAGAGATGCATGGACATAGACAGTAATTATATGCAGAACAAACAGCATATACACAAATATCTGTCATAATGAAGAACTAATCTGCATATACCTTTATAGATGTGCAGAAAATGACTAACGGATAAATTAAAGAAGACCTGCAAAAGGAGGCTTAGGTTTTGCAGACAAAAATCATATACCTAACCTTTATTCAATAATAGTCCCCTCTGGGCATGATCAGGGCCAACATTAATAAATTTAATTAATTTCCACAATACATACTGAATGTCCCCACTATTCAGTTCAACTGAATATGAAACAAACAACAAAAAACAAACAAACAAACAACTTTCTTTAGTTTCTCCAAATAATCCCACTGGCTCCAGCTCTACTATGACATCCCAGAATAATTTTTTCTGTGATATCACAACAATCAAAGAATGCTGCTAAAGCTGACCCATAAGTGTTTTTTCTTGACTTCTCAAATTATTATGTAACCTGAAAGTTCATTTGCCTTCAGAGTAATAGCTGGGACATAAGGCCAAGTAAAGAGTATGAGAGAACCAATAAAATTGGAACGGACTCTCCAGGACTCCTAAACAAACTATGCCCCAGAAAGAAACAAGTTATAAAATGGCAGTGACAACCTAATTAGTGAATTCAGAAGGGACACGATCAATTTACATTTTTAAAATCTCATTTTATATACATCCTACTTGTACTACAAACAAACATTAGACTATTAAAAGGGACAGAAATTTTAGAAATCTAATTTTTTTTTCTATTTAGAGCCTTTGTCCAAGCTGCAAAGATGCATTAAAAAAATAGAACAAAACAAAAACCCACCAATGAAAACAGACTAGTTAGTTTCATTTCCAGGATCAAGGTCTCATGTTACCTAATCATTCAATATTTTGGCTGGAAAATACAAGGGGATACTTTCAAAATAAAATTAGGTTGTACAAAATCTAAAACAAATGTAAATGTTTTCCTAGAACTTAAAAAGTTTAATTCTATTGCAATTTTATTTTAAACAGCTAGTCTAGTTTTTGGGGGATACATCTGACCCAACAATTTTTTCCCCCACACTGAGTCTTCCGTGTGTATGTCTTGCAATTGGATAGCTCAGATCTGCCATGCCTTGACAGATTGATATACTTCTCTGAGAACACGGTCCTTTCATTGTCAAACTATGGACAGCAACATACCTCCATCATAAAAAAAATTTTTTTTTAAACACTTAAGAGGGGAAATATTTGACTTGACAGTTAAAGGAAATGAGAAGGCGATATGAATATAAGATCACCTTTCATCCATAAGAATCTCAAAACAATTTACAATCAGAGCCTAAATATACAAGCCTTCAATATGCACAAATGACCCCCAAAACTGAGTTCAGGAGAAACAGTAAAGAGGGCTTGCAGAACCAGGCACCACTTCGCCCAGTGAAAGGCAACCTGCAACTAACATACACAACAGGAAATAATGATAAAAAACTGCTAATAGGATGTCACTTACTTTTGGACTAATGGGTCCCAAAACAGCACTGTATTACAAAATGAGTTTAATAATTTCATCCAAGGTTAGTGGTTATTTGTCCACATAAAAAAATGCCACTTAGTTTTAACGGTCATATGCAGTGTTTTTGTAGCCATGTTGGTCTCAGAATATTAGAGAGAGACATGGTGGGTGAAGTTGGCTCAATAAAAGATATTACCTCACCCACCTTCTCTCTCTATTGCGTAGTAAATTTATTCTGTTCAACGGCGGCCCAGTGGTGGAATTATTGGGGTGCTTCTGGTCAAGAATGGAGGTACATAGAGGAGAGAGTAAAACTTTGCAAGGTGCCTGTTCACGTTATGTATAGCTCAAACCAACATTATTAGCTCACGTCCAAAAGCATCAAGAAAAATCTTCACTCTTCCACTATATCAAAATGACAAAAATGAATCAACATTATTTTTATTGTCCATCAGCCAAGTCAAACTGCCATGAAAACGGTCCAAGCCAGGCCCAGCACGGCACACACACACACAAAAATCTACTTGTTTACCCTTTACCACGAAGATGAAAATTAAAACAAAAACTAATCAAAAAACAAACTATTTTCCCAATTACAAAAATACCCTGTCCATAGTAAGCAGAATTTTGTATAGCTGCCTTCTACATATTCATTTAAAAACACAAGAAGCAGTGACACCTAATATAGCTTTTAACTTTCACGCCCTTTTATTTTACTGACATGATTTACAGTAAGATACAATATATTCTTAGATGAGATCAAACTCTGAACACATAGTCCAATCGTTAGTCCTTCTGCATGAATGGGAGTTTTGCAAGCACCAAGTCTAATGACCAAGCTTCAACCAGAGTTCTCAGTTACTTACATTGCAACAAAATGTCTTTCCAAGTACCCGTATTTGTCTTTACTTGATGAGAAATCTGTAGGTGAATACATTAAGGCAATAATGTTGTTCTTTCCTCTGTTGCTATGTGAAAGACACATACAAAACAGATGAAATAGTGAAACTAAGTGCTGTCAAACCACAAAGTAAATAAACAAAATGAAAAAATTAGAAGAAGTTGTTTTAAATTTTTCATTTATAGTGATCTTGAGTGTTACCTGCAACCCTTGTAGGTTAAAAAAAAAGCTGTTCACACAGAAAAATGATCTTTAAGTTGACAGAGCCTTGTAAATTTTTACGTTAGTCTTCTGTTTACATTCAAGTACATAGAAAAATTAAAAATGGACCCGAACGGAAATACCATAAGCAAATTTTCACCCCTCATTTCTGATAAAGTGTTGAAATCACTCAAACATCATTCTGCTGGTTTGTTAACAACAAAACTCCCCCAATCCCTCCAGAAAGCATCCCTGTCATATATTTGTTAAATATATTGTTTGGATAGTTTATCACTGTACATAAGCATTTTAACACAGTAACCCACTCAGTACTTCTAACAAGGGGTTCAGATTCAATTTGTTTTGTGGCTGGGTAACTAGAATCTAACAACTAAACGTCCTTGAATATTTGATTTTTTTTTTTAATTAGGATGCTCAAAATTTTTTAAACACACTAATTACAAAAAATTTAATTTGTACTACAGCATCCTCTACATTGGTTCAAATTTTTTTAAAAAAGTGTTCTGCTCCTTTGATATTTAAAAAGGTCTTTTCAGCAAGAGAAAAGTGTCTAAATATGAAAGTGACTATATATAAGAGAAAAATATTTCCTTTTCACTGACTTTTCCATTTTAGTGATCTGAGGCATTAGTTAACAGAAGATACAGCATTATCTAAGATGTGATTTTCAAGTCAATGTCATCTCATTAAGGTTAGACTTATTAGAAACACTAGCATCTGATATTCCTTGATATAGCAATAAATAGTAGTGTTCTACTGATAACATAAAAATAATTTGAATTGTTTATTGCTATGGGAATTGGCAAAATGGTTAATATTTTGTCTTGAAAGCAATGCAACAAAATGCACTGGTAAATTTGGTTTTTTGGTATTTTATTTCTGATTCACTGTTCCTAAATATGAAGTTACTCTAATTATCTTCTTAACACTCCTTTCCTTAATAAATTTTGAAATTTAATAAAGAAAGTGATTTCTGGATTAATGTCTCTCTTTGAATGCAATCTTTATTTTAAAAACAAGAAAAGAAAACCAGCAACAAAAAGTACAGGTTTCTCCAGGCTCCCTAGCAATAAGCAGTCTCTCCCCCATTGCACTCTAACATAAAACTCTTAGTCTCTCTCTGTCTATGCAGATCTAATCTGCAGGTCTATTCAGTACAGACAGTGTACTGCACTGTGAATGGACAGCCAGGTATTTTATGAATGGAGTAGATCACGTGCTCCCAGCACCTCCCCGAGTTGATATTTCCCACATAATTCTGTCAACAAGCAATTTTAAAAAAAAAAATACAAGTAGACCTCGAAATCCTAACGTTCAAACGTCCTACAACAACCAGTCCGTTGACGTGCAGGAAAAGGCCTCTACAATTTGAAAGGCAGGTTTTGTTGAATGTCAACGCTGATGGTTTAATGTTTTTTTTTTTTTTTTTATGAATGGAGATTGTGGTATGCAAATTAGAACGATTCACAAAAAAGAAAACATGGCGACTGCTTCTGCCTCGTTACACTGATACTGAAGCAATTCACCTTCTAAACCACCTCAATGTAATGTTTCGTGCTTTACAGACTGGAGCTCAGGATTTCTCAAAACTCTTGTTATCCAACTTTAAAAATGTAGTCAATGTTTTAAAAAGAAAAATGCTTTTCCTTAACGAGGTATATCTTAAGGAATGAAGGTTTTATTTAAAGGAATGCATGCAAATAACAATTTGCCTCCCACTGCCAATGACATTTGTCATATAAATTAACTCGCTATTAAAAATAATTTTTAAAAAAAGCACACGACGGTTATTTTCCATCACCAAGAGTTGTCTCTGCACTATGACGAGCCACATCACTCGTAAAACAAATTACTAGCAAATGACTAAATTGTAAATCATTATTCTGGAAAGGATTACACAGCCTGTAGCAGTCAGAGCCAACAGTAACCCTTATGCGCTTTATACCCTTAAGGGTTTCTGATAAAGACTGAGATCAATCCACCACAAAATACTTTGCACTTCTGTTTTTGAACGCCATAAGACACATTTACCAGTAGAATATTATTTCTTCCACTCCATCCAAAATGTAAGTATCACAGACTAATAGGATAAATGGGTAGGACAAATATCTAAAAACCACACGAGGCCGACTGATTATCCAAGCTAGGTACATTAAAAATGTAAGAGACTTGCTTTCCCCTTAAAAAAGAAGTCACAGCAGCTCATTTAAAAACAAACCCAAAAAAAAAAGCGTTAGGAAAAGGTTTAAACTTCATTTACATTGAGTCATCCAATTAAAATTCAGGAGCAGTCTCCTGCAGGATGAAGCTCCCACACCCTAGTTTCCATGTGCAACATCTAGGAGATAAGATTTGATCCCAGGCGGCATGTGGAGGAGCGGGGTGCGCTGTCAGTATGTTTGGACATTAAACCCCCGCCGTTCCCCACCTTCAACACGCTACCTGGCCACTTTTTTGTCATGCTGTAATTGCACAGCACTTTCATGGAGACTGGCTCCCAATCTTTATGAAAGAAGCTCCTCAACCACAAGAAGAGACCCTCAGGGTCTCCGTACGGGTACGGACTTATGAGCAATATACACGCGGGTACAGACCATCCAAACAGCTAGAGCAATGCAGCGTTGAAATGCCAAAATGTAAAAGCAGGGGAGCCAGGAAACGGAGGACTCCGACGAAGATTAATAATATTTGCTTACTCGTTGTTAGAAGTCGCCGTCTCTTCGCTCATTTTTTCCTCACCGCGATCCGACAGCGAGATGGAGCAGCAGCAGCACCGACGCAGCCAGGGCGCAGCAAGAACTCACCAGAAACCTCACCATTGTTAACCCCCGGATCTGCCTCCCCAAGGGGAAGCACAAGCAACGCGGCAGGGGCAAGGGCAAGTCTTTTATCCGAGAGCCGCAGGGGACTTGGCTGTCCGGCGCTGGAGCGCAGCCCCCTGCCTCAGCGATGGTGGCAGCCGCAGCCCCTCCGGTCTTCAACGGGAGCAGGCTGGCGCCGGGGGAAGAGGAAGGCTCCCAGCAGCAGTGAACTCCGCGCCGCCGTCCTCCTGCTGCAGCTCATCTCCCGCTGCAGCTCCCTTCCGTGCCCTCCGCCTCCTCGCCGAGCGGGCTCTCCCCTCGCAGCGCGCCCCGGGGCAGCGGGGAGGGGAGCAGCCGCGGCAGAAATTCCTCCGACCAGCAGCGGCCGCGATCCGGGGGGGCGGGGGGGAGGAAGTGTGGGGACAAGTCACCCACCCCTCCCTCCGCGAGCAACAGCCCCGAGTGAGGAACAAGCCGGGCGGCCCCGCGGGGTGGGGGTGGAGCGGGGAGGCGCTGTGAGGCAGCTGGGGGGGGGATGGGGCGGCGGGATGCGTCACGGCTGTTTGTGTGAGCAGAGGGGCAATGGGGGGAAGGAGCCAGCGGGCGTCCCGCGGAGGGGCGGAAGGGAGAAGCCCCCAGCCGGAGCCGGCGATAAGTTCAGCAGCCGCGTTCCGGCCCCAGCAGCAGCAACTCCATTAGCCGCAACCCCGCGCTCTCCTCCCACCGCCTCCTCACAGGAAAACTGGGCGGAAGCGTTGACTTCAGGCTCCTTCCGCCGCCACAGCTTAAATCCTAATAACCACGGGAGGGGGCCGGCGGCAGAGAAAATAATCCCCTCGGGGCCCCCCCGCCAGCCGCTAGAGAGGCCTGCAGCGCCTCCCCTCGCAGTGTCTCCAGGGCAAGCTAGTTTCCTGAAAGTAGTTCCTTCCCTTCCACTCACTTCCCAAGGAGTTGTCAGTGTCACACACACACACTCGCAGAAGCGCGGAGGGATCTATAAAGCACTGCAAGCGACCCCCCCTCCCCCCCGTGCCAGATCCTGTGGCTGTATGTATGTGTGCGAGGTAGAACTGAAGAGAGTTAGCAAGAGAGCTGGAGCTGCTGCCTGACTGCCTGCCAGGTCTGGGAGGGTGAGGGCCCAGAGGCTGCAGGGCTGTAACGCAGCCCTTGCACAGTGCAGGCAACTCGCTTCCAGTCCTGCAAAGTTGGATCGGCCGGTGCTGTTCCCTTCCTGTACGGGCTGGAGTCGTTGGCCGGCAGGGAGGCTGCCCTGGTGCAGCACAAAGCGTGTACATGGCACACACTCATCTGTTACTCTGCACATAAAGTGGGCTCTGCTGCCACACTGCAAGGGGGCGGACCGGGTTAATGCACGCAGCGCTAGTGCTGAGGTTGCATTGCTGCACCACAAAACATTGCACGGTATTCATCTAGTTCTGCTGGGCTAAACTGTATTTCCTTGTATTCACGAAGGAGGGAATGGTTAATCTACAAGGAGCCTGCTCCCATGGAAAGCAGTGGGATTTTTGCCATTGAGTTCAGTGGGAACAGGATGCTGCTCCGGTTACATGCCAATAGCTGCTGCAGAACATGCTCATTGAATGCATTAATCTTCTTGCCAATGCAAGGAATCAATATACTTTCTGTAAACCTGAGCCAGTGCTTTTCTGTCCATTCAATCATTTTTTTAATGCATGGATTTGTTTCTGACAGGCTTGGAGGGGGTTTGCTAATAAGCACGAGGTGTAAGATTGCAGACATGGAGGAATGCGGGAAGGGATAGTGTTTGCCGTCAGAGGTTGTTGAAGCGTGGCCTGACACACTTCAAATAAATGCCTCTCCTTCTACAGTACACGCAGGAGGCCTGTGACTGCAATTTATCCTTACTATCAGAGTTCGCATAGACACATGCAAAGTGTGTTTAGTGAATCGAACGTTTCCTCGTTAAACGCTCTTAGAGACTTGGCAGGCTTCTTTACCAATGTGGATGTAACTCTGGGATATCAGCAACAACAGCACCAATGTCTCTTTGTTTTGTCCTAGGGAGAGGAGGAGGCGACTAGCAGAGGACAGAACTGAATTTTTAGTACATTATGCTTTCAGTGTGTCCTCCTTTACGTAAATTCTTTATTGATGCTGCTTTTAGGAACAACAATAGAATAGAAAATCTAGAAACATGGTTAAATTGTTAAGGATGTACTATGCTTGGCTTTAATCCATCCAGTTTAAATCCTTGTGGATGCATTATCCATAAAATGCACATTACTCACTGTACCCTTTCAGTTTTGAAGAGAGCCCTCTTTATAATTAGTTTCTTAATTGTGTAAATCTGGAAGCAGCTTACCTGTGTAGCTTATTACATGATGACAGAAGAGAAACAGTATTAAAAGGTATATACAGTGATGGTGTAGCTGTGTTGGTTCCAGGATATTAGAGAGAGAGAAGGTGGGCAAGGTAATACCTTGTATTGGACCAACTTATTTTGGTGAGAGAGAGAGAGACAAGCTTTTCCACTTATACAGAGCTGGGAAGAAGAGCTCTGTGTGAGCTTGAAAGCTTATCTCTCTGACCAACAGAAGTTGGTTCAGTAAAAGATATTACCTCAGCCACCTTGCCTCTCATGAAAAATATATGAAACACAGACTTGGCCTCCTCTCTAAAACAAACACACAATAAAATGGAAGTACTTGTAACTGTTCCAGGATAGGTATGCAGGAGGAGGTGGGTTTAAAAAACCCAGCCGTAACCCTTTTCAGGACCTTATATAGTAAACGTGTTACCGTAGAAGAGCTTCTTTGCCTGATTTAACTGAAAATTAGAGATACAATGAAACTTGCACTAAAGGCTCCTTATAATTATTCCACATTTCCAATATAATTTTGTTTCACTTCTGTTGGTCAAACAGTTTCTTACTAGCCATCTTGGGTAGTTGCTTAGGACAGGTTTCCTTTTCTCAGTAGATGTGGTGTCTTTTGTGTTCAAGTTTCAGCAATTGTTCCCAGAAATGTTTTTGTGAGGAACTGTCCCTTGCTCAATGAGTGAAGCAGTCCAAGAAGATGCTACAATGAGAGGTATATTATATTTATTTGTATTACTATAGCCCCTAAAAGCTCTAGTCATGGACCAGGACTCCATTGTGCTACGAACTGTACAAACATACAGCAACAACAATGATCTCTGCCCCAAAGAGCTTACACTTTTTTTAGTTTGTTTGTTCCTTCTGTCAAGGAACTTCAACAGAACCATTTTTAACTAACACAGGACGATGTATTGATGCACAAAGGTCCTTCTTTTATACATATATTAAGTTCCTTATAATATTCTTACTGATAGCAATTTGGTGTGTGTAAAAAGCGTTCTAACTTAAATATAATGGAACAATTACAGTAAACTGCCATCACCCTTTCTCTAATAATGGCCTTTAACACATATCTAAAACATGCTGTAATAATATTTTCTTCTTTCTCTTAGAAGGATGGTAGGAGGAATAATTAGTAATTGTTTTTATAAAAGCATAAGGCATTTACAAATGTAATAATTTTTAAAATGTTCTGCCAAAGACTAGATCAATCATGTGTGGCACAATTCCATTTCAATAAATAAAAATGTATCCATTTTTGTACAAGACGTTTACAGTATAATTAAGGCTTCTTTGGGGGGAATGTATAAATTTCACTGGGGGTTATTTTTAGCAATTTTTAAATTTTATGTAGATGTCCAGAAATCAGGAGTTTTCAGAGCTTTCTCTTTGTATATACTGTAATGAATAATCTCTTTATAATGTTCTACTTTTATGTAGTGCTGTTTCGAACATTAAGGCGAAGTAGGGAACCTTTAGTGCACACCAGCAGAGCCTACACGGGCCAATTAACGTGCAACATGATAGCATGCTTTAGAAATCACATTCCCATAGTCTGCATTACTGCTCTGTGCAGACAAACCCTTACATACTAGTAACCATTTCCAGTGTTTACTGGATAAACATTCAATTTCTTTTCTATTGGGGTTGTTATATCGGTGTTTATCAGTTAAAACTGAAAACCAGAAGTCCTAAATATAATCTAGCAGAATAAAATTATTTGTATCACAGCATCTGTGCAAAAGAAGGAAAATATTTTTACTCTGAGCCATAGACACAGGATTTATTCTAGTTATCTAAGTGAGAGTGTTTTTCAGTTTACTTTCTGTTTTGAGACTGGCAGATAATGTGATTTCCTGTGAATTTAATCCTTGTTTTATACCGGTTTCAAAGTTTAAATGGCTAAGAGCCTTTAAGTTAATAGTTTACAAAGATAAGTTGATTAATATGTTCCAGTACAAGAAATGCTCAGGAATCAGTTCACTTTGTGAGATGATGATATAGCTCTGTTTAGATCCAAATGCAGCAGAGACAGAGGCTCATGAAGTAGAAGAGAATATTTGGAGAGGTTTTTTTTTTAATTGGGTTTTTAAATATGTTGTTTCACTGTGGTAGTTTATGAGATGAAACATTTTGCAGAATATCATGAAGACACAAAGGATTTCAAATAACTGCAACATACTAATCTTCATTTCCCAGAATAGTGGTGTGGAACCTGTAGCCTTTTAAACAGCGGCATTCAAGGATGTGTCTTAAGAAGAAAATGTGAGCTGCACCTTGCATCTTTTTATCTAAGTGTTATAATGTCAGTACATGGAAGAAGTAGGGGATTCCCGGTCCTCCAATGCCTCCCACCACTTCTTCAACCAGCTATGCCAGCTCTGCTCCTGGGAATATTCCTATGCTGGAGATTCTGTAGCAGGAGACGTGTGAGTGATTTCTGCTCCCTTAGGCAGTGTCTGGGAGACGCAAAGAGAGCAGAACAAGGCAGGGAATCTGCCTCTCTGTGTTGATTGTGGCACCTTTAATTTTTAAAAAGTAATATTTTAGGCCCATGGGGTAAAAAGGTTGGACATCACTGTCCTAAAATATTTGCAAGGCCTAAATGATCCGGAAAAAGAGGTAAACAGTGAGGTGGCAAAATTTGCTGATGATATAAAATTACTCAAGATAGATAAATCCAAAGCAGACTGCAAAGCATTACAAAAGGATGTCACAAAACTGGATGACTGGGCAACAAAATGGCAGAGGAAATTCAATGCTGATAAATGCAAAGTAATGCACATTGGAAAACGTAATGCCAACTATACATACAAAAAGATTAGCTGTTACCACTCAAAAAAAGAGATCTGGGAGTCATTGTGGATATTTCTCTGAAAATATCAGCTCAATGGGCAGCAGCAGTCAAAAAAAAAAGCTAACATAATGTTAGGAACCATTAGAAAAGAGATAATAAGACAAAATATAATAATGCCACTATATAAATCCCTGGTATGCCCACACCTTGAATACTCCTTCTGAAGGTCGAAACAGCAGACTGGACTTCTACATAGAGTGCTTCCACCGACGTGCACGGGCTGAAATTGTGGAAAAGCAGCATCACTTGCCCCATAACCTCAGCTGTGCAGAACACAATGCCATCCGCAGCCTCAGAAACAACTCTGACATCATAATCAAAAAGGCTGACAAAGGAGATGCTGTCGTCATCATGAATGACGGAATATGAACAAGAGGCTGCTAGGCAGCTCTCCAACACCACTTTCTACAAGCCATTACCTTCTGATCCCACTGAGGGTTACCAAAAGAAACTACAGCATTTGCTCAAGAAACTCCCTGAAAAAGCACAAGAACAAATCCGCACAGACACTCCCCTGGAACACTGACCTGGGGCATTCTATCTGCTACCCAAGATCCATAAACCTGGAAATCCTGGATGCCCCATCATCTCAGGCATTGGCTCCCTGACAGCAGGATTGTCTGGCTATGTAGACTCGCTCCTCAGGCCCTACGCTACCAGCACTCCCAGCTATCTTCGAGACACCACTGACTTCCTGAGGAAACTACAATCCATCGGTGATCTTCCTTATAACACCATCCTGGCCGCTATGGATGTAGAAGCCCTCTACACCAACATTCCACACAAAGACGGACTACAAGCCATCAGGAACAGTATCCCCAATAATGTCAGGGCAAACCTGGTGGCTGAACTTTGTGCCTTTGTCCTCACCCATAACTATTTCACATTTGGGGACAATGTATACCCTCAAGTCAGCGGCACTGCTATGGGTACCCGCATGGCCCCACAGTATGCCAACATTTTTATGGTTGACTTAGAACAACGCTTCCTCAGCTCTTGTCTCCTAATGCCCCTACTCTCCTTGCGCTATATTGATGACATCTTCATCATCTGGACCCATGGAAAAGAAGCCCTTGAGGAATTCCACCATGATTTCAACAATTTCCATCCCACCATCAACCTCAGCCTGGACCAGTCCACAAAAGAGATCCACTTCCTGGACACTACAGTGCTAATAAGTGATGGTCACATAAATACCACCCTATACCGGAAACCTACTGACCGCTATTCCTACCTACATGCCTCCAGCTTTCACCCAGACCACACCACACGATCCATCGTCTACAGCCAAGCTCTACGATACAACCGCATTTGCTCCAACCCCTCAAACAGAGACAAACACCTACAAGATCTCTATCAAGCATCTTACAACTACAATACCCACCTGCTGAAGTGAAGAAACAGATTGACAGAGCCAGAAGAGTTCCCAGAAGTCACCCTACTACAGGACAGGCCCAACAAAGAAAATAACAGAACGCCACTAGCCATCACCTTCAGCCCCCAACTAAAACCTCTCCAACGCATTATCAAGGATCTACAACCTATCCTGAAGGACGACCCATCACTCTCACAAATCTTGGGAGCCAGGCCAGTCCTTGCCTACAGACAGCCCCCCAACCTGAAGCAAATACTCACCAGCAACCACACAACAAAACCACTAACCCAGGAACCTATCCTTGCAACAAAGCCCGTTGCCAACTGTGCCCACATATCTATTCAGGGGACACCATCATAGGGCCTAATCACATCATCCACACTATCAGAGGCTTGTTCACCTGCACATCTACCAATGTGATATATGCCATCATGTGCCAGCAATGCCCCTCTGCCATGTACATTGGGCAAACTGGACAGTCTCTACGTAAAAGAATAAATGGACACAAATAAGATGTCAAGAATTATAACATTCAAAAACCAGTTGGAGAACACTTCAATCTCTCTGGTCACTCGATTTCTGATCTCAAAGTGAGTATCCTTCAACAAAAAATCTTCCAAAACAGACTCCAACGAGAGACTGCTGAATTGGAATTAATTTGCAAATTGGATACAATTAACTTAGGCTTGAATTGAGACTGGGAGTGGTTGAGTCATTATACTAAGTGAAACTATTTCCCCTTGTTTATTCCCCCCCCACCCCCCCACTGTTCCTCAGACGTTCTTGTTAACTCCTGGAAATGTGCTGGAAATGGCCCACCTTGATTATCACTTCAAAAGGTTTTCTCTCCCCCCACCCCACTCTCCTGCTGGTAATAGCTCATCTTAAGTGATCACTCTCCTTACAATGTATATTTTTTCATGGTCTGTGTGTATATATAAAATCTCCTCATTGTACTTTCCACTTTATGCATCCGATGAAGTGAGCTGTAGCTCACGAAAGCTTATGCTCAAATAAATTGGTTAGTCTCTAAGGTGCCACAAGTACTCCTTTTCTTTTCACCTTGAATACTGTGTGCAGTTCTAGTTGCCTCATCTCAAGAAAGATATATTAGAAAGGGGACAGGTACAAAGAAGGGCAACAAAAATGATTAAGGGTATGGAACAGCTTCCATATGAGGAGAGATTAAAAAGATTCATACGATTAGCTTAGAAAAGAGACGACTAAGGGTGGATAAGAGAGTTCTATAAAATCATGAATGGTGTGGAGAAAGTGAATAAAGAAGTGTTCTTTACTTCTTCACATAACACAAGAACCAGGAGTCACCCAATGAAATTAATAGGCAGCAGGTTTAAAACAAACAAAAGGAAGTACTTCTTCACATAGCACACAGTCAACTTGTGGAACTCATTGTCAGGATGTTGTGAAGGCCAAAACTAAAACTGGGTTCAAAAAAGAATTAGATAAGTTCATGGAGGACTGGTCCATCAGTAGCCAGAATGGTCAGGGAAGCAACCCCATACTCTGGGTGTCCCTAGCCTCTTGTCTGCCAGATTCTGGGAGTGGATGACAGGGGATGGATCACTCAATGACTGCCTCTTCTGGTCATTCTCTCTGAAGCACCTGGCATTGGCCACTGTTGGAAGACAGGATAGTGGACTAGATAGACCATTGGTCAGACCCAGTATGGCCATTCTTATGTTCTGTTTGAAGCAGAAACTAGTGATGCTGAGTCAGGTATTCTCTTAGTGTAATTTATTTATTTACAAAATGTACACAAGTCCTGTTTCCTTGAACAGCGGTGCTAACAGCCTGCACACAAGCAAACCCCTTTTGCAGATACTTCAGATAAGGCATCTCTGCTCTGTCACAAGTGGCTGCCTTGAGCCTCTGCCACTCTCCAGGATTCACACAAACAGATCCAACTGCTTAAATACACTCTGCAATTTACATCTGGGAAACCCTTAGTCCAAAGCTCCCCTCCATCTCTAGGGTCTGGAAAAGATGAATCCTAACTTGCAAGCCATTAGAGTCTTGTACCATAACAAATATATGTCTAAGATATACCCCCACTTTATTACTGATATAAGGATGGATCCTCAACTGTGGCCAAGATACATTTGGTGCAGCTGGGAGATATGGGGCAGGCCAAGGGTGGCTTCGTGGCTGGGTTCATGCTGGAATGTATGCCTGGCTGCCAATGGCTCAAGGTGCCATTTTGGCATCCAAGGACCGTCACAACGCAAGGGTGCTCTGGCCTCAGTTCTTTTCATGGGAATCCGTCCTATGACAGGGATTAGGAATGGGGGTGGCATGAAGCCATTGATAAGATAAAATAAAGAAAATATATTTCATTAGTAAGTCATAAAACATACAAGAATTAATATAATCATGCAAAGTATCATCAAGTTTTCTGCAATTTGTTCCTTTTACATTCACAATTTTAATGTAAACTGACCTATCTAAAACTGGCCTACCCTAACCTGAACCCATCTTTGGCATTCTCAACTGCTCAAATATTTGAACTGAAAGTATTCAATTAACAATAAATTATTGTGGTGTGGCAGCAGTCTGGTACATCTTGCAAAGGTTACTTACTTGGCAGGAGGGGAAAAATTTAAACCAGGAATAAATTTGACTCAATATACATATTTAGCACCCCTTAAAATGGCTTACACTTTTGCTTGTGAATACCTCTAAAGAAATAGCTGAAGATAGGAATTTCTATTTATTCCTACTGGTTGGTACACTTCTTACATTTATGATTGGGGAATTAGATAAAGAGTGGGAATTAGCTGGGTTTGGGTGCATAACTCCTTATCAGCATGGGATTCACGTTAAAAATGCCATCCCAAGTATTCAGTCCAGGACTGTTTAATTGTGGGGATTAAATCAACAATTCTGAGTTTAGGTTTTAACTCTAAAATAATAATTTGGATGTGTTCCCCCACAAATCACAATAAATTATGATCACATCCAGCTATTAGTGGTAGATTAATTAACCTAAAACTAAAGTATCATGGATGTTAAAATTTTCCTGAGTTATAGCATTTTGAGGAAAATTGTCCAAAGTAATTATCTTTTTTGGGGGAAGGGGAGGTACTGTTGCCCATTTTCTACAGTCACAATCCTAGTGCTAGTTAAACACTGGGTGGTCATTACACATATCCTACTAATAAGGATTTAGCTGAATTGAGCTGATTAAATCTATATTAGTACTTCAGCAAAGTCAGATCTTGTTAACTTCTAAACAAGATTCCAGATACATACAGAAAGCTACCTTCCTCATCAGAGACTTTGTATATTGAAAATAGACTTTTTCTATCAAATTACAAGAACAGATTACAATCAAATCTCTGAAAACTCTTGCATGATCTAGGTGGATGTGACTCAACTTCTGAAATTCAGATTGTTTATTCCAGTGATTTGATGTGTATTTAAAATAATTTATACCACAAAGAAAAACAAATACTAGTACTAGCTTGTGTGTGTAGGCAATATGGAAGACCAAGGTGGGGGGTGGGTTACCAGGTTTTAGTTTTTTTGGTCCCTGCAGTAGTGGTCAAAGGGAGACAAGACAGGAAGACATTCTGTGATAAGTCATAAACCTGAGTAGAGATGTTTAATCTCAATTCTGTTTGTATTGCCGGTAATTATTCCTCTAGAGGATATGGTAAACAAGGAAGTTTGGAGAGAATTTAATGTCAATTTGTGGATAAAGTTACATGGGTTTGGAATGAACTGTCTGTTTCTGAGCAGGCACTGGACAAACACTAATTCCCATCTTGAGCACTGGTCTATGGTCCTGAAGTACTGGAGTTGTTGGATATATTAGTTCTACAGTCTGTCCTGTTTGGAAAAGGCCAGTGAGGAAGAAATGGGTACACTGGTAAAGTCTTGAAACACTTCGAGGGTCGTATGTTGCCAGTTTCACTTAAGAAAGTTATGTACAGTCTCGTCTCAAGACAAAAGCATTTCTGGATTCTGACAGTCTAACAAACTATTGCATTGTAATAGTGCATTTTTGGTTAATATCACTGAAAAGTCTGTGATGAGCCAACTCTCACAGTAACTTGCTGCCTCAGAGTTGCTTGACCCTTGTCAGTTGGGATTCTGAGCATGGTACTGCATGGACATTGAACTGGTTTGCTTAGTAGACATGGAATAATGAGCACATCCAGGACTGGATTTAGGGGCAGGCAGCCGCCTGGGATGACCGGCGTGGGTTGCTGATTTTGTTGTTAGCAACAAAAGGGAAAATAGAATGTTTGAAATAATTCCGTATGTGGATTCATTCTTCACTAATCTCCTGGAATGTTCTGGACCTTTGTAGAATCTTGTGGAACCTTCCAGACTTTCTGTAAATACAGATTTACAGATCCTAGCATGCAAGTTTATCATTTTATATGACAAGGATAAATCATGCAAATCATGTATCAAAGTCATGAAATGGGCTACAAATGCAATTTAAAAAAAAGATATTCAAAAGTTTAACAAATTGGGTGGGGGGAGGCGCCGAAGACGCTCCTCTCCTGGGGCACCATTTGGTCTAGGGCGGCCCTGAGCACATATACATGTTGGTATTAATAGATCAATCAACTGCCTTTACTGTTGATCATGTGGCATAATTGACTTGCCTATGAACCACAGTGGGAGCATCTGGAGGTTTGCCCTGAAGTAGCTCCATTCCTTTCTTGCTGAGAACATTCAGAGAAAGCTTTTGAGCTACTGTTCTTTCTCTTTGAGGTGCTCTTGTGTGGGTTCCACACTATTCAGTCTTGTCTCTCTTTTTTTCAGTGTGTAGATGAGGCTGACGGGAGAGTTAATGAGGAGACTTGTCTTCAGAATGCTGCTGAAACTCAACACTATCTGCTATTTCCTCCAGCTAAACCACTGCAGCTGAGCATTTTATTCAGAGTCTGGGGCAAGGATGAGAGCTAGCTGAAAGATTCAGTTGGGATAAACCACAAGTGATGCTGTTTGTCTGGAAGAAGCAACCAGAAGATATGGTGAAGAGTATATTTGTCCCTTTGATTGAGGACGTGTATCTGCCATTTGCAGTCAAGTAGTAGTCTAGTAGTTCCCTGGCTACTTTTAGATGATAAGGTAGCAGCAATGACCAAGATGGTTTTTGTTCATCTATGTTGTGACCATTTCATTCAGATGTAGGCACCACCACCTCAATCCAGGCCTTTGTCATTTTGAGATAAAATTAGTAGATTATAAAACCATAAAGCATGACTGTGATTATCCCATCTGACCTCCTGCCTAACACAGGACTTTCCTGAATTAATTCCTGTTTGAAATTCTTTTAAAAAAACATTCAGTCTTGATTTAAAAATTGCCAGTCACGGAGAATCGCTTCATAAGTTGTTCCAATGATTAATTACCCTTACTGTTTAAAAATTGTGCCTTATTTCTAGTCTGAATTTGTCTGGCTTCAATTTTCAGCCATTGGATCTCGTTTTACTTTTGTCTGATTGATTGAAGAGCCTATTATCAATTTTTTTTTATTCCACATCTAGATACTTATACACTGTGATCAAGTCACCCTTAATCTTCCTGGGTAAGCACCTGATTCTCTCGCCAACTCTTCTCTTGCTGGCTGGGAGTAGCATAGTGACTCTCCTCCTGCTTTGGTTCCCCCTACCAACAGCCGCTCTGTTCTTGTGGTGGTCTATCTCTTCCTGTGACTTGGTCCTTTGGTGGGCCAGGTCATTTTTACTCTTGCCTCTTCCGGAGAAACCTGAGTCTAACAATGCCACTGGTCTAGCAGTTTCATACCACACATTCAGCTTAATTTCAGGCTTTTGGGTTCATGATTCAGGCCCATGGTTCCAGGGTCTTCATACCCCCACTGTCTATAGGCCCAGAGAGGAACCCAGGCTTACTCTCTAACCTGGGATCCAGCCCGGGGATACTGTATGAAGCAGATAAGGTCTGTTCATTCAGATGCTCTGCTCTATCTTTGGTCTGCTTCCTTCCATGGCCTGCAGCTAGGCTTTTCTTGCCCGACTGATGCTTCTGCAGCACCCAAAATCAAGGGGATCCAACCTAGCTGAGGAACTAAAAGAAACAAAAAGGTTCTGGCATCTGACCTACCTGCCATAAAGGGGATCTGACACTTGGGAATCTCTAGTTAGGTTCCAGCCCCAGGTGATCCTTCCAGGCAGCTTCAAGGCAGTCTACAATGAGGATTTGGCCCCAGCCAGGCCTTCCTTCAGAGGACTAGCTCAAAAGGTCTACTCTCCCAGTTAACCATCACTAATCTGGGCTTTTCCTCTTTTATCTCCTCTCTCCAGGCTTGACACCAACTGCAAGTGTAGCAGGGTGAGGCTGATTGTGCCACAGATTCTTCTTAACCTCTTAAGGCCCAGTGTGGGGTTGGTACACCCTATCACACTTCTCTTTGATAAACTGAACATATTGAGTTCCATGAGTTTATCACTATAAAGTATGTTTTCTAATCCTTTAATTATTTATATGACACTTCCCTGAACCCTCTCCAATTTATCAAAATCCTTCCTGAATTGCAGACACCAGAAATGGACAGAGTATTCCAGTAGCAGTGTCACCAGTGCCAAACACAAAGGTATACCTTGCACTCCTACTTGATATTCCCCTGTTTATATATCCAATAATCACATTACCCCTTTTAGCCAGAGCATCACAGTGGGAGCTCATGTTCAACTGATTATCCACCACAATTCCCTAGTCTGAATCAGAGTCACAACTTCCCAAGATAGAGTCCTCCGTCCTGTAAGTATGCCCTGCGTGGTTTGTTCCTATATGTATGCCTTTACATTTGACAGTTTTGAAATCCATATTGTTTGCTTAAGCCCAGTTTACAAAGTGATCCAGATCACTTGATATCAGTGACCTGTCCCTATCATTATTTACCAAACCCCCAATTTTTGTGTCATCTGCAACCTTCATCAGCAGTGATTTTATGTTTTACTCCAAGTTATTGATAAAAATGCTAAATGGCAAAGGTCCAAGAATAGATCCATTCAGGACCCCACACCAACTTGATGATGATTCCCTCTTTACAATTACATTTTGAGATCTATCAATTAGCCAGTTTTTAATCTGTTTAATTATGCCATGTTTATTTTGTATCATTTTTTAAATCAAAATATCATGCAGTACCAAATCAAATGCCTTGCAGAAGTCTATTACATCAACACTGTTATCTTTATCAATCCTGTAATCTCATAAAAAACTATATGAAGTTAATTTTACAGGATCTATTTTCCATAAACCCAAGGGATTAATTGTATTATCTTCTTTTAATTCTTTATTAATTGAGTCTTCTGACAGCTGTTCCAGTATTTTTCCTGGGATCAGTGTTAAGTTGACAGGCCTATAATTATTCAGGTAATCTCAATTACCCTTTTTAAACATTGACACATCATTAGCTTTCTTCCAGTCTTCTGGAATTTCCTGAGTGTACCAATAGTTATTGAAAATCAACATTAATGGTTCAGCAAGTTCCTCACACAGCTCTTTAAAAACTACTGGATACAAGTTATTCAGACTTGCTGATTTAAAAAAAATGTCTGATTTATTAGGTGCTATTTAACATCCTCCTGAGTTACTGTTGGAATGGAAAGTGTTTCATCATCATCATCAGATATAACTCCATCAACTGAAATACAGAACATAAATATTATTGATCACTTCTTTTTCTGTATTATTGACAATTCTGCTATTTCCAAAAGTCTTGGGATCCACCTATATGAGATACTGCCTCTCTCCCTGGATGATACTGCTGCAACTAAAATCAGCACAGTGCTCAAGCTGGAGCCCCTCAATTTAAAAAGGGTCTGCCAATTGGATATTTTCCATGCTGAACGCTTGACTTTAAACTTATTTCCCCATTGTTTCAAAATAGGCCAAATCTTTTGATTCATAGATTCCAAGGTCAGAAAGGACCATAGAGAACATCTAGTCTGACCTCCTTTTCACAAAGGCCATAGAACTTCCCCAAAAATATTCCATTTAGAAAAAAAATCCAATCAGGATTTAAAAATTACCATCAATAGAGAATCCACCACCACCCTTAGTAAATTGTTCCAATGATTAATTTCCCTGATTGTAAAAAATGTATGCCTTACTTCCAGGCAGAAATTGTCTTTGATCTTTCAGATTAGCCCATCCTTTCTCCCAGGCTTCGCGGAATGGAGAATATAGTGAAGGATAGAATTTGCTGGGAAATAGGAGTGTTTCTTTTAGTTCCTCCCCTCACCTCTCACCATGGGAGGGGGATTATTAAGGATGTTACTTCAATATTTCTCAGACATTCTCTCCCAAAGCCTAGGATAGGTGCTTTTTATTATTTTGTTTCAATCAGAACAAATTAGGCTGTATATTTTTATATATCTATATATATAAAATAAATAAAAAGGCAAACAGAGGAAAAGTTTCCAATGATATACAGTCAAAACTTCAACCCTGGCTTTTGCATTATGCTTCAAAGGAAAGTGGGTAGTAGGAGGAAAACACAAATAATCCAAGCACAGTAATAGCCATTGAAATCCGATAATTTTTAAAAGTTACATTAAGAGGCCTGTGCTCAATGTAGACTACACAGGGATCTGTCTGTCTCTCTTATTCGAGGATGAATATAATCTACCCCATGTCTCTTCTTGGTTTTATTTATCCTTATCCTTTATCAGTCCTGGAGAAGCAAAATCTTCAAAAAGGAACAGCAATAATGTCCTAAATATATTCAAAAATTACAGCGTTGCCTGCAGGCCAGCAACATGGCACAGATAAAACAATTCACCACAGTCTGCTCCAATATACATAAAAAAGGAACTACAGACATATTTTTGTTTCATCTGCAAAAGCCTGTGTTGTTTAGGGGAAGTTGTGGTCTAGTGCACGGAACACAAGACTAAAAGTCAGCAGTTCTGACTTCTATTCCCAACTTTGCTACTCTAGTGTTGTTTGATCTTTGACCAGTTATTTAAAATCTGTGCCTCAGTTCCCTCATCTATAAAATGGGGATGATAATGCTTACCACCCTTTACAAGGTGCTTCAGAGATTGAAGGATAAAAAGTGGTAGATAATTGCAAAGTATTTTTCTCAACCTCTGTGGTTCCAATACAGGGAAGAAGCAAAGAAAAATGAACAAGCAAAGTCTAGATGTAATTTTGTGCACTTAGCTTGAGTGACAGTTGCAAGTATTGTTGACTGAGGCCATGTCTACACTACCACTTGTTAGCAAAATTTATATTGCTCAGGGATGTGAAAAAAGCACATCCCTGAGAGACAAAAGTTTCACTGGCATAAGTGGCAGTGTGCACAGTGCTATGTCGGTGGGAGAGCTTCTCCCTCCGACATAGCTACCACTGCTTGTTGGAGGTGGCTGAATTATGTCGACGGGAGGGCTCTCTACACAAGAGATCTGCAGCTGCATCAGTACAGCTGTAGACATAGCCTTAGAAAAGGCCATGTGTATTATCACCGAGAAGACGAGAGAAACTGCCAAAGCAAACATGTACAACAGTACACAGGGATCATCCAGTTACTTCCACAGAGCATGTCTGTTTACTACCAAGGTGATAGTAATCAGCAATGGAGAGTCTTGCATAAATTTTCCTCTTCTGGATCCACAGCAGATATTGTTCTTGCCTCTCTTCAGTTATAGGATGACATGATGATGGGAGTAGTAATAACATTTTGTTCTAAAAGAGCCCTTTTTCATCCATAGATTTCAAAGTGCTGTACAAAAGTGGATGAGCATTATTGTTGCCATTTTACAATGGGTAACTGAGGTGGAAGGCTCAATTGTACCTTGAGAGCAGAGTACTATGTTGGAGTTGGTGCAGAACCACATTGTATTAATGCAGCACCAGGAAGTATTCTGCTTCAGGGAAGCTGAATGCCTCCCAGTGTGCAGGGGAAGCATATCCACTGGTATATTGTTCAGGGTGAGGCACACTGTAAGGCACACTGTAACCAACCCCATGACAATATGCCATTGCAAGAGTTGTAGTATGCCAACTCCTATGTGTCTGGTAGTGTTCTGGTGTACCATACATTCAGAGGTAAGTGCTGTAGGGACCCAAGCTCTAGGCTCTTTAGGGTTTAGCCCTCAGTTGGTTCCCAAGGCTCATACACTTAAGAAGAAAGAGGACTTTATTATCACAACTGCCTGAAATGGCACAAACACCCAATGGACAACTTCTAGAACACTGATAAACTAAGACAGATAAACACAGCACATAGCAGTTCCCAGTCTAGGGTTGCCACCTGGCTGTTTTATAACTGGCCTGGCTGGGTTTTTTTACTGCCTTGACATCCAAAAGATGCAATGTCCGGGGGGAAAGGGGAGCAGTTTGGCCTCTCCCTGCTCCTCCATCCTGAGGTGAAGGGGGAGGAAATGCTCAGCAAAGACTTCCCATGGGCCTATCGCTTTAAGAGCCAGGTCTCCCTTGGAGGGTTCAGCTGCCTTCCCCTCCTTCGCAGCATGCTCCAAGGTCATCTGGATCCTCTAGCTGCTGTCTTGTCAAGAGGAAGGGGGCAGGTGGGTTCGTTGCTGTGGGTCTACCTTCCTCACTGGCTGATTGTGGATTTGACAGTGATCTGGTGCCTCCTTCCTCTCCGGCCAGACAGGGCCTGGAGTGCAGCTAGTGGCAGGGAAGGTAAGATGCAAAGAGGCCTTGAACTGCCCTCAGTCCTGTACTTGCAAGCTGCACCACTACTTGCATGAGGGGGCATGTGGGTGGAGAATCAGACTGCTGGTGGTGGTTTGGTGCCTAGGGTTGCTAATTTTCATTGGATGTATTCCTGGAGGTTTCATCACACGACAATCTTTCATTAAAGGTTAATCTTCCATTCATGGAGACTCCAGAACAATCCTGGAGGGTTGGCAACCGTATGCCTGAGAGAGGAAGAGACAGGTTAGGCTGGTGTGTGGGGGAAGGGGCAGTGGCTGTTTTTTCTGTGCCTTGGAGGTGGCAACCCTATGCAGCCCCCAAAGGCCAGACCAGTAGAACACTAATAAGATAACAGTGTGACTGTACTGCCTCCACACTGTCATCCTGCCTGCAGGTCACAGCTGTGTATCCTCTGTTGCAGATAGTGTTAGACTCCTGCCAACAACAAGGTGTATCTCTGTTCAGCTTTGAGACCCTCCAGCCCCAGCTCCCAGACTGCCTGGTCTTCAGCCTTCCCTTAGCAGCCACCTCCCAGGTGGCTGCCCCCAGCTCAGTCACCAGCTCTGAGTCATGTCCCTTCTGATCTCTGGGAATTACTTCTCTTTCCTGTGCTGAAGGGATTGTGGAGGCCTCTCCAGGAGGGTAACAATGCCCAGTAAGGAGCCAGCATGTGCATTACAATGATGTCCCTGTGCAGTCTTCTTTGTTGGTCAGGCCAGAAGAGAGTAGAGCTGTGTCCCCAAATCCTCTCGGGAACTGCGTGTCCACAGGGGAGTACAGAGAGAGAAATCCCTGCATTTAGCTAACACAGGGATTTCAGTTGTACATATTATACCTTATATGGGCTGCTCAAAGTGCTGGGGAAAGGCTCTCTGTACCTTCCCCCATTGTGAAAGGACCAAGGACAATGTGGCCTTAAGTGACTTGTCTTAGGTCACTTCATGAGTCAGAGGCAGAACTGCTAACATCCAGCCTTTTTTCACTCTGCTAGATTGCACAGGGATGAATGAACCTTTCTGTGACTTGTCACAATATGTCGTTAACATCTGACATCACAAAATCATGACACACACACACAAAATGCTGTGCCGTGGAGACTCCTTTTGAATATTAGGTCCAGCTCTGTGGCTCTGTCTTTACTTTGCCTTCAGTTTAGTGTAATATATTTATTATTTCTCTGGAGTAGGGGGTTAACAGTGAGGTGACAACATTTGCAGATGAAACAAAGTTATTGAGGTTAGTCAAGACCAGAAAAGACTGAGGATCTCCACAGGGAAATAAACAAAGGGAGGTGAATGGACATCATGATGGCAAATTAAATTGGGTGTTGACAAATGGAAGGTAATGCACATTGGAAAGAGTAATTTGAACTACTTCTACACATTGATAAGTTCTAAATTAATTGTTACCACTCAGGAAAAATAAAAAGCAAAGAAATTGTTCGGATATATAAAGAAAGTGAGAAAAAACAATACTGAAAATATAATGCCATTAATAAATCAATATAATGCCTTTATCTTAGATACTATGTTCAGTTCTAGTCACCCCATTACAAAAAAACTATAGAAGGGATCCAACAATAGTCCCCTCGATTAGAAGCATGAACAGATTCCTCTTTGAGGAGAACTACTGTTTAATTTAGAGAGGAGATAAATAAAAGGGAGCACAATAGAGGTATATAAAATAATGAAGGTTAGTCTTGCCCCCCTGTTTACCCATTGTCAAGGTTCCTCCCCCACTCTGAACTCTAGGGTACAGATGTGGGGACCTGCATGAAAACCTCCTAAGCTTATTTTTACCAGCTTAGGTTAAAACTTCCCCAAGGTACAAATTAATTTTACCCTTTGTCCTTGGAATATCCACTGCCACCACCAAACTCTGACTGGGTTTACTGGGAAACGCAGTTTGGACACGTCTTTCCCCCCAAAATCCTCCCAACCCTTGCACCCCACTTCCTGGGAAAGGTTTGGTAAAAATCCTCAGCAATTTGCATAGGTGACACAGACCCAAACCCTTGGATCTGAGAACAATGAAAAAGCATTCAGTTTTCTTACAAGACGACTTTTAATAGAAATAGAAGTAGATAGAAGTAAAGGAATCACCCCTGTAAAATCAGGATGGTAGATACCTTACAGGATAATTAGATTCAAAACATAGAGAATCCCTCTAGGCAAAACCTTAAGTTACAAAAAGACACACAGACAGAAATAGTCATTCTATTCAGCACAATTCTTTTCTCAGCCATTTAAAGAAATCATAATCTAACGCATACCCAGCTAGATTACTTACTAAAGTTCTAAGACTCCATTCCTGGTCTATCCCCAGCAAAAGCAGCATATAGACAGACACACAGACCCTTTGTTTCTCTCCCTCCTCCCAGCTTTTGAAAGTATCTTGTCTCCTCATTGGTCATTTTGGTCAGGTGCCAGTGAGGTTACCTTTAGCTTCTTAACCCTTTACAGGTGAGAGGATTTTTCCTCTGGCCAGGAGGGATTTTAAAGGGGTTTACCCTTCCCTTTATATTTATGACACCCATTCTTATAGTACAAAAACAAAGAGCCATGCACTGCAATTAAAAGGCAACAGTATAAAATTAATAAAAGGAAAGAGTGGGCCAGATTCTTTTGGGAGCAATTAGGGAATGTGTTATGACATTCTGATTCTGTGCCTCGCCCCCATCTCCTCTGCATTTTAGAGCAACCCAGTGGCTGTTCTGACATACGCTAGCTGCCATTTTTCTCAGGGGACCATCTGCCAGCTAAGGCTAACCAGAGCAGAGTGTCCTCCACTGCTCCTCCTCCCCACTCACAACATATCCATCCCTGCTCCTGACATGCCCTCTGTGCTTGGAGCTGGTGGGAAGGTGGTATAGGACTCAGCTATGCCAGCTCTACACCCACTGAGAATGCCCAGCTAGGGGGTTACAGCAATTCTCTGATCCCTTTGCAGTGCCTGAGAGGCACAAAGGCAGCAATGCAATTATTGTTTTATGTAACATATAACCCAAGGAACTAAATACCTCAATGAGACCAACAGCTTTGGTTGGATTAACAAAGATTTGACCAGTACATTAGCAGAATTACAGAGGGACTCTGTGATGCTAGATTGCTGTGATCGCTTTCAGCTGGGGTGTAAAACCAAGGTGGTATTAATATTCATTAAAAATCTCATGGCAATTTTCACACAGGCAGGGTATGGATAATCACATCAACAGTTACATAAATTAGGATAAACATTGCTAGGAGATATGAATCCTCATGCTTCAAGGCATAAGCCACCCACGAGCTGCCTGAGTTTAGGAAGAACCCTCTCCATTACATAATTTTTCAGTATGGGGGTTTCTTTCACCTTCCTCTGAAGCATCTGGTACTTGTCACCCTTAGAAATGGATCCTATAGACTAGATGGATAGCTAATCTGAACCAGTATGGCAATTCCTATGTAATCTAATCCTTTTTGATAATCATGTCACAATTTCCACTGGTGTAACTGTTGAGTTCCTAAGGTTATTTAAAAATGTATGCCATATTTTTCCATAAAAGTCCATTTTTTAGCTCTCTGATGTACGACGATATTGTGAAGGAAATGTGTATAGATGTGTGCAAATGAGTGGGGTTGCTTTAAGTTTATAGAGATAGCTGTTCATGAAATAGCAATGCATCACTAGCAGAGAAAGTGGGAGGACTATTACATAAGTTAGAGCTATCCAGGGATATCTTTAACTCACTCTCAAGTGATTTGTGCATTTCTCCCTTCTTTGACGAAAAGGGAGAACAGGTGTGACTAGTTCTTTTGGGCCAAATTATACATCCTCCCTACAGCACTGAGTCAGTGTTCTCATCCCTGATTGATCCCAGAGATATAGCACAAAAATGCTACCAAAATGCTTGTTAATAATTTGAGAGAATTTAAGCAAGAGACCTGCATTACAGGACTGTCACTTATCTGAAGGGAAATTAGAGTCATTTTATGTTTACATAATGTCTTTAATCTCAAAGCACTTTTCATACTATACATGGGAACCTCTCTACCTGCCACTCCAAGTAGCAGCTTCTGGGATAGAGGTGGCTATTGTTCAAGGCAAGGCACGGGAGCACATGCTTATATAAAAGTATGTGCTTAAATCCCATTAAAATCATTGGGAATTAAGGCACATGCTTAAAATCTAATTAAGCATGTGCTTAAGTGTTTTATTGCATAAAAAAGGATTGTTCACTTGCTTAGAGTTAAGCACGCTTAAGTGTTTTGCTGAAGCAGGGCCTTATAAGGTACAGCAACTTTACAAAACTTTTAATACAGGATGCTAGAAATATCGTATCCTATTAAAACTTAAATGACTTTAAATAAAAATTAAACTCACCACAGGTAGGTGTTACGTGCGTGTTACTGAGGAACAGCATTTAATGAAGCAAGTACTTTTTAAAATCTCAGATTAATCCGAAGCTCCCCAAAAACTGGACTTTGCAAAAAACTCTCCAAACAGTTCCATCCATGGCTGGGAGTTCCAAATGTATCCGCTCTTTGTCTTTCTCTGGTGCTCGGATTGCAACGGTCACCGAGTCACACAGCTTGCTTTAGGCTCACAGCCAATTTGATTACAACAACAACTTGTGAAACATAAACCGGTAGTCTTTAGATCCACATCAAGCACTTTGCTAGGGAGTTGAACTTTGCTGAACAAGCCCCAGCATGGCCACCTAGTAAATCTGGACTCATCCAGTAGGCTTACACCAGGCTCACAGATTTAACATACAAGAAAATTGGGAATTCATTGTGAAATTGCCTTCCCCAGTCCATTAAGAACTGTCACAAAGTAATGGGATCCTGAAGTAGTCTGCAGTTATAGGAGTGTATGTTAGTGCTCTTATGGCAGAAGTTCTAACTGGTATAAACATCACAGCAAATGTATCAGGTCTTTTTGATGTATTTTCAAGTAACTTGTTTGTGAATGAAATTACTATCTACCAGCTTTTCAGCAATATCTGCCTTCTTCAGGGCTTACACCATCAAATGTGTTCACTTCTTTATACAATGACACCTCAAGAGATCTCCTTTATCCAGGGGATAGTAAAGATATCAGTTAGGAAAAGAATGACCATGTAATCTGTTTCCTGGACTACGGTAGGAGCTATTATCAGTGTTTATACGGTAAACCCTTTTGTCAGCATTTTTCAACTTGATTGTAAAAGTTCGCTCCATGCTTCCCAAAACATACCAAGGCTCACACAAGACAAGAACAACTTAATCTTTTTTTTAAAAAAAGTTTAGTTCACATTGCTTCAATCTGCTTACTTTAGTTACATGAATTCCAAAGGGGGCGTTGAGGGTTGCAGTTTTAAAAACATTTTGCACCGCAGTAGCGGACAACTAAATTGTTTGTCAGTTACGTTGGAAGTCTCTTACAAAGTAAGACAGCACAAGACTGTAATTTGGCCCACAGCTGCAGAGGGAAATAAATGAGCTTAAGGGCTCCCCCAACTCTCATACATGGCTTACTCAGACTGCTACTCTGAACACAGGGGGTGAAGAGCAGATGCCCTGGGGCCACTACTCCCAACCTTATGCAGGTGGGAAAATGGGTGAAGAGTGGGTAGCACTTTGGCTCTACCTCCCATCCTCTTCCTGGCTGCTGCTGGCCAATACTGCTAAATCAGCATGGGGGAGAAGTAATGTGCTTCTATTAAAGAGTTGGTGAAAATTGGAAAAGGAATTGTGATTCTCTGAGTTCCTTCCTTAAGGCAGTGCAGCTGTACATTGCCACTTACACAGGGCTAGACATAAAGGCTCAGGGCATATCTTCACTACCGGGGACATTGACGCTGCTGCAATTGATACAGCAGGTGTTGATTTAGCAGGTCCAGTAAAGACTTGCTAAATCGATGGCAGAGCACTCTCCGCTCAACTCCAGTACTCCACCTCTCCAAGAAGAGTAAGGTAAGTTGATGGGAGAGCATCTCCCATCGATACAGCACAGCGAAGCGAAGATATCATGGTAAGTCAACCTAAGTGACGTCGATCCCAGCTACATGATTCATGTAGCTGGAGTAGCGCAACTTAGGTAGACTTACCCTGGTAGCGAAGATAACCCCTTAGTCTTACCCATATTTGGTTCTTTCACATCTCTTTGCTCTCTGGATCAATTTATTGTATCTTGTCCATAAACTTCTCAATAAAATTACATGACAAGCAAATAAGTGTTGCAAGTTGGTATGTGGCCCAGAATCCTTGTGTGTAATTTTTAAAATGTAAAAATCTCAAGATACTCAGAATTTTTGTAGAGGTGGGAGGAAGAGGCATTGGGTGGCTCATGTTTGGCAGTCAGAAACTTTCAGTTCTAGGATTTGAATCCAGATTGCTAACACTTGCAGGCAATTCACTGGCCAATGTGAAATGAGTTTGATGGTCTCTGTCCAATTCTTGGTGGACATCAGTCCTGTAGATTAAGGCCAAGGAAGTGAGGTTTAGATTTAGGTATAAACTAGTGTTTAGGATTCAGATTGGAGACCACATTAGGTTTTGAGTTCAGATTAGGTGGAACTAAAATAATCTATAACTCAAAGTAGACAATAAGCCCTTCCCATTATGGATACAACTCCTGAATCAAAACTGTAGGGAGGTTAGGGATTCAGATACAGGGATTCACATCCATATCCCTTTAAATCTGAAGATAGTAGTTTTCAAGGTGCTGCCTTTGGTTCATATCTAGTCTCCACTTCACAAAGCCACCATCGCAACTATCACTAATTGGCACATTTCTTGACAGTCTCAGCAGACAAGCTAGATTGTGAATGCTAAACTAACCCCTACTAGCTGTGTCCTCCCATTATTTATATAATACACTCTTCAGGGCAGGGATCATCTACTACTTTGTGGTTGTTCAGTGCCTAGCACAATGGGATCCCATTCTTGGTTGTCTTTTGGCACTACCATAATAAACATGATTAACAATAATAAGTTAGGGTTAACATGCGTTTTTGGGGAGGTGTGGGAAAACTGCTTTGCCGTCAATGAATCTGTAGTAAAAACTTATGTATTTCTTATCCTCCTCACCCTTTAAAAAACAAAAATTCATTAGAGACAAAGAAAATGAATTTAATTGCACTAAGAACAATGGTAAAGTAATGTAAATGGTCCGATTGAATTCACAAAAGTGAAAAATTCAGATTCAGGTCTTTCACGCTATTCTTAAATCACACCATCATATGATGTATAAGTCTTTGGCTACATCTATACTATGAGGTAGGACAGTGATTCCCAGCTCGCGTAGACTTACTCACTCTAGCTCTCATCTGAGGTAGCTCATGAAAAATAGTAGTGTAGCCACGGCAACATGGATAACAGCAGCCGTGCCACGGGCTAGCAGCTCTGAGTTTGTACCCATAGGGTTCATGCAGGTTTGTACTCAGGGCAGTTAGCAGGTGGCATAGCCGCCTGTGCTACTGTGGTGATGCTACTATTTTTAGCATGTGAGCTCAGATGAGAGCTAGCGTTTACATGAGCTGAGAATCACACTCCTCGCTCATAGTGTAGACTTAGCTTTAGATCTCTGCATTATCTTCAGAAAGCAAGGGAATTTAAATTATCTTGAGTTTATGGGTTTAACAAAAATGCTTTAACGTCGCTGAACTGTTCAGGTGCAAGTTGTCTTTGTGGGGGAGGGAGGGAGAGAGAATTTCTTCTCTTCTGCTAAATCTAACTTACACTATGGCAATTCACCCAAACAGCCTATTTTCATTTAGGAAACGTGGCAGTCAAGAAGCATACTGCTCCTCTTGTGATCTGGGATACTACAGAGTATTTCCAGTTATTCATTATAAATAGGAAATTTGTACAAGTGCAACATAGAACACGTGGTTGGAAATGTGCTCTGTGTTTTTGGTGGAATTCTTCCATTACTAAGTCACTCCTCTCTTAAATGTCTGCAAAGTGCCATTGTTTTTTATACTGTGCATCTCACCCCCACCCCCCACCTGTTCTTTCTGAAACCTAAAGCATTTATATCAATAGACCTTGACAGTTATAGCTAATGTGAAAATATTATACATTTCCAAAATTAGAATACATATTAGGTTATGCTGTTATTAATTATAATTATATTATAGTCAAACCTATAGGCCTCAATTAGATCTGGCCCCACCACTGTACATATACATGGGAAGCAATAGTCCCTAACCTGAAGAAGGTACAGTCAAAATAGACAAGACAGACAAAGGGTGGGAGAAAGTATGGTTACTGATGGGGAAATGAGGCACAGCGAAATTAAGTGACTTGCCCAAGGTCATCGAGAGAGTCTGTGACAGAGACAGGAATTGAACCCAGATCCTGTAACTTGTATTTGCCTTGATTAACTACAACACAAGGAACACCTAAAGCAGCACGAGATAGTACTGCATAAGCACTGGACAAGTATTTTGGAAAATTAAAGTGGTTTAACAAAAATTAGTGCCTGATCATGCTCTCATTGAAGCAAACAGCAAAGCTCTCATGGAAGTAGGACAGCCCCTGCCCTTCTTTTGCATGTAGGTCGTATAGATTACCATCTGATACTGAAAAACAGAGGTGTTTATTAGTGAAAAAGTGCCAATCTTTGTCGACAGTAAAGATAAAGAAACAAGCTGTAAAAGGATACTTTTGAACAGACCTCCACAATCGTGGAATCTACCTCAGAGATAAAGAAAAGGAAGAGAAAGAGAAAAGCTTTGAAATACTTAACCATAGCAATTGCATCACTCTTCTTCAAGATCATTTTGTTAAGACACATTTACTACATGGAGGGGGACATGTCAAGCAATGAGCTATTAAAGACCCTGTTCTGAGGGGACCTGCATGCAGGCTTAGACTAAAAAGGTTCGACTCCAAATGGATTAATCCATTCCTTGGGTCACTGGGAAGTCTCTGAAACAATCAGGCACATCGTCTACCAATCTGTTTCCATACTGAGTATCACAATTTGATTGAAATAGTGAAGGGAAAGCAGAAAAATGAAATAAGTGGGGAGAACCACAAACCTAATCGTTGAACTCAAAGCTTTAAAATCATTTTTAAGTGGGAACTAAAAGGCATGTAGATAAGAAATACAAGGCATACACCAAGGATCAGTCCCAGTAGCCAATTAGTGACTTCCATAGGAATCTTTAGTCAGTTCAGCATTTAATTTTATGTATCTCCTAAGTATCCAAAGGGTTGATAGGAATGATGTCTTGTTTCTTTATCCATTTGACAAAAGATAAAAGAAATTTGCTCTTATATGAGACCCTCACTCCATGCAAAGGTACACAGGGCCACCCACTGCAAAGTATATTTATAGGGTGTTATGGGGACTCCTATATCTCCACTTTCTTTTTCAATGGAAGACTCAAGGTATCTTCTACTTGTCTACATTTTTCCATAAACTTCTACCATTTTTTAATGGATTGCACTGCATGCCACAGTACTGAACTAATGTCTCATATTCTTTGGGAGCCTTTGAAATGAGAGTATAAATGTAGTAATAGTAGTAGTAGCAGCAGCAGTAATCAGAGTGTAACATGGGTGTCCTCCTCTAGAAGATCACCATTTACAGTGAATGGGAGGGTTGACCTATTTGTATTCAAGAGGTCATGTTTTAAGTTTTGACAATATGAGTCAGGTTTGGGCATCAAGATTAATGCTGTCACTTTAATGAAATAGCGAGTTGTTTTGACTTGCTTCTCTTGACTTGCTCCAAGCTACCCAACAGCATGCTGTAGAAAAAGGTTCACCTAAATCCTTCATGCCTAAATGCAGAATTATGGAGTCCATTAAGAAGTTTAAATGACCTGTTTGGAAAGGCAGAAATCCAGTAAAGCTTCTAATTTTTCCATGATGACTGATGGATTTGGAGCACTCTTAAGGGGTGGCTGCATAATATTAAGCGTTTAGCTTGTGCCAACCTTGCCACCTTACCTGAACCCTGTAATTACCTTTATTCACACACCATCTTCAAAAACCATCTGAGCAGCGCACTTACAACTATAGTAGTTTTCAAAGATTTCAGGCTTCAAAACAGGGAAAGAAGGAATTTGTCTCCAGGAGTGGGGAGGAATCAAGCAAAACATGTTCATCTCACTTATTCGTCTGTTTTATGTCACTTGATGTACTGAAGCTGGCAAAGAAGAATCAGGCTGTGGGGTGTTTTATTATGAGGTGATGCTAGGGAATCAAGGACACTCTTCAAAAAGGTCTGAAAACATCCAATAATGGAATAAAAGTGGGACAAAAACATGGTGGGTGAAGTACGAAAAGCTGTTATCTTGATTTGGTGATAAAGCTTTTATTTAATACTTGTGTGCTTCCAAAGATTGGATGTGGCATCTCGTGTTTTGCTGTGTAGGACTCAGACAGAGTGTCTAACAATATACTCTTGCAGTTTTTCAATAAGTCTGTGGTTTATGTGGTCTACATTGACAGCATCAACTAAGGGAGTTACAGTCAGTGATTGTGCATGTCATAGAAACATACGATTCCTTTTTGTGTTTTCAAGCGCTGTGTCATATCCTCCAAAATCCTATCCTTCACCTTAATACTTAAAGTTAACAAATGCTGCTCATATCATTACCAAATATACATATTGTTGCTGTGCTTTTTAGGTTTCATATTCAGAGAGTATATTCTGTTTTTATAAGACCTGTAAAGAATTTTGGGCCAGATTTACACCTGGTTTAAGTGGAAACAACTTCATTGATTTCAGTAGAAGCACATTGGCATTCACCAGGCCTGAATTTATATCAGATGTAAAGAAAGCATCTTCCTGTAGATTAAAGCAAATAGTCTTCACAACATTCCCTCATCTTAGCAGTGCAAAGGGCATTTCCAGGGGAAAAGGACTGGGGCTTCTGTGTAGCCAGACCCTCTCCAGATGCTGGAACACCTCATTGGGCCCAGATACAGCTGGATATAAGTTTGAGTAGCTTGGAACCTGTTCTGATTTACACTAGGATTCCGCTCCAGGATTGGGGGATTGTAAAATTAGTGTACAGCCAGCTTTACCTGTCCCCAGCCAGTGTTGTGCCGAGTTCTGCTTGGATGGAGGACAAGATCTGGCTTTTAATCTTAATCTTTATTTTCAAGACTGTTTTTCTACTCCCCTTATACTAGCAATAATGTTTTGCTATTAGTAATATATTCACAATCAACATCTTTCAGGCCTGGTGAGCACCTGGGATTTGCTTTGGTAATATCCCAAGCTGGCAGCCACTTACTGCCTCATATTTTACTCATGACCACACTTATTACTTAAATAAATGTCAGTTAATGTATTGTGATAATAGACATTGAGTGAACACATACTAAGATCTCTGGCCCCATCATTCTTAACCGTCTGGGCATAGATCTCCTGAGGTTCACCTGCCTCAGTGTAGTCGCCATCACCTCACTTTCAAATCCCCCATAGAAGGTTTTCTATCAGACTTGTCATCTGCATGTGGGGAAGGGAGCATAAGGTGAAGTTCAATGGGAGATGTACATTGTATCACCCCAAATTCCACAGGGAATCTTGAAACAAGATGGTTACAGCAAAAGGCAAATCAGTTCATAATTCCTTCTGTGAGAAAAACTACTGCAGATGACAAAGGACAGATCTGTCAGAATTGCTGCAGTAAAATTACATATGTTTGTGACCAAAATGTTCTCATGGGAGCTGCAGAAATGTTAGTATATGCTACTCTCAAATTGCTTACAGAATTGCTGGAATAGTCACATTGTTATTTTTAAACACTGTTCTGAGGAAGTTCCCTTTCCTTTCTGTGCCATGTGGGCATAAATGTTTTAACCCTCCACATCACAAAACCTGTGCTCTTTGCATGCTGCCTTCCGTTGGATCAGGAATCTCCACTCCACAATTCTGGGTAAATCATGCAGTGGTTCCTGTCACCATCTTCGTGACTGAAGTGGTGCTAACATCTCAATTCTCTTTTGATAATCATCAGCCGGAAGGAACATTATTTGGTATCAAGCTGAAAGCCTAAGAGTCGATATCTGTCAGCTAGCCTGAGGGGAAAACAGCTCTGAGCCAAGGTGTTGTTATTCTACGTATAATACTATGGCTTTTTAAAATGGGCACAATGAAAGGGTAAATGAGTAATTTTTCCTACTGTGATTTTTCACTTAAATGGCAGTTCTCAAACTCTGCATAGGAACTCTCCAAAATGTGATCAGCTTTTCAAATGGAACCCATTTATTGGTTATCCAGTCTGCAGAAAATGTACTAGAGAGAGAGACAAGCAAACAAGACATGCACCCTCCTATCCACGTCTGTGCCCACTTAAGAGCTGCTTTCCCAGATTTAAACATTCTCCACAAACTGCCTCTGCCCTCTCTCTGCTTTCACATTCTGTTCTGCTGCTCATTCATTCTGCTTCTCCAGTCTAGGCTCTCTCTCTCATATTGCCACACTCCTGTTCTTTTGGGAGTCACTCTTCCATTGGTGCTGCCTTATCTCTAAATCTCATCTCTCTTCTCTTGGAACAATTGACTCACTTTAGCACTGTAAATCTTGCCTGAAAACTAGAACCTAGTCAAAAACTGGAAAAATATGTCCATAAAAATGTTACAGGATTTATTTCCCATTTCTTGTCAAAATTTTGACCTTTTCTCAACAACTCTGCTGAAAACCTTCAATTCCACTTGACAGAGAGGCTAAAGTATATGAAGGATGCTATGTAAAACCATCACATATTTACCGCAAAACATATGAACAAATGAGTCCGTAATGGTCTTGAAGAGGGATTATTTGTTCAAATGGAACCCAAATATGCAGCCCTTATTCATATAGGAGAGCATGTATACTAGTTGTCCCACTGACTTCAGTGGGATTACTTGCATGAGTAAGCCTTCTCCAACGTGATTGAGTGCTGCACAATTGCACAGAGGATATTCCCACAAAGCATCTATTTTTTTATACTATACCCATCATGTTATCCAAATATAGCCATCAAATTTTTGAGACATGACACAACTCTACCCAGTATATACTGTATGGCTTACTGGAAAAGGTTTACAGCTTGAGCTCCCTGAGTCTCCCTTCATCAACTCCTTAGGACAGGAACCATATTTTTGTTTTTGTTCTGTGTTTGTACAACGCCTAGCACATGGGGTCCTGGTCCATGACTAGGGCACCTAGGAGCTACCGTTGTGCAAATAAACATTACTAATAAACTCAAGTGAGAAAACAGTATGGGAACCACATTTGCCAATTTCTGGACACCACTAGAAGGTGTATAACATCTATACAGGCATTCCTTTATTTATAATCCCTGTATTATTTTGACAGAAAAATGCCAAAACACAAAAGGCTACTAAAAAACAACAACCACCAAGTTTTAGAGAACAAAATGCCCGTGGATACCAGTGCTCTGTTCCGTGAGGAACTGCTAGCAGTAAAATACACTGATAAAAAGTAACAATGTGTCCTCACTCTTCCTTCTCCTTGATGAGCACCCACTTGTAGATTCCATCTGAGATTAGAAAACACAAAAACAAACCTACATGTGCAACTAATTATGTCAAAGACATGGGAGGGGTGAATAGAACAGATCAAATGCTGAAACCATATGATGCCACAAGGAAAAGCATGGCTTGGTTTTAAAAAAATGTAGGCCATATGGTCTAATTAGTAATGTACAATGCCTTTGTTGTCTACCAAATATAGAAAGCTGTAACTGGAAATATGTTGTCCTTTCTGGACTTTCAGATGTGTGTGCTCTCCAGCTTCCTATTCCTGCTAGATGTTGCAAGGGTGGTAACTATAGCACGTCCCACTGAGTACCATTTCATTATAACACTTCCCCCTTATTCAAGGAATGACTGAAATTGGTGCTTGACTTTTCCCCAAATTCAGATTCTTTTGAGAGAAGTAGAAAGAGAGACACAAGATACAATTACCCATGATACCGCAATGAGCCAGGTGTCCACCTAGAGGACTGCTTTAAACAATGCCGTTCTTCCTTTGACTACTAGAGGGATTCTATACTAAAACTGTGGAGTCATTAGGAGAACCTTCGTATTGAGCTGAATGGCAGGGAAACCTTCTTGATTTCAGGGATGTATTAGGCTGTGGAGTATTTTTCCAAGGAAAATGGGTTATTCTGGGGCATTTAAACCTGGACAAAACCCTGGAAAGTATACCTTAGGGCAGTGGTGTGCAAACTTTTCCAGTCACGTCCCCCTTACCGTTCAAGGAATTTGTCATGCCCTCCCCTCCATTGCCACCCTTATTCTGTGCTGCTGCTGGCAGCGCCACTGCCTTCAGAGCTGGGCGGCTGGAGAGCAGTGGCTGCTGGCCAAGGCATTCATGTTATTTGCAGTGCAGGACTACTTTTTTAATCCAGGTCCCATCCCACCCACAATACCCACTCTATTTTTATCCTGCTACCGCTATTACGGCAGCAGGTCCCATTTCTTCACCCCCTCACCCACACAAGAGAACCTCTTGTGCCCCCTCCCTGGGCGGGGGGTGGGGGGGGGATGAGTCTCCCAGTTTGTGCACCACTGCTATAGGGAATAATCCTATATTTGCAGAAAGATGGACCTAATTATCTTATATTTTACCTCCTGACTAACTTTTGAGATTCTGTAATCTGTGCAGACACTGAAATCCTCAATTTTTATAGGCTCAAAAGATAGAGGGGGCGAGATCCTGAGCTAAAACAGGAGTAGGGGGCAGGGGAGGTGCAAAAATAGCTTAAAGTTAAACCATAGTCAGGGATCAGCATGGCACAGGTGTCTAAACACCCCTTTCTTCCAATTCTTCTCCTGTCTACCCTCTCTGGAGCAGTGTCAAGCTAGCACGATTCTACTGGGGCTGCACTGGTGGTGTGGCATGAAACAGCTACACCACTCTTGAAACTCTTGCCCATAATGTACATCACTCTGAAAAATAAATTTTATTCTCAGTATACTTGGTGCTTCAATAAGGGTGAGGCATACATATTTAATATTGTTGCAGGCATTTTTGGAAAGTTCTGTAGGTGGTGATTCCTGCTGGGTTCAGGATCCTAGTCTGCTCTATAAAATGTGGATTTTTTATCTGGGCAGTCACAATTGCCAATTTTAAAATAAAAATCTCTCAGCTAATTGGATCTTTTCCCTCTCAAAATATACAATTTCAATGCCATTCTAGTGACTTCCACTTAAATCAAATAGTTTTTAAATAAAAAATTCAGAATCAAGTAATTGGCATAAAACAAATAAACATACACACTTAACTCTTCCACTGATTACTGCGATAATTTTTCATTGAATTATTCCATGTGGATATAAAGGAATAATTGATGCTGGAAAGAGGTCATGTGATTGCTCAGGAAAGTCAAAATTGAGAACAAGACCCCCACCTACACAACCCCCCAAAGCCTGAAATATGAATGTTTAAGGAGCTGTATTAGTTAGACCTTGCAAGATACAGCTTAGGTGGGCTGATGCCTGGCCTCCCTGTTGCGGGTATAATTTCCCACCCAGAAAGGGCTTGGGCCTGCACAGTTGATGTGAGCTATGCCTGTAACTTAAATGAGACCAAGACTGGACCCAAAATGAACTGTGGGCACAAATCTGAGCAGGGTGCACCTCTAACAACCTGATTTTTGCCACCATCAGGTCATTAGCATTTGCTAGGTTTATACCTGCAAAAAAGTGACCATCCTTCTTTTACCCCTCTAAGAACTGTCCTGTGTTATGCTAGCTGTGATATGCACCTTGGTGCTCATAGGCATAAACAAGATTAACTGCTTATTTCAGTCAAATAAGAATTTGACTGGACTTGAACACCACAAGGTGCTACACTGTACTATAAAATCGTAGGATTGGAAGGGACCTCGAGAGGTCATCTAGTCCAGTTCCCTGCACTCATGTCAGGACTAAGTATTATCTAGACCATAGAGTAGTTCAATCCCTTGTCAATTTTCAGTTTGTAAATCAAAACTATTTAACAAGCACAAAAACACCCAAAATGTATGCCAGCAAAGGGGTAAATTCTAAAGACACAACTTTGCTTATTTAAAAAAAAAAAAAAAAAAAAATCATTGCCCTAAAGAATGTGGTCCCAGGCTGAAACCATTTATACTGAGTTCAAGAGCACAGGGAAATTTATAGCCACATGCAAACCCACTGTAAATCTAGATTTATAATGGAAGTTCTGAGAGAAGGTCTGATTCTCTGCTGCCTTAAATTTTGTGCCAACTGGGTGTAAAATGCTATCATTCTGCTCTGAATTCTGGCATTTCACACTCACTTGGCACAGGTGTAAATGACTACACAAAGTGTGAGGCAGCAGGCAATCAGGCCCACACTTAATTTACACAGCATGTTGGTCTTAGGGTGACCAGATAGCAAGTGTAAAAAATCGGGGGGGGGAGGGGTAAATAGGTGCCCATAGAAGAAAAAGCCCCCAAAATCGGGACTGTCCCTATAAAATTGGGACATCTCTTCACCCTAGTTGGGCTCCACTATAATACAGTGACTATAAAATTAGAGGTATCATCATTTTGTGTTCAGTCATTTTGTGTTAATTCATCCTAAGTAGAATATGATCTGGCTGGATACAAAAATGTCACCAGAATCCGTGCAAGTAGATTGTGTAAATAAGGAACATCTTAAGTGAACAGGATTCTTGATAATTTCCTCAATATTTATTCTGCTGTCTAAAGGATTTGAACATGTTACGACACCAAGTCTGGAAGGTTTACTCCCCTGTTACATAAATTGGAAGCCCCTGATTATTCCATAAATCAAGACTTTCAAAACACTGTGTAGACCATGAAAGATTTGTAAAGGAAGCACATTTGTACATTCTTGGAGGAGACCTTTATAATAAAGTTTTCTTAATGACTCTCTGAATTTTGCATTTTATTTAGAGATAAATTTGCTTCTGTATCATATTATTATGATTATTTATTATTTGAATTACCCTAATGACTGGTACCTCAGTCATGGACCAGGACCCCTGTATGGTTTATAGGGTTGTCAACCCTCCAAGATTGTCCTGAAGTCTCCAGGAATTAAAGATTAAATTTTTAATTGAAGATAATGTCTATGATGAAACCTCCAGGAATCCATCCAACCAAAGTTGGCAACCCTAGTAGTGTTCTGCCTCTCCTCACACCAGCTGACTTTTCCCTTTTAGAGCCCCCCTTTAATTATTAAAATAATTTCCATGGAAGTATTGTTGCATAAGGAGTGCATCTATTCCAGCTGTTTATTCCTCACCTCAAGGTTACTCAGTTCACTGTTCATGACATCATCTCCTCAGCGATATCACAAACAGAAACTTAGGCCTTCAGATGAAGAATAAGCATTAGAAACAAATGAGCTCCTAAGTCAAAAAGCCAATCCTGAGCATAGGTCCAGCTAGAACAAAACAATGTGTTTATAACTTTGGTTACATTCTGTATATATTCTATTCCTGACAGAGGGGATGAGCTCTGATTTCAATTGAGGGTCTTGCACACAGAAAACACAAAACTAGTAGCCGTACAAAAGTCTGATATATTAATCTGAGGTAGCAAAAGTGGAGTTGCTAAGGTGTTAGGATTTTGAGTTTATGTTGCTTCTCTTGGAGCTTTATCTTAAGAGAGTGTGGCAGAGGAATCCACTTATGTTTACTGAAGGAACAAGAGGCCTGTTTGGTGTCTTCCAGTGTCTGAGTTAGGGCCCTGAAACTTCTGCTTCCTAGCAGAGATCATTCAAACTGATTGTAGCCCTGAAGTAGGAAGATGCTATAAAGCTAGGCACCCATTTGCAGCTAGCGTATCTGAACATTAGGCATGTTTATCAATCTTCCACTTGATGTATTTTGTGTATATATTTCATGGCAATGAAATGAATATTATGAGTTATTGTTATTATGTAAGTACTTGATGTGAAACACTGCATACAAAGGGTTAAATACAGGGAACCCTATCTTAAGGACCCCATGAGGACTAGCTACAATATCACCACAATTAAGGAGATCGGGTATAACATGTTGTGACAATAAGGTTGTGACACAAGAGTCTAGAATAGCAGTTTTCCCAGGTCAGGGGACAGAGAGTTGCCATGGGCAGGACAGAAAGACCGCAGGTTAGTGAATGTTTGTTTCTGGCTAACGGACTGGACATAGTTTCATAGATTTTTAAGGCCAGAAGGGACAAATAAGATTATCTAGTCTCACCTCCTGCATAGTACGGATCACAGAATTTCACCAGGTGATTCCTACATCAAGTCCAATAACTTCTGGCTTAGCTATAACACATCTTTTAGAAAGACATCCAACCTTGAGTTAAAGACTTCAAGTACTGAAGAATCCACCACGTTAATTACCCTCACTGTTAGAAAATTTGTGCCTTTTTTCTAGTCTGAATTTGTCTAGCTTCAGCTTCCAGCCCTTAAATCTCACTATTCAGCTGTTAAATTAAAGAGCCATCAAATCTGCTCCCCATGTAGATACTAATAGACCACAATCAAATCATCTCTTAACCTTCTCTTGGATAAGCTAAATAGATTGAGCTTCTTTACTATCTCATGGTAAGGCAAGTTTTCCAGACCTCAAACCATTCTTGTAGCTCTTTTCTGAACCCTTTCCAATTTTTCAACATCCTTTTGGAAGTGTGAACAGCAGAACTGGACACAGTATTCCAGTAATGGGCCCACCATTGCTGTCTACAAAGACAATACTACCTCCCTATTCCTACTCAATATTCTTCTGCTTATACAGCCCAGGCTCACATTAGTGACCTCCCAGTGGTCAAGTGCTAAGAAGGCATGTCAAGTTGGTTATCCATCACGGCCGCCAAGTCCTTCTCATAATCACTACTTTCCAGGATACAGTCCCCTTCTGCTAGGTGTGACAATACATTCTTGTGACCTACATTTCTAGACATGGTGGTGTGTTAGTTGAGGTTTGTGTAAGCAGAGTTCCCAAAGGCCTCAGTCAGGATGGTGGCCCCATTGTGCCAGACACTGTTGAAACACAAAGGAAGAAGGGTCTCTGCCCAAAGAGTTTACAGTGTTATTAGGAAGAAAATACAATAGTGAGGGTAACAAGTGATAAGAGGGAAGTGAGGAGGGAGGAGTAGGGTAGTGATAATAAGACGTACTACGTGCACAACTTGATAGCACCAAATTATTTGAGGGTCCCCTCCCCGCCCCCACACCATTTTATAATTATATAAAGAGAAAAACAGCTATTTTCAATTGCCACTCACCAAAGCATCACAGCAGAAGTGGGTCTCAAGGAGGGATATGCCAGAGGAGAAGGAGGAGCTGAATCTTTATTTCTGGTGATTATGTGGGAGAAGGAGAGAACACAGTTTTACCTTCACATCCCTGCGGTAGTTTGCAGTGCTACCATTTAGGAAAAACAACAGCGTCCTTTTATTTGCGAGTGGAGAATTTGAGTCATTGACACACCATAAATATAGAATCCCACAGTGCCATTTTTATAGTCCATTTTCAAAGCAGAACCACCACATTTTAAATCTAGGCACAGATATGTAGATGTGTGTTTCTGAAGTGCAGACCTACAAACAATTTCCACAGCCAAACTTGCCCTAAGTGAAAAGGAATAAACTCAGAAAAGTTTTACTTTGCTTGATATCTGCCAATATTTTCAGCTTAATACATTTTCTTTTCCAAAGGGCAAGCATCTGGCCCCTAATACCTTGGTACTTATTTTAAGAACATTATTTTTAAGGGTCCAGTAAATATATGCTAAAGAGCCTGGAGCTGGTAACAAGGTTAATTTTAAACAAAAACCGTGCAATTCAGCAGTACTTTTCTCCAACAGGAGTTAGAGAGCATAGATGGTACATTTTTGCTAATTCTGTAACCATGATAACATATACAAGTCTGCATTTTATTCCTATAATTCACAACAGGGCAACTATTTTCATAACACCTGATTTTTCACAAGTTGGTGCCCATGGAAGTGTGTTTTTCTTGGTAGTTAAAGAGTCAATGAAGTAAGATGCATCGTTCCCAGATTAGTGGCTTAGTACTTTTCACAAGAAAGAAAAGTGGAGACACATAAAACAAACATATACAAAATCAAAAACCTCTCAGCTATAACAATGGACTTATTTTAACCCTGAAAAGGGGTTGCTGAGCTGTTATTAGCACAGATGCATAAAGAACATTTTAATGACTTTATGGATTCACTATATGTTGCAGTAACAAAAGATTACTAGAATTGGACAATGTACAAAGATATGTGACCTTAAAGAATTCATATAATGGAAAGCAACATTGTCTAATCATTAGAGCAAGGGCTGGGTGTAAGATCTTTGGGCTTGATTCTGATCTTACTTACGCCACTTGACTCCAGTGTAAAGTGGCAATGTGTTGCAGAGAACAGAATCAATCCCCATGTTTTTATTTCCATCTCTGCGCCTTAGGGCTAGTCTACACTGGCAACGCTAAAGCGCTGCCACAGCAGCGCTTTAACATGGCTTGTGTGGTCGTGGCAGAGCACTGGGAGAGAGCTCTCCCAGCGGTCTAAAAAAACCCACCTCCACGAGGGGCATGGCTCCCAGCACTGGTGCACTGTCTGCACTGGTGCTTCACAGCGCTGAAACTTGCTGTGCTCAGGGGTGTGTTTTTTCACACCCCATGAGCGAGAAAGTTGCAGCACTGTAAATTGTCAGTGTAGACAAGCCCTGAGTAAAAGTTTCTCCTTTGCCCCACTTATGTTCCATGCTGGGGCTGTCCTTGGAGTCCATTGATGAAGTGGCTAGACAAGGATGCCTGAGCCCACCCTGGTCACCACTGATGAAAGGGTCTTTATCAGCCCAACATAATCTGGCCAGGAAAGCTGCAGTGGAGGTTGGCCCAGGGAGAGGCTGTATATCAACCACTATATGGATCCAATCATCCCAGAACCCTGCACAAAGAGCATGGAGAGACCTAGAGTAGCAGTCATGGTGGGGGCGGCAGAGCAGCCCGGCACTTGGAGCAGGAGGGGCTGGACCACTTTGTATGGTACTCTCATAGAGCTTGAATGTTTAGGCTTTCTGTGAGTAGAGTATATTTTTCTTTGTATGACCTTGGACAAAGCATTCAGCACAATGGGGCTCTTTGGATGCTACATTAATATACTTACTGCATAACCTCTCGTGTCTGTCTTCCTACTTCATGCTGGTGTTGCAAGGCTCAATTAATAATGTTTGTAAAGTACAGTAGACCCTCAGAGTTACAAACACCTCGGGAATGGAGCTTGTTCGTAACTCTGAAATGTTCATAACTCTGAACAAAACGTTATGGTTGTTCTTTCAAAAGTTTACAACTGAACATTGACTTAATACAGCTTTAAAACTTACTACGCAGAAGAAAAATGCTGCTTTCTCTTCATTTTTTAGTAGTTTACGTTTAACACAGAACTGTACTGTATTTGTTTTTTGGGGGAGTGGAGGGTTGGGTTTTTTTGTCTCTACTGCTGTCTGATTGCGTACTTCCCAGTTCCAAATGAGATGTGGTCAGCAGAACTCTCAGGGTCTACTGTACTTTAAGGTCCTCAGATGAAAGGCACTATGGAAGTAAAAGTTATTGTTACAATGGTATTTATTTTATGACTCTTACACAGAAATTCTGAGTTATAATGCCAACCCAGTGCAGACTATACCAGCCAGTTAAAAAAGAAGCATCTAAATTCTCATTTCCTTTTCTGTTTTCACTAGCATCAGGAACTTAAAATTTATAAATAAATCCAGATATAGAAAGAGTGCTACTTTAAAAAAAAAAAAAAAAAAAAAAAAGATAAAACTGAACATGTGTAGTTTTTTAAAATAGTAATTGGATATGAAACTGATTTTCGACTTTGTTCTTTTTCCATTTAAACTTAGAATTCTTTCTAAATTCCAGTAAACAGAAACTTTGGCCCAATGTACCTACAAGAAGATGAAAACTAAACAATAAATGCCATGAAACAATATTTTGTTTTGTACATCTTCTTGCATCCCATACAGTATGCATAATTAGCTAAATAATTCTTGCCTTGTTCCTATAAAAAGTCACTTCTTGCTGACTTGACATCTCTGAGGGCCCAGTTCAGTGCTTAATTTTTGCCAGGGCCGAGCCCCGGCACCTCTAGGCTTGGCAGTTCATAGCACCAGCACCTCTGGGCCTGTTGAATCAGTTATGAATGTAAAAAAATTGCTTGAGCCCTGGCATCTCTTCCATTACAAATTAAGCACTGGCCCAATTCTTCATTGTTCTGCACCTTGAGTAGTGATTTACATTGGAGCCAAAGGAATACGGAGACTATAAGATGTTACCATTCTGATTTGGTAACATTTTACACCTTCTTTGGAATTATTTGGAGCTAGTACAATGACTACACAAGATACAGAGCAACAAAGAAGCAGGCCCTTAAACTCTATAATAGGAACATTCCTGGGTAAATGTATGATTCTTCAAACTGTTACTTGAGTATTTCCTGCTCTTCTGAGTAGTTTCACTGGCCTCAGTAAGACTATTTACATGAGTACAGATTACTTGCATGAGTAAGGGGCTGCAGGACTGGGCCTGAAATTTGGTCGCTCTGCCTATACAGTGCTTGTATAATAGTAATAGATAAAATGATCGTTTATACAGATTGCCTTGGCCTAACACAAACAATGGTGTTTCACAAAGTGACCTTGCTCATTTTATATGTCACAGGCAGTGGGGCCCTGAGCGCAGCTTCATTTTTGCCCCCCTCCGCAACCCAGTCAGGAAAAAGAACATTCTCTCTTATCTTCTCCCTTGTGTTTCATTCTTTTTTTCTTCATTCTCCTCCTATGTTATAAGTAATGGAAAGTAAATGAAAATAAAGTGAGGTACCTTGATTGGGGCAGGGGGTGCACGAGGGAATGCGGGAGTGGCCTCTGGGAGGAAGTTTGGGTGTGGGGTGCAGGCTCTGGGCTGGGACAGGGGTGCGGGAGGGGGATGGGGGTAGCACTTATCTTGGGTGGCACAGCTCCCAAAGTGACCGGCACACACACCCCTCTGGCAGCAGCTCCTAAGTGGAGGGGCCAGGAGGTCTCCGCGTACTGCTGCCTGCAGGCACCACCCCCACAGCTCCCATTGACTGCAGTTCCCAGCCAATGGGAGCCACGGAGTCGGCGCTCAGGGCAGGGGCAGCGCACAGAGACACCCCCCCCCCCAGGGGCCACAGGGACATGTCAGCTGCTTCCAGGAGCAAAGTGATGCAGAGGGAGGGTGGGAGGCAGAGCGGGCAGGGAGCCATCTTAGCCCTGCTGCTGGCACATCTCTGCTTGTCCCTTAGGGGAAGGGGGACAGCGGGTCTCCACCTTCCCCCCGACCCTGCCAGGGACGTGCAGAGATGTGCCAGCAGCCAGCTGCTTCCCGGAGCAGTGTGGGGCCACCAGCCATGGCATGCAGGCAGCTTGCATGCCTGAGCCCTGCTGCGTCGCTGGCTGGGACTCAGGGGCAGGTTGTCAGATATTTCTCCTGCATTTTGGGGGGCCCCCCTGTCGTTGGGGGCCCTGTGCCACCACACAGTTTGTTTCATGGTAAATCTGCTCCTGGTCACAGGCCACAAATTCAGCTGGTGTATGAAATTTGTACTACCTGAGCCCCATATTTAAGCCTATATACGAAAAGAAAAAAAAGTAATTTCATAATGTTGTTTAGTGGTTGACAGTGGATCTCCATCTTTTCTGTTTTTCAAAAATTATTTACATTGAAACAAACCCCATTCCTAATGATCAGCCCAAGCAGCTGCACTTGTGGCCTGGGACCTCTACAGGGACAATAGGTAGAGGAATCCTATCACTCGTCACGTGCCAGGGAGTGGCAGCAGAGCTAAAAGAAAAGTTCTGAGAAGGTTTTAAAAGATTTTTGGTCCAGATTTTCAACTAGTACAAACTGGCATCTCTACAATGAAGTCAATAGAGTTGCATCAATTTACAGCAGCCAAGGCTCAGTTCCTTAGTGGTTAAATAGGGCACATTCTACAATTATCCCTACATAAACATCTTTCTGCCATAAGCTCAACGCGGAAAGACAGGTCACAAAGTGTGCCTTGGTATGAAAAAGACTAATCAGTTTGGGACATTTTAATTATAGCTTTTATTCTAGACTGGATGCTTTCTACGCAGGTCATACAAAGTTCAGTCCTAAACGAGAAACCTTTTGAGAGTTGTGTTGAATTACAAACCAATAATTTAGGTCAGAGTAACTGTGTGGTTAATTTGTAAGGCAGCATGATGCAAGTGCTGGATAACTGAGTTCACCACAAGAATTGTAATTTTTTTTTTAAATAGGCCCTAATGCTCTACTGCCTTTCACCTTATGTAGTCATTTACATCTGTGCAGAGGGCTATCAAATCCCAGTTCTTCACTCAAACCACTGGTAGCACACCCCCCTTTAGATATATAGTAGACAACTGTGCAAGGCAATGGAGAATTGGCTCCTTATTTTTAGGGCTTGGCCACAGTCAGGAAAGTTAATCCACATTAACTTTTAGCGTGGATTAGTTAAACCACATTAAACTCATGTGTGCACACTCAGAAACTGGGATGTGGGCGGTCATGCCCAATGGTCAGAACAGAAGCCAGGCAGCCACACATAAGAGCCCAGTGTTAGACCCAGAATCAGAAGCAAGCTGCCAGAGCCAAAGTTACAAATCATAGCCCCAGGTCCAAGCTAGGTTACCTGCAGTGAGGCAAAGCAGGAGCAGTGCTGAGTCGAAAACAGGAGCAAAGTTAGGAACAAGCAGGAACTGCCATGAGCAGTTACTAAAATGCTCTTCTTGCTGGGTTTAAGAACTGGTCTGCTAACTCTTCCCACCAATCAGGTAGCGTAGCCAATCAAGCAGCCTAATACAGCCAACTGCACTCACCAGGTTGCAAGGAGACTGGCTCTGCTGCAAGGCCTGATTCTTGCTAGCAGCCTTAATTTGGTTTATCTTAATTCACTTCCAAAAAGGATTAAATTTAACCGAATTAAGGCCGCTTTAAATTCCAAATAAGAATATCTACAAAAGGGTTTAATGTGGTTTAACCCACTTTATATCTTTTGTTAATTCAGATTAATTTTCCTGAGTGTGCCTATGTAGACAAGCCATTAGCTGTTATTAAAGTATCTCAAAGAATTGTCAAATTGCAAGTTTCATTTAAAGGTAATGGTACTTCGTTATTAGAAGAAATCTTATGTTACACATTCTAACCCCAATCCTGCAAACAGATGCACTAGTGTGGACTGCTGAGAAGTCCTGTTAACTTCAGTAGAACTCCACATATGTGCAGGAATGCATGCTATTTTACCTATTTGCCAGCTCAGGGCCTAAAAGTAGAAATTTGACCATTGCAAATATTTTGTTTGAACCAATAAGTTACACTACTCTAGTGTGCTATACTTCGGCTAACAAACCCATTTCATGGATTGGTCAAAACTAAGGTTAAGATTTTGTCACCTGTCTGTGACATTGAGTAAAAATAATGGTGGGGCATTGAGAGGAGGGGATGACTGAAGCCTGAGCCCTGTGGGGTTGGAGGTGGGTGCGGATGAGAGCCTGAGACCCAGTGTGGGAGGAGCAGCACCTGCTGCTGCTGCAGCTGGCAGGTCCAGGGCCCCCACTGCCCATGGCGGCTTGGGGTTCTCAGGCTGGTGGCTTGGAGCTCCAGGCCCCACCAGCGCCCACAGTGGCTTGTAGCTCCAGGGCATCGCCAGCTGACAGCTCCAGCCTGCCACCCCAGGGCACAAGGCTGAAGGCAGAAAATGTCACGGAGGTATCTGAAAGTCATGGAATCCGTGACCTCCATGACAAAATCTTATCCTTACTCATAACTTACCCATAAACTTACTAGCTTCCTATGAAGTAGCTATGGAATCACCGTCAGTTCTTCATTCAGCCATTTGACCTACAGGACAGTAATTTACAAAGTGCTTCCTCATTACTTGTACAGAGCTATATCCCAATTTTCAGCTACTAGTGCAACTATTTGATAAATATAATTACAACGTGTAGCTTTTTATTTAAAATTTACTGCAAAAACAAGTAACAAATAATATTTTGGAGTAGTCAATAGGATGGATGACATGGAGGTTTTCAAAAATTGACCCTGATCCCACCGTCATTTGCCTATTTCCAAACTTTTGGTGAAATAAATCATTTAGGGTAACATTTTTTTAAAGTCAGTGCAGCACAGCATTCATAATAATAATATTCAAGTCTTATATAGCACTTTTCAAAGGATATAAGTATCATTTCCCCATTTTACAGATGTGGAAATTGACACACAGAGAGGTAAAGTGACTTGTCTAAGGTAACCCAAACAGGCTAGTAGAAAAGAGCCAAGAATAGAACCTAGGTCTTCCATGTCCCAGTCCAGTGCTCAGACCACATTCACGAAGAATTCAAATTTCTCTGGACACAAACCAAAACACTGGATCCAAACACTCTCAAACTTTGGTATTGTGACTGGAATCTGAACATGGATTTTGTTTTGAATTTTGCAGTTAGGCAAACCAAAACTCTGGATCTAAACACTCCCCAAACTGTGGGTTTTGAAATTCAGATCCAGATTCGGCTGCTGTATTTTGCATCTTGGACCAGCTGATCTATGTATCTCTCATAGCATCTATGATTATTTGAGATTAGGTCTATTTTGGAACAAGAATAAACTGTATATCATGTAACATAGTTATGGGTTATGTTCCCAGCTATAGCTAAATTTGATGCATCTGAGGAGTGAGGGTGGGGACAACGGGACCGGGGTCAGAGAGGGGCATGCGCTGATGCTGGGCATGGGAGCTGTGAGAAACACGTCACCCGCAGCCACGGCGTCAGGCACTACGGAAACTTCAGCGGGGCCCCCCTCTGGAGGGGAAGCCAACCGCTCCGTCCGGGCGCTAGAGGGCACGCTCACAGGCTTGGGGCCCGACCGTTCGGCATCGGCCGTCGCCTCTAGGGGCTCAGAGGCCTCAGGTGAGATGCCATCCGCGGCCGGACAAATAGGGAGAGCCAGGGGCGCCCCCAGGACCAGAGCGGGGGCTACAGCTGGGAGTGAGGGGCAGGGAGAAGGAGGAGGGGGTGGTGGAACTGAGCCGCCGCCCAGATCGAGGCCCGCTGGAGGGAGGGGGTCGTCCTCCCCCTAGGTGACCGGGGTCAGACCCAGGGCCTCGATCTCCTCCAGTCGGGGCAGATGGCGTGGCGGCATGCGGGGGGGGGGGGGCGGCCGCCACCTGGGCGTACATTCTGGGGGCTAGGGATGGAGTGCCCCCAGAGCTGGTGGAGGGAACGGCTGGGGAGGAAGGGGCCACGGCAGATGTCAGGGCCGCGGCAGGGAGGGCAGCCCTGCCAACGGGAGGTTTTGTTTTCCGGGCGGGGCCTTTGCCCTTTTTACTCCCCTGGCCCTTTTTGCCGGTGGAAGGGGCAGCCATGGCAGCGGCAGAGTCTAGGCTAGTGGTGGCCGAGAGGGTAGCTGCTGGGATGGGCAAGGGTGGTGGCAGGGGAGGAACTATGGGAGCACTGGGGGCAGGAGCAGGAGTGGGGCCAGGGGCAGAGGCAGGGTCCTCCTCTATAGTGGAAAGAGGCAGGAGGAGGCCCTAAATTGGGGGTGGGACAATGGAAAACTACTCCTCCCTACTAGACGGCAGGGAGGGGAGGAGGGTCCAGCAAACAGGGTATTGGGAATAGGAAAGGTGGGACAGGGCCAGCCGCTCCTCCCTGCTAGACTGTATGCAGGAAGTGGGTGGGGGGGAACTGTAGGGGGGCACAGGAGAAGGGAAGAAGCAACCACTCCTCCCAGCTAGGCTGCAGGCAGGGGAGGAGGGTGCTAACAACAGAAGGACATGGGGACAACAAAGGAGAGGGGGACAATCCCAGGCACAGGGCGGGGCGCCAGCTTTTCCGGCTGCACTCAGACGGGGAAGGACTATGATTTTATCAAGAGGTGTAGTGATCAGGGTAAACAACTTAAAAAGGGGGGGCACAAGCGCTCCGAAAGGGGACATGGGCACACCAAACTGTGGGTTGGGCGGGGCAGGGGTCAGCAGGAGTCAGGGGGAACAGCAAACAACTGAGGGCGGAGCAAGTAGAGCACAAGGGGAGGGTGGAACCAAACTCCTGGGGGAGGGCGGGGCAAGCAAAGCAACAAACTTGCAAGGGTTGGGGCGGGGCAGGCACACTAACAAGCCTAGGAACCTAGGATGCAACCAGGGTGGGACAGGCAAATAACCAGGGAAAAATCTTCTGGGGAGCTACGGGAGGAAGGGAGGAGAAACCTGGGCTGGGGGGTAATGGGAAGGCCCCCCCACCCAAATGCAACTGGGGGAGGGAGGCCAAGTCCAAACAAAAGGGGGGGGGGGAGTGTATCCACAAGCACTTGTGGGGCTCACTCCAGTCCTTGCTCACTGCTGGAAACAGTCCCAGATGGTGGTGGGCGAAGAAGCAAGCAGCCCCGTTGAGGGGCGAGCAGCAGGCGTTGATGGTCAGCTGGGTTGGTGGAGGGGATGGTGGCGAAGGAAGATGTGGGGGGGGCAGCAGGACAGGGGGGCTCCACGCCTCTCCCCTGGCCCCCCACAGCAACAAAAGGCTACCACCACCCCAAGAGCACAGCTGGTAAAGTCACTCAGTCCAATAACCGATCCCCTCCACAATTCCTCGCAGCGGTCTTCCTCCTCCTCGACAAGGCAGCCAGCGCAGGAGCAGCAGCAGCAGCAAGCGGGGTCCTCGCTTCTCCTCCCTCCAGAGGGGTGGGGATAGGGGGGCAGGCCGGCAAGGCCCCCCTTCTGCGCAACAGCAGTGGCTCCCAGAAGGGATCCCAGCCAGCAGCAGCCCTCCAGGGAGGGAGGCAGAGAGCTCCAGCCAGCAGCAACAGCCCAGGGAGGGAGCTCCAAACAGCAGTAGCAGCAGCCCAGGAAGGGAAAGAGCTCCAGCCAGCAGGGTAGCCCGAGAAGACTGATCTCTCCTTCCTGTAGCAGGGGATGACCACCTGCTCCTGCCCTGTGGGGCTTGAAATCAGCCCTTGGAGAGGGCTGAGGCTGCGAGAGGGCTGCTGCTAGGGAAAGCAGCAAGCCTCAGCTGATTGGGGGAACAGCCACAGCTGTGGCCACGCCCTAATCAGGGCCCAGCTAGCCTTTATAAGAGGACAGTGGGCCAGGAGGACAGAGTCTCTCTCTCCAGATGTTGAGAGGGAGGGGCCTGCCTGCCGGGAGCTGAGCAGGGTACCTATCAGTGGAGCAGGGCTGGGGAAAGGCCAGAGGAGCTGGGGCGCTCTGGCCTGAGAAACCCCCAGGCTGCAGGCCTTGATGAAGGCCTAGGAAAAAGGTACTGGGGTTGCAGAGGGCAGCCCAAGGTTAAGCAGAAGCAGCAGGTCCAGACCCTCCTTGCCGATGATGAGTGGCAATTATACTGCAGTCCGCCCCAGGGAGCTGGGGCTAGATGGTGGCTGGCAGTAACCAAAGGCTGAGGCGAGGTGGGGATAGAGGGTGGGGGTCCTCCGGGGGGGATGACCTAGATCTGTGGGGGTACTGCCAAGGGGTAGCACCCTGACGTGAAAGGGGCACTGGGGTCCGGGAGGGACTCGGGGCCCAGCGGCAAGCCGGACACCAGCCTGCAGAGGGTGCTCCAGAGGCTGGAAACGCTAACTCCCTGGACGATGAGCAGGAGGCGCCATGGGTGAGTCGCGGCCCACCATACATGAGCTGAAGAGTAAGTTGTCATGGTGGGTGGAGTCATAAATATTCATAATTTTGAGAACTGAACCAATTGATGATCAGGTAGGGAGAAGCTCTGAAAAAGGAGTATGAGGCCACCCAGGTGGGCTTAGTGGATGAGCCTGATTAGATACATGATAGTGTCTCCTGAATTCAGTGGCTAGGTCCCAATGCTGGTGATGAATGTCAGTTTCTTGTACCCAGTAATGCAGTCCATGGGTCCCCCACACGATCAAGCCCTTAATACAGTACATGCCCTATTGTGCCATATTAATTAATGACAATACTACTACTTTGGAAGGAGGAGATTGATTAGCATAAATTACATGTTTCATTCATTTCTAATGACTTTTGAATAGCTACTTGTTTATCCCACTCTTGGGTTAAACCTGCATTGGTACCACACTTGAGATCTCCCACCATAACAAGCCATGCTACTGTTTCCATTTTCAGAGTTTCTACTGTTATTACTGCTACTACTATAGGTGGAGAAACGGCTGCTTTTACTTGCCTTCCTTCCTTCGCTACGTTTAAGGCATGCTGACAGACTGCCTGACAGTCCTGCTGCCTCCAGGTCCCAAAAGAAGCAGCCTAATGTTGGTGTACATGTGAATCAAGCACAATTTCCATTTTTGGCAATAATCTCTTTTGGAGCAGAAGCTTTGCAGGAAGGATAATAGAACAGCACTGAGTATGGAACATATTAAGAGAACTCAAGGCCAGATTGTGTCCCTTACTTCTGCACATGCAGAAGGACCCCTTCACACACACGTCTCTCCTCTCCCACATAGAAGGCATTTTCAGCTGACTTTACAACATCATCCCCACTTTCTTCTCTGAAGATGAGGATCTGAAAGTGGGAAAGGGTAGACAGGGAGAGAGAAGGGGCAGGTTGGATGTGACTCCCCCAAAAGTGCCAAGGGGAATTCCTTGATGAATAAATTCAGTCTCATGCTACATTGACTTTTTGATGGCCCCCTTGTACACCACTGGAGCTGAGCTGCCCCAGAATGGGAAGGATAGGGATTCCTGGTATATGTACAGCTGCATGGCAATCCATTGGTTTCATCAGCAAAGTCCTCTGTTCAATCTGTAGAGGTAAAATTCCATCCTCCTCTGTGAAACAATCTAGGGGGGAACCTTGGGATTTTCCTCCCTCCAGGATCCCCTCCCACAGAGTTTTTCCATAGGTGGGATGGGTTAGGAGAAATTTAGGAAGGACAAAAATGAAGGACAGGGGATGAGTAAAGCTGCTGAGGTCATATCTAGTGACAATTACTATGGGTGGGGATAAATTAGTGACTATTATTTGTATAAATACTATTATTACTTGGGGTCTAGGGACCGCAGCTATGGACCATGGCCCCATTGTGCTAGGCACTGTACATATACAGAACAAAAAGGTGGTCTCTGCTCCAAAGATCTTACAGTCTAAGTACAGCCCGATATTACTGAGTATAAGAATGGCCATACTGGGTCAGACCAATGATGCATCTAGCCCAGTAGCCTATCTTCAAACAGTGGCCAATGCCAGATGCTTCAAAGGGAACAAACAGCAGGGCCATCATCAAATGATCCATCCCCTGCCAGCCAGTCCCAGCACCTGGCAGTCAGAGGCCAAGTGACACCCAGAGCATAGTGTTGCATCCCTGATCATCTTAGCTAATAGCCATTGATGGACCTATCCTCCATGAACTTATCTAGTTCTTGTTTGACCCAAGTTATAGTCTTGGCCTTCAACATCCCCTGGCAAGACGCTGACTGTGTGTTTGTGTGAAGAAACACACAGTCAGCGTGTTTTATTTTAAACCTGCTGCCTATACATTTCATTGGGTGACTCCTGGTTCTTGTGTTATGTGAAGACGTAAATAACACTTCTTTATTCACTTTCTCCACACCATTCATAATTTTATATAACTATCTTATCCACCCTTAGTAGTTTCTTTTCCAAGATGACTAGTCTGTCTTTTTAATCTCTCCTCATATGGAAGCTGTTCTATACCCTTAATAATTTCTGTTGTCCTTCTTTATACCTTTTCTGTTTCTAATATCTTTCTTGAGATGGGGCAATCAGAACTGCACACAGTATTCAAAAGTGACTTGTCTAATGTAACCCAACAGGCTAGCAGAAGAGCCAATAGAACCCAGGTCTTCCGTGTCCCACTCCAGTGCTCAGACCACATTCATGAAGAATTCAAGTTTCTCTGGACACATACCAAAACACTGGATCCAAACACTCTCAAACTTTGGTATTGTGATTGGAATTTGAACATGGATTTTGTCACGCCATGGATTTATATAGTGGCATTATATTTTTTGTCTTGTTATCTATCCTTTTCCTAATGGTTCCAACTTTGTTAGCTTTGACTGCTGCTGCACACTGAGTGGATGTTTTCAGAGAATGGTAACAGCTAGTCTATATCCAGTCATTTTGTATGCATAGTTAGGATTATGTTTTCCAATATGCAACACTTTGCATTTATCAACATTGAATTTCTGCTACTATTTTGTTGCCCAGTCACCTAGTTTTGTAAGATCCCTTTGTAATAGGGCTTTGAATTGATTAAAAAAATTAATCACGATTAATCGCACTGTTAAAATAGAATACCTTTTATTTAAACATTTGGATGTTTTCTACATTTTAAAATATTGATTTCAATTACACAGAATACAAAGTGTACAATGCTCACTTTATATTTTTGATTACAAGTATTTGCACTGTAACAAAACAATAGTATTTCAATTCACCTAATACAAGTACTGTAATGCAATTTATTATTAAAGTTGAACTTACAAATGTAGAATTATGTAAAAAACAACTGCATTCAAAAATAAAACAATGTAAAATTTTGGAGCCTACAAGTCCACTCAGTCCTACTTCTTGTTTACATTTGCAGGAGATAATGCTGCCCGCTTCTTGTTTACAATGTCACCTGAAAGTGAGAACAGGTGTTTTCATGGCACTGTTGTGGCTGGTGTCACAAGATATTTACGTGCCAGATGTGCTAAAGATTCATATATTCCTTCATGCTTCAACCACCATTCCAGGGGACATGCGTCCATGCTGATGACGGGTTCTGCTTAATAACAATCCAAAGCAGTGTGGACTGACCATGTTCATTTTCTTCATCTGAGTCATCTGCCACCAGCTGGAGGCTGATATTCTTATTTGGTGGTTTGGGTTCTGTAGTTTCCGCATCAGAGTGTTGCTCTTAAGACTTCTGAAAGTATGCACCGCGCCACACCTCATCCCTCTGAGATTTTGGAAGGCACTTCAGATTCTTAAACCTTGGGTTGAGTGCTGTAGCTATCTTTAGAAATCTCACATTGGTACCTTCTTTGCGTTGTGAAATCTGCAGTGAAAGTGTTCTTAATGAACCACATGCGCTGGGTCATCATTCGAGACTGCTATAACATGAAATATGTGGCAGAATGTGGATAAAAGAGCAGGGGACATACAATTCTCCCCCCAGGAATTCAGTCACAAATTTAATTAACGCATTATTTTTAATGAGCATCATCAGCATGGAGGCATGTCCTCTGAAATGGTGGCCAAAGCATGAAGGAGCATACAAATCTTTAGCATATCTGGCACAAACACCTTGCAATGCCAGCTATAAAAGTGCCATGCAAATGCCGGTTCTCTTTCTGGTGACATTGTAAATAAGAAGGCGGCAGCATTATCCCATGTAATGTAAACAAACATGTTTGTTTCAGCAATTGGCTGAACAAGTAGTAGGACTGAGTCGACTTGTTTTACATTGGTTTGTTTTTGAGTGCAGTTATGTAACAAATTTACAAATGTAAGTTGCACTTTCATGACAGAAATTGCACTATAGTGCTTGTCTGAGGTTAATTGAAAAATACTATTTTTGTTTATCTTTTTACAGTGCAAATATTTGTAATAAAATGTACACTTTGATTTCAATTAGATCACAATATAATATGAAAATGTAGAATATCCAAAATATTTAATAAATTTCAATTGGTATTCTATTGTTTAACAGTGTGATTAAAATTGCAATCAATAGAGATTCATTTTTTTAATTGCAATTAATTTGAGTTAATCTTGTGAGTTAACTGATTAATTGACAGCCCTGTTTTGCACTGCTTTGGACTTAACTACCTTGAGCAATTTTGTATCATCTGCAGACTTTCCCACCTCACTGTTTACCCTTTTTTCCAGATAATTTATGAATATGTTGAATGGAACTGGTCACTGTACAGACCCCAGGAGGACCCCTCTCCATTCTGAGAACTGACCATTTATTCCTACCCTTTATTTCTTATCTTTTAACCAGTTACTGATCCAGGAGAGGACCTTCCCTCTTATCCCATGATGGCTTACTTTGTTTAAGAGCCTTTGTTGAGGGACCTCGTCAAAGGCTTTATGAAAGTCCAAGTACACTATATCTTCTGGATCACCCGTGTCCACCTGTTTGACGACTCCCTCAAAGAATTCTAACAGATTGGTGAGTCATGATTTCTCTTTACAAAAGTTATGTTGACTCTTCCACAACAAATCATGTTCATCTGTGTTAATTCTTTACTATAGTTTCAACCAATTTGCCTGCTACTGAAGTTAGGCTTATTGGCCTGTAATTGCCAGGACTTCCTCTGAAGACTTTTTAAAAATTGGCATCACATTAGCTATCCTCCAGTCATTAGGTACAGAAGCGGATTTAAGCAATAGGTTACATACTGCAGTTAGTAGTTCTGCAATTTCATATCTGAGTTCCTTCTGGTTAATGCCATCTGGTGACTTATTTCTGTTTAATTTATCAATTTGTTCCAAAACCTACTCTAATGACACCTCAATCTGGGACAGTTCCTCAGATTTGTCACCTAAAAAAAAGGCTCAGGTGTGGCAATCTATTCAAAAAGAGCTGCTTTTTCCAGAAGGCAACTGAAGGATCCCTCTGAAGGGCTAGACAGGAAGACATAGGACAAAAGTGTACAATGTGACAAAAGGACACATTCATATCAGAAATGCTTTCACTGATCCCACTCCAAAGAGGGCAATCGCATTTAAACCTCTCTATGCTGGTGTAATATTCAGAAGTTTCCTTATTTGCAGTTCTTAGGAAGGCATAGCCTTTTCCCCCTCCCTCTTTCTAAAAATGTAGATGAGGTATAAGCTATAAGCTCTTCATGGCGGTGAAAGCACCTTGTCTGGTTTAGCCCTCTATATATTTAGGGCACTACATAAACAATCATCCTCATGCAAGAAAACCTTTAATTAGGAGCAGACATCTGAAATTCAGAGTGAGGGCACAAGGACAGCATGGATCACAGACTGGTGAAATGAAGGAAAAGCACAGCAGTATGGTAGGGTAGTTTATTAAATATTCGGCTACAGAACAATGTCCGAAAAATGTTACTTGTTACATGAAATGTTGCAAATAGATTCCTGCTTTAGCATTCCAGATGTTATGGGCCACAATAAGTATGAATGGCATATTCTTGGTATGCTAATGGTTAGCAAATATTCATGCCATAATTTAGACAGATAAATAGTACAATCTGATTTGTTCTGTATAAATACCCACGAAAGGCTTCACAGACAATTATATACTGTATGTGCAAACTGAAGAGGATGGAGGTTACCATATATTCCATAGTTAACATCCGTACATAAAGCACAACAGAGGTGAATGAATGAAGATATAATGGGAAGGTGGATGTTTGTAAACAGGGGATAATTAAGCATTTATCAGGATGTCACTATGTACCGCAAGCCATCCTACTTCACAAAGGCATAATAATGTGCGCAAGCTCAGCTGCCACATCTTATCAGAATGGTGGTTTTTGCGAGGCGAAGACATAACACTACACATTGCATTGTGCTTCATGCTGCAGCAGTAAGATATTTGGTGACAGGATATTGCTGTTGTAGATCCTCATTGTGGCTTACTTTTTAACCACCTTTAATACAGGAAAAAATGTGTCTTCTATTTAAAACATCTTATTAGGTAGAGTTTTGGAGCCCACTTAATATGGATAGAAGGCAAGAGATAAATGTAAGCTATTATTATGATAAACCATTCTCCAGGCTGTGGATAGGAATGGATGGTGTTTAGAGCATAGGGGAAATGGTTGCATAAAGGATAAACATCTGCATTGTTGCTTGACATTCAGAACAATGTATAAGAAGGAAATGACTGTGCTTATGTGGTGTATGAGATTTGCACTACTAGCACAAGTATTAGAGCCTTCTGGAAACTAAACTTTGGTCTAACTCTGGTTGTGGGGCTTGCAACAGAGGTGGATGGGTGGTGTTGGTAGCCTGTGATACACAGGATGTCAGACTAGATGATATGGTAGTCCCTTCTGACCTTAAACTCTATGATTCTAAGTCCATGATTCTTTGAGCTGGTGAAGTGCAGCAGGTGTAATCACCTATTTATATGCCAATATGAGGAGCACTCTTTCCCTTCCATCCTTAGAACTTGACCCATGTGTCAATAACATAGAACTCCCATATTCTTAGCCGTAATGAATGCTTGCCCCTTCTTGCACACCAGTTGGCTACGGCTGTAAAGGCCAGGGTGTAGGTGGCTGGCCCAGTAGTGTCCACTGGGCTGGGGTCGAAGGCAGGAGTGGAGACTAATTACCAAGCTGAGTCAGGAGATGAGTAGTAAGGTCAAGCTGGGCTGTGGTCAAAGGCAGGAGACAGGAGCAAGATAAGGCAAAAGATGAGGTCTGTAGCACTAGCAAGCTAGAGTCTACGCTGCTGCTCAGACAGCTCCCTGGGCAACTTCCTGGTTTAAATAGTTGGTATAGACCAATCAGGCAGCCACAGGGAGCTGTTATTCTGGCCTTGTTGGGTGAAACTTCTGGGGCTGCCTGGCCTTCCAGGAATGTTGGAGGCTGTTTTGCTTGGTTCCCCAGTGGTGATGTGGAAGCATCAGTCATCCAGGATCCCACAATGCCAGGTTCTAGGTCCATTGATCCTGACACCAGCTATCTGTGCCTTACTCTGAGACAGATACTGGCTACCTTAACCCTTTTCCATGTGATTTACTCCATCCAGAGCACCATTTTTACAGTCAAGGGCTGACTGGGAATTTTGTAGCCCAGCAGTGTTGTCCCTTAATCAGCCAGGAAGGGTACTGTTGTGTAATACAGAGCACTCCACCTAGAAGTCAAACAAAACTGAGCCAAAACATTGATAGCTTAGCCTTGGCTTGATTGCTCTAATTCTCTAGTTTAAACTCATATCAGAACCACATAAGTTCTGTTTCCTAATCTTCTAGATCTTGTGGTAAGGGCAAGATTCTCTACCCAGATCAGAAGTCTCTCAACTTGGCTTCTGGATTTCAGGGGGCAGTAGATGGAGTGCTCTGCAAAAGTCAAAAGATTCTACCAGAAAGCAGAAAGCCTATAACCTGGAAAACTCTCTTAATGGAATGAAAGAGATTGTCTATCTAAGCAGGTCACAAAGGAGGAGACCTGAGACAGTAATTCATTCCGAGCGCCATCAGACACCACCTGGCTGTAATTCCAGCCTTCTAACATCCAGTAATAAAGTTTCTAAAATAGATGCTGCATGTTTATTCTGCTGTGCATGAATGATCTCCATCATGGAATCTAAGACTTGTTTTGACAAAGCTCATGGGGCCCTATTCAAATCTTTATTGGAACATTCCATCTACCATCTTTCTGTACATGGCATTCCTCATAGTCATAATGTCAGCTCAGAGTTAGCAAAATCCAGGCCCTGGTGGTGGATCCCCCTGAAACACTATGTTCCATAAAAGTAGAAGATCCTGTCTCCATGTTCTAAATTCCTGTTTTAAAATGGTCTCTGGTTTCCATCTCAATCAGGCCATTAACTGGTTTGTATTTTTCTTTCAACACTCATTCATGTCCAAGGTTTAAGTTATCAATATAGGACCAAATAAATCCAAAGGTTCCTAGACTTTGTGCCATATGAAAATAAGACCAAGTGTCAGTCCATCGATCCAAATGAATCAGACCACATAAACTTGGCTGCTATAACCCGGCAAAGGTGTTCAGCCCCTTATGTGAATTAGCGTATATTCAGCTAAGAGCTTGTCTACACAGCATGGCAAAGCACACCAGAGGACTGTGATTTGTAAAGTGCTGAAATAACGTGCCCTCTAACTTTCCCATTGACCCTGCTGGACTGCTCTCGATTGCATTAACATAGTCCTGTTTGCAACTAGATTACATCAATGTGAACTAGGCACCTTTCAGAGTACACCAGCAGGGTCTACCCTGGGCAGTTAAAGCCCAACAGGTTAGAGTGCTTTAAATCACACCCCTCCGGTAAGCTTTGCTGTACCATGTATACAAGCCATCAGTCTAAGGAAGCCTCAACAGCATGCCTTTGCAACATCTCTAACACTGAAATATGCTGCTTGGAAATATGTTCCTTTAAAAGCCTTATTCCCTCAATATGGCCTCTAGCTTAGCAGTCCAATTGCAGTCTTTTAACGTAATGACTCCTCAGAGGCACCTTCGATGGCCCCTACTACTTTTAATTTCGCAAGCATGTGGAACCATGAGGGCAATTCTTGAAGGAGAAAAAATGGTTTCTTACCACACTGACTGGGATTCCTTAATGGACATTGGTTGCTAGAAGTTTCCAGGGGTGTGCAACACCCAAGAATGTGGATTTATATAGGAAATCTTGAAGAGCCACAGTTTATATATTCATAGATTTTAAGGCCAAAAGGGACTGTTATGATCATCTAGTTTCTATGGTACCTTTTTGTTTTGTCCTCAAGCAATGTCTTTTAGTGTAAATGATTAAAGATTTTTAAATTACTATAAATTTTCTTTATGTAAACTAGCAAAAATTGCAATAGGGCCTTGTCCCCATTTTCCTCAAAATAGAGGAGTGGCTTTTCAATAGTGCTTCCCAGACATACGTACCAACGTTAGTTCTCTCTGAAACTGCAGAAATTTCTCATTGTTTATTCCTTTTTGTAATTGTACATTTTAGAGCATTTCTGATTCTTTTAGTCATAACTTGATGAAATGTAATAGCTGTTTGGTTCATGCTTCTATAATGTGGCTAGCTGGGGCTCAACCCTCTCCGGGGCGGCAGGGAGCTCACTACACACAGATACCGGCTCACTACACACAGATAATGTTTGGGGAAATTAGTCCGGCCGTGGGAGTCTCCCTCGGCAGCCCTTGCGGCAACTGAAACAAGCACTGGGCCCTAGGTTAGGGCGGGGCAACAATAAGTCAGGTGCTCAGGCCCTCCAGCAGGGGCTGAGCAGTAGCAAACAGTATATAGAAATAGGCCCAGGCCCTGGGTCAGGGCAGGGCAGGTAAGTCAGTAGCTCCAGCCCTTAGGCAGGGGCTGAGCAAACAGTTCAATGTTAGCAAGCCCAAGCCTCTAAAGGACCTGGAAGAGGGGGAGACTGCCACCCACAAGTTGGGTGGCAGAGGGACACAGGCCTTCCCACTCCACTGCATCCTAGCCCAGGGCCCTAACAGCAGCAGAAGACCCACTGCTGTGTCAGTGGGGATACTGGCCACAACACACTGACATGGGCTCTGGCTGTGTTACAGCCAGACTAGGGTCAGCTGTCCCTGGGCTACTTCCTAATCCCGCCTCTTGGAGTACCTGGGTCCAAGCAGTGTCTTCTGGGGCATCCAGCACCATGGGTTCCTCAGGGTAGCAGGCAAGCAGCAGGCCCGCAGCAGGCCCGGCAACTCCTCCAGGTAGCGGCTGCAGGTCAGGTCCAGCAACTCCTGGCATGCACCTTGGGCTGCGGGGGCTTCCCAGTCATGGGCTAGGCTGGAGGCATCTGGGCCCTCAGTGAGCTCTGAGGGTGAGCTTTTATACTTCCGGGTCGCCGCCTGACCCTGTGAGGGGCGGGCTCAGAGCTCCCTGGCTCCACCCTCTCCGGCACCCAGATGGGCTCCTCCCTCTTTGTGGCGGCAGGGAGCCACACTGCCTCACTACAGCTTCCTTTTATCTTTTTAAAATGTAATTAAGGGTAACTTTTTCAAAAGTGCCTAAGTGAGTCAGGGGCCTAAGTCCCATCTTCAAAAGTAGGCATTGTGTTTTGTTGTACCTCTCTGGTGCCTCCTGGGAATGAAAAGGAGCACCTTTCTTGTCTTGGACCTCCTTCTCTGGGTGGTGGCATCACTGTTGTCTGGGTTTCCAGACATATGTCCAGATTGGGGTACACCCCTCTGTCTGTCTGTCTGCCTATACCTTTTAGGGAGTCTGTCCTCTTCCTGGGGGTGGGAGTTTAAAATAGTCCAAAAGAAAAATACCTCCATAGGCCACAAAAAGGACTGGGTCCCCGTGGTGTCACGCAAGGTGTAGGCCAGAAGGTCTGGGCTCTGTATGTCCAAACAACCAAGGCCATGTCCCAGGACTCTGAAAAATAAGGAAAAGCTGGTCCCTCTATTTCCTCAAAAGGCCCAGGCAGCTGGTGCTCTCAAGCAGTTTCCCCAGTAAACAGCCCGTTTCCTGGGACCCAAAAGCTTTGTGCACTAGCTCTGTTTGCTCCTGAATAATAGCCAGTCTGAGCAGGGATCCTCCCTTTTAATCACCCACTGTTTTTTAGGATTAACACATTCTGCAGATGCAGTGGGTTGGAACTGATTGGGCCTGGAGAAGCTCTTTACCCTTTCTTGACAGGGCTGGGGACCTACCCTGCAACATACCCACTCCCTCAAGACAGAACTTGAGATCTTGCTGTCTGAGCCTAGTTCTCCTGTTTCTCATGAGAAAAAGTCTTTATTAGTGTGTGCTTTTCCTGCACAATACTGGACTTTAAAGTGATAAAGTTGAAGTGACAAATCCCACCACATGATGCCGGAGGTTGTTTCCTTCATTGTACTTAGCCACCACAATGGTGTGACTGGTAATGATGGAAATGGTGTTGGGAAATGGTGATTATTAAGGCCCTAAAACACACCCCTCATAATGCAACACTGATAAAATTACTAAGAAGGGGTTTTTTTGGGTGATGATTTGCAAACATAATGTTGGACTTTGAGTAAAAGGCTTTTGAAAACCCATGTTTGAAGAAGTAAACAAAATATTCACATTTTGGGGTTGTGACATTCCATTACCTCCTCCCCCAATAGATTAAGGGAGTATGATAATACACACATACTGAATAGTGATATTGAAATATCAAGATGAAACATCACTGCATGGTATGAATAAGAGCTTTGTCAGTTATACTTTTATAATTTGCAATTATGGACAGTGAATGAGTATAGATGAGCCAACACTTGTGCCAAGGCCTCAGCCTACCTTACTGACTTCTCCTCTTGCAAAGATTTGCTGATGTGCTTAAAATGATATTATTGCTGACAAGACAAAAGTAATATGTTGTGCTGGAATATTTTAGGTAAAAAACACACAAACCTGTAATGATAAGAAGCCACCTTTACTGGGAAAACTCTGGAGCAGGGTGACACAAATAGAATGACATGGAAATTATATGAACAGCAAAAGTTGTGTGACTTGAAGCTTGCACATGCATATTGTACAGGTTACCCAAAACAAATGCTTAATGCACTTAATGTTGATTGTAGAGAAGTTAATGAATATGTGATGAGCAACTGTATAAGAATCCAAGTGAACAATGCTCAAATTAGAGAAACATAGAAACAGGATTGAAGAACCAGACTAGGGATCAGAGGTAGCGACGATGACCATCATGAACTATAGGAGAACTTGATGCCTCAGAATGCGGTAACTTGGGCCCCCTACCAAGCCATTGTATCTTGCATAAATATATGTTCAGACACTGAAGTGACAATAATTCTATATGATATTCTAAAAATAAGGCAAAATTTAATTAAGCCTAAAGCAGGTGGACTCGTGACTTAGTTTTCCACCTTACACTTCCAACAAAGGGATTACCTAATACATAATATCTGTGAGACTCTATGGCCCACTTCACCATGGGTGCTTCTTTTACAATCACTGAGTGGGCCTTTCCCCTGGGGAACTGCTTCCAACTCAAATATAGGACTGGATGCACCTTACCATTCCTTTCTTGAAAAAGGACTGCCCCTAGGCTTACATCCAAGGCATCCATCTGCAGTATAAAATCTTTTGTGACATCTGGATTGATGAGGACTAGTTCTCAGCACAATTGGTCTTTCAAGGTTTAAAGGCTTCCTCACAGTCTTCCATTCATTGAGTTTTCTTCACTCTACCATTTATTATTCGGTCCATCAGAGGCACTGCAATTATGGTGTATGGTGAAATCAGGTACAAATCTCCTATAGTAGCCAGCCAATCCAAGGAAATGTCTAACCTGTCTTTTTTGCGCAAGGGATGGTACATGTTGCCAAAGCCTGAACTTTGCTGACCAGGGACTTGAGCTGAACTCTACCCATGGTATATCTGAGAAAGGTGACTTCCTGGTTTGCCAGCTTCCACTTGACTTCGATTGCCCACGAAGCCAGCCTCATCCAGATGTTGGAAGACTGCTTGTAGCTGTCACAGGTGTATACCAAGTCATCACCATATATGACAATGTTGTCTAAATATGCAGTGTGTCACTGCTAGGGGGGTCTGAGTACTCAATTGGAATGTGGCAGTGGCCCCATGCAAGCCAAAGGGCATAGTGCAGAACTGAAAGAGGCCAAAAGGGGTTGAGAAGGCTGTCTTTTCTTGGGATTCTGGTGACAAAGGGATCTGCCAGTAACCTTTTATAAGGTCTAGGGTGCTGATATATTTGGCAGCCCTAAACATTCTAGAAGTTCATCCACTTGCAGCACTGGATAGGTGTTGAATTTCAAGACTGTATTCACTTTCTAAAAGTCAATACAAAAGGGTATCGGGCTTAAGGATAAGCACAATCATGCTACGCCAATCACTTTGGGATTCTTCTATTACTCTTCTACACTGGGTATTGGCCACTGTCAGAAGACAGGATACTGGGCTAGATGGACCATTGGTCTGACCCAGTATGACTGTTCTTATGTTCCTCCCAAATCTATGATGGTCTGTAACTCATCCCAGACCATTTCCCACATCTTCCAGGATAGGGGGTCAAGGTGTCTCCCTAACTTGCTGTCCTGAGATCTTCTCCATGTGGTGATACATTAAATGGTATCAGCCAGGTGAGAACATGTTGGGTAAAGATTTGATGAGTTGGCATACTTGGGTTCTCTGCTTGGGTTGTAGTTTGGCATCCATTTGCACTTGTGCTGGATTCTGGAGGATAGAAGCTTGAGACCCTACCTCAAGTTCTGGCAGTCAAGGAGCTACAATCATTTCCTTCTCGTTCTTCCATGGCTTCAGCAGATTTATATATTATAGCCAAGTGTCCCTCCTCTTCCTGGGCAGATGGACTTCATAGTCTACAGGGCCAACCCATCACACCACTTCAAAAGGCCCTTGCCATCTGAGCTAGCAATTCAGATGCATTGCTGGGAGCAACCATAGAACTCTGTCACTTGGTTGAAGGTCTGTAGGTGGGCATTCTGGTCATATGCTTGCTCCTCCTTTTGTTGGGCACCTGAAAAGTTTTCACGAGCAAATGCCCCCAACCTCTTGGTTGTTCGTGAAGGTGGAGGATGTATTAGACTGAGTTAACAGCCCTCAAGGCATACTCCTTCCTCCCTTCTTGGAAGACATCCAGTAGTCTCCAAAGATGTCATCTTATAAAAGCTCAAAGGGGAGAGAAGCCAGTGGAGGCTTGCAGCACCTCCCTTACAGTGAACAGGAGGGGTGCAGTAGTTGGTCCCAAAGCTTGGGATCAGAGACCATGAACCTCTTCAACATTGCCTTTTAATTGAAACTCTTGACCAGTCCATCTGTTTGTGGGTGGTACATGACGGTCCATAGGGACTTGATCTTTGGCAGGGCACATAGCTCCTGCATTAACCCAGGTGTAAAATTGGTCCCTTGATCTGTTATTTCCTGGGGTTTTCCCGCCCATATGAAGAGTTTCATGAGTTCTGAGGTAACCATCACTGCCTTTGTGGAATGCATCAGGATGGCCTGTGGACAACAAGTTGTGTAATCTAAGATGACAAGGATGTACTGGTGCTCTTCTCCAGAGGTCCTATCAGGTCCATTCCAATCTACTTGAAGGGGGTTTCTATCAGCAGTAACTAGATTAGGTGGGCTTTTGGGACCCCTTTTGGGACAGCCAATGGACACTTTGGACAGGAATCACAGTGATCTCTACCTCCTGCTGGACCCTAGGCCAGTAAAAATGGGATGCTATCCGGGACAGGATCTTCTCCTGACATAAGTGTCCAGCACCAGCGATATTGTGTGTTCGGTGCAGGAGTGCCTGGTGGTACATCCGCTGTGCCAGCAGTTGTGTTCTTACTTTGCCAGTTTGTTTATTGTGTTCCACATGAGAGAAGCATTTATCACAGAACACAAAGTGGCACCATTGCCTAACCCATTGGGGTTCCACTACTTTGTCATTTACGGAGGCGATTTGCTCAAAGGCTCCCCTCAGCACTGCATCTCCTCTCTGCTCTTATACAAAATCTGTGTTGTGTGATGATGTTTTTAGTCCTTCAGTGATAATCTTTTTACTACCCTCTCTCTCTGTGACCTGGGTGGGGGACCTGCAGATCCCATGCTTCTTTCAAGGGGGTCTTCTGGTTCCCATAATCTGGCTAGCCTGACAAGTCTGCTTCAAGCACCAAGGCAGGGCCCACAGTTCTGGTATCCTGTCCCTGCCCCGCTCTTGTATAACCTCACGGAAGTACTTCCAGTGACAGCTGATAATGACAGAATAGGCCAGGGACAAGTGATAATGCCACTGTAAGTGCCTCCGTGCGACACCCCACAGCTAGCCTTACCCATACGCTAGTATGCCCATGGATACACTAAAGGAAGATTGTCTCTCTGTCATTTGTCTGTCTGTCTGGCACTTTTAGTTTAACAGGTCCTTGCTTATGCCCTGGGTTCTCAACTGTCCAAACCTGGGCATAACCATACTCCATAAGGAGGCACTCTCTTTGTATGTGCCTTGCTTGTCCATATGAAAAGCAAGTCATCAGGTTGCTGCCCAAGCCCAATTTCTGGCCCAATGGTGAACCCCCTTGAAGTGGGAGCTGGGTTCTTGGCTCTGAACTGACCTCTGCTGGGAACATGGTCGGGGCACGGTGTGCTGATTTGATTTTGCCCTAGGTAATCCCAGCCTACCACTGGGGCCTGCAGCCAGAGTGGTCATTTTAAATGTTGGAAGACCGAAGATGCGGGCACTTGTCCTTGGCCTGTGGAGTGTAGTTTCCCTGGGCTGACCCTTAGGTCAGTTTGGGCTAATTTCTTAATCCTGGGGAATAGCTCTTCCCTGTCTCTGGGGATTCCTCAGCAGCCATGAAGTTTTCTGTTAACTGCACCACATCTGTTAATGACCCTGGGCAGTGTCTCAGTACTCACTGTCGCCCCACAGTTGGGAGTATTTGTATAAGTTGTTTAATCAGTATTAACTCAGGCACTTGAGCTCCAGTCTGCTCTTCAGGCCGCAGCCACCACCAAGTCGTCCTTCAATTTTTGGGCCACCGCCTGTGGTTGGCATACCCAGGGGTACTTTCCCCACAGAATCAGTGGCGGTGTGTCTCCTCACTGATGTCCAAGAAGTCCAGAATGGCTGCCTTAGCTAGTGAGTACTTCCGTGAAGCCACATGGTCAAGTCCTTGATGGGTGGCCTGGTCCCGGCCAGTCAGGTATAGGGCCAGTTCAAGAGCCCAGTGCTCTGGAGGCCATTGGGAGACCATGACCACCAATTCAAAGGTGGTCAAGAAGGCTTCAGGCTCAACCCCTGTCCCCATCTTTGTTTGTTTCACTAACACTGAGGGGAGCATAGGTCCCTGGCCCATGGTCCAGGCTGATAGGCCTCTCTTTGCCCCAGACAGCTGCAGCACCATCACCAACTGCTGCACTAACTGCTGTTGTTGGTCTTTATCCTTGTTGGCCACCCCATGCAGCAACTGCTGGTCACCTGAAGCTGCTGCTGAGTGCCTAAGTGATCACTTTAGATAAGCTATTACTAGCAGGAGAGTGGGGTGGGAGGAGGTATTGTTTCATGGTCTCTGTGTATATAATGTCTTCTGCAGTTTCCACAGTATGCATCCGATGAAGTGAGCTGTAGCTCACGAAAGCTTATGCTCAAATAAATTGGTTAGTCTCTAAGGTGCCACAAGTACTCCTTTTCTTGTTATTATTCAAACTGCTATTGCTGCACCACCTGCTGCGGATAGGTCTCAGCTAAACCCTTCTAGCACTGCTCAGAATCCATACTGGTCTAAGTCTGTTATCGCTCCTGTGCATGGACTTTCAGTCTCTCCACCTCACACTCTCCGGCAGAGTTGGAATCATAGCCACATTCTTCACCATTTGTGATAGGTTGTACCTGTCTGGCACCCCCTTGGGGTGAAGAGGGCACTTTCCTTTTCCTGGACCACCTCCTCTGAATGGTGGCATCACTATCATCTGGGTTCCAGACTTGGGGTATGTACTTCTTAGCAAGTCTGGCCCCCTCCAATACTGTTAAAGTAATCCAAAAGAAAAAGGCAAAATACCTCCATGGGCTCAGACAGGGTAAAGGCCAATAGCCCCTGGGAAAAGGGTCTAGGCTCTTTATCTCTTGTATGTCCAAATAACCAAAACTGAGTCCCAGGTCTCCAAAAAGTAAAGAAAAGCTGGTCCCTCTGTTTCATAAGAGGCCTCAGTTGGCTGATGCCCTCAAAGAGTTTCCCCAGTAGACAGCCCCTGTTCCCTGGGACCCAGGAGCTCTGTTTGCTCCTGAATGCTACCTAGCCTGAGCTGGGATCCTGCCTTTTAAGAACCTACCCTTCTCCAGGATTAACAAGTCTTACAGGTGCAGTAGGTTGGGGCTGATTGGACCCAGAAGAGCTGTTTCATTCCTTCTTGACTGGGTCAGGGAGCTGCCCAACCACAGATTCTTAGAGGTAGATCCACAAAGGGACTTGACTCAACATTGCAAGACCTAACATTTAGGTGCCCTGGAATCCACAGCTCTGAGCGAGGTGCCCAGGCTCGACTACAGCATGCATGGAGAAAGTCAGGTTGTGACACTTTCTCGGGGCACCCAGAACTACAAGTCACCTTGTTACTCCTCTTCCTCAGCAAAAGAGAGACTTGCTGGTAAACTGTGCGTCAGTTAGCCATCCAAACAATCTCCTCCAGAGCTCTGCCAGCCTTTACTTTGCCATGTAGGCAACACTGGGTGCACCCCAGTTCCCAAGCCCCCTGGAGAATCCAGCCCATCACTGAATACATGCAGAAATTCCCAAGTTTGCCAACTCCAAAGAGACAGCGTGCACACCAGCTTGTTTGATTCAATTAAGAATTCACACTTTGCTTAATATTACAGTACTGTGATGTACTTAAGCTAAAACAAGGAAAAGTTGATTAGCAAAGATAGAGATTTAAATGATACGAAACAAGGATAATGGAAACCGCTATGGTTACAAATAAAACAGAAATATAACACACTTCTGAGAAACTAAATATAACTTTAGATGGCTAAAATCTTTGCCTAAGATAAGCTTATCACCTAAAGCACCTCTCAGAATCACCAGCCCCCAGAGCCAGGATCCATCTTTCATGGATGCAAAAAGCACTGCCCTTTTTGCTCCCTCAGTGATGGATAACAAAGGCATTCTTTTCTCTCCTTCTTATAGTCCAGCCGATCTTTGAAATGAATCCTTTTGAAGCATACCCCGGATAAAGTTCTTCTCTTCTGCTGCTTGTTCTCTGGTGAGCTGCTATCATGCTGCTTTCTTATCTTCCTGTTAACCTCAGATGTAAATGACCTCCCATAGTATTTGGCTTATCCTGGTTAATTTATATCGGAGATCTAGGCAGACAGGTATATCAACATTCCTTTGTCTGGGAAAACCTGTTTAATCAACCCAGCCTGGTTACCTAGTTAAACATATTTTTAGTACATATATACAACTGCTTGAAGAACACTCATACATGCATCTTGCAATGCTTATGATGACCAGTATGATGTAAGCTTTCATTTAATATTTCAGACAACCTTCTTTAGAGATCAATATTGTGACAACAATGTGTTAGCTGTGGTGAATGTGTCAGGGCTGATACAAGTTGCTATTACAGAACGGTGAACCCTTTGCCAGTTAGCACTGAGAAGTTCTGGAGTCACATAGGTACCTAAGAATGCGATCCACAAAAGCCAGCAAGCTGAGTGAGGAGCCATCTAAGCTAGCCAGTGAGAAATGCTAAGAGGGGTGTTGCCCAAATCTGAGCCAGAGGGACGTTCCTCAGTCTTCTTGGGATTCACAGCCATGACTCTTATTTGGAGCTATGTGTCTAAGGCCTTTCTTGCAAAAAAACAACAAAAACAAACAAGCAGGGTGGTGGCCCCTCCCCCAACCTTAAGCCCAGTGTTTAGAGCGCTCACCAAGGACCTGGGTTCAAATTCCATCCTCTGTGTGATGTGGTTCAGGGATCTGAACCCAGGTCTTCTCCTCTCAGGTGAGTGTTAAGGTTATTGCTAGTTAGCTTACTCCTTCAGTTTACCCAAAAAAGTGGTTCTCTAAAAGCCCTCTTCAAATTGAAATGAGTTCATTGTCTCCTTTTACCAGGACCCAACAAGACTGCCTTATAAATACACATTACAAAGAGGGTAGGAATTTTCATATTACTCCACCTTTCAGCTGGGCCATGCAGAACACTGCTTCACTGTACAGGAAGAAATGAGGGAACTGTCAGCCAGGAGGTGGGTCAGATGATGACTTTTTCAGGGAGTATCATGAGGGAACTGGCAGCTGGAAAAGGGAAGTTATTCGGAGGAGCTTTCAGGAATTTGCAAGAGAAGGGAGCAGCTGTGAGTGAGTGTTCTTGACTTCATTTCTCAGTGCAATTTACTAAGGATATTTTCTTAATATTGTAAGGGTTAACATAAAAGCACTATACATTTATGGATCTGAAAATTCAAAGTCTTACTTTAATTTTTACTTAGTCCGAGCTCATGCAAACTCCCATTGAAATCAGTGGGAGCTTGCCTGAGGAAAAACTGAGTAAGGACTTCAGGATTTGGCTCAGAAAACTGTGTTATGGTTAGTGACTACACCTTCTATGCTAACATCCTCAGGCTATCTACAGCAGGAGTGTTCCATACTGTGGGCCCATTTGCACTATCTAACATCTACACGAGATTTACTGGAAAGAAAAAAAGTGGCTTAATGTGAAGTTCAGTAAATTGTATAGCACCGTGCAGAGAGCAAGCATTTGTAAAAATTACAAAGGGCTTAATGTCTGACTCCAGAAATGCATGGTGGAATCGGTTCTTGTATAAAACTAAGGCAAAGTAGACTTCCTTAAATCTGCAGAATAATAATAATGACTAATGCTGTATGTTTGCCACAGTCGTCCTTACAGACATGGATTCCCTGATTTAAGTGTTTTCTAAAAATTGTCTAAGATTATTGACATGTTGGGAGTTTTGCCTGCAAGTGGTTGAGTGAGTGGGTGGTTAGATGTACTGATGAGTGAGTGGGCGGGTTTGCAGTTGACTGAGTGGATGAATGTGGAGGTGAAGCATTGAGAAGAAACTTTGAGACTCTTAAGAGAACAGTTGGATAAGACTGCACAGGAAGCTAACACAGTGCTGTGTATCAGTGTAAAATCTCCAGGGTGTCCAAGAACCAGACTAGTGGACTCCAAATCAGGTTCCCAATAACTAGACTATCAGGCCAGTACAAGACATCTTGGTAAAGGCAGAATCAATAAGACAGCTGTAAACTCCATCCTAAAATGTTAAAATAAGTAATTTATTTCTCCACTATGTAAAAGCCAGATCGCGCTTTGCCATTTAATATATGTGAAGAGGGTGCAACATGCTACCAAATCAAGGAATCAGAATTTTTACTCCTTGATCATCAAACTCTGAAATCCTTATTGAGTTTTTACTCAGTTTATACTCAGGTAAATCTTCCATTGGGCCAGATGGGCAGGAAATCTCTGAGGTTGATTGTGTGGAGTTTCCTGCAAATCACTGCCCCCAAGGAAATGGGTTTGGAAGCAAGAGAGTTGAGGGATATGTGGCTTTCCAATCTTGTGTATTCTGCAGCTCAGTGGAAAAGAGGCCCCATGAAGCCATAAAGGCAGATGTTGTCTGCATGGACAGCCACCCATCTGCATTACTCTGGTGGCTCCCAGCAACATGGCTCCTTCCAGAGTCATGCTGACACTGGCTGGGTCACCGTGGATCTGCTCACTAGGAGCTGCAGAGGTTACTTCAGGGAAATTCATATGCTTCCACCCCACATTAACTTCTAAATAGACATCTACACAGAAATCCAGAGAAGATGGTGATTCAGGGAGCAGCTGACTTCTTCTTGTGCACACTCACAGGCTGCATGAAGCTCAAGCAGAAGGGCATCTGTAGGGTGCAGATCATAGGGCTAACCTGCTGGCTTGCTTTATTATATTCTGCCTTTATTTACTGGTTTGCAGTTTGTTTTATTATATTTGGCTTGCATTTTTGTATTGGATTAGTTCATTATTTTTGGCTGTAATGCAAGGAACCTACAGGATTGTATCCTGTATGATTAGCTTAAGCAAGTAGCGTAAGTATGGGGCTTATGACCATAGGCACTGACTCTGAGGGTGCTTCGGGGCTGGAGCACTCACAGAAAAAAAAAAACGGCAGCTCCGCCAATCAGCTCCTCTCCCTCCCCCACAGCACCTCCCATTCGCTGGCAGGCCCCACCAATCAACTCCTCCCCCTCCCTCCCAGTTCCTCCCATCCACCACAGATCAGCTGTTCAATGGCGTGCAGGAGGCACTGATGGGGAGGAGGAAGAGCAGGGACAGGAAGAGGAGGGTAGGAAGAGGTAGGGGAGGGGTGGGAGATTGAGGAAAGGGGTGGGGATGGGGGGGCGAGGCCTGTGGCAGAGCAGGGGTTGAGTACTTTCCGGGAATTCAGAAAGTCGGGGCCTCAGCTTGAGACCTTTGACACAGAAAAATGGCCTAACGGTTTCCCTTTTAGATGCTGGGGAACTAGACATGTTTACCTATGAAAGTCAGGACTTAAGGGTGACCACAGGGTATGCTGCAGAAACATGGAAGTTCCAACCATAAACCAGTTTGGGCATGAAATAACAGGTTTGAGAATGAGCTAATTGGCGCTAATATGTCTGAATATGCTAACATATAGAATAAGGGTATCTCAATACAACGTGGGTGAGGAAGTTAGATTTGGGCATGGAAAGTTGGTTATTAGCATGAATAGCTGAGGCCCAGTAAGAGGGCAAACCATCATGTGGAAGTAGCTTTTTCTTCTTCTTTAGCTATTGGGACTCTTCACTGTTTGTTAGTAACTTAGCTACTCAGCATTTGACCCTTCGGCTCTATTATTCACCATCAATCTCGAGAGCATTGAGCAACCTGGACCACTGGACCCATTTGGCATGCCAGGAATGAGACTGGTCCTTCATCTCTTACCACCAGGCTCCCAAGGAAGGGTGTGAGTATGCTAATCTAGGAAGCTTTTGTAAAGAATAATACCACATGTACCCCCACAACTGTATTATTCCCTTTTGGTTCTGTGGTTGGGAGCTTTGATAGCTTTTTCATTTATTTTAATAATAGTCTCGAAGGCTGTGTGTTTTCCTCAGCATAAGTGTTCTTGCCATACACCCCGAGGGTCCTTACAAGATATTGAACTCACTACGTTTAATTCTGTGTAGCCTGATTATGAGACAAGAACTTTATCTTGTCTTCTGGTCAGATCAATTGGTGAGCCTATATAATATTAACCCCTAAAAATCAGGCAACGAGGATCACAGGGAAGGAAGGCAGGCTATGCCATTAAGGCAGTACTGCCCGCTATTCATGTAGGCAGAGAGATACTCACTTAGGCCATGTCTACATTATGAAAGTACTCCGATTTTACAGAAGTCAATTTTTGGGAACAGATTGTATAAAGTCGACTTCATGCGTCCACACTAAGCACATTCATTTGGTGGTGTGCGTCCACTGTACCGTGGCAAGCGTCGACATTCCGAGCGGTGCACTGTGGGTAGCTATCCCGCAGATCCCACTGCCTGTTGGAATTCTGGGCTGAGCTCCCAATGCTTGATGGGGCCAAAAATTTGTCACGGGTAGTTACGGGTAAATGTCGTCAGTCAACCCTCCCTCCCTCTGTGAAAGCAACAGCAGACAAGCATTTCGCGCCCTTTTCCCTGGATTGCGCGAGCAGACGCCATAGCACGGCAAGCATGGAGAACATTCAGCTCACCACAGCAGTTATGACTATTGTAAACACCTCGCGCATTATCATGCAATTTATGCAGAACCAACACCTGAAAAACCAGGCGAGGAGGTGACGGAAGCGCGGTGATGAGGACATGAGCACAGTTTTCTCTAAAACCGAGGTCCCTGGCAATTTGGAGATCATGGTGTTACTGGGGCAGGCTCGTGCTGTGGAACACCGATTCTGGGCCCGGGAAACAAGCACAGAGTGGTGGGACCACATAGTGTTGTAGGTTTGGGATGATTCCCAGTGGCTCCGAAACTTTCGCATGCATAAGGGCATTTTCATGGAACTTTGTGACTTGCTTTCCCCTGCCCTGAAGCGCAAGAATACCAAGATGAGAGCAGCCCTCACAGTTCAGAAGCGAGTGGCAATAGCCCTATGGAAGCTTGCAACGACAGACAGCTACCAGTCAGTCGGTAATCAATTTGGAGTGGGCAAATCTACTGTGGGGGTTGCTATGATGCAAGTAGCCAACACAATCATTGAGCTGCTGCTATCAAAGGTAGTGACTCTGGGAAATGTGCAGGTCATACTAGATGGCTTTGCTGCAATGGGATTCCCTAATTGTGGTGGGGCTATAGACGGAACGCATATCCCTATCTTGGGACCGGACCACCAGGGCAGCCAGTACATAAACCGCAAGGGTTACTTTTCAATGGTGCTGCAAGCACTGGTGGATCACAAGGGACGTTTCACCAACATCAACGTGGGAAGGTTCATGATGCTCGTGTCTTCAGGAACTCTGGTCTGCTTAAGCGGCGGCAGGAAGGGATTTACTTCCCCGACCAGAAAATAACTGTTGGGGATGTTGAAATGCCTATAGTTATCCTTGGGGACCCAGCCTACCCCTTAATGCCCTGGCTCATGAAGCTGTAAACAGGCACACTGGACAGTAGTAAGGAGCTGTTCAACTATAGGCTGAGCAAGTGCAGAATGGTGGTAGAGTGTGTATTTGGACGTTTAAAGGGTCGTTGGTGCAGTTTACTGACTTGCTCAGACCTCAGCAATACCAATATTCCCATTGCTGCTTGCTGTATGCTCCACAATCTCTGTGAGAGTAAGGGGGAGACGTTTATGGTGGGGTGGGAGGTTGATGCAAATCGCCTGGCTGCTGAATACACACAGCCGGACACCAGGGCAGTTAGAAGAGCACAGCAGGAAGCGCCGCACATTAGAGAAGCACTGGCCATGGTACTGTGTGACACTTCTGTTTGTTTCTCCTTCATGAAAACCCACCCCCTTGGTTGCCTCTAAATTCCCTGTAAGCCACCCACCCTCCCCCCTTCGATCACAGCTTGCTTGCAAAGGAAATAAAGTCACTATCGTTTAAAAAACATGTACTCTTTATTAATTGATTATAAAAATAGGGAGATAACTCACAAGGTAGCCCAGGTGGGGTGTGGGAGGAGGGTAGGAGGGAAGGAAAAGGCCACTTCAAAACTTCTTGAATGACAGCCTTCTGTTGCTTGGGCTGTCCACTGGGGTGGAGTGGTTGGGTGCCTGGATCCTCTCTTTCCCCCCCGCGTTCTTGGGCATCTGGGTGAGAAGGCTATGGAACTTGGGGAGGAGGGAGGGCAGTTAAACAGGGGCTGCAGCGCTGCAGCAGCAGTCTGTGATCCTGCTGCCATTCATGAACCTCCACCAGATGCCGGAGCATGTCTGTTTGATCCCGCAGTAGCCCCAGCGTTGCCTCATGCCTCCTCTGATCTTCCTGCCGCCACCTCTCCTCACGTTCATCAGCCACTTTCCGGTACTTTGCTATTGTGTCCCTCCACACATTCTGCTGAGCACTGTCAGTGCTGGACAACCGCATGAGCTCAGAGAACATTTCATCGCACGTGCATTTTTTTCGCCGCCTTATCTGAGATAGCCTTTGGGATGGAGAGGGGAGGCTTGAAACATTTGCAGCTGCTGGAGGGAAAAAAAGGGAGTGAAGTATTTTAAAAGATACATTTTACAGAACAATGGCTATACTCTTTCACGGTAAACAACACTATTCACATTACGTAGCACACGTGATTTTGGTACAAGGTTGCATTTTGCATCTTATATTGAGTGCCTGCGGCTTTGGAGTTAGAGATCACACACGCAGTGCCGGGCAACAGAATTTGTCTTGCAGGCGGCCATGGTAAGCCATAGTCTTTTGGCTTCTGCAACCTTCATAACAGCAGCGCCCTCCTCTCCCATACCAAGCAAAGCATGTTGAGTTGGCCATTTAGTGCTGCGGTTTTCCTGTTAACGTGCAGCAGAAGAAGCCAAACTACCCCCCACCCCCCAGTTCTCTGAGATGATTGCTTTACCCCTCACCCCACTGTGTGACTGGTATCAGGGAAGATCCCTGCTATCCAAACGCGAACAGCTCAGCGCCAATCCCCCCCTCCCACCACGTGGCTAACTGCGGGGAGGATTTCTTTTCAGCCACAGGCAAACGGCCCAGTAGGAACAGCCACCTCTGAATGTCCCCTTAATTAAATTCCCCTATTTCAACCAGGTTACCATGAACAATATCACTCTCGTGAGGATAACACAGAGAGATAAAGAACGGATGTTGCTTGAATGCCAGCAAACACTGGGACCATACGCTGCCAGGCTTTGTCATGCAATGATACCAGATTACTTGCTACTAGCATGGCGTGGTAAAGTGTCCTACCATGGAGGATGGAATAAGTCTGCAAAGGCTTTTAGAGTACCTCCAGGAGATCTTCATGGAGATGTCCCTGGAGGATTTCCGCTCCATCCTCAGACAAGTTAACAGACTTTTCCAATAGCTGTACTGGCCACGAATGCATCCCAAGTCCTTAGGGCTACTTAATCATTAAAAAATGCTTGCTTTTATAACATGTATTATATTTAAAAAGGTACACTCACCATAGGTCCCTTCTCCGGCTTGGTTGGGTTGGGAGGGTATTTTAGTCAGGGTGATAAAAAGATCCTGGCTGTTGGGGAGAACGGTGTGCTGTGTGCTCTCCTCAAGCTCATCCTCCTCCTCATCTTCCCCATCTGCAAAATCCTCAGGCATGGCGGAGAGTACCCTATCATCGGAGTCCACCTACGGGTGGGGTCGTGGTGGCGGGCCCCCCCTAGAATTTCATGCAGTTCAGCATAGAAGCAGCATGTCTGGGGCTCTGTCCCGGAGCATCCGTTTGATTCTTTGGTTTTCTGGTACGCTTGTCTGGGCTCCTTAAGTTTTATGCAGCACTGTGTTGCGTCCCTGCTGTAGCCTCTGTCCCTCATGGCCTTGGAGATTTTTTGAAATGTTTTGGCATTTCGTCTTTTGGAGCATAGCTCTGATAGCATGGATTCGTCTCCACATACAGCGATCAGATCCAGTACCTCCCGTTCGGTCCATGCTGGAGCTCTTTTTCGATTCTGGGACTGCATGGTCACCTGTGCTGATGAACTCGCCTGGCCAAACAGGAAATGAGATTCAAAAGTTCCCGGGGCTTTTCCTGTACACCTGGCCAGTGCATCTGAGTTCTGAGTGCTGTCTGGAGCGGTCACAATGGTGTACTGTGGGATAGCTCCCGGAGGCCAATACCTTTGAATTGTGTCCACACTAACCCTAATTCGAAACAGCGATGTCGATTTTAGCGCTAATCCCCTCGTTGGGGAAGAGTACAGAAATCAGTGTTAAGAGCCCTTTATGTTGAAAAAATGGCTTCGTTGTGTGGACAGGTGCAGGGGTAATTCGATTTAATGCTGCTAAATCCGACATAAACTCATAGTGTAGACTAGACCTTATAGAGGATGCTCCCTTCCTCAGTGTTTACTCAGTGAATGGAGATTTGGCTAGACTTTAGGTTTTTGCCCTTGAGCAACATACATTTCCAGCATGGGCAAGTCAGAGTTAATATTTGTGGGACAATTAACATACAATTCCCCTTAAAAATGATGGGCGTTGTACATTAATTTCCAGTGGATTTCCCTGGAAATTCTTGAAATTATGTGTAAAGAAACAAGAAGTCAGGCACCATACAAAATCCTTCACCTTAATCAGCATTAAAAAAAACCCCAAACAAAAAAAATATCACACATGCTGAATTATGTACCCCCCAAAATGTGAATTCCCTACACTATACCCACACCTGGAATTCACATAACCGGTAACACATGGCAGGCAGAATTGTTTAATTTAGCTTTCTATATACAGCCTGGAGGTTAGGAACAGTGAAGAGTACTCTGCAATTTTAGTGGTTGTTGTCTGTGTTTACCATAATTACAGAGGTATTTTAAACTTCCACATTATGTTGTAGGCATAATATTAGGTAGGGAATAGCAGCGGAACATTTTGGGTAATCTGTTATTGTGGACACATCCTGAAGATTAGCTGATGCTATATTTAGTCACTATGTGGTTAGCTGTGACTAGACTGAGGATGTCATTCCCCACCACCCCTCCCAAGCTGCAAACATTGTAGAGTTTCAAAGACTGAAATGTTGATCTTAAAACAATGGATTTAAAATAAAAAAAATAATGTAACAACTTCAGTTTTAATTAAATTCCTGAACTTGGTAGAAAAATATAACCGGGATCTGCCTCACACTTACTATTATATTTATATTGTTTATATTGTTGTAAGCTATTTTAATTCAATGGAATTGCTCTTGATTCTAACCAGTGTGACAGCAGAATCAAACCCAACATATTCACCATTAATAACCTCGCCTTTATGGACTCTGATCATGTTCCCACTGGATGGAAACAGGACTGGGCCTATTAAAGGTTTCTGAATCAAAACAAGAAAAATACAGAAAACCTGTTACAAATTGCAAATCATTAACATAGTACATATGTAGCCTTTAAATTACAAGGCTTTGAAACTGGAAAGATTTTTATCTGCAAGAACTGAGTTCATTGTTTGGGGTGAACGTGCGACTGGCTTTTATGCAGGGACCTCCCCGCTCTCGTGTGGCCAAAACAAGTGCCAGTTACAGTTGTAGTGTCTGGACCCTGGAAACTGCTCCATGGACACTGTTGGGAGCCCAGAGACCCAAATGAGTATAGGAGGAAGTAGAGCCAGAGTATTTCTTGTGTGTGGGACAACAAATTATTGGTAAGTTACCCATTACTGGTAAGTTGCAGGCGTTTGCAATAAGCGTAAATGGGCCATGAACCAAGCTGAGCCATATCACGGGATAGGCCATTTTTGATCTTCACAGCAACTACTTAACTATAGTCATAGCTGAAACCATTTTATGTATTTAATCAAAGACTTTATCCATTGCGCTGGAGTTACACAGGCATCATGAAATTTTGTGTTTAAGGTTTCTGAAGAAATGTTTGAGACGTGATTAACAAAGAATTATACCATCTTGCTACATGAATGGTACCTACCACACGTGTGATGACTTGTTTAAGTCTATCATAAGCATTTGGATTTCTGATATATAGGCACAACATGACGACCTTGGGAAAACTTTTCAAAAGTCTCTAGGTGACTCAGGAGCCTGAGTCCTATTTGCAAAACCTCATAAATCGCTTTTGAAAATGGGACTTAAAAGCTTAAATCACATAAGTGCTGCTGAAAATGTTACCTATTATGAATAGGAACTGTTCCATTGTTTCTAGTGATGGTAAGTAAATTAACTGAATGCACAGGGGATCCACACAAAGATGCCTAACAAACTAGGGATAAGCACAAAAGTTGCAACTTTATTAAATAAACAAACAATAATGCAAACATACAAAGGAAGGGAATGGACATGAACTTTGCAGCAATAGATGACTGTAGTTGCTTAGCCCGAGCATGACCGTCCCTTTGTCTGGATTGGCAGACTGATCCAGAGACCTCTTGGTGCCAGTTGGCACAGGATGTGCATAGGATTTTACAGGGATACCCTGGATCAGATATATGTCTGATGCTGGCAGACCAGGTGCTAGCCAAGGCCCCTTGGCCTCACTGAACACTGACAAATGTATACCTGGAAACCAGTCTGGCTCACCTGTGTGTTAGTATAGTTAAAATAGATGTTAAGTTTATAAGAATGTGTTTAGTCCTGATGAAATGCTTGTAGGATGCTGCATGTATTGACCTCACTTATAACAGCTATATTGCATGGTATGAACACACTGAGTGTTTGCATTGTAAGTTTCTGTAACTCGAATAGGCAGGGCTGTCCCTAGGGGAGTGCAGGGCCCGGGGCAGAAGTGATTAATCCGTCACTCCCAGGACCGACTGTGCCGGGCAGGGGAGGCAGTGCCTCCCCAAACAGCCAGGCGCACCCCCACCCACACTCCACCCCCCAGGGCCCCGCTTTGGTGGTGCCACTGGGCTCCAGGGTTTAGGGCCATGCCACCCACCTTCCCAGGGCTGAGGAAGTGCAGCAGCACTGCTGGGTGCTCTCCCTCCCGGCGCTTGGGGGCTGGGGAGGCTGCAGTGGTGCTGGCACATGCTCTCCCTCCTGGCGCGCTCTCCTTTGGGTGGAAGGGGCGGGACTGGGGGCTAGCCTCCACCAGCCAGTGGTTCACGCACCACCCATGCACGCCAGCCAACCGTGCCTGCCCCCCCCAAAGCATGGGGCCTGGAGTGGTCACCCCAATTCACCATACCCTAGGGACAGCTCTGCAAACAGGAAAGAAGCATTAATGAATGTAAAGTTCATGTCCTCAACACAAGAAGGCCCACTGAAACCAAATGAGCCATTGTGAAAAAAAATCAAAAGGATGAAGAATTTGTTGATTACCCTCCACCCCCATACGCATGAAGAGGAGATGGGCATGAACACTTGTCCCATCTTGAAATGGCTTGCAAGCTATGAATTGTGTCAGTTTCAATACCTGAAGCTTAGGTTGTTCCTCCAGAACATAAATACAACCTTTGCAATAGAGGAGGCTGTTCTGGAATCAGAACTTGGTGTTGGGTCAGGAAACCACGTTATTCAGGGTCTGTCAAATCTGGGTTGCAAACAGGTTGTCAGAGAGCAAATGCAGGGTGTCAGACTGCTGTTGTTCATCCCATTGTCAAAGTAGGACACTTGAGAACAGTGGCAGAAGGCTCTTCACAAGGTTTGAGATATTCATCTTCCAGGTTAGGGCATCAGCCTTCCTGTTTCTCATCCCTTGGCAATAGTTTACCACAAAAGCTGAAGTGAGCGAAGAGGAGGTGCCAGCAAATCTGGCACTGGTTAAGATGTCTAGCAGTCTGTAGGTATTCCAGGTTCTTGTGGTCCATCAGGACTGGGAATCGGACCACTCCGTGAAAGCCACCTTGATAGCCAGTAGTTCCTTGTCCCAAATATCATAATTTTTTCTGCTAGGGTTAGCTTCCAAGAATAAAAGGTATAGAGTTGGAGTTGGTTGTGGTGGTCTGCATGCTGAGATAAAACTGCACCTATAGCAAAATTTTAGGTGTTGGCCTCAATCAGAAATGGTTGAGTGGGTGAATCAGGATGGGTGCTGAGGTGAATGCCCTCTTCAGTCAATTAGCAACCAACTGAGGACCAAGCAAACTGAACCGCTTTTGTAGGAGTGCCATTATGGATGAAACCAGCCTAGAAAATCCTTTACTAATTGCCTGGAGAAATTAGCAAACCCCAGGAGTCACTGCACCCATATACATCCTTGGTGTGGAACAGCCGGATATTGTCATGAGGGTCCTGTGTATGGTGATGGGTGGCTCAGGTGGGACAATGTATCCAAAGAATTCCACAGTGTCCTTATAAAATTCACATTTCTTGGGCTTCAAGTAAAAGTGGTTTCAGTGGAGTCTCTCCAACACAGGTACTTGACAATCATCATGTGCTTTCAGAGAAAATGAGGATGTTGTCCAAGTAAATGATGACAAATTGGTCCAGCATGTCCCTAAAGATGTCATTTATGAAATGCTGGAAGGTCACTGGGGCATTGCACAACCCAAATGGCATGACCAAATACTCAAAGTAGCAATAGCTGGTATGGAAGGTGGTCTTCCACTCATCTCCTTCCTGGATCCCCACTAGGTTAAAAACACTGTAGAGGTCCAACTTTGTGAAGACCTAGACAAAGCAGAGTCTTTTGAATGGCTCACTAATATGCAGTATGAGGTACCAGTTTTGAATTGTAATCTTGTTCAGAGCTTGGTAGTCTACACAAGGTCAATGAGAACCATCTTTCTTCATCACAAAGGACACTGGGGACGTAGAGGGACAAGTTAACCCTTCTGCAGGTTTTCCTCAAGATATCTTGAGTGCCTGTAGTTTGGGTTCGGAGAGGGAGTAAGTGTGTCCAAAGGGAACCTCTGCTCCCAGCTGGAAATCAATGGGGCCATTGTAGCTTTGACGGGGAAGTAGGGTGTTGACTTTCTTTTTGTCAGATAAATTGGCCAAGTATTGGTATTTAACAGGAATCCCTGGAGCCATTTGGGGAGGTCATCAGGGTTGCTGGGGGTCACTTTTGTATCCTCTGTTTGCATTTCTGAATTCTTTGGAGGACCTAGTAAGCCACAAAAAGTGTTGCTAGTCCTGGGTTAGCTCTTGGGAAACAGGATTGTTGGCAAAAATGGGAGTCAAAGCATACCATGCTTGACTGGCAGTGGAAGTGTGGGTCACATGTGATGACCCAGGGGATGCCAAAGCCAACTGATCAATATGGTGCATGAATTCGTCCAAACTGGAGGATTTCCCAGTGGCTCTGAAGGGTAGTTACTTCTAAGAAAGCTGTCTGGTGGGTGATCAACAAAAGGAGTAGTGACCCGTCTATGGGCTTGACTAACTCAGTGGAGTCCTTGCACTGGGTGCGGATCTTGTGTGCTCAGAGGAGCTCCAGATCCATAAAATAACCTGAGACACCCGAGTCCACCAATGCCTCTAGGTTGGTGTTGGGCATCACAGGGTGTTGGAGCCAGAGAGGGAGTTGAAGATGCATTGGATGCTGCTTGACCATCACCAGAGTATCAACAGACAAGCACTGTTGCAGACTGCTGGGGAGGAGCGCCAACCCAGCCTGGACCCCCCTATTGGGGCTGGGGCTTGGTGTTTCCCTGATCAGGGCATAGATCAGACCCTGGCAGCTCAGCTTGAAGCAAATTATCTTGGTTCTCCACAGCATGGGCATAAGCCCGATGCCCTCTGTTGATTCTTCTCTATGTCAGAGATGTGGGGCTGAACCTGATGGACTTGCATGGGTTTGGATGACAGAGAGGGGACTGGTACTGGGGGAGTCAGCACGGTTGCCAGGATCCAAGAAGGCCACTTTTTTTCTTGGGGGCATTCAGTCACTGTCATCCATCTTGATGCATAGGTTGACAAGGCATTCAGGCCAGACAGGGATTCCACACATGCCCTTCATCTTTAATATGGTCATTTAGGCCAAGTTGGAAATGATAACACTGGGTGGCCTCATTCCACTCAGTGTCTATACCAAGCATTGGAACTCCGCTGCACAGAGCAATTGGCTGGCCTTTCTACCACAACACCTGAAGCAGGGCTTTGGCTGTATGCTTGCTACTCGGGTCCTCGAAGACCACCACCATAGTTCAAATGAAGTCCTCAAATTGTCCCAGAAGCTGGCTTGATTTTTCCAGGAGTGGAGACTTCTATGACAGGGCCCACAGTTCAGCAGGCTGATAATCAATCCCACACAGGTTTGATCAGTGGGGTACAGTTGCTGGTATAGCAGAAGTAGGAACCAACACTGGTTTAGGAACCCACAAAATTTGTCACGATCACCATTCAACTTGTCAAGCAATGGGAGCTTAGGGTAATGGAGTGCAGGGATCAGAACTGAAGATGAAGTGGCTTCAGCCATTCTGGGCCTGTAGATTCTGTAGGGCTCCCACTATCTCAGTCAGAGATATTGGCCTTTGTAGGATCCATGCTTGCCATATCAGCTCTAGTTCCCTTATTGTTTGTGTTTTTAGGGCTGCTCAAACTGTCGAAGACTGGGACATGGGTGGATGTGCCTATTGGCTGGAGCAGGAGTCAGCTGTCAGGAATATGAGCCCAGATGTCAGAGTCAAGGGTGAGTTACCTGGAGTGAGGCAAGGCAGGGTATAAATGCTTTGATCAGCCACTGAACTGCTGCTGCTGGCCTGCTGACCTTTCCACCAATCAGGCAGTCTACTACAGGCCAGCTGTGTTCATTAGGTTGCCCGCAGACTGGCTCTGCTACAGGCCCTGATTTCCGACAGCATGTCTACATTGCATGGTTAGTCTGGGGAATTGGTGCCCAGGTCTGAGCATTTAAGATAATCTAGCCAGAATATGAGCCTACCCATAGCAAAACCTTAGCTGTAAGCATCTCTGGGACTGGAAACTGAGATGGCAGAGCCTGGGACAGCTGATATTCCCAGATTGCCACGGGGAGGGCAGGCAGAACAACATCCAAGGAGCACCGTGGAGATCAGGTGCTGCGGGAAGTACCCCCCAAAGGGTCAAGAATGACAGCACTCTGTGGACCTCTGATTGGCCAAGTGCGGAATGTAATCCTGAAGGGTACTCCGGGGAGTTGTCTGGGCTACCACATGGACTTGTGGCCTGCTGCAGTGGCGTAGCTATGAGTGGAAATTTGGGTGGGCCCTGACTTTTGGGTGGACGGGCAATGACAGACAGTTAGCTCAGCTTCTCCCCTGGTGCTGTGCCCTCTTCCTACCCCTGGTGCCCCCAGACACAGGGCTTCACCTGCTGAGCTGGGCACGTGCATGGTGTGGTGCAGAAAATGGCAAGGCAGAGCTGCTGGAGCGTAGCTTTTTGAAGGGCAGGCACATAGCTCCATCCTGGATTTCAGGTGCCTGAGTGATGCTCCAGGCCGCTGTGGCAGCACTACACCCTGGCTCAGATTTGGGTGGGCCTGGATTCTACACCCCTGGCCTGCTGTGACTTCAGACCACACCTGGCTTTCTAAACTCTGGCTTCCAACCCTGGTTTGACTCTGACCCTGCCTCCTGATTCCAGCCTAGATTCCAACCTCTGGTCTCCAGTCTCCAAGCTCAGGCTTTAACCCCCCCCGCCCCCAGCTGTGCAAGTAAGCACAGGTTCAAACCTTTAAAAAAGGAAAATGTTTGAGTGTGGTGTGTATATACAGCAGTAGGATTTGGGAAAAAAAAATACACGTAGGAGCATGGGCTACAACTGCAGCATAGACATACGCTTTGTAGTGTTGTGGGGGAGGGGGGCTAAGGCAGGAACTGGCTGAGATGTAACTGAGCTGAATTAACGAAGCAACCATGAAACAGGAACACTCCCCGTTATGAGTAGATGAGAAAATCCTGTACAGGCAGTTGAGAAGCTCCTGAGCCTTCCTACACACTAACTAAACTAGATGTCAACACTATATGTTTTCACTGCAAACAAACCAATATTTACTAATTCATCCTACCTTCACCCTGGTGAGATACAGTGGTTAGGTAAATATGGTTAGCCCTATGGTACAAATGGGGAAATTGAAACACAGAAGGGTTTAGTGTCACCCCAAGATACACAGCAAGTCAGTGACAGAGTCCAGGCACACACAATATTACCTAAAATGGATAGGGAAAGAACATAGTTTCAGTTATGTAACATGATTTAACAGTGAACCAGTATTAAGAGTGATTATTACTGCAGTCACTCAAACTAGCACTGCAAACCCAGTTACTGGGTAGATCTCTGCAATTGAAAACAGAATCTCAGCCCAACAGAGAAACAAAAGCCTCTGCCTATACTATGTGATGGTCATACTGATAACCCTGGTAATGATCCCCCTATGACAAACAAACATATACTGTGCTGTTCAATTGCCCACATGTACCTTAGTGAAATCTCAGTTGAGAGACTAACTTGCATCAGCAGATCAGGAGACAGGATTCATATTAGTCTGGAAATGGCTACAATGGATGATAATCTGCTTCTGTTCTTGATGCCTAACACAATTTCTTCCTACTTGTCACCTAGAAAAGAGAGATTCTATTTTTTTTATGAAGATTACCCTCTCTATCTGAGTGGGAACACCAAGGCACTCCCACTTTCCTCTCAGCAACGTTCCCTATCCTTGTTCTTTTTCATAGCCCATCTCTCTACTTTCTCTTGGCCAGTAAGCCAGTCTTAACCAGCTGCCAGCTGTTTTAAGGAGGGTGGGGGGTGGAGAGAGGAGAACCCTTCATATTAAACTGTTTCCTCTCTCTGTCTTTCAAGAAAAGTGTTTACACACCATGTGAGAAATTCATCCCTGGTGTAACTGCATTGACATCAATGGACTTACATAAGGGATGAATCTGGTCCTGTAAATCTATTATGCAACATTTTCAGATGAACAGTTCTATAATGAATAAATGACTGCCAGATGTGTAAAAAGCAATCCTTGTTCTCCCTTTTTTGAGGTCTGTGCACAAATTCTCATGTGCAGTTTGTTAACTGACTTATTCATTAGCATATATATATATATATAGCTGCCACTTTAGAGCAACTCCACAGAAAACATTTAAAATGGCATCATGCAGAAGAATGACCCAAGAAAGGCTACATTTACTGCTCCAAATTATGCTGCCTTTTTTTTTCTTTTTTTTTTTTTTTAAATAAAGGAAGCTCTGACTTCCTCTGCTGCATTTGATTCGTCTCCAGGCTGGAGACTGACTCAGGAAAGGGGTGCAGATGAGAGCTTCAGTCTTGATATATCAAGAAACAGAAATCCAAAGTTAACTAAACACAGAAAAGCTTCCCTTTGGGTCTGCAACTTCCCAGGAGTATACTTAGAAGTATCACCCTGAGGAGGCATATCCTACTTTCTGCCAAAATTCTTTAATGTTACCCCATCATGTTCTGGGGGGAATGCTTCTGAAGGGTGGTCAAAAATAAAGTAGACTCTTAGCCTTCCCAGTCCAGGCATGATGGAGTGCTGTTTGCAGACGCATGCAGTTTCTGTGGGATGCAACCATGTTAAAGATCAGGGCAGTGATAAGGTGCACTGAAGAACTTTATGGCATGTAGCTCTCAATTAGGCCTCCCTTTGTTGACTGAAATAGGAGCTGAAATTAAAAGTGGCCCAGATCTTTCAGTCTCAGGTTCGTCTCCTACTCGTATCTACCACCGGGGGCTTGTAATCTTTACATAAAACCCAAACCAATAAAGGTACAACAGAATTTATTAAAGGGGGTGGCAAGAACTCCCAGGATAAACAAGGTAAACAGTTAACGATCAGGCAAATTACAAAATAAGGCAGGCTGTACCAATAAGGGAACTGTGAATACAACCAAGTGATGGTTACAGTACCATTCCTGGCAGCTTGATTCACTGATGTCTTCTCCTTAGGATAGCACAGCACAGCGGGACTGCTGGATCCCTCAGATGGAACCAGGGAACCCGGAACACGATCAGATGAGTGCTTCTTCAGGTAAGTTGCTAAAACCCTCCGACTCCCTATCCTGCGTCATCGTGCGTGTGGTGAGTCAATCCTATACAGGTGGATCAGGTGTGTGTAGGTAAGTATGACAAGTAACCCTTGCGGGGTGAATGGCCTGCACTCAATTACCGAGTTTGTCTCAACCAGACACTACCACTCAGATGGGCAGCCCTGATCTGATTTGAACACTGCCTTGTATAGACTTTTGGTCACTAGGCAGATTAGGTGATTGACAGCTACTGTCATTTCCCGCCAAAACAGAAAAAGCTCCAAACCACAGCTAGGAGAGGACAAGAAGGGCTTACAAGATGGACGCCCAGTTGTCCTTTAGAGGCATTCAAGATGGCCTTATGATTTTATCACTACACCTTGAGTATATTTTCTGTGTTTTGCAATAAATCAAAGTAACAGACACTAAGACACTGATTTCAAACTTGCATGTCTGACAATAGGCACCTAACTTGGGGTACATCTAAACAAGAGCTGGAGGTGTAATTTCCAGCTCAGGAAGGCACACTAGCAGTAGCTCTGATAGAGCTAGTGTGCTAAAAACTCTTCTGAGTACAATTCTATCTGAAACCCTAATGGCACAGGATACTCCACTCACCACAGAGTGATGCTTCCTTCAGTCAATTAGCTCTGCCTGGTTCAGTGCCCCCTTTCTGATCTTCCCTCATTGCAGCTCTCCTCCCACTCATGGAGTCACAGTATGGCTGCTTCGGGACTCAAATCTCCGGCCAGGTCTCACAGTGGTTTTCCCTTCAGGCAGCCCTCAGTCAGCTGCCCTGACTACATCATTCCTGCAAAGACCCAGGCAGGATTCCCATTCACTGCCCATAGCAATACCACTTTGCAGTGGATGGCAGGGGAACCCAGGCCCGCCCTTTATTCTAGATTCCAGTCCAGGGCCCTACAGCAAGCAGTTAAGGCCTGGGCCTTCACCAACCCTACTACTATCTTCCCTAGACTACTTTCTACCATGCTTCTTTAAGCTCCTCCTTCATCAACCTTCCTAGTCAGACCCCTCTCTCTTAGGCCTACTAGGTAAACCCTTCCTCATGGGTTCGTACCTACCCTTCCTTCTCCCTTACCGCAGGGAGAGAAACTGCAGACTTCTTCTCTGCCACCTTCTGTGCTGCCTCCTTGCAGTCTGAAACTTCCTTCTTTTCAAGTCCTCCTACGATGCACGACTCGGCAGAGCTACCTTAAGACACAGAACCTCCCAAGCTTCTTCCTTGTCAGTGCAGGATTTATACACCCTGTTGCAGGGGATAACAACATTTTCTCAGCTTTATCATCTGGATCGACAAGTGCCAAGCATTATTATTATGTGGGCAAATCCTGAGCTCCTTACTCAGGTTTTAAATCAGCTGTTTTTGGGTCATTATGCCAACACATATTGGTTTCAGTGGGAATTGGCTTGAGCAGAGAACTGATAAAAAAACAAGAGAAACCTGACTAAGAAATAATATTGTGATTGTTTTTGTCTTCTTTTTTTCTGCCTCGGAATGAATTCCCTTTCTTCCTTTGTTGGCTTAAGAGGTTGCAGCCATGGGTGCTCTTTTCCCTAGACCTATGATTGTGGCAGAGGATTCTCCTCCTTGGTGTAAAAATCAAATTGGAAAGCTCATAAGAGCAGGCTTTCATGGTCCTTGTTCCTCCCTTAATAGGCCTCCTCCTTCCCTGAAGTGTTTCAGTACTTCCCCCTCCAGGCCTCATAAAAACCAAAAAGAAAAAAAATAACAGGATAATAAATAATAAAAATAATCAGGAGTTACAAGAATTTTTCAAATGCCAGCACAATCAGGCACTGAGGCATTTAAGCACTGCTATTTGCATCCATAATTACTTGAGCTTCCCAAAAAAATAGAGCCTCCACATGCAAATCAGGGACTAATATGTATTTTCCCACTTTTTGGTTTGAGACAGGAGTGGGATCTGTTTATAACAGAAGCTAGGGCAGATGATGGCAGATATTGAGTAATAGCAATAGAGTACTGAGTAATAGCAACCGCCCCCCATCACATTCTTGTATGAGGAGGGAGGAATAGACACCTGCTGTTGATTGGTAATCACGGGGGGCGGAATCCTCCAGCTAGGGATGAGGGTGTTCACTTTAGTGAGAAAGAGCAGCAAAGCCAGCCAGGAGGGGGCTGTCAAGCTGAACATTTGCTTCTATAAGCAGGGTTGAAGAGATTGGGGAAAAGGGGGACAACTGTACTCGGGCCCTGAGCTCAGGCTCCCCCCCCCAACATCTGAAGTCTGTATAAACAAAGTGAATGGGAAGAGGTGGGGCCCCTGTGAACATGATGTATGGGGGCCCCACATTTTTCTTGATGGGCCTGGCCTGGCCTGTCTCAGACAGCATTGAGAAAGGAGGAAAACCCCCTTCTTGGAACACTGCTAAATGACTAATCCACTTTGTTCTTTGCTTCACATATATGGAGGACTGGAGCAGTGAGACTTGCATGATGTTGCTGCCTTGCCACACTCAGAGGAAGCCTCTTTCTTGCTTTCACTGCTGTAACTTCCCCTTCTTATTTACATTGACTGGCTGATTTGCCTATTCTGCCTGATTCACAATAGCAGCAGAAGTCCCACTACCTCCCAGCTGGGGTATTTTGGACTTTCAGAGAAGGAGCCTGGGATGCTGGATTTACCCTTGCCCTCTATGACATCCACAGGTGATTCCCAGCACTTGATTTAAATCAGGAAGTGGAGCGAGGAGCTGGTGAAAATACAAATTAAGAATCCAGTGCTGCCTCCACTGAAATAAGTGGCAAAACTTCTATCTAGTTCCATAGGAGCAGATCAATCACAAACTTTCCAACAAAACTATTAATCTTTTTTTAAAAGAGATTGTGGTTTTATATCCAAAACAGCCACCAGTGTTTGAAAAGTGCATACGCTGGGGGACACCCTGCCCACCTATTCCAAATGAAAGCAAGTTTTGGATATCTTCCTAGTCACTAGTGAACATCTGCTTACATAACAAAAAACACTACCTGGCTCAGCAAAATTGACATTCTGACCCACAACTAGAACAGCGGAGGATGTAGATGTGGATTGAGGTGATCATTAGACTGATGGGAATTGGGGAGCTGCACAGCACCTGCCTGCAATAAAATTGGCTTTCAGCTAGCACTGTTAGTCCCTCACTTTCCAAATAAAACAAGATGTTTTGCAGTAGTCCCTTTTTAGTTCACAGCCTCTGTATACTGGTGTCTTTAATGGCCAAATTCTGAGCTGATTTATACTGTATTCCATGAAACCCTGATGAAGTGACTGGGGTTGCTTAGGATATATATCAGGTAGATTTTTGATCCTCTGTGTATGTGTGTGTGTTTAGATTTAATGCATTTATTACTCTCAAAACTCTCTAGCTGGTCCCTCCTTCTTGTATATCTTCTGCTCATTTCTTGCAGCTGTAGTAGTATTCAGAATCCTTGGCTGCTTGTTTTTCTCTCCTCTCTTTCTTCTTCCTGAATAATTTGATTCTCTGGGGTATACTACCAGATGAGAGATATTATGTACCATTTCCCAATGGCTAGGTTAGAAGCCCCATTATGTCTCTTGAGGCAGCTAAATGTTGGCAACCACATCCTTTTTTTGCAAGACAGCTATATAAAATTTTCAATGTATGCACAAAGCACAATCTATGACAGAATTGCTGGTGCCACATGCTTTATTCAGGAACTGAATAGAAGCCAAAATGTCAGTGGCTAGGACATTCTGGGCGAACATAATGATGTCAAGAGGGAGAAGCAAATCAACTATTTATTCTAGACCTCACGCTCCTCAATATTGTCTTTAGATCTCTGCTGTGTCAAGTGGGGTCATGATATCAGCAAAAGGTAATGTGTCCTGCTGGGAAAAGTCTGCTTCCTGTAACTGTGGGGGGAGAACAGCTATTATTCATTTCTGAACTCCTTGCTGGGGTGGCTATATTGAGAACGGCAATCACTCACTATACTGTCTGAGAGCCTGGTGCAATAGCCTGTAAATAGGGGATTGGAAACCAGTTTCCAGCCTGCTTTATTTGTTTAAACATCAGAAGGAAAACTTCAAGGTTTATTGAAGGGAGTAGTCTGATTAAAAACCCAAGTTCCAAACTCTGTAGACTTCCAGGATCAAAATTTCAGGACTGGCCCAAACCAGACCCTCAGAAGTGAACATCCTTGAGCTTAGGGAAACTTTGGATAAGTTCCTATGGTGTTTATTATTTTAAAATATTTAAGGCTCCTACACTGCAACTGATAATTGTTTTATGGTACTCTGACCCTATGTAACCCAATTTGCTTCAAGCCTTAATTTTTGTTCATTTGCACTAACTGGTGCTGTAAAATTGTGAGGTACCTGAAAAATTTGTATCCACTTATTTTCTAAAAGTGCACCCATTGTATTTGCATCCATCAAAACGAATAATACATTTTTAGAATTCCATAGATTCTAAGGCCAGAAGGGACCATAGTGATAATCTAGTCTAACCTGCATAACAGAGGCCATAGTTAATAGCACTTTTTTTGACCCTTCATTCAGAATTCAAATAGGATTCAAAGTTCAGGCTAGTTTTTGTTTTATCCACACTGATTGTGTCTCTTACACTGGACTCTGACATCACATTTCAGCAAAGTGGCTACCTACCACAGTAGGCTCAGAAATGCCAAATGCAATTGAAAGATGCTTTTAAAAATACATATAGTTTATTATGACAAGAAGCTGAACAGAACATCTGCATTCTTTAATTAAAACCATCTGTGAACACTATAGACACTTGTACTTAGTACGAAGGTTCAGACTGAAGGATAGTGTACCTTTCCTGCTTTCCTTTTCCATCTAAGCAAGATTTCTACCCCCCTTCAACTCGGGAATAAGATAATTCCCACCTCCCTCACCCTCTCCTGGTATCCCTGTTGAAAGCTGGTGGGCCTCACCTTCTCTTAGATGGCTGATAAATTTACTAGCCTGCATACCCCTTTTCTGCCCGTGGTCTTTCAGCCAAGTGCTTTCTCTCTGGTTGTCTCCAAGCCAAGGGAGCAGCTGAAAACCAGTAGCAGGATGAGTCTGGGGAAGAGTATTGACCTGGCCCCACCTCCCAGTTTCCAGCATCCATCTTTCTTTCTGACACAACCATCCCTACCAGCTCCTAAAAAGCCTTTAGGAATTGGCCAGGCCCTGTGGTGATAAAAGGGTACCCGAAGAGACAAAAATTGCCTCAATGCTCCTGTGTTGCTATGCTGCCCAGCATGTAAAAAAGGGTGGAAGGAAGAGCATTGTGGTGGCAATATTCAATACATACATAGCACTGCAACAGGGAGCATGTCCTCCTGACCTGAAGACCTCTTGCAGCTGCTGGTTTGGCATCACTGTCTGAAACAATCCTGCTTGGGCTTGTTTCTAAATATGAAACAGTAAGGCCCAAATTTTGCCCAGTTTCCCTTTCTGTAGCCCATGGACTTTATTGCTTTGGTATAGTCGACGATAGGGCAGAATTTGGCCTAAAGTGTCACCAATGTAATGCCAGTATTCTTGCAGATTTTTAACTGAGAGATCCTGCAAGAATGTTTATTACCTCTAAAGATTTATGCTGAATATTTCTCAGTCAGAAATAGCACAGGATCTCATTTCTAACTGGGGGAGATGGAAGGTGCTTGTGTTATGTGAAAGACGTCTCTGCTCAACACAGTCAAAATTTAGCCTAAGAAAGGGCTTGACACTGTGAGGTGAGCTGCTATTCAGCAACTCACAGAAGGTGTTTAATATCTTGGAGGACTGGGCCTAAGAGGAAAAATCCTGCTCTTGCTGTTTTGAGGGGCATGGACTTTGATGGAGATAATTGCATGGAAAGCGTCTGAGCCATCCTGCTGATACAAGCCCAGATGGCTCAAGGAGGCTAGGGGAATGTGAGGTGAGGCGCCATCTTGCAGTTGCTTTTGTCTTCCATTAGAACATGTTGCATACTGCAGCCTATGCAGTAGGGGACTGGAGCCCTGTCATGAAAGCCTTATACCCAAGGCTTTTTCAAGTAAAGAAGACTAAACACAACAAAACCATTCCTAAAATACAAAGCAGACACTGAGTCACTAGATTCAAGTATTTTGTACTTTACATATAACATGAAGAAAAACTCCTGCATACTCTCTTCCCGTACAGTTCAGCCACAGAGCTAATTTCAAACACAGCCACCCAAACGTCTGCCGCACCCAAACCCATACCTCATTATGAGGAACAGCCCATATTTTAGACCCAAATTTACCTCGATCCTACATGGACTTGGTGTTCTCAATTCTTGTATAGTAAATTGCTCTCATAAGAAATATTGAATCATGAAACACAGGTTAAAGAGCTGTTCCTATGTAATTTCCTCCATGAGTTCATGTTAGGATGTTATCCCACATTAGGTTTCACAACTGGGCATACTTACAAACCTCCCTAAACCCCACTGTGTATTAACAACAGCTTCCTTCTTCACAGAAGTTAGACCAGAAATATAGTTTTACTCTCACAAACACTTACTTGCTAACCAAAAAGCTCTATTTGCTCCCTCCCTTACAAATCTTGCCCTCTGCAAATTAGCCTTTTTTTTTGTAATTAGTATGAGGTAGCTTGCTTGAGCAAATTGGTGACCTCTTGACATATCCAGCTATCAAGAAAACAGTCCACCAAAAAAAACCTCCCAACCCCATTTGCTTTTAAATACATTTTTAAAAAACCTTTTTTAATGGAAGTCAATGTTCATAGAATGCTCCTTATCCAGAGGAGCTCAAAGTGCTTAATAAAATGAAATGTTTCCCTATTGTTGAAATGCAGCCACCTCTGAGGTGACCACATAGCAAGGGTGAAAAATCGGGACGGGGGTGGGGGGTAATAGGCATCTATATAAGACAAAGTCCCAAATATCGGGACTGTCCCTATAAAATCGGGACATCTGGTCATGGCAGCCATTCTGTTCCAAGAGCAAATTTGCAGGTGGCAAAGTGAATGCTAACTATTTTGTGTCATTCTCCTCTTCCTTTTCAGCCTCAGACCCATACCAGTTGTTTATCCACTAAGGAACCTCTGTAATGGATAGTACCAATTTTCAGTTACTGGCAGTCCATAGGAGCAGTGTGCCCCATCTTACTATAAATATGACTTGTGCATGAAATTTAGGTTGCTTGCATTGCTTTTTTTTTTTTTTTTTTTAGTTCATGAATCCCAAAATGTGCATTGTGTGATGAGCCCATTTTAAATGGTAGACTGATGGGATGCTTCATACCAAAACTATATTTTGGAGGGTCACCAAAAGTGTTGTGCTTTTCCTGGGTTGTGTTTATTTGTCTTCATACATGCATATATTTCCCCCCCCCCGTTACTCTCTTCCTATTGTGTTTCCTGTTAAGCGAGCCTTACCTCCCTGCTTCTGATATAGAAGCTACAGCAGATGCAAGGAGGTGGATCAAGCTGTCAAATTCAGACACCATCAACTATGGGGATACTTAGTGACTCATAGCTATACAGTAGAACTGGTATTGTGTTATACTATCTAATAATTACCCCCCCCCAGAAAAAAATTTAAATGTATAAAACAAGACCAAAAAGACTGGATATATAAGGAGAGAGAGGAGATTGAGATAATCAATCTTAATATGTTTTACAGCAAATTTATTGAGCTCTATAGATTCAGTTCATTTGCAGAAATCTTTTATTTCAACATATAATACCGAGCACTGCAGTATTAAAGTGCACTGTGCATCCAAAGAAACAGCATCAGCTAATTTGTATCTAATAATGTTAAATACCTAAGATTATCATAATTGAAAGAGATGAGGAAACAATATATTTTTCTCTATTTTCAATTGTTTGGTATTTGACAGCATTTTGTGTGCACCCAGTTTCAGTATTTCCCCTGCACAGTCATTCAGCTAGTTTCCCCTGTTGTTTGTGAGTCTTTATGTAGCCGGAAGAGAGTGAAAAACATTGTAGAGAGAAACAGAAAAATGTTACAGTAAAACCACAAAAACTGGCAAGGGGATTTTCAGGGGGAGGAAAGGGATTCTGGGCCAGTATCTGAAAAACATTTTAACTTGTTTTTTAAAAAGTGATCATACTTCAACCTGCCATGCTGCTCAGTTCAACAACCCCAATTCAGCTCAACTCAATTCAAATAGAGCTAGAAGAGAAATGATAAGGCTAAGTGGCCCACCCTACAAGGAAGCTACTCCACTGATGAATTTGCTGTATCCTAAATCCATTACCAAAATTGGTTCATGGAATATGCCTGGTAAAACAGTCCAACTAACAAAAGAAATGGACTGAAACAAACTAGATATACTAGGCCTATGTGAAATGAGACGGGTAACATCAGGACAAATAACACTGTCAGCTGGACATATAGTACTATATTCTGGGCTACTGAATGCCAGTGATGCAGAGAGAAGGCGTGGGTCTGACACTATAAAGGAGGGCAGCCAAAAGCCTGATAGAATGGGTACCAGTGTCAGAAAGGATTATAACAGTATGATTTACATCAAAGTTGCAGAAAGTGTCCATTATTCAATGTTATGCTTCAATAAATCAAGCTAGCCAAGAGGTAGATGGCTAGGACATACATGGAGAAAGACCCAAATAATATAACAAGATAGGCATTGGACTGGAATCCCCAGGGCAAGAGGCAATGAGGTAGACCAAGGATAACATGGAAACAAAGAACAGAAGCAGAATTAAAAGCTATCAAAATGACAAGGGAAGAAGCTGAGACTGCAGTAGGGGACTGGCAAATATGGAAGACAGTGGTGAAGTCCCTATGTTTTGCATAGAATAGAGAAGCATAAGAGACAGATTTCAAGTTGGTTGTGGCTTTTTAAGGATAATAATAGTAATTGTATATGCACAGTACAGAGATCATCTTAACAATGTACTGGAAAAATGCATCACTATTGATTGATGTTTATCTTGTAATAAGAACATTTGGCCTGGATAGAGCCTCACTGAAGTCAATGGTGCAAGTGTCTGCCCACAAAAATCTGAATGCAGAATTGGAGCCACCCTTATATTTGTCTAATACACAAACTTTTGATTTTGTAGGTCCTAACAGTTCAGGAATAGGCATATTTGGAAGCAAGGGAAAAATCACTCTTAAGTCACTTATAGAAAGATAGGAAGCAATTTTGGGGCAGGGACTATCTTTACATTATACCTGTATATAGTGACTAAGAGACTGGGGGCACTGATCCTTAATTGGGTCCTCAAGTTGTTACAGCAATGCAAATAATGGTTATAATAATAACTGTCAGTGATCTTTCTTTTATAGTGCTAGAACCAAGGTCAAGTGGCTTATTGGTACAGGTGTCTCCAAGCAAAATACTCATTGCAAGATCTTCATTTTCTGTTATTGTATTTCTCTAACAGTTTGTGGTTATCAAGAGTTTATTGGCACTGAAGAGGAATGGCAGATAATGGAATGAACTTGTACAGATGTACGTGGCAGCAGAATTTGGTTCTAAGGGACAAATGAATACCTGATGTTATTTGGTTCAACTCCAGTTAACTCAGTGGAGTGGCTCCAGTTATACCAGGTTTGACTTTGACTCTCACTCATTGGTATTTAAGAATACCATTGATACTGGTGGGCATATTAATACAGTCTATGGCAATCTTCGCTTGTTGGTGGAGTTGTGTTGGATAATATTCCAGTGAAACTTGATACAGATAGATGCAACTGCAGTATCAGCAATATCAATTGCTCATAATATATTTTTGCTTGATACTACTGTTGCCCTTTTTGGCCCGAGCAGTTAGCCAATATTCAGTGTCTTGCGGGTCGTCTCCATTGGAAGGAGAAACGGATGAGAGTCTGATATTCCTTTGGTGCAATCCAGTTTATTTACAAAGAATGTACACAGAATCCTGCTTCCTTGAACACAGTAAGATCAAACAACAGGACACAGTTTCCATTTCCAAACTTGCGTCCAGCCCTCTATCCAAAAACACTCTTTCTTGGTTTTCTCTTAGGGCCACACTACACGTCCTTCTCTTGCTATCTCCTGATTTTCTACTTGCTTTCTGGCTACTTCTTTACTGCTTCTGACACACATTTCTGCAATCAAAATCAATCCCTAGCCCTCACGTTTGTGTTCAGTGTAGTCTTTGGGCAGTGGCTTCCACTGTTTCAATTATTACTAAACAACAGAGCATTTACCTGTTCCCTCATTTAGCCTGAATGGGAGGTAGTTATCATGCCCAACAGCTCCAGTGAGATCTGTGACTGCCCACAGATTAAAGACATGCTTGCTGGGAGCCACCCAACCTCCAGCATAATATTAAAAACATTTGGGAGTGGGAGCCACAGTAATATTTTCTGAAAAACATATGTAATGATATCTTCCTGCTATGAAGGTTATGAGGCCTTCATAGCCTTGTTTGTAAAGTGTTTGAGAATCAGAGATGCAAGGGACAGATATCCTGGAAATGCAGTTTTATTATTATTTCTCATTTGTAATTTCACCTTTTCATTGGGCTAAATTCTACCACCCTTACTACTCCACTCACACCAGTATAAATAAGGAGTGATTCCACTAAATGAAATGGAATTACACTGATGTAAAGGTGGTGCAAATGAGATAAAAATCAGAGCCAAGCACCTATACTTGGATGCCCTATGGGCCAACTTCTCTGTTGAGCCCTGCACAACGTGTACAGAAGTTGCTGCTGGGAGGGCAAAGGTGATTCTGTGTTGGTCCAGGGGCCAACATGGTATCTACTGTAGGTTAGACCGAGGTCTACTCTAACCTATGGCAGCTGCTCATGGCCACCAATGGGATGCTTTGCCGTCTAGAAGCTAGAGTGTAAAGCACTCCTTTGTCTCCTATTCCTGCATTTTTGCCAAGGCTGAGCTGGCTTTGTGGCCTTTCTACAGCAGCTCAGCCACCATAGAAGGGCCTCTTTGGGGCCACAAATTGGATCTTCTGCATAATTTTCATAACCCATGCTCCCGTCATCCGTTTGATCCTTTATAAAAATACAAAGTGTTTCATTCACCTGCATGCTTAAAGGGACACTATCCACTTAAAAGTCACATTTCTGTTTGACTTATTGCTGTTACATGTAATCCCTAAGGTTTCTATGTCAGCAAGAGATTAGAGAAGAAAACGTGGTTTCATTTATTTTTTGCAGTATGTATACTTTGTGCAATTGACAGCATGTCGTGCTCACCATTTCTGATGTATTATAGTCAGATAGTGACTCAGTTTCCCTTGTGGTGCAGGTCTTTCACACAGGAACAAGGAGGAGAAAAAATAGCAAAGAGCAGCTAAAAAACCACAGACATTTCCAGTGGATTTTGAGGCAGGTGTAATAGCTGAAACCACACAAGCCATTTTGAAATGAGGTCTATTTAAAAATTGGTGTTCTTTTTATTTAGTCATTTCAAGATTCACTGAAGCAGTCGAAGGACCAGAAAACCAAGGGAAATTAAAACATTACAACAGTATTGCTACAGTATATAATACAGTAGAACCTCAGAGTTACAAACAGCTCGGGAATGGAGGTTGTTTGTAACTCTGAAATATTTGTAACTCTGAACAAACTGTTATAGTTGTTCTTTTAAAAGTTTACAACTGAACATTAACTTAATACAACTTTCAGAGTAGCAGCCGTGTTAGTCTGTATTTGTAAAAAGAAAAGGAGTACTTGTGGCACCTTAGAGACTAACCAATTTATTTGAGCATAAGCTTTCGTGAGCTACAGCATCCGATGAAGTGAGCTGTAGCTCATGAAAGCTTATGCTCAAATAAATTGGTTAGTCTCTAAGGTGCCACAAGTACTCCTTTTCTTTTTGTTAATACAACTTTGAAACTTTACTATGCAGAAGAAAAATGCTGCTTTTAACCGTCTTAATTTAAAGCACAGAACAGTTTCCTTACCTTGCCAAATCTTTTTTTTAAACTTCCCCTTTATTTTTTTTTAGTAGTTTACATTTAACACAGTATTGTATGTTTTTTTGTCTCTGCTGCTGGCTGATTGTGTACTTCTGGTTCCAAAATAGGTGTGTCGTTGACTAGTCAGTTCGTAACTCTGAGGTAAATGTACGGTATATTTTTTTTTCTCTCTCTCTTTTAAAATTTCAGCTTCTCTGGCTTGATTGTTGCCTCTTCATTACATTCTCTAATTCTAATTCATTTATGATATGATTATGTAGGACTGTAGCAGAGAGAGGAAATGTACTATGTTTATTAACTTTGTTCTGCACTGAATAATGGTTGCAGATTATGCTTTTTAATGCAGGTGAAACACTGCTTAGACTGGGCACTATACACTATATTGGACAGATGGCTACTTTTCTTTCTGTAATGGTACCTCAGAGCGGGCTCAAACCTGCTCCCAGTGAATTTAATAGCAGTTTTTCCTTTATATTCAAAGAGAGCAGAATAAGGCCCCAGAACAGTATCTTTCAGAAAAGCCATAACATATCCCCTGCAGCAGATAAGTTAGTTAATATGATCAACTCTGTAAAGTTTTGATTCTATAAATATCCCTAAAATATAAATAAATAAATACCCCCCTAAAACCTGGCCTGGCCTAATCTCGCTGCTGGTTGCCGATTGTCCCTCTCATACAGGCTTAGTGATTACTGGCCCCCTTTGTGTCTCACTAATTTTCAAAGCACTTAATCGAAAGGGCTTTCCTCAAAATTCCTGCCCTTCTGTACAATTCAAAACACAGCAGAGAGCAGCAAAATACTTTAGAGAAGGAAAGAGATTAACTGGTAGGAAATTTAGGATCCATTCGTTGTGGTAAAGTGAAGCCCCAGCATCTCAAAGGGCTTCAAAAAGTGAAAGAAAGATGAATCAGTGTATAATTTATTTATTCCCTATTAAATATAGGGTTGTAGGATGATCTTTCTACACTGATGATGACTATGTGTCATGTTTGTGACACATCAAAGCTTGAAGGTTGTGTTTCACTACCACAGTGGGGTTGCCTTGGTGATCTAGACAGTATTTCAGATTTTTCCAGTAGAAATATGGTAATTCACATTTCTTGAATGTAAAATGTGATTAAATTTAACAGACCATATTTTAAAAACTTGGGCTTTCTGTACATACAAATAACTATTGGAAGGCAGTGTGAGTGCAAAAATAACCATGGTGAGATTATATATTGCTAATATGAGTGATTTACCAACTATGAAAACAGGATCTTCAGGGCCCAATTTTCATAGCTGTCCATAAATTATGGATATAATTACCGTGATTGAACATTCACTTGCAGTAACAGCTCAAACACATGGCCAATTAGAGGTATAACTGGTAATTTGCATATGCAGTTACTGAGAGTGTCAACAGAATTGTAATAATTTAATGCATACTATGCATGCCAAAATAGTGTAATTCTGGTCATCTGTTATGATGTCCATCAGTCCTGCAGGAAACTGGTTGCAAACTTGATGAGACTGGTATTCTCCTTGGCTGGCATTCCCAAAGTTCAGCCAATTTCCTCATGGATCTGGTTCTCTAGTTCAGTGTTTCTCAACGACCGGTCCACAGACCAGGGCAGTGCCTGAGATCTCCCTGACACAGTTTAGAAAGGCAGCAAGCCGGTCCCTGGTATCAAAAAGGTTGAGAAACACTGCTCTAGTTGTTGTAAGCATCTTTCCCTACTTGCACAGTTTCAGATTAGCCTTTTTAAAACATAGCTGCAGTAGCTGGACATTGCTTTTCCCCTGTGGCTGAATTCCAGTTTAACTACCTCCAAATGAGCATCTTAAATTGGTACAGTTGGATGACAATGACTCAGATTTGTCATCTAAGGCTGGCAGTGTGACTCACAGACTATCAGTTTGCTGATGGAAAGTTCCCTGCATGTCCTGGAATGAGCCATCACCTCCAGACGCACTAACCAAAGGTGAAGCTTTCGCTTCAGCATCACAAGACTGTGGCTTGAATTTGTGATGTTAATGTACCACACTTCCTTGGTGAGAGAGAGGAGGGAAAAAAATTTAACTTCTGCATTCTGTTTGCTTCTCTTGAGCTCTGTAGACAGTTTGGAGCAAGCATAGAAAGGTATTCAATTCTGCACTGGACCACATCAAATAAATAAATAATGTTTAAAGAGTACATTAGCCACCTAGAAATGAGTAAATAACCTAGAAGTGGCCCAACCCCTGTCTGCACTCTTTGGCACGCCACATCAATCCACCACCTAACCAAAGCTGTTTCTACTAATCACACAGACTAAACAAAAATAGGAGAAATATACTCAATTGGATTTGATTATTAGAAATTGCTCATGTGCCCTGAAAACACATATTTAGAAAGAAAATAGTCCTGCTCTACTGACTACTTAGTTGATAAGGTACAGCCAGAGCCAAATTATATTTAATTACAATAACGTTAATTACAGGAAGTAGGAAAAAAAGACACCTTAGTAAGCAGAATTGTACAAGATAATCATAACACATGAAGCCATGGGAAAATTCAGCTGGTTTAGAGTTTTTTTTTATGAACTTGAAATGCAGATCAGGTTCTTGGACCTTTCAAGAGAACTTGGGCCAATATGATGTGAAACCAGTGGAAGTTTGGCAGCTTAGGTTTAGAACTTTGGGGTTCATTTCAGCCCTAACTCTCAGGAGGGTGTGAATTTGCAAGAATTAAACCCAAGGCAATGTTTGCATGAATCCGACTGAAGCCACCAAGTGTCTCTTGGCCTAAACCTGTTTGAGCAATTCAGATGCCCTCTAAATGATTAGCCAATTGAAACTGAGCCAGCAGTTTTTTTTGCTATTTCATTGAGTTTTAATCAAGGCACAGACCATGAGATCTAAAATATTCCCCGCCCCCTTTTTTGTCAGTTGGAAGAGCCAATCTCCCCTGTGTAGTTTCAGCTTTCACAAATGCCACAATCTTGTCAGCATACTGCATAGCTTTAGGTCATGTAACATCTGTTTTGTCTGTTCTTGCAATCACTTCAAGCTTCTTAAAATTATACCCTTTATAGTGGGCTGGCCCTCATGATTGATTCTTGTAGACTTCCATTTCCTTTTTTAGGGGCCCTTTACAACTGTTCCTCAGAGGAATGTAGGAGAAAACCAAAGGGCAGCCATGTCATATGCATTATTTCCTTGATTAGATCATTATATGCTACAAAGAAAACTGTCCCTCATGAAATCCAGAAAAAGATTGGCAGAAAAGTAGCAGAACTCCATCCTGAGCCTCTATAAGGCAGAAGTACTGACCTTTTTAGCTAACCACATAGCCATAGGGCACATATGATTGAAATTACGTTAAGCCATCCTTTAATTTAGATAAATAATCAACTGAATGGGATCAGCTTTGTACAGATACCACACTAAACCTATTCACATATGTAAACTCTGTGAAATGAGAAGACATCTGCCACGCCGATGTACTGCCATCTCCTTCCTTGTTTAAAATGCTAAAAACAGTGTAAGCTCCCCATCCCCTGAATATAAGTTAACATGATCTAAACCCAGAGGCCTCTAAGGTTTAGAATAATTATGCAGGCAATGAATGTTTCCTGAAAAACTCTGCTCAACACTGTCAAGTTTAAGGATGTGGAAATTACTTTAACTTGTAATAGCGTCTCATTAAATTAGCTGACCAATTAGAGGGGGGCCTCTGAAATTTGATCCTTAATTAAATACAGTGACTAATAATATATGGCACTATTAGGCTATTGGTCATAGATATTTTGCTTTTGAATTATGTTACATACCATTACAACTGCAAATACCTTTTCTATTGAGAGGATATGGTAAAACATTCAGAGTATATCTGAATGCCAAGAGCAGCAACTGGAGTGGATAATAGTTTTAATTACTTGCAAAACCCTGAATGTGGGGATTTGAGATTTTCATCATGATGGATAAATATAATACCATAGTTTTCTTCTTCAATAAATGTTGCTTTTAATGGTCTGCACACACTCCTGTAATTCATCCTACATAACCTAGTAATTATGAACAACACAGAAGATCAGAAGACAAATTAGGTACCACAGCAATGTTAAAGTTGGAATGGAGTGGAGTCTAGTGGTTAGAGAGAGAACTGGAAATCAGGACTCCTGGGTTCTATTGCATTCTCAGCTGTGGGGCTCTGTTTGCTGAGTTCTGTTGTTTGCTGCAGAGCCTTGTACATAATCTGGACCCAGATTTTCTTCAGTGTGTACCTGATGCTGCCCGAGTGGACAGGCACAAGTCAGAGATTTGCACGCATGTACGTTCTGGAAATGCTGCCTTGCAGCTGTTACTGAGACCACATGAGTCCTGTCCCCTTGCCTGTCCTGCGTAGGGGTGTGTGGGCTGGATGATGGCCAGAGAGGTATCTACCTGCTTCTCTTAAGGGCTTTTAAAAATGCCTGCAGCTTCCATTGAAGTCAACTGGCCTATGAAAGTCACGTCCTGGAACTAAGAAGTCCTAGGCCAAATTCAGAGGTGATGTATAAAGTGATATAAGGCAGACTCCTTCAGTCTCATCAAGACTCCCTTAGGCCTACCCATGAATTTACTCATGGGTCAGCATAAGGGATCTTAAATTGGTATGAGTAACTCACATACTGAGGAACTGGAATAAGGGAGATGTTAAAATAGGGGTTTGTAACGTATACATTTTGCACCCAACTGTTAGATGATTTTCTGCTACCCTCTTGTCTTCTGGGATCTCGGCATGTGACTTACACCATCTTAGGCATTTACTAGGCCAACAGAGATAATATATAACAGTGTGTATATGGGAGAGATAAGTAAAACCTTGGTATGTGAGTGGGAAAGTCAGTCAATCTAAGTCCAGAAGGAATCTAAGGTGGTGTAACATGCACATTGATGGGGCCAGAAGAAGAAAATTGCAGTTTGAAGCCAAGAATAAGTGTGCATGTAAGCCTTCATTAGAATTAGTCACAACTGTCTGGGGCGAAAGCCCTGATAGAAAGATTGAGAGCCTAAATAGAAGGGAGAAACTTGTGATTTGTATGCGAGGGGGTTATTTTATTTTTAACCATGAATCAGAAAATAGATAAGGAGAGAATCTCTGGTAACAATATTATGCAGGCATCATTTGACACCACATAGTCTTTACGTCTCCCACTGTAATGTAATGGGACAATTAAAAAAAAAAAAAAAAGCAGCAGCAGAGTAGCACTGGAGAATGCGGCATAGATTGTAAAATATCTCCAGTAGCCGTAAATTGCTTCCCATTACATATGGGAAGTTAACAGCATTGTTTAGTTAAAGCAAATCTGGGGTCAAACATTTTATTTCCTTGCATCTTAGAAAGGAAAAATTTAACACTGGTGTTTAGTATTTTTTGCTGGGGTGGTTCCAGTAATGGATATCTTTGGTCTGACATAATTACAGAAAAATGACCTGGGGAAATGAGTATGAAACACGGTTATATTGGTCTTTTTATTTTTATTGTGGGTGGATTTCCTTATTTTATAAGGTTTCTCTTTGATAGTTTTCCATTTTAGCATCCAAGGTTCCATCAAGAAGCATGGCTGCCTATGCTAGGTCAGGTAAGCTACCCACAAACATTCTGACAAACAGGATAAAATTAAGGCTGTTTTGTTTTGGAGTTACTAGTCACTCATAGAATTGGTCTCTGGAGTTAAGCTCACACAAAATCAAATTCTTCAGTGTTGCAAGAGGAATCAAGCGGTGGTAGGATAGGCAGTTTTCCTTACTTACCTTGCAATTACAAGGCTGATACACGGAATGAAATTTCAAGTGATTCTTTGGCCAATTTTTACCAAAGAAAATTCTGGAAGTGACTTGACAAGAATAAATATGAACAAATATCAGGTGCTTTCCAACAAAGTTTGCAACACACTTGAAATTATTCTTTGTTGGTACACACAGGAGGGGGAACACCTGAGGGATTTCTTCTCCAGATTTGAGAAGTTCACCTGAGAGTTCTCAGATGTGTCTAAGTATCTGGTGCTAGCACTGAAAAACAACCTTCAGAAGTTAATATCAGTCCATTCATATAATTGTATTTGCTGACTATAGACAACACTATGAATTTGCATAATTGGATGGAGAACATCAGTTTTTTAAGTTGCTGGGAGGATATCAGAGCTATTGGTTTTGAACATCTTTAAAAATTATTGCTAGTGGGTAGTCTATATCAAAAATAAATTTGAAGGGGCCTTCTTTGTCTGTGATAGTCCCCAGTTGTTATGATTCCTTGCATAATTATAAAAATGGCTTTGACCAGCACTTGATTATTATACAACATATCTCTGACATGTGCACACTTTTATGTATGCTGATTTAAAATTGTCGGTATGAGATAAGAGAGCTAGAGTGAGGAAAGAACTTGGGCCCAAATAGTTAAAAATGTACAGAAATTCATAGACTCAGACTTAAAGGCCAGAAGGAACCATCAGGATAATCTACTCCTGCACATTGCAGATCACAGAACCTCATTCACCCACTCCTGTAATAGACTCATAACCTCTGGCTAAATTATTGAAGTCTTGATTTGAGGACTTCAAAGTTACAGACAATCCAGCATGTAACCCAGGCCCCATGCCACAGAGGAAGGCAGAAACTCCCCACAGTCTCTGCCAATCAGACCTGGGGGAAAATTCCTTCCCAACCCCAAATATGGTAATAAACTAGACCCTGCGCATTTCAGCAAGACCCACCAGCCAGACAGCTGGGAAATAATTCTTTGTAGTAACTCAGAGCCCTCCCCATTCAGTGCCCCATCTCCGGCCATTGGAGATATATGCTAATAGTAGTCGTGGGTGTGCCATATGCTACTGTTGGCAGTCTCATCACACCATGCCCTCCATAAACTTATCAAGCTCAGTCTTAAAACCAGTTAGACTTTTGGCCCCCACTGCTCCCCTTGAAAGCCTTTTCCAAAACTTCACTCCTCTGATGGTTAGAAAACTGTCTAATTTCAAGCCTAAGCCAAGCTTTTTGAGTCTCCTCTCATAAGGTAACTAGTAACCTCTCTCGAGCCTTACAGTTCACATTTCATTATGACGTGTTGTAGTCTCACCTTTAATCAGTTCCTTACCCACCTTTTGATTCTCATATTAATCCCCATCTATCTCCAAATTAACTAATACTTTTCGCACATGGAACTGTATCAAATGCCTTACTGAAATCCAGGTAAATTAGATTTACTGCATTTCCTTTGTCTAGAAAATCTGTATCTTCTCAAAGAAAGAGATCAGGTTGGTCTGGCACAATCTGCCTTTTGTAAAACCAAGTTGTATTTTATCCCAGTTACCATTTACCTCTATATCCTTAACTACATTCTCTTTCAAAATTTGTTCTAGGACCTTGAATACAACTGAGGTCAAACTAAAGGGCCTGTAGTTTGCTGGATCACTGTCCCCTACCCGCCTCCTTCTTAAAAATATATACTATATTTGCAATTCTCAGTCATAAGGTAATAACATGTTTTTTAAGTACATCAGAAGCAGGAAGCCTGCTAAACAACCAGTGGGGCCCCAGGATGACAGAGATACGAAAGGAGCACTTAAAGTCATCACGGAGAAACTAAATGAATTCTTTGCTTCAGTCTTCATGGCTGAGGATGTTAGGGAGATTCCCAAACCTGAGCCATCTTTTGTAGGTGACAAATCTGAGGAATTGTCACAGACTGAAGTGTCACTAGAGGAGGTTTTGGAATTAATTGAGAAACTTAACAGTAACAAGTCACCGGGACCAGATGGCATTCACCCAAGAGTTCTGAAGGAACTCAAATGTGAAATTGCGGAACTATTAACTATAGTTTGTAAGCTGTCCTTTAAATCAGCTACTGTACCCAATGACTGGAAGATAGCTAATGTAACACCAATATTTAAGAAGGGCTCTAGAGGTGATCCTGGCAATTACAGACCGGTAGGTAAGTCTATTGTCAGTACTGGGCAAATTAGTTGAAACAATAGTGAAGAATAAAATTGTTAGACACACAGAAGAACATAAATTGTTGTGCAAAAGTCAACATGGTTTCTGTAAAGGGAGATCATGTCTTACTAATCTATTAGAGTTCTTTGAGGGGGTCAACAAACGTGGACAAGAGGGATCCAGTGGACACAGTGTACCTAGATTTCCAGAAAGCCTTGACAAGGTCCCTCCCCAAAGGCTCTTACGTAAATTAAGTTGTCGTGGGATAAGAGGGAAGATCCTTTCATGGATTGAGAACTGGTTAAAAGACAGGGAACAAAGGGTAGGAATAAATGGTAAATTTTCAGAATGGAGAGGGGTAACTAGTGGTGTTCCCCAAGGGTCAGTCCTAGGACCAATTCTATTCAACCTAGTCATAAATGATCTGGAGAAAGGGGTAAACAGTGAGGTGGCAAAGTTTGCAGATGATACTAAACTGCTCAAGATAGTTAAGACCAAAGCAGACTGTGAAGAACTTCAAAAAGATCTCACAAAACTAAGTGATTGGGCAACAAAATGGCAAATGAAATTTAATGTGGATAAATGTAAAGTAATGCACATTGGAAAAAATAACCCCAACTATACATACAATATGATGGGGGCTAATTTAGCTACAACTAATCAGGAAAAAGATCTTGGAGTCATCGTGGATAGTTCTCTAAAGACGTCCACGCAGTGTGCAGCGACAGTCAAAAAAGCAAACAGGATGTTAGGAATCATTAAAAAAGGGATAGAGAATAAGACAGAGAATATCTTATTGCCCTTATATAAACCCATGGTACGCCCACATCTTGAATACTGCATACAGATGTGGTCCCCTCATATCAAAAAAAGATATACTGGCATTAGAAAAGGTTCAGAAAAGGGCAACTAAAATGATTAGGGATTTGGAACAGGTCCCATATGAGGAGAGATTAAAGAGGCTAGGACTTTTCAGCTTGGAAAAGAGGAGACTAAGGGGGGATATGATAGAGGTATATAAAATCATGAGTGGTGTGGAGAAAGTGAATAAGGAAAAGTTATTTACTTGTTCCCATAATATAAGAATTAGGGGCCACCAAATGAAATTAATGGGTTGCAGGTTTAAAACAAATAAAAGGAAGTTCTTCTTCACTCAGCATACAGTCAACCTGTGGACATCCTTGCCTGAGGAGGTTGTGAAGGCTAGGACTATAATAGGGTTTAAAAGAGAACTGGATAAATTCAGGGAGGTTAAGTCCTTTAATGGCTATTAGCCAGGATGAGTAAGGAATGGTGTCCCTAGCCTCTCTTTGTCAGAGGGTGGAGATGGATGCCAGGAGAGAGATCACTAGATCATTACCTGTTAAGTTCACTCCCTCTGGGGCACCTGGCATTGGCCACTGTCGGTAGACAGTATACTGGGCTGGATGGACTTTTGGTCTGACCCAGTATGGCCATTGTTATATTCTTATGAGGTATGACCCGCATGTTTATGGATTCATAAAAAAAAAATCCTTGCCATTGGCTTTCCAGTTTCAAGTGTCAGTGTGTTTAATATCCTTGCAGGGAGATTATCTGGGCCCATCAATTTGGTCCCATTAACCTGTTTGAGTTTGACTTTCACCTTGGATGTGGTAATTTCTACTTCCATATCCTCATTCCCTTTAGCCACCCTGCCACTGTCCCCAAACTCCACATTACTCTTATTAAATACTGAGGCACAGTATTCATTTAGGTGTTGGGCCATGCCTAGATTATCTTTAATCTCCACCTCATCCTTAATGCTTAGTGGTCCCATGTTTCTTTCCTTGGTTTCTTTTTATTTATATGGCTAAAAAACCCTTTTACTATTTGGTTTTAATTTCCTTTGTCAAGGTGCAACTCTACTTGGCTTTTTGCAGTTCTCACTTTCCCCCTACGCTTTCTGATCTCCAGGATATAGCTTTCCTTGCTGAGCCACATCTTCTTCCATTCCTTGTCGGCAGCTTTCTCTTAGTAACCTGTTCGAGATGCTTGTTCATCCATCAGTTTTAGTAGCACTTGTCCTCCAATTGATATCTGGGAAATTAAAGTCTCCCATAATCACACTATTCCCAGTAGTATTTACTTAATTAAAATATTGACGAGGTCTCCATTCATATCCAAATCAGATCCTGAGGATCGTAGCAGACCCCAAAAACTATCCCAATGGAGCCTCTGTTACCTTTCTTCCCCAAAGTGAGTTTGACCTGAACATTTCCATTATATCCATTCCACCACTTCTAGTTTCTTTACAGTCTACCTTGTCATTAATATGGAATGCTACTCCACCACATTTACCTTTATTTCTGTCTTTCCTGAACAGCACATACCCTTCAATATCTGTAATCCATTCAGGATTACTATTCCACTATGTTCAAATTTTCCCTATAATATCTGGTTTCACTTCCTGCACCAGTAATTTTAGTTCCTCCATTGCATTGGTGTACAGACATCTTATTTTTTTCTGCTTAGCTTCAGCCCTATTCATCACCTGATTAGGTATAGACCCCATGATCTTATTATTATTAGGTATAAGGCTCTCTTATCCTAGTTGCTGCACAAACATAGAGGAAGACTTGGTCCTGTCCCAAAACAGTTTATAATCCAATTTAAGGCAAAATGCAAGTGACTGTGACAAACAATAAAAGGAACAAGATAAGGAAAATGAGGGGGACAATCATAAATTCACATGGTTACATAGACTGGCACATCTACTTCCATCATATAAACTCCTTATTATGTTGATCAACTTGTCTGGAACCCCACAGTTTCTAGCAATATTCCACAAGGTCTTTCTGTGTACACTATTGAACACTTTCTTAAAGTCAATAAAGTTAATTAAGATGAGTTTTTGCCAAGCAGTTTTTTGATGACCTGTCAAAGAGTGAATAGTTTACAGCATGATCTACCTGGATGGCACGTAGCCTGTTCATCTTGTAATATTTCATCCACTGCTTTCTTCATTCTATTTAGCAAAATGGTAGCCAATACTTTGCCCATTGATGGCAGCAATACAATACGTCTCCAGTTCATGCATGGAGTAAGATCACCTTTTTTGGCAATGCCACAATAACATCTTTTCCAGTTTTTTGACACTTGTTCTTTCAACCATATTTCATTACAGAGTTTTATTAAAACATAATAAGGAGTTCATAATAAGGAGGTTTGTTAGAAACATTTTAAGGAGTTTATACGATAGGAATAAATGCAGAGTAAGATGGTTTGATATTATGATTGGAATTAGACAAGGGTGTGTATTATCACCAAACTTTTTGTATTAGCAATAGACTGAGTGATGAAGTGGGCAACAAAAGGCATCATGGGTGGTATAAAATGGGTTAGTGGAGATGAGTTATATGATCTTGACTTTACTGATGACTTTGCTTTACTAAGTATGATATAGAATGGAATGATTGCCTTTATATCAGAGATAAAAAAGGAAGCAGCAGGACTGAAAATAAACACAGGGAAAACCAAGATTATGTAGGTAGGAAACTGGACAACAGGTGAAAAGGTGCATATAGATAGAAAATCAAATAGGTAGAAGAATTCAGCTATCTGGGAAGCGTGAGGACTTTTGAAAGTGTCTGTGATAAGAGATATTCATACAAGGAATAGCAAACACCACTTTTGGAAGGATAAACCCCATCTAGTCAAACAGAGGTCTCCAAACCAAACCAAAGGTCCATGCAATTGTTCTGAGCACACTACTATACAATGCAGAAACTTGGCTGAAGGCAGTGACTAACAAAAAGAGATCAGACGCTGCCCAATACAGGTGGCTGAGGAAGATATTACACATTTCATGGAAAGACAAAACAACAAATGTGAGGGTCAGGGAGCTGTCAGAGCGGGACATGTTGGAAAATATCAAAGAAAGAAGGCTCAGATGGTTGGGACGCGTACAGTCTATGGAAGATGGGAGACACGCTGAGCCAGCATTGAATTGGGTACCTGCAGTAGAAAAGAGAAAGCCAGGAAGGCCAAGGAAGAACTGGTAGTGATAGAAGATTTTGAATGCACTGGCATCACCTCAGAAGAAGTATAACAACCAGTGAGCGACCATAATCCGTGAGGAATGACTACCTGCTGTGTCAGTGGCACAGGAGGAACTAAGGTCTAAGAAAGGACATAGACTGGGAATGTGCGCATCATCCGCCTTTTATGCTTTAAAAGGATTTTTTTGAAAAGTCAATAAATAAATTACAGCTAACTCCAATTACCCCAGAACACAATAAAGTAATGATTACCATATCTGTCACAAAATATAGTAAATGCAACCACCTATGCAATGTTTGTTAGCGCACAAAGAAATGCCTGAGGTTCAAAATTTGTTTCTAATGCCTTATTCTATGGATGTGTGTGCCACCAATGTGTGTCTATTCTGGAAGATAGGCTGGGTAGTCTAATGATTAGAGCAACGGATAATAGTCAGAACTCCTGGAGCGTGTTGTTAATTCTGCCATTCACCTTGTTTGTGTTTTTTTTGGCATGCCACTTCACTTTGTTGCCTCAGTTTGTCTAATAACTAAAATAAGTATCTTACCACCTAATAATGGCATTTTGAGGCTTAATTAATGTTTGGAAATAAATTGATCTTCCTTAACTGAAAATATAATAAAAGTGCAAAATATACATGTGTTTCTGTCTCTAAGATCATTTTATAGTATTATTATAATGGTATTTTGTTTTTGGGAGAACTATTGCATCACCAGGTTTCAGAGTAACAGCCGTGTTAGTCTGTATTCGCAAAAAGAAAAGGAGTACTTGTGGCACCTTAGAGACAGCACCAATCCTTCATCCAAGCCATTTTCAAAGCCCAGAAGAACATATAATGCAGGACTCAAAACTATATGTGCACTCAAGAGCTATGGGTGGAGTGTTATGGATACATTGTCATGGTCTTTCACCCAAATAGATCCAAAATTAATTCACAAATATTATATGTATGGAAATCACTTCATATAGCATTGAAGGGCAGTCACCTCTAAGTTAGAATGAGGCTGCTGTTCAATAATATACAACATGATTGTACCTGGAAACTGATGCAGTTCCCATTAAACCAATGAGAGTAATAATGATTTAGGAAAGAAAGTAAAGAATCCAATATCCAACTGAAATAGGCACCTTAGGTGAAGTACAGAAGGCAGAATGTTGGTACTAAAACTGGAATTTGTTTGAGACACCTGAGCTAACACTCCTAACTCCTGCGTAAAGATTGGGATCTTAAAGGACCACAAATGGTCAGGATTTTTATTTTACATAATGCCTGAAATACAATTTAAAAAAGAACCCCAAACTTTCATATTTCTAAGATATATTGTTGAAATCTTTCTCTGGTATTTGTACAATTGTAATAACTTCTGCTTAAAAGTTACACACTGGTCATATTTTATTAATTGGTTTTGTTTTAAACCAATTCAGATTCAGGTATGGTGCTGTCTTTGAGGGGCCAGTGATATTTTGTTTATGAATATCATAAGGATATTGCCAAAAACAATGTGAAGTAAGCTACTTCTGATCCTGTTCAGTAAAAGGTTAGATATGATTTGCTTCAAAAGTGGGCAAATAATCTTTTGCTGGAGACCACATCACTCAAAGAGGAATTTTCAGCTGAGGCAGATTTATGTACTGAAAGACTCAAAACTAACAACCCCCCTTGTACCTCTTTTATTCCTTATTGCTGCTGCTGCTGCTGCTGCTGCAAAAAAGGGGTATTATCAAGGAATTACTGTCATGAATAAAGCAGATCTGCTGGTTGCTATGTATGCAAAGAAACCTTGTAACTTTCAAACTTATAAAAGAGAAAAAGAATACTACTTTTGAAGATGATGGTATTACTTTAATTCAGCAAAAACAACTACAAGATATCCCATGAATATATAATAATTGTAAAGACCATCTAAAAATGAACTATCACTGTAAACCTGAAAGGATTTCCCCCCCACTGTATCTTAAATGCTGATTGTAGATCAAGATGACTTTCTTTACACCTTTTGCATGGTCTGAAAAATTGGTTTAATGTACAAGTGCTTTTTTAAATTTCATTGAACTTCCGTTCTTTAGCACCATGCAACTTCATTTCAACCTCTAGGAAGTTCAGGGGCTTTACTTTAACCTCCTGATCATTTTATGGTGAGTTGGTGAGTTTCTAGTTCCCTGTTTGTGCTGCAATATGGGGTAGTTCCCAATTAGTGGTGAGAAAGAGAGAAACATCAAAACCAAAGGGATCCCACACAGTTTGTTCCAGGCATTTGCTGCTGGCATAGGAACAAAACTTATAGGGGAACTTTGCAACTGCTTTTACAAAGTAGATGTTACACAGTTTAAATACCCTGATGAAAATATCTACTATTTACATACCAATCTTTCTCTCTGAATGAAGAAAAAAAAATAAAAAGCACGTGGCACTAGTTCACACAGGCATTTCTTAGGATGCCTTAAACACAACCATCCTTTAAAAGGTAAAAAATGGTTTACTCTCTTCTCAGTAGCATGTCAGAAGATGGTATGTACCTTAAGAAAACTGTGTAGCACACTTGCCTTTCCTCTCTGTATGAAGCTTGGTTAACATTCAGCTCAAATCACAAGTAAAAGTGTTTCCTCTTTAAAAAGTTCTTTGTTATAAGATGACAGGACTGTGGCCATCTCTCAACTCCATTATAAAGTCATTATTCATAATGCACGTAAGCAAAAATGCACAGCAAGATGTGGGTTATTGGGAGATAGCCACATGCCCAGTGGCTTTGCTTTCATACCCTTGATGTTAATTTAGGGAAGTCAGTGATGAAACTCCCACTCATTTCAGTGGGAGCACACTCGGGCCTTTAGATCACAAACACACATGAGCTGCCACGTCTTACTGTGATTACAAAATTACTTTTAAACACAAAAGTCAATAAACAGTTATAAGAAAAACCCCAGAACAATATGATAGATATATTGATTTAACTCTTACAGATAAGGAGGGAAAATCTTTTTATAATTGTACTAGAGCTGAGCAAAAACCAGAATTTCCATATTGCAGGAAATTCTGATATTTTAACATTTTTTTCATCTTGGATTGGGACAAAGAACTGAAAATGGTAAAATGTTTCATTTTAGCATTTTCAATCAAAGTAAAACATTTTGCTGTTCCTGAATTCAAATTTTTTGATTGTTAACCTGCAACCATTTGACTCCCAGGAAGCATCATGTGGCTCCATCATGTGAAATGTAGCCTGGCAGGGAAGCCTGGCCCACAGGAAAGAATGGGGGCATGAAACACACCAATGACAACTTGCACAAAGCAATGAATTTAAGGAATAAGGAAATGAATTTTAACATTTAACTGACCTGAAGTGAAGCATTTTGATTGATTATTTTGATTCGGATTCAATGGCTGTGTAATGGAAAACCAAAAAATTTATGCAAAAGCTACATTTGCAGAAACTACATTTTCCATCAAAAATCATTTTGACAGAAAATTCCTGACTCTCTCTAAAAAGTAGTCTATTTAATTTTAATGGAGATAGGCTCACGTAGTTGTGAGAGACAGACAATCATGATTGCCTTAACTCAAGGATAAAGGGGACAGATTAAGGGTATGTCTGTACAGCAGAAGCTGTTCATGGTCTAGCCTCCCTTAGCTAACTTGAATCCAGCTAGTGCAGGTATCGAAAACAGTGAAGACAGTACAGTCTTCACAGCAGACTAAGAAGTCAAGTACATAACCAGGGTCTATGCTGGACATCGAGTACCCATGCTGAAGCCCATGCTGTGCTCTCTTCACTGTTATTGTTATCTACTCTACTTGGATTCAAGTTATTCCATGCTTTTGCTTTTAGCTTTTGCTGTACAGACATATCCATAGTGTATGATGATGAATGCTTACAGTATGAAGGCTTGAAGGGTCAAGAGATTGGTAATGTGCTATGAAATCTCTCATATCTATGTTGCTGCTTAAAATCGGGTCCAGTTCAGTAGTGGCCATAGTTTCTCACGGCTGTTTTTGGACCATATGAAATAAGACAGTGGTCTCAATGCATTTCTCAGTGACAGGCGTTCACAAGACAAAAAAATACAGTGTAGCCACGGTAGTGTGAGTATAATCCTGTCTGAGATGGTAGGTGTGTACTTGGCACAACTTTTTATGAGGTTTGAAAGAGTTTTGTAAACTATTGTAAAGTTATTTTTTGTGTCTCTGCGCTTCCTGGTTTCAGGCAGAACAGGAATGGGAAATACCAGCATACTGTGAGAAAGGCTGTTCTTGCACTACATCTGATCTGCGTGAAACAAGGAAGTACTGAAAAATCTCATGACTGTCTGTTTTTATGGGATTTTCAGACCAATTTTCAATTTCCAGACTGAAGAGATTTGGATGAGATCAGATACATTTTGGAAAAGCATCTGAACTTCTGGAAGAATATCGTAATTAAACCCCCAAATCCTTGCTGTTCACCCATTACCAATGTCCCTCTCTTGTGTTCGTAAATGTATATAAAATAGCTTTACTTTGGGGGAAAAAATGGTTAGAATAGTGCACAAATCTGAGATGTGCCCGAAAGCATAATGGAGTAAGGAATATATCATGAATCTGATTCTTCCATTGATTACAGTGGTGTAAATAAAGTACAAGTCCATGTAAATGGAGTTAAACTCTCTTAAGTGAGAGAAGAATTCTGCCCTACCTCATTAATACCAGGAAGTCAAATCCCAGACACACTGGGCCTAATTAATCCCTGGTATAGCCTGCATTTGCTTCAATGGCATTGTATTAGGGATGAATTCGGTCCACTAATTTTTGCTCTAGTCCTCTCTTCCTTTAATCACTGGCTTCAGATACTGGAGTGGCTCTGTTTATAATGGTTGGGATAGTGTTTATGGTTATGGTGGCTTAGACTAGCTCAGCCATATCTGTTGTTTATCTGCAAAGCAAAGCTAGACTTCCAAGGCTAATATTGATCCCATGTAATTTAGGACTTTAAAATAAAGTTGAGTCCTGTTTTTACTCATTAAAGAAACAGATGTGTTGAAGGGTGAGATAAGGTTTGGATAAGAACCTTTAAGCATTTTATTGAACTTTAAAAACTTTTATAGACTTTGCCACCAACCTGAACCAGGTTTGAAGATGCATGAGGAATATGAATGAGTCAGTTTCCTTTTCAACCCTAAATTTATAGCTTCTTTTAATGATATGTAAATCAGTATCAAACTACATTAATTTTCTTACATGTAACACCACAAACTTAAAATAAAACCTTTTTGTGTATAAGTCATGGCATGGTTATGGGAAAACACTACAATTATGTACTCAGTTTGCTAAATCACAATGGGATGGGAACTTTCAAGGGACTGGATTGAAGTGACACAAAAGTCAGGAAATGACCCCTGCGATGGGATTTCAGAGGCAGTAGATTAGAAACAATGTGTTCTTACAACTTCTGTAACTTTGGGACATACCATCCAGAATGAAAAATAGGGGTAGTGAAACCTGACATCTGAACTATAATGAGCAGTGATTTAGTTGAGGATTACCACAAAGAAAAGATTTCTGTATGTGCACAGTTCAGAAATGAAAGCAAGCTACAGCTGATTCTCATTGTTCAGGCTGGTACTGAAAAGGAAGTCTTCATCCCACTAGACAAATTCAGAATACTGAATTGGAATCACTGGGAGTTTTGTTCAGCCAGCGAATCCTGTGTCTGTCAGATAGCGTGCTCAAGCCAACCTCTCTGTGGTCAGAGAGTGGTGCGGAAGGGAAGCTGCTCTCCATACTGAATAGTGTCTTTGTTCGTCCTGCCGCAGCAGTTACATTCTGCAGGCCCTGCAGATACAACAGTGGCTGTATGAGAACGGAATGGAAATGAGAGTCTGGCTCCCTCCAGAAGTCTTGCTTCTTTTCCATTAGAACTGCAAAGGAATGCTGGTAGCTAGAAAAATAACCCTTCAGCTGGAGCAATGTTTTCATTTCTCTGAAACCTTATTGAGTCAAACGATTTGACAAAACGGAAGTAAATTTAATTGTAGATGAGCACCAATGTACCTTGTTACTTTGCAGAATGGAACAAAAGTTTCTGACAAATTAAAGGCAGAAATTATACAATCTCATAAAGGCTACCTGCAAACAGTCAGTTTAACTGTATGTTACACCATTTAGCAGAATTCCAGTGCCTGCTGAGCTTACCTATGGGTTAAACAATTACTTTGGTACCTGCAACTCAAATTACAAGTTAAACCATTAACCGCTGACCTGTACACCTGTTGCAATCTTTTTGTGGGTAGAAAAAAATGTGTTTGGAAAGAAGGTGTTCAAAAAATGACCATCATTTTCCTTTTTCCAAGATGGGATATATTGTTCTCATGGCACTTCAGATCATATAATCTTTTAACTGGATGTGGACTGTAGTTGTGCAATATGCCATTCCTGCTTCTACTGCTGAACAGTAGGATCTGGCTTCCTTTTTATAGCTACTTCTGTCTTGTAGAATCCAGTTTAGAAAGACAACATTTTGAAAGAGCATTTTCAGATACACTCACCAGACACTTTAATAATATTCAGTGTGAAACTCTGAACAGTCAGAACTGTCTTTAAAAATGGATCATCAGGACAGTCCCTTCAAGAAGCCAGAACTGAAGAGCAAATGTGAAACATACAATCTGAGATATTAACACTGAAGTATAGGATACCAATTTTGAGAGGATTATTTGTGGATGTATTTGTTTTTTTCCTGCCATGTTTTGTGTAATAGCAAAGGCAACATTTATTATACCGTGTTATTTTCAATAGCTATTTCAATCTTTTCACAGGTACCTCCTGTTTTGATCTGCTCTGCCCTTGTTCTATTCATTATACAGCTATGATGTTGTTTGTTTCTACTTTTTAATGTGCATGCTATGATATTCCTAAGAACTTAATAGTTTAAGTTCCTATACCTATACTGGTTGGAAGAACCTATATGGTTTCCTTTAAGAACTGAAATATTTCAAAGAACATGGCCATGAAAGGGAACAGAAAATGTTAGGGCTTAATCTTGGAAACAATTACGTTATTAGGTCTTACTCAAATGAGTAGTCCCACTGATGTAAACAAACACAGGATGCAGGACAGGCCTCTTACTTCCTAAGAGCTCCATCATGGGCCCAACTGTGTGCCTGTGCAGGGGAGTGTAAGGAGCCCTCTTACTCCTCTGCATGGGCTGTTTCAACAAAGCCTTTGCCAGAGAGATAGTAGCTACCACTGGGCAGCCATGAAGTAGCCACCCAAAGTTGAGGGCCCTCTCTAACTTGCTGGAGGTGCTCAGCACCTCACAGTATCAGATCCTAAATGGTGAACTGCAAATGTACACAAGTTTCTGGGATGAAATCTCTTTTAACTAGAGGCGGATGAAGCATTTGAGGGGCATTTGTCCCTGCTCATTAAACATTGCTAGTGTCAATGATTACGAACAAAGAATTTGAAGCTGGGAGGGAAAAGTTTCCAATGGGATTTCTATCACACTTAAAAGGCACACATATGGATCCAGATTTTCAAAGAAGGTTAGTACATCAGATTATGAATTCTGAATCTCTCTCACATCGTGCCCACAACTGTGCATTGTGCCAGCACTACACAGAGCCTTATACAGATTGTTTATTTTAGTTTGCACTTTAACATACTGGGCCAAATTAATCCCTGCTGCATATTAAAACGAGAGTTGCATGCACATTTTGGCACTGTCTGTATAGAATTTGGCCCATTCTGACCAGCACATCTGAATAACATAAACCCTAAGACTCACCCAGCACCAGCTGAAATAATAAAATAAGTAAGTGACAAATGTCAATTTTAAAATGTACATCCAGACATTCTTTGATCTCTAGAGTAAAGCAAGAGAACTGTCTGCATTTACTCTTAAAATCACATGCATAAAGAATACAATTTGCACTGAAAGAGAATACAGAGTAAAGGAAAAACATTCTTGATATAGACTGGTAAAATCAGCAATATGCATAAAGATAACTTCACAAAGTTATCAGCATTGCATACTGTAGCAGAGGTTAACAGCTTTATTTACTTATTAACTCTTGAATAATTTTCTGCACTGCTTATTTACCTAGAGGCTAGGAAAGTAGGACAAAGCCTATCCTTTATTTACTTAGCAGCTTACCCACCAATGGCACACTAGTTATTTTTAACTAGGTCCAATCATAGATCTGTTGAGCTGTGGGTGGGGCTTTTATTTGCTTTGTTGTTAGACCAATAATGAGGTGGGGTCTTATTCACCCACTTGGTAGGACCCTACAATTCTGAATTCTTCACTGTTTATCTAGTGACTGTACTAGTATGTGCTGGGTTGGACGATGTTTACCCAAATACTAGTCCACTGACAACTAGGTGTGGCTTTATTGGACAGTTACTCACACAATTTTGACAGAGAAGCTCAATTTTGTATTAGCTGCAATGCTTAAAGACATTATAGAAGGAAACACAGAAGGATAAACTAAAACTTTATTTCTAGTAACACATACTAATTGGTAATGTTTTGCTTATGGGAATTTTATCTGGATTTAAGGACCAGAGGCCGGAAATTAGGTGTTAGTGACAGTGACAAAAATCTATTTTTGTTAACCATGTGGGCAACAGTTAAATAAAGGGAACATCTGTGTATCATGGAGTGCCATGCTGCATCTAATTACACCATCATCTTGTTCAAGGCTAAATTAGTGACTAGGAGTGCAGATCATATCCTCAAACTGACAGGCTTTAAGACCTCCCTCTCCAAGCCTAACACATAGTGAGGGGAAAAATAAAACTTCCTGTTTCATATTTAAAATAGGTATTGACTCATAATTGTAGCTGTTGTGAGGGTGAAAGAGACTTTGAGTAATCTAGTTCTTGCAGCATTGTGTGCTTAAGGCTTCTGCTTAATAACATTGGAGGAAATTTTGTCAAACAGGGGCTCACCTGCAGGGAACCTTAGCCAGAGAAAGTTCAGAGGTAGAAGTTGTGACATTTTTACATCGTGATAATAATTAAGAAATTTCAAATACTTTGAAGAATAAAAACATAAGAACAGCCACACTGGGACAGACCAAAGGTCCATTTAGCCCAGCATCCTGTCTTCCGACAGTAGACAATGCCAGTTGCCCCAGAGGGAATGAACAGAACAGGTAGTCATCAAGTGATCAAGCCCATTCCCAGGTTCTGGCAAACAGAGGCTAGGGACACCAACCCTGCCCATCCTGACTAATAGCCATTGATGGACCTATCTTCCATGAATTTATCTAGTTCTTTTTTGAAACCTGTTATAGTCTTGGCCTTCACAACATCTTCTGGCGAGGAGTTCCACAGGTTGACCGTGTGTTGTGTGAAAAAATACTTCCATTTGTTTGTTTTAAGCTTGCTGTGTATTAATTTCATTCAGTGGCCCCTAGTTCTTGTATTATGAGAAGGAGTAAATAGCTCTTTCTTATTTACTTTCTCCACACCAGTCATGATTTTATAGACCGCTATCATATCCCCCCTTAGTAGTCTCTTTTCCAAGCTGAAAAATCCCAGTCTTATTAAACTCTCCTCATATGGCAGCTGTTCTATACCCCTAATCATTTTTGTTGCCCTTTTCTGAACCTTTTCCAATTCCAATATATCTTTTTTGAGATGGGACAATCACATCTGCATGCAGTATTCAAGATGTGGGCATACTATGGATTTATTTAGAGGCAATATGATATTTTCTGTCTTATTATCTATCCCTTTCTTAATGATTCCCAACATTCTGTGAGCTTTCTTGACTGCCACTGCACATTGAGTGGATGTTTTTGGGGAACTATCTACAATGATTCCAAGATCTCTTTTTTGAGTGGTAACAGCTAATTTAGACCCCATCATTTTATACGTAGAGTTGGGATTATGTTTTCCAATGTGCATTACTATCAACAAGGATTTTCATCTGCCATTTTGTTACCCAGTCACCCAGTTCTGAGATCCTTTTGTAGCTCTTCGCAGTCTGCCTGGGATTTAACTATTTGAGTAGTTTGGTATCATCTGAAAATTTTGCCACCTCATTGTTTACCCCTTTTTTGAGATAATTTATGAATATATTAAATAGGACTGGGCCCAGTACAGACCCCTGGGGGACACCACTATTTACCTCTCTCCATTCCGAAAACTGACCATTTATTCCTACGCTTTGTTTCCTATCTTTTAACCAGTTATCAATCCATGAAAGAACCGTCCCTCTTATCCCATGACTGCTTACTTTGCTTAAGAGCTTTTGGTGAGGGACCTTGTCACAGGCTTTCTGAAAATCTAATTACACTATATCCACTGGATCCCCCTTGTCCACATGCTTGTTAACCCCCTCAGAGAATTCTAGTACATTGGTGAGGCACAACTTCCCTTTACAAAAAACATGTTGACTATTCCCCAACAAATTATGTTCATCTATGTATCTGACAATTTTGTTCTTGACTATAGTTTCAACCAGTTTGCCTGGTACTGAAGTCAGGCTTACTGACCTGTAATTGCCAGGGTCATCTTTGGAGCCCTTTTAAAAAATTGGTGTCTCATTAGCTATCTTCCAGTCATTTGGTACAGAAGCTGATTTAAATGGTAGGTTACAGACTACAGTTAATAATCCTGCAATTTCACATTTGAGTTCCTTCAGAACTCTTGGGTGAACACCATCTAGTCCTGGTGACTTATTACTGTTTAATTTATCAATTTGTTCCAAAACCTCCTCCAATGACACCTCAATCTGGGACAGTTCCTCAGATTTGTCATCTAAAAATAATGGCTCAGGTTTGGGAATCTCCCTCACATCCTCAACTGTGAAGATCGATGCAAAGAATTCATTTCGTTTCTCCGCAATGGCCATATCGTCCTTGAGTGCTCCTTTAGCATCTCGATCGTCCAGTGGCCCCACATAATTTGAAATGTGGAAGTGCTAATTTTGGCGCTAAGGCATTGTATCCCTAGGCCTAGCTAGGAGGATGTTACAGCTCCAGATGCATCATGTCTTTCATCCAAAATTATTTCATAACATGACTGATCTATTCTAAATGAATCATGACCTTTCCAAGAAAAAAAAAAAAGATTTTTTTAAAATAACCCCTATCTAAAAGCAGCAGCTCATGAGAGAGTTCCCTTGTTTAATTCCCAGGATTATATTATGACTAAAGAAGAAAAATAGTTTGTTATAGACTTTACACTCTGTTCTCTGGCATTCTGCTACACAATTAAGTATAGCCTTTGAAGAGAATTCATGATGTTGCCACTTTATGCTGGCGTTGCTGTGTAAAAGAGTTGCAAAGCTGTCCTAAGGAACCCCTCATGGAAAACTTCCTGTATAGACACTACCGCAGGCGCCCACAAGTGCAGCATGAGAGCATGTCCAGAGAGATCCTACATCCCATCTATTTCTGGCACATTGAAGCTGCATGGATGAAGCCCCTGAAGCTGCTCTGACCTATATTGGGGATCAGTTTACCTCAGCATTTGGGCACACAACCCCAATCCCTCACTCCCTGAGCTAACCTCAGTGACAATGCAGGGATGACTTTGGGACACAGAGACAAAAATTGCAGTTGCTTCTCAGCTAAAACAACTTGGTTGGATAGACTATGAACCAGCCACTCTCTCAACTGAACTGTCTAATGGTGTCTCCTCTGTGTTCCGATACAATAATAAAGAACAACATTGCAATGGGATTCACTCACTACTGGGGGCTAGGGATCAGCTCTCATGTGGTCTAGGCTGCCTTCTGTTGTTCGCTTGCCCCAAGGCCCCTCTTGCTCTCCAGGACTCAGGGGCCTCTCTTGCTCTCTCTTCATGACTGGGCCCTCGGGCCAGGTCACTATATAGTTTTCCTCCTCTGGGGTGGCCAACTCTCACCAGACAATCTGCCCATGTGCCATCTCAGGCAGCCTTCTGTAATTCCTGGTATGTGCCACTTTCCTACTGGCTCATAGGAGAACCTGGGCCTACTCACTACTCTGCATTCCAGCCCAGGAACCCTATCAGCAGCAGCCAAGGTCTACACAGTCTCAGTCCTCGCTGCCCTTACTCTGGGCTTCTTCCTTCCACAGACTTTCTTCCCTGCAACTCCTCTGGACAAACATCTCCTGTCAGAGACAGAAGCTCAGGGCTTTTGTTCCCCACTGGATTTCTTCCTATCCACTATTCTGTGCTCAGAGAGTGGCTACCAAGTCTCTCCTTATAGCGCCCTTCAACTTGCCACTTTATGGCTTTATACAAGTCCAGCCTGCTCCTGCCCAGATGGACTTCATCGTCAATTGGTACATATCAGTCAGGCCTGACTCTCCCCCAGGTGCAGCCTATAAGGTTAATTGGCCCCTTCTGAGCCACCTTAGTCCCTTCAGGGTTGGTGTGGGGATCCCATCATATACATATTTCAAAAATAAATGAAGTTAATAGGAGTTAAGAGTGCCTTATAGGTTCAGGCCCTTATAAAATCCAACAGAGTAGTAAACAGGAAGAGGAGGACTATTCATGGAGATGCTGAGAGTTTTTGGAGAAAACAATTGTGACCCAGAACCTCTCAGTGCCAACTGGCAAAGGACACAGAGGAGGGGGTACAGGGTTTACAGGAATCTCCTGATTTAAATTCTAGCTCACCAAAAGAGTGTCATTTAAGGTCTCTAATAAAAGCACATGACACTCTGGTCAGCAATATCATTGTGAAATTTTTATACAGATACTATGTAAGGAATTAGGTATACATACTGAAAATGTGTTATTAACGTCTGTGTCTAGGGCCTGGTCACCCACAAAGGTGAAAAACAGATTTTCTGTCAGATAAGAGATGTTTATCCATCTCTCTGTTTAAACATAAATTAAATATTGTATTATTCACAATGGGTCGCCACTCACCAGTCTGAACTGACTACAAATTAAGTATCATGAGAACTTCAAAGAAAGCAAGTAATAGGAATAGGAAAAACAATGGAGGGAAGGGGAAAAGAGCCATATCTTAAGGTGCACATCAAAGGTTTGTTCTACTATATTTGAGGGCAAAGAAGACATTCTGGCACCTTTCACTTGGGAAGTAAAAAGGCAGCAATTTTGCTTCATGAAAAAGAGTCTCAACTGTGCTTGGTTGAAGACCCTGGAGAGAACTTTGGTTGAAATAAGAAAGGATGTTAACCTGTTAGTTAAGTTTAGTCTCTACAAGTGTTATGATTTTGTTTTATATGTAACCATTTGTTTCCAATATTTTTATTCACTATCACTTGAATCTTTATTTTTTTTTATAATAAACTTATTCTTGTTTTCATTATAAATATATTCATAGATTCATAGATATTAAGGTCAGAAGGGACCATTATGATCATCTAGTCTGACCTCCTGCACAATGCAGGCCACAGAATCTCACCCAGCCACTCCTGCGATAAACCTCTCACCTATGTCTGAGCTATTGAAGTCCTCAAATCATGGTTTAAAGACTTCAAGGAGCAGAGAATCCTCCAGCAAGTGACCCATGCCCCATGTTACAGAGGAAGGTGAAAAACCTCCAGGGCCTCTTCTAATCTGCCCTGGAGGAAAATTCCTTCCCGACCCCAAATATGGCGATCAGCTGAACCCTGAGCAAATGGGCAAGATTCACCAGCCAGATACCCAGGAAAGAATTCACTGTAGTAACTCAGATCCCACCCCATCTAACATCCCATCACAGGCCATTGGGCCTATTTACCATGAATATTTAAAGATCAATTAATTGCCAAAATCATATTATCCCATCATACCATCTCCTCCAAGAACTTACCAAGTTTAATCTTAAAGCCAGATAGATCTTTTACCCCCACTGCTTCCCTTGGAAGGCTATTCCAAAACTTCACTCCTCTGATGGTTAGAAACCTTCATCTAATTTCAAGTCTAAACTTCCTGATGACCAGTTTATATCCATTTGTTCTTGTGTCCACATTGGTACTAAGCTTAAATAATGCCTTTCCCTCTCCGGTATTTATCCCTCTGAGATATATATATATATATATATATATCAGGGTTGGAAGGGACCTCAGGAGGTCGTCTAGTCCAACCCCCTGCTCAAAGCAGGACCAATCCCCAATTTTTGCCCCAGATCCCTAAATGACCCCCTCAAGGATTGAACTCACAACCCTGGGTTTAGCAGGCCAACGCTCAAACCACTGAGCTATCCCTCCCCCCCAAAGCAGGACCAATCCCCAATTTTGCCCCAGAACCCTAATGGTCCCCTCAAGGATTGAACTCACAACCCTGGGTTTAGCAGGCCAATGCTCAAACCACTGAGCTATCCCTCCCACACAGCAAAGCAAAAAAAAAAAAAAAAAAAAAAAAATTTATAGAGAGCAATCATATCTCTCCTCAACCTTCTTTTGGTTAGGCTAAACAAGCCAAGCTCCTTGAGTCTCCGTTCATAAGACAGGTTTTCCATTCCTCGGATCATCTTAGTAGCCCCTTCTCTGTACCTGTTCCAGTTTGAATTCATCCTTCTTAAACATGGGAGACCAGAACTGCACACAGTATTCCAGGTGAGGTCTCACCAGTGCCTTGTATAACGGTACTAAAACCTCCTTATCCCTACTGGAAATACCTCGCCTAATGCATGCCAAGACCGCATTAGCTTTTTTCACGGCCATATCACATTGGCGGCTCATAGTCATCCTGTGATCAACCAATACTCCAAGGTCCTTCTCCTCCTCCGTTACTTCTAATTGATGTGTCCCCAGCTTATAACTAAAATTCTTGTTATTAATCCCTAAATGCATAACCTTACACTTCTCACTATTAAATTTCATGCTATTACTATTACTCCAGTTTACAAGGTCACCCAGATCCTCCTGTATGATATCTCGGTCCTTCTCTAAATTGGCAGTACCTCCCAGCTTTGTATCATCCGCAAACTTTATTAGCACACTCCCACTTTTTGTGCCGAGGTCAGTAATGAAAAGATTAAATAAGATTAGTCCCAGAACTGATCCTTGAAGAACTCCACTGGTAACCTCCCTCCAGCCTGACAGTTCACCTTTCAGTAGGATCTGCTGTAGTCTCCCTGTTAACCAATTCCTTATCCACCTTTCAATGTTCAGATTGATCCCCATCTTTTCCAATTTAACTAATAATTCCCCATGTGGCACAGTATCAAACGCCTTACTGAAATCTAGGTAAATTAGATCCACTGCGTTTCCTTTGTCTAAAAAAATCTGTTACTTTCTCAAAGAAGGAGATCAGGTTGGTTTGGCATGATCTACCTTTTGTAAAACCATGTTGCATTTTGTCCCATTTACCATTGACCTCAATGTCCTTAACTACTTTCTCCTTCAAAATTGTTTCCAAGACCTTGCATAGTACAGATGTCAAACTAACAGGCCTATAGTTACCTGGATCACTTTTTTTCCCTTTCTTAAAAATAGGAACTATGTTAGCAATTCTCCAATCATACGGTACAACTCCTGAGTTTACAGATTCATTAAAAATTCTTGCTAATCGGCTTGCAATTTCATGTGCCAATTCCTTTAATATTCTTGGATGAAGATTATCTGGGCCCCCCGATTTAGTGCCATTAAGCTGTTCCAGTTTTGCCTCTACCTCAGATATGGTCATGCTACCATTATCCCTAAGATCCTCTTTAACCTTATTAAAGACTGAGGCAACGTATTTGTTTAGATACTGGGCCATGCCTAGATTATCCTTAACCTCCACTCCATCCTCAGTGTTTAGCGGTCCCGCTTCTTCTTTCTTTGTTTTCTTCTTATTTATATGGCTATAGAACCTTTCACTATTGGTTTTAATTCCCTTTGCAAGGTCCAACTCTACTTGACTTTTAGCCTGTCTCACTTTATCCCTACATGTTCTGACCTCAATAAGGTAGCTTTCCTTGCTGATCCCTCCCATCTTCCACTACCTGTATGATTTCTGCTTTTTCTTAATCACCTCTCTGAGATGCTTGTTCATCCAGCTTGGTCTACAACTCCTGCCTATGGATTTTTTCCCTTTTCTTGGGATGCAGGCTTCCGATAGCTTCTGCAGCTTTGAGTTAAAGTAATCCCAGGCCTCCTCTGCCTTTAGATACATAAGTTCTTCAGTCCAATCCACTTTCCTAACTAATTTCCTTAATTTTTGAAAGTCAACCCTTTTGAAATCAAAAACCCTAGTCACAGATTTATTTTTGTTTGTCCTTCTGTTCAGTTTGAACTGAATTAGCTCATGATCACTTGAACTAAGATTGTCCCCTACAACCATTTCTTCTGTGAGGTCCTCACTACTCACCAAAACCAAATCTAAAATGGCATCCCCTCTAGTCGGTTCAGCAACTACTTGATGAAGGAATCCATCAGCTAACGCATCTAGGAAAATCTGAGCCCAATTATTGTTACTAGCACTCGTCCTCCAGTCTATATCTGGGAAGTTAAAGTCTCCAATGATTACATATTCCCATTAGTATTTACTTCATTGAAAACATTAAAGAGGGCTCTCTCTATATCCAGATTAGATCCCGGCAGTCTATAGCACACCCCAAGCACGATCACAGGCGAAGCTCTAGTAGTTTTCTTCCCCAATGTGCTTTTTGCCCAGACGGACTCTGTCTTATCCATTCCATCGCTTCTGATTTCTTTACATTCTACCTCATCATTGATATACAATGCTACTCCATGACCTCTACCTTTATTTCTGTCTTTCCTAAACTGCACATACCCTTCAGTACCTGTAGTCCAGTCATGACTACTATTCCACCATGTTTCTGTTATCCCTATAATATCTGGTTTCACTTCCTGCACCGGTAGCTCTAGTTCCTCCATTTTGTTACCTAGGCTCCTCGCATTGGTGTACAAACATCTTATCTTTTGCTGTTTGCCCTTGCTCACATTCTGTACCCGATTAGGCATGGTCATTCTACAGCCAGTATGACCTATTAGACTGGTATCTACACTACCCTTCCTCCTTATGTCCATTCTCCTACCCAGGATCACTACTTTGCTTACCCTATCTCAGGATTGTGAGAGTAAGCAAAGTAGTGATCCTGAGTTGAATCTTGCAAGCTGTACTGTTCCTTTGGGAACAGCAGGCCTGGTAATTCTGTTCAGGGGATAGAATGCTCTGAGGACTCAGAGGTTAGTGTGTACCTATCACTACCTCTACAGAGGGAGCGAGGCTGTTGGTGCGTGTAAGGTAGTGCTTGTGCTGCCAGAAGCTGGTGGTTTAAAGGAGATGATCCACAGCAAGCACAGACAAGATTTTCTCACACTAGGGGCCGGTGGTGAAGAGGTGTCTCACAATCCTGGGTACCCTTGGGGAGAATCACAGTGGCAGAATATTACACCCAGTACGCTGGTCAACTAAGGATCACTTTCCAAGCACTTATACATTAGATTCTGAGAGATTCACAAGTGAGAAGGTTGGGATCAAAGAAAAGGTTGCAGTTTGTTATTTTCCATTTGTTTATTTTGGTTAAGGGAAATAGAAGAAAGAAAAGTATAAGATGAGTAAGCAGGATAGATGGCAAAGAGATCAGACTGATCCACCAAACTGGACTGAGCACCAGGGTGGAACAAGCTTAGAAGACCAACATGACAAATTGTCAGTGAAGCAGCCATGAAAGTCAAACTGGTTGAGATGGAGGTTCAGAAGATAGTGAAGCAGACCAAAATCTGGAAAAGGAAGCTGAGAAACAAAAACAGACAGCAGAAATGGCAGTGATCCAGAAAGCATTGGAGCTGGAAGACAAAAGGCTGAAGTTTAAATATTAAATATTTAAATAAGTTTAAATATGAGCTTGAACACAGATTACCTTCCCCAGACCTGTGGAAGAACTCTGTGAAACTCAAAAGCTTGTCCCTTCCACCAACAGAAGTTGGTCCAATATAATATATTAGCTCACCCACCCTGTCTTTCTCAGATCCTTGGACCAGCATGGCTACAACATTGCAAACAACTGATAGTATATAGTTATGTATTGGGGTTTATCTTAAAGTTTAAATTCTTCTATCAGATCCATGTGGTGTGTGGTAAATAGGTATTGTGAGTGAAACACAACATGGAAATGTAGATTAGTTGGATACTACTGAATTGCAAAATAGAGATATAACATGCTCAGGATACCTAATTTCTGAGCTGAGGCAAAAGGATCTCTAAAATAGGTAGGGTGTAGTTTAAAAATCGGTATTTTTACCTTTAACATATCACAAAATCAAATCTTCAGTGTTCTAATAATGCACATAAGTGAAAATACTATAACATCTTTTAAAGATATATTGTAATAAGGTGTTTCTTTTTGTTTTTGTTTTGTTTTTTCCTAAATGAACTTACTTACAGGTTAGCACCAGTACATTTAATTCTCAATTTCTCTCAGGTGAAGTAACTAATGAGAATCATCCTGTTCGGATTATGAAGTCTGTAGGGAGATATGTGGGATATTCAGTAAATATAGCATATCTACATATATCTACTAATGCAAATGTTCCAATACCAACACTGGACCTGATATGGATTTTGGGAACTAATTAGTGTCTTTTTAGACAATTTCTGTAAATAAAGATAAAAAGCAACTCCATATAGTTCACACTATTTATAAAGGGAAACTGTATGCCATGGACAAGCACACTCATTTCAAAAGATACTGGCAAAATGGGGTTTTGATGGGGAAGGAAGCTGGAGAAATATACTAGACTGCTAACCCTCCCCCTACACATTTGTTTGTTATATTCTCCCAGTGCTGCAGAGTAATTGTAAGTATAATGAAAATTCATGTCTGAGAGTAGGGGGAAAGGTTTCAGCATTGGTAGTTGCTTTAACTTATATACATACACTTTATACTAACTGGTTTTAGAGTAGCAGCCGAGTTAGTCTCTATCCGCAAAAAGAAAAGGAGGACTTGTGGCACCTTAGAGTCCACAGCATATGCTCAAATAAATTTGTTAGTCTCTAAGGTGCCACAAGTCCTCCTTTTCTTTTTACACTAACTGTAATTGAATTGCTATTATAATGTAAACTCCAGCATTGTTCGGTTGTTGATAACTTCCACTATTTCTTAAAACCAAAAAGCTAACTACAAAAATTAGGCCTTGGTTCAGCAGAGCATTTCACTGCATGCTGAATTTTAGCACTTGAGTAAGTCCATCCCTGTTCAACAAAGCATCTAAGCACAACCATTGGCAAAACTTACATGTTTAAGGTGAAGCAGAAGCTTAATCAGGATCTTAGTTATTATTACCCCTTTGGTTTTATACTTAATACAAGTGTTTTTAGAATCTTGGGAATATCAATTATAGCATATTTACACAGTAATTGCTCTCATTTCTTTGGTCATCTATCCAGTCACATAAATTAATTATTTGTGCTAAAGTAGACTGAGCTCCATTTTAGGAGGTGCTAGACATATATTACTTATCCCCACTTTCACATGGGGAACTGAGGTGCAGAGGTGCTCAAGCTCACACAGGAAGTCTGTGTCAGAGCCATAATGTAGTGATAGCCAGTTAGGTGGCATTAGATCCTTGAAATGTATTATATCAGTTCCTCAACTATGCCACTGTCTTCCTGTTTATATCAGTTCCTCAACTACACCGCTTTCTTCCTGTTCATATGTGGTTGCATCTCATGATGTTAACTTTGTTCTCCTGAGCCATATTGTGGTCTAACAGAGCCAAAATTTACTAATCTTTTTGATACAATGCAAGCCCCATCTCGTCGAGAGCATTTACCTCAGGGGATAGCATAAGGTGATTAAGAAAAAGCAGAAAGCATACAGGGAGTGGAAGATGGGAGGGATCAGCAAGGAAAGCTACCTTATTGAGGTCAGAACATGTAGGGATAAAGTGAGACAGGCTAAAAGTCAAGTAGAGTTGGACCTTGCAAAGGGAATTAAAACCAATAGTGAAAGGTTCTATAGCCATATAAATAAGAAGAAAACAAAGAAAGAAGAAGTGGGACCGCTAAACACTGAGGATGGAGTGGAGGTTAAGGATAATCTAGGCATGGCCCAATATCTAAACAAATACTTTGCCTCAGTCTTTAATAAGGTTAAAGAGGTTCTTAGGGATAATGGTAGCATGACCATATCTGAGGTAGAGGCAAAACTGGAACAGCTTAATGGCACTAAATCGGGGGGCCCAGATAATCTTCATCCAAGAATATTAAAGGAATTGGCACATGAAATTGCAAGCCCATTAGCAAGAATTTTTAATGAATCTGTAAACTCAGGAGTTGTACCGTATGATTGGAGAATTGCTAACATAGTTCCTATTTTTAAGAAAGGGAAAAAAAGTGATCCAGGTAACCATAGGCCTGTTAGTTTGACATCTGTACTATGCAAGGTCTTGGAAACAATTTTGAAGGAGAAAGTAGTTAAGGACATTGAGGTCAATGGTAAATGGGACAAAATGCAACATGGTTTTACAAAAGGTAGATCATGCCAAACCAACCTGATCTCCTTCTTTGAGAAACTAACAGATTTTTTAGACAAAGGAAATGCAGTGGATCTAATTTACCTAGATTTCAGTAAGGCGTTTGATACTGTGCCACATGGGGAATTATTAGTTAAATTGGAAAAGATGGGGATCAATCTGAACATTGAAAGGTGGATAAGGAATTGGTTAACAGGGAGACTACAGCAGGTCCTACTGAAAGGTGAACTGTCAGGCTGGAGGGAGGTTACCAGTGGAGTACCTCAAGGATCAGTTTTGGGACCAATCTTATTTAATCTTTTCATTACTGACCTCGGCACAAAAAGTGGGAGTGTGCTAATAAAGTTTGCGGATGATACAAAGCTGGGAGGTATTGCCAATTTAGAGAAGGACCAAGATATCATACAGGAGGATCTGGATGACCTTGTAAACTGGAGTAATAGTAATAGCAAGAAATTTAATAGTGAGAAGTGTAAGGTTATGCATTTAGGGATTAATAACAAGAATTTTAGTTATAAGCTGGGGACACATCAATTAGAAGTAACGGAGGAGGAGAAGGACCTTGGAGTATTGGTTGATCACAGGATGACTATGAGCCGCCAATGTGATATGGCCGTGAAAAAAGCTAATGCGGTCTTGGCATGCATTAGGCGAGGTATTTCCAGTAGGGATAAGGAGGTTTTAGTACCGTTATACAAGGCACTGGTGAGACCTCACCTGGAATACTGTGTGCAGTTCTGGTCTCCCATGTTTAAGAAGGATGAATTCAAACTGGAACAGGTACAGAGAAGGGGCTACTAAGATGATCCGAGGAATGGAAAACTTGTCTTATGAAAGAGGACTCAAGGAGCTTGGCTTGTTGAGCCTAACCAAAAGAAGGCTGAGGGGAGATATGATTGCTCTCTATAAATATATCAGAGGAATAAATACTGGCGAGGGAGAGGAATTATTTAAGCTCAGTTCCAACGTGGACACAAGAACAAATGGATATAAACTGGTCATTGGGAAGTTTAGACTTGAAATTAGACGAAGGTTTCTAACTATCAGAGGAGTGAAGTTTTGGAATAGCCTTCCAAGGGAAGCAGTGGGGGCAAAAGATCTATCTGGCTTTAAGATTAAACTCAATAAGTTTATGGAGGAGATGGTATGATGGGATAACATGATTTTGGTAATTAATTGATCTTTAAATATTCATGGTAAATAGGCCTAATGGCCTGTGATGGGATGTTAGATGGGGTGGGATCTGAGTGACCCAGGAAAGAATTTTCTGTAGTATCTGGCTGATGAATCTTGCCCATATGCTCAGGGTTTAGCTGATCGACATATTTGGGGTCGGGAAGAAATTTTCCTCCAGGGCAGATTAGAAGAGGCCCTGGAGGTTTTTCGCCTTCCTCTGTAGCATGGGGCACGGGTCACTTGCTGGAGAATTCTCTGCTCCTCGAAGTCTTTAAACCACGATTTGAGGACTTCAATAGCTCAGGTGAGGTTTTTTGCAGGAGTGGGTGGGTGAGATTCTGTGGCCTGCATTGTGCAGGAGGTCAGACTAGATGATCATAATGGTCCCTTCTGACCTTAGAATCTATGAATCTATAAGTTGTTTATAAGGGATGCCCTTTTCTGCCTCTGAAAGAGGTGGAGTTATTTTATTAAATTCCACATATGAACTTCAGGGATGGATACATTTTATAAATCATATAAACATAAAATGTCAAAAAAATGGCTTCCTGAGATTCATTATTTACTACAGGTACTGTATTTTTGGTGGTCTAGTAAATATATTAAAGGGATACTTACATAACAAAGCCCTATCAGTCAAGGTCACACTCACTGAGCCAGTAATGTTTGTTGGTTCACTATTTGAAAATGGCTCATATTCTAACGGACTGCCTGTTCCATGATTTCTAGAATCTTTGTTCTAGTTATTAACATGAAGCAACTTGAAGCTAACAATTAAATCAAGATCACAGAGCATAAAATAATTTAATGTCTTTCAGCCCTAACCTGTGGCTTTGCCCCAAGCAAGAGGCAGTGTGTCCTTGGGCTGCCAGAGGAGTGGACTGTGAAACAGCTATTATTGCTAATTCTTGGTTCCCCTTCTTGCTCTGGTGTGCGTGTGTGTAGAAGTAATCTGTGCTAACTCCATGCTGGATTACTTCCTGTGGCACACCAGCTCAGTTGCACAAATGATGGAGCCACACAATAGAATTCTTTTGTTTCATCCTTCAAGAGCAATGTTACATTTGCATCGTTGTATAAAATTTGAATGGTTGTAGTGAGAGAAGGTGATCTGATGAATTCCTTTATTTTATGTCACCGGAGTCTTCTGAGCCCTCGGTTATGATTGACGTTATCTTGATCACGATAGATATTCTGATGGGTTTTCTTGAATATTTGGTTAACCCTATCTCTCACGGAAAAAGTCTGTGCATCTGTAACATATTAGGTTGCAAATTTATGAACGGTCAATAGAGAACATGCACAGCAAGGCTAGCTGAGCAGTCAAAAGAAAACAAACAACCCAACCAACCAAAACAACAACAAAACTCACTTGCTTTACATAGTCTTTCCTCAGCATATCGTACCGTTACAGGTTCAAGTTTGTGGACTTCAAGGTCCCAAATCTTCACTGTAGAATCTCTCTCTTCTGCATCAGAGTATGTTTTTTGGGAGCTCACTACTCCCATGGCATAGGGAAGAGGAAAAGGGTAGCTGGATCACTCCTGCCATATCTATGGAATGGTCTCTTGGGCTAGATTGTGATAGGATGATGTTTTCATTGTAACATCAAATTCACTATGCTGAGTTCAGGATTTGTTGAAATATTTTAGACTAAGCTTTCAGCCTGAATTAGAACCTGAAGTTTTTTTGTAAACTCTTCCCCTGTCCACAGGTGCTAGTTAGCCTTTCCTGCATTTTCTACATTTTATAGACTATAACATGGCTAATCACATTGCTTTTCTTCTGAAAGACCCATTTAAGTGGAAATAAGGACTCCGTTTAGTACTAAGACTTCTAAAGCCAGGAAAAAATATATTTATATTTATTACATTATTTCTCTTTTGTTCTGTATCTTGATATTAATGTTTGCCGTGTTGTTGTAGCCTTATTGGTCCCAGGATATGAGAGAGACAAACTGGATAATATCTTTTCTTGGACCAGCTTCTCTTAGTGGAAGAGACAGATAATCTTTTGAGCTACACAAAGCTCTTCTTTAGGTCTGGGAAAGGTAATCAGAGTGTCATTGTGAAATACAAGGTGTAACAGATTGTTAATCATAGGAGTTAACATATGTTACAAGGAACCATTCAAAATGAAGTGGGCCATTAACATCTTGGCAGTCAGAGGACAAAGCAGGGTTAGGTCTTGTAAAGAGACATAAAACCAGTATCTCTATTGAGTCCAAGATTTTTAATGTCTAGCAAAATTATGAATTTAAGCTCACAGACTTGTCTTTTGAAAGTGTTGTACAGGTTTCCTATGAGGATGTGGATTGAGAGGTCAGATATAGAATGATGATTTTGTGAAAAATGTTCACACCTACGTGGCAGGTGTTTTTCTCTTTTATCATTTTTCTGTGGGATTCCATTCGAGAGCATAGTGATTGTCTCGTTTTACCCACATAGCTGTTGTAGGGGCATTTGATGCACTGAATGAGGTACATCCCATGTTGTGATAGGCCTGTGTCAGACCCATGTATCTTGAAAGGCTTGCTGTGGGGGCTACTGATCATCAAAGCAGTGGAGATATGTCTGCAGGTTTTACATCTGTTGTTCTGGCAGGGTCTGGTGCCGCTTTGGGTTGGTGTGTCCTGGTCTGCGGGGAGCTTGCTTCTGATGATGAGCTTGGAGAGGGTGGGTGGTTGTTTGAAGGCTAGAAGAAGTAGTTTGGGGAAGATTTATTTCAGGATGTATGAATTGTAACTGTTTCATGATATCCCATACAGAATCCAGTGTGGGGTGGTCGGTGACAACTAGAGTTTCAGTGGAATTATTTTCCTGTATTGAAGCAGGTTCTCAGGGTATTCCATAATGCGATCTACTTCTTTGGTGCAGTGTCCTTGTTTGGTAAAGGAGATTTTAAGAATGTTAAGGTGAGTACTCCAGACTTTCTCCTCAGAGCATATTCTGTGGTATCTTTGTGCTGGCTGTAGATAACAGGTTTCTTGGTGTGTCTGGTGTGGTTATTGGATCTGTGGAGATAAGAGGGGTGAGCCATGGTTTCTTGTATATAGTTGTCTGTAGGGGTTCCATTGCTGAGGCTGATTGTGGTGTCCAGGAAGTTGATACTGGTGTGGGAGTGTTCTACAGAGAGGTTGATAGATGAGTGGTGGTTGTTGAAGTTGTGGTAGAAATTTATGAGGGAGTTTAGGTTGTCTGTCCAGAGGATGAAAATATCATTGATGTCGCTCTGTATATCATTGGTTTTGTGGTGCATTTTTCTAGAAATCTTTCCTCAAGGTGGCCAGTGAAGGGTTTGGCATGTTGGGGAGCTATCCTGGTACCCATGACTGTTCTGATGGTTTGGACAAAGTGTTTGTTGTTGAATGTAAAGTTGTTATGGTGAGGATGAAATGGATGAGTTTGGCAATGTGTTTGGGGTGGATATCTGGGTGTTGTGCATTGTCTCAGACATTTGAGGCAGGCAGCTATGCCATCATGGTGAAGGATGTTGATGTATAAGGAGGTGACACCCATGGTGGCAAGGATGGAATACTGAGAAAGGTTATTAATGCTGTGGAGTTTCTTGAAGAAGTCACTTGTGTCCTAGAGGAAATTGACCTGTTGTGTGGTGAATAGTTTGAAGATGATTTCTATGAGCCCTAATATTCTTTCCATAAGAGTGCAGTGGTCAGATATGATGGGTCTGCCTAGGTCCCCTTGTTTATGTATCTTGGGAAGCATGGAGGATGAGGTTATCGAGTTTATCTTGGACCTGTTTGATGATATTCATAAATTCCTGTGTGAATTGTGGTACAGTAACTTATTTGAGTTGTTTATAGTAGGTGGTGTCAGAGAGTTGTTGACATAATCTGGTTGACATAGTCATCACAGTTGAGGACTACAATGCTGACCCATTTGTCTGCTGGTTTGAGCAGTATCTAGTGACTGGATTTCAGGAACTCTATGGCTGACCTCTTAGCTGTGGAGAGACTGGTGGGTTTCATGTTTGTTAAGGATTTCAGAGTTTATTTTTTTCCTGAAGCAATCGATGTTATGATCAAGTATGTGGTTTTATCCACTACAGCGTGTCTGGTCAGATGATTCTTTTTTATGACTGTCAGTGGGGACATGTTGTCTTTTTTGTTTGTGAAAATTCTTTGAGTCAGAGTCGGCAAAAGAATTCTTCTAGTATGCTGCATGTTAGTATGATATCAGTTTCTCTGGTGGGGCAGAAGTTCAGTCTCTGGAGAGTCCAGATAATGCACCTCTAATTAGGGATAGTCTTCATAAGTTGAAGATGCTCTCAAATGGACTCACACAGAAAAATGATAAAAGACAAAAACACCTTGTCACCTGGGAGGAATACTTTTCACAAAATGATCACACAGTGTCTGACCTCTCAGTTCTCATTCCCACAGGAAAACTGTACAACACCTTCAAAAGACAAGCCTGGGATCTTAAATACATGACTTTGCTAGATACTAAAAATGCTGGACTAAATAGAGATACTAGTTTTATGTCTCTTTACAATAATCTGTAACCCACTAAGGCCAGGTCTATACTAGAAAGTTAGGCCAGGTTAACTATATTGGTCAGGGGTCCAAAAATTCACTGACAGAAATGGTCCAATAAAATATCTGATCTCACCCACCTTGTCTCTCTCTTGATATTAATGTTGTTTGCTGCTCTGTTACTCCTGCGGGAATTCTGTGCCACTGTGCAATGCAGAATTTGCATAGAATTAATGTTCTGTGCAGAATTTCATCTTTCCCTGCAGAATTGGCACTGCAGAGCTGCTTGCTGCCAATAGGGGCCACTGGACCCAGCAGAGCCCAGCTCTCCAGCTCACAAATACAGGACACTGGAGTGGGAGGAGGGGAGAGCTGGAGGTGTTCCCAGCAGCTGTGGTTCCCAGCATGCCTTAAAGGAAGGAGGCAGTGTGCAGGAAACTCTGTACAAGCCCGGGACCCAGCATCAGGCTGTTTCTCTCTCTGGATCCCGAGGGGTAGGGGTTGCGGGTGTCTGGCACCCTGCAGCTGGACTCTCGGGGAGGAGAGGATGTAGGTGTCTGAGTATGGAGGGGCAGAGTTTTCCCCCAAGATGTGCCCAGCTGGCACATGTGACACACCCATACTGAGGCGCCGAACAAAAGCATAACAGAGAAAAAGGAACTGAGTTGTCATGGGGGTTTCTTTAAGTCACTATTCTTGGGGGAATCTTTTTCATTGTCTGTATTGTTACAGACATACTTGCTGACAGGTATTTTGAAATAAATTACCAAAATAATTGAAACTGGTGTGATTATATTTTGTTATGCTGACAAATAAAATATCAGAACAGCTCTCCAACTCATTAATCTGTGAAATAGGTAGCTCATTTAACTTCCAGAACTGGGAATGAGCTTCCTAAAGTAACTGTGTACCATCTCACAACCTAGTAGGTATTGTCAGTGATAAGTCCATATCTATAAGTGACATAACCTGAGCCATTGAGGCAGATGATTAAGTGGCAAAATCCTCCAGTAATAAACATACTTTTCTCTGTTTTAGGGTGTTTTTGCATCTACTTCCTAAACATAGGGATAAAACCTACCAAAATTCTGTTACAGTCCATCCCATCTCCAGCTCCCAAATACACACATCATACCCTGGTTAAAAACCTGATTTTTCACCTGATTTCTGTGTCCTCATCAATGTGACTAAAAAAAAGCTGCTTACTTTTAAATTAAGGGTGCTCACTAGCATTTCCCATTCCAATTCCTTGTTTACCACTGGCATTTTTAAAAAAATCTCTTTCTGTCACAGCTCCACTGGTTGTAGGGTGCCACTGTCCATTGGCATTTTTACCACTGTGTTAACTATACCAAGGCTTACCTGCTCTGAGTAGTGTTAGACATAGATAGGATGGCAAAAATGCCCGTGTCTTCTTTTCATTTCCATTGCCAACACTGGTGGAGCTATACTGGGCAGTACAACAGTGGGAGATTTTTGAAAATGCCATGTTAGACAAGGCCTAACAGCAGTGTATGGTAAGTTTGGAACACTCCTCCCAGTTCTGTCAAGGCCAGAGCCCTGGATCAATAAACATGAACAGAAAATGCAAGTGATAACCCATCAGTTTGTTCCTATAATAAATCTAAGTAACTGCAAAACATTAATTCACTTTTAGTGACCAATTATGCTTGAATAAATTTAAATATTAAAAAACAGGTGTGACTTCTTTTCCATTCCAATGAAGATCCCACCAACATTTATTTTGCTTTATTTCACCTATTTTTTTATAACCTGATTTAAAAAGGAATCAAAACATTCGCCTTTTCTATAAAGTAAAATATATTGATGAACATTAAAAAGGCTAATTTAGCAAATAAAAAAGCCAATCAAAATGGTTAGATCACTTATAAACAAGATGACAGCAGGGCAAGATTAGCTACATCAGCAAATCAAATTTGCTTTTAACTCTAAGTGCCACCAGAGTCCTAGAAAATCTTACAGAAGGCAGGCTTCTCAAGGCTTTTCAATCTGCTGAGTTTATTGGCTTTCTTTTAGTAAGATGCTTCACTTACTTTATGAGCTCTCTCTCATACACAGACTATGTCCATATTATTTAGGATGCCATGTGGTCACAGCAAAAGTCTAGCAGGCAGAAATGTCCTTGGTTCAAATCCCAGCTGAGCCACTGACTCATTGTGTACCCTCAGGCAAGGCACTATTTCCTTGTGCTTCTATCACATGTGTTGGAAAGGTGGGTAAAAAGGAGGAGCTAAATGGGAAAAAAAATAGACGCTGATATAATTACATCAGAGATGCTTATAAATTACTCAGACCAGAAAAAAGCCCCAAGCTTTAGCTGGCAGAGGCAAACTCAGGCTTTTGGTAAGCCTTTAAGGCCACATGGTAAAGTTTTCTTTTTGCTCAGATAAGGAACATGGTTTTTATTACATCTGTAGGGATGACAATCCTAACTTTGATCATAGACTAAACTCAGTCTTTTAATAATCCCATAAATTTGAACACGAAGCTGGCATTCTTACCATCTCTGGAACATTTAGAGATTGCATCACAGCTTTGCCTGGAGGATGCTGAATTGCTCATCCATGCTTTTGTTATCTAGCTGGCTTATTGTAACTCTCTCTTTAGAGATCTCCAACGAGGATTTTGCACTCATTTGTGCAGTTTTATAAAGCTTTTGCCAAGATTTTAATCCACATTAAAATGTCTTCTCATGCATAAAAATGATGGTATCTACTTCTCATTCCCCTGTACTGAGGACATTAAACTGGCTTCCATTAAAATAATTAACAGATGCTTTGTTTATATTTAAGGCACATGGCCTCTCCTGCAGCTCCTCAGATTTAGTATCACCCTAGAGCAGGGATTGTCCACCTGAAACCCCCAAACCAGCTGTTTTGTGCCATGTCCACCATGCTACAATCTTTTGTGGCTAATTATTTCTAAATTTGTGTTGATTTTTAATTTCTCGGCATGTTTTCAGTCATTCTGATGGGTGCATATTTTCAGTCTACAATTTAATATATCTCTATATACCGATATATGGGGGAGGAAGGCAAGGTGGGGTGAAAGTTTGGCTTCTGAGGCATAGATTGATCTAACCTAATTTTTCGCCTCCCACCCGCCCACCCCTGGACTCAGTTCTGGGGAGGACACTGCTTAAGGATGGTGGGAAGCCAGCTTCACAGTGACGGGCTATAGCCCAGGTCCCCACTCCTCCCTGCTGCTCAGAGTGCTCAGCTAGCTCCACACCATCTGTAAGCAATGCCTTTCCCAAAACACCTCCTTTTGGTGAATACAAAATATAAAGCAAATATAGAGCAAATATAAAGCAAAATTAAATTCTCCCTTCGCACAAAGTTGCTGATGGTACCACCCAAGGCAAATGCACAGTGTACTTTGGGCAGCCTTAACGAAGAAACATACTGAGGGAAAAATAGGTACGCTTCTCAGACTTAAATTTTTAAAAATTTCTCATTCGGCTTTCCAATAAGCACAGACAAACAAGTAGAAAAAGAATGAAAATGGATCATCTGCATTTACAACACAGAATATAGTAAATCTTCATGATAACACAGTATGGCATGCTTAAAGCAGCTTACAAAAAGTGCTGGAGTTTGTTACTATTACTCAGCAATGGAACATCACAAGTCAGCAACAAAGCTGCGCAAACAATATAATGTAATCAAATCTTACCTCTTACTTTGTTGGAAATTTGTCTGTGGCTAGACTCCTATTTTCTTAAATGTATTCATTGTTTGAAATTATCTGCTGAATAATTCTTGGTATGTATCTCATTCATAAACAGCTTGTTGAGAGCATGTGACATTTTACATTCTGAATGCAAGCTATTCTGTTTGGTCATATGATAGATTTCTGCTCCCTGGTTCAGTGATCAAGGCTCTTTCAATCAGGAGTGAACACTTGCAATTAGAAATTAAAAATTCACTGTCTGAAAAGAATGTGTGATATTTGCTTTTTCTAAAAATATTCTGTCAGTGAACACATTGGCTAGAACAATGGTTCCCAACTTTTCCAGATTACTGTACCTCTTTCATGAGTCTGAAGCCCGAGCCCTGCCACCTGGGGCTAAAGCATGTAACTTAGCTTTGTGGGGCCTTGTGTGGTGTGGTGTCCCAGGCAATTGCTCTGCTTCCCAACCCCAATGCCAGCCCTGCAGTTGCAACCTCCCTAAACCTGTCCTGCACTCCCCAAGGTGGTCATGACCCCCAGTTGAAAAACACTGATTTAGATGAATTGACCTACCCCCTGGAAGATCTCTGTGTACCCGCAGGGTTACGCGTACCTCCAGTAGTACGCGTACCCCTGGCTGAGAACCACTGGGCTAGAATATATCTGGAATATTCAAATAGAGCGTCTAGAACAGAGTCAAATTGATTTAAAAATTCAAATTAATATTTTCAGATTTCCTCTTCCCACCTAGTTTCACCCAACTACTTAGTTAAATTAGCTTGCTTAAAATTTAAATATCTTTATAATGTCCTCACGCTAGCAAATGGCCCACCTCAGGGGTCTCTGTTTTGTTTGGTCACACAAGTCACTCCCTGAAATATATGGTATCAGAGCCACAGGAAATGCTTTCAGCTTGATATAAACTTCCTTCATAGTGGCATTACACCATTCAAACATGGACGGTGCCTATAAAATCTTACAGCAAAGTCCATGCTCCTGCCGATAAGAACTTCCTTTGATTTCCCAGAACGAAGTATGTTCTAAACTACTATTTGAAAGCTTCCCAATCCTGAATTTGCACTTATGGGGTGTGGAGCCCTAAAAGGAGATGAAAATAGCCTTTAGAAAGAGCTTAGAGGCTTAGCTCTTCTGAACACATTTATTATTATTATTTAAATCACTGTAGCATCTAGGAGCTCTAGTAATGGACTAGGACCCACTGTGCCAGGTGCTGTCCAAACATAGAACAAAAAGATGGTCCCCCCCCGAAGGTGCTTACAATCTAAGTATAAGACAAGACACAACAGATGGATACAGACACACAGGGGCGTACAAAGACACAGTGTTGGTCCGCAGGACAGGCTGTGTACTCAGCACACTAATAACCTAACCATTGTCAAGTTTTTTGTAATCATTCTGGAAAAGGAGAGTTTTATGGAGGATTCTGAAGGAGGATAATGAGTTAGTTTTGCAGATTTTACAAGGAGCTCATCCCAAGCATGAGGAAGCATGGGAAAAAGCACAAAGGCATGAGTTTGAAAATTTAACAAGTGGGCAATGGAGACTGGCATCATTGGCTAATTGGTGTCAGAAGCTGACATCTCGATAATGAATGAGAGATAACAGGTAGGGATGAGAATAGGCTGTGAAGGGGCCCTGGATGTGAAGACAAGTAGCTTGTGTTTGATATGATAGAGATGATGGAGCCAGTGCAGTGATGCAAAGAGATGGGTGACATGGTCAAAGGAATGGGCTAGGGAAATTATCTTTGCAGGAGCATTCTCATGGATAAGAGTGGACCAAGATTGCATTTGTGAAGACCAAAGAAAAGAATGTTTCAGTAATCAAGACACAAGATGATGACAGCCTGGATGAGCGTGTTATTTGTGTAAATGGAAAGGAAAGATCATATCTTGAAGATGTTACGCAGAAAGAATTGCAAGATTTAGACATACTTGGATGTGAGCACCTAGAGAGAAGTGTGAGTCAAAGATGATAGCAAGGTTGCTGGTTGGTGATGTTGTCCACAGTGATCAAGAAAGAAGATGTGGGGAGGGCTTGAGTAGAAGGGAAGATTTAGAGCTCTGTTTTAGCCATGCTGAACTTGAGCTGACAGCTAGACATCCACGAGGAGATGTTAGAGAAACAAGCCAAGATTTTAGTTTGGACAGAAGGCAACAGGCAAGAGGGAAGTCTGTGAACTGTCAGCATAGAGATGGCAGTTGAATGTGTGTTTATGGATGAGATTACCCAGAGATAAAGTGTAGAGAGAGAAGAAAAGGGCGCCACGGGCTGAGTCGTGTGGAGCCCCCACAGAAAGTTGGAGTGGGGATGAGGAGAATACTCAGAAGGACTGAAGGAGTGATTAGAGAGATTGGAGAACCAGGAGAGCACAGAGTCATGGAAGCCAGAGGAGGAAAAGATTTCAAGAAGATGAGCATGGTTGACACTGTTGAAGATGGCGGACAGGTTAAAAGAGGATGAGGATGGAGTACTGGTTCTGAGATTTGTTTAGGAAGCTCTTTTGAGACTTTGGCAAAAGCGATTTCACTGTAGTGCACCGAGTGGAAGCCAGATTTGGGAGGGTCTAGGATGGAATTGGAGGAAAAGGAACTCAAGACAGCAATTGTAAACAGCATATTCAATGATTTTAGAGATTAAAGGGAGATGGGATGGTATTTGGAAAAGCAAGTGGGGTCAAGGGTGCATTTTTTTAATGGGACAGACAAAAGCATGCTTGTACAGTATTGTGAAAAGAAAGGGATAAAGGAAAGTGAGAGATTGGGAAGAGTGAGGCAAGGGTTGAGTGTGGACCCGAGGGAGAACAGGAGATGGCATGGAGTCACTACGGGAAGTGATGGGGTTAGAGGAGGAGATCAGACAAGATACTTCTGTGTCTATGGCAGGGGAGGAGGTGAGTTGTAGACTGTGTAATCGGATTGCCTAGGTGGTGCTTCCTTGTGATCCGTCAGAGCATGACTCACTCAGCCACCGGTTCCCCGATGGTTGGATGGCACCTCTCCTTGATTCAGTGCCATGGTGCCTTAGCCTTCCAACTATGGCACACTGGAGAGTCCCACACCATCCAGCCAGGGTATTAGACTTCAAAATAAAAGGAAAACAGTAAACTCAAAAGTTGGGTTACTTGAGGGTTCATTGGCAGGATCCCACTCTTCTACCTGGGGTTCATCTCTGTTGAGCTAGTCCTTTTTGTCAGTCTTTCTGGGCGCATTTGTCCCATTCATCAGCCAGCTTGTTCAGGCAGCAAGTGGTCTCAGATTCTTGGCTGAAATCAAGCTTCCCTTGTCGAGGGAGAAGAAGAGTTCTGCTCTCCTTCCTGGTCATCCCCTAAGTAAGGTTGCCTTCTTCCTTTTAAGTCCCCTCTCCACTCCTGACAATAATAGCAGGTCTACCAGAGTGGGCTAATTGTGTCCACAGACCCTCGTTAACCCCTTCTGTGCCAGTGTGGGGCCTGTCTATCCTAGCACAGAAGGGAAGGGAAAGAAAGCTGAGGGGAGGTCATGTCGTATTTTATCAATTTTCTCTTGGAAAATATTGGTGAGATCCTGTGCAGAGAAAAGTGGAGGCAGGAAGAGGGGAAGGTTTCAGAAATGAGTCAAAAGTGGTGAAAAGGAAACTGGGATTGCAGACATGGCATTCAGTTAGGTTGGAGAAGAAGCCATTCATTCTAAAGGAAGAATGAGAAATTTCTTTTATGAGTTAATGCTAAAAGTAGATAAAATAATGAATGGTATGGAGAAGGTAGATTGGGAACTTCAATTCTCCCTGTCTAATAACATAAGAACAAGGGCCATTCAATGCAGTTAAAAGGTGGAAAATTCAAAACCAATAAAAGAAAATATTTTTTCACACAATGTATAGTTAGAGACTGGGGATTCATTGCCATGGAAAGTCATTAAGGTCAAAAACTCAGCTAGATTCAAAAAGGACTTGGACATTTATAAGGCTATCAGGAATATACAAAGTTGCTATAATTAATGTTAATGATTTTGGAGGGGATATTGAAATTCATTCTTCGGGGTTTAAGACAATCTATAACTACTAGAAAGTAGAATTGGGCATAATTTGGGGAGCAAATTATCCCACATTTGCCTACTGCATGGTTCAAACAACTTCCTTCAAATCATCTGCTTCTGGCCACTGTCAGAGACATGATGCTAGACTAGACTGACCTCTGATTTGATTCAGTAGGGCAATTCCTATGAGTTTTCTATGCAGTGGCCCATGAGTGCAGCCACGTGGCACCACGTTCTGTGTTGCTTAGTTTAGATATGCTAAGCATCATGGACACAATGGACCAGATTCTGTCTGGCCACTCAGGGCAGAATTTGACTCAATATGTTCAGTTAGGTGCTGACTTTCACTCACAGTTGGTTATTAGGTGGTCTATTGGAATGCATCAGTATTAGCTTTTGGACTGCTGGTCATTCTGCTCCATAATCAGATAACAGTAAGTTAACCTGAGCTTCTGGATTAAAAAAAGGTGAAAGAATGGGAAAAAAATAGGGAAATTCAACAACAGCTCATACTGAATAGCTGGTGCAAGGCTTCTTGGGCCTCATCCTGTGAGGTGCTGAATCATCCTGGAATGTATTAAGTGGCCTCAACTCCTGCTGAAGTAATTGAGCTATAGAAGGCCTCATAGTGATGGAAGCAGCTGCAGGCCAGAAGGCAGGACCCACCTTCATTGTGTCATTGCCCCTCTGAAGTCATTGGCTCATTTCACACACACAAACAGCTGCACCACCATCTCAGGACCAAGACTCCATGGAGCTGTGGGCCCCATTACCTCCCTTCAGTCTCAACTGGATCTACACCCTATAAACTGTTGGACAGTTACAATAGCACCTCCCTCACAGGAGCACCATGGCACCACTTTCAGACACCTTATATTCTGGCATAGTTGACATGTGGATGTATTTGTAGCAAGAATAATAACTAGATCAACCACAGTGCAACAGTAAGATGTTTTAAAACTTAAATATGGAGTGATGAAGAGGGAATATTCCCAGATTTAAATACTAGCTTTTCTTAAATGGCCATTGTGACAGGTTGACATCCCACTCCTGTCTTCTGCTCTGTTTATGTGGACTCAGAGATCTTCAGTTGTGAAACATCCCAGTGAGTGTATTTACATTTGCTCTTCCCACCACTTTACTGATCCGTACACCATAATTATTTACAATTTAAGTTTCTCCTCCGTTCTCTGTGAAGGAAAGGAGAGGGAAGAGATCTCTCTACTCAGAGGTTGGCTCCGGCTCCACTCTTCCTTCCTGTGCCTCTCTCCCTGCCCCCAGCACTTCCTTCTCGTGCCTTTTATCTCCTGTATTAATGGGTCAATATGCTTGTTAGTTCTCCCCCAGCCCATTCTCATTTCCTAATTAGGTTCTGTCAGGTTCACCCACGGGGAATTAATTGGTGTTTAAGTGACCAGAGTGCTGGCTCAGCTGTTGGTTTTCAGCACTCTGTCACAGCCATGAATATCTGGATCAATCTGAAAATAAATATTTTATATACCAAAGTAATCCAGACATGCTAAGCAGCAGTTCTGCAGAAAAGGACCTGGGGATTACAGTGGACAAGAAGCTGGATATGAGTCAGCAGTGTGCTCTTGTTGCCAAGAAGGCCAACGGCATATTGGGCTGTATTAGTAGGAGCATTGCCAGCAGATCGAGGGAAGTGATTATTCCCCTCTATTCAGCACTTGTGAGGCCACACCTGAAGTATTGCATACAGTTTTGGTCCCCCCACTACAGAAGGGATGTGAACAAATTGGAGAGAGTCCAGCGGAGGGCAATGAAAATGATTAGGGGGCAGGGGCACATGACTTACGAGGAGAGGCTGAGGGAACTGGGGTTATTTAGTCTGCAGAAGAGAAGAGTGAGGGGGGATTTGATAGCTGCCTTCAACTACCTGAAGGGGGGTTCCAAAGAGGATGGAGCTAGGCTGTTCTCAGTGGTGGCAGATGACAGAACAAGAACCACTGGGGGAGGTAGTCTCAGGTTGCAGTGGGGGAGGTCTAGGTTGGATATTAGGAAACACTATTTCACTAGGAGGGTGGTGAAGCACTGGACTGGGTTACCTAGGGTGGTGGTGGAATCTCCATCCTTAGAAGTTTTTAAGGCCCGGCTTGACAAAGCCCTGGCTGGGATGATTTAGTTGGTGTTGGTCCTGCTTTAAGCCTAATATTTGAACCCTAATATTCTATGATTCTATAATACGTTTAGAGATAAATTACATAGAATCTGTACAACTGATTTTAGAAAGTGCAGAACAACAGGTGCTCAACAGATAAGATCAAATATACATAAAATATTTGTTTAAAGTTCTTACCATAAATGTCTCCCCTCCCATGTTCAGACATTATGACTGTCTGCCTTTTTTGAAGGCAGATGGACACAAAATTGGAGGAAGAAGGTGTTGAATTTATGGACCTGTCAATAAAGAAAAGCTCAAAATATATTTGAGCTTAACTCTAAGCTAATAACTACACGTGTGCACCTGTTAATCTGCACTTTCTTACTCAACAGGAACAGAGCAACATTCTTGAAAATCTACCATATTTGAACTTAACTGAATGTGCTTGTGATTTAGGTACCACTGTTAGACCCATAACAATTACTGCTGCTTTCATAAGCTCCAAACTAACTTCTGATGCATCCAATGAAGTGAGCTGTAGCTCATGAAAGCTTATGCTCAAATAAATTGGTTAGTCTCTAAGGTGCCACAAGTACTCCTTTTCTTTTTGTGAATACAGACTAACACGGCTGCTACTCTGAATTCTGAAAAAAGGTTTTTTTAAAATGGTATCATTTTAAGCAGTTAAGTTGGACTGATGCCTTTTGGCTTTTTGTGGTCAAAATCTCTCATGCAAACCACTATATTTATTGCTTAAAAAAGCATCTATACCACATTCATTAACATGTATTTGAGTGTGGTAGGTACTTTACAGATAAGTTAAAAGAAGTTCCCTGCTCCCAAAGACTTTCAGAGTGAAACATTGGGACCATTACTACCATAAAATCTCAGAATTATGAACTGACCAGTCAACAACACACTTCATTTGGAACAGAAAGTACACAATCAGGCAGCAGCATAGGAACGCTCCCCCTCCACCCCCCAACCCCCCCCAATACAGTTCAGCACTGTGTTCAACATAAACTACTAAAAAAAAAAAAAAAAAAAAAAGGGAAAGTAGCATTTTTTTCTACATAGTAGAGTTTCAAAGCTGTATTAAGTCAATGCTCAATTGTAAACTTTTGAAAGAACATCCATAATGTTTTGTTCAGAGTTACAAACATCCTTCATTCCTAAGGTATTCATAACGCTAAGGTTCTACTGTATTTCTAATCCATCTGTAGAACTGTATTTAATAGGAATCGGCGTTCCATATACAGACTGAGGATATTGCATGGCCATGATTATGTAGGTGGTAGGTCCAAATTATTTCTTAAAATTTACATCAACTTAATCAGTAAATTAACAAAAGACATTTCTAGGTGCATGAACACACCCTCATATAAATCGTATTGAGGTACTAAGGACAAATATACTCCCTATTCCCTTACTGACAGAATTACATTTCATCATACAATACAATCATGATGAAGTGTGTGTATAATCATGATGAAGCTTAGACTAGGTTCTAAAGAGATTATTAAAGGGTGGGGGATGGCGGGATGTATCTGGCTTTCTAAGTGAATGGCTTGTCTATTTATCAGTTCCAAAGATAGATTTCATCCAGCCCAAATTCATGTTCCAAGGAGGTTTGTGTACACGGGGTGGGGGGATGTAGAAGGACATTTCTGCAGAACAGCCTCCCCCACACCCCAGAACATCAGGTGTTAGTCTGTTTTTTGTCTCTAAGTGAAGCAATGTTGATGAGATACAGGGAGAGGTCAAAGATTATAAAAGAGCTGTGGGAGTCAGTGCATCTGTTTCCAGGTCAACAGAGGCTCCTCCCCAGAGGCAGGCCCTATTGGTTTTTGTCTTAATCCTGTCATGAAAATTGTTGCCTGGTTACATGGCTTTATCATCATCTGATACAGTTTTTGTTGCCTGATACACTGGTTCTTTGAATCAACAAGCCTGGTTCCCGCAATCTTTTTTCACAAAAATACAACCCCCAAACCTCACATCACCATTACTGGGAACTACCAGGCACTACTAACACAACTAACACAAATGTAAGGTGCTATACACAGGAAGAAAAACCAAATGCATACAGAATGGGGGATAACTGGTTTTGAAGCAGTACGGCTGAAAAGGATCTGGGAGTTGTGGTGGGGCACAACCTCAACATGAGTCAGTAATGCAATGACGTTGCAAAAAAAATTTAAAAATGCAATTTTAGCTTGCATTAACAGAGTCATAGCTTGCAAGTCATGGGAGGTAATAGTACCACTCTACTAGGCACTGGTTAGGCCTCAGCTGAAGTACTGTATCCAATTTTGGTCACCAATGTATAGAAAGGATGTGGAGAATCTGGAAAGGATCCATAGGCAAGCATCAAAGATGATCAAAGGAATGGAACGCAAGCCAGATGAGCAAAGGATGAAGGAACTGGGTATGTTCAGTTTGTAAAAGGGGAGATTAAGGGGGGATATGATAGCAGTCTTCAGATACTTGAAAGACTGCCATAAAAAAGATGGAGAAAAGTTGTTCTCTCTTGCCACAGAGGGCAGGACAAGACGCAATGAGTTCAAACTACAGCATAGCCGATTTAGAGTAAATCTCAGGAAAAGCTTCCTAACTGTAAGAACAGTATGAAAATGGAACAGACTGCCTAGGGCGGTTGTGGAAACTCCTTCACTGGAGGTTTTCAAAAGGAGGCTGGACAGCCATCTGCCTTGGATGGTTTAGATACAACAAATCCTGCATCTTGGCATTGGGTTAGTCGAGATGATCCTTGTGGTCCTTTCTAATCCTATGATTTTATGATTGTGGGATGCCTTAAAATAAGCTTTGTTCTGTATTTTTCATAATGTTGTTCTTTATTCCCTTGAAGTGTAGGTCATCACCCCACTTTTCAGGAAGATTAAAACTTCAAAAGACCTGAGTTTCCTAAAAGAAGTACAGACTGGAGGCCCACTCTGTACAGCTGTGAGGCAAACCTGCAGCTGGACCAGGGCTGCTCACTTGGCTACAGTGCCTCACTTCTCCCGTGGAGCCTGCGGTGACTCATCTCTCAGGTACGCTGCAGTAGTCTATCCCTGGGCAGCATCTAGGTAATATGACCTGTAGGCATAGGTATTTCACCCTGACCGCCAGAGTCACAAGTTTGTTTTTAAAAAGAAAAGGAGTACTTGTGGCACCTTAGAGACTAACAAATCTATTTGAGCATAAGCTTTCGTGAGCTACAGCTCACTTCATCGGATGCATTCAGTGGAAAATACACTGGGGAGATTTATATGCATAGAGAACATGAAACAATGGGTGTTACCATACACACTGTAACCAGAGTGGTCACTTAAGGTGAGCTATTACCAGCAGGAGAGCTGGGGGCGGGGGAACCTTTTGTACTGATAATCAAGGTGGGCCATTTCCAGCAGTTGACAAGAACGTCTGAGGAACAGTGGGGGGTGGGGGTGGGGGAATAAACATGGGGAAATAGTTTTACTTTGTGTAATGACCCATCCACTCCCAGTCTCTATTCAAGCCTAAGTTAATTGTATCCAGTTTGTAAATTAATTCCAATTCAGCAGTCTCTTGTTGGAGTCTGTTTTTGAAGTTTTTTTGTTGAAGTATTGCCACTTTTAGGTCTGTAATCGAGTGACCAGAGAGATTGAAGTGTTCTCCAACTGGTTTTTGAATGTTATAATTCTTGACGTCTGATTTGTGTCCATTTATTCTTTTACATAGAGACTGTCCAGTTTGACCAATGTACATGGCAGAGGGGCATTGCTGGCACATGATGGCATATATCACATTGGTAGATGTGCAGGTGAATGAGCCTCTGATATTGTGGCTGATGTGATTAGGCCCTATGATGGTGTCCCCTGAACAGATATGTGGACACAGTTGGCAATGGGCTTTGTTGCAAGGATAGGTTCCTGGGTTAGTGGTTCTGTTGTGTGGTGTGTGGTTTCTGGTGAGTATTTGCTTCAGGTTGGGGGGCTGTCTGTAAGCAAGGACTGGCCTGTCTCCCAAGATCTGTGAGAGCGATGGGTCGTCCTTCAGGATAGGTTGTAGATCCTTGATGATGCGTTGGAGAGGTTTTAGTTGGGGGCTGAAGGTGATGGCTAGTGGCGTTCTGTTATTTTCTCTGTTGGGTCTGTCCTGTAGTAGGTGACTTCTTCTAGTAGGTACTCTTCTGGCTCTGTCAATCTGTTTCTTCACTTCAGCAGGTGGGTACTGTAGTTGTAAGAATGCTTGATAGAGATCTTGTAGGTGTTTGTCTCTGTCTGAGGGGTTGGAACAAATGCGGTTGTATCGTAGAGCTTGGCTGTAGACAATGGATCATGTGGTGTGGTTTGTTTTTGCAACAGTAGTACTCAGCTAGGAATCCTTCTGCTACCTTGCGGTGTTACAGCCTCACGAGACTTCCTGCCTGCTCTTGATCCTGTTCCTGTTCCTACCCCAGCCTTGTTCCAGCCTGCTTCAGCCTTGTCCACACCATATGTTGATATTGCTCCAGCCCTGTTCCTGACCCGCTTGAGCCCTGCAACTGCCTCCTGACCTAAACACCTTTGCACTGACTCCAACCTGGCTTCGACCTTTAACCTGCATACGGACTCTGACTACCATCCTAATTTGGCTCGTCTGCAGACTCTGACCCCAGTTCTGACCCATGACCTGTCACTGGATGCTGGTTTCAGCACTGCCCTTGAGCCAGTCCTGACTCTATATCCGGCTTCAATTCATGTCCACCACTAGACTATAATATAAAATAGATTTCTCCCAGAAATTAATCGGTTTTCCTGGTAGAATATAAGAACAGTCAAACATGCAGAAATTTACTGTACAAGCTACATTATGGACCCACATATGGAAAGTCTTTATACTTTTTTCTTTGATCATAATCCAACTTCAGTCACACAGCAAACATGACTCAATATGCAGAAAAAGCTTCTAATACTTCTTGTAACATACAACAGATTATACAACCAGCTTTACCTCAAATGGTTTAGAAGTTGCCTAGCTACGGGACTGAAATGGCTGAGGAACTCCCTCCTAAAGTGACAGCAAATGAATCTGCTTTACGGAAAAGGGCAGAGGCTTCAGGCTCCATCTAGTGACCAAATTATACCATTGCTTTCACAAACAATCCCAATAGGGTGCAAAGCATGGAAAGAATATGAAGCAATGCAAAAATTTTAAAAGATCTTTGCTTGAGACTAAGAGTATAAAAAAACAACGCAAGATTACATCACAACACAATAAAACAGGATAAAACAGGGATTAAATTAGGATCTCACAGGAGAGCAGTAAAGTTACAAAAGGATAATCAGTTAGGTGACCTGGCTGCTTGATTATGAGATTCAGCATGATTAATGGCTGGAAGCAGAACACTGGTCATTTCTGCCATGTTTTACCATCAGGAGAATATCCTGCACTTTACAGTGTAGAGGTGTGTGATTTTTTTTTTTGGCCTAATAGTTTAGTCACCAAAAAATGCAGTTTTGGGTTGACTAAAATTATTCATTAATTCAGGTTGAATTCAGCAAATAGTTTTGGCTGGAAAAAAATTTTTTTTGTTTAAAAAGTCAAAATGTTTAGTTCTGACATTTTTGAAACATGACATTTCAACTTTTAGTTTTGTAAAGATATTTTGTTTTGAAATTAAGCTAGATTTATTAAAGGTGAATGAGTAAAAAACACCCCAAAACTAAATGAAACTACACAAACAAAATACTTTCAGGTAAAAAAAAACATTTTTTTCAGCCACAAATAAATTTTTTCACATTTTTTTGTTTCAGTGAGAATTCCTGTCCCCCACACACCAAATTTCAATTTTCGCCTGATCAAAAAAAAGCGATTATTCGCTTAGCTCTGTTACAACACGAGTAGCTCAATGTGGGAACAGTGAAACTTTAATATTGGACTACTGTAGTGAGTTTGGCACTGTTCAGCAAGAAATGAAGAAGATATTCAGACTCTTCATGCCAGATGTTCATTGGCTGTACAATTGTGTTATATTCCATAAGCATACAAATCTTTATTACATCATGGCAGGAAAAAAAAACAAAAAACCTAGGTTTCCAAATGCCTGTCAGGCTTACAGCCCATGAAAACTGGTATGGTGAACACCATTTCTCCAACCAGAAGCCACTGCAAGCTTTAGGGAGTATGGTTTCTTTGTTGTTTGTGCTTGACATTTCTCTTCCATCCAATGCACGGAAGATGCACCATTCCTGCCTGTTTTGGTTCTGTAGTCTATACATCATACTAATCTACTTTATGGTTATGTTGTGCTATAAATTCTATCAATAACAATATTCTATTCTGGTTGATTTCTGAATTAACTTTACTATGTAGAATTCAAGAAATATGTCTTTCTTTTCCTAAGTTTTCTCAGCTACATTCAGATAAATTGATTGCTTCAAGGTTTATTTAATCTTCTATAAAATATCCAAACCTCTGTGATCTTCAAAAGTGGGCTAGAAGTTTCTTGAGAAAAGGACAGTCTTGGAGTTAAAACACAGAAATAGGAGTCTGGAGATCTGGGTCCAATCCTTGTTTCTATCACAGACTTCTCATGTGACTTTGTACTGTATAATAAGAATAATAATGTTTCCCTACCTCAAAGGGAGTTGCAAGACTTAATTCATTAATTTTTTATCCACTGCTTTGAGATGGAGGCACTATGGGACGTGAAACAGATTATTTGTGGTAGTTCCCATTCTAGTCTTGAGTAGACTCAGAAAACGGAGAGCTGTGCAAAAACGAAATAATTAAGTTTGACTTTTTCAGACATTGTTAAAGATCCATTTCAGGTTGAGTTTGGTGTCCCACCAGAAGTCAACAGCAATAGTTGTCAATAACCTTACATTTGAGAGCTCCAGATACTTTTGAACTAATTGTGTTGGGAAATCATATAATCTTAAAGAAATGCAGAGACAATTTCTCATACATGCTAAATCTCGAAGCAACTTTTCATTTGAATGTTAGAGAGCCAAGGTGGGTGTGGTAATATCTTTTATTAAACCAATCTCTGTTGGTGAGAGAGACAAGCTTTCAAGATTACACAGAGCTCTTCTGCTCCGTGTAAGCTTGAAAGGTTGGCTCTCTCACCATCCAGCAGAACTTGGTTTAATAAAAGAAATTACCTCACCCACCTTGTTTCTCTAATATCTTTGGACCAGCACAGTCACAACACCACTGCATACATTCTGAATGTTGTCACAGTACTGTACCTTGATTAAGGGAAAAGCTGTATAAGCAACATGCTTAAGTGACAACATGAGCGATGGAAAGGAAATACTTATTGGAATAGAGTTTACTATTAAATTCTGCTAAAGTTTCTCAATTTGTGGTGTTTTAATTCTATTTCGGATGGCGCCTACTAGTGAAAGCTGGCACTGAGCTACTGTACTTATGCTGTTAGTCAGGGAAAGGACTGCAACATAAAAGGAGGCAACTTAATTGAAAACTGATCTGTTACCATTTTGGAGTAATATGTAATGCAAGTTTCAGTAACAGACTAATAATGATATGTTAACTTGAATTGTGTTGTACGGGTTCTGCTATTGGGGCAATATATACTAGGGTTTGTTTATATTAAAGATGTTTGCAGTGGCCTAGCTACATTCAGGGCAGCCAGCTCTACACTAGAAAAGGTTTGCCAGTATAGCTATACCAGTGTAACTATATCAGCAAAACCTCCTACCGTTTATACCGGCAAAAAAGTTGCTTTTGGCAGTATAGCTTATATTGATTTGGCAAGTGAAATAAACTATAATGGCAAAAGCCCTTTTATGCTGGTATAGTAGTGCATCTATACTAGGAATTTGACAAGTATAGAAATATTGGGGAAAAAATATCATATCCCTAACCAACACGGCTATAATGGCAATCATTTTTAGTATAGATCTGGCCTTATATAAATCTCCACTGCAGATGTGCTACACTAGTATAAAGTGGAGCTTGCATACATGTGACTTATCCTGGTTTGAATACTGAAATTTGCACCCTTACATTTTAGAGTTCACACCTCATTGAAAAAAATGGAAGCTATCGTTTCAGGGTCCCTATGGAATCAAGTAGACATCACTGCACTGGTTGCAGTCTGTTTCTGTTTCAAACGGGTTTTCTTTGCAGTTGGAAGAGATAAAAACTTAATTAAAAAAAAAAAGATAGCTTGGAATCTGGAGCATAATTCTGTGGCTACAGAATCGCAAAGCACATGGGGCCCTGACTTTCACTTACACGTTATAACTTCTCAATAATTGCTTTACCTACTGCAGTCCTCTCCCTTATGCTCCCCTGGGGTAGAAGTTACATCATTTTAGGGCTTGGCTACATGAGGCCACGCATTTGATTCAGTTTACTTTAATTATGAATGAGAGGGTCAGATAGGGGTTTAATGCAGTTTAACTAAATAACTTAAAATTTACAACTTTAGTTAGTTCAGATTAATTTACTTGAGTGTTGCTGTGGAGACAAGCCCCAAGACTATTACACAATCTCACCTGCTGAAAGTCAGGTATGTGCTCAAGTGTTTTGCTGGATGAGAAGTACAAACAGCAGGCCACATTCAGAAGTGATGTTTAAGGGAGTGCGTGTTTAACTTCCACATTGGCAAATGGGTGTGGGATGCGGTATACCAGACCCTCTGAGGCGTCCTGTTGGAGGCCTCGTGGCCCTGCCACACCCCACCCCCAAAAAAGGGCAGTGGAGCGCTGCCTAGAGTGGCTGTGTGGGACACAACCCATCAGGGCCAAGCAGCCTAGTACAAGAAGAGCTGTAGGGCCAGAGGGAGTTCAGTTCTCTGCTGGAGCTGTAGGAGTGTGGCTGGCGTGTGGCTGGCTCACAGAGCTATAGAACCCCAAGGCAGTGCTGCCAGAAGCTGGGGAGAGCGAGACAGAGCCCTGAGCTGGTTGCTGGGACTCCGTTATGACAAGGCCCTGAGGTAAGGGTGAAGACAGTGTAGGGCCGTGAGGAAGTGGTCCAAGGAATTAGGCAGGGGGAATGGAAGTATAGTCGCCCAGCTGGAGAGCTGTAGCCAGGAAGCCCCAACAGGGTGAAGCCATTGTCTCCGGGGAGGAAGCCCTGGGGCTCTGCTCTACCCCAGAAGAGGGACAATCAGAGAGAGAGAGAGAGAGTGTGTGCAGGCATGTGCACTTGGCCAAGGGGGCACTCACGAGAGGTGAGTGTACCCCATTACCGGGTGAGTCCCATAAATGCAGGTCAGTAAGTCTAAGAGTACCAAATAAATGTAAGGGAGAGTAGAAGGAATCTGTGTTGGTAAGACTTACACATTGAGGGCGCCAGAAGAAAGTGTAACAGACTAATTTTAGGTTTCAGAGTAGCAGCCATGTTAGTCTGTATCTGCAAAAAGAAAAGGATTACTTGTGGCACCTTAGAGACTAACAAATTTATTTGAGCATAAGCTTTCATGAGCTATAGCTCACTTGAAAGCTTATGCTCAAATAAATTTGTTAGTCTCTAAGGTGCCACAAGTACTCCTTTTCTTTTTTTAGACTAATTTTAGACTCATCTCTGACTTTGGTCCACTGCCTCTGAGTCCTGTCTATTTTACTAAGAACTAATCTGGCATTGATAAAGCTAGACCGTTTTGCAACATCACTTACTGTGCAATGTAGAGGATGCTACAGCAGCTTTACAACAATCAAAGATCCCACTACACAGGGGTTATCGTTCCCTCGCCTGTTAAGTTGTCTCTATGGCAGCTTGGTGTCAATGGTGCAGTGCAAATCTGTTGTAACACTGCTAGAGATTTGGCTCAATGACTTTGTTCAGATGTATTTGCTTGTAATTGCTGCATGAAATGGGCATGCAAAGTAGATTAATTCATTTTATAAACACTGTTTTCAGTTGCTGTAAAGGAATCTGTACATCAGAGTAAATTGACAACAAAAATGTCAACCTTTTTTATTGAGGCAAGGTGGGTGAGGTAATACCTTTTATTGGACCAACTTCTGTTGGTGAGAGAGACAAGCTTTCAAGCTACAGAGCTCTTCCTCAGGTCTGGAAAAGGTACTCAGAGTGTCTCAGCTACATACAAGGTCAAAAAGATAGTTTAATATAAGTAGTTAGCACGTATTGTATGGGATCATTCAAGGTGAAGTAACCCGTTAACACCCCGGTAGTCATCGCACAAAAAAAAGGGGGTGGGGGCAGTGAGTAACAGATTGTTGTAATTAGCCATAAATGCACTGTCTTTATTTAGACCATGATTTTTAGTGTCTAGCAAAGTTATCAATTAAGCTCCCAGGCTCATCTCTTGTACAGGTTTCCTTTGAGGATGAGGACTGATAGGTCAGATATAGAGTAATTGCTTTGTGAAAAGCTTTCCCCCACAGGTAATGTGTTTTCTTTTGTCTATCATTTTCCTGTGTGAGTTCATTCGAGAGCATAGTGATTGTCTCCTTTCACTCACATAGTTGTTATTGGGGTATTTAGTGCACTGGATGAGGTACACTACATGTTGTGATAGACACGTGTAGGACCCATGATATACAATACTTAATATCAATGTGGACAGAATTTAAGATCGGTCAGTTATTAATATCACTGAAGTTCCATTATTTTCTACTGATGTTAAGAATTTATTAAGGGCAACAGCAGAATTCACCTGTGACTGCCACATGCTACTGTCAATGTGAGCTTTATGAATTAAAGTATTCAAAGTACAGAGGAGGCCCCTGTCCATGTGATATAAGTATAGAGATCAACAATTCCTCCTATTTGTATACATTGTATTGCAGTTCAGTACAATGTAATTTAATTTTAAACTTAAATAGTCAATTATGCATATCATTGAGATAGCACTGTTTGTCCACTGATCTCGAAGTGCTGACAAAGATAGATAAGTATCATTATTCACATTTTACAGAGATGAATATAACTTAGGCAGGAGGAGGAGAAGTGACTTGTCCAAAAATTACTAAGCAAGTCAGTCACAGTGCTGGAAATAGAAGCCCACTACCTGACTCCGGGTCCTCTTCCCAGGGTTTTGAACATGCTGAATCTACATCATTCATATGCAACAAAAAAACTCTTGTTACTGGTTTCAGAGTAGCAGCCATGTTAGTCTGTATCTGTGAAAAGAACAGGAGTACTTGTGGCACCTTAGAGACTAACAAATTTATTAGAGCATAAGCTTTCGTGGGCTACAGCCCACTTCATCGGATGCATAGAATGGAACATATAGTAAGAAGATAGATTATATATATATATATATATACACACACACACACACACACACACACACACACATACAGAGAAGGTGGAAGTTGCCACACAAACTGTCAGAGGCTAATTAAGTAAGATGAGCTATTATCAGCAGGAGAAAAAAAAACTTCTGTAGTGATAATCAAGATGGCCCATTTAGACAGTTGACAAGAAGGTGTGAGGATACTTAACTTACAGAAATAGATTCAATATGTGTAATGACCCAGCCACTCCCAGTCTCTATTCAAACCCAAGTTTGCATATTAATTCAAGCTCAGCAGTTTCTCACTGGAGTCTGTTTTTGAAGCTTTTCTGTTGCAAAATTGCCACCCTTAAGTCTTTTATTGAGTGGCCAGAGAGGTTGAAGTGTTCTCCTACCGGTTTTTGAATGTTTTGATTCCTGATGTCAGGTTTGTGTCCATTTATTCTTTTGTGTAGTGACTGTCCGGTTTGGCCAATGTACATGGCAGAAGGTCATTGCTGGCACATGATGGCATATATCACATTGGTAGATGTGCAGGTGAACGAGGTGCAGGTGAACCATTAACTTGGGTTTGAATAGAGACTGGGAGTGACTGGATCATTACACATATTGAATCTATTTTCCCATGTTAAGTATCCTCACACCTTCTTGTCAACTGTCTAAATGGGCCATCTTGATTATCACTACAAAAGTTTTTTTTTCTCCTGCTGATAATAGCTCATCTTATTTAATTAGCCTCTGACAGTTTGTATGGCAACTTCCACCTTCTCTGTATGTATGTATGTGTATATATATATATATATATATATATATATATATCTTCTTACTATATGTTCCATTCTATGCATCCGATGAAGTGGGCTGTAGCCCATGAAAGCTTATGCTCTAATAAATTTGATAGTCTCTAAGGTGCCATAAGTACTCTTGTTACTGTGAGAGTTGCATGAAATCCAGCCATTCCAGTTCACAGTGGTTCACGGACCCACTTTTTTGGGTGTCAGTTCACACAGATTTCCACTCCCTGGATTTCATTTCAAATTTTGAATTTAAATAAACTCAGCCCTCAAAGCAAAACACAGCCAAAACTATTGTCTTTCACATAGATTTATGTGGTTTCAATGAAAATCCACAATTAGGTTCAGGTTCACGTGAAACTTTGACCACATTTTGCTCTAAAGATTTGTAAACTGTAGCTGAATTTTGAGTTTCTGACAAAACCAAAAACCAAAGCATGTTTTACAGGGGTCTGAAATTTGTAATGAAAGTTTCCGAAAGCTGTAGTTACAATGATGCAAATTACTGTTAAATTATAACAAGAGGGTCTGACAATAAGCAGTGACTGTAGTAGTAAAGGTGAAGTGTTGGAAATATAAATTGTCAGGATGGAGAAGTGGTTACCATCTTGTTGGTTCTAGAGCTTGAGCCAAAAGTCAAGCTCTGAATTCTGGATTCAGGTTTGGATCCAAGTTTGCATCTTAAGTATTTCTCTCTTTTTTTTCTTGCATGCTGAATTTGAACAAGGAATCCGAGCAACCCTGAACTTTAAGATCTGAATTTTGAACCCCTAGGTTTGAGTGTGTCCAGAGTTGGGATGCTAATTTATTCCATTATGGAGATATGAAGTTTGTACCTGAGGTATGGATTCTAGGTGCAGTTTTAGAAAGGGAGATGATAGAAGGAAGGTTATTTTACACTACAGATCAGGATAAATACAGGTATAGAATAATCACATCTACCTTGGAGGAAAAAAGTGTTTAGTACTGTGAAATTATTCTTTCAGTTTTTATTTTCCCCTTAAACCTACCAAATACTAAACTGGCACCCACAGCAAGCAATTCCTTTAAAAGGACAGCTGTGATGCTGCTATTCTGCATATTTTGGGGGTACCTAAATATTTGTAAGTGCACCATTAGGAGTGAATTTTTTCCCTGCATAAAGAAAGACCCGTATGTTGTTACTGAAATTGGCCTATTAAAGCTGAAATGGAATCTTTTTCAGCAGCAGCTCTATAAATAGCAGTGGAGGTGGGCTTGTGTGAGTGCAATTGTCATCAGCAGCAATAGGCCTGCTTTTTTAAAAAGTCCTCATCTGCAGTTGAGCTGTGTTTTTTTTTTTTAAAATAGAAGGGTCTTTGGTGTTATTGCTTATTGTTTTAGCTTTAATCATGACAGGATGCTTAGATCCTCATGTTACATTTCTGCAGTTCTTACTGTAAGGTTAGGTTTTAAAAGAGTGAAGAAGAACTATATTTTATATATATTTACTGCTGATTGCTCCCATTAGGGTTGCCAATTTTGGTTGGTCATATTCCTGGAGGAATGACACATCATAATCTTTATTTCAAGATTATTTTTTAATTCCTGGAGACTCCAGGACTATCCTGGCGGGTTGGCAACCCTAGCTTTGGGGGGAAAGGTATGCTACTTGCTGATTGGGTTCATATTTTTCCATACTGAAAGTTTCTGAAGAGAACAAGAACCCTAAACACTACTCACAGAAGATTTTAAGCTGCTTAAAGAAGAAACAAAAATAGTTTTCATTCCTTTTTAAAAAAAGAAAAGGAGTATTTGTGGCACCTTAGAGACTAACAAATTTATTTGAGCATAAGCTTTTGTGAGCCCGATGAAGTGAGCTGTAGCTCACAAAAGCTTATGCTCAAATAAATTTGTTAGTCTCTAAGGTGCCACAAGTACTCCTTTTCTTTTTGCGAATACAGACTAACACGGCTGCTACTCTGAAACCATTCCTTTTTAAGTCATCTTAAACTGTATAACATGATCTCCCTAAAACTCTGGAGAACATGATCCCCTTGCTGATGCACTTCGAGGATTTGGTACTAGGACAGGCTTAAACAGCCTAATGTATTTCTTGTACAGTATCAACATAGTTGGAATGATTTTTCTTCAGGGTTTTCATATGGATTTGTAAGCGAGCCACAGTTGCAGTGAATATTGTTTTCCCCTCACTAAGTCAAATACAGCTTCCAACCTCATCTCATTTTCTGTTTTAAGCACTTATGGAAAATTTATGGGAACCACAAATTTGGTTTTGGTGAAAACTGAAATGACGATCAAACTAACCTTGCTTCTGCATACAATGGAACTGATTTTGATCTCACAGTGGTGTAAATCAGAAGTATCTCCATTCTTCAGCAGCAGCAGAAACAAACTCTCCTGCTTGCTTACAGTGCTCCACAGACCCTTTGATTCTAGGACTGAGCTACATTACATAATACTGTGGGCCTAAGGAATAGCCTTAATCTCCTTGACTATGGTGAGAGTGGAGATGGGTGGAATCTTGAATTTGTTGAGGCTGGAACATCTTCTTTAGCCCTCATATATTCACTACTGCTAACCCTAAGCATTCAAAAGTCATGAGTCAGGCCCTCAAAGGCCATGAGATTGGCTTACAAATCAAGACATTTAAAAAAACAAGCCTGAGCTGCTTTTCATGTGCCTTCTGGTTTTTGAGCCTTTATAACTGTGTTTTCAAGCTTTTCTCTAGACCCACAAGAGTGGGAAAATTACTTGTTTTATTTAAAATGAAAGCTGGGATTCTTACAATCACCTAATTCCAGGAGCTGGGGCTTTTTCCTAAATGCCAAATATTATGAGACTTGTGATTAAAAACAAGAGTGAGCAACCATAGGCACCGACTTTCCCGTGGGTGCTCAACCTGCCCCTCTACCCCCAGCCCCACCCCCACTCCACCCCTTCCACAAGGCCCCGCCCCTTCTCTGCCTCTTTCCACCCCCATTCCAACCCCTTCCCAACTCTGTCCCCTCCCCGCCCCATTCAACTGCTTCCCCAAATCCCTGCCCTGGACTTGCCTCTTCCATGCCTTCTCCCTGAGCGTGACATGTTTCCTCCCCCGCCCCCCCAGCGTGCTAACGTTGCCAAACAGCTGTTTGGCGACAGCCGGGTGGGAAATGCTGGGAGGTAGGCAGAGGAGTGGGGAGGCAGTGCGCTCAGGGGAGGAGGAGGAGGTGGGGAAGGGTGAGGGAATCTTGGCTGCTGGGGGGTGCAGAGCACCCACTAATTTTCCCCGTGGGTGCTCTAGCCCCAGAGCACCCACAGAGTCGGCACCTATGTGAGCAATGCTGAATACAAATATGTTTTAAAATATCAAAAAACACAGCCAAAAACAAAATCCTAAAGAATGAGTTATTAGCTAGAAGAATAATTTAGTCATAATTCATGATGAGTGATCATTCTTGCCACCTTCCTATGATCCAGAAAATGACTTGCTTCCCACAGTTTCCTTTCTGCAACATACCATAACAAAACAATTACTGTCTAATATCTCTGAGTATGGTTAGTTACCTGGTAATAATTACATCTTCCCATGGTAAGAGGGAGAAATTGAGCTAAGAGGTAAACTTCGCTTTGCTGAGAGGATCAGTGGCACAGTAATTCAAACTTCCTGCCAAGTGATGGAAGTAGGGTTTCCATAAAGGCTTTGAGTTAGATCCTCAGCTGGTGTAAATCAGTACAGCTCCACTGAAGTCAATGGAACTAAACTGATTTACATCAGTTGAAGATCTGGCCTTCCAAGCATCACGTAGCATTTTTGCCACTCTCCATAGACCTGTGATTTCCTTTTGCTTGTCAAAGAACCATCTTCATATATTTTATGGGAAGTCACTGAGCATGCAGTATAGCTAATGTGATGGCGGTGGTCTTAAGTCATTATCAGTGGCAAATTCATGAGCTTTTTGGTTACTCTACTTATTAGCCAAGCAAGAGGAATTAGACTAAAGATGGGAGTTCAAATGTATAAAAGACAAGCAGGACAAGAGGAAGTTGGCCAGAGACCTCACTGAAGCTATATTGAGAGGACTTAAGCTACAAGAAATCATCGGAAGAACTGTTTACATGTTAAAAATAGAGATACAGTACACAAGGACTAGGCTGAGAGACCATGTTGGAGCTATTAGACGGCCATTATATTGTGGTAGAAATCTGACAGTAGCCAAAGAGAGCTTTGATTACAGCATGAATGGGCTCTATAGTTACTGTTAGAACTACAGCTCTTATCAGCCCAGGGTTTTCATGGTTTCTAAGGGCCCAGATCTCTAGCTAAGAAATCTAATTCAACACAATGTTCTAATTTATTTACTTTATTAGCTAAATTTCTAACAAACAACGACTAAAATAAAACGACCAAATATATCAAAGATATTTTAACATACTGGTCCTATATATGTATTGGACAAAATGTAATTATCAAACCAAAAGGTTTATTTCTGGTAAAATAAAGATGTCTTCAACAGATCTAAAATCCTGGGGTCTTTGATTAATATGTTTCTCTCAAACTCTAGATATTGTAATTCAGAGATGGCAAAACCTGTTTAGTTGTCATGTTAATTCCCCCAGCCAATGGAAGATTATATTCTTACGTACACAGATTTTTCAAATGCTGGCCTCCATTTTGCACTTGCCAATATATGCCCCTTCCAAACAGGAAGCAAAAACGGAGGTTAAATTAAAGCTGGGCTGAATGTTTTTGTTGATCTTACACTAAGGATGTTAATGAGATCCTGGATGTGTTTTCTTAAGCAAAGATGAGTATTTTAAGCATGGAACTTTTTAGTAGTAATTTTTTTTCTATGTAAAATATGAAATTTTGCTAACAATTAAGGAACTAATTAAAGATACCAGTAAAAAACATCCACAATTTCAGTTGAAGACTATCAAATGTGCTGAAAGTAAAGAAATAATATTTGGATTTAAATTTTAAAATGTTTAAAATTAAAAATTCATGTTTTTAAATTTACATAAACATCATTTTTATCCATCCTGATTGTTTGACACTCTTACTAGCCTTGTACCATATGAATACAGAATCTGTGCAGCACATTGTCTCATATCTCAGTATATGCATTTTCTCATGAGACAGAGAAATTATTTATGTATAAAATTTGCCAGGGTTTAAAATGCAGAGATGTTTGTTGGGTTCAGGACTAGCTTATGGACAACACAATTAACAAATTAGAAACCTGCAGTTTCTTAACTCTGCCTGCATTAGCAGGTGCAGAGGCAATCAGCAGAAATTGCAGACTTTGTGGAACCATGAACAATCTGGCCAATAATACTATTCCAAATACCGCAATCCAGCCACATTGTTTTAATTGGATAACATGACATTACAATGACAGATGGCAATTTCAGTTGAACAGATTCAACCAGCCTGATAACATTCTGCCACTGCTCCTCTGTATAATTTTTGAGATAAAAGGCTACAGATTTTGAGTTTATATTGCTATAATTTCATTCAGAGTTCACACTTACATACCCACTATTCTATTATGAACACAAGAAACATTTAGGGCTCTACACAGAGCTTTTATGCTAGTTTGTCATAATCATGTGACAAGTCAGTACGTGGCTATAGCTTCTTTCCACAGATGTCAGAGCTGAGACCCAGAGCAATTTCTAAAGGAGAGCAATTGTCTTGTTATATTAAGGGCCAGTTTATGGCTATTGCAACTACAGACAACTGGAGGAGGAGGCAAGTTGCTGAGGAGACATTCTGCCTGAGGAAATGCACCAAGGAACAACCGCTACTACACCCTTTATAACAGTGCAATATGATATCCAACAAAGCAGTCACCTTCAAGAACTGGCAAGTACAGAGGGAAGGGACAGGACAGGACCCTGGCCATACACTCCACTCCCCACAGCCATAGACTCTTTGGAATGTAGAGAAGTTCAGGTTGCACTAGCCTTTTGCTTCTCCCTGGAATTCAGGGATCTCAAAATAAAAACAAGACCCAAACGCTTGCTGGCTGCCTCCTGTGCTCTGTTTGCCCTCACCCTCCCCTTCCTCACCCAAGCAAGAGCACCTACAATCCAGCCCTAAATTTTTCCCAGCTCTTGTCTGATTCAATGGATGTTAATAATGGACATCTGAGCACTACCTACATTCTACACAGCTTTCTGCTGGTCTGAAAAGCTTCCAGAGAAATGGCTTTGATATTCTGAAAGGGGGTGAAGGGGACTCTGGTTCTTGATGGGGGTATTTTTAATCAACAATGATTAGTTCCCTCCAGAGAGTCATTCTGAGTGCTGCAGTGCTCCAAATGCTTTGGTAGCACACTTGGAAGCCACCACTGCGGGGAGAGATCATAGTGCAAAAGCAATGGGTATGTTCCAAACACTAGGGCCTAGAAAACTTGCTATAGCAGGTACTTATATGGCTCCCATTGCCATAGTATCTAAATGCCTCACAAATCTTTAGTGTATTTATCTTTACAGCACCCCTGTGAGGTACGGAAATACCAACTCCATTTTAGAGACAAGGAGCTGAAGCACTAGCCTGAGGCTAAGATGGAAGACTATAGCAGAACAAAACATTGAGTCCTGGTCTCAAGTTCCACACCAGCACCCTAACCACCAGACTATCATTCCGCCCTGCGCTCTACAGTCTCCAGCCTTTGGTGGGATTGGATAAATACTGTTAACACCACAAACAGCTGCTCACAACATAAAGGGGGACTTTGCTTGAACAGGAAAAAGAAAATGTTCAAATAGATACAAAGTCTTAGTGATTAATTACAGAAAGAAAAGTCAGGTAATTCCTGACTATGCCCCTAGGGGCTGCTCCATATGAGGTTACAGTATCCTGATCAATAAACTGGACTCAGAGAGCCCGTGTTATCTGGAGGGACTATTATTGATGGTGGTGGCCACTAGTGGAACAGGGAACGCAGGGAGTTAGGCTGGAAACAACACAACCACATGGACAGAGCAGTCTTCAGGGTTTAATAAAGTTCCACTTGTTCAACTTAACCTGCGCTCAGCCTCACTCTTTGCTAATGGAACATGGTGGCAGCGTTGGAGCTGTGAGGTCTCTGATGTGCAGCACCTGTCAGCATGAGACAGGGAACTAAGTCTGAAGCCCTTCAGTGCCCTGGATTTTGCAAACACAAACATAGTCCAGGGATGGATTGGGTGGAACAAGGAGTTTGAGCTGTTCACAGGCCTGGCCATGCAAAGGGAAGATACAGCTGGAAAATTGAATGGTTTTTACCTTATTGGGAACAAGGTGGAGGGGTCTGCAGCACTCTGAAGCTCACCACTGCCAGCTGTCCTAGAAGCCCTGCAGCCCATTGCTTCTCAGAGCAGAACAAAATTGTGGAGTGACATAGGGTTTTCACTAGTGACCAATCCAAAAAGGAGGGGATAAACCCCTATGTTACTGCCTTACGCATGCTGGCTGCAACATGCAATTTTGGGGACCTGACAGACTCCTTAATTTGTGACAGGCTAGTCTGCAGGATCACCACCTGCAGGAGCATTTGCTTGGGGAACGTGATCTCACATTAAACAAAGATGCTTAGACATGGAGTGTGCAGGGGAAGCCTTAAGAGAACGGATGAAAGCAATAGGAGGCACACCCTCAAATACATAGGGTGATACAACAGCAAAAGAGAGCAGGTGCCAGGGTTCCATAACCATAGTGAGATGCATTCACTCTGGGAGACAGCAGAAGTGGATAAAGGAGAACTGCCCCATAATAGAACAATGTTCCAAGGAATGTAGCAAGTTCCACAGAGAGAGAGTTTGCTAGATACTGAGACAGGTGACAGACAGACAGAGTTAGGTCACTCCCGATGTGGTCATCTGTTGAGGAGACCAAGCTATCTCAAAGACTATGTAACCAGCTGAGTCTGTGATAAAGACAGAACTGCAACTCGACTACAAGTGAGCAACTTCTAGCTGAAGGGACACAGGGTAAGGGTCTGGGCATCATTTCTATGTTTATATTAAATAGGGAAGATGTACCATGATCAGTGAAACTCGATTCAGAGGTCCCAGGTTTCCTGGGGACTGTTATTAAGGGGACACCAGGAAAACAAGGAGCGAGGGAGTTAGGCTAGAAGCAGCATATACAGATGGACAGAACAGCACCCAAGATTTAATAAAGTTGTTCTTGTTCAACTTAATCTGCACTCGGCTTCACTCTTTGCTAATGAAACAGGTACAAGGCTATTCTTGTCTCTCAGGGTTCCACGAAACTAGTACCCAAGATTTCCCTGTAAGTCCACCCTTCTGGTAAGGGAAAGTCATAGGCTCTTGGTTACACAAGTCTGGGCTTGGCTTGACTCTGGTATTCTGGGTGTCATTTGGTAGCCATATTGGGGGCCCTTCAGTGCTGTCCCGTGGCTGGCTACTCATGCTGGTGGCCACATTTTCCACTTAACACACAGTCTCTCCTCCTGCACTTAAGAAACTACATGACTTCTCTAGTTACCTACAAGAACAGGGGTGTGTATGTGTGTGTGTGTACCCACAAGAGCAGGTGTGTGTATGTGGTGCTTGCTTGGAATTAGATGAAAAGAGCTAGCCAGCACTTGTGGGGGCAGACAGACCTCTCAGTCACTCTCCAGTGTCAGATTTCATTTAACATAAAGTCTCTAGCTGTTGTGGTTGTGAAGAAAACCTTCAAATCATGAAGTTAGTGTAACTGATGCAAAGATGCCTGCCTGAGTTTGCACAGAGCCTAAAATAATAATTCTAAGGGATGAAGTGCCTCATTCATTTCATTAGGGGCTATCTCAGCTGCCAATGAGGATACTTTAAAGGTCAACATTGTTAACTATTTCACTTCTTATCCAAGCATGAACAAAAGGAGAGAAAACACAATCACTTCAGTGGTGCTATATGGACTTTGAAATAGGAGAGAGAGACAAAGAAAGAAACATTGCTGGAACTCGAGCCAGGCTGTTCCAAGTTAGTTGGGCATGATAGGTTAGGCTGTTATAGATTTTTGTTGATTATGGTGCCGTTAAAGATCCATGAGAGGACCGGTTTAGCTTCTCTTGTAACATGGATACGCACTCAGCTAACATTCTACCAAGCTCAGTTAAAACAAAATTTCCACCAGCTCCACTCAGAAGGCTAAGAAAAAAATATATCTTGTTTTTTCAGCATTTCTTCCAGTCCTAGCTGGAACCAAGAAGCACTGAGGTGAACGTTCACTGTGAATTCACAAACGGCACTGCACTGGCTATCCCAAAATGGCAGGCAAAATGATCTCAGTCAGCCCAGCCTGTAAGCTAAGGACAACATCAAGACCAAGATGTCTCATGGTTGGGCACCTAAAATCAGTGCCCTCTTTTGAAAATTTGGCTGTAAATGCTTAGGGATTCCAACCTTCAGCTACTGGAAAATGTGGACATGCATTTCTTTTATACTGAGCTCTAAAAATAGCCACACTCAGATGTCTAAAGCAGTATCAAATTCCACAGGATAGTGGGCTGCCACATAGAACACCAACTCCCTTGAGCATTATCTTTGGGATTGAAGCATGGCTGCAAAATGCAGGTGTTGTGCTGGGAAAGGAGAGAAACAGTTTCTAAGATACCATATTTAGGTATAGCTCCTTTAAGTTCCATTGGTAAGAAAATACTCTGTTTTCTCCGCTCTAGATGTACAGTTAAATACATACTATAGATGCTTGTCTCTGATTTCCTGGCAAAAGCTTTCGTTGGACATACGACTGAGTTACTGAAGCCTCCCTCAGGCGGAGAAAAGTTGAAACATATTAGAATCATAAAACTCAAATGTTATGAATAAAAGGGTTAAAAAAAGATTTACAAGCTCCTTGCACTTTCTAAGCATGATGCAATTTAACTACCATTTGTCTGCAGGATACAAACAAGAGGGACATTTGGCAGAACATAACATTTGGCACTTCCATCCCATCTTTCATCTGAGGATCTCAAAAGCACTTTATAAACATTGAGAGCCCCATTTCTTTTTCACACCGGTTTTATACCAGCACATCCACATCTACTGCACTAGAGTTACTTCAGATTTACTCCTGTGTATGTGAGAGGAGATGCAGGTTCTACATCTACAAGACATGCAGGAACACCAAGGGGATTAAATTAGATTCCATGGTCCTAATTCTGATTCCTGTTTTATATTGGGATAACTCCACTGCCTGCTTTACAGTGGTAAGAGAGAGCAGAATCAGTCTCCATGGTACTAAGTGCATTTGAGATATGAGAAACAGATACTGTGGGACTTGAAACTCTGGCTATTCCAAGTTAGCTGGGTAAGATAGGCAGTTACGGATTTTTGCTGATTATGGTTCAGTGAAAGATTATAGAAAAGACCCATTTAGCTTCTCTTGTAGCATCACAGGATGTTTGTTCAGTTCATTTTCCACCATGCTCCTTTAAAACAAAATATTAAAGTTGGGAAAAATGAGCAGGCAGTTGGCAAAACTTGGCATCTGACAACCTGGCAGCAGTTGCCATATTACTGAAGTGTATTTACAAATGTTGGCCTCTTCATCACCAAGGGAATGCTATAAAAGTACTGACCCTAATCTCTCCCTTCCCAGACACACCAGTAAGCCCTTGCTCCCAATCACACACTCCTTTGCCTTGTTTAGGTGAGGAAAATTTGAGAGGCTTTAGTGTAAACTGGGTGCAGGCATTTTTATCACCATGTCAGCTAAGCCCTGTCAATGCTAGCACTTCCACCATTACTGTTATTGGTGGGACTGAGTTGGTGGAAGCAACACCAGGAGACTATGGGAATAGAAAGCAAATCTAGCCAAAACCAGACCAGAATGAGGAGGTTGTTCATGTGACTTAAGGCTACTATATAGGTATATGTATATAGATAAAGCATCTGATTCGGATCTCACCTACTCTGTGTCACAGTTTCAGGGCAACTGCATCTGTATTCCACCTCTGTGGTCTACCAAGAGTGACCACTTTTAGGCTTCTGGTTCCCATCTGTCACCTCCATCTCACTCCCTCCTGATTGGGGTAACTTTATGGCTGCACAGCTCCCTGCCTACACTGAGATATCTCCAGACTGCCTAAAAGGCTTGCATCTGAGCTTTTCTTTCTCTCCAAGGGCTATGACTAGTATATTGCCCATAGTTATAAGTTATCACACAGCTTTTTTAAGCAAGCATTTTAATCCTTAAGGTGAAAGCATTACAGAGAAAGCATATAAAAATAATAAAAGAACCTATACACATGCTAAAAGCTTACCAGAGGTCACCTTCAACTCTAACCTTGGATGCTGGCAGGAGTCAGTCCTTCAAACCCCACAACTGAGCTTTCCCTGTGGTTACAAGTTCATAACTGTCTCAGATTCAGAACCAGAACACTGATTGGACAGTTCAGCCATTCCTTTTTACACCTGAGGCCTTTGATCTCCAGTCTCCAGGACCAGACAATGACCCACTCTCCTCAGCATAGATTTTTGCATAACTGGCTGGGTTTTTGCATAACCGGAGGTAGGGAATTTGTATTAATCTCTCCCTAGGTATTCCCCAAGAAATCCACTTCACACGTATTATCCCAAAAGTCCATTCTTGTCTGACACATTTTCAGCAGAGTCCTTTGAACTCCCAGGCTTCACATCATACCTCCCCACTGCCCCTCAACAATATATAAACTTTACACAAGTTTTTTCAAGGATATTGCAGGAAATTGCCATATCTGTCATGCCCTGGTTTTACATCAGAGTAAATCCACTGACCTCAAATTTAGTTACTCCTGATTACACTTGTTGGAACAGAATCTGGCCCATACCCCATACAGTATTGTATTCAACATTCTATTACTGGAACATTACCAAGGAGTAATAACAGAGTAATTTTAGGCCTTCTGTTAGGTTAGCTCTGCAGACCATAACAGTACAATGCAATGCTCTGTGAATAAATCAGTTGGACTAGGTACAATTTCCTGGATTGATACCTGTATTTCTTCCCATTCATATAATTTTTGATGATCACACCTTTACTGTTATCCAATTTAGATTATCAGAGTTAAATTCAGTCCTTAATAGATAGACAATAAATATGGCTCCTATTGACATTAATGGAGTGTCACCCCCATACATCAGGGTTAAATTTGATCCGGGCACTCATCTGTTTACTGTAAGATATAATTAGATCATGTTCAAATTTATTTATTTATTTGCAGTTATTACTGATCCAGATTATTCCCTCAAATGTGTGTGTGGAAGGGGCCTTCCAAATTCATATATCTCCTCTCCCATGCAGAAGGGGTGCTCAGACAACTGCAGAAAATGGTCCCTGCTCCCGATGCAGAACCCACATGGAACACGCAGAAGCCTCTCTGGTGGGAGGGATAGCTCAGTGGTTTGAGCATTGGCCTGCTAAACCCAGGGTTGTGAGTTCAGTCTTTGAGAGGGCCATTTAGGGATCTGGGCAAAACAATTGGGGATTGGTCCTGCTTTGAGCAGGGGTTGGACTAGATGACCTCCTGAGGTCCCTTCCAACCCTGATAGTCTATGAGTCTATGTTGGTTCACGATCAGCCCAGTGGGAGGGGCTGGTGAATGGGCAGGTCAGGAGGAATGGCTGTTGTAGTGCAACCAGCAATCCACTCCTGACTGCTTGTTCTGTGCAGGATTTAAGCAGACCCAGTGTGGAAACATTGTAAAACACAGACGATAGTCCTCCATCTAGGAGCTAGAGAGTCAAGGATAGCTAGTGTCTGTGTGCTGCCAGCATCCCCAATAAGCACAAAGGGGGATTGTGGCACCTTAGCGACTAACAAATTTATTTGAGCATAAGCTTTCGTAGGCTACAGCCCACTTCATCAGATGCATAGAATGGAACATATAGTAAGAAGATATACACATACAGAGAACATGAAAAGGTGGAAAAAGAGGCTAATTAATTAAGATGAGCTATTATCAGCCGGAGAAAAAAACTTTTGTAGTGATAATCAAGATGGCCCATTTAGACAGTTGACAAGAAGGTGTGAGGATACTTAACGTGGGGAAATAGATTCAATATGTGTAATGACCCAGCCACTCCCAGTCTCTATTCAAACCCAAGTTAATGGTATCTAGTTTGCATACTAATTCAAGCTCAGCAGTTTCTCGTTGGAGTCTGTTTTTGAAGCTTTTCTGTTGCAAAATTGCCACCTTTAAGTCTGTTACTGAGTGGCCAGAGAAGTTGAAGTGTTCTCTTACCGGTTTATGAATAGCTGAATGCTGTCTCTACTCCATTGCATGGAATAGTACTTGTAGGGATATATATCATTCCCCATAGGACCCCAGTGATAGCATCCTCAGGAACTCAGGGTCATGCACTATCAGGGGGTGGGCAGCTTAGTGCCCGACTTGGTTTCAGGCACAAGTCTGCCACATGGATAACCTCCACAGATTCCCAACGATCCACAGGTTTGTAAATAGGACAAACAGAACACCACGGAGGTTATCTCCCCCAAGAGGCTCTCCCATAGATTTTTCTGCAGGACAAGTAGATCTAGGTCATTATTACTGTTAATTATTACAATCAGAATCATGACCACGTTGTGCTAGGCACTGTACAAACATAAATAGAGATATACTTGACACATTTTGAACACATATTTAGGGTACATCTACACACCAAAAAACTCCCCCCAGTAGCAAGTCTCAGAGCCTGGGTCACCTGACTTGAGCACACGGCACTTGAACTGTGGGGTTAAAAATAGCAGTGTAGACATTCGGGTTTGAGCTGGAGCCCAGACTGTGACACCCAGCAATGGGGAAGGTGTCGGAGCCCAGGCTCCAGCCCGAGCCCAAACGTCTACACTGCTATTTTTAATGCTGCAACACAAGTCACAACACAACAACAAGAGTGATGTAGTGGTGGGAGTCTGCTATAGACCACCGGACCAGGGGGATGAGGTGGATGAGGCTTTCTTCCGGCAACTCACGGAAGCTACTAGATCGCATGCCCTGATTCTCATGGGTGACTTTAATTTTCCTGATATCTGCTGGGAGAGCAATACAGCGGTGCATAGACAATCCAGGAAGTTTTTGGAAAGCGTAGGGGACAATTTCCTGGCGCAAGTGCTAGGGGAGCCAACTGGGGGGGGGGCGCTTTTCTTGACCTGCTGCTCACAAACCGGGTAGAATTAGTGGGGGAAGCAAAAGTGGATGGGAATCTGGGAGGCAGTGACCATGAGTTGGTTGAGTTCAGGATCCTGACGCAGGGAAGAAAGGTAAGCAGCAGGATACGGACCCTGGACTTCAGGAAAGCCGACTTCGACTCCCTCAGGGAACAGATGGCCAGGATCCCCTGGGGGACTAACATGAAGGGGAAGGGAGTCCAGGAGAGCTGGCTGTATTTCAAGGAATCCCTGTTGAGGTTACAGGGACAAACCATCCCGATGAGTCGAAAGAATAGTAAACATGGCAGGCGACCAGCTTGGCTTAATGGTGAAATCCTAGCGGATCTTAAACATAAAAAAGAAGCTTACAAGAAGTGGAAGGTTGGACATATGACCAGGGAAGAGTATAAAAATATTGCTCGGGCATGTAGGAAAGATATCAGGAGGGCCAAATCGCACCTGGAGCTGCAGCTAGCAAGAGATGTCAAGAGTAACAAAAAGGGTTTCTTCAGGTATGTTGGCAACAAGAAGAAAGCCAAGGAAAGTGTGGGCCCCTTACTGAATGAGGGAGGCAACCTAGTGACAGAGGATGTGGAAAAAGCTAATGTACTCAATGCTTTTTTTGCCTCTGTTTTCACTAACAAGGTCAGCTCCCAGACTGCTGCGCTGGGCATCACAAAATGGGGAAGAGATGGCCAGCCCTCTGTGGAGATAGAGGTGGTTAGGGACTATTTAGAAAAGCTGGACGTGCACAAGTCCATGGGGCCGGACGAGTTGCATCCGAGAGTGCTGAAGGAATTGGCGGCTGTGATTGCAGAGCCCTTGGCCATTATCTTTGAAAACTCGTGGTGAACGGGGGAAGTCCCGGATGACTGGAAAAAGGCTAATGTAGTGCCAATCTTTAAAAAAGGGAAGGAGGAGGATCCTGGGAACTACAGGCCAGTCAGCCTCACCTCAGTCCCTGGAAAAATCATGGAGCAGGTCCTCAAAGAATCAATCCTGAAGCACTTACATGAGAGGAAAGTGATCAGGAACAGTCAGCATGGATTCACCAAGGGAAGGTCATGCCTGACTAATCTAATCGCCTTTTATGATGAGATTACTGGTTCTGTGGATGAAGGGAAAGCAGTGGATGTATTGTTTCTTGACTTTAGCAAAGCTTTTGACACGGTCTCCCACAGTATTCTTGTCAGCAAGTTAAGGAAGTATGGGCTGGATGAATGCACTATAAGGTGGGTAGAAAGCTGGCTAGATTGTCGGGCTCAACGGGTAGTGATCAATGGCTCCATGTCTAGTTGGCAACCGGTGTCAAGTGGAGTGCCCCAGGGGTCGGTCCTGGGGCCGGTTTTGTTCAATATCTTCATAAATGATCTGGAGGATGGTGTGGATTGCACTCTCAGCAAATTTGCGGATGATACTAAACTGGGAGGAGTGGTAGATACGCTGGAGGGGAGGGATAGGATACAGAAGGACCTAGACAAATTGGAGGATTGGGCCAAAAGAAATCTGATGAGGTTCAATAAGGATAAGTGCAGGGTCCTACACTTAGGACAGAAGAATCCAATGCACCGCTACAGACTAGGGACCGAATGGCTAGGCAGCAGTTCTGCGGAAAAAGACCTAGGGGTGACAGTGGACGAGAAGCTGGATATGAGTCAGCAGTGTGCCCTTGTTGCCAAGAAGGCCAATGGCATTTTGGGATGTATAAGTAGGGGCATAGCGAGCAGATCGAGGGACGTGATCGTTCCCCTCTATTCGACACTGGTGAGGCCTCATCTGGAGTACTGTGTCCAGTTTTGGGCCCCACACTACAAGAAGGATGTGGATAAATTGGAGAGAGTCCAGCGAAGGGCAACAAAAATGATTAGGGGTCTAGAGCACATGACTTATGAGGAGAGGCTGAGGGAGCTGGGATTGTTTAGTCTGCAGAAGAGAAGAATGAGGGGGGATTTGATAGCTGCTTTCAACTACCTGAAAGGGGGTTCCAAAGAGGATGGCTCTAGACTGTTCTCAATGGTAGCAGATGACAGAACGAGGAGTAATGGTCTCAAGTTGCAATGGGGGAGGTTTAGATTGGATATTAGGAAAAACTTTTTCACTAAGAGGGTGGTGAAACACTGGAATGCGTTACCTAGGGAGGTGGTAGAATCTCCTTCCTTAGAGGTTTTTAAGGTCAGGCTTGACAAAGCCCTGGCTGGGATGATTTAACTGGGAATTGGTCCTGCTTCGAGCAGGGGGTTGGACTAGATGACCTTCTGGGGTCCCTTCCAACCCTGATATTCTATGATTCTAAGTCCCACAAGCCTGAGTCAGTTGAGCCCGAATGTCTACACTGCAATTTTATATGCAATAGCCCCCCCCAGCCTGAGCCTCATGAGCCGGAGTCAGCTGACCTGGGTCATGGGTCTTTTATCACAGTGTAGATGTACCCTGAGACTTGCTACCGTGGGTAATTTTTTGCTGTGTAGAGGTACCCTTAAGGGCACATCACTATTCAAGTAGTGTTCATAATATAGGGTAATTCTTAGGGTACAGTGCCATCTTGTGTGTATGATGAATATAGCACATGAACACCTTCCTGCATGGATATTGAAGTGTATGAGCCAGATTCTCATTTTGTGTAAATCGGCATAGCTTCACTGGTTTCACTGTTACTATGCTGATTTACACCAACAGAGTATATGGCCCTATGTGTTTAAAGTGCAGTGTTGGCTACTGTGCAGTTTTGGCTACATAGTGCCACTGTAAAAAATAACCTTGTTATTGTATGGAGTTGATCTGTTTCTTGGGAGACTTCTTAGTCATATCTGCCTAAGTGTACAATCACAGAACCATAGGGTTAGAAGGGACCGCAAAGGTCATCTAGTCTAACCCCCTGACAAAATGCAGGATTTGTTGTGTCTAAACCATCCAAGGCAGATGGCTGTCCAGCCTCCTTTTGAAAACCTCCTGTGAAAGAGCTTGCACGACTTCCCTAGGCAGTCTGTTCCTTTGTCCTACTGTTCTTAGAATTAGGAAGTTTTTCCTGAGATTTAATCTAAAACTGCTATGCTGTAGTTTGAACTCACTGCATCTTGTCCTGCCCTCTGTGGCAAGAGAGAACAATTTTTCTCCATTTTTTTTATGGCCGCCTTTCAAGTATTTGAAGACAGCTATCATGCCTTACTTCTTATCTATGTGGTGTAAACCAAATAGATACAGCATTGCAGGGCCAGTAGTTTTGCAAAAGAAGAAGTGTTCTATTGAACTTGTGCCCCATCAGGTGATCAATAGCCTTAGGGGGATGCACATCTATAATAGCACAACCACATGACAGCTCCAAAATGAAGCCGTCAGCAAGGGCAGAAACCTCCCTCCACCTCTGGGCAATGAAGCAGAGGGAGGACTGGTAAAGCTTCTCCTGACTATGTGAAGCCACCTCACTCATGGGGAATCATTTTGTCCCCATGTCACCATTACCTTTTTCCCATCTCCCTAAAGGTGGGCCTGTGGAGGGTTACTACAGTCCCTCTAGGAGATCCATAAGAAATGGAAGGGAGCAGGCTTTCTAGAGGAGAACCATTCTGGAGGCATGTGTCAGGAACCGGGGCATGTGCAATCAGGTTAAGTGGTTAGACACATAGGCAGTCGGGCCAGAGGGGTCAAGCCAGATTCAGTAGCTGAAGTCCAGAGCCAAGGGTCACATCACACCACGGTCAATCGCCAGGAACCAGTGTCTAGGGCTGAGCTGGAGTCAACAGCCAGGAATCAGAGTCAAGGGTCAAGCCACAGTCAATAGCCAGGAACCAGGCAGGGTCTGTCTCAGCAGCAACTCATGGTTATGTCTTGTTGCACACATGACTTCCCGGTACTCTCTCCAGGCTTAAATAAAAGAAAAGGAGTACTTGTGGCACCTTAGAGACTAACAAATTTATTTGAGCATAAATAATAGGCTTAAATAGTAGGTCTGGGTCAGTCAGAGGTCATGGCAGACCCAGATTCGAGTCCCATGAATTATAACAGCATGGAGTCCATTTGTATGCATTCACTCTGAATCCTCTTTCAGGAGCAGTGTGGGCCATTTGGCATCAACTGGACGCTCCCTAGCATCAGTCCACAGCCATCCTCCACAGTGGGAGGATGAGTCTTCTGTGCCCTCTGCTACTATGAAAACTAGAGTTAGGATTTATTTTAATTCAGTGATTTCCAAGCTGTGGCCTGCAGCGCACTTGCTAGTAGCTTGCAGATTATATGGTAATAGTTCCTTTTTATTTCCTATTGGTACATCATGTTAAAGATGTCTAAAAACAAAACTTTTCCATGTGAGCAATTGGTATAGTTGTAGTTGGCAATGACTGCCATATTAATGTGTGTAATAAATACAAAGGCAAAAGGAGAGTATATATGGAGTGAGACAGTTGATGGGGGAGCTGAGATGTGCAAGTTCACAATAAAACCCCAAACCTTACGAAACTCATTGGGCTTTGGATTTTATTACAAGCTACAAATTCAGATCAAGTTCACGGAAAGGTTTGCTAAGGTGCATGAACCCTTCTAGGGAAACCCTCTCAGCCACTGTATGGTTTTGCAAAGTTTGCATGGGGTTTGCTGAGAAACCATTTTCAATTAAATTTGTCTCAATCAAACCTATAAATGAAAGTGAAGCTCCAGCGCAGAGCTGGGGATGGGGGGATGGAACTGAAAACCCACTGTGGATCAAAATCAGAGGGGAAATGCTTGCTTTGTGCAAAACAACATTTCAGAATTTGCTCCCTTCTAGTGGAAAACCTGGAGGACAAAGAGAGAAGCAAACTCCCAAAACAAAACAGGTTATTCTGCAGTCCAAGATAGAGACCTTCAGTCTCAGTTATTACCATTTATTGTCACTTTGCCTTACAATCAAGGTCCATTGAAAGTATATCTACACTGCAATTGGAAATTTGATTGCAGATGAGTAGGCAAAGCTGCACTAACTTTAATCTAGTTAGCGTGCAATGAGGACACAGTGGCACAGACTCTGGTATGGGCTAGCAACACATGCACCTACCCAGGGTTATGGCTGGGCTTGTACCACTCATGCTGTAGTCAGTGCAGCAGCATCTTTGCTGCCATTTTTAGCTGGGCTAGCTAAACTAAAGCTGGTGTGGGTGTGCCTACATGAGTTGCAGTCACACCTTGGATTGCACTGCAGTCGTATGCTGAAGTGCCTTACTAAAGTAGGGTGTAGGTGGTGCTGAACACAGAAGAATGATTAAACAACACTCTGATACTAAAGTTTTACACTGCCACCCAATCCCCTAGCATCTAAATGCCTCTCGTGTCAAATCAAAAGTAATACTGAAATCCTTAGTGGACTTGATAGACTCTTCATAGACTCTGTTAACCCCGTCGTGGGGTAAAAATGCTGGTTGGGGTAGGTTTTTAAAAAAAAACACATTTTATTAATGTAGGTTTGGGGCAGGTTGATAGAAGAAGTGACTGTGTAAGGACTGTAAAATATTCACAAAGAAAGGCCAAATCCTAACAATTACTTGAAAAGAGCTTCAGAGCTTAGATTCAGTGCAGTTTTTATTTTGCCAACTTTCACCATCTCAATTAGTTTCTGTTCCTTCCAGTCTTCTCTTACATCCCTAATTTCCTACTTTTCTTTCTCTAGGTCTTTCTCCTGCTTCCCATTCACCTTCTTCTCTTTCAGCTGTAACGTGATTGCTAAAATGGGTGCCATCCTTTCTTCCTACTACTGGAAAGGGCACTTGATAGTGACCTGTTTCATCTCAGCATATGGAGACAAATTCTGTACTCAGGGCTCTGACATTCTCCCAATTTGTTACTCATGTCCCTGTTCTATTTTAACTCTCATAGGTTTCCTGTAATGCCATTTGGGGTCCTCTAACAAAGTACATTGTCCAAATAGAAGGCATCCTTGGGGTGAAATATTTTGCACATTTAAAAACCTACTGTTATTTACTACAACTATTCTCTCCATCCCTCTCCCTGCCTAATATCCTGTGAAATTCTAATCCTGACAGAGTCCTTCACACAGGTCAAATAATATTTCCCAGGTCTCTCAGAACTGCCTGAGTCTTACTAGTGGTAAGATAGAGCTGCTACCAGTAGCTCCTTCATGACACTGAGATAAACTATTCCCTTCATCAATCCAGATAAGTGACATGAAGCTGCAGGTCTATCTCTTCGGGTGAAGCACCTCAGAGGGATCACAGACTCCAATTCATCTTTTAATGATCATATTAGCTCTGTCACTTGGCAGGTGTTGTATCACCTCAGGAACATTGCAAGGTTATACTACCTCTCACATGAAGACTGAGTGACTCATTCATGCTTTTGTTACTTCCTCCCTGAATTCCTGCAACTGTCTTTGGCGGTTTTCCAGCTGAAAAATACATAAGTTACACTCAACCCTCGACCAGCATTTTAATTCAAACTAAAATTTCCTCTCATAGATTACCTGCATTACAGTGCCCACTACTGATTTCCCCACATTTTTAAATGCTACTGTTAAGACATTTCATGAACTCAATACACATTGGGTCATATTCAACTTGGGATGTTGCTGGCTTCTGCCTAACTTCATGAATTCTAGCAGTGGAAAGTCCACCGATGGGGAAAGCTGCTGCTGCAATCATCTCTCCACTGACATGCACATAAGGGGACAGCACAGCCCCCGAAGTGAGCAGTGATGATCAGGAATGGTGGGGGCAGGGGAAGCACTGGTTCTTTAAATACTTTTCACAACCACCCCCTTGGAGTGCCTATGGAGTTCTGACTATAACCTAAAACGGTCTCCTGCTCATGCAAAAGCCTAACAAAAGACAGCAGTGATATACTGTATTGTGGTGCAGGGGCCAGGGTAGCATAGGGAGGTGTGCTTCGTTGTTCTAGTTCTGTTCCCTATCTGTACAGCTAATCTGAAATTCTATGGCCTGTGTTGTGCAGGAGGCCAAAGCAGATGATCACAATGGTTCCCTTTTAGCCTTATAATCTATGAATCGTGGCTGCTAAGATCACTCAGTTTCACTACAAATATTGAACAAAGCAAAATCCAGTGATTTTGGAAAGGATTGACCCTCACTCTTATTTCTGTGGTGATGAGCAAACCTCAGGTTTGGTCAAGAATCAAAAAGTTTAGATGCGTATCTGAACTTTTCTAAATCTAGAAAAGGTGGTTGAAAATTCAGGAGAGAAGTATTTCCAAATAGATTTCCAGTACATCTCAAGTTCTGTCTGCACTGGAAATAGCACAAAAATAAATGTTTTCACAACATTTTATTGTTTCCATTGCTTGTACCAGATGCTGGTAAGAATTTTTAGAAAATATACATTTATCCTAGAAGATCAAGCATGAGTTTTGAGTTGGTTTTTATTATACCAGAACAGCTATTTTAGAAACATTGCTTTATCTTTGAGGTTCTCTACAAGTAAGAGGTATTCTGTCTTCATGACCTCAGTCTTTGGCTTTTCTGCTAGGACTGATAAGAGTCCCAGTTAGTACCATATGTGGTTTTGTGATGAGGACACCTGCTATTCACTGGGAACTCAACTGAGATCGCCAAACTCATTCCCTGTAAACCACAAAACAGATGGTAAAGACTTTTGGTCACTCAGTACCAAAGCTAGATTTGGCCAAAATAGGCTACATTTTATCCAGCAACCTAGAGTATCATGGTTCCTTCATCCTTAGTTTTAATACCTTCCTAGCCCACTTCTGCCTGCCACACTAGAATTTCAAGTCCTAATTTGGCTATATATTATAATTATTACAAGAAAAATATTTTTAAAAAGAGACTGGATTTTTATTTCAAATAAAGCATGCCAAAATTAGGAGGTGTCTCTTCACAGGTGCTGCAATGGTTCTGAGAAAGAAAATGTACCCAGCTTGAGTGACACCAAAAGGGACTGCAAATGCAAGCCAAGCATTTCTTGTCTGCTCCAAATTGAAAATGCAAGCAAGCATATTCTAATAGCAGACAATCTTCCTGCTCCACCTATGAAGCCTCCATGCTGCAAAGGCATTCCCTCCTATAGAAGATGACTGGATGTAGTCCCTCTGAATCTTATCAACACCACTCTATGTGTCTGTCAGTGAGGGATCACTAGAAAGTAACAAGAGCTCTCAAGCAAATAAATAAGACATGCAACCTTTGCACGCCTTTATTCTCTAGGAGGAGACTTGAACTTAACTCTGCACCTTGTCCTTCCCCTAGACTTTTGAGCCAGCTACAAGTCTGCGAGAGAAAGTCTGATTGTGTGGTTGAGATGGAGGACTGGGAGTCAGGAGATATAGGACATATTCCCGGTTCTGCCACAGACTTCCTGTCTGACCCTGAGCAAGTCAGGTGTTAACCTCTCCGTATCTCAGTTTCCCTGTCCACAAAAAGGGGATTATAATTACTTGCCTGCTGCAAAATGTTTCAATAATTAATTTATGTTAATATATGAACTGCTTTGAGAGCCTATGACAGGAGTCATTATAGAAATGCCAAGTATTCTTATTTTCCAAGAAAACACAAAAGCGTCCAAACATTGACAGGATATTTTTAGATGCTTTGCAACTCTGGATATCTCCTTTTTTCCAGGTTTCAGAAGACCATGTCCAACATCTGAGAGCTAGGTTTCCCTTCTCTAAAATGACTGCTAACTGTGTTTTCAAGTGGAGATAAAAGGAAAAGGGACAGTGAAGAATAGTGGCAGCAGTTTGGAGCAGTCTCTTGTGGCTCAGCCTTGGCTCTCTCATCTCACCTAATGGCAGAGTGACTGCCAATGTTTATTTGGCCATTCTCATTCACCAGCTGCTCCTGTACCATGTTGTTTTTCTTTCCAGATGGCAGCATGATGTTCCACGATAAAACTGACACAAAAAACAATGCAAAATTTGTCTAAGAGAGGTTCAGCAAGCATGAGAAAAACATCTGATATCTCTCAGAGCTAGCCAAGTTGCCTGATCTTGATGCCAGAGTAATTATGGGATGATTTGAACAGAGGGTATGAAAAGAAAAGCCACTGCCAAATTTATCAGGTATATTTCTGGAGGAGCAAAAAAATTAGAGCCTCTACTCACTTTTTGGCTCTGTGACAAAATCAATCACTGCAATCTGAAAGTCTCCCAGAAGTCCCATCTATTACCAGAGCCTTGTGGACTATTACATGCTGGCTAATTAATGGTCTGCTTATTTTATATATATAATTCAATCATGCTGTGACCTAAGTCAGAGGAACATTGATATTATCTAAACAACAATATTGTCCTGGGTTCTGTGTTTTATTTATTGATGTTTTCTTTAAAAATACTGAATAAAGGTTAATATTTAAATGTTAACTTTAATAACTGCCTCCCAAGCCCTGAGTTAAAATGCTACAAAAGAAAGAGGCACAACACAAGTCTTAGTCTTACATTTTTCCTAATAATTATCAGCCTTGCTCTTGGAACTAGCCTGAATGGTATTAGAACATTTTCTCAATGTTACCCAGCATATTATATAGGCATTTCTCCTAGCAATAATAAACATGTACTTACCGCATGTTTTTCCTTCCTCTAGATTCCCACTGCTTCCTGTCTTTTAGGCCGTGGTCTTACAATCAGATTCCTGCGCTCCTCTGGAACCTTACTGATATTAATAGGATCTGCCTGTGCACCTGCATGGAGCTAATTGCAGGCCTGGGGTGTTAGACGATAAACTCTTCAGGACAGGGACTCTGGTTATGTCCAAGCACTTTGTCAGTGCTAAACTAATAGCTATAATAACTACCACCACCACTGGGAATCATGAGGCCTTATGGTTCAAGTACAGGCTGAGAAGCGGATTTATTTGAGCAAGTTACATGACCTCATTGTTCCTTAGTCAATGCAACTAAAGAAAAGAATGCTGAACATTAAGGTTGCAGTGTAGTTCTAGATGTGTCGGTCCCAGGATATTAAAGAGACAAGGTGGGTGAGGTAATAGCTTTTATAAGAAGGTATAAGAAATCAGGCAAAAAAAGATATTACCTCACCCACCTGGTCTCTCAAACATTAAGGATGTCACTGAAAATCAGATGCTGCAATGTAGCTAAAATGGTTTGGATGAATTGGGCACAGGAGGAACTTGCTTGAACCTGGGCTGCCCATATTCCAGGGGAGTGCCCTAACCTGCAGGCTAGTCATGGATCTCTTTCTCACACACATACCCTGGCCTGGAGAAACTGTCCTTGAAACTGGAAGGTTTCCATCAAAGGTTTCAACAAATGCATTTTCTGAAGAAAGGGTTTTGTCAAAAAATTCCTGATGAGCTCTACTAAAAATCACAAGATGTTTTAAAAACAGAGACTACATTATGTTTTGGGGGGTGATTTTAGCCCTTGCCTGGCCCACCCCCAATGTGTGTATGACAACTGCAGTGTAGCCAACTCTCACAAATTAATAGCAAGTAAGATGATGTTGACTCTTGTTGCAGGAGCTTTGATGAGGGGACCCCAACCAATATCAGGGGCCCTTTTGTGCTAGGCACCATACATAGTAAGAAACCTTGAAGAGCTTACAAACTAGTGTCCAACACAGTGGTGAATTTGTGATGTCAGAAGTGGAACTCAGACTTGCCAAACTCATTTCATGTAGGGGCCACCAAGCATCCATTCAATGGGAACAATAACAACAGAAAGTCAAACTGGTGATTTCCAGGTTTTCAGAAATTCAGAAGGGACTATTGTAACCATCTAGTCTGACCTCCTGTACAACACAGGCCATAGGACTTCCCCCAAATAATACCTAGAGTATATCTTTAGAAAAACATCCAATCTTGAGGTGAAAGGCTCTACAGCATGTTAGCAACACCCTGCAACATCCAGGCTCCAGAAATGTTAATGTTACACCTTTGAGAGCAAGGCTTGCATTCTGGAATGGTAAGTGTATTTAATCATGTTCTGACCTTTTTGGAGCTCACACAGGCAGGATCATCCACTCTTGGCAACACAGGCAAAATCTCCCACAGGCTGTTCTTGAAGGGGCAGCATGCATTAATCAAAATATAAATACTAAAAATTCAACATTAATACATCATCAAAATACAATGTTTTACAATATAAAATCATGCCAACAATAACTCAAAAGTTCTTATACTAACTTCTATATATATATACATACATTATTTTTCACCCCTGCAACAATCACTAGCAGAGTTCTGAGTCCCAAACTTCATATCCATAGCACAGATCTTTTCCATTTCCACTACAGGAGTAGTTTGTAGGGGGAAAGCATGATGTTATGCTCTGTGTGAACTAGCCCATTCAAGGAGACAAAATACACACCGTGAAAGTGTTTTACTCGTGTAACCTACACAGGAAATGCTATGTTTGGACTAGCCTACCTGAGCTAGCTAGCAAAGGTAGCAATAACAGTGAAGACAGTATAGCAGTCAGGAAAATCTAGGGCTAAACTCAGGCTATAGCTACACTACAGAGAGTACAGTAGCACAGCTGCACCAATGCAGTCGTGCCGCTGTAGTGCTGCGAGTGCAAACACTAAGCCGACAGGAGATAGCTCCCGTCAACTTAATTACTCCAGCCCCTACGAGCAGTGGTAGCCTGTGCAGATGCTCTAAGCTGATAGGAGAAGCTCTCCTGCCGACATAACGCTGTCTACACCGGTGCTAAAGTCGGTGCAACTTACATCTCTCACAGGAGAGGCATATTCACACCCTGAATGACATAATTTATACCGATTTAAGCTGCAGTGTGTACGTAGTCTGAGTCTCTGGGCCTGTTGTTTCGCATACCTTTCCCTAAGCTACAGGCCATCGGGTGGGCAAGTCCCTCACCGACCTTCCTTCCTTCCTTCCCTCCCTACCAAAATCACTTTGGCACCATTGTGCAACTGCTTGCAGCAAGCTCCAAAATCATGTTACATGCAAAAAAATTGTAAGATAGCAACACCTCCCCTAATCTTCACCTCTCCTCACACAGTGCTTCTGTGAAAGGAATTACAGAAGAAATGGCATTAAACTTCTGGAGCAATATTTCCATGAATGGCTTCCCTAGTACATATAAGTTAAATCTAGTTAAATACAGTTTCCGCCAATGGTCATTCATATTTGTAAAATGAATTCGTTTTGGCTAAGTTTGTGCCCCTTTTGTGTTCCCTTGTTGCCAATGGAGTGACATAAGTTCAATCAACTTAAAGCAGTGTCCACTTGCAGCGGTGGAGTAATTATGCCGGTGGGAGAGCGCTCTCACACTGACGTAGCACATCTTCACCAGACGCACTACAGTGACACAGCTGCATCAGTGCAGCTGCACTGATGTAGCGCGGTACTGTGGACTTGCCCTCAGTCATTCAGTAAGGCAACAAACCCAGTCAATCACAGCTCAGCAACACAACATGAATGCACAGTAACGAAGGCTTGCAGAATATGGTTTGCAATTAAACCAAAGAGGTAAACAAATTTCAAAAATAAAATCTGTTAAATACTATTGATTAGTGAATAAATCTGAGGAAATCTGATTTTATTCTGGGATAACCCCTCAGCAGAAAGAAAGGCTAACTTGTTCAGGTAAATTGTGTACTGTGAATTATTTGCTCAGTTCTATTGTGTAGCTCTTTATATTTTCAGTGATGTGTGGTGGAATACCAAATCCCTGACAAAATCTTAAATCTTACTTTTAGTCTTGTTGAGGAGGTTGGGGGGGGGTGAGAGGGGAGAAGCTACTTTCACAGTTTTTATAGCACTATTCCAATTTAAATGAAGATATAAACCAACATGATTCAATGGTTTGCTACCCTCTGCTATTTGTAGATTAGACCTCAATTTGAACACGATTAGCCAAACGTCACAAAGTTTCAATGGTATATATCTTTGTCAATGGAAAAACCCAGCAGTAGCATAACTGATCTCTGTAGTTTCATACCATAGGACATTTGATGTACAACAGTGTTTCTTGCTCACTTGCCTCAGGAAAGTATGTTTTACTACAAAATCATCATCAGAGCATCAGTGCATTGACTATTTCTCAAAAAAATGTATTTTTTTTTAGGAAGGCTCTCACCGGCCACCTATCTTGTGCTATAAATCTGTGTATATCTAGGTTCATAAATCAAGTGGTATTTCATACTAGTTTTTGTGGATGATGGGAGGATGCACTTTCATCCGTTTCCCTGGATGAAAAATCAGATGTTCTTAGGCAATGAAACAGTTAAGGTCATAGGATTTGCCAAGCATCATGATGTAATTCCTTTGAGTTTACTCATTGCAAAGTGACTTAAGACTCTGGATAATGTTCTCTTTCTTGAGATTCCAAGGGGATCAGAGGACCGTCTCTATAAACAAGATTAAGCAGCAGTTGACTTAACGAAAACTTGGCTTTAAATCAGATGTCACTCTGTCATTGTGAACTTCTCAAGTTCTTCAATGCTTCTCACATAAAGTGCAGCCTCTTAAGTAACATTATAGCTTACAGTGTAGTTATGGTTAAAAAAGAGTGACTGTATAAAAATTGCATGTTCTTACTCAACAGATCTGTTCTCTGTACATATTCAGAAGTATAACTTGTAAGGCAAGTGACAAAAATAAACTTTTACTCCTTTTTACTCATATAGGCCTTGCAGAACTAACATAGCTAAGAGAAATGAATTAGATTCTATTCTTGTTCATACATCTTCTACAGAATTGTTAACTAAGATCTAAATGTAACTTATGGACATGCAAATCACCCAGTGAAACACAGTCTCTAGAACTTCATGCTTGTCCAGATACAGCAAAAAGTTTTGTTTCTTATTTTGAAGACAGATTCACAGACCCCACAAAATTTGGCACGATTTTTTCTGTCACATTTTCCTGTGTGCAAGCCACAAACTAGTCTAAGTCCTAGTGGTCTCAAGTTTGTAATTAAAGGTTCACACATTTCTAAAAATAATGCTGCATTTCTCTTCATCTCAAAGTCAGCCTTTGCATAAGTACCATATCCTCCCTTAATAACCACACTAGGGTATTGTTTTGACACTGATACAGAGTGAAGTGTATTGGTTTCTTTTTTGGTTAACTTTTAAATTATTTTTACTATATATCCTCTATTTAATGGCCATTGCAACCTTTGAATCTTATCCCTACCCTCCAAAAATAAAATAAAATAAATTTTTTAAGAAAGCAAATGTTAAAGCCAATAAAGACATAGACCCAGAAAGATCTTTTGCTAAATTATCTCAGCATCAGGTGAATATTTTTCTTTGCCCTATTTTTTCCTTTAGGCCAGTGGTTCCTAAACTGGAGTTCGTGAACCCTTGGGGATTCACGAAATGTTACAGGGGGTTCTCAGGAAAAAAATTTCCTAATGGCGGCCAGAGCTCTCCATAGGGACCCCGGGCAGCATGGGACCAGCAGCCCGGAGCCCCTGGACTTCCAAGGGCTAAGCAGATCAAAGCAAGCATATCTATCACATTGAGGAGATTTAAATTTCAAGACTCCTTATAAGAGATGGAAAGGGAGGTGGATATTTTCTGCTGTTTTAAAATTAAATAGGCACCTAGTATTGTTTTTAAAATTATTATGAAGAACAAGTTTAAGCTTTGTTGTAACGTGTGTTGTTTGCCTGGACTGCTCAAGACCTGAATGCTTGTGTAGGAGGAACTCTTTGAGTTGGCTTCTTAAATACCTTCATGCTGTTTCACATCTGATACTCCTTGATGAAACATAGGAGTCTTGTCTCATAACAGGCTTATTCAAAATGATACAAGCTACGAAAGTGAGATCTTGGAAGAGTGTTGCCATTTTCATAACCACTCAAAAAAAATCAGCTTGCAATCAATGTTGCCAACTCTTGTGACATTATCACAAGTCTCATGATGTCTGGGGTGAAATCCTGGCTACTCTGAAGTCAGTGGCATTGAATTCAATGGGATTAGGATTTCACCTTAGTGTTTTTCTTACAGCTTTAACTCCTGGACTCAGCTGATTAAACGAGATTCTCAGCTTTCATTAACACATAAAAGAAAGGACGTTTCTTGTTTTCATGGTTGCAGAAACAGCTTGAAAAGGTAAACGGTTAAGGCTCCAAAATCAGAAGACAAAAGTAACACCCATCCATGTACTATTTTTTAAATCTAATCTTTAAGTCAATCTCATGATTTCTGATGGGCGGATTCATGTTTTTGATTTTTTTTTTAAATGCTTGGGGTTCCCAATACCCTTACGCAGTGACTCCAGAAAACAAGAAATAAGGGCTCAGTTGCTTTCAAAGAACCAATATGGATAAAACTAAAGGTCTGATCTTGCTCTCACTGAAGTAAATATGAATTTTGAAGCTGACTACAAAGGAAGAAAGATCTGGTTTTAAATCATCATGCTTCCTTGTATCAAAAACTTACTGAAGATTTACAGAAAACTATCTAGGGACTGGTAGACTTAGGACTCTGACAGTGACTGGTCTCATAACTGGTCAAGAATTTTATCACATTTGAAGTCTGAAAACAAGTGTTTTATTCCCTCAATACAGCTCTGTTTCATATTATAAGCCATGGCCTATTCACCAGAGACTTGTAAAACTTGTTACATGCCATCAAGAGCGGGTGTTGATATATTGGAGAGGGTTCAGAGCAGAGCCAACAGAACGATTAAAGGATTAGAAAATATGCCCTATAATGAGACACACAAAGAACACAATATATTTAGTTAAACACAGAGAAGTTAAGGGGCGACTTGATTACAGCCTATAATTATCGACATGATGAACAAATATTTAATAATGGGCTCTTCAATCTAGCAGAGAAAGATGCAACACAATCCAAAGGCTGGAAGTTGAAGCTAGACAAATTCAGACTGCAGTAGGCATACATTTTTAACAGTGAGGGTAATCAACCATTGGAACAATTACTAAGGATTATGGTGGATTCTCTATCACTAAAAACGTTAAAATCACGATTGGATGCTTTTTCTAAAAGATCTGCTCTAGGAATTATTTTGGGTGAGTTCTATGCCCTGTGTTAGACTAAATGAACACAATGGTCCCCTTCTGGCCTTGGAATCTATGAATCTATATCAGAGTCTGTGTTGACAAAGTCTAAATTCCTGTAAATAGCTTTCTTCACAATGACACAGCACTTTGGAATGAATAAATTGAGACGGACAGTGAAACTTGACCTGATTGAATAGAAAGTCTTACAATGGGGAGATGCTTATTAAACTATTTTTCAATTAATGACAGACACTGATTATAATATTTAGGGCCATATTTTGCCCTCATTTACACCTTGCACATCACCCTTGAGTTCAGAATTTTGCCTTTAATATCTTACTCATATTATGGCATATTGTACACCCGACAAATTAGAAAAATTCCAGCTCCAGTTAAATCCTAGTCTCAGTTGCCAAATTCAAGAGATGTTTTTGTACATATGCTACAGGCTTGCCATCCTTGAACCACCATTGGAAGTAAGTGACTGTTACTCTGCTAAAACAATCCTTCCCATCTAATCAACTCCATTCATTTTCTAGGCTGCGCTTGCTAGACTCAGGCCACTGTTGGAGCAGGGGTTGCAGGTGGATTACACTGCAATCATCCTCCAGGTGGACTTTTCAATACTTCTAGTAAGAGCAGGTTGAACTATTCATTGTGCAGCCCAGCTCCCAAGGGCAATGAAACTGGTCTAATAGATCTTTCGATCACTAACTTCTGCCCTGCTAGGGACCCTTTTTTAAGGCAACAATGTTTTCATATCCAGGGCCACTAAAGTTCTAGATAGATGTTAGTAGATTCTTTCCCTTCCCTATCAAGGCTGCCCCTTATCTTCTCAATTGGATTATATTCTGATCATTGGATTACTTCAAGCACATGGATTATGTGTCTGGTTGGTACCTAATTCTTCTTCATATACCTGATTGTGTTATGATTTCCACTCCCTTTTTGCTCCCACATTCCTGCTCTTGTCTATAGGGTGGTCACACTTAATATTTTCCAGTTTTGCCTTTACAATTAGATATCATTGCTGTGATATTCGTAGTATTTCTTCTTTCTATCATTAGTATAAAGAGTACTGAATGCTGCAGTAACTTTAATTGGTTGTAAAGGCTATTGAAATGATTTTATACATGACCATTGTATATAGAAAATCAGGTTTTTGTTTAAGAAACCTAACACATACATTCTGACAGTATAGAAAGAGGAAAAAATGGGCTCAATACTCAATACTGGGCGAGGATACTACTTGGTTTCCCAACAGTGGTTTGTGCCTATTACAAATTATTTCCCCATCTCTTAACTGCTTAAAAAAGTATGTGTTGAGTTGTCATACATCTGATCCATCACCACATCATGAATAATATATTGCATCCCATATATAGGAAATGTATATACAATTGGGTCCTAAGTCTACCATCAAATCTGCAGTTTTTGTATTTCTGCTTTTTACTGTGACATAAGTGATGGAGAGAGCTTGAAAGCAGACTCCTTTACTTATGTTACCAGCCATGTGAGTTTCACTGTGCTCTAAATATGTGGATCAAGTCCAATTATTGGGTCATATTGTACTGTTAAATCAATGTAGAGTTCTGCTTAAAAGTTAACTGAAGAGTTCTGATTAAAAATTGATGCAACAATGTGGCCCATTGCCCTCAGTCTGCATGCGTTATTACTGACATTTGGAAATGTTATAGTCATTCATACTCTATTAGTTATAGTTATAATTGCCGCACTTCCTTTCAGAGATAACATCAACACCAAAAAACCGATACAATGGCCATTCCTTTTATTAGTGAGAGCTGTAAACAAATAGCATGAGTCATATTCATCTTCTGTTAAAGCCTTGTTCTTTTACCCATTTGATCAGAAAGGCCTTTGACTGATACACCCTAGGACAAACTGAGAATGGCCTGAGCAGGACTATCGTCTAATAAAAGTAAAGAATTTACTTGTTAATCTCTATTTTGATGTTCCTGGGGTCTGTCAGTCTCAGGGTCCTGATTCCCCATCGGCCCTTCCCCCCTTTTAGTACTGGGAGCTAGCAACTAAAACACCCCCACTGAATGTTAGTCAGGGGGCAACAGTCCCCTTACATAGGGAGCCAGATACACGGAGACAGAAATACCACCTACAATCAGATCTATCAATGCCAGATGCTCAGAAAACAAGGGATAAGTGCATAGAAAATGTTCTCAATGGACATCAGTCAAAATCTCCCATTTTCATGTGAAGATCCTCAAAAGAAGAGATTTTGGTCCTTCATAGTAACACGGTAATTGGAAGTAGAAAAGACTCACATTGTAGAGTGAATCCCCAAGCCAGGCAGGGCGTATAGATAGTACTATGCATCCATATATTTAAATTCAGCTTGTGGCTTTCTGTGAATTATAAATCTGCTTTCATGCCAGCATGTTGACTTTAGGCATATATATTTGCACAATTAAAATCCAATACTGAATCTGAGAGTACAAGGAATGGAAAAGCATGATTTGACGGAATATGGGAGATAAATGATGAAGTATGTCTTATAATGAGTCTTCATACGAAACAAAGTGCTTGTACTAGAGGCAAATTCCATTTATGTAATACTCATGATAGGATTCTCATAAATTAAGAGATTTGTTGATTGCAACCCAGTGATTTTCAAAAGTTTTTTAAACAAAGAAAGCATGCTTGTACTTCTATTATTATGCCAAAAGAGGGCACTTGAAGGTCTCAGTATAGAGGCCAAAACATAATCAAATCTAGCTGTACATGGATTACTTTTCAGGAAGGTTTCAGAAACGTCTCCTACTTTATGCCAGACTACACATCAATGTAGAATCTGTCCCCAGACAATGGGCTTTTTCAGACAAACAAGTGTATCAATTCTTTTAAGGGAAAATCATGCTGCAACATGACAGCGTCCTGAAGGAGGGGAAAAAAACCCAAACATTATAGAACATGCTTATACACCATCCAAATGCAAAAAGGAGCTTTAAAAACGGACATTGCAATAATTTAATCTTTCCTTTTCTCTTCTTTTGGGATTTTGTTTCTTAAGGGTAACGTCATCTTTCTTCTTATTAATCTAACATTTGTCAAAGAGTTTAAGGTCACCTACTGCTTTACCTCACCACAATAAAAGGTTAACACCTAGACTTCACCAGTTAGACCCCAATCTGTAAAATCTCACAGTGCCAGGGTGGCATTCAGTGCCTCAATCCCGGTAACAAATGGCTGTGGGTATATCTACACTGCAGTGTAAACCCAGGGTTCAAACTCAGTCTCAAGCCTAACCCCCCTTCCATCTACACACAAATTGCGCTGCCCCAGGGCCCGAGGATCCCACGGGGGTGGAGGGTCCAAGCATGACTCAAGCTGAGACTCAGGATTCAAGCCCTATTGCTTTGCAGTGTCGATGCAGCACCACTAGACTTGCGCTCTGGTAGTCCACTGAAAGTATTCCATAATCCTATGGGCCAACTTTCTTTGTCCTCTGGACAGTCAAGTTTTCCCACACAGCACCACAAACAAAGGGCTAGAGAGGCCCACATTTTGGGAGGGCACTACAAAGTCTGGGATGTGGGTGGCTGGACTCAGGACCACATACTGCAGTGTAGACACTGGAGCCCCAGAGTTCAACAATTTCTAACCACCTGGGGTTACAAATGAGTGTAGACACTGAAGCCCTAGGTTAACAAACCGAGGGTTTGCTAGCTCAAATTCTACTGACCTTGGGCTTACATTGCCATGTATGCATACCTTGTATTCACATACAGAACACTTGCTTCTTAAGTGGCTCTTTGAAAATGCAGCTTTTATCTAACTGCATTTCCACTGATATGGAGACGTGAGTGTGGAAAATACTCACCACTCATTATTGAGCTCCGCTCGTTAGTTCTGATTTTGATCTTAAGCTATGGCTACATTAGAGAGTTTACAGTGGCGCAGCTGCACCGCTGTAAGCTCTCTATGTAGCTGCTCTAAGTTGACAGGAAAGAGCTCTCCCATTGGCTTAATTCCTCCAGCCCCTGCGTGCGGGGGCAGTTATGTTGATGGGAGAAGCTCTCGACTGAAGCCGTAGTGAATCCATAGCCTTAATTACAGTGGTTTTTCTACAGTGGTGTAGCTCCATTAATTTTCATGGAAGTACTCCTGATATACATTGGTGTCAGTGAGGTTAACATTAGGCCCAGAGTGGTTATGGACTAGATTCTGCAAGATACTGAGCAGTTCTACTGAAGAAAAATCTGATGATAAATAGCTTTAAAATACAAATGAGTTAATATAAAGTGCAGTTATTTGGTGTAAAATAAATTTTATAATGAAAATATTAACTTTGTGCAAGAGTGTCTTGCACTGCCCGTATTGGTATTTGGATTGGTTAAAATATTTGGTATTTAGCTGAAACCCCCAATTATGAGGAGACATATTACTAGAACAGAGAATTTCTGCTTGTGTATCCTTTCCCCTCATCTATTCAGTTTCAGGGTAGCACACCTTAGGAGACTGGGATCTTGTCTAAAGTGGTTGCCCATCACACACATATTTGTTACAGAAGCAGAAACTAAAAACATTTACGGCTCCAGGTAAAAAGTATTCACTTTCCACACCCCTGTTGTAAATATCCAGCAGAAAGCTAATGCAAAATAAATACAGAGATCTGGCTTTTATGTTATCTTTTCAATCTATCAGCATTCTAATCCTAAATGGGCTTATACATACTCTACAAGTGAGAGAAAATAGTCTTCTGGCTGTATGAGAAATTTAATCCATATTAAGTCATTGTGTATATTTTTATATTCCTTACTGTAGAGCTAGAGAAAAATGTAGTGTATGCTGATAAGGAATGCAGGGCAGAGCAGTTGATTGAGACCTTGAAGGGAATGTTGGTGGGAAGAATAGAATACTATCGTTTTAAAAGTACTAAATCCAGCGCTTGAGTTTTTCTCTCCTAAAATGTGGAGAATCACAAAAAAACATGACAGGTAAAGAAGAGAGGCTAGGAGGATACATGACCAAAAGGAGAATAGGGGAATGATCATGTTTCACAGCTACATGTCTATGTTTCTCAGCAATCTTTACCTGTTATTTGCTGGACCCCCCGGTTTGTCTGCTGGACACTGCTTTTTGGATCTTGTTTTATTTAGAAAAGTCAGTCAGGATTGCATTAAGATATTTCCAGAGCCTACAGCGGGAGGTTGCTACATTGTCTTTGTGGCTCAGTTGGATTACATAGGTGCATAGTTCAGCAAAAGAAGTTCTGGATGAAGGAAATTGTCAGATAATGATGGAGGAACAACTAGGTGAAGGATAAAAGATCTTATTACTGCTTATTACTAGGGCTGACATGCCACCTTCCCACCTCCCTCCAGTCTTATGAACCATCCTTTATGTATAGTCTCTCAGTGCCAATGTCTTTTTGTGTGCCACACAGAGTATATGTACTTAAATGGGTCCTATGGACTAGACTCAAACCATGACCACTTCATCCTTCCACAATCAGGGGAGGTATTTGCTATGGTGTGGGGGGGGACACCCCTCCCCCCCGACCTTGGTTCCCTCCATCCCCCAGACTTTTCATAGCACTTCACCAGCTGGTGCTGCAGTGTCTCTACTGGGCTTGCGGGGGCTGCTGTGGGGCAGGCTGGGCTCGGAATCCTGATTGGTTTGTTGTCAGTGCTGCCCCTGCTCCCCAGACCAGCCATCAGTGAGATACCCCACCAATCCATCGCCCTTCTCCTTCTCCAGCATAGGGCTGACAATGCCACCTTCCCACCTCCCTCCAGGATGGGATGAGCCCACTAACCCACCATGAGCAGCTGCAACCTCAGTGGGGAGATGGAAGCGGGGAGAGAGAAGCAGGGATGCTGACGTAACTTCCCGCCCCCCGAATTCTGCTGAAATGATGCCAGTGATTTGCATAAAAGAATTTTCTCATTCAGATTACCTGAAATCCAGATTATTATTCAAAACTTGGTATGTGTATAGTCCTAAATGGGGAAGAACAGAGGGAGGAATGTAGGAGGGTGGTGAAGAATGTGTGCCTTTCAAAAGAGCCAAGGATTGCATATATAATGGTGCAACATGCTCAGACATATGGGCCTACATTTTAAAGATTTTGGATGCTTCAGCTTTTGGGTGCCCAAGTTGAGATTCCTTAAAAAGCCAGATTTTCAGTGATGTGGAGCAATCACGCTCTGAAAATCAGGCCCCTCTAGGTGTCTGAAGCTGGATACCCAAAAACACCCCAAAACGTAATCACTAATATTTCTGAAAACTGACCATGTACTACAGTCCATCTTAAAAAAAATAAATCAATGCAAACTAGACACCACTGTTCTAGTGCTCATTTGAATCCCACACAAAACCTGATAAGAAATGAAATGCACTAACTATGAAAATAGTAATGGCTAAACCTTGAAAGGTTTGCAGTTGGTTTTTGCTTGGATACTGTAGGGCAGTGGTCAACCTGTGGTCTACGGACCACAGGTTATGTCTATGATTTTCAATGGGGTCTGCACCTCCATTCAAAATTTTTTAGGGGTCCGCAAATGAAAAAAGGTGGAAAACCACTGCTGTAGGGAATGCTCCTGCATTGGCTTGGGAACAGTCTAAGTACCTTAAGAGGTCTTTGGAATGTCACCTTGCCACTTTTAAAAATCAGTAATAAAATGCTCCAAGTTGAAAACACTCTCCTGCACATTATTGCATATATTAATACAGCCATCTGTATAAATCACATTATGATATTCCAGAATATATAACCAGGCAACATATATCTCAGATCCTACAAGCAGCAGGTATTGGTACCTTACTAGAATGGATGTATCTAACAATTTGGGTACTAACAAAACAGTGTTCCAGAATTTTCTATAGTGATGTGGATTCAGGATAAAGTAATTTGTTATGAAAAATAAAATGACAAAGGTAACTGTGGAGTGGATTTCACTTCCACAGGTCTAGCTCTTTGATCAAACACTACGGTATATCCAAGTTTTTCTATTAACGTATTTTACAGGTGGTGAGATTATTTTGGTGCACTTATGTTTAACCTTAATGTCTGCTTTTTTAAAAGAGGAGAAACTGTGGCTCAGCATCTCGAATTGTCAAAGCAACCTACTGGAGTTTTCTTTTTATAGATTAAAAGAAATGTCCAGATGACGAAAGGATTCTCAGTAGCAAAACTATCACACCATGATTACTCTGCCAGCAACATCCCATCTCAAAGTACACATGGCTGCATAAACAGAAAGCTCGGAAACTTTCAGTGATACCCACAACTTTTTCAATTACATTTGAAACTTCATGTCATCTCAAGAGATTCACTAGCACTGGAGCTGCTACTGAAAATGTCAATTCTATTCTCTTTTTAAAAAATCACTTTATTTTTGAATGGGCCAAAAGTAAGTTATCTCCCCCTGCTAGGGACCCTCAAGTTTAACATTAGAAGAAGTTTTGTGACAGTCTAGTAAACCATTAATGAGATTTCTTTTTGTGAGAGACAGATGTAAATGTATCCCTCTAATCCTATCCTTTCAGGTCCCTGTCTGCCGATGAATGTTAATAATTAGTAGTTGCGTTCCCCCCTCCCTCTTTATAAAATTGCATTCTTCATAAATTCATCATCCTCTTTTTTTGTTATGTTTTGTTTTCTCAAAGTACCAGCAGCCCTGACAGCCTCCCTTTGTTCTTATGTTTATAAATTATTTATAATGTAGAAATATCTCTTCTTAGTCTTAAAAAATAAACTAATGGGTGAACATAACATACTGCCAGCAGCAGATCTACCACAAGCTTTAAAAAAAAGAGCTCACACGTAACAAAGGAAGAAGGAAAGAACATTGCATGGAAATCCATTTATCTGAGTGTACACTGAGTTTTGTTTGCAGGTGTGAAATACATCTGAGTTACTCTCACTTTATGCTCTTTTTCAGTTGCTTTTCCAAACTAAAACACCTTCACTGACTCCACAAAAGTAGCCTCTTTTAGGACTTCTCAACACTCACAATTTGTACCACTTTAACTATACCTGTATACTTAAAGCGGTACAACCCTCATAGTGTGGACACAGTTATACTCATATAAATGTACCTATAGTGCTATAGGTTAATTCTGCATGGGAAGGGGAATAAGTTTACATTAGTATAAAGGGACCTTTAAACACATAAACTATGTTCACACTAGGGGCTGTACTCCTATAATTATACTGGTAAAAAAAACCCCACACCCATAACTAATATACTTCTACTGATACAGAGACTGTACAGACCAGCACTCTGTCTCTTTGGGTTTTAAATAGGAGTGCCACAAAAATTCCATACATTGCACTGCATTTAGTGAAGGCTAACAGCCATGCACCCCAAATTTTTACATTTCTCAAACACCAAATCAGTGTTGAAAAATAACAGTATTTGCCACATAGTGAATAGCAATGAGTGATTCATTTTCTAAGTCTATGGCTCCTTATCTCTGTTCCACATAGTCACCAGCAGGAGTAGTAACCTAACCACATATATGACCAGAATGATTATTAATTAAGGTAAACATAACTTAATTCTGTATCATGCAGTCTTATATAAAATGTATAGTCAAACCTTTATTTTGCAGTAAGTTAGCACGTCAACAGAGATGGCTTAAAAGTCATAGTATTATACTGGAAATATATCCAGGGCTTAGATAAACAGCACTCCTAATAATGTTAATGCTGCCTGGCATGTAACTTAGATAGGAATCGGATCACCACCTTACATCAGCTGTAAGGATTTTGTACCGAAGCAGAAATAACATCTTATCTTCCGTCTGAAAATGGGACAGAGTGATGTCATGAGTTATTTACGGACTTACCGCAAAACAGCTCCATGGTAATATCAAAAAGGGTAATTGTCCAGCCATTCACAGCAATGGTTCCGCAATGCCTCAAAGTACTTCATCCACTCCTAAAACATAAGTTCCACCCAGAAGTAGCTATCAGCCACTATGTCAGCAGCAACACTGCATGACAACAATAATACAGGAACAAAAACCAAAACAAAAACCCATCTCCATTTAAAGTAAAGGGAAATTTATTAGTAGAAATGGACTTGATGTATCCATGTAGGATCCATGCTCTAACCCAAGGTCAAGGGTGTCTGGAGAAAAGACTTTGGTTTGGTTTTGCAAGTAGCAGCTCAGATTGGCCAGAAGCCCTTTGCAAATTATTCACACTGGTTTTTGACTGGTTTCTGACTTTTCAGGATGGACTAGATCTTGGCCAGAAAGAACACTCATGAAAGACCTTTAGAAATCACTAGTAGAGGTGCTTTCTGAATGAATGAAAGAGGAGGCAGCTCCAACAGCTTGGGGTGTGTGACTCAGTTTAGACAAAGCCAGCATGGACAGAGCCAGCTTGAAGCTCAGCCAGATTCTCAGAATGAGTCTGAACCCACTTTACAATGTAAAAGTGTGGAGAAGTCCTCCACCTGCTCCCACTCCTTGCCTTCAACACCCCACAATAAGCTTTTGATCTTTTTTGAAATCCGTTTTGGGATTGTCTCTAAATCTATGTTGGGATAGCTGCAGGGTAAGATGCTAGGGTTGAATGGATTGGGAAAACAATACATTTAGGAGAAACTCTGAATGGGAAGCCCCCAAGCACATATGTTTTAAATAAAAGAGCTAAGCAGAGCCCAAAGGAGAGACTGCTCCATGACTAGAATATAATCCACAGGTAGCAGGCCTGTCAGGAGACATTTGGTGAGTCAAGGGAGTGTTGTTGGGGAGTGGAAAAAGGAGTTGCTGGTCAAGATGGTTGTTTAGAGTAAAGAAACAATGAGTTGGCACCACAGAAGATTGGAGGAAATGAGAAAGTTGTGCTGGGGTTGGATGAAAGGAGAGGAAAGCTAGAGAGGTGGGAAGGAGGGAAGAGACCCCAGCAAGATGGTCTAAATTCAGATAAGCATCTAGGAAAAAATGCTAAGCAGCTGTAGCTTCGTTGTTTTCAATGGAGTAACATAAGCGGAGAAGTGGGTCCCTAAACTTTTCTGCATTTACTCAAACTGAACTTCCAGCTCTTTGGAAAGTTCACACAAAATTACTATCTACCTTAATTATTTCAATTCTGGCATTGTTTCATGACCATAAAAACCACCATGGTTACAATACAATTCTGCCTTGGTTTAATCTGACTCTCAAATTTTGCACAAATATAAGTACTCGCCTCTCTTTTTATTAAGCTCTCTTTTGTAACACTTTTGTATTTAAGGCCACTTTCTCCTTGACCCCCAGCTGCATTAAACCTATAACTAAATTTGTAACTAAAAATGGGCTTATACAAATACCAAATATCGATATATCTCTGAATTTAAGGGATATGGGGAGGGGAGTGCAGAATTCAAATTCAAATTTTTTTTTGTCTGGTCTGTTTCTATAATGGACCAAACCAAATCCCAGATCTAAGCACTCTTGAACTTCATTGGTTACAAAATCCAGATCCAAAATTTTGTGACTCAGGCCCTTCTCTAGCTATAACAATATGTTTTTATAACACACAAACTGTCTGACTCCCTGGTGCCATTAAAAATACAGTATACAAAGGCTTTAAGCTTAAAATACAGCATGATTATTTGATAGCAGGAGGTGTCAGGTGGAGACAGAGACACATGGATGGAATTGACTTGAGGCACGTCATAAGAAAATAAGGGTGATGTGATCACAGTACTTACAGTGTGTGCAGCAGCTGTACAGTTCTACATGGCAGGTTCCATCATACATTTCACATAAAAAAAAAAGATTCTGAGTAAATGATGGGTGAATACAGAATAAATTGTAGTGTATGACAAGCCACTTTCTCTTTGTTTAATATATAAATCAGGAGCACTTATGAATTGATATTAATTAAAATAATGTATTTGCTTTCTTTCGACAGTTATGTCAGCCTCATTAAAAACTGAGTGCTAAATCTTCATTAGATTTTCAATATTAAAATACTTTCATGAAAGATGAATTAACATTTAACTTGTTGCTGGTCATGTTGAGAAAAAGGGGAAACCATCAGGGATGTAATCCAGGCCCAATCAAATCAATAGGAGTTTTGCTATTGATGTCAGTGGGGCCAGGATTTCACCCTAAATGTTTAGCCTGGTGGGAAGAAGATGTAATTTTCCCAAACTTTTTATTTATCATTAACTTCTGGTATTGCATGGCCATGGCTAAAATTTTCAAACCCACCTAAGTGGCTTGGGAGCCTACATCCATTTTCAGCAGTGATTTAGGTACATAAGAAGCATTAGTCTCATTGAAAGTCAATGAGATTTAGGCTCCTATCTCACTTAGGTGCTTTTGAAAATTTTATCCCATGTCTTAAACTCGAGTAATTGAATCAAGTAAAAAACAGTATTATTGTAACTATGGCTAGTCTATATCAGATTTTTTTTTTTTTTTTTTACTAAGAACAAAGGGAAACTAAACAACTAGAACCAGGGCCGGCTCTAGGCTTTTTTGCCGCCCCAAGCAAAAAATTTGCCGCCCCAACTTCCGAGAGTGCAACTGCCGGAATGCCACCCCAGCAAAAAAAAAAAGGGTGGCCGGAATGCCACCCCTGGAATTGTGCCACCCCAAGCATGTGCTTGCTTTGCTGGTGCCTAGAGCCGGTCCAGACTAGAACATATGAGAACAATATAATTCAAATCAAACAGGGTACTTGCAAGATTGTTGATTGGGCTGTGGTTTGGATGACATTACTAGGCACAGCCTGACTGGACCAAGAAGTAAAAGGCAGTTTCTCTGGGTAAGTCTACAGTGCATTGTAAACCTGGGTCTGTGGACTCAGTGTTTCCATGCCTGTGCTTGAGGGTCCACACTGCATTTTAAACCGAGGTTTACAATTGCTAGACCCGGGTCCCATAGCTGTGATAACTAAGCCATACTGCACTATGACTCGAGTCTGCGGCTTGACCTGGGTTCACACTGCAAAATGACAGGACTTGGATCCGAGTCTCAGCGGGACTTGGGTTCTGACCCTCCTCCCCCACCCTCTCCAAGCAAGGTCCTAGGACCTAGGTCCTGAGTGCTTGCTGACCCAAGTCAGACTGCTTTGTGTGTGGACAGAAAGGGGGCTTGGGCTCAAACCTGAGTCAGAGCCTGGGCTTAGTGTGCAATACAGACGTACTCTCAGAGTTCTATGTGTTGAGCCTTGCTAGCTCTCATCTCTTAGATATCCTGTACCCTGTTTCAAACTGCTGTAAATTTAGCAGGGATGAATGGGCCAGAGTGAAAGAAGACAACAGTTATCAAGTTGAAGCAAAATATTGTACTTTGCATATTCAGTTGTAACTCTGATCAGTGAGCTCCTTAATTCTGTGGTAGCTGTAGACTTAAATTGGTGCAAATGTAACTGCAATGGCCTAAGTTGGTCTGATCCCTATCCAAAAAGCCATTTAAAATGATCTAGTTGTCTTCTTTCAGATGTGTTGTCTTAACGGAATTAGCTTATAAATGTGTCTGTGTTGGGGCGGGGGGAGGTAGATCTTATAATTATGTTTTACCTGAATGGATCCTGCATGGAAATGGAAACATCAGATTCTCTCATCAATATGTTTATTCATTAAAAAGCCACAAGGTGGTGGTGTGGTGTCACTTTTTAAAACAACAACAACAAAAAAGAGGTTTTGTTTAATGAGCTTGAACTCACAAGCCTGCTCATCTAGTGAACTGTGACTTTTCAAATACCAACCCATTAATGTCAAAGGCAATACTGAAGGGAACAGTTCTGTTTGATTTAAAAAATACAGACAATGTGAAGTCCACTATGCTCTAATATCTATCACCTATGGGGCTCCATTCATGCCTAATGCTTTATTCAAGCTAAGCCTAGTTTTTATATATCAGATTAATACATATCTACAGCTTTGCACCTTTCTATTTTGATTTTTTTATTATCAGGGCTCGCTGGGGCCATTTTCATTCCCTTACTATAGCATCTGCAAGCAGGTGGATTAGAGATAACTCTCATTGTGCTTTGTTTTCTCCTGACACTGTCATTAATCATTCCTTAAGCCACACTTCAACTTATAGTAATCAGGACTGGCTGTTCCCGAGCTGCACAAGAATTGCCTTTCACAATGTAATGTGAAATTGGAAGCGAATGGCTGAAGCCAGACGCTTCTTCTGCATTCCCCATCTATCTCATCATTTAGGTATTTATCCATCTCAGGCGTGTACAGGGAGCATCTCTTTCCTTCCCATGAGGACACAGATTGCAACAGAGGATCAGATTTGTTACCCAGGCTTTGGGCTTTGATTGTCCTCTTATAAATTCGGGATTAAAGTGAAATTTCCCACAGGGCTATGCAGGATTTGCTAGCATTTAACTGTTTAACCTGGCTGTTTGTGAATGAGAATCCTGTGGTCAACTATTCCATAGAGAATATTATGGTAAGCCAGCTCTGAATGGCAGACATTTTGGTAAATTCCTGTAAAGACTGGTACAGTTGATTCCAATTAAGTTCATACTGGATAACAATTGTTTTCTTGTACATGATGAACAGTAATCTTATGATAAAAACAGTTGTCTAAGTATTCCCTTGTGAAATATAGATGTCTGCTTTAGAATAAATGCAGACCTTCAGAAAGTTATAGTCCTCTGTGTATGCTTTTACAATCATTGTACATTAATTTGTCTTGAATTTGGTCTTATCTTTCACTGTGTACAATAGTCATATTCTCTAAGCTGTTAGCCAATTTTAGTAACAAAGACTAGCTAATCACGTGTATAGTAGTATGGTATTTGAATGGACAAAAACTGTGAACAAGCTACACTTGATATATTAATAAAGATGAATACAAAGTTCTGGAAAGCATGCTGTTAAATTTCTAGCCAAAACAGATGGATTTTTCCTGGTGTTTCAATGTGATTCTTATAGACAGGAAAGTGCTTCTAATGTGCTATTCTCTACAAAACTGAAAGCAAGGTGAAAAATGTTCAACCCACATTATCTGTCTTTTAGTTTTAGATTTGGAACCATTTAAGGGAAAAGATTTTAAAACAAGTCAAAATCATTTTTGTTATCTAGTTTAAAGAGATTGTATGCTCACCACTGTATATATATTCTATTTAACGTGGATGTGTTTTTAAAATGACTACAAGGATAGTGCCTACGATAATGCCTATGAGGATCTCATGTGCTTTTCCAAGAGAAATAGAACATCCAAGCAACAAAAGTACATAATTTAACAAAACATTTTAGCTTACAGTGAAATCAGTTCCTGTGAAGGGAATGGACTTACTAATTTAGCTCAATTCTAACCCTCCTTCCTTGAGAAATGTTTATATCTTATTTAAAAGTTTGCCTCATTTTTAGTTTGTGAAAAATGTGCCAAATTTCTAAAATAAGCTTTCATGGGATTTGTTTTGAAAATAATCAAAATGATTCTTATTTACCTTTTAAAAAGGAAGTGTTCTAAAGACCTCAGTGAAAGAGCCCTGTATATTGTCAATTACAAATCTATATAATGCAGACTGCAATTAACTTGTAGACAAATATATTAATTTTTCTTTGCTTTAGTCAGATTTTCTGCATAAAGAACCTGCAGTTATGACAGGCACTGATCTTCCGCTAACCACTGTCTCAGTGAAAGGAAGCAGTTTGGTTGTATAATTGTACCTGTGAAATCATCAGAGGCTGTGTGCACATTACTAAATATCTTTATCATTTAGTATTTCTCTCATGGCATTAAATGAATACTCTAAAGGAACGAGCATGCCTTTCTATTTATATGAAATATCCTCTAGATTCACATGAATAATTTTCAGCTGTGTATAATGCTCCTGAAGTAACCTCTTCATTTCCATTGTTTTAGTGTGAAATCATTTCCTCAGGAGATAATTAGAGTTGCTCCATTTATTACATTAAATGATTAGCATGCACTTGAAATGATTCAGTATATTTTCCTTTATTGCTGATGACTCTTAAATATGGGCCTACATTTTTAATGGATAAATTAAGGTGGTCTTGGCTCTCTGTGGTTGTGTCTGTAGCAAAACGAGAGAGATTTTCTTTTCCAAACATAGGCCAGGCGTGTTGTGTACTATACACTTAGACTGAAGAGCTCCTGTTCAAATGAACATCCCACCTGGTCCAACAAAGAGCCCAGTAACAGTCTGAAGGTAAAACAGGCCTTAAATGACAGCACTATGTCTGCTATTATGCAGTGGTGTGTGAGATAAATAACTAACTTAAAGTGTTTTAAGATCACAGTCCTACAAAGAAAAGGAGTACTTGTGGCACTTTAGAGACTAACAAATTTATTTGAGCATCAGCTTTCGTGAGCTACAGCTCACTTCATCGGATGTAGCTCACGAAAGCTTATGCTCAAATAAATTTGTTAGTCTCTAAGGTGCCACAAGTACTCCTTTTCTTTTGCGAATACAGACTAACACGACTGCTACTCTGAAACCGTTCTACAAAGGGTCTCAACTCAAGTGGATCTACATTATCTGAACAAGCAAAATCCCCTTCAAAAGTTAGAATTATGCATTACCCCAATTTGAGAACATACACTTTATTACGGAAGATTATTAAATCTACATAGAGAATTATGTAGATTCAAAAGTGTTACCGTATGATAACTAAAAGTTGTTATCCATATGTTTCTGGTATTAAATAACAACAGGATAAGTAGAATTGTAGCTATTAGTTATTAAAATGCAATACAATTCTACTCAACAGTAGGGGGCCACAGTTTCAAACTTGTTTGCCTAAAGCAGAACAGCTAAACCCCTGTGATAGTCTCCTAAACAGTGACTAAGGCCTTGTCTACACTACAGGGGAAATTCGATCTAAGCTATGCAATTTGAGTTACGTGAATAGTGCAAGTCAAGTCGATGTAGCTTAGATCTTCTTACTGCAGGGTCCACACGATGCAATGTTAACGGGAGATGCTCTCCTGTAGACTCTCCCTATTCTTCTCGATCTGGGGGAGTACAGGAATTGACAGGAGAGCGGGTCTTCACTAGACCCGCTAAATCAACCGCCGATGCATTGATTGCTGCTCGTTGATCCCTGGTAAGTGTAGACAAGCCCTCAGAGGCCTGATTTTTGGCCTGATCCTGCACAACTGAAGTTAATGGGAATTTTACCATTGACTTCAGTAGGAGTAGATTGGAGGCCTTTGTGAGGTGCTGAGCACCCTCAACTCCCAATGAAGTTCAGAGGATTTTAAAACGCTCCACCACTCTCAGGAACATTCCTTACATGCCCAAGTCAGCACTGAGGAGTCCAAGAGAGGTATTTAACTGGGTTTAAGTAACCTAGAATGTTCCTATTGAATTTACCTACATTAATATATGTGAAAGAACTGTTGTTATTAAGAGACATATTCTCTGATGACTAACTATGATGTGTACTCCTATCTCCATATTTATTAACCTTCATTAAGGACCAAAGCCCTGACCCTGCATACCTTACACATGAAGTCTTATTAAATTTAAATGACAAATGTTTTATATTTTAAAAATAAAATAGTTTATCAGTTTTTAGACTGTAGACTTTTCATTCTCTCAATTAGTTTTATGTGTATTTATCCATTAATGAGCTGAAGCCCACAGAATAAATCTTCTGCCCTAACAGAGTTCACAGAACTTGTTTGAGCCTTAATGGCTGCCTGATGGGGCAGGAAGGATTCAGATTCAGCATAGGGAAGTCAGTACAAACTTGTTATTTGCTATTAATAAAGGACCACAATATGCAATCCAAAGAAAACAGGAATAGTAATAATATAGAATAAGAAAAAAAGAGGTAATGAAAACAGTATTGAATGAATAACAAGCAACCCGCAATAAATTTGAAGAAGGTAGGAAAATATATTATACTGACTGTGCTTTGGGTGAGAAAATTCATCTTCATAAAAAAACTCACCATTAGTAATGGACAGCATTTCTCCATTTTCACTCGTATTTACTAGTAAAAATGTAGAAAATGAGTGTTCCTACTGAACTGCATTCCTTCCAGAACATCACTTTTCTAGATATTTCTTTGAAGTCTAGAACAAATGAACGTAAGTAAAAGAAATGTTCCCCCTTCCGGGTGTATGCTTTACTTGCATGAGCATTGATGAGATATTTGTATGCTGTGGTAGGACACCCGCTCCCTCAAAGTCCAATGTAATCATTCATGTGCTAATATGCACCGTAATTCCAATTTCTTGAAGTACAATTTGGCAATATTTCAACTAGCTGACATCAATAATGGTGAACTTGTTCTTGATACCCTTACGGAGGCACAACTCTCACAGAAGTTAGTATTTTTTCCCCACTGAGTTCCCATGGCTGACCCTCATTTTGCTGATGTGGAACTTGATTTTCAGCCCTCATGCCTGGGAAATGCCATTGACTCTACAACAAGGTAGCATGGCTTGTTCTCATTTACTTTAAGAGACTCAAGAAAATATTTGGATCAGTTCTTCAGGCCTTACTCTGGCAAAACTCCCACTGATGCCCATGGGAGTCTTGATGTCAACTGGAATTATGCCTGAGTAAAGGACACAGGATTATGCCCATAGGCCACAATTCAGCAAAACACTTCGGCACAAATACACAAATGTTTAAGTCCCTTTTCAGCTATGGGAATTGTAAGTGTTTGGTTGTACTGGGGCCATAGGCACTGCTCCTGCTCCTATTGAAATAAATAAATGTCAACCATCCCATTGATTTGAATGATGCTGGAGCAGGACCATGATGACTAGGGATCAAACCCTGCTCACCTTTCTCACATCAGGTGTGGTCCCATTTACTGGCCCTCTGACTAGGCATCACATATGCGATAATACATTTTTCCCTGAAAAACTTACTTGAGCAATATAAAAGCACACCATTAAATAAGAGAGCTACTCCAGGCATATTATACTAAAAGTGTGCCATAATGTTGTTTGTGTATGGCAGGCATTTTCTGTGTAGGAATGCTGAAATTCTATGCTGATGTTATTAAAGCACTACCAAATGATGGAGACACTAATATATCGGGATTTAAAATGACACTTGCTAAGTTTTAGAATGTTTTTAATTGAGTCAAAACATATATTTTTAAAATAGATAAAGATCTAACAATACTAATAGTAGTGGCGTGAAAGGTTACTATAGGTGAACTCCATCTCTCTCAAACATTTATTCCATTTAAGTAAAAATACCTGATAGAGAGCATTTCTATTATTCACAAGAAATCATGCAATATAATGGTTCCTAGCACTCCTTTTGTAATAGCTTATATAAATAGTTGGGGCTGCAATTCAGATTCCCACTTTGTTCAGACTTCACAGAAATACTTACAATTGATCACACTTTTATTCTTTATTGTATTCTAAATAGCCTTTGATTTCTCAGAAAAACAAGACTAAAAATTAAGTTTGCAGTAGTGAAAAGCACAGTACTTAAACACCCCCCCGCCCCCATACTCAAAATCCCCAACTCAAGATACTTCCCCCCTCCCCACAATTGAGGAACAGAAACTACAGAAATGAAGGACAATTCTACATTATGAATCGCATTATTTAGAGAACTATTTTAAAGAATTATTTCTGGAGTCTAAATGGAGCAACATAGGGTTTCGCCCCAGCCTAAAACCTAAAGTGATCGGATAGTAGACGGAATGCTAAGGTTGTGCTATTCTTTTATTTGTGACATTTTAAACAGACAACTTGCAGTTCCTCTGTCTAAGACCATATATGTTCACATAACATTACGAAAACTAATTAAATAGGGAATTTAAAAAAAACATCACACAGCTGCTTACCTGATTCTGCTTATGTTAAAAAAAAAATTAAGACGAGGTAACAGATTTCTATTCATGCTGATGTGTGACAGCAACGGTAAATGGCAGCGTCTTCAGAACTTTTCTCAAACTACTTCAGACAGTCTCTTTCTTCAAATCCATTACTCAACCATGTTTGTAAGGAGAATAGGCTAAACCCTTAGCTGGTATAAGTCAGCATAGCTCCACAGAAGTCAATAGCTCCAGTGTAGCTGCTGATTTATCCCAGCTGAGGATATAGGTAGATATTTTAAACTTTAGACTGAAATATTGACAACTACTATGACTTGCTTATGGAGTAAGTTTATATATAAAGAGCAAATACAAGTTCTTTCATATAAACAAAAGAATTGAATCACAAGAAAAATAATGAGAGCCTGGAGGAGAGGAATTCAGTTAAGGCCGACACTGTATTCTTAATCCATCCCCCATTCTGCCAAGGTTTTTCAGCACAGTAGGTAGCATATGTAGTATTTTCACCTTATTATTATAAAGTTAAAATTAACAAGAGTAAAGACTCAAAGAAATGCATGAGAGCTGACAGGCCAAAGTGCGTGTGCATGATGAAGATATATCACTGAATTATGTAAACACATATTTAAGGAACCTTTAAAAACACAATATTTACCTGACTTTAAAGATACCTTTTGGAGCCCAGACACTTTAGTATGGACCTATATAATTTTTAAAACATGTTATGTACCTGATAGATGAGACTCCTTTTGAGGTGAAAATACACAATATTTTCCTACAGGCTTTAAACAAACAGATAAAACACTTATTTGAAGATACTGTTGCACACTGACTTAATAGGATAAACTTATTGTCTCAAACTGCGGCCTGGGACTGTTACAGTATTCCCAGCATTCATCTTAATACCACACCCATTTGCATTTTAAATCACCAAATGGCCTTACACAATTTAATAGAGAAAATTTTATTTTTAAAAATGAATGCCAAGAGACATTTGTAAACAGCAGCACAAATTGCTCCTGGGCTGTAATCATGAGTGCCAAGTTTCACTCTGGTGTGAATACAGACAAGCATTAAAAGTCTGAAAAATGGGTTTCCTAATGGAAATACTGGCAGACCTTTAAATGCAACAGACTTAGCAGGTGCCACTTTAATAAAGATCTCATATTTGATCTTCTAGATTACACTTTGCTTCCTAATTCCAAATAATTAGTACAACAATACAAATGGAAATATTTTCCCCTGTATATCATATTTAAAAATGTACAAGGGGATGTTACCCACCAGTTTGTAAGCCTTGAAGAATATTCATTTAAAACACCAAAAATAAAAATAAATCCTTAAAGATATAGCAAACATATGCAGTTTCTTTATCGAACAAACAAAAATAGATTACAAACATCCTTTCAAAATCAAAGACATTTGCTTTGTCTGAAGCAAGAGAAGACATCTGGGGGCTTGAATCTTACTACTTTGCAACACTATATTGTAAGTGCATCAGGAACCTTTTAGTTAACCAGATTATTTACAGTCAGACCCTTGTAAAAACCACACCTTGTGCTGTTGGCTTAGGGGAGTGAAGGAGACATCTAAAATGAAATATAAATGTGATATTTATTGTTACATTTACTATAGTGTAACCATATATCAAATGTGCTAAATTTACAGACATATAATAATACAATTGTAGCAAGACTGAAAATGTAATACTAAACTGGGACCTTCAAAGTCCCTTCCATCCCAACTCCTACGGCAGTTCATCTTAGCAAATGTTCTCCCTGCTTATTGGAATTCTTCTTTGCATGTGTCATTAAATACAAGTGCTACTTCCCCCTGAAAGTTCTGCTAATAGGATGTAAATCTTTAAGATTTAAAAACAAAACTTTAATAAAAGAAAACTAAATCATAATAATTAAATAATAATAAAAGCCCAACCAACCAAACCCCAGCCAATCCTCCACTCCCCCTTCCCTTATTTGTGCAGGCATCACCAAAGCAAAACATCTTCTTATACTTGCTTGCCTCTGTGAGAGAAAAAAAATAAAAGCTCTCCATTACTGTGAGTGTGGCAGAGGGGAGGCAGCCTGTTTTAGTTGATGATATTAATATGAAAAATGCAGATTGGTCTTTGTAAGTAGTTTGATGCTGACGTAAATTAGTTTATTTTTTCACCTGTTATTGCCGGTTGCTATGCTAAAAACGCAGATGGAATGCATATTGGCAGTGTCTGTTTATAGATCACACTGGTGTGGTCTGGATGTTTAGGCTTTTCTTTTCACAAGTACTACATTCAGAATGAGACAAAAAGGAGGTTCAAGAAGTCACTGCATCTACGGATTCATTTTAGTTGAAAAGAGGGCAGTATGTTTGGAAGGTGGAGCAAGAGTGCTCAAGATTACATCATATTTGCTTTTGGTTAACCAAATAATAGCAAACACCAACTAGAGAAACAGCCTTCAATTTGTACCTGGCTTTCTTAGACTGAAAAAAAAAAATCCACTTCACTATATATGCTTTCTAATACACTTTAACTACTTCTCCAGTATATACTCATATAACATGATTGTGCTTCTGTCAAAATGCAAGAAGTGTGTATAAACAGATACAGTAACTTTCTGTAACAAAACAAACTGGGCCAAATTCAGCAGCTGGAATTCTACTGCTGCCAATGGATGAAGCTGGCCCTATTGAATGAAGAATATTTAATCATTTTCCTGACGTCAGTTAAAATAATGAACAAAATAAATATTGTTAGAAAAAAAGTTAGCCTGTTTATGGATGCTTTTATTTTCCCTACTCTGAAAGCGCTTGCAAAATAAAAAGTTCTATCCAATGAAAGCTAACTCGCTGGAGTGATTCTAAAATGCTAGAATGCATCATTTTGAGGTCAGGATCTAATTTCTGCTCTCTGTTACCCTGGTGTAAATCTGGAGTCACTCCAACAACTTCAGGGGCATGACTGCAGATTTGCACCAGGGTAACAGAGAGCAGGATTTAGCTCTTGGAGTAAAGGTTTTAAAAAACAAAAATAAAAAACAACTCCTGAAAGAAATAGTAACTGTACTACTCTTTCCAGTGACACAACTTAAATTAATTCACAGCTACATATTTTCAACCATTTAAAATAGTAGAAGCTCAGTTTTGAGTGGTGCTGGTAAATTAACTTACTGGGAGGAAAAAAACAAAAATAGGCAATAACAGTACAATGTCTGCTGATTCTTCTTAGACTAGAGAAATTGTGGTTGCTTTCTTGACAGTTGAGACTGCAGGATCTGGAAAATGATTTTTGTATAGATTTTAGAGATTTTCTCCCAATTATGTTTCTTTGTAAAGAATACTTTCATAATACTTAAAAGTGGTATCCTTTATTACAACTCTTATTACAGGAAAATCGATGAAAGCCTGAGTGGTGGGTGTATTGTTGTGACACTTAAACTATTTGTAAACATTGTTCACAGCTTTCTTAGCATATTTTAGCAAGGCAACATTTCAGCAAAGTATCATTTATCACATATGATATATACTGTATGTTTCAAAGCCAATCACATGGAAAAAGAAATCAAGAGAGGAAGCCATCTATGTATAGGTCTTGCTTTCAAGTAAAGCATTTCAACCTCTGGGTGTAGAGGGTTTGGAGGGGATTATGCTACAACCATAAAACTCTGAATGATAGGCAGGAAGCCATCTTTACATTACTTTCAGTGCCCAGTGTAATGCAAACAATGCCTGGTAGAAGGTATTTCTCTGAGCTCTGTTGGCCTTGCTTCCTCTTGTAGTTTATGCTCAAGCAAGCTCCGATTGCAGCATTGGAGCCAAAACTTCGGTGCTTTCAGCATCATTTCATTCCAGATATGAAAACAACGCATTCTTTTCATAAGTCAGATCACATTCAGGAAGGGCTTTATTTAAAATTCACCAAAGGGGAGTTTAAAATATATTTTTTTAAAAATTACCAGTTTACACCAGTTAGATTTAAAAATACATGTATCTTTTTAGAAAGGGAAGAGATCATACAATGCATTTTCTGGAAAAGAGAATGTTTTAGTTTCAGGTCCCAATTTATAGTAAACTCAAAAAACCCCCCCAAAAACATGTTAATATTACCTGTATTCTCTTCCATCACTATCTTCAGTTTTGTAATTTATGTGATGAGACAATGATCTTTAATGTTATAATGTTAGCTTGATCTGTACTTCACTTAATATTAAATGGTTGGTTTGACCAGTTGGCCTACTGGTCATCACTTTAAAACCTGTGCCCACAAGCCCCAAACACTGGTCACTTTATAGGTGTAATCAAACCTTTACTTTCGTAATATATCAGCAAAGGTTAATATTGAGAAGCGGACTCAAGAGACCAGAGTTCACATAGTATATGAACATTACATACAAATGCATAAACATTACACCTTTCATTTGAGATTGTACTAGAGATGAGTCTGCCTCAAAATTCTCAATACAAAACCTCCCATATTTTGGGAATGTTCAAAGTATGTATCCAATCGTGAATTTTGCCAATTGCCACTTCCTTATATTGGGGCAACTAAAAAACCTAGATCCAAAAAAATCCCTTAACTTTGGGCTGTTTGAAGTCCAGGTCTGAGTTATGTGATTTGATTCTGTTCCTAGATTTCTTTCCAGCAAACTTTTTCTACAGAATGTATAGGTTATTGCCTTTGGGTACAGTTCTGCATTCCTTAATTAAAGCAAAATTCTCATTGAAACCACAGGTGTTTTTGCTTCAAGATGAAGAGCAGGCTTCAGCCCCTTGTCAATAGAATGTTGTATGCTTGTCTGCTAGCTTTGTGAATTTACAATAATCATTTAAAGATCGTGCTTTTTGAAAATAAAGGGTAACTAGGTGAAGTTTGGGTTATGGACAATTTTAAAAAATCTGAAACCTAAACCAACTTTGTAATATTAATAAAATACGAATTTGTGGAATGTTTTTCATTTCTGATTATCAGGAGAAGAAACAAGCTAGACCAGATGAGCAGAGGCACCAGAATTGACTGTTCAGTGGGTGAGAGGAATTTAGCTCAGCTCATTATGATGTTAAAATTAAGGCCAGGTCCTGCTCCCACTGAAGTCAATTAAGCTGTGATCTTTCATCATTATATCACAATCACAAAAGAGTTTGCATTTCTTTCTAGTATTTAAAAAAATCTTGACTCACCATAATTATATAGATACAATGCCAAACATATTACTAGCCATTCTTTTTCCAAATTAAAATTTATAATTTTACAATGTTCTCATTTCTGACAGACATCTCAAAACATACAGCAAATAAGAAGTAACACTTGCATGCAGAAGCTTGCATACAACTTATATAGCATGTGTTAAATTTGGTGACAGTATAGAAGGGTATGACTGAAGAAATTACTCTATATAAGACCACTGTTTACATTGACTTTGAAGCCCTGAAGCCCTGATATACTGCTAAACTGATTTTTTAAAATAGTAATATGCAAATGTACTAAAATGAGCAAACTATTTTTATTCCTTCAGTTGATTCCAATACATTAATTACTGTGGGTGAAAATTCCCACTAGGAAAGGATGCTCAACTTTTTTTTATTATGGTTACTAAATCCAGATAAGTTTCACATGCTGATGATTTACCAGTGCTTCAATTTACCCCTCAGTTTTACAGATCTGAATAAAAAGGACAGCAGGAGTACTACTATTAGAAATTGTGCCACCATTAAATATCAGCTAACGTGACTAGACTTACTAAAATGAGGACTAAAAATATCTTTAGGGAAATTCTTCTCTTAAACATAGCAATGTAGCAACACACATATATATTTAAATAGCTGTTTTGAATTAACAAGTTTCATAATTACAGACTATCAGTCTGTGTAATCACATCTTCCCTTGGATGAAATAAGCATACCTGAAGAGAGATCAGCTGTAGTGTGAACATTCTAAACCAAATGCTGTCTTAGGTCACATTGCTGAGTATAACACAAATCATTTAATATGTACTATGTGCTTTCTGTGCCTGTGTATGTGTGCACCTAAATGAGGAAGCTGCAGATTGTAAAGAAAGGGCAACAGAGAATTTAAAATATTCCACTTTAGTTCTAATTTTTTTTTAAAAAAAGCATGGCAGGAAAATTATTAGTATAAGCAAACTTGGATTTTATGAAGCATAAAAAGTAAAGTGCATGCTAACTTAATTTTCATCCTAAACTTAACAGACATCCTACATGGCAACAGTATTAAAGCAAAAAGGAGGGATACATTTTCCTATTCGATAATAAGCTATGGAAGTTGCATGGGGTAGAGTCTCTAGGAAATCTACTCTTTCTTTGAAAAAATGTCATTGGTGAGATAGGAGATTGGCACCACAATGAGCAAAATATAGTGAGGGCTGATACGCATTGTCAGCTAGAATTTGGGTTAAGACACTGACTTTTGTCTGCATGGTGTCTACCTTCCAAAGAAGATGGAAGATGCAAAATTGCAAGTTTCCTTTCTCTGGTTAATGTGGTCTATACAAGTGAATAATGTATAAGAAGATGTTCCCCTGATAATGTCACAATTATTCATTGTACAGCCATAAACTCAAATATGCACATTAACAGCTAGGTATTATTTTTCTTCTCTGAAATTAAGTGAGTGGCATCAGTGGTCATAAATGAGAGCATTCATCAAAGGCGTAGGCCATGGCAGAGGATTAAGCGAATGCTGATGAAGTATCCAGATTCCCATAACTTGGAATGGGGCTGCATTCAGCATTCCTTTATTATCCATCTGCCACATAACAAAAAGTCTCATATATTTAATGCAGGTTTGCCCTAGGCCACGTAATAGGATTAGGAATAATTTCTACAAATTTACAAAAACAAATCACATGGGAAGGCTTAGAATTTGCTAATAATTTCTCCATAGCTGGGAGATCAAAGGGCTGTAAGAGTCCAGAGCCAGGCGGTAGTTTGACCCTGGCCAAGCTTTTTTAATGAAAGGGTTAATCTTCTCAGAGGTGACCATAGAGGAGCAGATAGTGTGACCAAAGGCAGATTCAGGCCTTCAAAAATAGGAAGAAAATAGTCTGGGAAGTATGACAGCAAGAAACCATTTACAGAACAACAGTACATTTTCTGGCTGGAAAAATAAAATAAAACAAAACAAAAACAGCAAACCTCAATGAAATGTGTGTTTAAACAAAGGGTGGGGGTTGCAGGGAATGAACTCACAGAGGATCAAAAACACTGCTGCTTCATTCTAAGTAGCAGAAATTATTCTGCAAATCTTCAATCTGAAAGAATCTCTATTATCTTTAGGTAAGATCTGTCTTCTCCAAATGTGCGATGGTTCTCGGTTTGCCTGCTTGTTTTTGTTTTTTAAGAAGAGCTGATATGCAAACACACCCTGCTATACAGGTGAGTTTCTTGTGGAATTTTAACAAGTTGCCTGCTGCAGCTTTTTAAGCAATGCCTTTGGGCTGCGGCATCTAATAGCCACATTTTGTCCTCTGTAGGCACTGAAGGCAATTCTGTGCCTCAAATCTAATAAAGCAGCAACAGAAGAGGAGACAGGAGGAGAAGATGGAAAAGAAACCAAGGTTTATTTCAGCAACTACTAACTGTATGTTTTATTTTCATCTTCCTTTTAACTATTATTTTGAATCTACCCTCTTCTATTATTAAATTGCAGAGGTGGCAAGTTAACTACAGCTAGATGCCTGAGCCATCTACTTTAATTTTGCTTCATTAGTGGGTTTAATGACATATGGAAAGTACAGCACACTAAAATGCTACCTTTCTTCTTCTAATAGGAATCATGTGATCAATTCTTCTGCTTGGTTTCTGACCTGTTGTAACAAGTCTAAACACAGTGCTCCATTCCAGTGGTCTTCTTTACCTATCAAGCTCCTGATCAAACAGGATTAAATTATCTGATTACAAGTAAGGTGGTGAATAATTTAGTACAGCTGCACAAAAGCACTTGCCAGACATCCAAACCTGGGTGAAGATCCTATTTGTAATGCTCCTTTCCTCTGGAGAACATTTTAAACAAAAAGTCTAGTTCAAGCCTGAGTTAAACTAAATCTGAATGAACATATTTGTCCCACCATACACACTGCCAGTAAAAACAAAAAACAAAAGAAACTCCAAACCAAGCAAACACAAAAAACACCCCACACGGGAAAAAAGAAGCATTTCCTCCCAGAGTGCCATGGTTTGAACAATGACCTCAAAATGTGTTTTTTACACTCAATCCTATGCACCTTCAAGGGACAGCGGTCAATATTCCGTGTTTGCCTGCCACCTGTAGCATCATGCCCAAACGTAATACCTCGTGCTTTGCACGGTTTGGGTGATTGTACTGTCAACAGAACTGAGCTCTCTTGGCAGGTGGATGAAGGAAGAACTGACTTTCCATTTTGTTTTTAATTTGTGTGTGTGAATACAGTGGCTGTGAAAATGCCACACTGACAACCCTGCTGAAAGAAACTGTCTGTTTATTCGGTGCACTGCATCCTTCTCTCACAGTGCATCAAACTCTGTCCTGGAGGGACCACCTCTAGATATTGCAGTGCATTTCAAGTATGTCTGCTCATTTCAGTCCTGTCGCTCTCAGATTGCCCAGAAGGTTACCAAATAATGCCCAAAGCTGTAATGTACTCTGTGTATGTGTGTGAAATATACAGTTGATAGCCAATAGAAACTAGGTTGAGATCATTACATTCATTTCACATAGGTCATCCTTCAGTTATCAGAGAGTGATAACTTGCTATCTCTACCAATCTGGATGGAATTTGAACTGGTAATTTAGAGTTGAGGGGCTCTAAATCCCATTACCAATGCCTTCAGTGAACCATCCCTTAAGTACTCTGTTCAACATGTATACGTATTGGTACATCTCAAGTCTTACACATTCTGAATGATTCCATTCAGAACGTGAGATCTAAGGTAACTTTTTTTAAAATACAAAATGCAGCTCCTCACCTTGAAAAGAGAAAATTGTTTAAAAACCTCTTTCAGTGCGTAGGAAAGGAGTGGTCCTATAAATAAACATGGTACAGGGTCTGATGGTCTATGCTTTGTGGTATCAGTCTGTAATGGTCATAGCAAAAATAGCATCCATTATCATCCATCAAGAGATGGATACTGCACATACTCACGTAACCTATGAACATATTCTTGTTAGTGCACCTGATATCGCAAGACAGTTTAGAGACTCCTACATGGGTGAGAGAGGAGAAAAGTTTTACAGTAGAACCTCAGATTTACAAACACCAGAGTTACGAACTGACCGGTCAACCTCACACCTCATTTGGAACTGGAATTACACAATTGAACAGCAGACACACACACAAAAGCAAATGCTGTACACCACAGTATTGGGTTAAATGTAAACTACTAAAAAAATAAAGGGAAAGTTTAAAAAAGATTTGGCAAAGTAAGGAAACTGTTTCTGTGCTTGTTTCATTTAAATTAAGATGGTTAAATGCAGCATTTTTCTTCTGCATAGTAAAGTTTCAAAGCTGTATTAAGTCAATGTTCAGTTGTAAACTTTTGAAAGAACAACCATAAAATTTTGTTCAGAATTACGAACATTTCAGAGTTACAAACAACCTCTATTTCCAAGGTGTTTGTAACTCTGAGGTTCTACTGTAGTAAGTTTTAGCTTTAGGCTTTAGTTTTAAACATAAAATGCCAATAAAAGCCCATCTGACCTCTGGCTGACTTAAAAAGTAGAGGCATTATTACAGCGCAGTTTGACCGTGAAAAGTGACCCATATGCAAAAATGGCACTTCCATACTCAACATATGTTAGTGTGAGTGTTTGACGTCAGCTCTGCTGACTTTAGGAGCTAAAATAAATTTTACTGCTTTTTACTCGGGTTAGCATTGTAAACGGAACACAGCAAACAGAAAGGGAGCTGCATTCTACTGCCCCCTTTTGCATTCTTGGGCTTTTTTATGAGAGTTCAATCGGTTAAATCTTTGCAGACCCTTTGAAGGCAATTACATTGTAGAGGTACCAATGACGGCATCTTTTGATGATGGGGTGTGGCACAGGTGTGATGGAGGGTATACTTTGGACTGCAGACCTTTCAATTACTGCTAATGCTGCATAAGAAGGAAAGAACCCAGCTTGCATTTGCAGAAGCCAGGTGGAGTTGGGAGGGTTGGCAACTTAAAAAAATTATTTGTGAACTGAGCAAATTGAGAGAACAGAGTTATAATAAACGTGGAACCTCATGATATCATTGGTTTAGTCATTTTTTCAGAGTAAATTGCATTTTAACATCATTGATATACAAGAAACAGCATCTGAAATGGAGGAATGTAAACATGAGGGAAGGGTTAAACCACAAAGTTTGGATCCAGATTAGGTTAAAAAATCTTTCTAAATTTCAGGAGCAGTCAGAACATCTGGTTCCAGTCTACACAGTGGGTGTTTTAAATTTACAGATTCAAAAGTAAATAGCAACTTTTTGCTGGAAAGTCGACTTCATAGTTGTAGTTACAAAATACCTTTGAATCCCACAACCTCATGCATCTGCTTGTTTTTACCATCCTTAAGGTCATCCCCACCTGTGTGTCTTTCCTGAAGCCATTATCACAATGCCACTCAAAGTAACAGATGACACCCATTCATCAGCTGGCTGATGCATTGCTGTTACATCGTAATATATGTTCAGAAGCAAAGTTGCATAACAGTGCATAGGTGTCTATTATGCTTTGTCCTGAATTCAGAACTCTGCAGGGGCCTACACCTTTGACCATGGGCTCAACTGTGTTCAAACCAATACTATATCTCCCAGCAAATGGCTTCACACTACAATGGATGTAATTATTTAGTGGAATCCCTGATCAACGTACGCCCTGCATAGCACCAGCCAGAGCTGAGGCTTGAATCAGGAAAGCTGTAGTCTAAAAGCAGCGGCTCTATCTACCATACAAGGTGAACTGAAGGAAGCAATCTGCATCCAAGTCAGGAGTTCAGCCATGCTCATCTCAGTTAGTGTAATGAACTCCTCTGAGCTTGATTTGCTTCACTGGATTCTGCTAAATTTAGGCCAGGGACACAGAAAAATCTGAACAAGACCTCAAACAACAGGAAGAAACGGCTTAGTTAACCTCTCTCTCGCTCTGCCCCAAATTCAGACACCAGCTGGCTATGTAGGAGTCTCTAAACAGTCCTTATAGTTGACTACTTAAAGGCGCACCCTACCAATAAGGAGGGGAGAGTAAATAATGTTTTGTTATTTTAAAGTCTGATATTTTCCTCCCACCCTGGGCCTGCAAGTGAGAGCTGATGCCATCGTTATCACCAAACGTGTTCTGCAGCTAACACTTGGAGACATAAATTCAAAAAACCAGCTCTCTTCTCTGAGTCTTCTGAGAGCACACCAAGTCCAGTCTGTTGCAATATAATACTTCCTTCTCACCCACTTCCTTGTAAAAGCCGAGTGAGATGTCTGTCACTAACACCAAAATAAACATCACCATCTGTTGGCTAATTGACATTTTAACCTACCTCATGGACACAACAAGGGCAGGGAGATTAAAATAATGGGAAACAAAATCAATTAGACCAAAAGGCCTCAGAAACATCTTTGAAAAAGGCTGATGTGAACAACAGCAGAAGAATATTGTAGGAGCTGCTTACAACTGATGTGTGGGGTAGGGTTCAACACAACACCTTTGAGCTTTGTTCAGGCAGCTAACCCCTGTAACAACAGAAAAACAAAAGGGCACCAGTTTATTTTACTACCACCTTCATATAAGGCCGTTCCCGGCACACAAGTTGAGCATGCCAACCTCCATACATTTATAACAAATAGGGGACTAGATGGCTTGCAGTATTGTTAACAGGGTAAAAGAAACTTTTGTCTCTAGATCACCAAGTCAAATCCAGCACAGGTGCACAGTGACTGAAAGTCATTAAGATTTGGCAGATATGCAGTGGCCATAGTTGCAGAAGCTAGTAGTTTCAGGCTATGGGCTACTGGACAGCTGTCTGCATAACAAAAATCACTACCGCAACTTGCCAGATAGGCATGAAAACTACCTTCTGATCCACAATGGGGTCTGTTTAGGTGATGCTTGAGACAAATTATCAGAGCAGTGTGTATTGTCCCTGTCTGTTCTCCACTTGTTCTTTGGACCAAGAACTTCAGCTTCTCAATCTGACACCAATCATGATCTGGAATATATTCTGAAAGTTAAAACTCCCCCAAAAGATATTAGCAAAATAATTTCTTGAGTAAAATAATCACCATCCAAGGCGTTAAAACTTACCTCTAGACTTATTCCCCACACTGCTATGCCTTCACAGTGCCTAACTGCGCTTGCCTTCTGAGACAGTTCACGTGTTCGTCCCTTCCGCCACAAAGAGTTAAAATGTGAAGTGGCAATATGGAAAATAACATATACTGCTAATCACTTTGTTTATCTGTAGTAAAAAGTTAATAGCTCTAATGAAGTTGATTATATTCGTACCATTCTTTACAGGGGTTAGGGTTGAATTTGTCCTTCAGATACCTGTACAATTTTATCTACAATTTTCCTTTCATCACTAATTTTGTAATTATATCATATTAAATTTGTATGACATGATTTCTCCTTTATGAACTCATGTAGCTTATTGCTCATGATTTCTGCTTTTCCCAGTAAAATGTTGCAGACAACTTCTTTGTATTGATAGCAGCCAAGATTTTCAGACGTGTCTAATCATTTTGGGTGCCTTAAAGGATATGCAGCCTACACTGCAGGAGGAGTGATTCCCAGTTCAAGTAGACAGACTCGAGACGAGCTAGCACGCTGAAAACAACAGTGTGGACTTTGAGGCACAAACTAGCCACCCAACCCCAAGCCTGCTCAAACTCCAGGTGGCTAGCCTGTGCCACAATGTCCACACTGCTATTTTTAGCATGCTAGCTCGAGCTGAGCTTGTGCGAGTCTGTCTATCCACACTGGGAATCGCATCACCCATCTGCAGTGTAGACATGCCCAAGGAGATCTGATTTGCAGAAAGGCTAAGCACCAGCCCTCTCAAAATCTGGCCCCATTAGGATGTCTCACATCTTGGCCACCCAAAAATTGAGGCAGCCAAAATCTCTAGTTACTTTTTGAAAATCTTGGCTGATGTCATTTGGATAACATGAAGAAGAGCAAACTTGAAGCATTTGTGTATGAAAGACCTCTTTTTCATGCTGAGTCTCACTACTCTCACATCCTGCCACGAATAGCTAACACCCTATGTAAACCGTGAACTGTTCATGCCTCGCCAAAAGTAATGCAATATGCTCCTCTGCGTAAGATGCACACCCCCCCCCCCCACAGTCTCCATGAACACAGAGTGTCTCGTTGCACTGCCCTGCCTTCTCCTGCTGTGTGCTTGGGAAGAGGGCTGGAGGCTGTAAATGGCAAGTCAGATGGAACAGGCATGGGCAGTGAATAAGCTGTTCCATGAACGGTAAAAGTAGATGTTTTGAAAAGTTGGATGCTTATGTTAGACTAGCCCATGGGTAGGCCTGCCTTATCTGACTGGCACTTACACAGAAGACAGCACAAGCTGACACCACACATGACAGGACTGCAGGGGTTTTATTTAGCAAGTCTTTTTGAGAAACAGATTTTTTTAAAGATACAGTATAAAATATATTTACTGTGGTCAGTGTGTGCCAACAAGATTTGTCTCTCCACTTGTGTTTGTGGGTCAGTGTGTGTTCCTCCCATACCTCCAGGGCAGTGATGCACCACATGGCCTTCTTACAAACCTATACCTGTTTATTTGTATCACCTTGCAAATTCCACTATGGAAGACAGCTGTTAGTGTTTAGTGACCTTCTGCATCAGGAAGAATTTAGAATCCCTTTCCTCATGGTCTGGCAATAAGGTCTCCTAGTTAAAGTAGGGCTTGTCAGTCAGGAAACCTAGATTCTACTCCTCAGTTTGCTAATGGATCACTTAGCCTTTCTATGCCTCAGTTTCCCTGCTGTAAAATGGAGGATAATACTTAGGAATTCCCCTGTGAAAAAACTCTCTCTTCAGTGTATGACTATACTCTAGAAAGGACAGACAACTGTTATGCAGCAGTCGTGGCCCAACCCTGACTTCCAACACCACCTGCTACGTCTGTCAATGAGCCTATGGGTCAAGGATCGGACTCCTTAGTCACCAAAGGACCCATAAAAAGTAAAACCTGTGAAAGAGATCATCCTTGACCTCAAGGGATCACCAACGCACCTAATCTAGAGCAGTAGAAAGAAGCACCAGTAGCAGGTTTTGTTGTCTCCATTGTAAATGCGCACATACGGCAACACTGTTGTAAGGCAGTTCTAACCAGCACAACTTTACTTTTGTGGAAGAAAACTCATCTAGAATCCATGTTATAAACAGAAAAAAAAAAGTTATCCCTTTTCTGGTTAAAACAGCGTTGCCAACTCTTTCAATACCGGTGTATATTTTTAATCCCAGACCCTGGCGTCATATTGTTATATGAGACCCTCAGCTTTCATTTTTTTTAAAAGTACATTTCTAGTGGTCATGATTGAAAGGCTTAGAAATGTGACCTTACAGTTTTGTAAACCAGAAGGTAAATAAAAAGAACCTCAAATGCATTACATTTTTAAAACCTCATGATTTAAAAAAACAAGCTTGTGATTTTTGGGGTGTGATTTGTGAATTTTGGCCCCTTGGGACTGGCAATACTGAAAGAAACAGATTAGCCCTGCACCACTTTGAGTCCACATCCAAATGCCAGAGTGCTGCCACTGACCCCACTTGTTGGTAATGAGCATCACATTTTACCTATCAGAAACAAGTAGAAACTGCATATTGTAGCATAAGGGGTATCAGAATGAATGAGATGAAACCCTATTCTTTTAAAATCCAACTATCCTCTAACAAACCCTCAGACAGCAGTGCCTGTTTCCCTTATAGCTGGATGCTTTTGGGAGCACCCTACCTAAGAAAACTTTCTTTTACTTTTCTACTCCCCAGCCTTTCTCTAACAACATCCACCTGCATTGCACCTAGGGAAGCCAATTACCATACAAATGATGATGTATTGGGATTGCTCCCTCCCAGAGGAAACTCTAGCCCTTGCGTACCAGCACAGGGTCTGTCTACAGTGAGGCTAGAAGCAAGCCTTCCAGGGGGCTGGGAGGGATTGTATTCTGGCCGCTAGCCCAATCCACCATGCATGCCATGGCAGCCACAGTGCTGTTTTAGGCACTAGTTCAAGCAGAACTAGTGCGTCTACATCTATCCGAGCTGGAAATTACACTTCCCAGTTGCTTTGTAGACATCCCCATGGGTACATTGAAAAATCCCACCCTTATTACATCCCTTTTTCTTATGGCAGGAAAGTATGCACTGTTGTCAGTGGGAGATCCATGCACGAAGGGAAAACACAATACAGGAGCCGAAGTGACTGAGTCTCCTCTTACATCAGGTTATATCAGTTTCACACCAATGTAAATCTGTCGATTTCAGTGGAGTTACTTCTGATTTATACCTTATGTAAGAGAGAGATGAATCGGGGCTCCCCGAGCTTATATGAAGGAGGAAAATGGTGTCTCGTGATTAGGACATCAGCCTAGGCCTTGGGGGCTGAGGTTCAATCCTATGCGCTGCTACACCTTGGGAAAGTCACTTAGTCTCTGCACCTCAGTTCCCCACCTAAAATGGGGATAATATCACTTCCCAGCATCACTGGGGTGTTGTTAAAAACTCTGAGGTGCCCAGATACTCCAGTAAAGAGGGCCATATAAGTACCATAGATAGGTATGAGAGAAGAATTGCACCCTGAAACTGTAACATTGATTTTGAAAAAAAAATAAGTTCTTTTGGGAATCTGCAGGAAACACTAGAACTCACGTATTTTTCCATTACAAAAGAGGCTTGAGCATCTCTATTTTAATTCTAATTTCTGATGATACCAGGGCATTTTAGCTCCTCCAGTGGCTGCCAATAGCACCACAGCTTTTCCACAGGTGCCAGGAGGTATTTCAGCAGCTCCAGCAGATTCCCATGTTTAATCATACATAATGTACCCCCATAAAGTCACCAGAACCCCTGGATAGAATTATAGTCTTTATTATGTACAACTGGGGGTATATTAATCCTTATATTGAAAGATTTTTTTAGTGACCTGTCAGAAAGTTAGATAAATTATCAGAAATAGGCAAAGTAGGGATTAAACTAAATGTCTTTTAGTATGAAACCCAATGAAATTTTCTGTGCAAAATATGGGAATTTTTAGTTAAGGGAAGGGAATAAAGGGATGTACATATTAATTTTTTGTGGCATAGCTCAGTCAGATGACCAATCTGGGAACTGTGAACCCTTGGATGAACATCCCCTTGATCGCACTAGTAACTGTCTTAACCTACTCACCTGTTAATCCACCATGCATTTTCATGCAATTTATGGAATTTGTTTTATAAACAGTGTTCAGTAGAAAGGTAACATTTTAAAAACATGGTTTAGTTGAAATAAACTCTTTGACTAAATGCATCTGAATATACAGGAGATGGTCTCTGTGACATAGAAACAAAAGAAAAAAACACACTGTTCAATACAATATTACAATCTAATTGAAATTATATTAAAAAATTAAATGACATTTTGTGAACTTGTTTAAAAGGGTCAGAAATGTGTTTGAGCTGTACAAGATTAACCTTTGCTCATTTGGGAAAACGCAGCCTTCAACAGCAATCCGCTGCAGTGGTTGCACTTGCTAAAAGTTTAAAACAGTAATTTTTTCCCAAGAAAGGTCATCTTGAGCTAAAATGTCAAATAAATTATTTAGATTACTGAATTAGAAAAGTGAGGATCTGACAGGCTGAATTTTTTATGCACATTAGCCACAGTCAGGGTCTCTATATGCTCTTTTTATTAAGTAAAGTGCACCCCCTCCTGCTTTATTAAAAATCTCTCCATTTAGTCCAATATACTTCCTTTGATAGATACAATTGTATCTTAGCATCTAAATACTGGGTCTGATTTTGTCCTCACTAATACTGGTGTAAATAAGAAATGACTCTGCTGACGCCAAAGGAGTTACACTGCTGTAAAACTGATACAAGTAAGAAGAGAATCTGGCCCCCCTTGTGCCATGGAACTGATGTGACCAAGACCCAATTGTGCAGTCCTCATTTAGCTGTTACATCCCAGACTCTAGCATTTGAGAGGAGGAGATGGTAGGTTGGGATAACATGATTTTGGTAATTAATTGATCTTTAAATATTCATGGTAAATAGGCCTAATAGCCTGTGATGGGATGTTAGATGGGGTGGGATCTGAGTTACCCAGGAAAGAATTTTCTGTAGTATCTGGCTGGTGAATCTTGCCCATATGCTCAGGGTTTAGCTGATCAACATATTTGGGGTTGGGAAGGAATTTTCCTCCAGGGCAGATTGGAAGAGGTCCTGGAGGTTTTTCGCTTTCCTCTGTAGCATGGGGCACGGGTCACTTGCTGGAGGATTCTCTGCTCCTTGAAGTCTTTAAACCACGATTTGAGGACTTCAGTAGCTCAGACATAGGTGAGAGGTTTTTCGCAGGAGTGGGTGGGTGAGCTTCTGTGGCCTGCATTGTGCAGGAGGTCAGACTAGATGATCATAATGGTCCCTTCTGACCTTAGTATCTATGAATCTATGAGAGAAACATTCAGAAAGGCAGGAACATTGTTAATGATGGCAGAATCCAAGTGTCATAAATGTCATGGAACTTTTTAGTTAGTTCTAATCTTTCTCTTATGCATGCAAGCACACACATGCAGTTTTCATATTAAAAATACTACAGTCATAGGAAATTATGAGCATCTCCTGAAAGATATAAGTCCTAGAAAAATATCAGATTCTCATCATTCAAGCTTGGTTCTTTCCTGGCTCTGTGTATCTATTTCTAGGGCCTTACCTAGTCATCCTCACCCCTCAACTCCCACTCAACCCCATCCTTCAAAGCTCTGTTTTTGGCTCAGTAGATTTGACTCTTATAGATTCACAAATTTTGAGGCCAGAAGGACCTTTACAATCACCTAGTCTGACCTCTGGCCATTGAACTGTATCCAGTAACTCCTGCATCAAGCCCAACAAGTTATGGTTGAATGGGAGCATACCTTTTAAGAAGCCATCCAATCTTCACATGAGAGAGGATCCACCACATCCCTCATCTGTTCCAAATGCTTAATTATCTTCCCTATTTAAAAATGGCATTTTATTTATCATGAACTTTGCTGACTTCAGCTTCCAGCCATTAAATCTTGTTATGCCTTTGGCTTGCTAGATTGAGAGTACATATCAGTAATTTAACTTAAAATACATTACAGGGATGTTGCAATTATTCCCAAACCAATTGTTATAAAGCCGGGAAATTCAGAGATAAAATTAAACTTAAAAAGAAATGCAAACATATTGAAGTATGGAAATACACAGTTAGGGCACCTAAATAACACACTAGTGGCACAATGTAGGGAGAAAAAGTCTAATATGTCTTTAATTTAATTTGGGATCTCAAACACTAACTGTACATTTTCATATAACATGATTAGATTTCTTTTCACTTTAACCTTAACTCTGAACTTCCTGGTGTTATAAAGATTGGTTTTGGGATAATTACAACATGGACCACACGTGGTTAGCTACATAGTACTTAATGTATCCTCCTTGAAAGAATGGAGGCCTTAGTCAACCTACTGGAGTTTGATGCTGTGTTTCTAGGGACCCTCCGTATTTAAAATGAAATGTTTAGTCAACTAAACCATCTTGTCCAGCAGATCCATACTAAAACTTTCCATTTTGTTTTTCCACACTACTGCTCATTCACCGTGGGAGAGGTTTCTCCCCCCATAAAATATTTCCAAAACTGGTAATGAGCCTTGCTGTATCAAGCTTTATTGTGTGTTTTCCGTAAGACAACACTCTGAATCAATGAGTACATATTCAAATGGGGCAAATTCAGCACCCAGCATGAGTAGCCAGGACAGATGCTGGAGAGATGCATGGAGTAAGGGGGGAAAGAAGGGGAGAAATCCTCAGTGTGTGTGGAATAGGGTCCTTGTGCTGCCCCACACAGCGGAAGCCAATCCTTTGGTCCTACTTCAGCCCTCCTTTTGCTCACCCAAGCCTTAACCTTCTCACCACTTGGCATGCAAGAATCCCTTGTAGGCTCTCCCCTACACAGGGAGCACCAGCTGTGTAGCCTTGAGGACCTGTGGACCAATGGAGAAAGGGGCAAGATTTGGTCCATATGACATGTAAGGGTTACATTGAAAGTACTACATTTTTTATTAGCTATGGTTGGAAATAGTCATAAAATCTCCCATAAGTGGCCAGAACACGGAGAAAGAGCTGCCCTCAGGCACTCATCTCTTATGCACCTGAGATTTTTATACCTCTTCTTGAATATGCAACACTTTGCTTGTGCAGGGCGAGCTTCCTGCCCCCCTCCAAACCTGAGTATGACCCATTTTTAACTTGCATACTTTCAGAGACACTTCCTCATTTGTGCATCAGTGAGAAGAGGGATTTAGTGAAGAGGAAGACCATGGACCTTACTCTTTGGTGGTTCCTTACTTGACAGGGTAATTCCCACAGAGAAACAGCATTAATAGAGCATGACAGTTTGAAGAATAGAGTCCTAACTGTTGACATTTCTGTTGTCAAGCCAGGTATTAGGCTTTGAGAAAGAAAAAAATATTAAACAATAAAGGTGGCAAGTTTCATGACATTAAGTTTCTTTCTGCTGCATTACATTTATGTCCACTAGTACCGGTTCCACTTAAGGGTCATTCAGCATTTCTGTTATAAATCCCCTTTTCTTGGTTGGAGCATAATATACTTTTGTCAGATCACGAAAGCTGAAGTTGTAATTTATGTTATACAGTGTCAAAATGTTAATCAGTTATCTTTTTACGGTCTAAATCAAAGAACAATTTGATTTTAAAAAAAACCCCACGTTTTCAGAGGCTTTGGGATCTAGTCATATCAGATTGCAATGCCTGAAATGTAACACACACATCAAAAGGGGAACAAATGCCTTAGCCCTTACCATGGCTTGACTGCTTTGTGAATTAAACAAACAAAAATTAACCAGAATCTTAATTCTTAAAGAGTTATGGTAGGTTTGAAAATGTAGTACCAAAGATGCATGGTAGGACAGTATCTAACCTTCCTAATATTTTTCCTAAGTATCTGGGACATATTGAAACCTTGTAAAGGCATTATAACCCTTGCTATGTGGAGCTGTTTTCCCCTGATTTTCATTGTTTAATTTCTCAGCTGTTTCAAATTGCATTGATTTAAAATGTTTGCATCAAACAGGATGCTCACTTTGCCTATTTAAATATTTTGGGGTCATCAGGACAGTCTTAAAATAAGTTTCGTTTTTTTACAGTCACAATATTGCCTTGAGTATGTACCAGGCTGCAACTTTTGAGAAATTTCCCAACCCCTACATCTCATGTAACAGAATTTGCCTGAAGGATGCAGGATGCCTGCACTACTGATTAAAATAATTTCTGTGGCTCTTTCCACTGTAAAAATGACAGAATACAGCTGGGCCAAATGAGTTTTGCAAACTAGGAGAACATCCAAGTCACAGTGCTCAGAGGCCCATGAATAGAATGTGCATTTTGCCCCTGAACAAACAGCTATGGTATGACTGTTCAGGCGACCATCATACCAGGATTTACTGCAAACAGAAAATGATGTCCAATTCTGCTCTCAGTTGTCTCCAAAGGGATCATGCAAGCCAAATTATGCCGTGGATACCTTCACAGAACACCTGCCGGGTTCAATGCAAGTTGGACATTTGTATCCAAAGGCACAATCTGGCTTGGAGAACTGAGTTTTACCAATTTAAGAAAAACTTGTACCAAAGTCACACATATTACCCTCAACTCACATTAACACTGAAAATAAAATCCATCCATCCATCCGAGGCACACAAAGCCAACCAGCAAATAGCAAAAGGGATCCCAAGAGTCTGTGTGGGTCTTCACTGAAATGAATGGAACCCCCGCAGGCTATCTCAGGCTCTTACTATATTTCTGCAACAGGCTGAAGATGTGAGAATGTACCATCTCTTCAAGGGTAAGAAAGGAAAAAAATGACAGGAACAAAGAGTATTTACCACTTGGAACAAAGGGAACTGTAGCAAGCAGCAGGCAGTTACAAAATAGACATCTTAGGGCTGCAGCAGCTTAGCGGTGCCATATTTAAAGGGCCATGTCACAGAATGGCATGCTGGGTAAAAAAAGTGTCTATAAAATGGCAACCTTACATGGGAGAGGGTGAAAATAGACAGTTACAAAGGCACATGCTGCTTCTATGTATTGGATACACTACAGTTTATTATATCAGATTGTATTAGGTCAGTAATAAAAAAATAGCACCTTGTTTATTTGTGTCAAAATTCAGGCACTTCTGGAAGACCAAGAGTACAAAGAATACACAAATTTAGGAAGGCATCGGGGTACTGGATCAAACTTACATACCTACCTGAGGACATTTAAATTAAGGGGAATCCTTTGGTTATTTTGAGAGAGATACAGATGGGTTATGAATGGTTGTGTGAACAGATTCAAAAACCTTAGCCCATGTCTGTGACCCTTTCAAGGTCAGGGACTAAGGTCAACAAATGTAATGAGCCTCTAACCTAGGCAGTGTGCAGGTAGCTTTGATATTTCATGCAAATGTTTCACACAGCTCCAGTGAGCCCCTTCACCTGTGAGTGTACAGAAAAAAAGAATCTGGATGCTTTTGGGGCATCAGAAGTGTTAAATATCTGGATTTTAAGCATAAATGTGTTGTATTTAATTGGTTCTTCAGACTTGCCCAATGAAACCAACCCATTTCTGTGAAAAACGTGGTAGTGAATGCTGCCTCTCTGCTGTTGTTCATGGCCATTCAAAGCATTATTTCATTTTAACACTGCCACATTATAAGTCCCAAAAAGGAAGTCCCAGTGCCCTTTGAAATCTGCACTCAGATCCATCAAATCTTGCCCACATGCTGGTGCCCAGTTGCATATTTCAGAGATTCTTTATCCTGTACACTGTGTAGTCAAATTACCCATTGTGTTGTGTGGAGGATCAGCAGGAAAAAGATGCCTTTTCAAGTTTTGATGAGAACTTTTAGTGCCAAACAACATACATTATGCTGCCAATAAAAAGCCACTTTCATGGAGATCTGCTGGATGTCCTGATAGCCTATTAACAAAAACAAAGATTCCTAAAAAGGTCTAGGTTTAGTTTTCTGAGGATTTGGCAGTGAGCATCTTTTTTGTAACAGTCAAAATTCCGTTTCAGAATCATTATACTGAAACCTAGTATGCATCGAATGGACATTATTTTAAGGGTGCTTCTATAATGCATTTAGTAAAAAAGAAAGAAATGTCAACTTATTTCAGAATTTGGGGCTGCATCCTGTTTCTACATCCCCACCTCCACATATGGTATGGTTTTATTTGGTGGGGGTGGTGGGAAGGCCCCTTAGATAGTGCAGAACTCTCTGTAGCAGCGTGGGGGGAAGTTTCAGGGGCTTAGTAGGGAAAGGCCAGAGGAGGGGTGCAGGTGTGAGTAGTGGGTCCATTATGCATCCGATGAAGTGAGCTGTAGCTCACGAAAGCTCATGCTCAAATAAACTGGTTAGTCTCTAAGGTGCCACTAGTACTCCTTTTCTTTTTGCGAATACAGACTAACATGGCTGCTACTCTGAAACCTGTCATTATTATAGGGTTCCACTGGTAAAAAAAATTCCTCTGTAGGAGGACTGCAGAATGGTAGCCACCACTACAGGCCACGGGTTACAGTAGTAGCTGCAGAGTAGCTGTGCTTAGTCTTAGAGACTGGTGTGCATGTCTGTCTGCAAGCATAGAATTCTGTTCTTTAATCGCTACAGAGATCCCCACACATAGTCTGCTTACATGGGCTTTGCTCTGGGGATCAGAATTTGGCCCATGTGTGTCTTTCTCTGCATTTCTCAATTGTATAACTCATTATATGCCTATCTAGATAGATACGACATATCCTCTACACTTCTATAGCAAATGGTTAATACATTTCTAAAACAGAGACAAGTCCCTAATGCCCAGTTAGTTCTTTAAACCTCTTACACAGCCTGGCTAGCATCTGACTTGAACAACGGATTTTGAGTTCTAAGTAATTCTTTTTTCTGAAGGCTAATTAAAATCAATTCCCTGGCATTTCTCTGGTATTGGGAAAGATGCTGCTGTTAGATGTTTCAGTCATTAGCAATATGGTACTGTTGGATTAAAAACAAATTTCCATATAACGCAGCAATGATTAGTGAGTCTGTGATAATCTAAGCAATTATTCGGGAACAAAACCTGTCCTGACTCTATACCTAGATTATTTGTTGATGACATCTGAAAATGTGGATGACAAAAAGCAGTATTGTGGTTTTAATTTTAAATTCTGTTCATTTATTTTAGTAATGTAAATTTAATGAATCTCTGTATTTCACAGACTTGGATTCTGATTAGCTCTCTAACCATAGAGGATACAAACTCTATGAATGTGTGTATGTATAGAATAAAATGACTACGAATAAAAAGTGTTATGTAGCACTCAAATCGTGAGCTGAAATTCTGTTCTCACATATTCTGGTGTAAATCCAAAGTAACTTGTTGGTTTCAGTGGAGAACTGAGAGGGTTGGATTCAAAGCCACTCAAGTTGATGGGGTGAAATCCTGGCTTCTCTGAGGTCAGTGGGAGCTTTACCATTGACTTCAATGAGGCTATCTTTCCCCCCGAGAGTCTTTCCATAGACTCCAATGGGTTTTGGATCAATCTGTGAGTGGTGAGAGAACTTTTCACAAAATATTTGGGGGAGGACAGGAACTGTGTTCAATAACAGGCAACTCTCTGTGGCTGTATACTGCTCAGCTGCAGTGCAGACACACACAGAGCAACAGCTTCTCTTCCCTTTATGTCACTTTCCTCTGTGGGGTCTAAGTCTACATAGCCTCTCAGCAGGTATTGTTATGGATTTCAATGTGAAGTCAAACCAGATAGGAGGCTACAGTTACAACCAGGACTTAAGATTTCGGAGTAAAACAATTACAAACCTGATTTACAAATTCAGGCCATGTGCCCATTAAATGTAAGTTTGAGTGAATTTTAACACAAACTCCATGCACATACAATGAAGTTAACCACTGGATTCCCTTTAACAGCAGAATAATAAAAGCAAAGTAAAATATCTATTGCAATATCTTAATACTCTTCTCCAGCCTCTGGACAATCCTTTTTTGCTGACTGATTCCTACATCTTGTGGCATATGTACTTGCAAATACCAGGATGCTCTGTAGCATTTTAATACAAGTCATATATACTTTACATCAAATTACTTAAGCGTATGAAATATTTCACTGGAGGCATACCTGTGCCAAATCCATGGTTTTAACCTTTTTCTTTTTTTTTTCTGTTCAGAATATTTGGCTGTTAGGTCTCTCTCTAGACTGATACATGTGGTCCTCATAAGCTAAGAGCCATTTCGTATGTAATCATCTGAACAAATCCACTGAGTTATAAAATGTCTTAGCTCCAGTGGCAGAATAGGACTACTTTTCATTATGTAAATCAACCAGTCTGGGAATCACACTTTGCTGGCTTCCCTTGTAGCTGAAATAGGCCACTTTTCTGCAGTGCATTGAATCAACATAGGCTTCTGCCCATGAACTGATCATTCATCACACATTGGCACTGTAGCAGGGATGTGAAAATATGATACGACCAAGAGATGGAAAAAATGCTACAGTTCCAAAATTGAAAATTGCATTATTTTTATTTAAATGCTGTGGGGTGGATTGTTTCCTCCAATGGAAAAATTCACAGGAGGGGGAAAATGTTATAAATTCCATAAGGTACCCTTTAAGGAATCTCCTGCAGGGAAGAGGGGCATGGCCTGGAAATTTTGCGGACATACTCTAGAGACACCAGGGATATCAAATTCCAGGGTCACAGATTCCAGGGAAATAGCTCAGGGAGATGGCCCCTCTGCACACTACCTGGGATCCCCTCACCTCCTGAAGGAGCCACGCAGCCATAAAGTCTCCTTCCCACTCCTATGCCCTATCCGTTTCCACAAAAAAAGGCTTTAACTCCTGCTGGGGTTTCTGACTGGAAGTCAACCAGATTCTGAGGGATCATGCTGCTTGGTGAAGAAGAACCTAGTTTTGCCCTCTTCTGACCCAAGGAGCCCCAACTCACTGTGTGGCTGCAAAATGGCTTCCATTGGCTCATGTAAGCATGCCACAAAGTCACTACAGTTTATGTGCCACCTTGAACCAGCTCTCCCTACTTTTGCTTCCTTACACACTCATAAGGAGAGGGAGCAATAGGTCTGTGAAATGCAAAAGGACTGACATGATATGGACAAAAAGGTAAATCATGGATTATGACTGTAATTGGGTCTCACTTTGCAAGATTTACTACAGCAAAAGAAAATAATTACCACAATATCACTTGACTTGTTCGCTCCATTTCTAAGACCTTACAGTACTGTATACATCGCTAACCAGCAGAGATTCTCAGATAGGTTACTTGGAAAGAGAGCTGTAGGGTTGGTAGAGAGGCTTGCTTCAAAGTCACACCATCAATGGATTCACGGGCAGGAGCCAACCAATACACAGAATAACGTGTGTAGTCGGTGCTAGAGTACATACAGAATATGTGTACATATTTACCTGTATATGTATATACAGTAAGTCAGTGGTTTTCAGCCTATGGTCCGCAGTTCCGCAGGATATGTTTTAGACTTCCAAAGGAGTCCACACCTCCATTCAAAATTTTGTAGGGGTCGGCAAAGGAAAAAAGCTTGAAAACCACTGTTAAAGGTGAGTGTGTGGGGAGTGAGAGTTTACATGTGTGCATCTTTAGGAGGACAATATGAGAAGTGCGTGTGTGTGTGCGTGTGTAAAATGTGGATTTTTGAGGTATGCCACAAATATCTGTGTTCCAATGTGTGTATACATGCATGTAGATGGAAGAAGTATATTTTTGGTAGGATGAAAGCACAAGTACATATAGACGTATTATTGTGGGGAGTAAACATGTGTGAGAGTATATTTGTGGGGATGTGTGTGTGTATACGTGTAACACTGACAGACCCCGGTCATCGGTGGGCGGAATTGAACCTGGGGCCTCTGAAGCTTAAAGGATAAGCCTCTACCACATGAACGAAAAGCCAGCTGGCTGTTTGCTAAGGCTGTAGAGCAATCTCAATCTGTGTGTGTGTGTGTGTGTGCGCGTGCGTGTGTGCATGCATGCGTGCATGCGTGCGTGTGTGTGCGCGCGTGCCACTAAAATGGGACAGAACACCACACCCAGAAGGTGTGGGGGTTACATACTTCCCCTAGCTGAGGAAGCACATCCTGAACTTCAGAGACTTCCCAGTTAAAATCCCGGATGAGCCCCCACTTGTAGCATTGACAGACCCCAGTCATTGGCAGGCGGGATTGAACCTGGGGCCTAAAGACCTTAAAGCATGAGCCTCTAGTGCATGAGCTAAAAGCCAACTGGCTGTTAGCTAAGGCTGCAGAGCAGACTCAATCTCAGTCTCTCTCTCTCTCATCTCAGTGCCACTAGATGGGACAGAACACCACACCCAGGAGGTGTGTGGGTTACATATGCACTTATTTGTGGTGTGTGTGTGTGTGTTTGGGGGTGAGTCCAAGCATGGATTTAAAAGTGTGCTTATACATGAGTGTTGGTGGATCTGTGAGAGGGAGTGTGTTCAGGTAGCTCTGTTATTGTGTGTGCGCTGTAGGTCAGGGGGATGAAAGCATTGTGCATACATATATATTTGCAATATTCGAGCAGCGGGGTGTCTTTGAGGATGGGTATGTGTATGGAAAGCAAGCTGAAGGCTGGATTGGTGAGTGTCAGGGGAAAAGAGAAGAGAAGAGGTGGCGAAAGGGGAATAAAAAGATAAACCACCACACATTAAGCAATAATATATTTTTTCATATTTTGCCTTGTTAAAGTTTGTAAGCCTCCAATGTATCACTTTGAAAAAGCTTCATTATTTTCTCCATTGACATTAATTAAGCTTTCATGGGGATTAGGAGCCCAGCTAGCTAAAAGAAACATGGAGTTTATTTTTATTATTATTTTAAACAGTGACCTCACCTTGCCAGGAGGAAATTTTCAAAGCTTTCTCAGCTCTTAAGAGATTTTTCAGGGCTGGAAAAGTGGCTGTATTTTTTCTCCATGTATATTTCTTATGGAAACTGACTTTATAAGAGACCTGTCGTATTAAATAGCCCGCTGCACTGATTATTGCTACCGCTTTGAGTGGCACTTCCCACCCCACCGATCATTACCAAAACACACTTTGCTGCTAATTTCCTGGAAGATTCAAATGCTCCTACTTCAAGGTCATCTCAAAGGATAGTTTAAAGAGCTTTTTCTGTAAAATATGTATATTTACAAGAGCACACATAAATGGTCACCAGGGAAGATAAGCTATCAGACAGTAAAGAGATGTCTATCCTTATACAGTTCACACACCACTGAAGCAAATAAAATTGGTTTTGTATCCAGCCTATGAATACAGTGTTAGGAACTCTGTCCTGAAAACTGATCTATACTAGTGAGATAAAATTCAATGCATCTCTTTTCATAAATATCTAACTGTGGCATCAAAATTCTACTGCTTTTGCCTGAATACTCATCTACTGTAGTTCCAGCAGGTAGTGGAATGACTCACCAGTTTGCTTCACTCAAGTACACAAGAATCACTGTAATAGGCTGCATCCAAACTTAATTAAAGCATTAGCTTTAGTGCACAAAGACGTAAGTCTAAGTTTACAATTATTAAAGTCCGTTCCACGACTGACCAAGAAACGTTAGATTAAGTCCGTGTTTAATTTTAATAACAAAGGCATCCAATATTCAGTAAGTTGTCTTCTTTTAAGCCACTCAACGCAGCTTCGTATTACTGGCATTCCTTACCGTCTCTTGTGCACATTATTAGCACGCTGTATTATTCACTAAAACCAGAGAGGACTGCAATGTTACTGCAGACACTCTTTTGTTCTGTCTTACTGTGCTAATTTAGTCTGTGGACCTGATCCACCTGTACAAACTTAACTTGAATATCCCATCAAATTTTTATTTGGGCATCAGGGTAAGTACAGGAGTTAATGTGCATAAAATATATGGACAGCACAGTGACAGAGAAAATCATTTGTGGGCACGAGCAAGCACATAAGGACTATTCACAGATTGAAATTGTTCAGGACCTTCTTGACTAACACAGAGATAGTAGCAATTTTAAAGTATTTTTTGGGAAAAAACAAAATTGCATTACGGAGGTGAGCTGCCATTTGAGAACCACTATAGCTTTCCTTTATAGTTACCACTCACTTTTCTCCACATTAATCTTTATGTGCAACATAAACTTCTAAAATAAAAAATAAATATGAGGACATAGTGGATAATATACCCGGTCCAATACTACTGCCATTACTATCAATGGCAAACCTTTCACGGACTTCAAAGAGGAATAAGGTCAGGCACATTTTCTATACACTTCATAGTGTGTTTTCTCATAGAAAAGTGTTTGTCTGACCATGTCGGAAGAAAGGCAGAGGGGAATAGATGTGGTTTCATTAGGCTGCAACGTTATTCAATTTAAATGTATGGGAGTACCTGGTAACTGTGGAAGTCATCATCCTTTCCTTAATCATTTCCATAGAATCCCCAGCCAGGCAGGGCTGTTGGAACAATTTGTATAGTGGGGGTGCTGAGAGCCATTGAACCAAACTGTAAACCCGGTATATCATGGAAACTTCTTCAAGCAAGAGGGTGCAGCAGTGCCCCTGCACCCTTAGTTCCAACACCTATGCAACCAGATCCTGCTGCTGGGACCCTGCCACCCTCCCCTCATGTGAGGTGAAAGGGGACTATAAAAGGAAGAGGGTCAACTCCCCGGTGTTCCAGATGTAGGAGCCCCAAACCCTTTTCCTCTGCCTCCTTAAGGTTTCTTTCCTTCAAATCCTTTTCCAATCCACTTTATTATATAACCACTTCTCTTCCATACTAAGTACCTGCACTGGCCATCTGCCACAAGTTTTACAACTAAGTTGCAACATTATAACCTAACCTCCCTACTCCATGCAGTCCCAGATGTGTTGTGCGGAAAATGGAAAAAACCCACCCTTCCTCAGCCTATCTGGCAGTGAGGGAAAAATTCCTTCCTAATCCCCCAAGGAAAAGGGCAACTAGTGTAATGCCCATTGCAGGTCAGGAGTAAACCTAGTCCTTTTGCCAACATCGTGTGTGTGTGTGGGGATGGTGTAGACTTCTCTATAGGGCTACATGGGTTATAAATGCCCACTATGCATCTGGCCAGCAGGAAGGGGAATGCAGTGACCTTCTCCTGACCTGGCCCCAACTGCTTCCTGCCCTTCCTGTAAATCCCTGTAAAATTTTCTCCTCCTCCCCACATGTTGTAGGAGATCCCTTAAAGAGGCAACATACCTTTTCTTCTGGTTAGCTGGATAAAGACCCCCCAACATAGAAGGTTGCAGTAAACATACTCTAGGTCAACTCTAAGTAACACATTAAGGAGCAGTCATAGTAAAAATCCATGGTTATTGAATAACGTGGAGTCAATTACCCTACAAATGGTCAAAGACTCAGTTTTAAGATGCCTGTTCTAAAGTATCCTTAACAACCAAGAACATCGTTTCTGTTGATGTAAATCATGTGTGTATGGCTGTTTTGAATCAGGATTTGTTCTCCTGATGGCTTCCTGAACTTTCTTGTGGAAAATGCATCCTTAAGGGGAGCACTTGAGCCTCAGCCAGAGAAGAGGAGGAATTGGGATGATGAAAAACAAGCCTCCCAGCCCCCCCCACCTCCCTCCCAGCATGGTGTGTTTAGTAGTTGGCTGGAGTAAATTCTGTGCAACACTCATTGAACTGGGCCTATGTGTGGTAATGGACAAAGCCACATTAAGTGTCTGAGCTCATAAAAATTGGGGAGACATCTGTTTTTGGCCTTGTGGAGGAATGGACTCTGAGCTGCACAGAACCTGAAGATCATTGGGGAAATCCAAGTCCATCCCTGTGCACCTCATGGCATCTACATGGATAGGTTCCCTTTGACAGATCATTCCTTCATGAGACTGATTTTGAAAGATTATTCTTTCATGCCACTGCTTTCAGCTTCTAAATTACTTGAATGTAGTACTATCTCACTTGAGGGTATACATGAAGGGTCAGGCTCTGCCACTCTGTGTTCAATGGCAAAACTCAAGGAAACATTTGTTGTTCTATGAAAGCAGTAGAGAAATCAATCCCTGGTAGGGTACTGGATTTTGCTCTTGATCTATAATTTGGGGATAGTTTAAAATGCTTATTTGATAAAATGCTATTTTTCCTTTGAATAATTACATTTATTTTCATTCCCTTTTTAACATGTCTGCCTCTATCTTTTTACATTTCTATTTATTTGGTGCTCTTTTTTGTGGGCAGGCATTATAAAGCAATTTGTGGCTAGTCCTCCAGTGCTTTGTTGATTCACCTCAGCATAGAAGAAGGAACTTAAAAGTGCTATAAGCAATTGAGCTTTTGCTCGGAGGGGGGGGCGGGGGGGGGAGGGAGAAACTTTATTATCTTATCTCATTGAGATTTCCACTAACTCTTTTATCTAGATTCACTTACTCAAACCCATGGCCTGTGGTCTTGTTTAATATCAGCCAGTAATAAAGAGCTCTTCAGCTAAATACAGCTATATTCCACTATTAACTGCAGCTCTTGAAGCAGTCACTGTGGAAAGGGGAGTCTAAACCCTTCAATGTCAAGGCATTTAGAAGCACTCTAGCATCAATCAAGGTCTACGTCCAGTAAGTGCCTGCTTACATTTACATGAAATATTCATACAGCATTCAGTTTTGCTTTTCTCTCTCCTAATCATCACTTTTAGGAAGAAGCTACAATCATCTCAGTTAGGGGAGGGTGTTATGGGACGTGCGGTACCTTTCAATGTCAGGCTTCCTGCAGATAGCTAGTTCTGTAATGAGGCAGCATACTGTATAGACTACCAAAGGTCTTCCTCACACAGCCTAGCCTTGTTATCATGCACTATTCATCTTCAAGTATACAACTTAGAGCAAATGAAAGTAATTAATTAACCATAACAAACCTGTCAAAAAGCTATTTGAAATTTTGACAGAAAAATATTTAACATTTCTTTTAAGTGAACACGATTTCCTGTGCCCGCTCTTCCAAAAATAGCATTCAGAAGGTCTTCTACTGCATTCTTGTTAATTGTATAAGCAGCATTGACTCCACAAGCCTTTGGACTCAGAATTGTGTATTCTTTACATATTTGGCTAAGAATTATTCATTTACACATGTCTGGTGTTTTTCGCATGATTGTTCAGTGCTTTGAAAACATAAAGCGCTATATTAGATAGTGTTGACTAGAGACATTCGTTAGTTTTTCCCCCCACAAATGTAACATCAACAAGTTTGTGTAATAAGAGATCCACTATACTAGACAGTTCAGAAAACATTAACCTCCATGCTTTTTAGGCAAAATAATGAACAACATTTGTACTGTGGTACTGTAGGCAAACCGGAAATGCTGTACTGTGCTTTCTGAATGAAGTACAAAGAGCATTCTTCACTATCCTACAATTTACCTTAGAGTCAATTCAGTTACTTCATTACTGTCAAGGATTTTAGAGCATCATACATCTCCCTTCTAATCAGACGTTTGATTCTAGAAATTCAGATTACTACAAAAGAAAAAAAAATCAATAACTAATTATTTTATAATCTGACAAAAAGCTGCTTTTGCCACTGTGAATTTTCTTGCAAAACAAGAACTGCTCTTGAAAACAGTTACCTTACAAAATCCTGTAGGAAAAAATAAACAAAGGAATCCGGCTAACAGATGCTTGTAGTTAAAGAAAACAAGTAAAAAATCAAAAGGTACCTATGATAAAAAGCAACATTTAACCTTCAATGTATAATATATGATTTTTAAATATTTTATGACAGAATTTTAGGCATAATATATTCACTTGAGAAGTACTGAAAAACTAATGCATCTCACAAATGTAACAACCTCAAAGTTTGAATTGTTAGCAGTATTGCTATTAAGGTGATTATTCTTTCCTTTCTCTAGCCCCCCCTTCCCCCTCAGTACCCCCTTTTACATTTGTACAGCAAAATAATAGCATTTACGGTCATATTGCTCATGTTGAGCTTGTTGGCATCATCAGTTTTGATTTTTCTCGAAGGAATCAGTCCTATAATACAACACATTCTATGCCAAAATTGTAGCTGATTGCCTGTAAATTGCATATAAATGGCAAAGTGCAGAAACCCAGGAAAAATTCCAAAATGTCAGTGTAGTCTTGTGTGTTTTTTGTAAATGCTCAAGCATATTTGTTTACCTTTAAACCAGTTTAAAATGGGAGCCATCTTCTTTTTTTGTTACGTTTCCTAAATAATAAAAGGACCCACAATCACACTGTACACAAGGGAAGGCTAAGAGGGAAGGCACCATAAAATTCTGAATTTAAAGTATTTGTCTTTTATCCATAAAAGAACAATATATAACAATTTGAAATGATTTTGGTCAATAATGTTCAGTTGCCTTAAATAAAGAAACAATCACATTTAGACACAGAGAAAGAATGCAGTTGTACTTTTGTTGTATATAAAAATATTGCACACATAAACCCTAAAAAATATTATTGCTCTTTTTGACTCACCCTCATTGAGAAGAGCCCAGATTATGAGAACAAAACTAGACATAAAAACAGGAATTTTGATTGATTTTTTTTCTAATTTTGCATCAAATGTACTTTAATGTTTGCTTTATTCTTATTTTTACTGATGGAACCTGGTCAGATGGAACTGGGTAGGCAAAAGTAACATGTAAAGCATGTTCAGAGCCAGTTTTTAGTGGCAAATAAAGATTGCACTGTATCTGACTCAAGGTTGGCAAAGTCTTTCCTCAGGAGACCTCGCTCCAATTTTTAAGAAATAATTCATTGAAGGCTTAAGGAAGACATCCTCCAACAGTTGAAAATGGCCATGCTTTTTAATGTGTGTTGGCATTTTTGTGTTTTTAATGTCATAGGACCAGATCCTGCTGGATACTGAAAGTCAATTTGACTGACTTCAATGGAGTAGAGGGTGCTTGTTACCTGGCAGGATTCAGGCTGTTAATCTACCAGGCATCCCACTCCCCATTTCCTTATCAGCACTTCAATTTTTTTGTTATATTAATATAATATTATATTAATTAATATAATATATTATTTGTATCATTACAAGCAAACATTTATTAAATGCAGGATTAGACACCACCTTATTCCCCATGAAGCCAATGTTCAGCACCGTTCAGGATCAAGTCTGGAAAAATGTTTAAATGCTGGAAATAGAGCCCAGGTTTATGACAATTCTCAAAAGATGTTTGTGGCTCAAGTTAAAAAGGGTCTCTGTAACATTAAGCTACAGTTTACAGTAAACTTTCCAAAGAAAGTCCTGAGTTATGATAAGCTCCCTTTGAGTATTAACAAGAAGTTACCTAGTCGGATTCACTATCACCCATATTGAATAAAAATCAAATTCTTGGAATGGAAATGTAATATTTCTTTACAAGTCTGAGTCATAAGTGGCATAATCCATTATTTACCTCCTTGTACGTGTGCTAGGGTAGACTTTCAAAGTTGACTTCTATTTTTTGGTCTGACACTAGCTATTGAATTCATATTTGAACTTTCCAAGTGACTAATATAAAATAGAGCTCTGCCTTTTTTTTTTTTTTTTTTTTTTTAGTTCTTTGAGGTGAGAGTAGAATGGCATGCAATCAGTTGTGGTTTGGCTCAGATTTCAAGCTATGTCGGAACCTGCTGAAGTTTGAAGAGTTTGAATCAGTTGTAACCCATCATACCTGTGGGATATCTTTAATCCCACAAGTTGTGGGAACTTATGTATACGGTTAGCTTTTGATCTTACTACAATGATTTTGAACATAACTAGCGAAAGCAATGCTAGTCAGACATAAAAGAACTGAATCTCCCTTATTCTGATTTCTAAAGTGTTCTGAAAGCAGTGAATAACATCAGGGTGTGTGCGTGTGCGTGTGTGTGTACACTACAGCGATGTCTACAGCAGATTTCTACTGACCAGATTCAGGATATAGAAAAGCCAACATCAGCATTCCTCAGGAGTGTTAGAGAAACATAGTTTTTGAAAGCGTTAATACCATTTATCTAGTCCATTATCTCTTCATGTGCAGTATAATCTACTGTGTATACATCTATCCATGATCTATATATGCATACAAACAGATATCCAAACCAGAGATCTGATTTATTTTTCTCCCTCATTTTATAGAAATAAAGATATACATTTTTAAAACCTGGCTGCCATTTGTGTTCCTGGCTACTTGGAGGTGCAAATTATTCCGGGAACACTTTTGTGCTTGCTATTTGCAGGCACAATTAAAATCACTCGGATGGCTAAAAACCTGATTTCAGCCAGTTATTTGGGCCCACAAAACTGCAGGCACAAAAAGGGAGGCTGAGCTGAGACCAGAGGTGCGATAGTAGATATATACAACTCTAAGTTATATGTTATGAAAAATGGATTACAACATTTTAAATATGTGTTTTTAATGTTACCTCACAGTAATTTTTTTAAATGGTTTTCCCCTGGCATAATCCAGTGTGATCCATAATACTGTATTTCAGCAATGATTTTAAAATGATGGATAGGTTACCATCGAAATTATTTGTAAGACATAAATGACCATTGTGTGTTTCTTTGAAGTTGGCACATCTATTCTGTATGACTCAATCACTAAATCACCTTACAAATGTCTAACAAAGCACCTGCATTTAGCCATATTTTCTATATTTACGTTTTTGGCCTCTTTCTAAGATGAGGCATAAATCCATGAGGCCACTTTAGAACTTTAGAACGTCCTTCTTTTACATATCTAGTGCTCATTACCCAGAAGTTATTCTGTCTCCCGTGTTAAATTACTTTATGCTGCAGCTTAAACGAACATGTCTTGCTTTCATCTAGCATTTCAAATAGGGCAAAGACTGCTGTACAATTTCCAAACACAACTGTGCTAACAGAGATGAATTACTAGAGTTTATATAATTTATATTAGGAATTCATAGACCTAGCAAAAGGGATTAGTACATTTTATTTCAGGGTAGGAGATGATCCTGTCATTAATGGTCGATACTTTCATCATCTTTTAAACCTGAGGAATTTCCAGGGTGACAAGACTGTAAGGACATATCAGGGATTCACAGCTGTGAGCTTTATCTGGCCATGTACTGCTTTACTCACAGTATGTGGACTACGTTCCATCAAAACTGGATTAGCCTGTCAATCATGTCCTGCAATGTATATTGTATTATGATTTTTTGAAAATGTCACTGAGATCAGAGTAATTTCTTGGCTAATTGCATCTTGTCTCTTCTTAATACTGTGCATTTAATGGTTTCATTACCTTTCATGACAATCACAGTGCCTAGTCCAGCATTAAGGGCAGTTTTATTTTTACTTAAAAAAGAAAAGAAAAGAAAATATAAGGAATCCTCAATCCTTTTAATAACAGAGATAAAAAAATATTTAAGACAATACTATATTTCATTAAATATAATACAATTTGTGGTATCCGTGTTTTTTCCCCATGGTCTGTGATATACATAATAACTGAGATTGTTTCTCTAATCCCAAAAGCACACCTTATGCTTAGCACAGTATTTTTCTCCCCTCTCCTGTTATGGAAATAGATTAAAGAAAATATTAACCTTTAAAAAACTGTCAGTCATTATTCAGACGGCTTCCATTTTATGTGTGCGAGTCTCTTGAGAATCTCTCCCAAACACAAAAATATTTGTGTTTCAATATTACTCATTTAGGCATGAGAGATTCATTTAGATAAACATTACAGCATGTTTGCAAAGGTTTCATTAAATGATACTTTGCCGGCTGCATGCAGATTTACTATGTGTCATTGGTGGTAAAATGGGCAGAGACAGATTAAAGTTACTGCAGTCCCAAATTTGCTTTGGTTAAAAGAATGCTGTTTACCAAAAACTCAACCAACTATGGAGGATAATTTATTTGACATAGTTAGCAAATATACTAGAGTATAAGATCAGAGTCCTAAAGTTCTCTGACTACACAAAAGCTGACAAGAGGCCTGATTTGACCTTACCTTGCACCTTATCTTGCCATTTATACCTGTGCAAAATACATGTAAAATACTCCCAAATTGGAAAGACTGTACAAGGTGCAAAGCAGTAGAGAATCAGGCACCCATGTTCCATTATCAGTTCAGAACTGGGGTCTGATGATATTATATTTTAAATCATTGTACTATATTGTTTATAAATTACATCCAATTGCTGCATTTCATTACTGTGGTTTGTTACGTAATTATCAGCCTAAAGCTGGAAGAGCAGAGTCTCTTTTGGAGTATTTCTATTGGTATAGACTAGCGTGGAGTTATTTCTGTATCTGACAATGGACTTGCCCCTAAAGACTTGTCTCCCATTAGGTTAGATGAAGCAGCAGCACTTCTGGTTGTTCTGTGGTTCCTTTTTTCCACCCTATCGGCTAATTGCAAGCTATAGGGTAGCCTACACTGGAAAGAGAGGCACATATTGCCTGATATTCCTGGTAGGTGCTCATGATGAAGGACACGCTTCTTTTTGGATCTGACAGCAGCCGCAGTATCCTGTTTAAATTTGCTGTGGCAGGCAGAAATAGTGTGAATGTTAAAATATCGAAGGTGATTGTGTAAATACTCTGGCTTGCTAGCCATTCACGTCCAGTTTGAGCAAGTCACGTGGTATTTGCTTCTCTCTCTAGCATAAACGTAAGCGGACATCTTTTTAAAAGTGCATCCGCTGATGAGTTTTGCTTCTGAACACATTTGTGTAAACATTCCAACACATTCCACTGATATTCTAATAAGACAGAACTAGAATGGTGATTATACCCTGCATCTGATTATTATTTATTTCATGTGAGAAAACTGACTCTGATCTCATCAGCAGATGCACAAGTGCATTCATGAATCACCTAACTCCTGGTAAGTTTCAAAATTAAGAAACAGATCATTTGTCTTGAACAAAAGAATTATTCTGTTCTGGTAAAGGCTTGATCACTCTTGTGATTTTTTTTAAATGCAAAGAAAAATTTGAAAATTAACCAAAACTGTTGTGGCAAATTCTTCCCCCGGAGAAAGAAGGTCAGCACAACTGAAGTCAAAAGCATTCCGGAAGATGAACTGTGGTCTAAGTAGAGAGGGGGAAAGAAAGTTTGTTACTTGAGTGCCAGCAGACCATCAGAGAGAGTCACCTTGCTTGATTTATTTCAGGTCCTAGTGGACAGGTGGCCACATCACAAAATACTCCATCACAATTTACACTAATTGACATCCTTGTCAGAGTTCTTAGCACAGAGGCTAACAGAACAGCAGAGGTAAGGAGACAGATTTATTGTCACATGGAACTGGTTTACTAGTGAAAAAACAGATTTGCAAACAAACAGGCTGACTTAGCTCCTCTACTATTCTTGGGGTCATATGTTTTGTGTGCATTTCAATGACCATTGGGTATTTGTATAAATGTTTGCAGACCCCCAAAACTTTCATTAATTTTTGCAGTCCAAAAAAGCATGCCAGACGGTGCATCATTGTAAAAGTTTCATTCATCCAGTCGGGAACAGAAGCTGTAACACGTGACTTAGGTAAAGCAATCGCACACCAAGAATATGAATTAGTGAATAGTCAAAGTGAACAGTTTGCAGACAGCTCCATGCACTCAAATGTAATAATAGCCCAAACTATTTAGCAAATATTTATGACCAACAAAAATAGTTCAGAATTCAGGTTAGTTTTTGGATGACTTGCAAACAGAACAAGAGCTGAATTCATAGAAACATTATTTTCAAAGAATAATCTGACCAGCAGTACTCTCCCTAATTGAAACTGTCCCTACTGACTAACACTTAGGCATGCTGATGGATCAGTGTGGAGGAAACAACACTCTCATTTCTCATGCCGTAACTGTTATGTGGACAACGTATAAGTCACCCAGGGGCCAGTGCAGCACCTTATTCACCAAAATCACTGAACCTATTAAAAGAGAAATTGGCATAATCCATAAAAAACAGAGATTTCATAAAATGGTACAGACACACCAAAGTGAGACTATATTAAAAAAATTTGGTTCAATCAGTGGATTTTACATTGGGTTTGGTCTGCATTGGTTTCAGGACTCTCCACACTCCTGTGGTTTGTGTAATTTTCCTTTCATCCACACCCAAAAACTTAAGCAGAAATTCAATAAAGCCATGACAATCTGGAGAGTTTAATCAGTTGCATAATGAAACTTGGAAAACTCATTTGGATGACTCTCTCTTTATGCTGACCCCCACCTCCAAAAAGCCTCCCTCACCCAGCATCTGAAGGAAGCCTGGGGTAGTTATTCCATTCTTTCTGACATCTTCCTGGGTCCGCCAATTGTTTCTACTCTTTCCCCAACATCTTCAGGAGACTGTCTAGCTCCCTCCAGCCTTTGTCTTTTTCCGGCCAACAGGTAGGCCACTACACTCAAAGGGTGTCTTGGCATACAAGGGAATCTAGCCTGAGATCCAGGATTTGACAAGCCCACATTGCACTCTGTGGGATCTTTGACTCTTGAGTGACAAAAGATCCATACTGCTACTGCAGATAGGGATTAGGTGGGGAGTAAGGCTACCTACACTGTGCCCCTCCCACCACATCCACAGTTAGACAGGTGGGAAAGCAAGCTAGCCAGCCAAATAGCCACTAATGTTTTGGGAAGGGGCCAACTGGAAACGGGGTATCCACCTTGGACTACTGCCAATCAAGAGAAAATGAAGGGGATGGGAATATTGACAAGAGCCGCTTGGCCCGACTCCCTTCTGAGGTTTATGAATGTTGAAGAATTTTGTTTTTAAAAATAAATTTCTCCTGACTTCAGGTTTTGGCCTGAAAGTTTCACACAGCTCTATACCGTATTGTGTATGGCTCCTTCAGTTCAGCAGCTTGGTGTGTGTGTGTTATTTTAAAATTGAAATGGTCATCTTAAAAAAGAGTTTGGTAAATTAGACCATAATTTAGATGATTAGCTCAATTAGTCAGAATTGGTCAAAAATTTCCTAACAAGAAATCAGTATTTATTCTTGCTCTGGCTTTTTAAAGAAGCACCTTGCACATTATTTTTTTAAATAAAAGCACAAAGATGACTATACCCTTAGACACCTCTCAAACTTTTGCTCCCTTTGGCTGAGCCTGTCAGAGTGCAAGCCTAGAGATCTACAGGGCACAGCTGAAGACACATTCCTTTTGTCTTTTCTTTGCCATTTGACTGACAGTTTTAAAATAAATATACAGTTGTCTGAAGTGTATGTCAGACATTATGTGGGTCTATGCTTGAAAAATGTAGCCATCCCTACCTGATCTATATCTCAGTGGTGTGTGTTTCAAGGTATTTCTGATGTATCTCTCTCTCTGTATTGTTTCCATAAGGAGATCTCTGCAGCTCTGGAAGTTCCATCAGATGATTTGGCTCCTGCATCTTCTTTTCACTTTATTCATCTTACACTCCCCTTTCAATTAAGCATATTTACACTTTGGCTAAAAACATTTTGGGTGCTGAACAGCTAACCCAGTGCATACTGTAGGTAGTGGAGATGTGAAAATACTGTTCTTGGACCGCTGTACCATGTTACATCATATTATACAGTATTATAACAACTAGAGCTGTAAGGTTTCACTTCTCAGGGGACCTGTGAGTATTTTCTTTGGTCCTGAGCCACATAGGTTTGTAGCCTCTGAGCTTTGCTTTACATTTTGGCTGTAAACAAATGCAAAATATCTAAATGAAACTGTCAAAAATGACTATTTCATCTGGTTTCTGAGATCTGCATATAAATCAGCTTAGGTTCACTTAAAAGTGGGCCCAACATTTGCTTGAAATGTTCACACAAACCTTGATGGTCCTGCCTGGAGTTCTGAATTGTTTGCAGGCCTGAAATCAGGAGGGTTTTATGTGGATTCATATTTCCACACAGACATTTTGCATCCTAAACAAGACATGGCAGTTCCAAACAGGGGTTTCACACAGTTACACAGTATGCTTCCACACAACGTGTACTGTCATCAGCCTGAAAGGTGACAAAAATTATGTAAATCTGAAAAATATAATGCCAGATTTCTGTTTTTTTTTAAAGACCCATAAATAGCTACTTAGGAATTTATTTTGTTCAGCTACAGGGGTATCATTTGCTATGGGGAAAGGGGGCAGTTGCTCTCCCCCTACTCACTTTCCATAGGTTTATATGCTCCATTAGATCTTCCATTTTTGCCCACTCTACATGCCCAGACATTGGATATAGTCATTAGGAAAGCAAACTTTGCCCCCACTAGAATTTTTCTGAAATGAAGCCCCTGTTCAGCTATGTGTGAAGTTAGCAGAAAAAGTGTCAAGTAGTTATTTTGTTGTCCAGGCAGAAGTTTTGCCCGCCCCCGCCCCCCCCCCCCATTGGTCAAACCTTGAAAAATAAGATTAATTACAAATGTAGGGCTTGATACTGTGACTATGAAGTCAATGCCAATGTTCCTACCAATGAATTCAATGAGGGATCAGGCTATTATTCCTTTTTTGGTTCCTGTGAGAGTCGATCCTGATTTCTGTGAGTGTGTTTGTTAGACGTAAGTATCTGCAAAATATTCTGACAAATAATTCGCAGTGTATGGATTGGTCACAAAATTTTTGTTTCAGGTATTTGGTATTAGTTCTTCATATTGTGTGACTGCTCACGCAAGTCAAGTGGTATTATTTTCTATTACCTGACTGAGCGATTGAAAGTTTTTAAAGATAATAATAATGAATGACTAATAAAATTTTATAGCACATTTTACACATTGTAGTTCTTGCTAAAATTTGTTAAGCTGTGGGGATTTACAAACATGATCACTACTACTTGGCAGATGACCAAGTATGCATGAATAATAGTGTCTCACAAATCACTGCTAACTAAATTCAGCGCTTTTGCTTGCAAAATGACTCATGGATCATCTCTGAAACATTTCCTAAATCTCAGAGATGGCATCAAGCTGCAGAAATGTGGATTATGACCACCCCAAAGTTCAGTGTTTTGATCTGATGAATTATAAAGACGGAACACATTAAAAAGGCAGAACTCTGATCCAGACTCACATATGGATTTGGAACATGTCCAAAGCTCTGGGTGTTTAGACTAGAGTTTTGGTTCATGTATGTCTCTATTCAATATTTTTTATTTGTTATCCTTATAGTAATATTTTGCTCTTATATGTTCAGTCTGAAGATGTGACTTTTGCTGTTAATAAGCAGCTGGATGTTGTTTTCATAGTATGGAAGTAACCCTGTTCTGAAGAGAACATATACTTTTTAAAAAAAGATTTTCTCCTCACAGCAGTGATTTTGTGGCACTGCCCAGTGGCAGTACCATGATGTCACAACAATTTATCATAGTTAGAGCAATGCTGCATGAACCTGACTTGTTTAAGTGTTTCTGTGGCCTGATTTCACAGAGAGAACACAGGACAACACTAAGGGGCTCTACCAATCTGCAATCACACAATTCAGCTTCTACCTTTTTGTTCTATTATTGAGGTCCCTTGTCTGAGATAAGCAAAAGAAATACAGAAAAATGGGACTAAGTCTACAACGACCCTCCAGTGAGATTTGGGTAAATTCCTTTCCATGCTCAGGCAGAACTGAGTTGGTCTCCCTTGACCCTGTGTTTGTACACTTAATTTTCCTTTTCTCGTTTTAGATAAGTAAGTCTCAACCATTTATCTAGATAGCACAAGCCACAACTTACATTTTAATTAAATATTAATGGTCTCCAAGCAAATAATATTAAGATATTATTATTTTGTTCTACATCCAGCTATAAATACCCTCAAACAGCTATTTTGCAGTCTGTTTCTATTAATTTTTGTGTGTGCTTGAAATGCACCAGCTTCACCCATCTGGAAATATGTGTGGGATGCAATTTCTATGTGTCTTCTAAGGTAGATCAGCAATATATTTAATTCATCATGTATCAAAATAAAATTTTGTACAAGAAATATCTTTCTAGTATTCTTTTTATAACAGTGCACTTCTAAAGTACCTTTTGTCTTAAGATGTCAAAGCATTGCACAAATGTTGAAGGCCTCTAGCCTTTGTGCCAATGCAGAAGCAATTATTAATTATTGTTATAATGTACTTGTATTACAGTGGTGCCTAGAGACCAGGGCCCCATAGTGCAATGCACTGAACAATCATATAACAAAGAGATAGTCCATGTCCTCAAGAGCTTACATTTCAAACTCTGTAAACCTAATCTAAGCAATAAGTCCTAGTCCTCAGCAATTGTGTGTAGCAATGAAAGGAATGGGGACATTCACAGTCGCTGTGTTTAAGGGAGTGCAGGGACTGCTACCTTCAGGTGTCCCTGGAGGTGCCCGTCATCCCAAACAGGATGGGAATGCTGCTGCCACCTACACACTCCTGATGTACCCCAGGGAGCCTCAGAAGTAAGGGTGCCATTGTTAGCCACAATCCTTTCCTGAGTGCCTGCTCCCCCAGAGTAGCATGGTTCTCCGCCACTCTCCATTCAGGGATTGCTTTAATGGTACAATCTAGACCTCCTTAATCATGGCCCTAATCCCAAGAGATGTTGAGCAACAGCCGGGGATCACCCCATTGCAAAAAAAGACAATTTCATTTTTGGGTGAAATTCACCAAAACGTACAGGACCAATGCAAGCCTTGCCATAGCACTTAGCATGGCTTTAGTCAATAGCATAGGAAGTGTGATGGCTGAAGCAGCCAAATGTGGGGTTGTTTGGGAAAAGGATACTGGATCCACACTTTGGCACTCAGTCTGAGCGCCAGTATCACACAAACTCCACGGAGCACAGCGGTGGTTGTGGATGGGAACATTTCACTGGTTAGGATTTATTTTCTTTACGTCCCCCCCCTTTATATTTAAATGAATTAATTTACTCTTTTAATTTTAAAAAAATTCTTGCTTTTGTAGTTTTAAGCCTAAAGTAATGAGGGAAGAAAGATCTTAACACATTCCACACAGTTTCCCCCAAAATGGCCTTCTGTTAAAATGTGACCCCCCCCCTTTATTTTAAAATATTAAAAATAAAAAGCAACAGATTTCTCCAAAAATAAGTTCCAGCATTTTATTAACATTACTTAAACTATGCATTTATGATCACCATAGCACAAAGGGCTTAGTGATGCACAGGGGTGAGTTTCACCTTATAGTGTGTCCGAAAACATCCATATTCATAGTACGATAAGGCTTTTTGTGCCCCCGCCCCTACATGGGTGGACAAGTGGGGAACAGCTACCAAAGAGCATCTTCAGGGGCTGGGCCCAGTTAGAGACCTTGAATGTGGGGCAAGGACTCTGCAAGGCTGGCACCCGCAATGCCGCTAGCCTGCCAAAAAGGACTGGGAGATAGAGTCCCCACTCAGCTCCAAATAAAAAGCTCAGAGTCCAAAAGTCACTCCTCCTGGGGTTTGGCTCACCGACAGAAGGGTAGATCCAAAGTACAGCTATATGCACCCTCCACCTTGTCTGCTGCTTCTAATATTTCTTTTCTTAAGATTTGTCTGTCCCAAGTCTTAGCTCCGTCTGCCAGAAGGCTAATCGCACCTCCCTTTTACTGAAGGGGGATTCTAATGCACTACATCTGGCCCACAAAGTAAGCCATAATTGACCTGTAGTTCAGTACTGGGTTCCAATACTTGCTAATAGAGCAGGGGCAACAGGAAAATCCTGCCACTCCAACCTCAGGTCCCAAACTCCCTTTCCACATCATCTAGCAGATCTGGCTTTGCATAGGACAGAGCAAATGCTGCAGTCCTGGAAAGGGCCACAGAGTGGCTGCTCGCCACAAGTTCTGAGTCAGAGATCCAGTGAGGGGCAGTGGTGAAAAGCCACAATTGAACCCTTAGGGCTTGATCCTCCAAACCCTACCAGGCTGACGCTGACTGCCGTGAGTAGTTTCATTGGCTTTCATCAGACTACTCACAGCGGTAAGTATTATGCTGGGGAGTGAGTGCTTGCAGGATTAGGCCTTTGAGCCCCAATCCTGAAAATGTGTATGCACTCGCTTAACTTTACTCATGTGAAGACATCTCATTGAGATCCATGGGACTGCTCAGGTGAATAAAATTAAGCATGCACACAAGTGTCGGAAAATGGTAGCCTTAGTCTATGATTAATTTGTTATAGTGCCCAGTCTTGTTCCCACTGAAGCAATGAGTTTTTCCATTGATTTCAGAAGAGAAGAACTTGATGCTGAGTAGAAGTTTCTGAAGACACTCTTTCCTGACATCCAGGCTATGTTCACCCTCTGAGCTAGGGGTATGATTTCCAGCTCACATCCACAGACTTGTGCTGGCTCAATGAGAGCTAGTGGGGGTATAAATAGTAGCGTAGCAGCGTTGGCATGGCTTAGCCATGCTGAGTACGTACCCACTGGTTTCAGGCAGGTTTGTACTTGGCACAGCTAAGCTGTGTCACCATTGCCACTGCAGCTACACTACTATTCATACTTGCGCTAGCTCAGTGAGCACTAGTGTGTATAAACGTACATGAGCTCAGAATCACAGAGCTAGCTCATAGCGCTGATGCAGCCTAAAAACCACTTTGTTTGGTAGCATAGACATCATGCACAAAAAAAGGCATAACATTTATTCCATAAAGTCCCCAGCTTTTGGATGCATTTATAGATTTTACTTTATGTAAGGTTTGCCTAAGTGGGCTCCATTTATCATGCCTAAGCCAATTATATTGCTAGGTAAATTCTACAAGTTAGATTTATATATTGTCTGACAGAAACATATAGTAAAAAACAGCATTTAATCACCATACCTTTAAAGACAATTAGAACTCATTAAAGAGTTCATAGGGGTATCGTGTGTTTTAAAAATCACTACTCTGAATGTATCATAAAACGTACTTTCATCACGCACACGACATTTACAAATTCTGATGGGCATTTCCTCCTTTCTTGAAAAGAGTGTCTGGCTCAGTTTGCAGCAAATATGACAATAGGCTGTACAAATGTACATCTGAAACATAACCCTTTTGGGGTTAAACATTCGCGCTTATATGAGAGATCATCAGTTTCAGGTCAAAGTACTGTTCTTAAATGATCAGCGTAGAACAGAAAAAAGGCATTGAAGTGACCTTGCTGAGGGTCTAAAACTGTGCTAAAGCCTCTTCTGCATGATTAAGTGAGCAGAATCTTAGATTAGCTAAAAGCAGTGCAGAAACATAATGAGTTCACTTATTTTGGAGCATTTAATAACAGTTATAGACAGTTATGTGATCAGGCGGAGTTATGACTTATTCATTCTTTCATTGCTATTAAAATTACTGCATTTGAGGTTTTTAAAGTCATTGAAATAAAAAAATCTGATTTATGTTAGGAGAATTTAGCTTGCCCTTTGGTCTCTCAGTTTTTAAATTATATAATTAGACTTTTTAAAGACCATTCTAAAAGCATTATTAGCATTTTCTATAACTGAAAGTAAATGCATGTTTTGTGGATAGTTTAATTTAAAAGGGATAATACTACTTGATTTAGGCAGCGATAGATTATTACAGAAAGGTTTTTAGTATAAAATTATTTTAAAGGTGACTATGCGTGTATATATGAATACACACTCATATATACATACACACATTTTTAATTTAGTTACAAATGGGTATTACAAAGAAATGGACCTCTCTCTCCACCCATTTGGGAAAGGAAGATGAGAGGAAAACCGAGTTCCAAAGGACATATTAACTCATGACCTTTAACATATTACCTCACAAATGACAAAGCCATCCATCAATCTTGGGCAAGAAAAAATGCTTTGATCAAAACAAAGGGATTTGCAGTTGGCTTGAATTAGCAGTAAACAATGATAATAAATAAATCACTGGGATGAGTATGGAAGTGTCATGAGAGGATAAACATTTTAGCATGAACCCATTCTTTAAGTTTGGCATACATAATATTATATATCAATTATGCATTACCATGTGAATGTATGGTGTCTTTACAGACAAAAAATAGATACCTTAGATAAATATATCTATCTGATATCTATTTTTGTCTGTAAAGACACCATACATTCACATGGTGATGCATAATTGATTACATATATATACAGACACACACACACATTCTCACAACACAAACGTGTGCTGCAGACTGGATGCATTCCGTTGCAAAAGCCAACTGACTAAACCAAAACCACTTTCCTTTCCCATCCATATAAGAGGATTCTTCAACATTGTTTTGTATTTGGAAATAACTTTCCTCATAAGATAAAGAATTTGTGGTATTTATTTGGACATTAAGGGAAAACATCTTTACATATAAAATCAAGCTTACTAAATAAAGTTGCCTTAATTGACAAGTTTCTTGTGCCACATGTGTTCATTTAGCAAACAGTTTGGGTCGCTCTTATTCTATTCAAAACCCATTGTACTTTTCTATTAAAAACATATTATTAAAGCTAAATCAGAAAGATGCCCATTTAATAGTCATTGCATGTGCATGACTGATGGGAATACACATATTATCAGATGAACAGCTGATTAAAACTTAATTAGCATACTAATAAATTATGCTAAAAATATTGTTTATTTTTATTTTTCCTCAGTTTTGCTTAAACTTCCTAACTGATGCTTCAATTATTTTATTCTCTAAAATAACAGCTCAGATAAATTATTTGACTGAACTTGGTATTAAAACTGATCGGTTACAATTATTAAACTTCTCTTCTAATCTGTTAAAAGTTTCATATTTTTCATCATATTTTTCCTAATAATTGTTTGTGAAAAGTATGGGAATATATTTATGGCTGACAAAAGGTCAAAAGCAGCTCTGGAAACTAGTGTCCTTAATTAATCCACAGCACCGATATGGAACAAGAGGGCTTCTGTAGGAATTTTCTCACATTTTGCTTAGAGTGATGTTAATTCTGGTCTGCCCATCTCACGACGCCCGGTCTACATTAACTTCATGCATCAGTACCGCCTATATGGCGAATTACATGCAGGAATCTTGTAATGCAGACTCCTTCCCACTGGAGACTGATCTCAGCCCAATAAACTCATGTAACTCAGGGCCTTCACAGTTTAGACTTGAACTATGATCACAAAAGGTGAGAGGCCAATGTTTCATCCACTAAGCCATTTACCCTTTTCCTCTGTAAGGAAGATTGATTTTAAAAAAGCTATTAACCTTCAGTGATTTATCTCATCAGATCATCTTCATTTTGTTCTGCTTATAATAAGACTGTATTATACAGTTTTATTCTTCAGTTAATTCAGCTAGACTATCTGAAAAAGAAGTACATGAAAAACACAAAGCAGGGAGAGATAGCAGAAAATTATCAAAAACTTTTAAATGAAAATGTTAACAGGAAAACAAAAGAAACTGAGCAAATGTTATCACATGTCTTGGAGGCATAATCATGTAAGACATAAATGTTCCTACGTAACCCCATTTTAGAGAAAGTTTCAGGATGTCATACTGATTCTGGGGGCTCCATGCAATGTTAACAATGAACACAGTACCCTACCCAGTCTACCGAAGGGACAAAAAGAACAGTTCTTTTTTCATTTTTGAGCTGACTCAAAGTAGCATCCACTGAACCCACATTCCTTTATTCATAGTACCTATATAGCTACAGAGGTTCATATTGTAAAGAAGAGCAATTTCAAAGATATCTGGATGAGAACCTAAAATTGCACATTTTCCCCATTTTCAGAACTACTTGGAACAGCCTGCAAAGCAGTATGCGATTTTGGTGAAACTGTATGTAATTCTAATTTTCTTTAAAATGGAGCAAGATGGGGTTGCTTCATGGAAACTAAGTTATTTCTGATTTAGTGATTGGGATTCTTCTTTGGAAAAAAAAGCAGCACTGCATTTGTGAATAATGTGATTGCACTGATATTTAAGTCATCTGGCTGAACTTTGATAGACACCAATTTAAATCTCTGCTAGAATATCGGCTAACACAGAGACCTTTGGGTTATCTCTCTTCCCCCGCCCCCCGCCGGTGCTGGATAGCAAGTGCATCTATATAAGTGCATCTGAGGGGGGGGGGATCATGAGCAAAATGGCCCAAAACACCTAAATCAGGGGTGGCCAACCTAAGCCTGAGAAGGAGCTAGAATTTACCAACGTACATTGCCAAAGAGCCACAGTAATACGTCAGCAGCCCCCCATGAGCTCCTCCCCCTGCCCCCGCTCCCAGCACCAGCAGTCCCGCTGATCAGTGCCTCCCCCTCCCTCCGCACCTCCAGATCAGCTGTATCATGGCATGCAGGAGGCTTGGAGGGAGAGGGGGAGGGGGAAGAGCGAGGGCACATCAGGCTCAGGGGAGGGGGTAGGAAGGGGTGGAGTGGGGGCAGGGCCTGTGGCAGAGCCATGGGTTGAGCAGTGAGCACTCCCCAGCACATTGGAAAGTTGGCGCCTGTAGCTCCAGCCCCGGAGTCAGTGCCTATACAAGGAGCCCCGTATTAACTTCTGAAGAGCCGCAGGTTGGCCACCCCGACCATTGACTTTGAGACTTAAGCTCCTAAGTCACTTTTGAAAATTTTACTCCATTTTTTGTTTGTTTATAAAACACTGTAAACTTCGAGCCAGATACAAAGTCCACTGAAGTCAAAGTGAATCTTTCCATTGGCTTCAATGGGCCTATAATCAGGACCTTATAGATCCAAATTCTTAACTCCCTACCCCGAATGGCTTCAATGGGAACTTTGTCTGAGTAAGGACTGTAGGATAGTATCAGGGGGTAGCCGTGTTAGTCTGTATCCACAAAAACAACAAGGAGTCGAGTGGCACCTTAAAGACTAACAGATTTATTTGGGTATAAGCTTTGGCAGGTAAAAAACTCACTTCTTCAGGTGCATCTGAAGATGTGGGTTTTTTACCCATGAAATCTTAGCCCAAATAAATCTGTTAGTCTTTCAGGTGCCACTGGACTCCTTGTTGTGACTATAGGATAGTAACCTAAAATTAATAATCTGCATATACAGTGTTATAGATACATAGCATCCAGCTCCACATTATGCATGTGCACGCGTGCCCCCCCCCCACACCCCACCCACCCACCCACAAAGTTCATCTAATTTATGGGGTATACTTCTTTCTTTTTGATACTCAGGAGTTTAAATGGAAAGTCACAGTGAATGCTTACAGTACATTTTGATATTTGCTCAAACCATGGAGCAAGAGGAATCTGCCTGTGCTTATTTAACACATTTGGGCAGAAAGCATTTTGGTTTCAAGATATCTGTTCACTTGCTTAAGTTGATGTTTGGGCAGGCGAGGCAAACTTGACAATGGCAAGTTCTGACAACATGATTCCGAGAGCCAATAACCTGCTGCTTGGCAGGCTATAGTATGGTATTTCCTCTATCAGCGGGAGACAGAACACAGGTAAATGAATCTGAAATTTTGGAAGCAAAATACGAAAGAAAGTCTGTGGTAAAATTGTTCTACTTTTTTTCTTTACAAATGAAGCTGATGATAAAGTAACTTCAGAAACTGGGTATAAATCTACTTCATACATATTTAACAGCATACAGTGAATAGGATTAGTAATATCTTTTGTCTAATTTGTCAGTCTAGTTCTTAGTTCCCCACAGTGCTTCAGTCAAACACAAAGGCATTCCCAGTTACTTTTCCATAGATTAAGTAACTCTTGAATTGATATTTGCTGTATGGTTTTGGATTTTCTCTGGTAAACACTGTGACTCGTTAAAGACCAAAAAAAGGCAGTGATAAGGAAATAAAGCAGTAGACTTTTAGTTGACTTGAAGGCCAAATCCTCTGCCAACTTCAGCTGTAAAAACACAGTGATTATCTTAACTGAAAAGATACCTGAAGATATTTGCTGTATGTCAGAAATAAGGGCCTGCAGCTGCACCTGCCCCATCATCAGGCAGCCAATGAGTGCAGCTGGGCCACAGCAGAACCACCTGATTGGTTAAGGCAGATGGGTGGCTTGCTCTTAAGCTCAGCAGAGGATCAACAGCTTCTCAACGCACATGCCTATGGGTTCTATGCCTCCCTGTACTCATCTCAGTCCAAGCCTTGCTCCAGCCTAGACTCTGCCCTGCAACTGGCCTTGTTCCAGTCATTTCCCAGCCTTGCTCCTGCCTTGGAACCAGCCCTGCTCCTGCCTTCCCTGACTTGAAATAATCCAGTTCTGACCCTTGGCTCGGATTCCTGGCTCTGAAGCAACCCTTGGCTCCAACCACTAGGCCTGACTGCCTACGACCTGCTCTCCTGACACAATATTGCTACTTGACGGTTTTTGTATTTTCTCATCTTTCTTTGTAGAAATATCAGAATCTGCAAATAGGGGAAAGGTCACAACTTATTCATCGCCTAGTGGGTTGTCTCTCAGCTAGCTAGCTTCTGGATAGTAACTGTTAGGGTTGCTTGGCACCTGATTTGACCTATTCAGACCTTATCAGGTCAACCTATCATTTGCAATCCATATTTGGCAGGTCGTCAGAACATGTTTGTAGAAGCTTTCCTCAAGGGATCTTTATTTCCTAAGCCAGTATCCCCAATCTTTCTGTGGGAATAGCATATTGCTATTCCCACACGACTGTGGTGCGCGCCTGACACCCCGCCGCCGAAATGCCACCGAGAAATGGCAACGCTTCTCAGCGGCATTTCGGCGGGGCGCCCGTGGGCACTGTGTTGGGGACCACTGTTCTAAGCCAATGCTGCTCAGGAACATGATAGATTATCTGTGGGGAAGGGGGCAGAGAAGGCAAAAGGTGATGATGACAACCATCTACTACATGAATGCCAGCCTCCTCCTCATTGATTTAAGGACCAGCATTTTTAAAGGAAGACTGTATGTATGCTCTGTTGGATAGAGTTTGGCCAATGGCAACAGTTTTGCACACAGGGAATGTTCAGCATGTATATAAAGAGGAAAATGTGAACTTGGAAGGACTCTTCAGATATTATCCCCCACACTTCTTCTGTTAAAGCTACATATGGTAAAATCCAAAAAGTCTACAGCAGCAATAAAACTGGAAATGAACGTATATTTAAGAAAGTAGACTATGTGTGTCTGTTACTAACTTTACATTCTGGGCCTAATTCAACACCCATTTAAATCAATGGAAAGACCCCTACGGCATTCAGTGGGAGTTGGATCAGACTCTTCATAAGCCAACAGTATTTAGCTGTCTACGGTGTCGCATATCTCAATCTTCATATAAAAGGACCATGCTTGAATTTAAGAGTAAAGTACATAGAAATTTGCTTACAGCTGTTCACAGCTAATGTTTAAAGACAGGTGCAAATACACAAAGCTATAAAATCCAGTGTATTTTAACTGTTTTCTGGGACAAGCTTTGCAAATACCCATATAATCCTGCATCTTTATATATGCTTTTTCACACATCACAACTTATATATTCCTTGTTCCTATTATTGCAATGAAAAGAAAAGGTCAAGCTAAAAAATGCACAGCATTCATTCAACCAAATGAACTGAAGATTCGCTTCTTACTGTAAACATACAGAAATCACAATCTCTAAGACAGATGTGTTTGTATACCGCATTCTTTGCACATGCTACAAAGCGTTTGTAGTCAGAATCTGTTAAAACTGTGTCCCATCTTTCAGGTAACGAAGGCCTGTGAATGCTACACACACATACAGGCTTCCCATTTTAGAATGGATTTTAATCAGATGTTTGAATTTGATGGTTTAAAGATCAATCTTGATGCCTGTCCATAGAAAACATCTTACTGTTTTCTAAAAAGCAAACAGTTCACCCACTTTGAAATTACGATCAGGTAATTTCACTTCTCCTAATCAGAATAAGAAGTCACCATTGGCTTGTCATAAGATATGAGCTCTGCTGGCGACTGTGTTCCAGCAAAGATCAGGATAGCAGTAGTTTACCAAGTATGAAAAAGTAGCAGACAACATGGCTGATATCCATTGTCTGAGAAGCAACACATTTTGAATGGATAAATATATCATTAGAACGGTGATGGGCTTTATCCCCAATTCCCTGTTGTCGTGTTGATATAGAGCCCCAATGATTCCAAATCACAATAAGGACTCCATTTTGTTGTGCATCGTAGAAACACATAGGGATGCCAGAGGTCGGATCCTGCTTGGCACAGAAACTGACTGGGGGAGTAAAGACAGCTTTAATCTACTTCTGTGCCTCCCTGTATTCCTGGGTAGTTTGGGGTCTGTCTGTCTACTACTCCCCAGCATAAGTTAGAGAAATCTGAGGGAGGTTAGTTGATGGGTGCATGAGAACTATGTAACTTTCAACTATTGACTTTGTTTTCTCTTTTGCAGATGTCCAGAATGTGGAAGGTAGTACTGAAACAGTGACCGGGCTTCTCTGTGTGTTCGGGTCCTCATGTGGTGTGAGGCCAGCATAGTAGCTCTAAGGTCACCCCTTGTAGAGCTATTGGTGTAGGGAAAGGGGGACATGGCTGGGACTTCTCTTGGCTCCCTGGCTTCTGTATTCGGCCCCCTAAAGCTATTCACAGTGAGTGCCTGTTTAGAGCAGCTCCCAAAGCTGGTGATATGCAACATGGGCTCAAAATCAGCTTTAATACAGCATTGCAAGCACCCACACTAGAGTCGGTTTGTGCGTTCCTTGGCTACAACTGAGGTTCCATGCCTTCATTATGGCCAGGTGGTGTGAATGTTAATGATCACCAACCCAACAAGACGATCCAGGTGGCAGTTAAAACCATCTCTGAGCTACTGCCATAGTGTCTGGATCGGCTAGACAAAGATTACTTGTTAGTGTAACCAGTCCAATACCTGAGCCCTTTCTCTTTGCTCATAAAGTACTGATTTCCTCATTATTTGTCTGTATGGTTTGAATAGGATGAACAAATGTTAGCATAAGGGTTGTTCACAAAATAGTCATTTTCATTATTGGCCATTTACTATTCATTATTTATGGTGTGTGAACTTAAATTTGGATTAGCCACCAGAGTAACAGAATCATAAAAATATAGGGCTGGAAGGAACCTCAAAAGGTCATCTAGTCTATCCCCCTGACGTTGAGGCCCAAGTATACCTAGACCATACCTGACAGGTGTCTGTCTGACCTATTATTTGAAACCTCCAGTGGAAGCCTGTTCCGATACTTAACTATCCTTAGTTAGAATTTTTTTTCTAATACCTAACCTAAATTTCCCTTGCTGCAGATTAAACTGATTATTCTTGTTCTAATTTCAGCAGACATGGAGAACTATTGATCACCCCCCTCTTTATAAAAATCCCTAACTGGAATATCTGAAGATTTATTAGGTCACCCTCCTCTATCCCCGCCACTGTCTTCTTTTTTTAAGACTAAATACAGCCAGGTTTTTTTAACCTTTCATCATAGGTCAGGTTTTCTAAACTCTTGTGTCATTTTTGTTGCTCTTCTCTGGACTCTTCCCCAGTTTGTCCACATCTTAAAATGTGACACCCAAAGCTGGATGCAATACTTCAGTTGAGGCTTTACCGGTAACAAGTAGAGCAGGACAATTACCTCCTATGCCATACATATGACATTCTTGTTTACATATCCCAGGTTATTATTTGTCTGTTTTGCAAATGCATCGCTTTGACTCATTCTATTTGTGATGCACTATAATCCCCAGATCTTTTTCAGCAGTGCTACCACCTACCCACTTATTCCCTATTTTGTAGTTGTGCATTTGATTTTTCCTTCCTAAGTGCAGCACTCTGCATCTTCCTGATTACAGACCAATTCTCTAATTTGCCAAAGTTGTTTTGAATTCTAATCCTGTCCTTCAAAGTGCTTGCAACCCCTTCCAGCTTCATATCATCCACAATTTTTATAAACAAACTCTCCATTCCATCATCCAAGTCAGTGAATATATTGATCAGTACCAGACATAGGAAAGACCCCTGCAGGACCCCACTTGATATATCCTCCCATTCATATGGTAGGTATTGTCTTCTGCTTCTTGATTGGAGTATACATTTTTTTAAAAAGGCAAATAGTGATGATTGCAGTAGGCAAATTGAAAACACTTCTCCCTCCTCCCCTCTCCCCAGAGTCTGACAGCTTTGAGTGGTTCTAGAGGTATTCCCCATTATGGCTCCATTTCAGCAAGGTACTTAGGCATGTGCCTAACTTTAAGCAAGCTTGTGATCAATGGGACTATTTACATGCTTAAATTCAGGCATGTGCCTAAGTGCCTTGTTGAACGGAGGTCTATGTGAGATTTCAAGAGTACCTAAGTGACTTAGGAGCACACATCCCATTGAAAGTGGACCTTGTGCTCTAATTCACTTAAGCATTTCTGAAAATTCTCCCCTATGTGAGTGAATGACTCTCAGACTGATAGAATCTGTCAAATCGGGGGGGGGGGGGACACGGGACTTTCATTTCCCCCACAGCAGCAAACAACAGTGAATAGAAAGCAAGGATGGGGTCAGAAGGCTGGACTAGTGGATAGGTCAGTGGATTGGGAAGCAAAGGAGCTGGATTCATTTCCCAGCTTAGCCACAAACTTACTGCATGACCCTGAATAAATCATTTATCTACTTTGTGCTTTGCTCCCATTCCTCCTCTGTAAAAAGAGGGGATAGTACTTCCCTACCTCCACAAAGGTGTTGTGAGGCTACTCCAGTGCTTAAGGCCATGTAAGAAGCCAGATAGCATAATGAACACTCTTGTTTATGCGGAGTGAATATAAGCATTTGTACTAAGGACAGCCATTCCTCAAACATTCATGCAGACAAAGATCTGAATGAGCAAACATTCAAGAGTGGTGAATAAAAAGAAGTGTGCACCTGGACGATCCAAACAGCCAGTTGAAATGTGAACAAAGATTTGCTGAGACTGTTTTTGCATTATTTGATCATCTCTAGTAATTATGGACACAAATGCATGTTTTGCATGTGCAATTGCTAATTCCATGGCAAAAATGAATGTTTTCTGCATGCAGTGTATCCATACTTTACTACTCCTAACATATCCATACTTCAATATTTACCCCTGTATGGCAGAATATAAATCAGAAACAGAAAATATTAGTTTATGTACCCAGTGTATCATTTTTAAAAAACCACTGCCACACAGCATTACAACTACTTAACCTGAAGCAATATTGCCATAGATGTCCCCCACATGTACTGGCGAGGTCCTGACAAATTAGGTTGTCTTCACATTCACATTCTGCTGCCACCAATGTCTATTTGCTTTAACTATAGAGGCCTAGACACCCCTCCTTCTGACAGTGGTGTAACACGTCTCCTAATTTAAGATGCCTGAAGCAGATCTTTCAGGCTAACACTAACCTTTGGTACCTTTAAAGCAGCCACACATCAACTGGTTATAAATAAACAGGAACAAGGCTTATTTACAACTGTATTTATTACGAGGATAGATAATGTAAGCACTGATCAAACAAGTTAAAAAACAACATAAACCGCAATGCAGTTCTCACCCCTAGCTGAGAACTAACACTGGGGGCAGAAGACCTTCGGGATATTTGTATATAAAAGAGAGAGATCAGTAATCTAATGACACAACAGTTACTTAAAGGTGACCTATAAAGAAAAGAAATGGCATTATGCTCTCTTTTGGCATCTTTATGGTATATAAAAAACAATCTGAAAGTCTATTTCCTCCTTCTGAAATATTTTTTCTCCTTGATTTTTACCTTAGAAATATCAAGACTAGTTTACCTTTGCTTAAGCTAGAGGACTCAAATTGGGGCTCAAAGATCTGTATGTGGTGTAGTTGTAGCCATGTCAGTCACAGGATATTAGAGAGACACGGTGGGTTAGGTAATATTTGTAATTCCCACTAAATATCACTGAGGTCAGTAGCGGATAGGATTTAATAAATGACTAAACATGTACATGGATAGATAGAATGTCCATGGCAGGGTACTGCTCTCTCCCCTGGCTCAGTGTGCCACTGTCTCTCAGTTTATTCTTCTCTGACCCAAAAATAGTCATGCCATGCAATAGAGGATCCTATTAAAATTCTCTCCACTTGGGGTCTGCTTTATTAAGCCACAATGAGAAAATGAACCACCTAAAGCACAATCAGTTCCTTCCCTAGTCAGCAGGGTTCCTCAGATTAGTCCATCTACCCCCCCACAGCTCACACAGTCTTACAATCCTCTCTCTCGGTTTCCTCCTTCCCTGGGCTAAAACAGTCCCCTCCACCCTTGTAGCAGATGGGTGTTCTTTCTGATACACACTTCTCTTCCTTTCGACTGTCTTCTGACAACATTTCTTATGTGGAGTGGGAGGGAAAACTCCCCTTGGGCCAAGCTGCCTCCACCCACTCCTGTCTGCCTCTGCAAACAGCTGTGGCCCTTCCTAGTAGAAGGGGGTTAACTCTTCCGCTGCCAGCCAAGGAGTAGGTTTATACATACCATCACAACATCCACACGTCTATTGCAGGAGGATAATAATTATCTTTTTTTAAAGAGATAAACACTCATAAATCAGGACATAAGACAACCACATACGACAAAGAAATTTCCCCTCTGTGCAGCTTTCTCCATAATTGTCCGCTATGGGGATTCTTGTCCCTTTCTCTAAATATTCTTGTAGTGTCCTCTGTAAGAGACCCAGTACTGGACTAGACAGACCACTGGTCTGATTCAGTATGGCTGTCCCTGTATTACATACTGCAATGAAGAAAATATGCCTGAGCACACTGGAGATAAGAGATTAAGTCATTTAAGAGCTGTTTAAACATGAGCATAGGAAACTCAATTTTTATAATTTCATTACTTGCAAACAGCCTCCAGTTCTATTCAGACTTTTAAAAAATATTTCTCCACTGGCCCAAGACTAAACAATTAGCAAGTAACTTTGATTACTTCAAATAATCCACAGACAATGAATAGTATAGACATACTGTAGGAGTGTCAGGGAGAGGGGGAAAGGAGAAAAGGGAAAAGGAGAGGTAGGGTTGAGGAAGCAGAGGAAGTGAGACATGGGAAAGAGGAAAAAGTGAAGAAGTGAGAGCAAAGGCAAAAGAGAGAGTTCAGAGGACAAAAGTCAGCTCAGAGGGATCCAGATAAGGTAGATTTGTTCTGAGAGAGAGCATGATCTAACAAACAAGGGCACAGGAATCATGACTCCCAAGACATCTTTCTAGTTCTGCCACTGATTCAGTGGGTGACCTTCGGCAAGTCAACCCTCCCCGCTCTGTGCTTCTGTTTGCTCTCTCCCCTTTTCTGCAAGCTATTTTGACTGCAAGATCCTTGGGGCTAGGACCATCCATTATTATGCTGGCACAGTGCCTAGCACAATGGGCTCCCATCTCAGCTGGGTCCCCAGGCACTGCTGTAATTGAAACAATAAATAAACAGATAAGTAAAATCTCAATCTTAGCTGTTTAGTGTTTCTTTATGATAAAATGTTAAAAATGACCATAAATCACATTTTATTGTACCACCTAGAGATTTTCAGTGATAGTTCTTTCAGACATCAGCATGTGCTTTCTTCAAATTTTATGCACTTTATAACATGGAAGTTTACAGGTTTGCTTATCCCTACAATATTCTGTCTAATATTAGGAGTTCACACTGAACCTGTTTAAGTGGAAGTTTGCAGGCAAATAAACTCTGAACAGCCTGAAGGTATCACAGTTACGGTATCTTCTGTGGTGCATAGCTTTGACCTGATTTATTGCGAAAATAGCTAAGAATGTATACTGTCTTTATAATGTCTCATGCAGTGCAATATATATGGTGTAAAATATGAACTAAGACTCTGGTCAATTTGTTTATGGGCCTATGCTCCCTGTCTCTCCAATCAATCTGTTGCCCACATCTCTATGGTCAGTATTTGTTTCATTCACAAAAAGTGTGCTGAGCGCAGGTTAAGTTGAACAAGTAAAACTTCATATAACTCTGTGCACCGCTCTGTCCAGGTGGCTGAGTTGCTTCCAGCCTAACTCCCAGCATTCCCTGTTCCACTGGTGTCCCCTCAACAACAGTCCCTCCAGGGAACACTGGCCTTGTGTGTCCAGTTCCACTGATTGCTATTAGGCTTGACAGAATTTGATTTTTTGATATAATTTCAATGAATAATATTGATATTTATTTTTTAGTATTTTTTCTGATTTTTATCAATTTAAATTTACACAGTCGCACAAAACTATCGGTTTTAAGATTTCCCCTCCCCTATTTTTTATCAGTTTACATTTTCACAACTGTAGGAAGTTATGGAGGGGGTCAAGACAATTATTTAATGGTAAAAGTTAAAACTTTAATACCTGTTAACATACAAATCGCCAACATCACATCAAAATATACAAAGTAAATATCCTTAAAACATACTCCAGTAAGTTCTCAAGAAGCATTTTTCTTACTGTGCCTATCTGTAAATTTCAATTATTATTGATGGAAATATTTTGTCATCCATTTGTGTGCATATACAGTAAAAATTCTATATTTACTGACGCTTACCGATAAAAATCTAATCCTTCCAAGCCTAATTCTGACACAGTCTGTGGATCCTGCAGTATGCTTCTGGCGGGTGTAATCTGCATGGGGAATCTGTGCACAGGTCTGTTGCCATTTTGGATAGCTGTGACAACTACTGCTGCTTTTGTAGGTGTATGTAAACTTAGGGAGGCATTGTTACCACTTTCCCTGCACTAGAGAGAACTGGTCCAGGCAGTAACAGGATAGACCCCTTTTGGTGTATGCACAAAGTGCCTACATTCAGTTTTTTGCCTATTATATTGTTCTCTCCATTTGTGCCTACTTTAAATTTTTTAAATGACTGAACAAAGTTTAATAGAAGCTGGTTAAAAAAAAGCTGAATATAACACAGAGGTTGTGGAACCCGAGCTTCACATATTTTTTCCCCCACTGTGAAAAATCTTAGGATTGTCTTACTTGACTGTTTGTATTGCTTTGGTATTATACTTGGGTAACACAGTATCTTAAAATACTTAATGGGTGAGCTTGTCCCTTAAAAGTAAATTAACACCCATCAGAAGTCAGATCTGTACTGTCCAGACATCTTTTATAGATCAATGTACTTACGAATAGTTCTACTGAAAAGTGACTATGTGAAAATTATATTGTGAGTTCCATGTTTATCATCTCTTGCTGATTTCCAAGTAAAATTTGTTCAATTTACAAATAAAAAGATGTTTTTACTCAGTGCCAGCACTGCAAACTCAGCATGAAATGTGAAAATAAAGCTGGGCTCTTTGCATCAGCCACAAATACATTCTGCAACTGGAACTTTCTTAACAATTCTGACGATGCTTGTGCCAGAATGGAGTCCAGTTCACTGTCCCGGGGCGTGAGTTTAAGAACAGTAAAATAAATATTTTAGGTTATCCTGCAACATGCTCCACACATAGGGACCTCTATGCCCACAAACAGCCCCAATGAAGTCAATGTGATTCCATGTTGGTGAAGGCCCTCCCACATGAAAATCATTGAAGGACTGGGGTTTTAGGCCTGGAGCATACACAGAAATTGCAAATGTTTAACTAAAGGTGCAATGGTGCATTGATTTAGTTAAACTGGTGCAACTTTGTCTATGTACACTCTACATTGCTTTAAACTTATCTCACATTGCGTACAATTATTTAAGAGGCAAGCAACACCAGTGTATTACACTGGAATCAAAGGCTTTGAGAACACTGTCAGCTTTCAACAGTGGGCCAAACCCTAAAGTCTGAGTAGAAACTGAACACGGACTCCAGGATTTGACATGATAATAATAAAGTAATATATATAATGTAATGTCTGTATGCGTAACAACTGCGTAATCAGTGCTTGAATCAGCACGTAAGGATTGCGCAAATAGTTGCCTGATGAACTTTTTGGTTTTCGTCATTGCAAAGCATGCAGTTACCAGCAAAACCAAACTCCAGTCTTAAGGGGTAATGGAAACCGCTATATATGTGTTTTGCACAGTGTTCTCAATCCAGCAACTAAAAGGAAAACTGCATTATGCCTGGTATCATGAGAACTGTGTTCATTTTATCTATTGATATTTGCGTACAGACCGACAAGGGTACATTGTGGCAACGATTGTTCTAGCTGATACCTGTGTTAATTTAACTACTTAGCTTTGTCTGGGTGCACAGGTACAAAGAAGTGCTCTGGACAGTGTCTAGAAGCTGCTTTGACTGATGTTTAATCTTTATCACACCTTCAAAACTTCTTTCCTCGTTATCATGAGTTATGCATTTTATTAAGAAAAAGCCAACATAGTGCCTTGTATTTTTTCAATATTCATCATTTAACTTAATCTGAACAGTTTAAAGAACAGAAACAAGTAAAGATATTAATGCAGATACAAGCATTCATATCACTGAGACAATATTACAAACTTCTCTGTGAATAAGCTCAAAGTGTCCACCTCAAACTTAGCAAAGGCAGGAAATCATGTTAAATGGGCCCCTTACTGACGGACAAAGAGCCAAATTCTTCCTCAGAGAAACCCAAACTGCCACTGGTGAATTTTGGACCAGGAAAATCCTACTCCAACTGTCCAAAAGAGTGGAAAACTAACCTTTAATTGTTCTCTTTATTAAGATAAAATACAAAAATGGATCTAAACTTTGCCTGGAAGTTTCTCCATCAATAAGTCATACATTCAGGTTGTATCAGTAATTCCATTATAAACCCCTATTTATACAGGGGTTTATAACTCAACCATAAGATTTTGCTTTGGGCAGAATCTTCGGAGATAAAGTTTTAGCTCCAGAAGGGATTTTATTTTCCTTAAAAAACATTGGCTATGTTTAAAAGATACAAACAAGTAAAAAAGAAATGGGAATGGGTGGTTTGGGTTGCTTCTTTTTCTGCTCCTGTAAACTGAACATAGCTTGAATTTTCAAAATGAAATTTTTGCTGGCCACTAGAGACTCTAGAGGATCAGATGCAACAGTGAGGGGAACTGTGTAAGTATCTACATAGATGAGTGGGTAAAATATGTGGAAAAAATGAATAGGTGTAAAAGAGCTCAGTTTGTTTAGAGTACCGGAATGGTACCTTAAGATGAGCGTGAATTGCTGTTCAGCAAAAACGTGTACTTTTTTTCCCCACATGATCCTATTTTTCCATATACAACAGCTATAGTGAGGAAGTTCTTATATAAGATCCTTAAGGCTAGATTCTGATCTCCATGTCATGGATGTAAATTTGTGGAGCCACAGTAAAGTCAACCTGATTTCCGTCTGTGTAAGCAGGCTAGACTCAGCAGTGGGCTTGAAGGGACTGCTGCTTCCTATACCAGATACGATCACTTTACTGTTGCCTTGGTCTCCACACCTCTGTTGTTCGTTTACTCACCTGTTGTCTCTCATCCTATGTTTAGGTTGTAAGTTCCTGGAGCAGTAACAGGCTTTTTTATTATGTGTGTGTGTGTATAGCACAATAGGGCCCCAATCTGGGTCTGAACAGATAGATGGTAAGATAGATAAATCGAGCGATCAGAATCTGGCTCTTTTGTGCTAATATTCCACAAAGTAAAGAGGCTTTTAAACACTGACCATAATTTGGATGTTCCTGAACTAATTCTTTCAGGATATGCAGAGACTGAACTGATCCCTTGTTCACATGCATGAGAACATCAGAGGCTGCATCAGAGAGGCTTGGAGTAGTGCTGTGTTCAGAGGCTAGTGAAACTTGTGCCTCTCTCACATAAACATAAACTAAGCCTTCATACCCTGGTTTAGGTGGGTAGTGCCACATACCCCTCAGCCCACATATTTTATATGCTCCATCTTACCACTGATGTAACCACTTTAAGTTACTGCTGTTAAACTTAGAATAGTTAAACTTTAGAAATAATTGGAGCTAGCACTGCTAAAGAACTTATTGTGAGCAAAACAGCAGGGTAATGGGTCAGGAAACAGAAAAGAAACTCTACTCTGTATCGTCCTTGACTTCTTTAAATTCTAAATCATCCTACAGCTGCCTGGCTTGGAGATGTTTTACCGCCTCACTCTTTCCTCATATTTGGAAATGGGTGTGAAAGGTCACATGTGCATAACAATCTCTTCTGTTCTAATGATATGCAGTCTGAAACAAAGGCTCCAACATACCAATCTTAGGTCACTTAGTGTGCCGGGGAAGCTGATGGTGCATATGTTTTCACTGGAAAAGGAAAAAAACAAGGCACACAGTGAATACTGTATACTATTAATTATGTGTATTACCGTAGCACTCAGGAGTCTTAGTTATGGACCAGGACCTCAGTGTCCAAGGTACCATACAAACACAAAAAAGAATCTCTGCACCAAAGAGCTTCCAAATTAAGAGTAAGACAAGAGACAACAGATGAATATAGATAGACAGGGGAGTAGAAGACGACAGTATTGGTCAGTATGATAGGCAGTGGTCTCAGAGCACCAGCTGCTTAACTGCTATCAAGTTTTTTTGTAGACATCACAGAAAAATAGGAGTTTGAAAGAGGACAATGATGTACAATCTGGCCTAGAATAGACACTATTCATGGTGTATAAGGGGGAGAAGGAGAGAGTGGTTCAAAAGACCCCAGTGAACAATTTAAATGGCAGCAGTGTCTGCAAAAACTGTGAATTTTAACCGAGTAATGAAGAATATTTATGGAAAGTTAATTTTAATTTGTGTGAATAGTCACACCAGAAACTTGACCCTAAGAGCTATAATCACCCAGTCAAGGAGAAGAAACATGCCGGGAGACCTATGTGTCCAGTCAAAACTAACCCACCAGCTAGAAGTTTGAATTTCAAATACTGAATACTCACAATGAACTGCTTTAAAAAAGAGCTACAACCAAACATGATTTGTACCATTAATTCAGTCAGCAATTTCAAATAAATGCATTTTAGAAAACTGTAAGTAGTTGCAAAGAGAAAAAAAGGCAACTTTTTAGAATAATGATTCATAATGCAATATTCATCTTGCTTCGTTCCCAGTCTTGCAGAGACGTTGCATTTCTAATTCCATAAATTCTTCTCACAGCACCCTAGGATACGGATGAAGATCTAGCTCCACACATTGCACTTTATTCTTAGATATCCTTTCAAAGCTCCAGGACCAACCAAAAAGCAATGGTCTTTATCAAGGGTAAAAAAAGGTCAGCAAATGCAATCATTTACATGGCAGAATGTGAGGTTTTCTGGAATATTAAGCCAAATACCTCCATGAGCTGTCATTTAACCTTAAGATGCAGATAAAATAAAAAAATCATGATAAAGTACTAAGTAGCTACTTACTTTACTAAACAGATCTAGGTAAAGTACAGAGCAGTGAGTTGCAGTGTGACCAAGAGTTACCTGATTAAGTTGTATTTCTTAGGCTCCACCAGTAGAAGATAAAAGCAGCTTAGAGTGATCATAAGGTTCATTTTCAAAGCATAGAAGAGCTTATGGTACTACACAAGGTTATGCTAGAAATGGTACTGCACCTTCTATGCTTAGCCATCAATTAATCTCTTCCCCAACATTCACTGATCACACAGATTCAAAATTTTGCAGTTCAAATATAGCTCTATATAGAATGATGAAAAACTTGCAAGAATATAGGGGCAGTTATGCTTAAACAAATGGGACAAGCCAAACTTGGAGAGGTAAATCATTCAATGCATGTGTGAACAACAGCATTTCAGGGGCCAGACCGATTACAGTAGAAATGCACAGAAGCTCCAGGTGATTACATGACACATATTTTTTATCATTGTGTTAACTAAAATATTGTCATTGTTCAAAATTCTCAGACAGTCAGTTTCTTTATGGGAGCAGAAGCCTCCCACAGTCCTTACAGCACACTATACACAAAGAGCTGTCTCTGAGATTCACTGGTAGATCTGCAAAGATTTATAAAAGTAATTTCCACGTAGCCCAAACTCCCCAGGAGCCTCCATGTCTAATTGCTCAGAAGGCCCATGTACAGCATGTAAAGGAGACAGGCTCAGCTTCCAATTTCTCCCTTTATACAGCCTGCATGTTGCTTCAAAACTCAAAGGTTTCAGAGTAACAGCCGTGTTAGTCTGTATTCGTAAAAAGAAAAAAGAAAAGGAGTACTTGTGGCACCTTAGAGACTAACCAGTTTATTTGAGCATGAGCTTTCGTGAGCTACAGCTCACTTCATCGGATGCATAGCATATTGTGGAAACTGCAGAAGACATTATATACACACAGAGACCATGAAACAAACCTTCCTCCCACCCCACTGTCCTGCTTGTAACAGCTTATCTAAAGTGATCATCAAGGAGGGCCATTTCCAGCACAAATCCAGGTTTTCTCACCCTTCCCCCCCCCCCCCCGACACATATTCATAAACCAGTCGGAGAACACTTCAATCTCTCTGGTCACACAATCACAGACATGAGGGTCGCTATCTTAAAGCAAAAAAACTTCAAATCCAGACTCCAGCGAGAAACTGCTGAATTGGAATTCATTTGCAAATTGGATACTATTAATTTGGGCTTGAATAGAGACTGGGAGTGGCTAAGTCATTATGCAAGGTAGCCTATCTCCCCTTGTTTTTTTCCTTCAAACCCCCCCCCCCCAAGACGTTCTGGTTAAACTTGGATTATTGCTGTGCACATTGTAAGATGAGCTATTGCCAGCAGGAGAGTGAGTTTGTGTGTGTGGTTTTTGGAGGGGGGTGTGTGTGTGTGTGGGGGGGGGGGTGGTGAGAAAACCTGGATTAGTGCTGGAAATGACCCACCTTGATTATCATGCGCATTATAAAGAGAGGTTTCAAAGAGGGATGGGCTATTACCAGCAGGAGAGTGAGTTTATATATGTGTCTGTGGGGGGGGGGGGGAAAGGGTGAGAAAACCTGGATTTGTGCTGGAAATGGCCCTCCTTGATGATCACTTTAGATAAGCTGTTACGAGCAGGACAGTGGGGTGGGAGGAAGTTTTGTTTCATGGTCTCTGTGTGTATATAATGTCTTCTGCAGTTTCCACAATATGCTATGCATCCGATGAAGTGAGCTGTAGCTCACGAAAGCTCATGCTCAAATAAACTGGTTAGTCTCTAAGGTGCCACAAGTACTCCTTTTCTTTTTTCTTTTTACAAAACTCAAAGGCCACCAAAATCCATCTACAAACATGTTCCTTCCAGGCTAGCAGCAGACCTTGGTGTAATTTACTAGTGGTCCTAGAGCAGCGATCAGGGAATTGAACACTATCTCCCACAAGATGACTAAGGATAGGTCTATACCATAATCAGGGGCTGTGCCTGCAGTACATGTAAAGATATCCAAATTAGCTTTAATCTAGCTAGCTCATGTACTGGTAGCAGTGAAGCTGTGGCAACGCAGACTTCAATGCAGGTTAGCCGCCCAAGTAATTACTGAGGGACCTGGATGGGCTTATACAGCCTGCATTGAAGTCCATGCTGCCACAGCTTCACTGCTGTTGGTATGAGAGCTAGTTAGATTAAATCTAGCTCAGGTATGTCTACACACACTACAATTACAATCTCTGAGTGCAGAAATCATTGTTTTATCACAGCCTCAGGCAAATTATATAGGTCTACATTTCAAAAAGCGTACTATCATTAAAGGGATCTCCTTTTAGACACTTAGGGGCTGATTTTCAGAGATGTGGACACCTCTAAATGCAAGCAAAATGGACTGGAGCTGTGGGTGCTTAGCACCTCTAAAAAGCAGGCGGTGGGCTCAACATTGCCAAAAGGGGTATCTGATTCTGGGTGCCAGACTTCAGATACACGGGCTATAATTTGCACCTACCAATCCTAGTAGTGTCTAAAGGAGTTGGAGGTGCTAAACACTTCTGATAAAATCATGCCCACGATGGCTCTGAGTAGGTGCCCTAAATCTGAGGAATCCAAAACTAGACCCACTTTTGAAAGTGTAGCCCTTAACATCGGCCTCAGCTTCCCTTTGTGTAAAATGGGGTGATATAACAACTACCCTAAACCGCTGCTAGGAGAGATTAGTTAAAAATAATTGTAGGCACTTCAAAAAAGAAACTGTGCCACCCCTCTCAGAAATAAGAAAGGAAACAAAGAAGCTAAACAAATCCACAGCAGGAATTAAGAGCACTTACCAGCTAGAAAGAAAGGAGATGCAGCAGTCAGTTGCAAAATGGCCACCATAGGGCTGCAGCTACTTGGCTCCAACAAATTTAAAGGGCCAGACCCAGAAAAGCATACAGGGGAAAAGTTCATATATGAAGACAACCATGTAATAGAAAGAGTTAGTAGTAGCAATGTAATCACAAAGGGAAATGATCTTGGGGAAGAGTCTGCTTTTGTGTATTGCACTCAATAACTATATAATAGCAATAGTATTAAGTACCTGTTTTTCATTACAGACTTTGGCCTTGGTGACTTCCCTTCATCCTCTTTTCCTGATACACAAACTTTAAATGCATTCCTGCTAAAACATTCACAGCGCATACAATATTTGCATAACTATTCCAGTTTTACCTGTAAAACGTACATAGGCATAGTAATATCTTTTGCTGAAACTACACACTTCAATATTGTAAAGTTCTTTTTTATTATTACATAGGGCTCTTTTAGAAGGAAATGTACACAGATAAGTTAGAGGTTAATTGACTCCTGATTAAATTATATTTCCAGTTACTAATAATAGACCAAAGACTGAGCAGTTAAGTAAAAGGTTATAGCACTACAATGATTAAACTATGCTAAGTAACTACCAGTGAAAATACACTGTACCACATTCATCCATGGTGTAATGGGACTGGCTTTGGTGGAGTTGGAACAGGTATTAATTTAGCCCATTTACTTTGTTATAAATTTCTCTGATGAGTGATATATTTAAGAAATGCTGAGGAGACTAAGAGAAAACACTAATGGAGTGTAATAAAGTGTGAATTTTGATATTGAGAAATTAATGGTAATTTCCTATTTCTGCTGCAGTAAGTGTGGTTATTAATTACCACTAATTTTTATTTCTACAATTTAGTAATTATTTTAGATGTGGTGAGTTATTAATGCCTGAAAGACAAAAATGAGGTAAATGGCACTTCATTTAAAAAACACATTCTTATTAAAAAGTCACCATTTGTTTAGACTGATTTTTGCCTCTGTTCAGTTTAACTTGACTGAACCTTCTTGATACACTCGTTTTCACTGCACATGTTTATTCTAACTGGATCACAAGGAACTGGTGATACATATGGGTCAGAGTTCTACCTCACCAAAGCCACATGTCCCTATGGAAAATAATTGGGAGTCACATTTGATTTTTTTTAAATAGACACATGGTGCTCCATTGGGGTCAATGGCAAGCACTCAAGTAGAGCTTATTGAAGGATTATGGCCTAAATTGATAAGAATAGCAATGTTTAATTTAAGGTGCCACTAGTACTCCTTTTCTTTTTGCGAATGTTTAATGAGAATCTACATCAAGTGTCCACATACAAAGTGTTTTAAAATTCACAATATTAGGGCACATTGATACCTAACAAACAAAAAGATAGCATTTAATTCAAGAATTGTCTGTTATTCTTTCAATTTTCTCACCTTCTTTCCCCACCTGTTATTCTTTAAAAGCGTTAACCAGACAGTAATTAAAAATGATTGCCTCAACTCTGTTGAGAAACCTTCAATTGCGAAATCACAATTCTTGTATTACACTGAGGCGAAAGCATGTTCAGGATGGAGAAAAATGGACTTCTTTGCTTCCAAAGGACTGTCAAGTACTATATTCCTCTGAACATACTGTCTCATTGGAAAGGAAATATTCATACTGGACTCCAAATCTGCACTGGCATGTTTGTTTTTATAACATAAACAATTGTGAATTTAAGGTGACATTCTTCAAAATTAAAAAGAGAAAAGATCCATTCTTATCTTTAATGCTGGCTACTTATTTCTTTAGTGTTTGAGAGTTAAAAAGAGCCCTCAAAGCAAACACTGGATAAGGAATGCTTCTTTTGGCATCTTCCTTGACCAGTTAGGAAAGGGCTGATAAGGTCTGATTAAAGTCATGCCTCACATTTTAAAGGCTAAACCTCTTGATTGGAGGTTAAGTATCCATCTGCGTCATTTACAAAGCACACATGACAAATCTGGATTGTTTATTGTAAACAATATTTTCTTGGCTACAACTGGTGGCAACCACTCCTGTTAATCTTCTGCTGTTTCCTTCTTTATGTGAGTCTGTAAAAGTAGGAGGATTATCATAACACACTAGCAAGCAGCCTGAGATGACCTAACTTTATTTCCTTTCTAAATTTAGACTGGTTGCCTGAGAAGGCATTTTTGTCACCTCTAACTGGCTTAAAATTACTTTCAGGTGGTTCCTAAAGAAGAAAGATCAAGGCCAGTTTACGGAATTGCTGTACCACCCAAATACTCTAGAGATGCACCTTCAACTCTGAAGGACTTTCCATCATTTGCCCTTTGGAAATGCCTGGCTTAAGCTAGATGCTGAATCATTTCCTGTAGGTTTTTAAACACAGCGAGCTGTGTGAAGTTGAGGGTTAGCAGTATTTAGCATTGTTTAAGTAGGTGTTTCAGAAACTTACTGACCATGGGTGTAGTGGTTTCATTTTTTCCCTCTCTCTGTCTCTCTCCTTACTTAGTTCTGGGTTTGGGTTTGTTTTTTGAGGAAAAACAAAAGACCTTAGGGAAAAGAGCACAGAGGACAGCTGTAAGTGACAGATAAGGAATAGAAAGGGAAGTACCAAATGGAGACATCTAAGTCTCATGGACCCCTCAATCCCAGCACATCATAGAAAATAAAAATACCAGAAAGGGTAAATTAAACATGTCTGTTCAACAACCTCATGGAAAAAAGTCACTCTTAAAGGAAACATTACAAATTATATGATTCTAGGAATTTTAATCTATCAGCTGTTTCATTGTCACAGAGCTTTCAGTAACAATGAAAGCAATATAAGAAAAATCCAAGCGCTTTGAGTCCTTGTTTCTCTATTTGATTTCAAAAATAATTCAGGCTTGATGTCAAAATAATAATAAGTGTTCCCACAAATATGAAATATTAGTGATGGGCCTTTCCCCTCTGTGTTTTTAATCATTATATTGTATCCAAAGGGAGAGGAAGTGTTTAATTGTTTTATTAAATATTCATTTCAATGGCTGTAAATAACAACATTAAAACAAAAATATATTACAAAGATAGGCTTATATCTCACTCTATCTCAAGCCAAATCCAGTCATAAAGCATGATCCCTCTTGATTAATACCGCTGTAGTGTTTACTCTTCTATTAGTAGTACAGTGATACTGTTTCCTGTATCACTGAGATGTTTATTGTTCTTCTGTGTATTTTTGACCATTAATGATTTATCCTAAGCGCCGCTCTATCTGCTTTTTTTGGTAACCATGTATTCCACTTTATTTGTATATCGCTGAATTTTTTGATAAAAAGTATTAACATAGCAGCAACTGTTAATTGACAGTGTGAAGCCAGAGCAGTATTAAGTAATTCTGAAAACTCCCTTTGCTCACTAGGTTCAGAACTTAGTTCACTACAAGAAGAGTTACACTGACTTTTTCAAGCTGTTTGTCTCAGACAAAGAACATCACTCATCTCTTAGCGGCAAAACTAGCCCAGTCCTCCTGTGGCCACAGAAGGCCAAGTGCAGCAGAAGGGTAAAGTTCCACCATGTAATGGGGATGCTATATGTGGGGGAGACCTACAGCCCCCTCTGCATAGCTCCTTGTGTGTCACTGCACAGGGGACTGGAAGATACAGGGCATGCGTGTGCCAGGGGGATCCACTACTTGCCCAACATTTCAACTCTTCATGGTGAGGAGGCCACATAATGTGCTGTGTGGGCTATGTCAGCCATTGGGCTGAAGTAGCTTCCACAGATGGCTCTGGAGCTATCCTGTGGGCTAAGAGGGAGGTCTCCTCTGTGCACTTCCTCAGCCTCTGACATCAGGATTTGTCCCTTTTATGTGGTGGGACACCAAAAGCCATGGCCTCTCAAACCTTCCCACCCACAAAAAAATGGCTTCTTGGAGAGAGTCTCCCCTGAAAACATTAACAGAAGATGTAGGCACGAAAGAGAGGCTTGGGGTTCCTCTTGAAGATCAAAGATGAATGGGGTCAATCTCAAAAAAGACATTACAAGATTAGATTAGATAAAATGTGGATATTTGGGTGGGATGGGGCACATATCCAAATTGTATCTGAAGTGTGAACCTTTTGTGGTTCCCTGATCACTATTAACCAATTTAACAGAGAAGTAACAAAGTTAGGGCTGAAAACATGAAAAGAGAATATACTGTACTCTCACAAGTGACAGAAGAATGATGCATATAATGTAATTAGAAGACTACTGTAAATTCACTAGAGTGCTAGGAAGAAAAAGCAAAAAAGAAAGCAAATAATATTTTGGGATATTTACATAGGCATAGTGAACTCTAGATGGGCTACAGGAGCTAGTCTCCTTCTGTCTCTATACTTTCCTAATAACTACTCAAAACATGCTCTTGCTACATTTTTCTCTCTGTGGTCATTCTAATCTATTTCTTTTCCTCAGTTCCCTCAGTTCTATTCAGTCCCTAACCACAAAATAAGCTTGATGTTGCAGAGAGGAAGGTGATCTTGTGCTAAGGCACTGGAGTGGGACTCAGGAGGTCTGGGTTTAATTTCTGTTTTGCCACAGACTTCGTGTATAACCTTGGGCAAGTGACTTAATCTCTTTGTGCCCCAGTTCTCATATGTAACACTGTGATTATGATAACTTCCTTCTTTCCACTGTCTGTCTTGTCTATTTAGATTGAAAGCACTTTTGGGCTGGAGCTATATGTTTGTACAGCACAATGTGGCCCCAACCTTAATTGGGCTCTAGGTTCTATATGAATATAAATAAATAATTCTCATTTATTTTAATGCTCAGAAGCAATGATCTATACATTTGAAGGCTAAAATGTATATCTGGTATACAAAGTTCCCACTTTTCCCCACCATTGATGAATACATCTGTGGAAACTTACTTGAATCCCAGCCCATAGAACATATCCTCTTTATCTAGTAATTTTAAATATCACTTTTCCACATGTTTTAGGTACCACTTCTTTATATTCTTTTCACCTACCCATCTATCTAGTGCACATGATGCTTCCAGGCAGTAACTGGTAGAGATTGGAACATACGTTTGTCCAGATTGGATTTCAATTTGTATCTCAGTTGTTAACACCTTTTTATTAGTGACCTCTTCCTCTTCCAGCAGATGTCATTATGCAGCAAGTAGAAAACAAAGCAGGCAAATAATGTATTTCAAAACAGAAGCACCGGAAAATGTTTGGGTACCTTCAAAACATTTACTAATCTTGCAGGATTTTTTTGTACACTAGATAAAAACATTGTCTAACCTTTTTCATATTCTGACCTATTTAAAAATACGTGTTTCCTTATTTGCAAATGCTACAAGAACAAAATGGGTAACTTTAGAATACAAAAATTGCCATCATGTTAAAAATTTGCGGGCTGAGCTTTCAGAGTGTGTCTCATTTTCATTTAATAACATTATCTACGAAGGAAACATTTCATCACTATTAAAATCAGTCACCTCCAGGGTGGAGCACAGCAGCTGTTTTCCAGCCTGCAAAAACACTGTTCAAAATCTTAAAACAGGAAGTGAAGAAATATAAACATCCAATTGAAAAAGCAAGAAAAATGTGGGTAGGCAGAATATAACAATTACCCAGATTTAAATTGCAACAGGACATAGAAATTGACAACCCCACTATTACAAAAAACAGACATAGGATGTTTAATGAATGCAAGTGTTTGAGACCTTATTTTTAAATGTGATCTGAAAGACGATGGGCTCAGTCTTGCGGTACGCTGAGTTCACATTCAGTGCAGCTGAGACACCAGTGGGACAGAAAGATGGCGCTAAACTGGAGGTCCTGGAGTAGCTGAGCACCCCTCCCTTTCCCCCCACAAACACCCTACTCTAAGCAACACTGGCAGCCAGCCACTCTTATTAGTCCTAGTTGTATTATTTGTATTGCAGTAGCACCTAATAGCTCCTGTCATGGACCCCATTGTGCCAAGCACCGTACAAACACAACAAAAAATGGTCCCCAACCCAAAGAAGGTACAATATCAGTAATTAGCTGCTGTGCTGGCTGAGAATGTGATAGAGTGCCATGCACTCTACCCTGACTTCTCTGCCCTTTACACATCCACTCCCCGCTATTCCAAGTCCCTAAACAGAGTGTGGGAATGGATGGCATAGAGCCAGTTATGCTGGCTTTGTACCACTTAGGGATACCACTGAATCATGTGGATTCATCCCTCCTTTTCCAGCATCATAGTGCCACTTAACACCTTGTCAGAGTATTTCAAATGAGCCAGTGGGAAGAGTGCCACCTATGGAAACACCAGCACTGTTGTCAGCAGCATTCCTAACCAAATCATCATCAATTCTCAGAAAATTCATTCTGTGTCCAAAGAGTGAGTGCTGTGGGTTTGGGGAGGATAGGCTGTATTCTTCATTCATAAAGACAAGGCTGAATCTCTTCATTAAGTGCAAAACTCAACTCAACCTTATCTGTGGAGTCACAGTGGATGCCCACACCATGCTGGCCCTTTTTCATTTGTGTAGACTCTATTGTGGATAAATGTGTCAGTTTAAAATTAGTAGACGTGGACATGTGGCTCTAAAATATGCTATTTTGAAGACTACTACTTTAAAATATTAGAAAGGCCCCACAAGGACTCTTTTAAAAACACCTTTTCAGGTGCTGATTTTTGCAGCCTTTTGTAAAATTCAGGTGAATGATTCATCCAATCGACGGCTCATGTAGTTTGTACTTGTCCAGTCATGCCATTCAAATTCTTTTGGTGGATGTATCCTGTAAATAAAGAACAATAACACTATTCATTAGCTGATGAGTCCCCTAAAATTAAGTAGAGTCTACAATGATAGTTTGGTATAAGCTACAGTTTCAGATCTGTTTCTCCATAGAAAGGGGAGGGCTGCGAACAATTAAAAATATAGTGACTTAAGAGAAATCAAGTTCCATTCAGGTTCATTGTACTTTTGTTTTCTGCTCCAAAAGTTGAGATAAAGATTTCTGTAATTCACTGAAGGTCTGGCAACCTTTTGCCTGGAAAGGAAATTGTTTATATGCAATTAAGATCTTCAGACACATCAGCAGAGCTATAACATTCTGTTTCATAAGGTCAGCAACACCATCAATTCAATTAATCCTCTCAAACTATCCCCTGAGTTATTAAAAAGCTACTCTTGACAAGGAGGAAAGGGTGATACCATCATATGCCACTGATGGAAAATATTAGCTTTCTTGTGAGTTTTGTTCATTGTTTTTCTATAGAGAGAAAAGATGTATATCTCCAGGATATGTCTCCAGTGCAGTAAAATACTCACAGCTGGCCCATGTCAGCTGACTCGGGCTTGTGGGGCTTGGGCTTCCAGGGTATAACATTGCAGTGTAGCTGTGCGGACCCAGGCTGAAGTCTGGGCTCTGGGAGCCTATGACGGGGGAAGGTCCCACAGCCGGGCTCCAGCCTGAGCCCGAACATCTATGCTGCAATTTTATAGCCGCCGAAGTCATCTGACATGGGCTAACTGCAGGTGCTTTACTGCAGCATAGACATACCCACACTGCCTTGAAATTGTTCTGAAGTCCTCTCTCTCTGCTTTAGTTCTGTTACGTATATACCTCTTACATGACTTGGATGTTGCTGTACATTCATCAACATTATTATTCATTACCAGGCACCCACCCAGTAACACAGTAAATACAAAGACTTCTACTTTATTCTTGCAGTTTGCTTTGCGGGTACATTTATCTATCATTTTGTCAGTAACATATAGGGATATGTTTCAGAGTAGCAGCCGTGTTAGTCTGTATTTGCAAAAAGAAAAGGAGTACTTGTGGCACCTTAGAGACTAACCAATTTATTTGAGCATAAGCTTTCGTGAGCTACAGATCACTTCATCGGATGCATAAAGTGGAAAATGCAGTGAGGATGTTTTATACACACAGACCATGAAAAAATGGGTGTTTATCGCTTCAAAAGGTTTTCTCTCCCCCCACCCCACTCTCCTGCTGGTAATAGCTTATCTAAAGTGATCACTCTCCTTACAATGTGTATGCTAATCAAGGTGGGCCATTTCCAGCACAAATCCAGGGTTTAACAAGAACGTCTGGGGGGGGGTAGGAAAAAACAAGGGGAAATAGGTTACCTTGCATAATGACTTAGCCACTCCCAGTCTCTATTCAAGCCTAAGTTAATTGTATCCAATTTGCAAATGAATTCCAATTCAACAGTCTCTCGCTGGAGTCTGGATTTGAAGTTTTTTTGTTGTAATATCACAACTTTCATGTCTGTAATCGCGTGACCGGAGAGATTGAAGTGTTCTCCGACTGGTTTATGAATTTTATAATTCCTGACATCTGATTTGTGTCCATTTATTCTTTTACGTAGAGACTGTCCAGTTTGACCAATGTACATGGCAGAGGGGCATTGCTGGCACATGATGGCATATATCACATTGGTGGATGTGCAGGTGAACGAGCCTCTGATAGTGTGGCTGATGTTATTAGGCCCTGTGATGGTGTCCCCTGAATGATATGTGGGCACAGTTGGCAACGGGCTTTGTTGCAAGGAGAGGTTCCTGGGTTAGTGGTTCTGTTGTGTGGTATGTAGTTGCTGGTGAGTATTTGCTTCAGGTTGGGGGGCTGTCTGTAGGCAAGGACTGGCCTGTCTCCCAAGATTTGTGAGAGTGATGGGTTGTCCTTCAGGATAGGTTGTAGATCCTTGATAATGCGTTGGAGGGGTTTTAGTTGGGGGCTGAAGGTGACGGCTAGTGGCGTTCTGTTATTTTCTTTGTTAGGCCTGTCTTGTAGTAAGTGACTTCTGGGTACTCTTCTGGCTCTGTTAATCTGTTTCTTCACTTCAGCAGGTTGGTATTGTAGTTGTAAGAATGCTATCTATCCAAATATACAGGACAAGCCTAGAATTCAGTTAAGAGTTTCTGGTGCTGTCACTTACTGTAATACTAGAATATCTCTACTGGAATGATTTCAGCTTTAATATCTTAAGAATCTCAAAGTATCTTCAACTATCTTCATCTGTTCGCAGAGCCTTCTGTGGTTTGTCTTTCCTTATGGACTGTGCTTCACAGATGGTAGATAAAAGACTTTCAGGACTTGATCAGGATATGAACAAGGACAGTCATGAGGATGGATTTTAATTGGCTGGCCGCAGCTTTATTAAAATGTAACATCAGAGAGGAGCACTATCTGCCCTGCATCCCCATTCCATGTGTTTTAGGTGGGTCTAGTGCAGGGTTTACAGGGCACCTATCATGTAGCCCGTAACTCAGGGTAAACTCCACTGCTTTCCTCAAGAATTCAGCTTGCTCTGTTAAATCCATTCACCTTTCCCACTGCAAAAGAGACAGAAGATACCAAAGAAGGACCCCAGTTTGCAAGGACTGAGGTTTCCCTTTTTCCATAGTCCTGTGGTCCACCAGCAAAATCCTGTGTCAATGTGGATGTCTCAACTGGCTCTGGGTAGCCAGTGCCAGGTTGGATCTCTGCCAGTCTGGATGCTGGTCTCTGTGGGGTTGGACCTGCCTGACCTGCCTGACCCATGCACTAGCACCCACAGCCGTGCAAAGATGTCGTTTGTGGGGAGGTGGAGTTAATCAGAAACTCTCTGAGCTGTTCTGCTCCTCTCCAGTCACCCCACACTGAGGCCTCCCTATTAGCCTCAGCAGCAGTTTCTAGTCCAGTCTGTGTCCATTACTGATTCCAAGCATGCTGGGAAATGGTGTCAGAGGGCTCTGGTAGCCATTGGTGTTGTAGTCCACAGGGTAGGACCCCCTAAATCAGGGGTTCTCAAACTTCATTGCACCGCAACACCTTTTGACAACAAAAATTACTATACGACCCCAGGAGGGAGGACCGAATCCTGAGCCAAAGTCCGATCCCCGCTGCCACAGGTGGGGTGGCAAAAGCTGATGCCCAAGGGCTTCAGCCCCAGTAGTGAGCTTGTAAGCTGAGCCCTGCTGCCTAGGGCTGAAGCCCTTGGGCTTCAGCCCCGGGTAGCGGAGCTCGGGTTTCAGCTTTGGTCCTGGATGGTGTGTCTTGGGTTTCGGCTCTGGTCCCGGGCCCCAGCAAGTCTAAGCCAGCCCTGGTAACTCCATTAAAATGGGGTCGCAATCAACTTTGGTGTCCCAACCCACAATTTGAGAACCGCTGCCCTAGATGCTCAATCCAGAGTTCCAGGAGCTGGCAAACACGAAATGGAGGTCACATAATTTACAGAATTATTACCTTTTAAAATTGTTGTATTAAATTACACTTGGGGGAAGTTATAAAAGAAACATTATCAATGCTACATCTATTCCAAATGAAAAAACTAATGAATGAGAATAATTAATGTCCTGTGGACATACAGCCCAAGTGTTACAAATCCCCATGTTGTTTCTGGATGTTGACTACACATAGAGATTATGTATGCACTGTGCTTCCTTCTGACCCTGCATCACAGAGGTTTCTGTGCATTGATTATTAAAGTACTATAAAATGTATTTGAAAATGATTAACTTTCTATAAGTTATCTAGCTATGCTACAGAATGTAATAGGGAATTATATCCACACTACAGAATTCTCTCAGAGGATTACAAAAACCGGTAGAAAAGATATTCTCTGTTAAACACTACAGAATTTTAGAGTAATTACTGTAGAATCCTATTGGCTGCATTGCTATTGCAGCCTATATGGCGTTTCCATACAGGAAATATCTGGTGCCCATGAAAAGTGGCACAGCTACGCTTGTTTATGACAGTAATATGTGAATAACGAGTCGATAAGGCTGTGACGTTTTGGAAATCCATACTCCATTTCATTTGAATTTAGGTCTTCCCAGGGTTTCTGGGCCTGCAGGTCACTAGAATGTATCAAAGTGCCGAGGGGTGGGGGGTGAAGCTGGGCTCAGCTACCTGCTGAGGGCATTGCATTCTAGTACACGAGATCTCAACACTGCTCAGGTTTGGGCCAGCTTCTCCTCTGTCATGGTGACAGGGCTGGGGGATGGCCGAGCCAAATTTGAGCAAGTGGGGCTGCAACCACATGTGCCAGCTGGGGTGGGCCAAACCTTAGTGGACCTGTGACCCCATGCACTAGGTCACAAAGCCCACAGCAGCAAGCTGAGCCTGGCCAGGCCCATAGGACAGTAGCCAGGAAGAAGTGCTTGGTGTCATGTTCTCTGGTAAGTACTGGCTCCCCTATGTACGACCCCACCCTACCGCTGGATGATACCCCATCTTTCACATACCTCTCCTGCCCCCTAGTCCACCAAATCTTCTTCCACGGCACCTCCAGTCCCTTCTGCTCCCCCAATTCTTACCCCAGTTCCCCCCTCCCCACACTTTAGCCCAAGTTGCTGGTGGGAGGGTTCCCCAGCTGTTCATATCTGGTCAGAGCATCCAAATCTTAGTAACCCAGGCAGTATTCCAGTTCATTGCCCCACCGGTGCCACTTCCCCGGCGGTGAGTAGGGAACCTGGGCCTGCCCTCTACTCCAGGCTCCAGCCCAAGGACCCTACAACACACAGCCAAGATCTGTTGAGTCTCCAACCTTGTTGCTTACTCCCTGGGCTGCTTCCTACCCCGGCACTCCCTGCTCTCTGGGGTTTGTTGGCCTCTCTACTCTCTCCTCCCAGGGAGCAACCATGGGCTACTTGTCTCTGTAGCCCCCAAACATGCATCCCTTGTCCCAGAGAGTGACTGCAGACTCCCTCCCTGCAGCCCCCTTCCTTTGATCACCTCTCTGGCTTTATAGAAGCCCCACCTGTTCCCGCACAGGTGAGTTCCCCCTATTTAGGGCTTTCTGCTCAGCCTTCAGGTTTTAGGTTAATTGGCTCATCTGGCCTCCATTAACCCCTTCAGGGAGAGTGTGGGGTGGACACTCCATCACATGTGCCAAGTGGATTCCTGCTGTATGTGGACTCACTGACCACAGCCCTGCTCCACCCACGATGCCCTCCTCTTCAAACTTGCATGGAATCTCTAAAGCCTGTCACCTCCCTTCAGTGAAAGCACGGCATTTCCCTTCCGTTTTTGCCTTGGGCCCTGGGAAAATGGGGCTGGCTATTAGATACCACATAGCAGTGTGGAAAATCCTACATTTCCTGGATTGAAACGTAGTCACCTGTCCAATAATAGGAATAAGAATGCTTTCTATCTCATGTTTTGATATGGTCCAAGATAAGAAAGGTTATCAAACACCCCTAGAAGACACTAAGGGCTTTTCTACATTTAGATAACGGTGGCCCTGCTGCACTGAGGCAGCCACATCACTGTAGTGCTTCCGCAAAGATACTATCTATGCCAACGGAAGGGATTGTCCCATCAGCGTAGGTAATCCACCTCCCCAAGAAGCAGTAGCTAGGTCGACGGGAGAATTTTCCCATTGCCCTAGCACTGTCTACACCGGTGGTTAGGTCAATTTAACTGCATTGCTGAGCAACATAGTTATACCGACCTAATTTCCTAATGTAGACCAGGACTAATATATAATTGTTTTCCATCCTTTTTCTTTCCTTCCCTGCTATCAATCCTTTCCATTTATTTTAGGCATCCCACAAATTTTGTTTCTATATTTAAAGAGGAAATTGAGTATTATTGACTATTTGTTTTCTTAAACAAATCTCTAGTGAAACCCTAGAGCCATGTCCTACATTATAGTTAACTGGAAAAGTAATGTAATGACTTCCAAACAGCATTCGGGGTGCCTTACTTAATATAATCAGAAAGAACAAAAGACATTTAAAAGCAGGATGCAGCTGACATTATCAAGTTCCTCTATATGGAGTTACAAAAGAGGGAACAGGTACAATCAATTTATAGGTTATCATAAAAGAACGTCACTCTGCAGTATACATACTATGGAGAATCTGTTCAGTATGCATTAGAATAATGAAGCAGGGAGAGATAGGGATTATGCCTACAGTCCTATTCATATTAGGCATAAGAATTCAGAATTTGTTCTTTGGAGGATAAGCACCCTAAATCACCTGTAAAACATTTGCTTTATCTTTCAGCATTAAAGCAATGGTAGAAGTTCTGCTGAGTTCTAAGAAAAAATTAACAAGCTGGGAAAATCAGTTTAACATGTAACCACAAGCCTTGCAGTGAAATGTTAACTTTTTATCCACAGAACTGCTTGCTAACACTTAGGCCTAGAAAAGACCTCTCCTCCCCCTCCCCAAACATACACCAAATTTTATTTTTCTGAACAGAGTAGAAAATATGTAGGAGCAAACAGAACTGTATATACTTCTGACAGTTCAAATGATAGATAAGTATAAGGGCTGACAAGGGTTGGTTTGTCATTGTAGCTCACTTCGATCAACTCTGCATGGTTCTGTAGGACAATGAAATTCAATGCACTTATAATTTCCAAAAAAAGTGAGCTCAGATTCTTTTAAAAGCATTTCTATGTGAAAACGGATCATTTACATGCCAAAAGCACTTTTAATGTGACATATTTAGCACATGTATTATTGAGAAAGAAAGCCGCTTGAACTTAGTGAATTTTAAAGTCTATAAAATGGCACCCTGCTGAGCAGAAAGGTAGCTGTTCAGTGAATTTCCCAGTTATGTGATTATTTTGAATAATAGACTTGTACATAACTTTTTACGAAATTAAAGGTATGACATTTGCTTTAGTTTAGCCCTGTAAACTGCACTTTAGAACATAAAGCATGGGCTGATGTATGAATTTGTTGTTCCTCCAAGCAATTTAACTGATTTTTAAAGAACAGTTTTATGTTTCATCTATTGAGTAACACATCAAACAGTTATCTTAGTGGATTTAATGAGCATTCATGTGCAACTTAACTCTCATGGGGAACAGTCAGGAGCCTTGAAAATAAAACTCAGACATTGCAGGGTTATTTGGTTGCCTAGGATTCACTGGGGCCCAAACATAAGATGACCAATTTGGACATTTCTTCTCTTTCATACTCAGTAAAGATTGAAAAACTTCAAGACATCTGAAGTTTGGTGAAGAGAAGCATCCTGAAGTTCAGATGCTTATCAGCACCTGATCGAAACTAGTTGAACCTCTTTGGTCTGCAAAATTTGGCCACAGGTGCTGGAACTAGGGGTGCTGGGGATGCTGCCACACCCGCTGGCTTGAAGTTGTAATAACCCAAATATATGGTTTCTGCCTTTAGCACCCCCATTATAAAATTGTTCCAGCACCATTGAATTTGGCTAGAAATCTCATGAGATCTCTGGCACTTCCTGAATCCAGATGTAAGGGAAATAGCACAAGAATGACCCATGTTGTGGTATTTTAGCTCTTTTATATTCAGTCTGACCAGGAACAGCGCAAAAGCATTTGAAAGTGAAAGATACCGGTCTGTGTGTGTGTGTGCGGGGGGGGGGGGGTGTCGAATCTTCACTTGTGCTAAGAAATGTCAAGGTGGCTTCTGATTAATGTTTGGGTGAATGTTTGGATAAGGTTTCATTTTATCAGCTTCCTCTAATGAAAAAACATCATACATGCTATGCTACAGAATATGGCTCCATTTCAGCAAAGCACTAGCATAGGCTTAAGTGCATTGCTGAATCAGGGCCTATATGACTCAGAAATAAAATGATAAAATGATCATTAATGACACAGAGCCAGGGTATTTTCTTATTGTAACTTATTTATTCACACAATGTACATCAATCCATGAACAGAGGTGGTCACAAACAGCATGCAGGCACTCCCTTCTCTCAGAAATCTCAACCCAAATACCCATCCCTGTTTCCATGAAACTAACCTGCACTCTGAATTGACTCTAGCTGGAGGGACTAAGGCAAAGAGCAAGCTCACTTACCGTATGCAACAGCTTTCCCACCACCACCCCCAAAAAGACATCACAAAACTAACAATACAAGGATTTCTTTAAAGTTTGTACACTACATTCATGCTAAGAAAAACCACTAGCCAGATTATGTGCAACAGTACCATCTAGTGACTCCCACCATAATAATATATTGGACATTTGATAACTTTATTTGAAATATTCCATTAAAAAAACTAAAGGCCCTGATAAAAGAGAGAGAGGCAATGTACCCCCAAAATGTGAACATCGAGGCTGTGTTATAAAATAACAAAACAAAGAAATTTCATGTTATATCTGGCACACGATTCTTAACTCAGCCCACTATGCCTTCTCCACATTGCCTCCCCTCAGGGATGTGAGTGAAGGCTGAAGTTTTCCTTTAACTTTGAATTTAGTGCAGACTTGAATACTATGATAGGTGCAGAGGGAGGATTAAAGATAAGGGCTCGGGGCGGGGGGTGGGAGGATAAAATCTATTGCATATCCAAGGAGAGGTGGAGCTCCATGTTATCTCTGGGTGGGACACTGCTGGAGGTAGAGGCAGGCTTGCTGGTTGGTTTCCAAAGTACTACAGGTCTCTTGGCAAGAGAGTTCAATCTATTGACTAGGGAGAGGGAGGGGCTTGTGTGGTGGGTGCAGTTAGTTCACTTTCTGTAGAGAGAGGAAGAGCAGGGGCACCCAGCCACTGGGAAACAGCTCATTTGAGATGGAGGCTGTGAGATTCAGAGTGACACAGCATATTATACTTAAGGGCCGGGGTAGTGTGTGTGTGTGTGTGGGGGGGGGGGGGGGGGAAGGAGCAGTCGTTATTTTCCAAGCATGCTGCCCCTTCCATCAAGCCCTGGAGAGGTCCATTTTAAATTAAAGCGAATAAATAATATTTCTTGTTAAAAAATCCTGCCTGTCAGTTTGTCTCACAACTTCAAAATTCACCAAACACATTTTTAAAAGTGTAGTACATAATTCGGAATGTTAAGGAAAAACACAGCTTCACATTTTCTTCCCAAATGTAACCGTCTTGGAGAGCTATTCATTTCTCACTCTTTTGGTGCTATCTTTAATACAGCAAAGCAGAAAGCCCTAGTCTTTATATCCTGCAGTAATCCAACAGTTACTAATATTGACATGTGTGTGTTGGTGGGGGGAAAAACAGGTTGTTTATAGCAGACATGAGGCAAGATTTTAATTTGTAGCTGATAATTTGCTACTGGAACCTTACCCTGATTAGTCTTCTTACGGCACCAACAGTTTTTGAGGTAGTGTGAATTACCTGCTGTGTATATTTTTACCACCCATTCAGGGATGAAAATGAGTTACAACCTAGATCTCAATTAAAGCTTGAAATAAGAAAACCTAAAACTTCTTTTATGTCCTCACTTCTAAAGAATAGAATTAGTTGCTTCTGATATTATTAGAATTGTAATTCACACTCCTGGAAATCCAGCAATGGATCTTTCAGCCCTTCTCAAATGAAGCACATTTCAGCTGTTACCCAATTATGCTGCCTTTGCTCCAAGTCAAATCATCATCCAACAGCTGAGAATTGAAACAGACTCCATTTGTGAAAAGGAACGGCGTATTTATCTGGTAATGTGGAATGTTTTTACGTGTTACTCTAGTTGTCCTGCAGAAATTAATATGCTATTGCTTGTTCTATTAATTCTCATTTCTGGGAAACGGATTTGTAGGTTCTGTTTCATTAGTATTATATGCTAGGTTTTTTTGTACTCAGCATTATATGCAAATCATGCCACCCGCATGACAATGAGCACCATGTCATCTATAGTCTAAGTGTCTAACTTAAAATAAAAAACTCATTGTGGGAATTCTTGCTGTCTCAAAGTAGGATCTACATTGTCCCTTTTGTAGATTGGCATTAGTGGTTTTCTAATCTTAACCGACCAGTTTTCCACAAAATAAATGAAACAACATGGAACTGGGGGGGATACAAATAATAATTAATAAGAACCTCTACCCAGTGCCTGCAATTTTTTAAGCGAGAGTTGGATGAGCATTAGCAAGCTATTGGTGCATGACTAGTGCAATATGGTAGCCAATCACAGAGTGTCTTCCATCATCCAAGGACACCAATAGCCTAATAATGCATAGTTTTGCTATTCTCGAGTGTTTCCTAAATTTTATATTTTGTTTAAAAAAGCCTTTTGGATGAAGGAGTTAGCTTAAGAATAATAATTATTATTTCATTCCACTTGTGTCCAGAGGCCCCCAAATAGGATCAGCCCCAGAGCCCAAGCCCCATGAACCCGAGTCAGGTGACCTGGGCCAGCCACAGGTATTTTATGCCTGTGTATACACCCCCCCTGTTTTCTTCTAATTTTTTTAATGTACTGTAGATTATTTGACCCTATTCTCCATTGCTCTTTTAACCCCGCACTGCCCTTTCAACTGCATTTTTGGTCACAGCTATTCTTCTACTCGTGAAAATGATATTTAGAAAAATGAACATCTCCCAATTTAGTTTTCACAATATGAAGGACCAGATTCTCATCTGGTATTAACTGGTGTAGCCCCACTGAATTTAGAGATACTCAGGTGGTGTAAACCAGTATATCTGACTCTAAGAAGTCTGGAAGGTCACAAACTGCGGGTACAAGAGCAGCTTGGTACTTTGGAGGAAGCTTTCTAAGTAACCTTTTTTGTGTAGCCCCCTATTTTCCCACTATTGCCTCATTGGTTCCCTTTAACGACATCCTTAGTTGCATATGCTATTTATTAGGTTACCAAAGGACAATATTTCTGCCAATCCATTTAACATGAATACATGGATTTTTTGGTGTGTTTTTCAGTAATGAGATCCTAACTCTCCACTGTTGGGAGCTGCTACGAAGGTGAAACATCGTCATAAAGTCCTAACCAGCCAATCAGAATGTGGCCTAAGACAATCAGTGTCCATGACCATATTCTAACAACATTCATTCTCATTGCTCATTATACAGCATGGCTATCCTATACATCTGTTTCAAACAGAACGTGTCGGATGGATGTAAAAATCAGAGCTAGTTGAATTATTCATTGTGACTAATGTTTAGTGCAATTTAGACTTTTTTCTTTTCCCAAACCAATCCTGATTTCTGCTAATGTAGCTCTTATTCGAAACAATTAGTTAAATAGTTTATAGGCTGTAGGTTATTTGCAAAATAACTCATTCTTCATAAAGACTGGTCACCTGAGTCACATGGCATTGTTTCTGTACGCTGTTTTTGATTATCACAATGTTTCAAACAGAAGACTAACAAATAATAAAGAGTAACTAATGAATAACAAGTACTCGTGCTCATGAATGTATTTTCTCACACACAAATGCACATATTTGTACTATAAACAGCCATTTCTCAAAAATTCCTATGAACACACACAAATACTTGTGAATGTTAAATAACTAACATAGGTGGATGTAAACGTTTTCACATTTTAAAAGAGTGTTTGCAGACACTGTTTTCAGTATTGAGCCAGTACTGGTAAAATTATTAATATAATTCAGAATCTTTGCAATCTAGAACAAATTTTTAAATATACAGACAGATTTTACTTCTTTCTACTATCATATGAGGAGACCTTTTATGACTAGGAATCAGAAAGTGACTAGGAGAAAATGCTTCATTTGTAAGCACAGACTATGTTTTGTATTCAAAAAAGATATTTTCTGCTTTGATTAAAAATTTTTTGATTTTGAATGTTCTTTGAGGAAAACTACAATATGTTTCATGGTCTACTTCTTTTACGGTAGTCCCAATATTAACAATGGAGTGCCACAGGCCATCATGTTTGTCCAGAAGGCCATATGGAAAGCACTTACATTATACACTGTGTGCTATATACACCAAAGGGATTAAATGTCAGGCATGATCAGTGATTTTTTCTAAGTATTGTACATTGAATGGAGCCATACAAAATACTTTCTAAGTGCAATAATAAGCAAGTACGTGGTGCAACACCAACTCCAGTTTACATGGTGTTTTAAAAAAATATTGAGACACCTCTAGGTAGTTTACCAAAGATATACACTAATTGAATAATACAGTCTGTAGTTCCAGTCTAATGACTGTAAGCAAAGGGAAAACAAGTGAGTCTTTGGTACTAGCAAGCTAGGGAATCTTTCTGTTCCTTAATCTTTGCCTCTCTTGGGGCTGTCAATTGTGCAAAATGGTTTGAATTATGGATTTTTTCCTATGGACTGCAATTTGTCAGGGACTATTGCAAGTAAATAAAGTCATTCAATTTATGATCTGATTGCATCTCCCCCAACTATTTTTACAGTGCATTTTCTATAAATGTTCTACACAACAGTTTTATGGATTACATCTGCTGAAAGCCACATGACTTTATAGCATCTTCAGTCTACACACTGTATAAGACTGTTAAATTACATTTTTACTTGGGTTTTTTATAAATACAGTTTCCAGTTAGCATATTCTATGAAAAAAACTTAAAACTTTATATTTCAGGACTTCAGTCTTCAAACTCTGGAGCCTGGAAAGCACAAAATGATAAGGGTGAAATCCTGGACCCACTGACTTCAATGACAGGGAGTTTTGCGCTGGCTAATCAATGGAGCCAAGATTTCACCCTAAAAGCTCAAATGAACCTATCTCCTATAAAAACCAGAAACTGCCAAGGCAGCATAGAATCCTAAACAGACAAATTAAATTTAGCATCAAAATCTGTCTTTAAGAGTTCCTTGTTTCCTTTGTGATATAACTCAGGAGAGAACAGATTCTTTTGGGAATTGGTGGAACTAAGCCAGCATGGCATGCCATCTACGGTAAGTATGATGCCATCTATTTCATGTGTTTGGTGATCTGTTGACTTTCAAGGGTGCACTTGGAGATCAGATCATAGAATCATAGAATATCAGGGTTGGAAGGGACCTCAGGAGGTCATCTAGTCCACCCCCCTGCTCAAAGCAGGACCAATCCCCAACTAAATCATCCCAGCCAGGGCTTTGTCAAGCCTGACCTTAAAATATCTAAGGAAGGAGATTCCACCACCTCCCTAGGTAACGCATTCCAGTGCTTCACCACCCTGGAATGCACAGATGCAGGTTTGCTTTGGGATTCTCCATCAGAAATCTATGCAGGAGTTGGTGTTGCTAAAAACAGTATTAAGTTCTTCAGCATTGCCTCTATTCCTCTCCTATGCAACTATGAGGAGAAGAACATCTAAATGACAGCATGGCTCCTTTTGATAGATGTGCTACTAGCTGGGAGAGGTCTGCAGAGCAGCATGGTAGGGCAGGCCCTCCTTGTGGAGGCCCTGTGATCCACTGATATAAATCCTGATTTACCTGCAGGTTCTGGGATTCCATGTGTGTTTCATTACTAGCAGTAGGTGATATGACAAGCAGGCAGAGCCATGTTGAACAGAGCTTTATTAAACATGCTGAGGGGCCAGTGTTACATGCTGAGTCTCTGCAGCTTGTCCCATTCCTGCATTCCTGATCCTCTGGTCTCTGTCTAATCTAGTTTCCTCTTGAAACCTGATCCTCTCTCTTCAGTCCCACTCACATGACAATGTGGCTTAGGAGCTTACACCACACAATGGTATCCCTCACATAGGTAAAATAGGCTCAAGATATCAGTGCCTTCAAAGATGCAGATACTTCAGTTGACTTTTTCCCATGCAAGGACTTCCCTACAGGAGTAGGGGGACTGTAAGTTTTAATGGCACAGGTTCTGTTCTTTGGCACATTCTACTTATTACAAAGCACCCTGTACGCTTATAGCACTATATCGTTATTAGTATTATTGTAGTGCCTATGTAATAATTATACAGTACTTAGCACTCGTGTAGTGCTTTACAGCTACAAGTCACTGAACAAGCATTTGTGGATATAAATAATATGAGAAAAACATTTTTAAACACATGCAGCGTTCAGGGTATTATCAGGGACTGTTAATATGGACATCTCTTTATTCATCCTCAAACCAGAGAAAGAGCAAGTGGACACACTGTACGTCAATTCTAAGCAAGACTCTTTTAAGGAGAGACTGCCAATTTAGGTAAATTATGTATGGTGTCTTTATGATGTAGATTACTGTCCATGAGGGATTGGGTTGAAAACACTAAACTCATTGTATATGCACATATAGATTATGTGATAAAGTTAACTGTAAATTAAAAGATCTATACTGTCATAAAAACTGCCTAAATAAAACTATTAGCAAATTGCACACTAGTTGCCTTTTCCAGTTTAGCTTACAGAAGTGGTGTCTGGCTGTGTGTTTCTTTCTTATATCAAAATATTAAATTCCATCTGAGTCTCTCAGTGCATTTTGGGATGGTCTGTTGAACGCTCAGACTATGAAACAGAATCCTGATGTATGGATGTAAAACTAGAGCATTGTTTTCTTTCTGCTCTAGCCAGCTGGTTCTCTTAAACCAGGATTATTAATCGATCCAAAATCTGGTTAGTTTTCTCAGATGTCAGAGAAAAATCCAAAATACTGTAGAAGTAGGGCTGGATGGATGGTTCTAAATAGCTGAAATGAACTTGAACACCATTATAGATTTCTAAGTTTCTGTTTAGGGGGAAATGGAAATTTGAATGATTTAGGATTCGTATAACACTTAGCAGCATTTTACCTGAGTTTCTGGCAATTTATTCCATTTAGACATTATGTGACAGAATATATTATCATAAAGTGAGATAATGCCGAAAAATGCAGAACTAATGCTGAAAATAATCCCTTTATAGTTTGTGTATGCATGTTCAAATTTTTTTTTTAAAAAAAGAGGACTTTAGAAAACTTAAAATGAAACCAAACGCCAGTATCTTGTGCTGTGACCCTAAACAGCCATGTTCTCAAAGAGCCTCCTGAAGCTTCTGGGAATTTTTTTAAAAAGGCCATTTTCATGCGTGCCACACCATGCGGTTTATATCTGACTTGGGGGGGTGGGGAAATTCATAGTGCAAAGAGCTGCAAGTGGTTGATTTAGAGACAGCACAGATCTGTACACAAGTTAATGTGGATAATGAAAAAATAATGCCCTCTATTTTTTGGTTTATGTTTCTACAACAGATCCTAAACTGAAGTGCCCTGTGGATTATTCGCACGGCCCTTCTGAAATAGATGGGTGGCGAAGCTCCTTTATGTCAAGAGCACAAGAAGGAAAATTCAGTTGCTAGATTAGACTCGAAAAATAAGGTAAACGGTGGCATTGCAAGGATTAGTGCTTTGTGCACCTTGCACTGCACCCCACATAAGGGTGAGGGAGAGGTATGATGCTACACACCATTCATCACTCCCTGCATCAGGTGGGGAAACCAATGGGTGTATAGAAGGACAGAGGTAAAAGGAAGTGGGAGCCAGCAGAGGAACCCCCCAGCTATGCCATGTCACACCATCCTAGCCTGATGGCACCATCTTTCCACACTGCATTCAATTGGCACAATTCAGTCAGGAGACTGATGATAACCTAACTGGATAGAAGATCCCAGGTAGTCCCCACTTAGTTCCTCGTTTAATGAGCTAGCTGGCTCTAGGGATGTCATCCAGCTCTTTTTTCACATGTCCCCTATGAGACATTCACTCTTTCGTGTCACCGAGATATGGGAAATTCAGTATTATACAGAATGTCTAGTATCCCTTTTCTAACAGAAAAGAAAATATCGATTGCATATAAATAGCCCAAACACCTCTTGTGATGGTGCTGGTGAGGTCCAGAGTGATAAGAGGAGAAAGTAACCCAGCTAACCATTGGTAACAGTTGTTCATAGCAATAAATATGTTTGAGGATATTGTAGAAACAATACTTTCTTCTCCAGCCTGCCAGGCATTCACTGCTGGATGAAGTGGTCAAGAATGAAAAGAAGCCAAGGGGACTTGTTTGCAAAGGTATTGCAGAAGTCAGGGGTTCTCTACCTGGGTGGTTGTAACCACCCTAGGTGAGGGTGTCAGAAAATGTTAGGGGCTGTTACCATCCTGTTCTTCTTACACTGCCAAATAGAAGAATGGTCCCTGCTAGATGGAAGGAGATCCCAGGGAGGTTGCAGTATGGAAAAGGTTGAGAACCACTAGCATAGGTTCTGAAAGAAGTTATTTTTTCTATCAGCAAAAGAAACACAACTTGGAACCTTAGACTGTGGACCCTGCTCCCATTGAAGTCAATGACAAAATTCCCATAATGTTCAATGAGATTTGCCTTTCTAATGCAGAGGCTCTTCTTCCTAAATGTTCTTTAGAGACCTCATATAACTTGCTTCCTCCATTTTATACAACCATTTTTCCAAGCATGGGCCATTTATCACTACATCTTCACAGAACTGCAGGAAAGAAGCTGCTGTTAGAGTACTTGGAAAATAAAGGAATTAGTCCCAGCCACCTAGTTTCCCTTTGCATAGTGTGTCTGTTAAATGATAGAGGTCGGAGTGGCCATTGGTTTGTTTAATCTTTCCTTGACCTGAGGGAACTCAGTGATTGGAGTTTATTGCTTTAGTTTAATTCACTTGATTTTTTAACCGGAGAAACAGATTAAAACTTCTTCTATTTACTGATGTTTCCCTAGTACTTGAAATTCCAAATAACCCTCACATTTATTATTGGTCTTCTACTGTAACACATACACCTCCTGGGTGTGGTGCTCTGTCCCACTTGTAACACCAACAGACCCCAATCATCAGGTGGGATTGAACCTGGGTCCTCTGGAGCTAAATGCATGAGTCTCTACCATGTGGCCCTTAGCTAAGGCTGTAGCAGACTCATTAATCTCTCTCTAAGTGGTCTTGGTGTCACTACATGGGACAGAGCACCACAAACAGGAGGTGTGTGGGTTACACTATTCTATAAGAGCAACTCTGCCCCTGAGAAAGACTGGAGTTCTCTGTTCTGTTGCAGAATCAAAGGGTTTCTTCACAAAATGAGGAGGATTAGGAGATGTGCTTTTATGTTTTCAAAAGACGAAGACATTTTCCAAGAGAGTCACCATTATTAAGAGGCCACACCTTCCTAAGTACAGTTCACTACCCAAGCAGGCAGTTCTGCCTGCAGCCCTTAGAGAGCTGCTGCTAAAAATTTTTTTTCTAATTTACTGAACTTTAACAGAAGACCTAGCAATAAAAAAAACCAAACCACTTCACAGAGCCAGAGGCTGAGTTGGAGATTGTCACCAAAGAGGATGAAGTGGCTGATGCTGCTCTTGAGGAATGTGCAGATGAGGATTAGGATTTTTCGGATGTTTAATTCCTCTGGAAATAGGAGTGCCATGAAGTGCAATAGGAAAAAGAAGCAGGAGGGCCTAGATGAGGATGGGGTAGAAATAAACATCAGAGATCTGGAGATGGCTATGGTAGGAGGGGAACCCATCTCACTGTCCCACTGTGTCAGGTAAGTGGATCTGTTGCTCCAAAGGCAGACTGGCACCACTATGCCTATAAAACATCTTCCGCCTTTGTTCTTTACTGTTAACTGCCAGATCTTTGTCACTGATGGTATGACACATGTAAGCAGGTGCATAGTGAAGGGAGCTATGCTCATCTTCAGACTTTTGCCATGACTGCCTGCCTGACCTAAATTCCAGAGCATCTACCCCATGGTCCTCTTGTTTAATTGCAAGATGGGGGTGGGGGTGGGAATGGCATTTGATTTACTCATTCTTCTGATTTTTGTTGGTTTGTGATAGTGTGTGTGTGTAGGCGGGGGGCGGGGCAGGGGATAGGCAGTTCATCTCACACCTGCAGCAAACATACAGAGCAGATGTCAGACCACTGACATTGTGTTTGTAAATGCCCACTGGGTCAAGCTTTGTGGGACAAAATTTAGAACAGCAATAGGTGGGTTACTACAGCAGCATTCTGATACATAGTGCAGTTAACTGAATTAAGAAATGGTTAACTGACAGAGCTCATAAAGTAGTTGTCAATGGACCATCATCGAATTCTAGTGGGATTCCTCAGGGAGTAGTACTATGCTTTACATTATTCACCATTTTCAACAATGATCTGGAATATAAAAACAACTGCTGATAAGACTTTCAGATGAGACTATTGACAACTTGGTAAATAATGATGAAAACAGCAGTCATATAGAGTGATCTGGATCACTTGGTAAACTGGGGCCATTCGAACAAAATGTGTTTTAACACAGCCAAATGCAAAATTATTCATCTAGAAACAGGAATGCAGGCCATACTTACAGAATGAGGGACTGTATCCTGTAAAGCAGTGACTTTGAAAATGATCTAGGGGTCATAATGGATAAGCAACTGAAAGTAAAACAAAGGGCTAATGCAATCCTTGGATCTATAAACAAGGGCGTAGTAAGGTAATTTTACTTCTGTATATGGCATTGGTCAGACCATAGTGGAATACTACCTACAATTTACTGGAATACTATGCAGAGTTCTCATGTCCACATTTTAAAAAAGATGTCGAATAATTGGACAGGGTGCAAAAAAGAGCCACAGAAATTATTCCAGGGCTGGAGAAAAGGCCTTATAATGAAATACTTAAAGAGCTCAATCCGGTTAGTTATCACAAAGAAGATCGAGAGGTGACTTGATTACAGTGTGTAAGTCCCTTCTTGAGGAGAAAATACTGGGTACTAAAGGGCTCTTTAATCAAGCAGAGAGAGTCATAGCAGGAACCAATGAACGGAAACTAAAGCCAGACAAATTCAAGTTAGGTAGAAATAAGGCACACATTTTAACAGTCAGAGCGATTAACCATTGGAACAAACTACCAAGGGAAGTGGTGAACACTCCATCTCTTGACGTCTTGTAAATAAGACTGGATGCCTTTCTGACTATAGCCAGACTTCCAAAGAGAAGTTATGCTTTAATCAAACACAAGTGATTGGGCTCAATACAGGAGTAACTGGGTGAAACTTAATGGCCTGTGTTATACAGAAGGTGAGACTAAATGATCTAATGGTCCCTTCTGGCCTTAAACTCTATTAATCTACAAACCGAAGCATTTAGCAGAATGCCATTTTATTCATGGGATGTTTAAAATCCATGCACACTATTGGAAAATCCATGCACAAGCTGAGGGAAATAGCAGAGTGAGTGGCTGCCCAATTCCCTAGTCTCCTGAGTTTGCAGCCTCAGTCGGTGAGGTCAAAACAATGTGTGTGATCTTGCAAAATGAGCCAGATCCTCAACTAGTGTAAATCAGCACAGTTCCACTGGAGTGAATAGAAAATCTGGCCTCAATTTTTCTGTGAACCTTTTTTTTTAAAAAATGAGAAAACAAACCAAGAGGCGCAGTAGCCTCGTAAGCTAGTACCGTGTCCATTAGTCTCTGAAGCACTGCAGACGGCACAAATGCTAGCTCATGCCGCAATTGAAGATGAGTCTTGTTGACTCTTCTTAGTTCTCATTTTTCCACCTGGAAGGTCCAGTGTTGGAGTGGCATGTGTTCTGCAGGTCCTGATTTAGATACCGTGATAGACTATGTATGGGAACCACTTTCCCATAATCGCGTCCCTGGCTGTAGCCAATGCTTTGTCTCACAATTTCATTAACACTAAATTGAGATGCAGTATTTTAAAAACAACAACTCTGAACAATAAATCCTGGGGGAAATATGTCACTTTAATATTAAACATTTTTCATGCCCCCCAATGAATGAACTCATTTTGAAGTGCATTTTAGAAACCCTTTAAAAACTTTGGACCATACATTTAAATTATGTAGTTCTCTCTGCTGTAGGAGTACCCACTCTTTTTTTCCTAATCAAAGTACATTAAAACTTTTTCAAGAAGGTTTTAAACCTTATTTATGCCCAATAAGGTCCTTGAAGGGAACTGAAATTTTTACAGGGAAAGAATGAATGCGTTTTGGTAGTTGCTTTACAAACCCACCAGATGAATTTCAGAAGTCAAGCTGCTGTTCTGATCACTATTTCTTTTTAGATGTTTATGTTTGGATTGGACTTTCAGCACATACGGTGTTAATAAAGAGAGTAGTTACAGCTGTCTTTTGTAACCAAACTAACAAGGAAAGAAGGGACTAGAGTACAAATGAAACACATTACATGATTCTCTGAGAGGGAAATTATTTTTATATATTTAGCCAGGCTTATAAATGACTAATTTAAATTTAGCATAAAGATATATCATTGACCAAAACATTCAAATATTATTCTAAAGATATGAAAAAATGAACAGAAATAAATGATTTTACATCCTTCTCTCTCTATATATAGGAAGATCTTAATGACTTAAAACACTCGAATGGGACGTTTAGACATTAGTCACCACATTTTCTCAGCTGTTGTCTCAAAGGCAATTGCATTTTACACATGATTGTTTTAAATGGCTTTTATAGTAATTATTGCCTCCCAGGAGCTTATGAAGGAACCCCACTTGCCCCACTCCCTGAACCATAAGGCCAATGCCGCGTGAGGTTGTGATTTCTGAGCAGAAGGCCAAGCACACGTTTGTTTTACACAACTGGCGTTTAATGGGTTTGAGACACAGTCACAGAAGTTGGAAGCAGTAATTAGAAGCAGTTTGCTTGGAGATATTCAACACAGAGCTATGTTATGCTTGAGATCTGAACTAGGATACAGATGTATATGTTTGGCTCCTGTTCCTGCTAATAATCCATCTTTGTTCAAGACAGTAAGAACTATGTGAATGTGGTAAATAAAAGGAAAAAATATACTGACCCTGTGGCCATTCATTTTTCTCCCAACAATGGGTTAAATCATAAGGAAATACAGTGACCTGGGTGAGGAACAAAATGTCTCAAAAGGCAAAATCATCTAAAAGGGAGACTCAAGCTCTTTGCACAATTGCACCCTGCCATTTGTGCATGTAATTACCTTCGTTCATTTTAGCCAGGCACCTTGCTAGCTGATTTGACATTCAGTCAGTTACCTAATTTGCATGCACACTTATGTTAATTGCATGTGTAAATAGAGATGTAAAATTGATCTTGGGCCTCCATTTTTCAAAATGTGGCCCCCTATATGTGCCAGTGTAGTCAGACTTCAGTGTTTTGGAAATCTGCTCCTCATAAGTGTGTTTGGGTGTTTATTAGGTTCTCAAATAACTAAAAGTGAAGGAAAGGAAAGAAGAAAAGGAAATCTGCTACAAATTAGAATAAATGCCTGTTTGAAGGAGGATGAGCAATATAGTGATGATATTGTGATATACTGATCATACATTCTAGCCAGATATACTATAGGGGAGTGAGAAACAGTACTATTCAGATTAATCGCACAGCTCTTCAGCTAGTGAGATGCAGTTTAGCTCCATTGTTTCAAATGATTTGCACCAGCCAAGGATCTGTCCCAACATATTTATACCTCAATGGTTCAATATTAATCTAAGAATCAGAAAAACAACAACTTGTCATTTGTTTAATCTCAGCATGATAGAAGGTGAAACTGACTACAGAAAGCCCATAACAAATAGCCGGACATTCTAAGGTCACTAAAGGAAGACTGTCATTTTCGTATTCAGGCCCATGATGAAAGAGTTTTTAAATGTTTGGACATTCAATCTGTGTAATGCTGCAACCCGAACATACCCTTTTGCCAAACACAGGCTCACTAAATTCTCTTGGAATGTTGTTTACCTCTAAATAAATCAAATTTGACAGCTTAGGTTAACTTTACTGATTCATTTTTCCATCACCGGTGATTGATAATTTTTACACAAAGAAAGGTACAGAATTTGTATTGTATCACTGCTTATTCAGAGTGATATTGTTCTTGGATAACATATGAAATTCCAAGCCATTTTTCTGGCTCCCTGGTTCTCAGAATTCCACCCTCTCTGTGCTTGCACAGTAGCTAGCATGCCTCAAATGATCACTGCTCAGCAAGAATGATTTATCAATTACTTTAAGTCAATGTCTGTCTCCCAGAGGTTGACATGCTGTACTGCACAGTTTACAGCATTGGTCCAGGACTAAAATCCTGAATCCATTACCAAGCCTTATGTCACATAGCAGTGAACAACATGCTATTGAATGAAAGCGAGTGGGGTCTGAGATACTGGAAGGTTTGTTAGTGCTTGATTAAAGACTCCACAAAATGGAAGAGAGCGAGGAGTCAAGTAACTAGGATAAATTAGTTAAAAGAGGGGGGAAATGTTTTTAAAAATCTCTGCCATTCAAGATCCCAAATTTTCCCCTGCAGAATGGTAGGGAATAGCATTTCCTCCCACTAATTTGCATTTGTATTTTATTTCTGTGGATTTAACATTAAAAATAATACCCATACACAAGCTCTGAGTACCTTGGCAATAATTAGACCGACCACAGATTGCTTGCCTATGTCGATCTTCTAATGTGACAAGTTATGTTTTTATTGTTAATGCAACCAGAGTTTGACAGTCCTGGGTGTCTATTACATTAAAATGTATTATCATTTGCTTTTATTATTATATTGGCCTTTATACATGATGAGCCTGGATTTAATTTAGCTGAGAACATGTACAATAAACTTTCTGACAATCATGTAACGCCACATGTTACACACACATGCAGTTGGGACAACACACGGCGTTGAATTTGTAATAATCCATATAAAAGTTATGTTAGAACAATAGGGTGTTCTTGTGCAAATACAAGCCTTGAAAAGTCAGGAAATACCATCATCAAAGTTGCACATGGAATTTTCTCTGCCCATATGCATTAAAATAGCCTATAATTATATGATCACATGCTATTTCTGAGGCATTGTCAGTAATTTTTCCATAAACCTGTATATATGTATAATATTTTGTCACATTTTTCAGACTTTTCTACTTTAATTCTGTTGTCATAATGGTCCAGTACATCTTTATTAGAGACGGACAACCTATTGTAAAGAACTTAACAAATTTAGCGCTTTTTCTCTTCATAAATTATCCAGACAGACTTTTATGACTTTGTTTATTGAAATTATTCAATGACTGTTTTATGCAAACACATTCCAGTGTGTGCATTGCCACAGCACTTGCTTTGCACATTCACCATTCATAATTTGCTATTTACACTATTGAGTTGGTCGCCTAGGTCATCTGAGTTTGTTTCTGTTCTCTGAGGGCCTGATCCAAAGCCCAACTAAGTCAACTAAAATGAGCCATTGATTTATGTTGGCTTTGGATCAGACCCTGAGTAGGTAACACCAACTCTTAATTAGGAGTATGGCTTGAATAGGAGGATGGCTTGAAAAGGTCACTTGTGGTGAGAAGACTGAAGCAAACACACTAGCACAGAGCACATTTTACAGAGCAGAAAATAAAATTATAAATAAATATAAGTTCTGACTACATGCAAAATATTGCTGTGAAATACCTAAAGGAAGAAGGGCTACAGGGCACTTCCTTGTGAGATTAATGTTTTTAAATTGTTATGATTACTTATACAGTAATTTCACAAATGTATAATTAATCAGCTCCCTGCCTCAAATAGCTTACATTACCCTTATCCTGCAGAAAGAACCATATGTTTCTGAAGGCGATGCCCATACAGTTCTCTCTGCAGGACAAAGGCCTAAACAGACAACATATAGACAAAAGCAGGGGGAGATGAGCATGCTACAGAACATTTTAATGCTATACACATTTTTGAATCATAATGGACAAAGCTAATAAATAAAAAGGTACACTATGTATTTCTATTGCTGGTTTGAAGATGACCAATCCATGTTATTATTCATTATCTGCTACAAAAACAAATTCACTTCAGCAAAGAATGAATTTTAAATAAATGAAAAGTTCCTAATGAAAGCATCTTGACTAGAGTAAGCACAAAGGACATTGCTATCGAACAGAGTTTGAACCACAAAAGGAATTTGTGTTGTTTAACCCCAGCATGTCCTAGCTAGCACTATCAGTGGGTTTATCATTAATAGAGAAGGGTGCAACGGCAAAATTCAGATCCAGGGTCACATTCCAAAAGTTGCTGTTCAAGTTCTGGGGATGTGGGGTTCAGATCTGAGGTTTTGTACCTCACCTCTTATTAACAAGACCTTTTTTTTATTTTGAATGTCCAAAAATCACCTTGTAGTGCTGCTGCTTTAGATACAAGAACGTGGAGATATGTTACAACAGCATATAAGCTGCGGCTAGAACAAAAGCACTGCCTGAATACAGGCTGCAAAATAAGAAAATAAAACCAGGTCTACTATAAAGCTTCATTTAGAAGACCCACTCAATTAATAGCGACCCTCAGTTAGTAGCCTTACCTTTCCCATATGGTTTTCAGTAAAAACTGCCATCATTTATTTACTGCCCTCGTTTAATAGCCATGCCTTTACGATTTAAGCCACTGGGGGAAATGAATACATTTCATAGAAGCTACTCTCAATCTGAAGCTGCTCTTAATGTAAAGCTATAAGGGAAAGTAATTGCATTTAATAAAAATAGTGGCTTCTAAACAAAAGCCATCTTTTTAAAAATCACCCATTATTGTCTGTCCAGGAATAAATATTAACTTTAAACAGGCAAGTTTAATAAAAGAGAACTAGAAGGTATTTCACAGATACATAGATTTTAAGGCCAGAAAGGACCATTATGATTATCTAGTTGGACCTCCTGCATAGCACAGACCATAGAATTTCACCCGATAATTCCTGCATCATGCCCAATAACTCGCAGAGATAAATCAAACTTGTGAAGGAAAATGTCCTCATCTTCATTCTAGATGCTTGGTTACAATTTGCTAAGCATCCACCTAATTTTCCTTCTATTTCTGTCTCTCTCTCTCTTCATTAGCTACTGTAGACAATATATCCTCTTATTTTGCCTATACAAATCATTAATGAAAATTCTCATTGTTGAAACATTGTATCTGACTTCATTTCCTGTCCATAGTGCTCATTCAACTTAGCTATTGTGTTTTCACTAGATGTGTTTTGTAACAGAGTTAGCCATCTCCTGAACACCCCCTTATGGCCAGAAGCGACTCTTCACCCCTCACTTCTCTTCTCCTTTTCAGGGCCCCTTAATAACTCACTTAGTCCAGGGTAATTAAAACATTCCCTCCTGGGTCCAGTTTATTTAGTCCTTACACACTGCCTCTCCAGGCCCCAATCACAGATCAGTGTCACTCTCCTTTTACACAGAGAATCCCAAGCCCTTCTTCCAAGAACCACCTCCCAATTCAGCAGTCACTCCCAGGCTTTACCTGGCTGAAGCTCAGCCTCCTGGACCTGACTTCTTAACTCCCCTAGCACCAGGAGCCTGCTTCTTACTCACTATAATCTCCAGAAATCCCCACCCTCTGTAGCAACCTGCTGCCCTTTATAGGGGGCATCAGCTGCCCTCCAGCAGACCAAATCAAGGCTGTTAAAACAGCACAGATGGGCTGGAGCTGATCCTTCAGTAATTAGGGTTGACTGGCCCCATGTCTTCAGCCCTTAAGGGGCAAGCCACCCTGTCACAGTGCACTTAAAGCTTCACAGAATGCCTGCTACACCTGCAAAAGGTATACTCCTTCTCCCCATGATGTGCACATACAATTTCCATTGGTTGTGACCTTGGGAATTACATGTATACATACCAGGAAAAAACCCTGAACTCAAAGAAACTGCAGGAAAATAGGCCATAGACACATAATTCTTTGAGTAAATAATGCTACCAAGTACCAAGGGACATATGGTTGTTGTACAGTATGTAATGTATCAAAGTATTTTAGGTATTATTTTCTATTCCATTTCTTAAATAGCCAAACCTTTTGGCTGCTTTTTTAACTAACACTGCACAAGTATCATTATTCTTACTACACTAATATCCAGAAGCCTTAACTGAGATCAGTAGCCTATTGTGCTAGGCACTGCGCAAACACAGAATAGCAGAAAGACCCTGCCCCAAAGAGCTTACAATCTAAATAGAGAAGACAGACACACATTAGCAGAAAGGAAAGATTATTATTCTAATTTTACAGATGAGGAGCTGTGGTAGACAGAGTTTAAGTGATTTGCTCATGGTCACAGGGGAAGTCCACAACAGAGCTGGGAACTGAACCCATATCTTCTAGGTCCCATTTGAGGGGCTCAAGACCATCCTAACTGTATAAAAACTCTATGTCAGCCATTTTCTGACCTAAAATATCAGTGTACCAAACACCTGTGCATACATAATGACAGAGATTTTCATTATACTGCCAACACTTATGCCCCGATGTTTTCCCTTAGTTGTTACAGTTAATTTAGAGCATACAAATGTGCAACATTACATCAAAAACTATTCCTTTGAATTTGTCAATAATTTGTCAGTGTTTGTGATGCCTATTTATCTAACTTTGCTAGGTTCCCTTGAAGTCTTCACATTCTTCTCTAGTCTTGATTAACCTTTTGTGTCACCTGAAAATTGTGCCATCTCACTGTTTTTCCCCTTTTTCAAATCATCAATAAATATATTAAATCGATCCTACTAAAGAGTCTCTGGGCACCCTGCTTAACCTTCTGCGTTGTTGTAAACTGACTGTTTGTCCCTTTTTGTTTCCTTTCTCCTAGATCAAAGCTGCTCAGTTTATAAGTGATGTGAAAGTTCAGCTGGGTTCTTTAAGGCTTCAGAATTTCCAACAATAAAAGTTTTTGCAGGGAGAACAAAACTAACAATTCTGTTGATTGTGTGTGAAGTAAAATGGGATCCAGGTCAGTGTTCCAGAGTAAGGTTGACTTTGCAGTGGCAACAGGAGTAATAAGTAGTAAAAACTTATTTTAAAATCAGTGACGTGAGCAAAAGTGACTTTGAATAGACATCAGAAGCAGACCAGCTGAGTAAGAAGGTGCCATTTTTATGTAGTCAATTTTCAGAGTGGAGCTACATTAACTAATGATATGAGACTTCAAAATCATATCGATACTTTACCCATATATAGCACTTCGTATTTTCAAAGCACTCTAAAAACATTAATTAAATCTCACAACTTCTCTAACCATGGGAATAGTCTCACAACACCACTTTTTACAGAGGGTGAAAGAGGTGTGGTTCGACAGTGCTTCCTGCTGTAAATGATCATAACTCCAGAAAAGTCAATGCAGTTCCTCCCACTTAAACTAGAGCTGAATATGGTCCATTTAGCAGAGATTCAGAGATATAGGCTGTAAATTCAGTATGAAATTTAAGCACTTCAATAGGACTATCTGTGTGCTTAAAGTTAAGCACATGTGCAAGTGCTTTGCTACATCAGGGTCTTAGAGAGGGTAGGAAATCCCCTGTTGTCCATGGGGAAATGCTTTTGCTAACCCATATACCATGCAGACCATCCAACCATCAGAAATTGACATTATTTCTTCATAGAAATTAGCAGAAACTCCTATCTACACTGAATGAGCTTGCAGAATCCCTGTGTGAAGAGACCTTAATGCAAGGTAATCCCATTATACTTACTTTTTGAGGAAGAAACAAGATAGAGACATAGTTTTTATAACTGTGGGGAAGGAAGGTCATACCATATGAGAACTCCAGTCTAGAAAGAATGCTGATCTAGAGTTCTGCAAGATCGTGTCATCGGATAAAGTAAGAGATGAAATAGCCTTTATTAATAAAGGTATCAGTGCTGCAATAGTAAACTCCACTAAGCAGTGGGTGATTTAAGAATAGGAAACACATTTTTTTTTCTGCAAGAGACTGCTATCTGCCTATGGAAAAAGTCGAGAAAAGAAAGATCAGGGACTGATTGAGTTTAAAAGGACTCAGAAGACTGATTATTGACCATGTCTGCTGCTTTTTTCTTTCAGTAGAGTGGCTACTAGCTTGAATGGTCCCTTACAATATGTGCTAACTACTTATGCTAAACAATCCGTTCCACCCTTGCATTTTGCTGTGATGCTGGGAGAACCTTTCCCAGACCTGAAGAAGAACTCTGTGTGGCTTTAAAGTTTGTCTCTCTTACCAACAGAAGTTGATCCAATACAAGATATTACCTCACCAGCCTTGTCACTGAAAAGATCTATTCAGATAAGCACTCAAAAGTTAGTAGGTGAAATCTTGGCCCCACTGAAGTCAATAGCAACACTCTCATTGACTCCAGTGGAGCCAGGATTTCACCCTGGATGATCATCTGAAATACATCAAAACAACTGAATCACTTTGATGCTGCAAAAGTGGGCTGGAAATTTCACAACTGAGTAAGAATTCCAGATTTCCACCACTTCTGGCTTATAGATGGACTAAAACACTACTGAGAAGCAAAATAGAAAGCACAGTTATCAAAAGGATTTGATCAATTGACCAGTGAGTGAACATTGACCTTGGTGCTTATTTTATCAAATGTATGTCCCTAACTATTATTTTCTTATTAAACATGGTGGGCCAGATCTTTGCCTTAACTTTACGAAGAATTCACTGCAAATCGTTTTGGCTTATCTGGAGAAATGGAGAAGAAAATTTACCATAGCCTCCTGAAATTTCTTACAGGATTTCTGCTAAAAATGGCCAATTCCCCCCCAAATCCGCCAAAGAGTGTTTTCCATAGCTATCATAATTCCATACTATAGCATAGGTTTTCTGTGAAGTGGATTTCCAGTGGCTCTATCTGTAGGGTCTGATTCTCCTTTACACTGAGGCCCCTTTACACTTCTCTAGTAAATGAGGATCAGGCTCATAATAGCTAGAAGATCATTTGAGATGAACAGTATTAATTTTAGATAACAGATTAATCTTCTCATAGGCTTGTGCCATGTTTAATCTTTGGGCACAACTCTCTTGATTTTAGTGCCAGCTGGAGTTGTATGGATAAAATTAATCCTGTGCAGGCCTGTGCTCCTCTACTCTTCAGCTCTCAAAATAAGGTTTAAGTGGGGCACAGATGCAGATGCTCTGAGCTAATCCTTTGCACTGGGGTGAATGCCATGCTCTGGGTGGATTTTGGGTGGCATATTATCCTAAATATTTACAAGTAATAGAATACACTTTATTACTAATAAATGGAACTCTATCTAGCTATATCACACAATGTTAAGAAAATTTAAAAAATCAATATAAAGGACAATCTGTCATCCTATCTGCTGTCCTCTCTGCCTTTATCTTTGCAGAACCACAACACTGGACACTTCACAAAACTTTGTCTAAAAATACCTTGAACACTTTTTAGCAGATATTTTTAAAAATAGAATGTGAATAAAAAGACATTCAAAGAGCAGAGCTTTCTCAAAAGGACTTATCCCACCTCAAGACACTCATTAAAATGCAAAACTAAAAAATGATATTCTTTTTCTTATTGATTTGGTCAGTTGGTAAAGACGGGATGACAATAAGAGGAATGTATGGTACCTGTGTTTTGATCTTTCTTAGGGTTGTAATAGAGAGGCTATGCATTTCATTTGAGCTGACAGGAGTTTGAAGTGTTATAGATAAGTTTCCTGAGCCCAACCATTATTTACTGTTTGACTGTAATGTCAGTCTCTTTCTGCTTTTTCAATATTGTTTGCACTTTGCCTTTGTGAAAAGGGGCTTGATTGAACCATACAAGGGGAGATATTTCTATCTTTCTACGGGATCAATGAAGATGTGTTTACAGGTCCAGGACACAGTGTACACTCCACAATAATGGATTTTAGTCTGTTTGTTGACTGAAAGCTCCTTTTCTTTGTAACTTGTCAATCTTATATCTGTTACTTGATTGCAACATAAAAGGCTATTTGGACAAGCACTGAAACAATGACTGTATCAGTCTAACTGAAGAGGTTAGCTGCACTAAATGTATAGCCTGAGCAAGATAAATCACTTCAAACTTGAAATCATGCAGGACTCTATTTGCCTCTCCATCTGTCAGCCATTTCGTGGGCACAGTGTGCTTTTAAATATTTTTAATGAAATGTTGTTAGTAATCAACATACAAGTGCGATATAAAGACGAAAATGAAAAGCCCACACACTTCCTTCTTGTTTTAGAATTCTGGACACACATAGCTCCCAAACAGCGCTCAAGCAAATCAGGTCTGTTCCAGCATATGTTTCTTGCAGGTGCCATCTTCTGCATTCTGCAGTAACCGAAATATATGTATTCAAAGGTAGCCAACCCTACCCTGTAATCCTCACACTCAGATTGAGCAATATTGTCCTTTCTGACCTGTTTAAGGCAGGGGATCACCTTCTACGCTGAGCATGAGATCTGTTTACCCTTATCTCAACCTGAATAAATGCATGTGGTGATGGTGATATAATTATTCAGCCCTTGAAAAACCAGCTACAGAGTTTGAATCAATGACCTCCTACAGCAGTGAACTCCACCAGGGGACAACATGTGGCACAAACTCTGTTACAGGGTTTATATTTTTACACAGGAAAATACAACAAAAGACTTGGCTCATGGATGTCAACAGTGTCTGAAAGGAGCAACACCTCAGGGAACATGAGCCAACAGGGAAAGCCTGCCCAAGACTATTGTAGAAGAAACTGTTTTGAGCAGGAGAGGTTGCAGGGGCAAATGGTATAATCACAGCAGTAACTGTAAAGATAGCAAGGACAGAGACTGCATGTTCAACAACATCAGTAATCAGCATGGGAATTTCTTGTTTTCCTTGTCCCTGCTTCTTGCTAACCAGACAGAGCCAGCAGTGGGGACACCTGATCCTCCTAACTCAACAACAAGCTTCTAATTCCAACAGCCCATGTGTGCCAACCAGTCTGCAGCATGTATTGGTGTACTGCAAGAAACCAAACAACATCAGCACCCATCATAGTCATTTTCATTGTACTGCGGCCTTTTGTTTACTTAAGACATGCATCTGCTTCAGCCTCTGCTGTCTGTTACTACTGCAGACCACTGCAATTCTGTAACAATGTTTAAATTTGAAAACAAAAATAAAACAGAAAGCGAGGGGGTAATGCCATAGGAACTGTAATGCAGGGGTGAATGGTGCTGTGCAAATGAACAAAGAAAACTGATATCTCTTTAACAAGGCTCAGCAATCTGAAATATTGGAGGACCTTCTCATTATAAATACATTGTTATGCAGTGGTGTTGTAATTTTGTCGATCCCAAGTTATTAGAAAGACAAGGTAAGTGAGGTAATATCTTTTATTGGACCAACTTCTGTTGGTGAGAGAGACAAACTTTCGAGCTTACCCAGAGCTCTCTTTCAGGTCTGGGGTGAAATGCATCAATGTATTGACAATTGTTATTATTATTATTTTCAATTACAATTGGCATTTATGACCCTATTAGTGGTAGTGGTAGCAGCTAAAATATAACCTTAGCTAGACTGTGGTGCACTCTGGCAGTCTTCAGCTGAAGTATGGTCTCCTAGCAAGTAAGAGCAGCAGCTGAGAGCAGCACCTAAGGAGCAGAAGAGCCCTGCCCCAAAAGCATTTCTTACAAGTGTTAGGCTATTATCAAAAGAGAATGAAAAATGGCTACAGACTTACAGTGGGCTGCATTACTGGTGAGCGTCAGATATGGTAAAACATTTCAATGAAGGTTTTGTGACAAGTAAATGTAGAAATGACCAATTATAACTAAAAAATTTGGCCCAGAATGTGAGCCCCTTGCTCCCACTGGCAAGAAGTTACTCATATGAGTAATCTCTTCAAATTCGGTGGGAACACTCTTGGGAGTAAGGGCTTCTTTGGCTTGGTCATGCCAATGAGGTCACTAAGAGATGATGGAGTTCAGCATCTTGCGAGAGCCAGAATTTTATTCCAGAATATGTTTCACATTTTATTTCTAGCATGAATCTCTCGCTCTTTGGCCTTTCACTATGCTTGGGCTCAGCAAATGGGTTCCATTGTCATTTTTAGAAAACACATGTGCAAATGTTCATTCAATAATGATAGTCCTATTGTTCTTTGTAGAAAATGAGTGGAGAATGAAACCCAAGGCAGAGACTGGTATTATAGAAATGTAGGACTGGAAGGGACTTCAAGAGGTCATCTTGTCCAGTCCCCTGCACTTATAGCAGGACTAAGTATTGTCTAAAGCATCCCTGACAGGTGTTTGTCTAACCTGCTCTTAAAAATCTCCAGATGGACAGCATTCTACGTTGATGCCTTTTCCTAATCTTATGTTACTGTTATTTGCTAACTTACTGCATTTGCTTAAAAATGTTTTTGTTGTTACAAAAGTTAACTGAACTTCTAATTATTTCTAGTTTACTACTAAGTAAATACAAACTACTGATAACATTTCGTAGGTTTGTATACGTGTGTGTATTGGAAAGACAATTACTCCTTCTTCATTTTTGCCCATGAGCTACCATCGGTGCTGGAACTAGCGGTTTGGGGGTGCTGCCTCACCCCCTGGCTTGAAGTGATTTCCATAATATACAGGGTTTACAGTTTGGTTCAATGGTTCTGAGCACCCCACTATAAAATTTTTTCCTGCACCCCTGTGAGCTACATAAGTCATACGTGCAACCTCTGATCAAAGATGTTCTTAATGTGAAGACCATTCACTCCCAGGAACTGTAAAAAAGTTTTACAGAGCTATTATATATAACAGATAATAATGTGTGGAGGTAAATTGCCATTTCTTTGTTTCACTCTATGCCACATACTCTATCACCTAAGTCTTAGTAATATGAAGCAGCCTGAAGAAGGAGAATAAATAAAGCAAATACATTTCTTTCTTTTTATCCTGTTTTCATTGTTTATCAAGGAAGTTTCTTAATACAGAAGAGGACAGCAGCGGGAGCATCAGCAATGGCTGGAAGCTGTATCAAATCAGTATTCCTGTTATGCTGTCAGCCAGTAAACAGCTGCCTGTAAGCTGTTATGCATAAAGACAGTTAAGGAATTCTGTAGCTAGCTAGCTAGATTGATTCATGGAAATTAGTCCCCCGCTTGATAGTAAAATATTCCAGCAGTTGGAAACTTCTGAGCAGGCTGAACTCCTCTCAGTTACAGCTCATTTTATACGTAACGGGTTCTGAAAGGTCCAAATTGTGATAAATCAACCATACAATCTAGGCAGCAGAATACATAATCCCTTCACTAATAGAAATGTAGGTTCTTCCGTCACAATTTATGTCAACAGTGAAAATGAGTTTGGTGGTCTCAACCCAGTGCCTGATACATGCCCACTCCCATAACAAAAGTGCTGCAGAGTGGAGCAATGACCGCGGTCCAGTGGTGGCAGGGCAGAGATATTGTGCCCTGGTGGAGCTGTAGGACACTGAACATAGGTATGGTGTTATAAGTCAGAAATGAGAGTGGGTGTCAGAATGACAGAGAAAACAATACAATTCAAGTAATGTAAAAGTGGCATGCAGCTCCAAGTTCTTTTTTAATCATATTGTTTTAAATGTGGACTATATAGCCATTTTGAAAAGCTTTTTCTACCCCTAACTTATTTAGTAAACATTTAAAACATGCCACATATTTTTTCCCCTTAAAGGTACAGTATTGCATTGCCGATGGGTATGGATGAAAGGGACATGGGGCTCTTTATATTAGCTGGATTCTAGAAGCATCCCCAGACATTGAACATTCAAAACATTTCTCTATTTTTTCTCTTAAACTGATTTCTCGCTTGACAGCCTCATGTCACCCCAGTGTCACTACCTCTGTCAATCTTTGTCAGTTTTTCTCAGGCATAAGTAGAAAGCAAATTAAAAACTGTCCAAATACTTTGTTTTCAAAGATTGCAATGGAAATTATTTTTGCATTAAAGCCCCAAATGGGTTAAATATTAGCTCTTGCTCTAGTAAATGTGCCATCCAACCTCTTCCAACCTTTTGAGCCAGTGTGTTTACCACATGCACTGACACACATACACATATACAATATATAATATGCATGTGTATGTGTGTATCTCTGTATTGCACCGGCTGGCTGAGACCATGCGTGCAAAGGTCCATCTCGGGCAGAGGTTTTACAGTTTAAACTAGAAGTTTATAATATAATGGAAAGATGGCAAACTCTTAACTACATACAGACAACAGGGTTGTGCAGTAATTCAAACACAATAGCAGGAATCAGAATATTTATGAGTTTATGTTTTCTAGCGGAAAGAAATATTTTCTTAAATAACCCAGGTGCATTGGGTTACATAGCTTTACATCATATGCAGTGTGTCAAACCTTCCACTGAAAATGAAAATTAGTCACTAGCAAAGCTTTTCAAAGCCTTCCCAATATAACCACAACTCAAGTCCTATACAACCTCCAGATCACTCTGGTATACCATAGACAATTTGCCTCCCATCTATTCTTTCTGTGTCTGAATTCAAGAGATGGGCTCGAGAAACAGAGTTCAGATTCAGATCTGATCTTCCCCAGAGTTGCTGAAAAGGGGGGAAAGACTATTTGAATTTTGGATCTGGTCTTTCAATTCATACTCAGCTTTAGTCTGAACTAGACTGCAACCAGGTTTGGGGCTCAGATCATGTCATCTTATTTGTGAGTTGATTACAAAGTACACTGTTGATTCTTATCGGAGCTGGTCAGAAAATGGCCAAGCATTCTCCTTTTTAAAAATATTGGATTTTTAAAATTGTTGAGGGAGTGGGAATTCCAGGTTTTGGCTGAAATTGTTTTTAGCAGAAAAAGCTACACATTTTGAATGAAAATTTTCATTTAAAAATCCATTTTTGTTGAGAAAAATGTTTCCAATTCTCAATATATAAATAATAACAGCAAGTCTATAGTCTAACTGCATCCCTGCCACAAGCCCAGAGTGCCAGTTGCCAGAGTACCCATATCTGAAAGAAGGATGATGCCTCCATTTCCCAGACTCCATGACATATAAAAACATTGTATGATTACATCATACTGTAGACATCATCATCATCATCATCATCATGTTCCTATTACGCCTCTGGCATTTCGGGCAGTGATGAAGCTCCTCCACTCCTGTCTGTTTCTGGCAAGTCTTTCAGTGATACTGTAGGCAGCAATGTGGAAAAAAGTAAGTCTCATATTTAAACTTACACCTCTACCCCGATATAACGTGACCCAATATAACATGAATTCGGTAAAGCAGCGCTCCGGGCAGGCAGGGCTGCGCGCTCCGGTGGATCAAAGCAAGTTCGATATAATGCAGTTTCACCTATAACACGGTAAGATTTTTTGGCTCCCGAGGACAGCGTTATATTGGGGTAGAGGTGTATTTGTTCTTAGGCCACAAGCTAACAAACCATTTAAGCATGAGAAGAGTCCCATTGACCTCAGTGGGACTACCTGATGGTTAACATTAAGCATGTGCTTAAGTGCGTTGTACCAGGACCTTAGAATGCTGCAGCTTTGCATTTTAAAACTATAGCGCTATCATCTATCTTAGATATATATATCATATATCTTAGATTATATGGCTCCATAATTTTACCGATGGGGAGCTGAGGCATATAGAGGCTAAATGATTTGCTCAAGGTCATATAGGCTGCCTGTGACAGAGCAAGGAATTGAACCCAGTTCTTATACCATGCCCATCATTGTAGTACCATTGCCTTTTACATGTAGTTAATCTAGGATCCTTTTATAGAGGAGGTAATACTTGGCGAATCTCTCTCTCTCTCTCTTCCTGTTAGGACACCAGAAGGATTCTGATGTCATTGCTGGAATTACCACACAACAAATTTGGGATTAACTTCTGGAATAACATTACAGTTCATAAACTTGTTTTTTTTTCCCCAATTTTCTGGCTTAGAATGACATTCCTGGAAGTATTATTTTCCTGAGGCAGGACTTCCTACACTGGATGGCTGGATTGGCTTGTATATTTAGGTATATTCAAGTTGCATCTGAAGAAGTGGGTTTTTTACCCACAGAAGCTTATGCCCAAATAAATCTGTTAGTCTTTAAGGTGCCACCGAACTCCTTGTTGTTCAAGTGTATTGTGTGCATTCTATATCTTTCTAAATAAAATACATGTTTTTAAGTATATCTTCCTGAGAAGTAATAGTGAAACACTGTGGCTGATTGAATCAATCAGATGTGTTCTCCCTACTGAAAAGGAGGAGGAACTGTAGCTATTTCCCAGACTTCCTTGCTTTGGAAAGTTGGTTGTCTTGTTAATTCAGGCAGGTATTAACCATCCAATAAATTCAGCATATACCTAGTTGTAAGCTGTCAGGATGTGACATAACATCATATAACATGATACTACATGATACATCATGCCTTAAATTAAAAAAGAAATCAAGACATTTCTTTCAGAGAAATAGTAGGTAGCTAATCTGAATATTTGGGGTAATTGGCTCTGGGAAGAGAAAGGGATCATTATTTCAGATTCCCTAGTGAGTGTTAATTAGTCATATTCCTTCATTGTTTGACACAGAGAACACTGCTAGTACTGTTAAATCTATGATGACACATAGGCTTTTGGAGCACAGGTATTTTAAACCACCTTGACTGACTGACAGGTAGGTAATTCTATTCATAGTAGAGAATGCTTACAGACTCAAAGTCATGTTGTCTCAGAGGCACATGTGTTTTCTCATACTGGTCGTGTGAGGTTTTTGTCTAAAAGAAAAAACCTGCAGAGAGATCAACTTGCACTCTGACAGTAAAAATGCAGCAAGTTCGGTATTTGCAAATAGAGTGTACATACTTTATTTTAAGAACCAAGTCATAACATGTCTGTGTAACTCTTAGTCAACCGGTAATCAACAGGTATAAATAAAGGCACTTTGTCATGAGAAAGTGGTTGTGGAAAGTACTGCATTAGTGTTTGTAAATTTCAGATCAATTTTCTTATTTCATTTAAGTGTTTGCAAAACCCTATTCTCACAGACACTGGTTATTGTTATCTTTAAAATGAGAAATTATAGACTTTTAAAAAGAAAATGTAGTTAAGGCTTTCCTGAGGTATAATCAAATGAGTATGTGATACCCAATAGAACAATGATTAGAAAAAATACACAAAATGTTATTAATTAGAATGGGTCATTTTTATTCCTGCTGTGACATCACTGACCATTGGAGTTGCACAATAGATAGACTTGTGCAGTCCACTGGATAAGACACTAGGCTGGTCATCAGAAGACATAGGTTCTAGTCTAGGCATGTCATTAACTCTTTCTATACCTCATTTTCCTCATCTGTAATATGGGGAGAAATAATGCTTACTTACCTTTGCGAAGCACTGTGAAGTCTTCAGATGAAAAACATAGTATAAGTGCTAAAATTGTTATTATTATATCATTTGTAGCACAGAATTAGTATAGATAATCAAGAATATCCAGGTCACCAATGGGAGAACAGTGAGATTCTGTCTTTGGGCACCACTTATCAAAGCTATTATATTGTACACGGAAATAACATATAGCTGGAACCAATAGTCCATAATATGAGGAAATATAGAAAATGGAAAAAATACACAATTGAAACTATAGGTTTGTAATGACATCTTAAACAGACATCTGCCATGATTAAGCATATGATGAAAAAAAGTAGCTCCATGCTTCTACATAGGAGGATTTTAACTTCTGATAGGTAGAAACTCAAAATGTTTGGCATTCTGATGTATTTCAAATGAAAATCTAAATGTTGGGATGCTTTTGGAATTTTTTTCCAAACAATCTGGGCATCTTGAGTTTGAAATAATGAACCAGAAATCTCATGTGATTAGACTTTCTTGTGAGACTTTCTGCATGTCTGTTTATGGTCCCCACTTGAAATACTATGAGAACAGATTTCCAGTGACATCCTTGGAAAGAGGATTAGGCTAAGTCCATGTGTGTATTACTGTCCTCTTGATGCATATGAGAAACCCCTGTTACTGTCATGTGGAGTTAGGCACATGAATCAAGAGAGGATATGTGTATATACTGGTCATTTTAAGCCATTTTAATAATACTTAGCACTTACATTATATGGCATTTAATATCTTCAAGGCACTGTACAGGCATAAACTAATGAATACTGACAACATCCCTGTGAGGTAAGTGAGTATGATCATCACCATTTTACAGGTGACAGAGAAGGCCAACTTCATAGTGAGTTACACCTGGGATGTTGTTGGCCAGACTCGTTAAGCATTGTAAAGAATTTAAAACAAGTCGTCTCAGCAAGATAGCAGCAAAGTTAGAATTGGAGCTCAGGATTTCCTCTCTCCTGCCCTAGTTCTAGAGACCATATTACCTGAATGATTATTAAGCAACACTTGGCCAAACATACAGCTGTCATGAGCAGTTGCAATTCCTTTGAAGCCAACAGAATTGCACTTGCTTACACCAGTGTTAAATTTGCTCCAATGACTGTCTGAAAAGTTGTTTCACACAAGAATTCTTCACACTTGATTAAACAGAAATAAAATCTCATTTGCTTGGCAGCAGGTTGTTCCTTCAGGAACGCATATTTACATTTCACTAAATTACACAAATACACAATGCTTTTTGGATAGCTGAAGACATATTAATATTGAACTGCCGACAACCACATGTTGATAATGAGCCCAACATGTCTTGGCTCATGGCAAAGAATATGGAAATGCCTTGTTCTGAGTTATTCTTCCTTCTGACAGTACTGATACACTGCCGCAGGCACTCTGAAAATAATAGCATAAGGTTAACTGACAATTGCATGTGTATTTACACTGATATCCTGATATTATCTTGTTGTTAAAGAGAAAAAAAACTGGGGATAGAATATGCAACTAAATAAACTTCCAGTTGGTGAGAACAAGTAAGAGAGAACAGACATAGCCCTCAAACTGCTCTACTGGCCTTCATATTCAGCACATGCAATTTTCTAAATTGCAGAGTATCCTGAGAAAGGGACAAAAACAGTACAGAAGCAGTGAAAAGCAATAAAGCCACAACCCTGCATACCTTGTACACCCAAAATTCCCATCAGCTTCAGTGGAAGCTCTGAGTGTGCAGGAAATGCAGGATTGGATCCTACAGAGCAAGCAGAAGAGGCAAGGATGGGTTCCAATTAAAAAACGGAGCCATTTCTGACAACTGTAACTACGTAGGTGTATTCCCCTGCAAGTTACAAAATACTCTTTAGAAAACAGAGTGGTGTTGCAGTACTTACAGGTTTCACCTGCTTACTTACCTTTCAGGCTGTCGACAGACCTATCTGTGGGACAGCTAGAAGGTATAGTGATAGTGTATAATACACAATCACTGAGTTTGTATATCCTGGGGATTCAGGAAGCATATAAATAAGCTGCTTCCAGACCTCTTTAAGGTCACAATCAGTATATGTATTGTTCAGCAAAGAGTTGTCACATGTGATGTAAAAAAGTTTGAATAAACTTCAATTTGTCTTTATATCTTATATAAAGCTCAGCATTTGCACCATTCCTTGTTAATCAAAAAACCCCAACACAAGCCTTTGGTGCTTCTTTTTTATGCTCTCCTGCTGCCCAAACTATACCCCATTAAAATTCACTACTGTAATGACATTATCATCAGCCCACTTCTCTCTATAGCTTTAAACCTTTGGTACCTACATTATATTTGGAGTTAAACACAGTCTCTTGACTGTGCTTAGAAAACATGTCTTTTCATTTTGTGTTTGTGCTAGGATTTTCAGCTGAATACTGCCCTGGGTGTTCGTAAAGTTATAACTGCATCTCTGTGAATCTGGCATTTATTACCTTTAGTAGAACCATAAAATACACTTTTCTCCTTTGACTGCTTCTGCTGACATGCTACATAAAATAAGGCTTGCATGTTACCTTTAAATTAATTAGCAACTTTTTAGATTAGAATGACAGACTCTGGACTCATTAAAGCCATTTTAGTTCATTAAAAAGTTTTAGTTACTTGTCTTGCCTTTTTTAAGTAAAATCCAGCATCTAAGAAAACTATTCTGAAGCTAGGGATTACTGATCTGGAGATTTTAGGTAGCTTCATGGTTTTAGTGTTGATCACTAGTGTGATTTCTGGGAAAGCATGCCATATCTAACCTTTTCACCAGTCTGTCTTGCTGCCTAACTTTATATATATTTTTACTCAGTAATTTCTTAGCTGACAAAAACAATTTTCTAAAAGCTATGTTACTATGTATAATTTGTTATACATCAGTAATTCAGCTTGTCATGTTGTCCAATAAAAATATTACCAGAAGGCAATCCACCAGTTTCAGTCACTGTCACTGGAGTTTAAGCAACAACCTGGCATTTGGGAAACTGGGGTCAGCTATAAAATCCACATCAGCTGGTGGGGGTGGCTTGCCACAACATGTCACCTTAGGTGGTGGAGTCAGTCTGGACCTTCTGAATTGTTCTTACCGAGAGAAAAGGGAAATTGAGTAATGCAGAGGACTGGTACAAAAGTACACCAGTGACTTGGCATATTGAACAAGATGTTGTGTTGCTATCAGAATAGAGCAAAGCCCCTAACAATTAATACCATTTATCCTTATATAAGTATATGCAGACACAAGGGAATGATGGTAATATTGGAACAGCAACTGCAATAGGGATTTATGGTATTACACTCAGTTTTTATTCAGCCACACCATTAATAAGGGCCAAAAAGAGAATTATTTTTAAAGCAAAGAACCGGTAAAAATTTCAACACTTTCAACACATTTTGTTTGCTAATTTCATTATCTTGTTCAACACTTTTAAAAATTAATATTACATGTAGAGTAAAGTAATCATTTCCCCACTTTATAGCAATGTAGCCATGTTTGCCTCATTAGCATTCATTATAGAGCATGGAATAACAGTGCTTCTGCTCTTCCAGAGGAAAGCATGCAAATGTTTCTGTTTCTTACATTTTTCTTTTTTCATATCCTTTTTTAATTTTAAATTGAACAATATTTCCATTAAAAACTATCATTACAGCACAGTGATATGTAGTCATTAATCATCTTAAAATTGTCAATTATTAATCATTGTACCTATTTACAGCACATATGGTAAATACTAAATGTAGCCAGCAAGTAGTTTTTGAAAAATGTAATACTTCATTGTGGAAGCACTGGTTGTAACTCTCACGTTTACTGGGCTAGCTGTATGTCGTCCCCATACTCACTAAATGCATCGCCTCAGGTGTTAGGCCTCTTCCCGTCATGTCTGCCGGGGCAGACTCCCATGATTCTCCCATTCTAGGACCCGCCTACTCCCCAAGCTACAGTACCCTATACACCAATTGTGTTTACCCAGAAAGTCCGACTGGGTTCGGTACCTGCAATCCTTTCCTTCGGAAGCTTGTGAGCAGGTGATCAGACAGCTATCTCAGATCAAAGTATAATTTAATCTTAAAAGAAGGAAGCAACCATAACATAAAAGGAAAAGGATTGTCAAACAACAAAAATATCTATATGCATGCCTATTTTACACTAAGCCCTACCACCTGTGGTAGTGGGCCAGGCAGGTTTTTCTTCTTCAGACCCTCAAGCAGAGCCAATCTCTGTGTCTGTCTGTTCTCCTTTTAACTATTTAGTGTCCTTTTGATCTTTTGGCTTCCAGCCCTGGCCAAACCAGGCTTATAATCCAAGACTTTGGCTGGTGCCAGGAAGTAGCATCCTCCTAGTTAACAGTTCAGACATTGTCTCTTAATGAACACTGCCATCTTCACCGGGGAGATTACTTATTTAGAACCTCTGGTTGCCTTCTAGCTAGTTTCCTAACAGCCCTGCTATTAAACATAAACTATATTAAACCAATATAGCCATACAGTAATTATCCCAATAACCAGATCACATACAGGTTGCATAAATTATCACAAATCAGCTCCATATTCTTCACAGTGACTCCATAGTTAAGGTTGTGTTGAATTTTTTCATGTAAAGTAGGGATTCAACCTCTTGGTGAAGAATACAGCAGCACACAATTTGCAGCACACAATTTCTGAGTAGAGATGGAGTTTTCTGATGATTTTCAAGCAAAGTTTTTTGTGAATTTACAAGTTAAAATTTAATATTAGTCCCTTTAATAATTTTGTTTTGAGAGTCTCATCTTTTTGCATTTTTCTGTATCAAAAACTGCATTTTACTAAACCATTTAATAAATGTAAAACTAATGAAGAAAGTAGGTAGTAATTAAGTGAAGCTATTTACTAATTGTCATGATAGTCAAGGTCAAGTCAATAGCTCATGTAATTCTTAAATAGGTGACATCAGAGGCAATTTAACCAATCATCACCATTATTCACCAGTTAATTTGCATGGTGCAGTTCTGTTGGTAGAAATTAATCAGTGGAGCAAGGGGGACTGTACTCATGTTTCAAAAGATCTCATTGGCAGATTTGATCATTTATGCATAAACCAGAAGAGGCTTCGTGCACCTGTGTCTGTGGCATTGGGCTTTATCCTCCTCCCAACATAGCTAAAATGCTGTCTCCTCAGAGGCAGCAGAGTGCAGATGATGATGAAATGGCGAGTCAGAAGGCATGTGATGTTATAATCTCAGCACTCGGTAGCAAAACTTCTTAGCGTCAGTGTCTCTTGATACTCTGATGACCCTCTTCATTTCATGCCCAGACCTGAACTGACTCCCAACTGTCCCTAAAAAGAGGAGTTAAATCAGAACCATCTGACAACTCAGGAACAGCTATATTCTTTATTTGCAGAGCTGCAGGGTGAAGACCTCAGGGGAAGGAAAGAGCCCAGAAATATTTATTTATGAGATTACACATGGATTTCCCTTTTCAAGGCAGAATTTCTTTAGAATTGTTGCCCTGACTCTCTCCCCTTTCACTCCCTTCAGCTCAGTGCATTAAGCCAAGGTGCCCATACAGACAAAGAGCTAGCTTTTGCCCTCCTTCTGTGACCTAGACATTACAAGGCAAGACCTGCATTAGTACACAACCTGGCCACTCCCCTGCCACTTGCTCTGACTGAGCGAGCACTGCAATCGAGCTTCACTCAGGGAACGTGCCCTCTTACCCCTTTCAATTGGTCTGCTGGAAAAGATTGGACAGTCACCACAGAGTGAATTTAGCTGTCTAAACTCATAACAGCAACTAGTCCCAGTGAGAAGCCTCCACCTGTTACCCTCATGGGGAATATGAAAGGGAATTTACTCCACAGAGCTCAGGCCCCACCTGCTATTCTTATTTCCAGTCTCTTTTATGTTAGATCTGAAAGAAGAGGGACTGAGAGTGGAATTTCATGAGGTTTTATACTTAATGATTCCAATAGAATTTTGTTTTCAGTTAACATTAATTTCACTCTCACTCATGGAATTCCTAGAGAATTGTTCTGCTCCTGTGGGCATGGATTTTCCTAGCTCCATTCTCCCTACTTCTCAAAGATCTGATGTCTTTGTAAGGGCAGAATCTAGCTCTCTTCAGGCTGGAAGACGTCCCAATTTGATGCCCTGCAGGAGACCCATCCAACCTGGATGTTGGATGCAGAGATATAGCAGTAGAGTCCTACCCAAAATCTTAGAATTACTCAAGGCTCCCACTCTTTCTGCTGCAATCCCTCCTGACCAAACTCCAAGACTTCAAAACATACATTCCCTCTTGGAACCAGAGTAGATAGAACACCAGTGTTTTCTTTATCATCCCTTTTTTATATTGTGTCCATGCCAAGCTTTTATAATCTGGTCCTGAGTCAGTCAAAACCAACAACATTTCCACACATCCCTGTTACCCCAAAAGGAAGAGATTATTTTAAGCATTTCAAGTATAAATTGCCATTTATAAATAAAGGCTATTAATATTTGAAAGAAAATAGGTGTCACTTTATAAACCCCTGATTCCCTAATACTAAATATACTAGGACATAGGAAACACTGCTGAGCTTATTAGCTACACTGTTTTAGGGATTTTCCTGAGCTTGTTTTCCTGTTCACACCCTCACCCTTGCACAGACACATACACACACACTCGTTCTTCAAAGAGCCTCCCAGCTCAATTCGTACAACACTGGGAAAGGACCCTATCTGTTCTCTAGGATTTGTGTGAGTTCTCCTTATTTTCTTCCAGTGTTGCTGCTTGAATCTCTTCCCCTTGTTTTTCCATACACTCAAGACCTTGTACTCAGCTGCTCTATTCCCACTAGAAGCCTCGGGAGAAGGAGGCCTACCCCACATCTCCCACTCAGTTACTGTGCTGATGTCACTGCTGACTTCATTTTGCTCCAGCATGGCAGAGGAGAGCACAGGCCATTGGCTGCAGGGAGGTGGGAGATCATCCTGCAGCACCCCTGCTTTCCACCCCTCGGGACACCAACTTGGTGGTGAGTCTGCACCTGATCCTGACAGTGCAAGGGCCGGGTCTGCCCCAGAAACACCGCAGGGCCCTGCCCCTCCACGCCAGGTGCACCAGGGTGTGGACAGGCAGACTCAGCCCAGCAGGATCCAGGTGTGGAGGGGCTTAATGTGTGGGGATCCAGGTGCAGGGTAAGAGGTTTCTGTGGGGGGCAATCTGGGTGTGGGTGGTTCGGTGGGGGGTTCCTGGCATGGGGGTATCTGGATGCACAGGGGCTCATTAGGGGGTTCTGGGTGCAGGGGAAATGGGACTCTTCAGAGGGATCCAGGTGAAGGTGATTGGAGCTCAGTACAGTGGGGGTCAGAGTTCGGGGGGTATGATGGGATGGTCCTGGTGCAAGGGGTTGGGGCTCACTGGGCTGGGGTTCAAGTGCAGGGGACTCAGCGGGGGTGGTCTAGGTGTGAGGGTGGGAGTCTTGGCAGGGGGGCTAGGTGCAGGGGAGTACAGATGCAGGGGGTGAGGCTCGGAAGGATGGGGGCTCTGGGTGCAGGGGTCTTGGTGGGGTGGTCTGGGTGTGGGGATTGAGGCTTGGTGGGAGGGTCTGGGTATGGCTGGGTTGAGATGCACAGGGTTGGGTGGACGGGGAGTAGCTCCCCATACAGTGACTTCTTCCTCCATGGCTGAGGAGTGATAGGAAAACGAGGTGTGTGTGTGTGCGGAGCTACCTGTAGCCGGGAGTGGGTGTGACCCAGGCCCAGTCATTCCTTGCAGGGGAAGAGCAAGTCCCTGCTTCCCTGCCCCCAGCCCAGCTGGGACTAGCAGCTGAGCTCAACAAACAATAGGAGCCACAGACCAGGGCCTCCCCAGCGCTGTCCCTCCACAGCACCCCTGCAGTGATTTACCTCTCTGCCTGTCACTCTGCCAGGGTGCCCAAAACAATGTGCCAGTGCTGCTGGGGAAGGGCACGTGAGCACTCTTGCGACTTCCCTTTGCTTCCCCATCAGAAAGCCATTTTTCTGTGAGGAAGCAAAAAAATCTGCAGGGGACATGAATTCTGCACAAGTGAGTAATTCTGGGATGAGGCATTGTGTTGATTGATATACAGCTGAGAGAGAGCCGAGAGTAACATACAGGGGCCTAATATATATTCTTTAAAAAGTTAAACTGAGAATAATTTATACACAGCTTGCTCCCTTTTCTCTTGCCAGCTGAGGCATTCAGCACAAAACTTGCCATTATTTAATTTTTTAAACAATATTTGGGGGTCACCTCTCTCTCTTTGTCTCTCTCTCACTCATATGCCATACCTGGTTGTAAAAAAAAGACTGTAGTGACAGCTTGGTGTGACTATTTTTTATTTGTTTTTTAAACAAAGATGGCCTCAAGCGGCAATATTTGGATCTTAACAACCACAGATCAATTGCAAATCAACTAGGCTTTGATTGGGCCCATTATGAAGTAGGGGCAACTGTAAAATTTGGATCCAAGATTCAGATTTACATTTTCAGAAGCTACAAAGTAAAAGGGTTTCTGAACACAAGGTTTCAGTTTAAGCCGATCTCTGTTTTTTGTAGGCATTCTAAAGGCAGTTTTTTTCACTGGTGCCAGAGATGTTCGGTCAGGTTCTCTGCTAGGGAAAATGGTCATAACTCCATTGAATTCAGTGAAACTGTGACAATTTACACGTGTGGAAGATTTGCCCCACGGTGTATAGCCAAATAAAGTTCATTTTCAGGGTATCTAGAGTTTCCACTCACTGAGGAGTTGGGCATTTTCACCCCTTCAGGTGATACCATGTCCATTACTACTATTCCAGAATACTGCTTCTTTAGTCCTGGTACTCCTAGAATTGACTAGTTAGTGCCAGAAATGATGATTTCTTGCTACAGAAGAGACATTATAGCTGGTCAGAGGCATGGTAAATAAAAGGAGAGAAGCGTATATTTATATGGCAGCTTGATGGCCTCTTTATTAACCATCAATCCTCTGGGTGCCTTTTGGGTCAGATTGCTTTGGGGCTGGATATGCTGCCTTTTTTCTCCTTGATACTGTTTACATATTCTTCCTTAAATAACTGAGTTATGCACCAGTATTCCCCGCCCCAGAAGGCAGGTGTTCTGGCTACATGCCATTCCTCAACAAGACTATTCAAAATGTATATGTGTACACTAGTATCTGTGCAGGTTTTCACTGATCACGTATTTGAGGAAGGATTTTTAAACAAGGACTGACAGTTTTCTGTTTCTTCCTTCTTTTTTTAAAAAAAACCATGTAATGGAACAGCACAGTCTTAATTAACTGCGTTCCTTTCACAGCATTCAGCAAGGAGCAGTTGCCATCACTTTACAGGAAATGGAGAAAGTGGCTGGTTTAACAGCACAGTGTTGGTGAATTAATTCAGCACAGTGAATGCCTGCTAATTTTGTTAGCTCTTCTACTTTCAAAACTGCTGCTTTAAATCTCCTGCTAAGGATGCCACAGCTCAAAAGAACCATATTCTGGATTTTCTCATTCCTAGGGGAGAAGAATCAAATACAGATTTAGTCCTGCACAATGTCACCACGTGTCACCTTGTAGGCATAAAATTCTTGAAGGTTAATCACAGTTGTTGTTTCAATCTAGTTCCCTATTTTTCCCACTACTGTATCTGGCAACATAAAATATAGATATCAAATATTAAGATACTATATTAATTGATGCAGTCACAGACAAGGGAAAAGAGAAGTCTCTTCAGCAGCATCAATGGTACTCTCTTGTGAAAGGCTTCAGAAATGTGAGTTTCCCTGGACTATTTGGAAAGTCTGAGGAACCCTTGCTCTTAGACTTTGAGGATTTTATTCTCTGCCCTCTTTAGCCCTCTGTCCTATCTTTTCTAAAAGGTCTTGATGCCTACGCAATTCTTAAATATAATAGCTTGTAATTTTGGGGCCATAGTTGAAAGAGGATAACAATGTGTTACACCATTAAATGTTCTCTTTTATTAAGGGTTCAGAGGAAGAAATGCTTCACTCTGCTCTGCAATCATGCAGTCTAACAGAGTTGTTAGTCAAACTAGAGTGGATGATGTAGATCCCTAGATTGGAATAATTACATGGTGATACATAGCATCGAATATCACAAAGGGATATTTAATACACAAACCTTAAATATTTGGTACAGATGCTGCAATAAGAATTCTAACATTTAAATATGATAATTTTCTTCTTCTGCCTCCTCCTTTTCCCTATCTGGAGTGGCAATGGTAGCTCTTGGGTAGAAGTCATAGGGATGATTTTCATATTTGACATGCTTTTGTAATATTCAATCATCCATAATATGGTATCTCATTCCAGAAATGAATTTTTCCTCTGTGCTTTCTCAGAGTGCTCCCCTGGACACAACATCATGTTTTCCAAGTAGTAACACATAACTGGCCTTATGCCTGGATTTTCAATGCTATTTTGGCCTGGCTGCTTTATCTTGCTGGGGTTATTATTTCTGACCCATTTCATTCTCTAACCCTTTTTCTTTGTCTTCTCTGGGATTGAAGCCAATACTCATGACCACAGGTAAGGTGTGCTTGTTGTAGCAGGATTCAAATATCAAGCTTTGAAATGTAAATTTTTCCCAGCATTGGTGGTAACAGTACCTGCATCTACATCAAGCTTGTCCCCGTGATTCATAACTGGCCATGTTGGCTGTTGTGGAGGCTGTGGAATTTATCTGTGGACTTGGTGTATGGTGAAGTTGCTGACTATCTCTTGTGTTTGCCACAATGACCATTTTCTTTGACATCTTTGGGATTTGAGGACTTAGGTCATAGAATCTGTGTCACATTTAAGGTTTGATAATAACATTTTATTTATTTTTAGCCACAATTAGATATGGGTGTCTATGTTGTGACCCATCTCATAGTGCAAGGCTTTCCACTATTGATTTTCTTAGAGGTCAGTACTGAACTCTTCAGCTACTAAAGTAAAGTGTTTTATTTTAATGTAAGAAATCCATTAATATTTTTCTTTCTTCATCTGAGATTATGAAAGAAGCAGAAATCACTTTATAGCCAATTTTCTGGAATCAGGAATGACTTCCCCATCATTGGCAATTTTAAAACTAAGACTGGATGTTTTTTCCAGAAGATCTGTTCTAGCCATTATTTTGGGGGAGTTCTATGGCCTGTGTTATACAGGAGAATCATAGACTTTAAGGTCAGAAGGGACCATTATGATCGTCTACTCTGACCTCCTGCACAACTCAGGCCATGGAATCTCACGTACCAACTCCTGTAACAAACCCCTAACTTATGTCTGAGGTATTGAAGTCTCAAATCATGGTTTAAAGACTCCAAGGTGCAGCGAATCCTCCAGCAAGTGACCCGTGCCCCACGCTGCAGAGGAAGGCGAAAACCCCCCAGGGCCTCTGCCAATCTGCCCTGGGGGAACAGTCCTTCCCGACCCCAAATATGGCGATCAGCTAAACCCTGAGCATGTGGGCAAGACTCACCAGCTAGACACCCAGGAAAGAATTCTCTGTTGTAACTCAGATCCCACCTCATCTAACACCCCATCACAGGCCATTGGGCATATCTACCACTAGTAGTTGAAGATCAATTAATTGCCAAAAGTAGTCTATCCCATCATATCATCTCCTCCATAAACTTATCAAGCTTTGTCTTCAAGCCAGACATGTCTTTTGCCCCCACTGCTTCCCTTGGAAGGCTGTTCCAGAACTTCACTCCTCTGATGGTTAGAAACCTTCATCTAATTTCAAGTCTAAACCTCCTGATGGCTGTCAAGATTCCTTCCCCACTCTGAACGCTAGGGTACAGATGTGGGGACCTGCATGAAAAACCTCCTAAGCTTATCTTTACCAGCTTAGGTCAAAACTTCCCCAAGGTACAAAATATTCCACCCTTTGTCCTTGGATTGGCCGCTACCACCACCAAACAAATACTGGTTACTGGGGAAGAGCTGTTTGGAAACGTCTTTCCCCCAAAAATACTTCCCAAAACCTTGCACCCCACTTTCTGGACAGGGTTTGGTAAAAAGCCTCACCAATTTGCCTAGGTGACTACAGACCCAGACCCTTGGATCTTAAGAACAATGAACAATCCTCCCAACACTTGCACCCCCCCTTTCCTGGGAAATGTTGGATAAAAAACCTCACCAATTTGCATAGGTGACCACAGACCCAAACCCTTGGATCTGAGAACAATGAAAAAGCTTTCAGTTTTCTTACAAGAAGACATTTAATAGAAATAGAAGTAAATAGAAGTAAAGAAATCACCTCTGTAAAATCAGGATGGTAGACACCTTACAGGGTAATTAGATTCAAAACATAGAGAACCCCTGTAGGCAAAACCTTAAGTTACAAAAAAGATACACAGACAGAAATAGTTATTCTATTCAGCACAATTCTTTTCTCAGCCATTTAAAGAAATCATAATCTAACACATACCTAGCTAGATTACTTACTAAAAGTTCTAAGACTCCATTCCTGGTCTATCCCTGGCAGAAACAGCATATAGACAGACACACAAACCCTTTGTTTCTCTCCCTCCTACCAGCTTTTGAAAGTATCTTATCTCCTCATTGGTCATTTTGGTCAGATGCCAGCGAGGTTACCTTTAGCTTCTTAACCCTTTACAGGTGAGAGGAGTTTGCCTCTGGCCAGGAGGAATTTTAAAGGGGTTTACCCTTCCCTTTATATTTATGACATGGCCAGTTTATGTCCATCTGTTCTTGTGTCCACATTGGTACTGAGCTTAAATAATTCTTCTCCCTCCATGGTATTTATCCCTCTGATATATTTATAGAGAGCAATCATATCTCCTCTCAGTCTTTTCTTAGTTAGGCTAAACAAGCCAAGTTCATTGAGTCTCCTTTCATAAGACAGGTTTTCCATTCCTCGGATCATCCTAGTAGCCCTTCTCTGTACGTGTTCCAGTTTGAATTCATCCTTCTTAAACATGGGAGACCAGAACTGCACACAGTATTCCAGGTGAGGTCTCACCAGTGCCTTGTATAATGGTACTAACACCTCCTTTTCTCTACTGGAAATACCTCGTCTGATGCATCCCAAGACCACATTAGCTTTTTTCACGGCCATATCACATTGGTGGCTCATAGTCATCCTGTGATCAACCAATACTCTGAGGTCCTTCTCCTCCTCTGTTACTTCCAAGTAATGCGTCCGCAGTTTATAACAGAAATTCTTGTTATTAATCCCTAAATGCATGACCTTGCACTTTTCACTATTACATTTCATCCTATTACTATTACTCCAGTTTACAAGGTCATCCAGATCTTCCTAGGAGGTCAGACTAGATGATCACAATGGTCTCTTCTGGCCTTGGAATCTATGAATCTAACTACAATATTGTGAACTTTTTACTATAGTTTTTCATCTTTTCATTATAAAACACTTTTCCTACAGTAAGTATACTGTATTTCCATATAATAGTGAACAAATGGTTTGTATACAGGAAACATATGTTGCTTATCAGAGGCCCATATCTGAGACATTACGGAGAGATTGCCCAAGGATCATCTGGCCCTCTGACTACTACCTCATGCTGCTCATCCTTCTGGGCACTAATGATACTGTGAGGTCTGACCCTGATCAGATCAGAAGTGACTATAGGACTCTGGGAGTAAGGGTGAAGGCATTGGGGGCAAAGGTAGTGTTCTCATTGATTCTTCTGGTCGAGTAGGGGCCCAGGCAGAGACAAACACATCCTGGAAGTGAGTGCATAGCAGCATGGATGGTGTTGCCAGAAGGGCTTTGGTTTGTTCAGGAAGGAAGGCTGGAAAAAGAGGGTAAGTGTTACCTTGTATATCAAAGATGTATACACTTGCACTGAGACAGAAGCGGCATGCAGCCCTGTTGAAAGTCTTTGAGTAAAGAGAAAAGGGATAAAAAACAAAGCTGATATCATGATAGATGTCTACTATAGACCGTCTAACCAGGAAGAATAGGTAAACGAGGCTTTTTTTTTAACTACTAACAAAATAATCCAAAACACAGGAGTTGGTAGCGATGGGGGACTTCAACTACCCAGACGTCTGTTGGGAAAACAATACAGCAGGGGGATGTATTGGAGACAACTTTTTATTACAAAATGTGGAAAAAGCAACTAGGGGAGAGGCTTCTCTAGATTTGATTCTGAAAGACAGGGAGGAACTGGTTGAGAATTCAAAGTGGGTGAAAGTGATCAGGAAATGACAGAGTTCATGATTCTAAGGAATGGTAGGAGAGAAAACAGCATTATAAAGACAATGAACTTCAAGAAGGCAGACTTTAGCACACTGGTAGGTAAGATCCTGTGGGAAGAAAATCTAAGGGAAAAGAGTTCAGGAGAGTTGGCAATTTTTCAAAGAAAAATCATTGAGGGCACAAGAGCAAACTATCGCAGTGCATAGGAAAGAATAGAAAGTATGGCTTACCCAGGAGATCTTCAATGACCTGAATCTCAGAGTCATACAAAAAGTGGAAATTAGGTCAATTTTTGAAGGATGAATATAAAAAAAATCAGCAAAATGGGCAATCTCCATTGAACTTAATATTAAAAACACAAATAATGGGACAAATCTTGATGATTCTACTAATAAGGCAATGGGACTTCTCTTGTGAGTAGGAAGAACAAGATTTCACCTAACATATTGAAAAGGAATACAAAAGAAAAGGAAAATACATAAAGTAGATGCTTCTCAGATGATAGTTTCATTCTCAAATGTTTGTAGCCATAGTGATCACCAAGAGCAGGAGGAGAGTAGCTTACTAAAAATATTCATTAGTGTATCTAAAGTGATATTGTGTTATCCACATGATAAGCACACTTTCAATGAATGAAACTCCTCTCCAATCTTTCCAGAAGCAATGTTGTGGTTATTAGATCTGAGTGCACTCAGTAACTAGAAACTTTGGTGAGCTTCTGTGTTGCGCCGCTAAAAGGGGCAGCACAGAACTGGGGGGCAGGCTAAGGTGACTGTAACCCACCTTTGTGCCCTCTGTATTCTTGTCTGCTCTCGGGGCTGGAACCCTCGAGGGCTGCCTCAGCTATGGCAGCCTGTCACCACTGGCATGTGGGCAGTTGCACATGCTGTGGTTCCACCACTTTTTATGCTGATATGACCCTCCATCTGTCGCAGCCCCTGCCCCCCGCACATCCCCCACACCAGAGTTTGTGGTGGGGTCCCGTGGCTGTTTCCCTCAGCTTCTGCACAAGGAGATTTCTCACCTGGACAAATCTGGGGCTTTTAGGGTCCTTTTCTGCCCCTCTTCCCCTTTGCGTGTAATCCATCAATTGGGTTATCTGTGAAAAGTTTTTATAATAGCAGATATTTCACTAATTGCATATCTCTTAATTAGAAAAACGTTTAGTAATCCAGTGAAGAAAACTAAAGTATTATCCCTTCAAATCTAAGCAATGCTAAAAATATTTAGCAATTCCAGACAACAAAAACAAAACAAATCCACAAAATAGAATATATGAATGCTCAGCAATGTTTGGGAAATAAAAGGCTACTAAATGCAATTGCAAAACAATTTTAATTGGATACCCCTTTAGGTCTATCATTTGTTTGATAAATTTCAGATGCCATTGCAGTTTAATTACATCAACATAAAGATGCTTAATTGAAGTTGCAGGAAGATAGCAATTTGCATTGCCCATAATTTCTTAAGTTGCCAAGCATTTGGCATGGCAATCAATAGAACGTGATGCCTGACTATTTGAAGTTGATCATAAATCACTTAGTATTGACTGTTTACACCATATCCTCAACACAATGTGTTACAGCTGAAGTCAGTTAGTTGGCCAGGAAAGTGGACATGGATATGTACCTTTATGGTGCTATGTACATATGATTAATATAATAATAACAATAAAACATAGAGCATCTCCATATATTTTGCTGTCCTTATGCTGTTTTCTATGCTCACATATCATTCAATGATTCTTTCAATTGTCATAAGCAAAATACAGTTACTACATTTTTGCTTATGATATTAATGAATGGATGTTTCCTTGTGCCCTTATTCCACTTTGGCAAGTGGTAGATACCAGCGACTTGGACAATTTAATGTGCCATTTCTAGACACCCACACACCATACATCATTTGAAAGCTTATATGTTCTCTTTAAGATGAGGTATGGTGTGGAGTTATCAAATGGTTCCATTATCATAGGAACAGAGATAAACAATGACACCATCAACATGTTAAATGACCACATTGAACTATTTTCACTTATTTGTTAGTTTAATAACTCTGTGTATTAGTTCAAGACATAAAATTGGATTTCTGTTGTGACCTCAAAGCATCACAGTAATAGTCTAAGGGGTAAAACAAAATCAAATAGTAAATTTGTACAGGCATCACTGAATTGTAATAGCTCTGGTGACATTTCTAGTCAACATCATTATCATCATCTTGGCCATCATTATGATCTCTGAGAGTGCGTGGTTTCCCACAATCTTCATTGCCTTGGCATGTACACAGTTCTGTGCAGGGAAGATAGTTCTGACTACAAACTTAGTTGGTTGCGCAGTGACCGGTACTGGTACAGGCATAAGGAAGGTCTTGTAAAAGCTCAGATGCCCTGGAGCAAAGCCCCACAGGCCTAGAACCAAGGCAGATACCATCTCCAGGCTGCCACCCAGCAGCAGCTGTAACCAGTCTGACCTCTACTTTCCATGACCCGCTGTGGACAGAGACCATGAGAAGTTCCACCTCAAGGTTTCGCAGGCAGCAGCCCCAGGGCTCCTGATTGGCTCCCTGCCCTATATAAACCCAAGGGGCATTCCAGGAAGTGTCCAGGCAACAGTGTGGATTATCTGTAGCTCCATGACCATTCCTGTTCTATGCTCTGGAACTCCTGGCTTGACCTTCATTTGTTTTGTACTTTGTCTCCTGACTTAGACCCTGAAACCTGCTTTGGACTCTGACCCTCGGTATCAACCCTGGCCTGGAACTGACTACAAACTCCTCGGCTACTCCTAGCTTCAGGTTTACCCCTGCTTTGACCCTTGGCCCTGACTGCCCTTGTTGGGAGCCTAACACCTTGAAGAATACAGGAAGTAGTTCATCATCCATCTTTTTCCATCCATGTTGCAATGGCGATCCAGTACCCGGTTTATCTATGTGCAAAGACATCCAAATCTTTGTTTGCCAAGATGCTTTCTTGACATGCTCTTCAGAACTGTCTTCACATGGTGGGAGTTTGGCCAGTTACTTGTCCTTTGTGATGGCTAGCTTGAGGCACAAACAATTCGGGTCTCTATGGGTCTCCTTTTCATTCTCTCTCTGATCATACAGCACTGCTATCAACTTCCTTGTTACAGAAATTGCAGCTTGTCCATTACTCGCTCCCAATTTCACATGATCTCCGAAGCAGTAAGCTCCCTTTGTTTTGACAACATTAAACACAGATTTTTTTCCCCCAATTTCAAATAGGGTCACATCCTGATAATGATAAATGATAATGATAGACAGAGTCACATCCTGATAACGCATGTACAGCCGGGAGTATGTTGCAGAAGTGAGGAGTGAGTGAGTCCGAAATCGCACACAGGTATGAAGCCATGCTTGTCAGTTGTGCTGGTAATTGTACCTGTTTCAATCCACATGTTAGCTGTGTGTTTCAGTTCTGGAAAATAGTGAACAGCATGGACCAAAATGTCCATATGACGTGACCTAATTACTATGGTTCCTTTGACATCAAGAAACCCAAAGCCATATTGGCACATCCAGCACAGCAGGCAGCAGAATCTTTGTGTCTGCTTCCTCTTTAGTACTGTACAAGTCTTGGTTTTCTTCAACACCAGTACAGATGGCCTTTGCTACTTCACCATTGGAAAAGCCTCCGGCAAGGAGTGTTTGTGTTGGATGTGCTCCTACACTCTCAGGTGCATTTTGAACCATATGTTCACAGAGCAATTTTACAAGTGACTGCTTGGTGGATGCCACATTTCCATGGAGACATAGGATGTCCACCAATCACCTGGCATTTCTTGCATCCATACTTAGATACTGTCAAGCTCTGTCTTCCCGCAGTTTTCAGAGTTACTGTTGTTGTATCTGTCAGAAACTTTGATTACAGAATTAGGTCTTTCAAATACTTTTTAGAACCTGTCTCAAGTACTCAGGAGCCAATTCATCAAATGTGTGGATTTTGTCTCCAGCCAACATCTGTATGACAGCCATGGTATCTCTCATGTACACTGTAGTTTCTTTGTTGCATGCTCTTAGCTCATGGATTCTTTTAGCCTGAGCTTCCAGCTGATGTCCTAATTCAGCTTGGTCTGTTCTTCTCACTGTTCCATCAGTATGGAAGAAGGACATAAGCACAAGTCCTATTGGGTGACTAAGAAGAGTTTCCATTGAAACATCATCTCTGTGTCTTGCTAGAGACAGAGCTCTGCAGGAAACAGTGTCTGGACTGATAGCTGCTGTGATTGTCCCTCTCTTGCCAGAGCTAAATTTGATTTTCTTGTCTATGTCAGCAAATGTTTTTATGCCAGATTCCTTGCTGAAGAAGCTACGTGTCCCATCAGTATCAAGTGCACCTCTCACAGATCTCTTATTTGTTCTTCACCAACGTCTGCTATTTTTAGTAGAGACTCAGGGACATCTGATGTTACATGCAGTCCAGTAAATATGTTAATAAGCACCTCTGAATGGGATTCAGATTCAAATAAGTTTGTCATATTGTCAATGACATAGTTGCTAAGAGCTGTAACATGCTTTTCACCCCTCTTCAGTGCAGAGGCAAGTACTTATTTGTGGACTTTATCTTCACTACTTCTTGTTAGGCCTCTTCTTTCTCTCAAACCTTCTGCAGATCCATAATATGAAGCTGCGTTTTGTCATATCTAACACTAATACTGACCTGGGCATGCACAGGCAATTACAGATTAAAACATTCCACCAGGAAGACTAGATGCTACATTGTATGTACAAATGTTTACAAATGGAGGAGCATTACATTAGGAATTCACTTACATTTATATCTACCCACTATTTAGTACAAACTATTGGCGTGCATTTTACTGCTATTGGTGCACAGCCTTCAGTGTGAGACTGATCTGATCAGTAAATTTCAATTGAAAATACAGAAAACTATTATAATCACTTATGAGACACATTGACAATTAAGAATGTGATGTGAAAACATTTCATGTTAGTATATTGCAAAATGTTGATTTTTGCCACATGCTAAACAGTTTCATTATTTCTGAAAAGAAAAACTTGCCCGTGCAAAATCAATACATCTTTTAATGCACTGTTATTTGGTAGGTTTGACCAGTAAACACCACATTAAGGTGTTGAAACTAACTTAAACTGTAAAAACTGTAATCATAATCATGTTGCAGTGTTTCTAGAACTGTGGAGAAAAGACACTTTCTCATTTTGCATAACAATGTTTCACCGCACCTACAGGCTTCGGCACCACTAGACAGCTCCGCATCATGCCTAATTTAAATGGACAAAAAATAGCTTTCAAATGATATATGATGTGGGTGTGTGTAGGGTGGGTACATTGAGCTCCAGAAACATGGTCCTCTTTGAAGAATTGCCACATGCCTATTTGGTTATCTACATAATGCAATGGAGTTGCATGAATAACTCAAGTGTTTCACAGACAGTCACACAGTGGCGGGCTGCCAAAGAGTTATATACATATACTGCTCTTTTATATTCAGGTTTTGACAGGTTACCATATCCTACAGCTAGATCCTCCCCAAACAATCAGAAGACCATGGGCAAGTGAAAGAGTCATCTTAGCTTTGTCCTTTTTCTGCCCTAATGAGAAGCCATCTTTGGTCAGATGATCTGCTAGATGCCTTGCTCCTATGTGGGCCAGTGAGGAAGTGGATCTGCTTCAGGAATTGTATATTCCACTAGAAATCCATTCTGAAAAAAGTCTGTAACACAGGGCAGAGTACATTTAAGCATGTTTTTTTCTTGTTATGAAAACTGACAGGTAAAGTTCAGGGAGGATATTTGTCTAAAATAATTCACAACAAGTAATGCATCACAGTGTCACAGTAGGAAGAAATGAGGTGGACTACATTAAACTAAATAATGAGGTAAATAAAAAAATTTTGATACCTTGAAGTCCATCAAAGTAGGAGGGTTTGCTCACCAACTGAGGTGACTGCATGAGGTCACAGGTTTTGAATTCATATGATCAAAACAGCTCATCTTATATCATTGCATGGCACCACAGCACATGGTCCAGGGAATAGAATGGGAACAAGAGGATAAATGTATCTGAAAGGTGTCCATGTCCACAAGCCAAGTCCACTGTGCTCCCAACCACATTGCCTACTCATACACACCGCCGTAGACTGCTAGGAGGGTAGAAGTAACTTGCATGGCCATTCTGGCTTGGTAAGGAAGGAGTGGCAGGCGCTCCCTTCCTCCATGGAGGGAAGGAAGATGTACCAGTGCCTGCCCATTTTTCCCTCTCTGGACCCCTGAAGAGAACCTAGCAAGGGTACAGATCTCCTTGTAGAGGAAAGATGGCAGATAAGAGAGTCCTAGCTAAAATAATTCTTCTCCCATTAGGTGCTGGTATTACTCCACCTACTGATGAGAAGACTTGGCACCTCATACACTCTATAACCTGGCACCAGCATCTTCTCTTGCTCCCACTTCAATTTTTCTGCCTGAAGAGTACCTATTTCAGGAGCCAGAGAAAAAGCAGTAAGTAAGGGCGTGCTGTGAAAGCTAAGCTCCTCCATGCCCAGGAGAGAGAAGAGGGGGTAACTATCCCTATGATTTTAGTAAAAGAGAACAAGCTGAATTTCCACACTCTCCCCTTTACTTTAACACCTGCTGAGGTGCTTTAGGTTGTTGTACTAGCCACCGTCAAGCCACCGTCTTCTGTGAGGTTTTATACAAAGTCAAAAGCCATTTTGAAGATCAGCATCTGTCTTGTGGAACTAATATCAAGATAAGACTCCCTCTAAGGTCACTGGCTCAGAACAGATAGATTGCTGGGAAGATATCAAGGCAAAATAGAATGGAGTAGAAAATTCCAATGAAACATTGGTTCATTGGTATTTGCTAAATCAAAAAAAAAATCAGACCGTTTCATGGAGACAACTTGATTTCATTGAAGTTCTGATAGGACAAAGGCAGCGGTTTCATTGCCTGATTTCCTGCCAGATTGCCTGCCCAGCTTCTTGGCAGCCTGCCTGGTGGTCTGTTGGGGAGCATATGTTTCCAGGGTCCATGGCTCTAAGGCAGCCAGCCAGGCAGAGAATTTTAAAATGTTTGGGTTTTGTTCCTAACTGGATCAAAACCAAATTTCAAAATATCAAAATCTTCCATGAAATGCAGTTACCTTTGTCTGCACAGCTCGACTCAGAAGCTAAATTTTGCTGGGCTTGTGTCAAGGAACAATCCCCTCTGTGCTTAGTCATTCAGCAGCTCTAGTTTGCTGGGCTTATGGGCGAGCACTGGTCTTTGTGAGCTCATTGGCTCAGCACCTGTCACTTCCTGGGCAGATGCCAAGGCACAGACTTTTTCCAAGATGTATTATCTCATCCCTTTTAATGGCCTACTGATGTCATGGCAAAGGACCCAAGTTATCGACCCAGCTCCTCTACCTTGCTGGTATGAAGTCAAAGGAAAACACACTGTGAAATCACTCGCTCAGCCCCTTCAGCCTGGGCTGATTTCAGGGCTCTGATTTCTCTAGGGTCTCTGGCCCAGCAGCTCTAATGTACTGCACTATTATCAAGGTGCAGGCCTCTTTGAGGTCACTAGCTTAGCAGCTGTTGCATGCCAGGACTTTGTAGATTACTGGCTCAGTAACTCTGTCTTTCTGGACTCATGTCAAAGCTTCTGTGAGACCTTGCTGTATTGAAGCCCAGGAACAGGCGTTTGTGAAGTTACTGGAACATTCCTCTCTAGTTTTCTGAGTTTTTGTTGACAGGGTCATTCTTTTTCCTGTGGATTCAGTAGGGAAGGGGAAGTGGCAAGGTATCCCTTCTCTTATGGAGAGGTGGAAGAGCTGGAAGTCGCAGGTTCTCCCCTCTTTTCCCTAGTCAGCTTAGGGACAGATCTCCCTATAGAAGAAAGGAGGCAGATAATGGGATCCCAGCTTGGCTAATTCTTCTCACATCAGAGTTGATGCTGCCCTTCCTACTCTCAGGGAGACTGAGAGGTCCATAAATTCCCCAGCCAGACAACAGTTCCTCCTGCTGCTCCCACTGCAGAGTCTCCCTCCAGAGTTCTTCATCAGCTAAAAAAGAGGTAGGATAGGGAAAAAGTACTTGGGAACTGAGCTCTGTTGTTAATGGGAAGGAAGGAAGAGCGTCCTAAGCAATACCCCCTCCTCCCCAAAACCTAAACCCATAAGGATATGGGCTCCATCTTTTTTACATAGTGCTGGAGCAAGGTGCAATAAGCAGGGGTTCAATAAGTCTTGGAGCCCCACACAAGTATAACAGTAGGAGCTTGGATTTGCATAGGGCTGTTTAGAGAAGTACCGGGGAGCTTATTTGCATGTGTTCCTTCCCGCTGAATGGCTTCACACCTCTAAAGTGTGGATTGATAGTGGATCCTCTTTTCCCTACCTCCATGCACACTTTGGCCTTGGTGCCCAAGATTGGTCAGCTCAGTGGTAACTGGAGGTAACATTTTCAAAAGTTCCTAAGTCACTTGGGAGCTAAATCTGACTGACTTTCAAAGACAATTATGTTCCTAGGTGCCTACATCTCTTCAGAAATTGAGATATAGGGTCCTACATCACTTAGATTCTTTTGAAAATTTTACTCCTAATATAGATTACAGGTTATGCACATTACTGACAAAAATGCAGTACATTTTAAAGTAGACTCTAGTACATTTACCACATTTCAGTTGAAATGAATTTAAATTTTTAACACAGATGAACTAATTGCAAATTTAGTTTTTAATTAAACAGGATGTTTGATTTATATAGTTTAAAATTAGATTTAAAAGGACAACAGCTTAACTATATTTAGAAAAATATAGTGTAACATTAACAAAGCAAGCTACAAGAGCTGATACTTTATCAGCATGACATACTACTATTAATTTGACTGTGAAACTTTCAAGAAATAAATAACCTCATTTGAAAAATTCTGATGCCTTCATATATCACCCATAATTTGTTTTAACCATTCATTGCAGAGTAGAGTACTTAATAGTTAGCCTCCTGTTTACTGGAACCATCAAAAGTAAATTTAGCCTGTTTGAGCATAGATGGGAAAGAAGCTGTCTCATTTTTTATGTTGTAGCCAACTGCATTATATTATATTTAAAATGCTACTTTTATGAATTATAAACCATATTTCCTAATAATTACTATAGATAGAAACAAAATTTAGTGTATTTTATAGTGTTAGTACATTTTGTTCTATTGTAAACCATATTTCCTGATAATTACTATAGATAGACAAATAATTTAGTATTTTTTTATATGGTTAGTACATTTTTATAGTATGGTAAACCATATTTCCTTATAATTACTAAAGAGATAAAAATTTATATTTGTATAGGGTTAGTACATTTTTATTACTGTACAATTTCTGCAGATTAAGTACTTTGTACTTTTTCTTTTTAAAGCAGTCACATTTCCTCTGGAACCACTTTTTTATTATTTATATAATTTACAGATGACGGCTCCATACACTTGTTTTCCTTCTTTTGCATTTCATAGTTTCTATATAAATGTATGTCCTGCTAATTTTGAAAGAAGAACAAAGCGTCTGGGAGACATTGTAGAAGTTAATGACAGTGTTAAAATGATGACAGATTGCTTTAATGGTAGATATGCACTTAATTGGAGGAAGTATAACAAAATGTGCTATTTCATACTACTAAAAAGAGTCAGTCAGGAGCCATCACCCATTTACAGTCTTGTGTTAACCCAAATCGCAATGCACGTATAGTGTGATAACTGATAGACATTGCTAGGCATGTATTCATGTACTGTACATTCATTCCGACAACCCATTAAATAGTGTTTGTTAACCTTTAATTCAGATGTCTGCAATAAGATAATATAATGTAAAACACAAGTCAATGGAGGGTCGTAAAACTGTTTCTGCTACAGCTTTTATTAGCCTGTTATTCAATGCTGAATGCAGCTACACCCTGAAGCAAGTCTTGTATAAAAGTACGATATCAATATATTATGATACAAACTCAACCTATAAAATCAATGACAAGTATTATGTCTGTTGCTATCACCTTCTAAAATATAGATACTATTTTTAATGGATGCAACTGTGTTAGACTCTACATCACTGTGCTACTAACTTAACCCTTTAGGTATGGAACACACTTGTATGGCCCCTGGATGTGCACTGGAGGGTGCTGCAAAAATCAACAAAGTATAATTGGAACAGGCTATTTAAATGTTCAACCCGTTTTAAAATGGGATTGAATCAGAACAAGATTCTATTCCAAAATGCATTGGTGGGCTGACTGGCCATTGCTCTGCACCTTTTGCAGTTACCTGAAACAGTGCAAAGTGTATGCAAATGTTACTAACTCAGAATGCTAGCATTTTACTCACTGTTTGCATTGATTAAAACAAATGCACAAGTTGCAGTGCCACAGAGAATCAGGCCCGGAAAAACTGGTTATGGTGATTTGTGTTCAGTTAAATAACTACTTACTGTCAATGAAGCAAACAAGAGTTACAACAATAGCCCACCTTAATTGATTACTCTCGTTAGAGTTGGTATGACAACCCCCATTTTTTCATGTTCTCTGTGTGTATATATATATCTTCCTACTGTATTTTGGAAATACTGTACTGTCATTCAGGAAATACTAACCCACTGAGTCTTCCAGTTTCTGAGGCCTATTGAATCCTCCTTCTGTATGGAACAATTGCTACATATACAGTTCAGATAATTGGATAAATCAGGTAAACTCTGGATACGCAAACATATTTGGGGGTCTTAGCTAAAGTCGAACAGAACCTCCACATCTTGTGATGCTGGCCCATCACTGATCATTAATAATGTGAGATTATGTACCTTTATTTATTCTTGTAAATAACGTCAACTCTTCCTATTAAGATCAACTCCTCACACCTTGTCAACTGCTTTATTAGCATTGTTGGCAAGTTCTGCAGAAGCTTTAATTAACCACTCGTCATAATTATGGCTAGTTTCCAAAATGATCAAGGTAAATAATTTACGCAAGGTTTATTAAAAAACTTTTACTTACTGAAATACTGTATCTAACAAAAACTTCTTAAACACTGTCGTGCTGCCTGGAGCGGCTCACAAACATGGGTGCCAACCTCAGGGAAGACTGTTAAACACCAGGGCACAAACCCCAAACTGGTTGTGTGTTCTATAATTAGATTTCACCAATCAAGTATCAATTATAAAATTCTCAAGTACCATAACAGTCTTACCATGGAGTCACAAACAGTCCCCTTGGGCACTCTGGTCTACCTTGCCACCCAGGCAAGCCTGCTTTTGTGCTGGATTGTCCTTTATACCAAAAATCATAACAATATTCAGGTTAGTCCCAGTCCCAAAGGACCAGTCACTTACCACAGGTCACTTGTACCTCAGATCTCTCACCAAAGACAACGCTTATAGACAATCCTGTAATAAATGAAATAAAGATTTAACAAGGGAAAAGAAATAAGATAGTTATTTACGTGGTTAAAGCAGGTAAACATACCCACACAAATGAGTTAAAGATGTAGGTTTCAAAGGTAACAGAAGTTGCTGTAACATGCAACCTCTATATATGCTTAGGGCTAACCCATGCTAAACAGCTTGGGGATCTCTTGATTAAGTTTAGAAATAATGCCCTCTCCAAATTCCAAGCAGCATAGTGATACAGTTCCTTCTGGTCAGGGGATTTTTATTCCCTTCCCACCAGAGTTCAAACTGTGATGGGGTGAGTATTGTGCATGCCCCCTCTTCCTGGGCATTGGGGGAGAAATCAACAAAGTCTTTTCTCCACTGATGTTCCATAATGGTTCATCTATAAGCCTTTTTTTGTTGGGCAGGAGATGAAACCTCACATGGTAAACTAGTATTTCACACTTGGTAATGCCTGTCTCCCGACTCTGCGGGTTTCCAGCTTCATAGTAAACACTTTTATAGTTACAAAGCAAACACTTAAATAGTACCTTATAACATCGGTATAGATATAAGTGAGATCAATATATACAGCAACTCACAAGCATGTCATAAAGTCCGAACCGTAAACACATTCTTATAAACTTAATATCTATTTTAACAATGCTAACACACAGGTTTCCAGCTCTGCATTTGTCAGGGTTCAGTGAGGCCTAGGGGCCTTGGCATGAGCTGGCAACTGGTCTCCCAGCATCACAAGTACATATAGAAAGATAATTAAACTTTTCAGTGCAAATAACATTTGGAAGTGAAAAGTAAAAAACAAAAAAGCGGACAATTGAATAAGCTCTGGTTGATGATGGACATTAAACAGGCTGTGAGGAGCACTGAGTGCAGAAGTTAGTTTTAACTACACTTTTTAATATTAATTTTTCCTCTCTGATGAATTCTCTTGGTAAATCCTGGTTCAGCCAAAGGTATTCCAGAATGAGACATTGTGTAACACCAGGTACTATGGACTGCATGTGTTGCAATGAGATTGGTATCTGTGGTGTCACTGTGATGTCATCACTCTTAGTATCTTCAGCAGACTAAGAAATATGAAGAGAATGTCTCAGAAGGAAAAGGAATTTTAAAGGACTCAGTTAAAATGTATTTCTGTACCAAATGCATCTCCCCACCTCTGTGCTGAAAGCTTCCAAAATTATTTTGCTTAAAACTGTTTTCATTTTTCTTTATAGCTCAGTTTTAAAAGGTGGGCTTTTCAAAAGCAGTCAGCATTGGCCAAATGCTGCTGAACCAGGGCCATAATAATTGCTAATGTTGCTAAAAACTATTTTCATGAAACCTTAAACTTTTATTCTGCCCTCAGTACATGAATGTCATTCCCATTACCCTTAATTAGTGTTCTATGTGCTCCTTGAGAGGAAAATAGACCCTTTAGCTATCAATTGTGACTTTTGAAACAAAAAAGTCATAACCTTTTTGAGTTTCTGGTTGAAATAACTACAGTCTAAATTCAGTTAACAATTGTGGCAGATAGGACTCAATATAGAGAACTAGAAATATTGTAAATATGAAAATGTGGTTGATTTTTTTTAATGACATCTAAGAGTGAGATAATATAAACATTTCAGTTCTTTTTAACATTGTTTCCTGTCTTTTCCAGCTATCAGTCTTCAAGATTAACCACCTGACTTCTGTGGAATATTCCAGGTGTATTCTGACACAGAACACAATTGCTTTCCTGGCATATGCATGTTACCAGGTGTGTTTTAAAGTACCACTGATTTCTATTGAATATTAATGGATAGTAGCACTGAAAATATGGTGGAAAAACAGTCTCAAATGTTTGTATGTATAGCTGTTTACCTACCTACACACTATAGTAGTGATTGCCCCTGATAACTATAGATGCCATGGCATACAACTAAATATCGTAATAAAGTATTCTAATTCCCCTTCTTCACTTTCTTATTGGACGTCCAAACTATAAGGTGTTACGCTCCTCCAAGAAATGTCTTATGATACTGGGCTCAAATTTTCACTTTTCAGAGTGCTATATCTCAGCCCAAAAGCAGGGTGTGTGTGTGTGAGTGTGTGTGTGTAGTTTTGCACAAAAGTGGTTGAAGGGTATTTTATCATGAGGAGAACGGTATTGTGAAAAAGAAAACATTTCATTTTAATTTCAACATCTCTCATGTCTCAACAGTTAGCTTTAGAATGCTGAAACCTGGCTTAGAAAAAACCATTATTGAGGGGACGTCCAATGAAAATTCAGTTTGACTTGATTGAGTCATGAGCATATAAAAATCTGACTCTTTGCACATGCAGTGTATGTTGGAGACCTTGTGCCCACTAAGTGAGGTGGCACAACCAAAGACTGCCATGCTGTGAACAATTTAATGAAGGCGAGCAGTATGTGAAGTGGTGATTCACAGGATCTGGCCCAGGCTGTGTTTCACCTATGTTCAGCCACAACCAAGTTTATCAGCCATTGTGTAGAAGAGCATAAAGAGTGGCTGTGGCGGGAGCTGAAAGCAATAACGTGACATATGCATGTTATATTAGATACTGCAGGAACCTTTCTTCTGAACAGCTTAATCAGCAAAACAACTGAGAGCAAGACAGGTACTATAATTCAGTGTCTTCTGCAAGATGAATGCTTAATTTCATCTTTATCAAGTGCTTGCAACACTATTCCTCAGACTAATAGGATAAACAAGTATTGAAGGAGACACTGGGAGCACTCATTGCCGGGGTTTAGGTACCTCAGGCCACCTTAATACGTGTTTGTGCACACATCTACATCTAGACTTTTATTTAATTCATGATGAGACAATATCATCTATTTTCATGATCGTCCTCCTAACACTTCTCCCAGAGTGAGGTAATGCAGATGACACCAAAGGAGGCAGCAGCAACAATAGTTACAGCATGACTTCTCAGGCATTACTCTGAAAGCCTGGAAAGTCAGGCTGTGACCCTAAAGTGTGTGGGGTCAGTGGAAAAGTCACCAGAGCTAAAAAATGACAAGATCACCTGAACTACATCCCCAATCCTAATCTTCTATTCAAAAGCCTAAAATGATCAAGAATATTAGGCATCACCTCATACAACTGATCATTTTTCTCAGCACTGGTTTTAACTGAATATGAAGGGGGCAGATTCAACACTGCCTTGTGGTCCCTTTGTGCTGGGTATACCGGTTTGCAAAGGATAAAGGGCAGGCCTAACGCCCATGTGGTGAATAGCATGAGGAGACTATATGCCAGGTTCAGAACCGATACCATCAACTCTGCACTGCTCCTGCAGAAGACTCCGTCATAAAGAATGTTCCAAGGTAGTCTGGGAGCATATTGGGGATAGGCCAGAGGACTGAGGGGATAGATCAGAATGAGGAAGAGGTTGGCTGGTGTGGTCTTGTGCCTCAGTGATTCCTCTCAGAGCTGCCTTAGTGTATGCCGAGGCCCAATTGTTCCCTGGAGGCCATGAATAGGGGTGGTGTATGCTGCCTCCCCTTGGTCCTGTGAATTCAACTGGAAGCTGTTTGTCCACTAGTATTTCAAATGCTAGCAACCAGTGCCAGTGAAAATCACATGTAAATTAAATTATAATGGACCAAATTCATCACGAATAAGAAAGCCATACATTTATGTGGTGGCCCCCTTAGTAGTGCAGTAGCTGCACTACTAAGGGGGCCACCACATAAAAAAACCAAACATATCCCTGGCTGGAGAGTGGGGCATGCACCTATTATGATACTTTTATCATTTGCTTTCAGACAGTTTTGAAAACTTATCTTCAGCAGCATCTCTTAGGGGCATGAATTTTCATACACTTGGGCTTAGTGTATGATTTTCTAATCTTTGTTGTAAACCATCTCTCTTTCCTCTGTATAGTAAATAAGATCTAGTGGATACACACTGACTAAAATATCCCCAAGACACTCCCTTTGGTGTTTTTGATTTGCGAGACGCTGCTCTTTGCCATACTTTTAATCACTGATTTAGTTTGAGGTGGTAGATTCTGGTAAGGTAATACAATCTGTGGACATTTGGTTTTCCATTGATATGCTGCTGAATGACTGCATCTTGCCAGTCACTGCAAGAGTAAATTTACAAATGTACCTAGAAGAGCTTTTTCTTATCAGAAGCTGCGCATTTTTAGAGAGCAGTATAGTACAATTCCAAAATGCACTAAAAGATGCATGGAATAACTAGTGCTGCATATTCCAGTCAGCTACGACATGAAATATGGTCGTCCTCAGCTTCCTCTTCTTTTATCTCCAATATTAGTGCCAACAATGCATGACTACACTATGGAAGACCATAGAGTAGCAATGTAATAAAGTGGTTCTGACTCTAGCTGGTCTCAGATTGACCTGATGGGGCTCTGAACACCAACGAGTGTTTCACTGCCCTCCAGCCAGTGCTGTGCAGTCCTTAGTTTGGAGAGCTGCCATTGGTAAATCCAGCTTTGCCTTGAAATCATGACATACATGGTCTGGCAATTTACTGCCAGTAGCCTCCTTGTTCTCATTCTCACTGGGGCTATTGGTAAACATACCAAAACAAACATAAAACAGGTGAGCTGGTCAATTCATAGTAAGGTGTCCACCAGATCTATTTGCTGTGAGTATGCCCTGAAATGCACAATAAGGAATGGTCAGCATGTGACCCATGCATGCTTGTTGGAATGGGATAAAAGGAATGACAGTCTGGTGTCCCACGCCATGGTGGTTGGGAGATGAATGATGTGTAAAATGGTGGTTGGAAGAGGGATGATATGCCTTGTCTCTCAGCCCTCTGTTCTATGCCAATGGGGTTTATATCCAGGGGATCTCAGTGTGATTTGGGGATTTCTTTGTATAGCACCTTGTCCTGCAGGCCCCTAGAGGACTAGTGGTTAGGCTCACTAGTTTGAATTCAGTTGTGGACAGTTAGGACACTCTCTTTTATAACTAATAAGGTGGGGCTATAAGGAAGCCAAGACAAAAGAGGCTCCCATCGCTTCCTCCTCACCTTTCAATTGCTACCTGATCCTACTTCAATTGAATAAAGTTGCAGTCTTTTGGCCATTGTAAAAATATACATCTGTGTCTATCCCCAATATTTGTCATCATCACACTAACATATGAAGCTATAAAATACAGGGGTTTGCACTGAGATTTCGGGCCTTTGCTTGGTGGGTGGCTGTGGGGTTTTTTTCCTGCAAGGAGTATAGCACGGGTCAGGTAGCCGGGTGTCAGTGTTCACCTGGAGACCATATTGACCATGCAGGGAGAGGCAAAATGAGTTCTGCTGACTGATTGTGACTGCTGCAGCTTTTTGCCCCACCACGGGTATAAAAAAGGAAGAGGAGTGACCCTTTGGTCAATGGAATCTAAGGTATGAGGCTGAGCAGTCCTAAGAGAAGAACCCTAGAAACAGCCATGCTGGGAGAGAAGGCTGGGGCTACAGTTTATGTTATTTGTTTTGTGTTACCTTATTAATAAAACCCTAGGAAGGGGTGAGATTTGACTCTAAACAGCAATGTATTGACTGTCTTTGGAGCAGGTTGGTAATGCTACCTATCCACAGGCCTCTTGAGTCTCCTGATCTGATCTATGATGTCTGTGGATTGCTCTCAGGATGACCTGCAGCTAGAATAGTTCACCCTTCCTGAAGAGTAAGGAGTTTACTTTGAAAATATTTTCCTCCAAATCCACATGACACCTTTATATAAAAAAGTAAGTTTTCTTTGTCTTTTATGATTTCTGTAAATATTAAGTGCTAGTCTTAATGCCATCCAACTCATAGTAAATATCCAACATGTACACTGAGTCAGGAATATTTTCTGCAGTTTATCTCACTCATGCATTTAAATGAATAGCAGGATATTGAAAGTAAGTCTATTTACTATGTTCGTGCTTAAGTCATCCCTTTGTTATATAGGGCTCTAAATGTTTGATGTATTTCTTGAAAGAGCCTCCCAAACAACAGAATATCAGTATGAATTTAGGCAATAGTTTTGAGGTGCATTGTTAATACCTGGTATACAGTACTTCTCTCAGCCTTCGAGACCTTTTTCCCATTGCCCCATTTTAATATATGCATTTTTGCACTCATTTATAAAGAAAACTCTGGTATTCGGAAATGCTGATATTCTCTGCAGAGGAGGAAATGAAAGAAACGTACTAAAGGATCAATTCTAGATCCCCGACTCAGGGAAAATTCTTCAGTGGGAGTTTTGCCTGAGTAAGGAGTGAAGGATTGAGAGTTCGAAACCATTCAGCTGAGATGTTTCTTTCAAACTCGGCAAAAAAGACAATCAATGGGATTGTTCTGAGTGATAGTGATAAAAAAAAGGGGAAATAGATCTTATGCACAAAGGAATTCTTTAATATTTTCTTTTCCAAAATTTCTCAAACCATCTCTAGTAAACAGTACTATAGCTGTAGCCGTCATAGACCTTAAACATTAATAAATTCAGTGACATCAGGTTGCTTATAATAAAATATATTTTATTTCTAAAGCATCAAATAACTAAAATATATTTTCTTGGTGAAAGCTCTCTCATTAATAGACTTTCAAATTGAAATATGCTATATAATATCTCAGCTGAGTAACACCAATTTGTGTTTTTGTGTGTATATGTGTAACCCTTCTGCCAGGTGGAGCTGGCAGCAACCAGGGCTGAGTTCAATATCTAGGGGTTCCTTTTCAACCATACTACACAGAACCGGATCGGGCCCCCACCCAGTAACCTGGGAAAATTGCACAGCTCCTCTGGGCACCTCTGAGAGGCAATACTTCCCCACTCTCAAGCACAGAGTCTAAGTGTAGAAAAGAAACTTTTAATGGAAGGAGAGACGTCATCCGACATTAATTAGGGAAAATGCCACAAGCAGGATTCACAAACATAAAATGTGAGCAAAACACCCACCCTAGAGTGCATGGGGCAGAGTCTTCTGCCTCATGTTCTTGAGTTCTACAACCAAAAGCTCCTTTTCTGTGTCCCCCTCTTCTCCCTCACCATACCCCACTCGCAGTGGTTGTCCTTGGTCAGTGAGGATCCAAGGTTCAGAGATCCATCTGTGTGAGTTTACCTCCCAACCAGGGAAGAAGGCACCTTGCTTGCTCCACCATCTGAGCACTTGCTCTGGCTGGCTTCCCTGCCAGCCGCTGTTCCTCACCACCTGGCTGCCCTGGCAGCCAACTACTTGACACTTTTTCTGGCTGCCCATCAGTTACCTTCTGCTGTGACCTCTGTAGGTCACTCTCCTAGTGATTTTTAGCTCTCAGCAGACTGGGCAGAAACACTGCCCCACTAAAAGTGATTTCAGCTCTTATTGAGTACTTAATATAAGATAAGGCTCCTAATGAAGCCTATTTAGCTCTATCTTTGAACAGTGGGGAGGAACAAGTTAAACCAGACCATGGACCCTTAGGGAGAGGCCACACCTTCTGGCTGGGACACCTGTCCCCATCCTTCTTACTTTCACAGAGGTCTGGCACTCGAGCCCCTGGCTTAACAAGGTCCTTTCAGCTGAGGGTGACCCCCTCATTTGGGACAGGTTAAGCACAGTTCTTCTCCCCTTTATGTATACAATAAAGACAACAACACTGATAGCAACATATCACTACCCCTGTATTCAGTACTAAAGTGATTTGTAACCCAACACCAGCCAAAGTTGATCACTTTGAGCAACACAGCTCTCTCTGCTGGATATCTTGGCAGAAAAGGTGTGTTCATGTAAATACAGTTTGCTCCTGAAGTCTCTCCCCCTCCTCAATTAGGTGCCAGAGGAGAGTTCATTCAGACCCTGCTTACATCTGTACAAACCTTACATACAAATAGTACAATAATGTTGTGATCACTGTTTACCTTTTGTGTTAAGACAACTGAAAAAGGTATCTTTCATGGCTTTATGTTATGACCAAAGTTAGTCATTTTGAAATAACACTACCTAAGCAAATATTAGGTAATATAAAACAATAATTCATCTTTCTCTTTTCAAAAGATATGGTTATTAAACAGCTTCATGTTAAAAAAAAACAAAAACCCTTAACTCTAATCTTAAGAACACCTTGGAAAGAGTAAATGAAGTGGCAGCAGTAGGTTTACTTTTACAACTGAAAAAAAATGTCACATGTATTAATGTCAACAACTGGAATTTTACCTCATTAGGCAATTTCTGATCTGAGGCTCTGATGATTATTCTAAGCAGAGAAAATATGCTAATTATTCACTCTGAATGTAGAAGGAAAAAAGGTGTAAAATCTCCCTTTAGCCGTGTGACCATGTACTAATTGCATGTCATGTGTCAAAATAATGCAACTTACTTTGCCTAAAGCAATTAGACATACAGAACTCTATTAATGAAGCACTGTCTGTCACTAAAAATGTTTTCAGTGCTATAGTTGAAGATTAAAATATTAACTTCTCAAATATTTATGATAGTTACTGACAGCATTTCAAAATGTTACTTTTAACAAAAGCTTTCTATTCAGCTCCAGTTTTTAATTTGGATTTTATATTCAAAGATGTTATTAACATATAAGCGTTATGTGAAATTTCTAAGATGTCTGGTGAGAGTTCTTCACAGAAGGTATATTAGCTTCTCAGAAGTTTACAGCATCTTTTACCATCACAACATAAACTCTTTCAGAACAAAAAATGTTAAAAACTTGTCTTTTCTTCAAAAGTCATAACCCTGGCCCCCATTATTTCCCTTATTATTTTCTGTACGTAGGAGAGGAACGTGGCCCTTTGTGGCAATATAGTAAGTTTGGAGCCCCACTTCCTTCTTGCACTCTCCAATCAAGGGGCAGTCGCAGCACCCTCTCTACAGCAGACATGCCTACCAGACAAGGTGACTATTTCACTAAAAAAAATGGTACCACCTGGATCCTCCAGAACTCCAAATTGCCTATTTTCAGGATGTATTATTTCCCAAAGAGGGAGGAGAGTAGGGCTATAGCCCCAACTCCTCTACAGCCATCCCAGACATGCCAAGTAGCTATTTCATTAAAAAGGTGGCACAATCTGCACAGCCCCCCTGCACACTAGGCTGCATAGGAAAAGGGGTTTGCACAATCCCTCCCTGAGCAGCGCATCTCAGCATCACCTTTTTGGTTTATTATCCTTGTTACCATAATTTAAAGTCTATTTGAGGCTTTCTAAATTATTGCTGCATTATAATATGCAAAGCCATTGGTAAAGTTTCGGGCCTGATTCTGCCCTAACTGACAAGAATAAACTCTTACTCAAGTAAGTAGCCCTACTAAAGTGAACCAAACTATTTGCACAATCAAATGTTTAATTTGTTCAAGTTCCATATGGGGATTATTAAGACTACTACTGAGGTACCTTTGGATTTACAACTTTATGTGGAATTCCCTAAAGGAATATGTGGGACTTATACCACTGTAATACTGTGGAATTATTGCCCTACTAGTGTATAAAAAAAAATCAGCAAATAAAAAAGCCACATTGTTAGAACTATATCATTTACTAGTACCGTGGTGGTAAAAACTGACTACTATTATGTATTAGTCCTGCCACTGCTTTATGTTTGGTAAGGGTATTGCCTTGGTTTTGGAGCTATTATGGTAGATGGGAATCAATTATATGTACCTGAACTAAGAAGGATTTATTTGGTAACTGTAATGGCTCTTTCAGAGCCATGTCAAAAATGCACATGTGCCTACAGTACATACAAACAGAACTGTGCAAAAAGTTTGACGCATAAACCAAGCCTTTTTTTTTGTTGATTTTCATTGAGAGCCCAAAACAAGCACTTTTTGCTGCTGTACTTTTCACAAGTTGTTATTATAAAGGAAGAGCAGTTTCTGCCATTCAACTGCCGTGTGTTGTGCTAAAGGAAAACTTACGTGGCAGAGTGGTGGGTGGAGGGGGAGCAGGGTAGACGTTACTGAAGAGGAAATCTCAAGGAGTCGCATTGTTTAAGGGGATAGCTCCCTTTGACAAAACCAATGAAAAGGAAAATTACCTTAAAGAAAGGGAGTGAGTATAAACCCCCATTCCCATAATACAATAGCGATTTCATACTATCTCCTTGATATATAAGTGCTGATCATAATAATATTACTACTAAAAGCAGCAAAAATTCAAATTTGGAAAATGTAGTAATAATAAAATCCAATACAAAAATATGTAGCATTTATGTAGCAGATCTGCCCCTCCCTGCTCCTTCCAAAAGGCTTGGGTACTGCAATATATAATAAAGTAATTCCTGTTTGGAATTTTAAAAGCCCACAAAATCAAATGGGGTGGAGGGTTAGGGGAGCACTCTTAAAAGAGTAATCAAGATATTTGGAAGGGAAGGTAAAAAAAAGCGGGGTCAATATTTGCCATTCTAAAAGCAACTTTGAAGAAAAAAATGTTTTTAAAGGTGCATTTTAAAAGTGGAGGGGGATTAAATTAAATGGATTTCTATACAGATCATATTCCACACCATAGGGCCCCCCAGAGCAAATGCTTGCTTGTCTGTTGACTGCAGAAGTGTTGGTGGCATATCAGTGTGGAAACCCACCAGGATAAGCAAAGCTCAAGTAGCAGGTCTGAAATGTAGACAGGGCCAATAAAAGCAGTGTTAAGGGCTTTACAAACCACGAGTACCCACTTAAAAGCAATTCTCCAGTTTATGGGAAGCCAGCATAAAGAAAGTGGGGTGAGCATAATACAATCCTGATAGCTTCAACCAGTGAGCAGTTTGGTTTGATTTGGTGAACATCACAGAGAAAGATCATCATGGGACAAACATAGGTGTAGCCAGTGTCAATTGCGCAGCTAAAGAAAAGTTCATACCTCATCTGATAAAGGATTAAAAGACCTTGTAGTGGGTGAACTTTGTCACATAACGCTCACTAAATTATTTCCAGCCATGTAGTCAATTTTTTTGCTAATAAAAATCTCTCTGTGGGCAAATGAACCCATGATAACCAATATGTTCTTATAGTGTCTTAGGGAAAAAATTCTGTCTTACTCATGTATTAGTGACTTCCTCCTTTTCAAAAGATGTTTAGAAAATCAGATTATATAAACCAATATAGGCTGTTCCACATTCTTGCTGAAAACTTCAGACACCATTAATGTATTTTCCTTTAAAATGAAACAAAAAGTAATTGAAGAGGTCTATAATTCATGATGCCTACGGACTTATTACTATTGTTTCCTAATGCAGAACTTCATTATGTAGCTATATTATTGTTTTTACAGATCTTTTATTACACTATGTACATTTTTTTAAATGTCTGTGTCAAAGTTGATTGAAATCATTCCCCAAAATATTACTATTAGGTACAGGTTGAAAATGGATCTACACCAGTGAAGCTGATTTTTGACTTCCTTGTTTGTTTATTGGTCTAATTTTCAGCAGCACAGGAATTCTATTTAGAAAGCAGCAGAAACCTTTTCATACCAAACGAGCGTGTCCAAAAAAAGAAACAGATTTTACTTTTAGCTCATCTTCAGATTCACAAGGGACAATAAGGGAGATTCATTAGGCCATTTGTTACTGTCATCTGCCATGATTCAAAATGAAATACTAAATGTTTCATGGACTCAGAAAAAGAGCAGTATTTGTCTTTGTGTTGGCAATGCAAAGACTGCATGGCTTTCAGCCTCCATATAAGAGGTCTGATGGATGAAAGGGGGAAGGGTGGTGCCATCTGAATGATGATGGGCTAATATCATCATCCTCTTGTCAGCTATAATAGGCTTTTCCTCACAGAAATAATTCATAAAACCGCTACATTATATTCTATCCCTGACAGGTCCTATCTATCCTGCAACCCAGCAGGCTCACAACTAATAAGAAAATATGTGGTTCAGGAACCCTGAAAAATTAAACAGGTAGTTTATGAACAATTTGTTTCATGGGGATGTTTATTATGTTTATTAAATATTGAGCCTTTAATGTTTTCACAGTACAGATGATATCATAAAAATGCTGACTTAAGCCTCAGTTGTATTCTTAGAAAGCGGCATTTTACAGCTCTTGTAGTACATAGTAAATAACTAAACTGCAGTGGCTTATCTGTGTACACAGAGTATAATTTACAGAGTGAGAGTAAGTATATTTTATAGTGCATATGCCCTGTATCTAATATATACATAGAGAGACATATGTAAACTACTAAAATATCGATTATTCTCTTTGGTATAAACAAAGTTTCAAGAAGACCAGCATTTCAGTGCTTGTCATGGGGAAGGTCAGGCATAAGTTGGTTTTATTGCTTGTATTAAAGGAGACACCTTGAGGTTGGTGCTTGAAGCCTCAATATAACACACAGCCTGGGCACTAATAATTAACTTAATCGGAATATCGTTTTGTAAGTACAATTTTTATGGAAATCCTTTATTCAGGCTCTCTTTAGAGAAAACTGGGATAAAATGGCTCAGGGTAAAGAGAATATCATGCCTTTAAATGTGTCTACTTAGGGATGCCAGAACTTGTGCTCCTTACAGGGCAAAACTCTCATTGCCTGAAGAAGGAGCGCAAATTGATCCTTAGAGACAGAAAATGCACTGTGTAGACAAAGGAGCATGAACCAAAATCTTTCCATGCCCAAACCTTGTGTATTACTGCTTTTGCTGTCACACTATATTTAATCAGTGGTTCTTATGTGACAGTGTATGCTCTGTAAAGGCAAACTGGCAAGTAGAAGACTTATCTACATAATACAGGGTTAATGGCCTCATAATAATAAACAATGCCCACAATGTTAAAAAAGGCAATAATTCACATATAAATTACAGAAAGCACATGTCTGATGTGATTTACCAAGAGAGTTGTACAAATCTGTGGTTAAGCCCTACACAAATTCACACTGCAGCTTTACTGATTTCCTAGGGACATCTTAATTTCATTCTATGGGCTAAATTTTCTGTCACTTACTCCAGTTTTATAGTGGTATGGCTCCGCTGACTTTGGTATATTTACACCTGGTTTACATCACTATAAGTGATAGGAGAATCAGACCTTTATTACAGTCTTAAATTAAGGCATCCATATATATATATATATATATATATATATATATCCTGAAAATCCAGATAAAAGAGAAAATGTCAAGATAAAGAGACTAAAAGCTTTAACTCTCTGTGGCTTGAGTCTGCAAAACAATGTAACCTAAAAAAAACCCTTATGATTTCTGACATTTTCACAAGACTTGTTTATTTTTTTGCTTTTACAAAGGCTTAGCACATACACTGCTTCTTTTGAACTTCAGGTGTAAAGAATAAAAGCTATTTCCCCCCTCAAACATCTTTCATTTATTCCCTAATGGAGATGGAGGAAAAAAAAATCTCTTGTTAGAGAAAATCCTTATAATGAATGTTTGAAAAGGGGCTGTGGGGGAGGGGTGATTAAAGGTCTGTTACTATCAGCTGTAGGGCTATTTTGCTGTCTCTGTGTCGTGTAAACCCACTTCTGTAACAAGTGGGCACAATCCAATTATGCCAAAGGACTCACAAGCTGTAAATAGTCTACCAAGAGAAAATTTGAGGCACAAGTTTTCCCAGACACTTTATCTCCTGAGAGGCCAGTAGCCAGCCAGTATTTCCACAGAGTTGGAGCAGCCAGTAATGCACTGATTCTGCACTCCCTTAGACAGCCAACACCAGTGGGGCTTCCATGAAATTCCAACCCTGGCTTAAAGCTGTTTTCCTTTAGCAGCATTGTAAGGAATGCCAACAGGTAAAAACTCTGCCTGCCCTTCTCCAGGGGTGAATCACCCCTAAAGTTCAGCGGCCTCCTGCTGCCCCAGAGAGGTGCCATTTTCAGCTCCATGCACTCATCGAATGAAAGTGTGCTACTTGTGTTTTCTAGTCTGCTCTGTGCTGCGAACCTGTTATCTTCACTGCGGATCTCTAAGGCATACTGCATATTCATTCCAAGTGCTGAACTCCAACTGGCATCAATGAGAGTTCTACAGGCAGAATGAGTGCAGTCAACAAAATACACCTTTGTAGCATAGAGTGGAGAGGAAATTTTTGCCCTTAAATTGTTGCAGAAACATGAATATTCTGTTATGTCAGAAAATGTTGCATGATATCATGTTCCCTGATATAGTCAGTGGCTCATGTCATGCCACCAATTTAAAGAAATACCACTTTCATTGGCAGGCAGTTGGAAGCAATTAATTACCCATGGATGGCATGTACAGCTGTTGCTTATGTATGAAAACAGAAGAGAAATTAGATTTAATTGGTTTAGCATAATCAAGAAAGTGGCATTTATTTCATTAGAGCTTTTGTAAACTGAGCCACTTGATATTTCTTTTTATCATTTTTTGTAATAGTTAGGCAAAATCCTCTTGACAGCTGAAAAATTCCCAAATGAACCAAAATTGTGGATTTTTTTTTCTAAAGGATAAGCTAATTGATTATTTTAGAAGTTCTGCATGATCAGGCCAGCGATAGATACAGTATCCATTGTGGTGGATCTGCCCAAGGAATCATGATAGGAAATACATTTAGCATTACATGTATACTGTTACTTACTGTTTGGGCCAACCACAGAATAAACATCATTTTATGGCTTCAGATCTTTTGGAGAAAAAATCCAGAGTCCAAAGTTTGAACAGGAAAAAAAGCTGTACATTATAAACAGAGATGAAAAACACCTCTTTAATATAAAGATTATTATTATAGAGCTACTCAGGCAAAGTGATTGTCATATATCAACAAAATAATTGTATTTGTATGTCTGATTTAAACATTTACCGTAAGTGCACCCCAAATGAAAGTCTATAGCTACAGCTGTAAAAGGACTAGTACTATTTATGTACTTTAGGCCAGATTCTTTTTTCAGTTATGCCAATGAGCAGCTGCAATAAGTCGATCGATTTTATTGGTTTATGCCAATATGACGGAGAACAGAATGTAGCCCAGCGTTGTTGTGAAATTTAATTTATTAATGATTTTGAGAGTGATTTTTGCTAAAAGGCACTATACGTACAAACTATTAGAACATCGTTATTATTAAGCTTTATAAATAAGCATCTGCTTTCTACATCATTTTTAGCATAATGGACACTTTCTAGCTATTTAATATGAATACAATGCACTATAATGTGCATTCACACAATACTATTTTTATGGGCGCATCCTTTAGTCCTGCAAAGATTAGTACAAACTAACATTTCCCTGTGATGCCATATTAAGCATCTCTCTTACATTTGGCAATTAAGGAAAGCAAGGCTAGGTGCTTCACGCCATAGCTACAGTACTGCATGTGTTGAGACTGGTGTCAAACTTTCAAAAAATATATAAAATTTATTCTGAGTACAACAATTCAGCAGATAGTTAGTGATCACTTAATACACTACAATTACATTATATCCCCACCTTATAAAGCCAAATATTTCTAATGTCCTTAAAGAGAAACAATGTATAAGTGATTATAATGGTGGCCAGAATGTAGTAGTCTAATATGATGTCAAAGAGAAAACATTATAATTTATAAAGCATCTACGAATGTTCCCTAATCAGCATGCTCAACTAGCAGTACATTCTGATTTATTTTTTCAAAAAAGAATGGTGTATACTGGTATATAACAGTCACAAATTATTTGTTACTTTTAGACTGTGGGAGAGGTTTGGGGGAAGAGAGGGTTTTTAAACAATTTTTAAATTATTGTCTGTCATTTTTATTAGAGAGGAGCCCAAACCCATCTGTTTGCATTCAAGCAAGCTTGAACTTTGAGAAAGTTCAGACCTGGATCCAAATTTCACTGCTGTCCCACCTCTCTAGACTGGGCTGAACAAAAACCCTGGAACTGCACACCCTCAACTTTTGTGACATCCAGAACCAGATCTCTCTTTTGACTATGTCTTATCTGTTCACATGATATACTCCAATACCCAGAGAGAGAGAGAGAGATGTCAGCCTCTACATGTGTCAATATCTAAGTCAAATGAGGATAAAGTGCAAAGCAAATAATAAAGACTTATTTCAAAGTAAAAAATTGTCTCAGGTCAGACCCTGTAAATGATTTACTGAATTTAAAAAGTATATTCGTTAGACTATTAAAAAACACTAAGAAGTTCTGCACACATGGACCCAGTATTTGATCAGTTGGTTTCGGCAGCAGTTTCAAATATTGCTATTGAGAGACAAATATGGTTTGTAAAGTAAAAATGACTCTGGATGGCAAACAGCATATTATACAGAAAATTTGTGTAAACACAATTAATGCAGGACTGGTCACTGTAACCATAAACTGTTGACAGATATTTTCATTGAGAGCATTTCTGTAATAGTGTGTTGTGAGAGAGATAATTTTGTGCTACTAATTTGCTCTATTTACCTTTTTAGAAATCTCAGATACACTAAGAAAAGCAGCATGTACCTGTCTGTCATCAGAGCAGCCTTTAACATTTATTCACCTACTATGCTATAGAATACACAACTACAGCAGCTGGCAGATACATCCAGGAAAACAACTGGTCCCTGTCAACACCACCCAACCTTCTGAGGCCAAACAGGCAGTTACAAAGTAACAAATAAAGGCCAGTGTTTTGTTTTGCCAATAGCCTTGTGTGTTTTTCCCCTCCTCTTTTGTTCAAAATGTGCAACACCATTAAAGGGACCTGATTAGAACAAAGGAACAGGGATCACTGTAACAATTATGATATAAATGAAAATGCACAATAAAAAAACAAAAATCAGGCAAATAATGCCAGGTGAAGATGAATACACATCCGCTGGGAACAATTACATAGCAGATGCATCCAAAAATTCATTATCAATGTATAATTTGACATGTCCATAGTAATGTAATTCATTACATTTACAAATAATTCATCACAGGTGTTGGGAACTAGAATGGCATTAGGGATTCTTTTGTTATTCACTGGGAAGAAAGGAAATGTCCAGTTTGTAAATACACATTATATCCAGTTTTAGAAAATGGTTTTGTCTTTTGTTGTATACAGCCTCATGCCCATCTATGATACCAGATAAGAAATATATAGAAAGACTGGTTTCAGAGTAACAGCCGTGTTAGTCTGTATTCGCAAAAAGAAAAGGAGTACTTGTGGCATCTTAGAGACTAACCAATTTATTTGAGCATAAGCTTTCGTGAGCTACAGCTCACTTCATCGGACTGTTTGTGCTCTAAAATATATTAATTTTTCTCCACTAAACATACTGGGGATGATAAACATGACACAATTTTTCGTTTAAATAGATCAAGAGACCAGTCTTGCAAACCTTTATTTATGTGACTGGTTGCATTGATTTCAGCTATCTATGGTGTATTTCTAATGTTCTAGTCTTGGTTTTAACAAGTAGATCCTTTTAAAAAGAGCAAATCTCGCTCACTTGACTATAGTCCCATTTATCTTAAATGGAATTTTGCACGAGTAAAGTGAGCAGGATTTGATCCAAGATATTTTTCCATGATCCAACTGAAATCAAATCTCTTTTTTAAACTTTCTGTTTACTGTTTCAGGGGTGCTGATCCTGCATTGAACTTAAAGGGAATTTTGCTTGAGGATGGCAAGCAAGATCTGGTCCTCACTAGAAACTAAAAAAGGCAACATTTCTTTTGTGATCAAATTTCACAAAACCTTAAAAATACTAATTTTGTCAGTTTCTCTCTCATATGAATTTAATCTACCCAAACTAACTGTGATTCACTCTGTATGCTGCATGGATAAGACTCAGGCTGAGGTCCCCATGTCATTAATCATAATGCACTATGCCAAATAGGTTCTAAAACCTTTGAAAACTGGAGTAACCACATATTTGTACTCAGAGTGGATAACATACAGTACCTATTACCAGGTAGTTCAGATCATTGGTACAAAGTGTCATGGAAGTTATTTAGCATAATTAGCTCCTCCTTCCACACTCCTTTTGTCGGATAATTTTGTTATGACTTCTTATTACAGTCAGCCACTTCCGTTTGTTTCTAGCTGTGACACATATAACATTGTGGACTAAGTCCTTATCTGCACCAGAGCTGAGCTCAATGCAGCTGAGAAGTGAAGGTGGGAAGGGTGCAAGGGTGGCTTTGGAGGTGCTCTCCTGATCTCTGGGGCTGTTGGTTGTCTGTTCACCCCAGTATAACTTTCATGTAACTAAATTACATTCAGCTGCCAGAGTTTCCAAAGGGCCATTCCACAGGGATGGGGATTGCAGAGCACACACTTCCTAATGCCCCCCTACCCAGGAGGGCCCAGTCTGGTGTAATTTTGAGGTGACCATGCTGGCTTTACATCAGAGTTCCGATTTCCCTCTACCCTAAGGCAATCCTCAGCTGTCCATTTAGAGCAGCTTTAGGGTTCCTTTGCACAGACTTGTGGTGAGAAAGGGTGCGGATGGGGGTGGTGAGCTTGCATAGTATGGGCCAGTATCTGACCCTATGTCTCTGATTCTGGAAGAGAAGAGTACCCCGCTTCAAATATTTTTCCCTGTTCACATTGTATTCAAATATTATTCCCTGTTCAAAGCTTATTTTTTAAAAACTTATCAAACAACGGCAACACACGTTAGGGTAAATGATTGTAAGGATTTGATCGTATAAATGAGTAAATCCAGATGGTATAGAAATGAACTGAGATGGCAGTGGAATATATATATAAAAAAAATCAAAGATGCATAGGTGAACTAAAATCTTTTAAGTAATTCATTACATGAAGTGGGAGAACAAGACGCACTTTGCTCATGAAAGCACTGACAGATTTCCCTCTTCTGATGAATATTCTGACTTGAAATAGGAGGCTGAACCTGTGATCAGATTTATGTTGGTGAACTCACACAGAGTCCCACTAAAGTCAATAGGGGTCCATGCATGTCTCTCACATGGCAGGATCCAGGCTTTAATTTTAAATATCAAGTGGTTAAAGTACCAACATGTTAATTTCTACCTCTCTACTGAAAAGAGCATTCTACCTCTTGAAGACCAGCATGGTATCATCACTATTTGCCTATTTGAGGAGCAGAGGAGGGAAAAGCTGAGCTATGAAGCAACAAGCAACAACAGCTTAATTTTCCTTTTCAGGGCAAACGTTGAAATCCTGGCCCCACTGAAGTCAGTTGGAGTTTTGCTACTGATTTCAATGGAGCCAAGATTTCACCCAGAGTTCACAAACTTCCACTCAGATTCTGAATGGATATTTGGTCCAACCAACATATATAAGCCTTATTTTATATCCTGTTCACAAGTATTTGTGTGAAGGGGTTTTTGTTCATGTGAAGTTTTTTTTGGGGGGGTGGCTGTTCTTTGTCTGAATGCTTAACATCATATGCAAACTAGAGTGTATTCCCTAGTCATTATTCACCATCTGTTACTGAAGATTTCTGTTTAAAATGTTTGGTCAATCAATCAGAGAACTGAAAGAATGCTGTGTGGTTTAGGTGACCAATCATGTCCAGCAAACAGTCAAAATGGACAGTCTATGAACACCAGATAGGCTGAACATTGTTTTTGTAATGAGTTTGCAAACACTGTGAAATAATGAACATAGTTACAAAAATGAGGATGAGTTCAAGAACAGTAAAAAAAAAGGGTGAAATTCATTGGCTAATTTATTTGCCAAGAATAATTTGACCAGCTCTAGTGATATATCACAAAATTCCATTAGGTGTCACACAATAATTCTGTTTTATTCAATGTGTTGTGCTATATCACAAGGTAACTCAGCAGATTATTCATATCACCACTCTGTATACTTTTCAGGATGCAGAGCAAAATCTTCATTGAAATTCAGATCGTGCCTTCAACATTTTTCCAGTGGTATGTTTTAAATAAATAAATTTACAAACTTAAATGGGGGGAAACTAAAATTATGGTTTCATTATAGGTATTACAATTATTACAAAACTCTTTTCCCCTCTAACTCTTCATCTATAACAAAGCTATCATTACATTTGCATGTTTTATTATATACTGTAACTACTTGAGGGCACTATGTCAGTAAGCATCACATTTGTAAGTGACTAGAGTTAAAATCATTCTCAACAAATCTTCAGTGCAATCTTCTAACATGAGTGCTAATAATGCTATATAAAGTGTCATCTTTTATACTAAAAACCCACACAATCAACTCTCAATTAAAGCTATGGTGAATTTATATAACTGTTTGGAATAGGTCAATGTAGCCAAAGGACAGTGGCAATTAAACTTACATTTTTTCTACAGAATGCAAATACTGAATGGGGTCACAAAACTTGATGCTTACATAAATTTGGCTGATGTATCTGGAGCAATTTATTTGTCTCATGTTTTACCGGGCTTGCATAGTTAAATATTTCTCTGGAGATTTAGTACAAGTAAAGTATGAAAGTAGATACAGTAAAAAGAAAATGGACATTTAAAAAAAAAGCTGAAGTGGTTTCCTATTTGCAAACTTCCATTCTGCCAAATAATCTCTGACTTAAATACAGTATAAACATCCTGTCAGGACTTCCTCCACAGGTACAGTGGTCTCCTTCTGCGTATGAAGAATGACGTCATTCCCATATGCTGCAATATGAACCATTTGGCTTGAGTCCTCTAAGTTTGCATTCATGGATGGGAATATAATTTTATTAGTTCTCATGCCAGAAATTTTAGTTATTTAATTATTTTGTCCTTATACAATGAAACAAAATGTGCCTGCAACTCCCCTTGATGTCCATACGCATTTCCCTACACTTATTCAGTACAGCTTTTAATAACCTCCTCTTCATATTTAAAATTGCAAACACAGGGTGGATATAGCTTTCCTGGCAATCATTTTTGGCCAACAATGCAGTTTGCATTTTTATAGGGTCAAATATCCATAGCAAAACAAATTTGGCTGTGTTTGCAAAAGGGAAGATGTGACGGCACTCTGTCTTATGCCTCATGTTGCCAAGTAACCACAGATATATTGGAGTCTATTAATACCAGGCAAGTCTTTCTAGGGCCATATTATGTGGTAGATTGTGCAATTCTGCTATTAGACCTTCTTGTGTCATTTCCTGCCTTTTGCCAAAAGATTCCTCTAAGCTCAGTTATGCGTTGCCTCTCCTAGAATGGATGATTTGAGTAAATGAATGGCTTGGGGTGAGTTTCTTCTTCAAATCAATATCTGAGTGGTTGTGGTCACCAAAATTATTGATGCCAGTTCAGCACTACCAGGTTAACCTAGACATTAATTCTTTTGCTGGAAAAGGACATATCTGGGCCTTACACTATGCCTCAGTTCATTTTATCAATGTGAATAACTTAATGGGCATGAAGAAATACACACAGGCTGCCAAAGTCAACAGATATTTATGATATTTAAGCCGTTGGTTGGATTTTTGAGATGCTAAGAGCCTATTTCTCTGCTGCTTTTTTCTTCCCTCTCCTTTTTTTCCTCCTACTTCCAAGTTAACTGTCTCAAGAGTAGAGTTGGGCCCAAGCCAAAATGTTGGATACAAACACCATCAAAACTTTGAGGATTTTTGAAATCCAGATCTGAATTTTGCTGCTTGGAGCTCATCTCTATCCCTGACATGTCCCTTTGCTGCTGCACCCTCTCTTCGATGCACATGTGTTCTTTCCATTAACAGCTTTAATAATGTTTAAGGACTGTTTCCCAGTACAAGACCAGACATTCATAAATTCATAGATTCTAAGGCCAGAAGGGACCACTGTGATCATCTACCCTGACCTCCTCTATAACAGAGGCCAGAGAACTTCCCCCAAATGATTCCTACAGCAGATCTTTTAGAAAAACATCCAATCTTGATTTAAAAATGGTCAGTGACAGACAATCCATCACAACCACTGGTAAATTGTTTCAGTGGTTAATAACTCTCACTGTTAAAAATGTATACCTTATTTCCAGTTTGAATTTGTCTAGCATCAGTTTCTAGACATTGGATCATATTATACCTTTCTCTGAGATATTGAAGAGCCCATTATTAAATATTTGTTCCCCATGCTGGTATTTATAGACTGTAATCAAGTCACCCTTAACCTTCTTTTTGCTAAACTAACTAGGCTGAGCTTCTTTAGTCTATCATTATAAGGCATGTTTTCTAATCCTTTAATCATTCTTGTGGTTCTTCTTTGAACCCTCTCCAATTTATCAACAGCCTTCTTGAATTGTGAACACCAGAACTGAACACAGCATTCCAGCAGTGGTCACACCAGTGCCAAATACAAGGTAAAAAATCTTTCTGCTCCTACTTGAAATTCCTCTGTTTATGCATCCAAGAATTGCACTGGGAGCTCATGTTCCGCTGATTAACCACCACCACCACTCTCAAATCTTTTTTCACTTCTTCCCATGATAAAGTCCTCCATCCTGTAAGTATGGCCTACGTTCTTTGTTCTAGATGTATACATTTTACATTTAGCCATATTGAAATATATATTATTTCCTTGAGCCTGGATTAGCAAGTAATTGTTCTGTGTCAATGACCTGACCTTTTTGTTATTCACAAATCCCCCAATCTTTGTGTCAGCTGCAAACTTTATCAGTGATGATTTTATGTCTTCTCCTAGGTCACTAATAAAAAAGTTAAATAGCATAGGGCCAAGAACTGAACCCTACAAGATCCCATTAGAAACACACACATTCAACGATTCTCCATTTGCAATTACATTTTGAGATCCATCAGTTACCAGCTTTTAATCCATTTCATGTGTGCCATGTTAATTTTATATCTTTTTAGTTTTTTAATCAAAATGTTATGTGATACCAAGTCTAATGTTTTACAGAACTCTAAGTATATTACATCAACACTATTACCTTTATCAGTAAACTTCTAAACGTGTCAAAAAAAAAGATATCTAGTTAGTTTGACAGGAACTATTTTCCATAAATCCATGGTTGATTGGTATTAAATATATTACCCTCCTTTATTTTTTTATTAACCGGGTCCCGTATCAGCTGCTCCATTATTTTACCTGGGTTCAATGTCAGACTGATAAGCCTGTAATTACCAGGATCATCCAACTTCTCCTTTTTAAATATTGGTACAACATTAGCTTTCTTCCAATGTTCTGGAACTTCTCCAGTGTCCCAAGAGTTGTTGAAAATCAACACTAGTGGTCCAGCAAGCGCTTCAGTCAGCTCTTTTATAATTCTTAGATGCTAGTTATCTGAATCTGTTGATTTTTAAATGTCTAACTTTTTAGTAGTTGCTGTTTAACATCATCCTGAGATACCAGTAGAACAGAAAGAGTGTTATCATATGACAGGACTCCATCATCTGTTTCTCCCCAAATAACAAGGTGTTAATCACACAAAGGGTCTGCATAGATCTGCCTCACCCTAGCTACTTGACCTATTCTCTTACTGCATTGTCTGTGTGTGACAGGGTGTATCAGGCCTTCATGGCCCCCTGCTGGAGGGATGCTCCCTAGGCTGCAGCCAGAGGAACCAAGGCAGGTCCGGGCTTATTGCTGGCCACAATCAGTGGCAAGGGCTAACAAGGAACCCTCACTCCCGAAGAGGGAACTTAACCCAGAAAGGATAAGAAGCTATTTTTGTTTATAATTGGCCCTGAAGGGCAAGGAACTGTTTCTATATTTTGAATTTTTTATACCCTGGAAGGGGTTTAGGACAGTGTGACCAGGACAGAGGGCCAAATCACAGAAGACCCACAGAGGCATGCTGACAGGCAGAATGGGGTGCTAGTAGCTGAAAAGAATGGCAGCACCATCACCAAATGGCAAGGGGATGCTCAAGCCTCCCTCATTACAATGGGTTGCTTGGAACCCTGACCACCTTTCAACATCTCATGGATTTCAACATCACTGACAGTTTCAGCTTCCTATCTTGATGATGTGGTGATCTTCAGCACAGATTGGCAACCACATCTTGTCCATGTAACATCAGTATTGCAGTCAATAGGAGAAGCCAGGTTCACAGCAAATCCTAAGAGATGCAAATTTGGTGTGCTGGAGACCAAACACTTGAGATATCTGGTAGGAAATGGGAAAATACAACCTCTTCAAGATAAAATAGAGGCCCTGAGAACCCTAATTCCAAAACCAAAAGCAAGTTTGGGCCTTCTTAGGCTTAGTGAGTTATTTACTGTTACCTCGTACCCCATTTCGCAACTCTGGCCACCCTTTTAATGGACCTCACAAAGACATTGGCACCGAAAACAGTTTAGGGGACTTTGAGTGTCAAAAGGCATTTCAAAGAATAAAGACCATCTGGGGACAACAACCTATGCTTTGATGTCCAGACTTTTCATTACTGTTTATTTTGCACATACAGACACATCTGAAGTAGGCTTAGGAGCTGTACTTTCACAAAACCACCAACAAGCAGAACATCTAGCTCAGTGGTTTGAGCATTGGCCTGCTAAACCCAGGGTTGTGAGTTCAGTCCTTGAGGGGGCCATTTAGGGATTTGGGGCAAAAGCTGGGGATTGGTCCTGCTTTGAGCAGGGGGTTGGACTAGATGACCTCCTGAGGTCCCTTCCAATCCTGATAGCCTATGATTGATTCTATGATTCATTTAAGCAGTAAGTTCCAGTAACAAGAGGCCAAGTACTCTACATAAAGAAAAAGTGCCTAGCCATATGGGGGCTCTGCATATTATCTGCTAGAAGCTTTGTTTAAGCTGATCACAGACCACACACCCTGATAGTGGATGCAGGCAATGAAAGGTATCAATCCTCGCATTACACAGATATACCTGTCATTACAGCCTTATGCTCTCACAACATGGCACTGTCTGGGATCCAAACATGGGAATGCAGATTTTTTTCTCTTGACTAGGGGTGGTCGTTACCCCCGAACAAGACCGACATCCTGATTCTTCTGTGTGGGGAGAGATATGTGATAAGGTGTACCAGGCGTTCATGGCCTCCTGCCGGAGGCCTTGCTACTTTGCTGCACCCCACCCCAGGAAATAGTTATAGGTGAAGAAAAGAGCAGACATTTTGGAAAACAATGAAATCTGGTCCTCCAGCAGCCAGAAGGGCTGGGGACCAACAATAGTCAACTAAGGTCCGGCAGGCCAAAATAAAAGGAGCTGCCTGCTGTTGGTAAGTCAGTTCCTACTGGAACAGAGGAGTGAGGAGGGACTCTCCCTAGATTGCAGCCAGAAGAACTCAGCTGTGCCAAGGCTCATTACTGGTTACAGTCAATGGCAGGGGCAAAGAAGGAACCCCGCCGATCCAGTCCTGAAGAGGGAATTTAATCCAGAAAGGGTAAAAAGATATTTTCAGTTATAATTGGCCCTGAACGGCAAGAAACTGTTTCTATTTTTTATACCCTGGAAGGGATTTTGTATTGTGTGAACTGACTGGAGGGCTGAAACACAGAAGACCCTCAGAGACACACTAACAACCTGCAGCGGGCACTGGTAGCTGAAGAGAACAGTAACACCATGACCAAATGACAAGGGGGTGCTCCAGAGGTTAATGTAACCCACTACACGCTGCAACAACTAACACCAGTCTGATTCTTGTAGTGATTGCTGTGTTTGATTGTTGGTCTCCCTTGCCTTCTGGTATGCCCGTCGCAGGTCCTTGGCTTTCATGCTGCACTGCTGCTGCTCCCTGTTGTAGCCCTGCTCCTACAAGAAATCTGCTAGTAGAGTTCCATGTTTGTACAGCTGGAATGGAGCTGGCCTGCACGGCCTTTTCTCCCCACAGGCCCAGGAGAGCCAACACCTCCGGTGTACTCCAGGCAGGAGTGCGTCCGTAGAATGTAGCTGGCATGGTCAGATGGACAGTTAAACTCAACAATGGAGAGCTGCTAGGTGTGCTCAGCAAGTCAGGCAACCAGGAAAAGGAATTTCAAAAATGCATGGGGCTTAAAAGGGGAGTCGTGACTTGCGGTCCACCTGGCCCCAGGTGACCAAGTTCAGAACGGTCACCAGAGCCATCAGTGTGGGTCATTATGGGACTGCTCCTGGAGGCCAGCAACAGTCTGCACTATGACTATGTTAACCTAACTACATCAACCTTGACTCTGTGCTGCTTAGGGAGGTGATGTTATTAAGTCAGTGTAGGACACTTACATCAGCAGGAGCAAAATGTAAGTGTAGATACATCCACTGCAAGGTTGATGTAAGCTGCTGTGTGTTGACCTAGCTGTACTGGAGACCAGGCCTTAAAAACAACTACAGGATTTGGCCCAATAACCAAAGCTGAGATATAGGACAAAGGGCTTTAAAACACTGAATAGTTCCTCACATCCTCTTGGTTGCTAGAAGGCAACTCCCCCAACATAGAACTGAATAAAAAGAATGAGAGACAAAAAGCCTTATTAACAAACAGCGACAACCCAAAGATTTATATCCAAAATAACAAATTGAGGATCTCAATTTGGATCATATGTCACAGAGGTTTGTTATAATCAAATGCAGTGCAGCAGTCCTAAAACATAAAGTATGTTTTCAAAAGACTTTTAGGTCCTGCTTTCACTAGGTCATTCCAAATAACATTCTGGCATGGAGAGGAAGAGGTACGGGAGATGGCACAGGAGCGCAAACCCAGTGAAAAGATATCACTCTCTAACAGAAACAATTGCTAAGACAGGTTATTCTGGTGAACTACATGGTTCAAGTATGCCTGGAGTTCATATAGATACTGGAAGTTTTTCAGGCTCAGGTACCTAAAGTTAAGTACTTAAAACCCCATGAGTAACTCAAATAAATAAGTGATCTTCAGAGGTGCTTAGCACCCACAGCTCCCATTAGCTTCAAGGAAATTTCAAGGATGGTTTGTTTGTTTTTAAGTTAAGGGGATATAATTACTCATGAAATTCATCCCAGCTTTTTTTTTTAGTGATTTTTATATCACCAGGAAAAGAGAACAAAACATTGCAAATCTGGTTCCTCCACTCTGTAGCAGAAAAAATATTATTATTTAGCATTAATATTGTGCTAGAATTTAGAGGCCTCAACCCAATTGGGGTTCCTTTGTGCTAGGTGCTGTACAAAAAAATAACAAATGACAGATCCTGCCCCAAAGAGATTACAGTGTAAAAGATCTGAGTTAATAGGTGGATGAGACAAACAAGAGGGAGGTGGTGGGAAGAGGAGAAGGATGAGGATAAGAAGAAGAATAGGACGTGTCTGCAGACTGGCTGCGTGTGCAGTTCTTAGCCAACCTGTAACATTAAAATGTTCCTCTGATGGCTTTCTTAAACAACACAATGATGGAGATGTCAATCAGACACAATTATGCTATAAAGTTTGTAGCTGCAGACTAAGATAAGGGTAATCAGAACTCATAATTCAAGTTGTAAACTGATTGTCTGCAGTGAGGAAGGCATTTCTCCCTACGGCACACTCCCCATTCTACTACACTGACATTCCAGGGCCTGTGCTATTCAGAAGGTCAGACTAGATGATTACAATGGTCCCTTCTGGCCTTGAAATCCGTGAACCTATGAAAAACTGGCCTTGTGATTAATGGGTTATGTTCAAGGTCTCATGAAGCAGCAGTTTATTAACCACTTTAGGAGCAAGAATACTGGACTTGAAGGACCAATGGTCTGACACAGTGGGGCAACTAGGTAGTTATAGTCCTTTTATAACACTTTTACATACTAGCTTACATGTGTCCATTTTAAAAATTTGTTATAATACTAAATCCACACCCCTTCTCTTTTTTACTTCATCCTCTTTATTTCAGGCCAACCAGGAGCTTCTTTCCTTTCATTTAAAGAGTAGGATATCTCCAACTACTAGTTAGCTATCTTTATGGGCATCTAGCTCCACATCAGAACGACTAATACCTGCATCCTATTAGTACGGTGACCATATTTCCCTATGCTGAATATGGGACACCTGGTGAAATTGCTCATATTCAAGCAAGTTCAATGGCAATCAATCAGAACTATGCAGTACAAATGTTCAAATTAACATCAAGTTGACTGAGTCCCCATTAAAAAGAAATACTGCATAGCTGGATTCTTTTTATTGACCTTATCTTTAAGGCTTTAGGGTTCACACAGCGAGGGGTGACACGCACACACACATGGGGAGAGGTGACACACACACATGCCAAACACCCCTCTCACACAGGGGGGGAGGGGGTGACCAACTGGCCTGACCCTCCCTGTGTAGGGTGACCAGACTGCAAGTGTGAAAAATCAGGACGGGGTGGGGGTGGGGTAATAGGAGCCTATATAAAAAAAAGACCCAAAAAGCAGGACTGTGCCTATAAAATGGGGACATCTGGTCACCCTATCCCTGTGCAATGCTCTCCACCCTCCATGCCTGGCTGGGTCCCCAGGATGGATCTGCCTCTCCTGGTACCAGATGCCATGTTTGCCCAAGGCAATACGTATGGGGGGGCACACAGGGTCACATGCCCCCCCCCCCCAGATTTCTGCCAGACGTCACACCAGAATGTGGCCAGAAGCAGCCTTTTGGCACCATGTGGGAGGGAAGGGCTGGGAGCTGCTTCCAGATACAGGAGAGGATGAAGTGGTGGGAAGGGATGACTTGGCCTGTGTCTTTGCCGAGCTTATTTCCCCCCCAACCCCCCATGGCTGGAAGCAGCTCCCTTCCCTTCCTTCCCATACAGTGTCGAAAGGCAGCTAACACCTCCAGGCTGCTGCTGGCCACAGACATAGCCCAGCCACATCCTGTCCCCCGGCTATAGTGCAGGCAAGAAGGGGTTAAGCCCTAAGGATGCATTGTGTACATGGGCCCAGAGAACCTGACTGCAGAGGCTTCAGTGAACCCAGCCAGAGAGGTGGCTCAGCAGGGGAGGGTGCCTAGGGGACGGAGAAGCCCCGCGGATCCTGGGGTCAGGACCCAGGGTGGAGGGAGGGTGGGGTGGGTGAAGAGAGTGCTGTGGAGTCTGTACAGGATTGGGGTGCAAACCAGCTGGAAATTTCTTCCTCCGCCTCTTCCCCCCCCACCCCCCCGCTACTCCAGAGCTTAGCTGAGGGGCAGAGAGGTTTCCCCATGCCAGCGCTGTGCGGGGCTTTGGCAATGCAAGGCTCGGCTCCTCCTAGCCAGTGCCCCAGGCCAGAAGGTCTTGGACTTTCCCAGGGTGCTGGCCCAGCCAGAGGCAGTGGGGGAAGGAAGGAGCCTTCCGGCCAGGCTGTTGGTGAGCTGAGCGCTCTGACCAGTAGCTGGTTCTCCTCTCAGCGCTGGGAGTGGTATGGGTCCCGCTGGGAGGGAATATGGAAGAGCAGTGGGGTTGCGGGTGGAGTGAAGGGGCAAAGCAGGGAGAGGACAGTGAGAGGGGGAGCATGTAAAGGACTGATGGGTGGGCAGCAGAGATGACACATAACCGGCCACCGCTTGATGCCTGCCCATACTCACCAGCCATGGCAGCTCACCAACCAAACATGCCAGTCAGAAACGGGATGGGAAGCAGGGCCCTGCAAGGCTAGCACACAGCAGAGGCTACACTGACAGACCAGCAAGGGAGCGGCTGGCCCCATGCGCTGCAGCTTTGCCCCACCACTAGCCTTGCACACTCACCCCCATCGTCGGCCACTGGCCCTCCCCACACTTACCGCTGGTGGGCGGGTGACTGGCGAGCAGGGATCTGGCCAGCAGCAGGATCCACCAGTACTGAGAGGGGGAGACAGAAAATATGGGACAATTTGCCCGTTTTTAAGAAAAAGTCAGGACACCTGCAGGAGGGCTTAAATATGGGACTGTCCCTTTAAAAATGGGGCATCTGGTCACCTTACCTATTGGTTATAATCCATAATATGGACTCCTGCGTATTGAAACACCTGATTTAGAGAGTAGTTTAGGATGTTTGTAACTGTGTTATTGAGCTCAGTGGGAAATTTCTAACTTTGCCCCCTATGACACTTCATTTTTTAGCAATCAGCACAAGCTCAGAGATGCAGTTAGTGTACTAAGATGTCGCTTTGTTTTAAAACCTTCTAAACTGGAACAGAGCTAGTTAGACACATTAATTCCTATTCAGAAGATGCAGCACACACAGGTGCAGTTCAGACAGAGTGAGGATGGGATTTTGGATAGATTGTGCATGTGTGTGTGTGCGTGTGGAGGGGGTGTCCAAAATGTGGCTCTAAGTTATGACAGTCCTGCCTGGATTGACTATGGGCAGCTCTCCAATCGGATGCTACTCAGAATGGACATAGCAACATATGCTACGGCTCTACCCCTTCTGGACTCTAGAATGTCCCCGATGCTGAGGGTTACAAGGGGGCCTGTATAGGGCAACCTATGGTTATACTATACAGTGCTTGAGCTGGGGGAATTCTCCCCAGGTCATTTTAGGGGATTTTACAGCCACTATACACTGCTGCAGTGGCATACAGATGGTATAATCGAGGGAAGAATACCTTTCTTAGTGTGTAGTTGCCTATCTTAGCCATATCCCTAATGAAAAAATTAGAGAAGTACTTAGGCTGCTTATGACACTATTTGGTAGAAGTGGCACTGGAATAAAATTTATATTCAAGGAACACTCAGCAGTATACAGAATAATATGGACACAATCAAGCTGAGCCACAAATTGAATTTGATGATATTTGCAACAACCTTTTTCACTTTTCACAAAATATGTTTAGAAGAGATTTACTTTTTTTTTTTGTCCCTGGAATATTTAAGGATAGAGAAAGTGTATGAATACTTGCCTGATCATGCGCTTGTGCCACAAGACACCTTAACCAAGCCTTCTCTCATTTATATAAGTTTCAGTTTTCCAATCAGAGAGCAGAAAAAAATACCACGTTACTTAGGTAACCCATATCCTCCTGTGAATAATAAATTGTAACGAGTGAATAATCAAAGCAATAGTCATAGCAAATATTTCACAGCAAACCACAGGCCAACATTTGTTTGCTTAAAACAGTCAAATAATTTTGAACAATGATCAATTTGAAAATATAAAATCCTGTTTGCGTATAATTTGTGAATGGGGAAAAGGGGCTAAATTTATTGAAAACCTGCTGCAAATAGCTCACATAGCTCCAATTACAATGCAAATAATCTTTAGTATCCAGAGCTTTAAAAGTATTCAGAGAAGATGAGATACATCTTTCCTGTTGATACTTCTCCAATACAAAAGATGAGATATACCTAAAATACACATAAAACTAGAATGAATTTATTTATAAGCAAAGCACCTCAGAAACCTGCAAATAATATCTCAATCTTCCTATATCCTTCTTTATTCACCACACCATAGCATGAGTAATTTTGAAACTGCAGCATTCCATTTATTGTACAATTATGTTATATTATTTTGCTATTGCCACAAACCTTCCATGAAAACATGCTACATATATGCCTAAGCAATTTACCTTGTATGAATATTTGCATTAAATAAATGAAAATCCACCTCTTTCTAAAGATCATAGAATACCAGGGTTGGAAGGGACCTCAGGAGGTCATCTAGTCCAACCCCCTGCTCAAAGCAGGACCAATCCCCAGCTAAAGCATCCCAGCCAGGGCTTTGTCAAGCCTGACCTTAAAAACCTCAAAGGAAGGAGATTCCACCACCTCCCTAGGTAACGCATTCCAGTGTTTCACCACCCTCCTAGTGAAAAGGTTTTTCCTAATATCCAACCTAAACCTCCCCCACTGCAACTTGAGACCATTACTCCTCGTTCTGTCATCTGCTACCACTGAGAACAGTCTAGATCCATCCTCTTTGGAACTCCCTTTCAGGTAGTTGAAAGCAGCTATCAAATCCCCCCTCATTCTTCTCTTCTGCAGACTAAACAATCCCAGTTCCCTCAGCCTCTCCTCATAAGTCATGTGTTCCAGTCCCCTAATCATTTTTGTTGCCCTCCGCTGGACACTTTCCAATTTTTCCACATCCTTCTTGTAGTGTGGGGCCCAAAACTGGACACAGTACTCCAGATGAGGCCTCACCAATGTCGAATAGAGGGGAACGATCACGTCCCTCGATCTGCTGGCAATGCCCCTACTTATACATGCCCAAAATGCTGTTAGCCTTCTTGGCAACAAGGGCACACTGTTGACTCATATCAAGTTTCTCGTCCACTGTAACCCCTAGGTCCTTTTCTGCAGAACTGCTGCCGAGCCATTCGGTCCCTAGTCTGTAGCGGTGCATGGGAATCTTCCGTCCTAAGTGCAGGACTCTGCACTTCTCCTTGTTGAACCTCATCAGCTTTCTTTTGGTCCAATCCTCTAATTTGTCTAGGTCCCTCTGTATCCTATCCCTACCCTCCAGCATATCTACCACTCCTCCCAGTGTAGTGTCCTCTGCAAACTTGCTGAGGGTGCAGTCCACGCCATCCTCCAGATCATTAATGAAGATATTGAACAAAACCGGCCCCAGGACCGACCCTTGGGGCACTCCGCTTGATACCGGCTGCCAACTAGACATGGAGCCATTGATCACTACCTGTTGAGCCGGACGATCTAGCCAGCTTTCTATTCACCTTATAGTCCATTCATCCAGCCCATACTTTAACTTGCTGCCAAGAATACTGTGGGAGACCACATCAAAAGCTTTGCTAAAGTCAAGGAAAAAACGTCCACTGCTTTCCCCTTATCCACAGAGCCTACTATCTCATCATAGAAGGTAATTAGATTAGTCAGGCATGACTTGCCGTTGGTGAATTCATGCTGACTGTTCCTGATCACTTTCCTCTCCTCTAAGTGCTTCAGAATTGATTCCTTGAGTTTTTTTTTTTTCCATGATTTTTCCAGGGACTGAGGTGAGGCTGACTGGCCTGTAGTTCCCAGGATCCTCCTTCTTCCCTTTTTTAAAGATAGGCACTACATTAGCCTTTTTCCAGTTGTTGGGGACCTCCCCCATCACCATGAGTTTTCAAAGATAATGGCCAATGGCTCTGCAATCACATCCACCAACTCCTTTAGCACTCTCGGGTGCAGCGTATTTAGTCCCATGGACTTATGCTCGTCCAGCTTTTCTAAATAGTCCCGAACCACTTCTTTCTCCACAGAAGGTTGGTCACCTCCTCCCCATGCTGTGCTGCCCAGTGTAGTAGTCTGGGAGCTGACCTTGTTCGTGAAGACAGAGGCAAAAAAAGCATTGAGTACATTAGCTTTTTCCACATCCTCTGTCACTAGGTTGCCTCCCTCATTCAGTAAGGGGCCCACACTTTCCTTGACTTTCTTCTTGTTGCTAACATACCTGAAGAAACCCTCTTGTTACTCTTAACATCTCTTGCTAGCTGCAACTTCAAGTGTGATTTGGCCTTCCTGATTTCACTCCTGCATTCCTGAGCAATATTTTTATATTCCTCTCTGGTCATTTGTCCTATCTTCCACCTCTTGTAACCTTCTTTTTTGTGTTTAAGATCAGCAAGGATTTCACCGTTAAGCCAAGCTGGTCGCATGCCATATTTACTGTTCTTTTTACACATCGGGATGGTTTGTTCCTGTAACCTCAACAAGGAGTCTTAAAAATACAGCCAGCTCTTCTGGACTCCTTTCCCCCTCATGTTATTCTCCAAGGGATCCTGCCCATCAGTTCCCTGAGGGAGTCAAAGTCTGTTTTTCTGAAGTCTAGGGTCCGCATTCTGCTGCTCTCCTGTCTTCCTTGTGTCAGGATCCTGAACTCGACCATCTCATGGTCACTGTGTCCCAGGTTCCCACCCACTTTTGCTTCCCCTACTAATTCTTCCTGGTTTGTGAGCAGCAGGTCAAGAAGAACTCTGCCCCTAGTTGGTTCCTCTAGCACTTGCACCAGGAAATTGTCCCCTACACTTTCCAAAAACTTCTTGGATTGTCTGTGCACTGCTGTATTGCTCTCCCAGAAGATATCAGGGTGATTGAGGTCTCCCATGAGAACCAGAGCCTGTGATCTAGTAACTTCCATTAGTTGCCGGAAGAAAGCCTCATCCACCTCATGCCCCTGGTCTGGTGGTCTATAGCAGACTCCCACCACAACATCACCCTTGTTGCTCACACTTCTAAACTTAATCCAGAGACTCTCAGGTTTTTCTGCAGTTTCATACCGGAGCTCTGAGCATTCATACTGCTCTCTTATATACAGTGTAATTCCCTTACCTTTTCTACCCTGCCTGTCCTTCCTGAACAGTTTATATCCATCCATGACAGTACTCCAGTCATGTGAGTTATCCCACCAAGTCTCTGTTATTCCAATCACATCATAATTCCTTGACTGTGCCAGGACTTCCAGTTCTCCCTGCTTGTTTCCCAGGCTTCTTGCATTTGTGTATAGGCACTTAAGATAACTCGCTGATCATCCTGCTTTCTCAGTGTGAGGAGGAGCCCTCCCCTCTTGCGCTCTCCTGCTCATGTTTCCTCCTGGTATCCCACTTCCCTCAGCTAGGTTAGCCAGCCTGCTTGCGAAGATGCTCTCCCCTCTCTTCATTAGGTGGAGCCTGTCTCTGCCTAGCACTCCTCCTTCTTGGAACGCCATCCCATGGTCAAAGAATCCAAAGCCTTCTCTCCGACACCACCTGCATAGCCATTCATTGACTTCCACGATTCGACGGTCTACCTGGTCCTTTTCCTTCCACAGGGAGGATGGACGAGAACACCACTTGCACCTCAAACTCCTTTATCCTTCTTCCCAGAGCCACGTAGTCTGCAGTGATCCGCTCAAGGTCATTCTTGGCAGTATCATTGGTGCCCACATGGAGAAACAGGAAGGGGTAGCGATCCGAGGGCTTGATGAGTCTCGGCAGTCTCTCCATCACATCGTGAATCCTAGCTCCTGGCAAGATATCATGTCAAGACACAAAAGTGTTCCCTGCTTGTACAGAGCTAAAAATTATAAATGAATTTCTAGTTGGTTGGTTCCATTTAAATAAAATAGACTGAATGTGCATCTTTATGAAAATGTGTTTATTTAGCCAGAAAACACAAATATTTCTATTAATATTTCCAGTTTAATGCCTAATTCTCGTATTTGTATGAATCTTTGCTTTTGTTTAGCTGTACTTTAGAATGAGTGTACTGGTGAGATTCTGTAGCCACTTTTCAACAAAATATTTTGTTCAGATTAGGGTATGACGTAAGTTTCAGAAGTGTGATGGACAGCTTATATAAATCCATTCATCAAATTGTAGAGCAGAGACTAGTCCATGGAATTTCCTAGTACTGAGCAGTTTAAGTCAGTGATTTGCCTAAAATGGGTGATTGAACGCTTAAGCAGTAATTATGCGTACTACTGTGATTTTTAAAAAAATAATGTTAATTAGATCACATATTACCTTTATTAAATGCAGAGATCACAATATTGCTCTTTATTTATATTTATTTATAATTACATTACTTTTCCAAAAGGTTAATGAAGAAACCACAAAACAGACTGAGTTTGTGTGTGTGCATGTGTAATATATAATGCCTAGGGTTTTGAAACAGAAATTAAATATCAATGGAAAAAAATCACATATGGAGAAATGAAGCCTAAGAACAAATGTATTTTTGTGATACTGTCTGTAATTCATGCTGGATAATCATGAACCCAGCAGTTAATGACCTCTACTCTGATACATTAAGTCCAACCACAGATAATGGTGTCCTAGGTAAATTAACAAACCCAGTGGTAAACTTGCTTCTGGTTCAGCAGGAGACAGTGTACAAATTAGCATTAGTTCTTAATAAGATCAGTGTCCTGCCATCTACACAGTTCTGTAGTGTTCATAATGCCGGGGTTTTTTTCAGGTGAAATTTTTTTCTCTTGAGGACACTTGTACAAAGCATTCTCCTAACAGAGAGTCATCCTCATCCTAATCAGTCCCCTACTTGAAAACTTTCCTCATTTCTTACACTTTCATGCTGTGAGTGCTGCTGCGAGTTGTTGGGAATGATTATTTATTTGTAAGCTTCCTTAATAACATTTCCTTTAGATGTTGAGGTACCCAACAGAGCAAACCAAGGATTTGATTGTATAATTATAGCTATTCAGAAAAAATGATGGTCACTCTATGGACAATCTTTGTCTAATTCATTGATTGATGCTTATTACTGCCTAAATTAATATTTATTAAATTAATTCAAATAAACAGCTACTTATAATAGACAGAGGTAAAGTATCAAAAAGGACCTGATTCTGTGAACTACAGAACACTTCATTCTGCAAGGATCTGAATGCCATCTACCCCTTTGAAAATAGGGGGCTTAGCACTTCATTGGAGGTGCTCTGCACCTCTCAGGATCAGCCCCTTTCTGTGTAATACTGGAGCACAGTTATTTCATTTGAAAGCTATATATTTTGCTTTTTAAAAAACAGTACCTGCTAAAATGGGAAAATAGGATTATAATGAGACTAACATTCACTAGTTTATTTGATTAATTTTTGTCCTCACTTGTTGAATAAATTATTCACATTCAATCTTTCCACTATTCGACCAGCTCTCTACATGCTCTGACAACTTATGACAAATAAATTAGTCATGAATATTGTCCATTAATTGATTAACACTTTTTTTATGAACAAAATTTTTACATTATTTGACGAAGTCTAATTAGAAAATTTCAGCCATAACTTACATGGCAAAAAAAAAAAAAAAAAAAAAAGAGGACATTTTCTAATTTGTATGTATATAGCAATATGTGAATATGAAATATGTGTGTGTATGTATATATGCGTGTATGAAGAATATACCACAATCCTATATATATATATGATTTCATATACAGCTCTTGTCTGAACAAATGTGTGTGTGTGTGTGTAGGACTGAGGTATATCGTATATTCTTTATATATTTATCATGGAAGTTTTGTGAGTAAAAGTTAAATATACAGCTCTTGTCTGAACAAACCTCTCACTGTAAAATGTTTACCTTCATGACACGTACTATTATTTCATGATTATTTTAAAATACACTTAAAGAGTTTTACATGTTACCCAGCTACTAAGAATGCTTTAATAGAGAACTAATTTTTGTTAGAGGTGTCGCGACAGTTTGAATTTTATATGCATGCATTATGTTTTCTTAAAATGGGGAAATTATGCATCTGAAGGAATCTGTCTAGAATAATGGGGTTCTATAGAGGTTACTTTAATCATGTTCACTAGCAGTTATAGCTGTTTTACATCTTATTTGCAACAAAAGGGAACTCTAATTATCTTCAAAAAGAGCATAAAATGGTGTGCTTTGCTGCTGATGTAATGTTGATTTGTGAATGCTGCTGATAGGAACTGACAACTAAATACATGTCACACTTTTCAAAAATCAGTGATGGTGACAGGATAACCCTCTCTTGTGACCTGGGGACCAGAAGATGGGGTATATATTTGCTTGTTAAGTAGAAACAATTTACAGTTTCCACTTAAAAAAATAAAAATGCTGTTATAGAGGTGTTATCGATTACTTTAACAGTGTTCCACTTTCGTTATGACTTAAAGCTGCCTGCTGCAAATTAGATTTAGTGCATATAATCTCAGACTCACCCAGTGAATAACAGTTCCTTGCATAATACAATATATTCACTGTACATGTAAAATAGCATGATAAAGAGTGTATATATGAGTAGTGTTTCAGTTTTATTTCCAATGCCCACATCTCATTTATAAAAACAAGCCTATCACAAAGTACTAAATTAAAATAAAAAAAGAGCACTGCATTTGTTAAGATATTCATTTAGTATCCATACAATAGAGTATGTATAAAATTGACCTAGTCTATTTTTAAGCCCAGATATGAAATTAATCAGTAGAGGTCTAAAATACGCTAGAAATAACCAACCTCCACCATTAGGCTTGATTTAAGGATCACATTAGGCACTGGGAAACTACTAATCCAAAATGTGTCTGAATGCTATGAATTTAACCTAAATACTGAAATGGATATTTGCTCTGTATAGAACCTAAGTTGCTGCCTTTGCCTGTCCATTAAGGCTAAGGTCCACTATTAAAGTTTCTATATGGGCTAAATTCAGCCATGGTGTAAGGGAGTACATTTCCATTGAAGTCAGTGGACTGGCCCCAGTTTACATCTCATATGTGCTCCATACGTTTAAAAAGACATAATTTTATGATATTATATAGTACTTTTAAAATACTTATTGAGCTAAATTTATTAAACATTTTTTCCACAAGAGCAGACCCATATTTATATTTATAAACCAAATCAAGTTTGAGTGCCAATGGGTATTGTGCAGTTGTGTGTTAGCATGTAGTTCATCATCTGTGCATCTGGATTTTCCCTTTAATTTTTTAAATAATTGTCCCATTTCATTTTTTGTTTCCAAATTCACTAAGACTGAATATGGTCTAAGGAGCACTGGGGAAGGTCCAGCATAAGTTAAAATAGGAATCTTGCTATATCTTACATCCTCCTGTTAGTTGGTTTTCCTGCTCCATGCTGTCTTCTGGCATCTCAGAGTGCACATTACCCCTTTATGCACCTATCAAATGCCAAATCAGCACAAGTTGCATTACTTTGCCTCTACTCCCACTTGCACCTGTTATCTGTCCAATTTACATTAGAGCCCTAATTTACTTCAACATTTACATCACTGCTAAATTTGTTCTATGGTTACTGCAATCTCCTAAAACTGGCTTCATTTGACCCAATGACTTCAAGGTACAAGGGGCATAGACCAGACTAGATTTAGTGCCTATAATCTCAGATTCACACAGTGAATAACATTCTCTTGCATATTTAACTCATATTTAGGTTGACTAGATGATATAAAAAGTCTAATTTCCAGGATTTTGTGAATAAAGTTGTCACTAGAAGTGTTTTATCATCTTAGGTTTCAAGAATTTACCTGTCAGAATGTCTCTGCTTCTTCTTGTCATGCTACAGAACACAGTTTTTCTGAAATTAAATTTTCTGAAATTAAATTTCTGAAAATGGTCTTGTTTTACAAAATAACTGTAAAAATTCCCAACTATGAATGATCCTATATTTGAATGAATACCTCAGCATTTTCATTTTCAGAATCTGACATTTTACTTGGGAAAAAAATCCTATGAAAACATTCTCAGGTTTATAATTTTTTATGTAAAACAAGCCCATTTCCAGCAGTGTTGTGAAAAGATACATTGCTGGGCAACTGAATGGCCAGGAGCCAAATTAAAAATTAGTGTTTTTTTTTAAAAAAGTATGATTATTTCAATTAACTACTATATCGTATCTTCTCTACCAGTGTAGAGTGAAGTTATGTAGCAGTCATGTTCAGATATTTAAGGGGATACAAAATTTAAAATTTCCCTTAGTGTACTGTACAAATTTACACTTTGCATTTTAATTGTCAGTTCTAGTTTTCTGCTAGAGGTGCATGCAACTATTTCTGTCATAACACAGAGGTAGACTGTGTGGGGTGGCTTTATATACACTCTCACTAGAAAGTAGCATCCCTTGGTGCTTTATAATATGGAAAGCCTGACAACATACTTTTGTATACTTTTAATTTGTTGTATGACTAAACATGAACGCTAACTGCATGCAGAACACCCATCTCATTCAGAAGGATGAGGGTGTAAGCCAGCTATGAGGGAATAAGACACCCCTATTGGTAGATTCTGGCGTGTGTGTGAGAGAGAAAGAGGTAGGCAGGTGTGTGTGTGAGAGAGAGAGGCACTCCTCTTTCTCATCATTTTCTAGCTCCATGTGGAGCTCATGGATTGCTGGAGGAGTTGTTTGAAGGTTGTCCCACCATCACAGCCACTGACTGGCTACCAGTGGGGACCATGGAATCAAAATGATTTGTGCTCTCCCCATCTTTCCCTGGGAATTTAAGGATCACCTTCTGAGCTGGGGGCCATTCTGGCACCCTTTGTGCTGTTCCTTTCTCCTCCCCTAGGTATACGTTTGGGGGTTTATGTTTCTTAAGTGAGATATCCTGGACTGCTAGGGGCTCAACCCATCACTTTTTGGGGGCTGATAGACATTTTTACACAAGGCAGAATGGTCATTTAGAAGTCTAATGGGAAGATTTGTTTTGTTTTGTTTCAATTCATCTCACGCATCAGGAGTTCTGGCTTTGGTTAAGTTTTACTCATTAGTTTTGTCACAGCTATGGACAGGAGTCCTGTGCAGATGTGTTGCTTTCAAGGTCTATTGTATATGTCTGTAGCCTAGTTGGTTGACTGGGGCTAAATTCCTATTGATTTAATTGGAAGTAGGGTAGGCCTGAAATGTCAGAATGCTGCAAGACATGTAAGCAATACAGAACAATGGAGAAAAAAACAGAATATGTCTGTGAGAAACAATGAGGAGGTGTGTGTGTATATATATTATATCTCTGAGCACCAAACTTGAATCCTTTCTCTCTCTGTCCAACACCACCTACACTCTGCCATTGTCGGACTGGTGGGGATTGAGCAGAAGAGTTGCCATCCCCGCCTGCTGGAAGAAGCCCACATCTCTGAGTCCCTTCTGTGGAACAGTTTCCCACTTTTGTGAATGCTGTTTCCTATAGCAGAGAGGAAGGATAGTCTGTTATTAAGGGACAAGGAGTCAGGAGTTCTGGGTTTAATACTGGCTCTGTCACAGACTTTCTGTGTTACTTAAAGCAAGTTACTTAAACTCTCTGTGTCTCATTCCCCCGTCTGTAAAATGGGGGACACTGTATTTCCTTTGTCTGCCTGGTCTATTTAGATTATGAGCACTGTGGCAGGGATTGTCACCCACTCTGTGTATAAACAGCATTCAGCCCAATGGAGCCACCAGTCTTGGCTCAGACCTGTAGCTACTACTGTAATACAAACTATTATTAATAGCAAATAACAAAGAATAACAATAAAATTAAATGCTCATTGAAATGTATTGATTCTTACTGAACATAACCCTAGCATTTATTAAATCAGAAAACTGGGGGCAGGGTGGCTGAGGGGACTGATGATGGGATATGTGAAACTTTCACATCTAATTCTCCAAGTCAGAAAGTCATTACCCGCTTATGTCTTTCTAAGCACTATGTGAAATGTGTTGGTGTTCTCAGTTCAGTACTTAGTGAACAAGCATCCAGATCACAAATTTCATCACCATCACAAATAACAACTTTGTTAGAGATCTCAGCCAAGCAATAAATGGATATTGACTGGAAATATCCTCCCACTTTAAGTGGTACAGTACAGTGTTAAGGCAATGTACATTGACAAAGTAGCATGGAGAAACTTTCATTTTGTAGATGGGGAACTTCCCTCTCCATGGCTGACAATCTGGCCTCTTTCACAAGAAGTAGCTTTTAAATGTCAAAATCTGTTAAGTCACCACTGAAGGCTCCAACAAATCTGGGCTCATAACACAGGAAGTCTAATAAATGTGGAGCTAAATGATAATATATTTGGTAAAACCAAGAGATGATCTCCTCCTCGTGTAGAAGATTGCCTGATAAAGGCAATCTCTGACACTAATTTCTATATAAGTACTATACCGGAACATACAGAAATCTGAGCCTTCCACAACCAGCCTGGCCAAATGGGGAAAGCTGTACCAATGAGAAAGTTAATTTGGTTTTAACTCTTGAAGAGATATGAAAAGATAAAGACTAGTGAACACTGACAGCTCTATTTCTGTTACTGAGGGTTTGATAGGCCAATATGTGGGCATATGGGACCTGTCCAAAGCCAGCAGAATTCCATGGAAAGCGTTGCGTTGATTTCAGTGGACTCTACATTAGACCCATGCTATGCTAGGCATAGTGTAGAGATTCTCTCTATTCTATTTTGCATAGATTTTTTATTTCATACATTATTCACAGTTTGCGATGCCAAAAAGCAGTTTATATCATTGACACACAGAAAACAAAGAAAGAAATGCAGTGTATTTGTTGTCATTATTATGAAAACTAAGTCACGATGCATTTCATTTTCATTATATTACAGGATTTTAATAAGCTCCATTGATAGCAGTCACTTGTCCTTAGCACACAATAAAGAAGAAAGAAAAGAGGACTTTGGGGGTTGTTTTTGAAACTCTTGTATATTGTCTAGGCGTTTTAAGCACAAATTTCATTTCTTTTCCACATCACAAACCTCTTTGATGACAAAGTCACGTATCCTTAGTCCTAACATAAAAGTAAAAAAGACATTTAGATAGTTTTCCTGAACTTTGAAGGGAGTTTTACATTGGAGAATTCAATTGCATAAATCGGGCATATTGGATTTTCTGATTCAGCCCTATTCTGGGCTCGGTAATCCAGCACCTACTAAAACACCACACTGTTTATCATGTTTCCAGGGACATCTGAAATCTTTAGATAAATAGGGTTTAGTATGAAAGGGAGAGACTGAGCTGCTTTACAGAATGGGGCATATGGGCAGTGAGGAGAATGCTGCCAACTTGTGATATCTAAAGAATCTAAGCCGTGCCTGGGTCCCTGTCCCCAGCATACAACGAAGATCCTGGAGACCTATATAGTGCTGTCATAACTAAACTTTGTCTCATCCAGAATTCATTTACATAAGATTCGTTATACAACACCTATCACTGCTTGTCCTACTCAGGAACACTGACCCTTTAATTCATTCACTTTCTTCACTCATTTTGTTCCTTAACTTCCTATTTGTGCTCTTTCTAGATCACTCTTTGCACTGAATAAGTTTGAGTGACTGACGAGGAGGGGGAAAGAGAGACTATTAAATTTATCCCCATTATAGCCCTTAAAATAAAAAACAGCTGGGAAAATAAAATAAGAATCCAAAACTCATAATATAATGTCTCTTTTGAAAAGCATGGCTAGCATATTTTCCCTTCTTTGATATCTGGCATTGTTATTTCTAACAGCAGTCAGCAGAAGAAAAAAGTTTGTGGGTAGATTAAAATGAAAATACCCTTTTGTGATGCTTTGCTTTTCTTGTCAGAAAAAGAATAAAAGGGTTTTTTAATTTGAGTCAGTGTGGAATGTTTGCCATGTGTGACAGTGGTGTTTCCTTAGGTTTTGTCATACATAAGTTGGGAGGAGGGAGTGGCTGTTTGAGGGGAAGACCATAGCATACAAAATTCACTCCAATTTCATGAGTCTGGTGAACTAGGAGAATTATACAGAAAACTTATAGATATGTCCTTGTATTGTCACAGCTGAGCTACAGTTCACCAGTTCAAACCTTACCATTGCAACAAGTCACATTGTTATGTGTTCTACTTTTTACCAAATGCTCACCTCACCAGCTCCCTCCCTAAGCCACTGTTCTACAACAAACACTTGAAAAACTTAATATAATGAGAATACAACCGCTATTGTGGGTAGTGCTCCTACTCTCCACGTTCTCCAAATAATCCTATATATGTAGGACGTGTGGTTGCTGATATATCCATCTAAACAATTTAAGAGAGCTTCATTTTTAGGTCACTGGCTATATACACATGCTTTTGGGTGGTAAAAAGTCATTTACAGGTCAGCACTTGCTGAATTACCACACAGAGGTATATGATATGCTGAAGCTAGGAGGTAACTGTAGCGGCTTGACGGTCTCTTCTGTCAAATGTTGATTTTTTTTTAAAGCAAACACTCTACATGACATATTGTTTTGACTACATTGCAAGTATGATTGAGTATTTTTGAAATACATTATTTTGATTTTTTTTTGAGTCCTAATGAGGTATGAGATTTGTTTAATTTTCTGTCTCTCCAAGCCTATTTGTCTTCCCAAAATCTAATTAAAAATATTTTAATCTGGTTACTTGTCTGGTAGCACTTGTCTTCCTTTGCATTTGGATAGTTTCAATATCTTTTATAAAACTAGATAGTCTGAAGAACACATCAGTGCTGACTATCAAGCTGAACAAACCATTAATAAAACTTACTTTAATACTATTGTTACAAGGAAATGTAAAGAAAATATAGTGTTCTGACTCACTTAATCAATAACGGTGGAAATATTATTATATTTGCTTAGAATAATTATTTTACCTAAAAGAATATTCCAACAAAACTCTCAAGAAATAAGTCTGGAAATGTACAGTTAAGGAATGCATCCACTTCATTTATATTACATATTCCTTCTTCATTTACTGTCACTCCATGCAAATAATACCTCCCCATCAAACCTTAACTTTGTCCTCGTGTAATATGCATAAATACATTTAAGTTAAGAAACAGATATTACTAGGTTACTACAATGGAGAACTAATTTAACCTGAACTGGTGCAACTACTGCTGCTTCATAATATCAAGGACATTCGAGGGCTTGTCTACAAAGGGATTTTAAAAGGGATCAAATCAAGTTGCTCAGTTTGAAAACACTTGCATTCATGACACAAAGCCATCACTGTGCACAAACTCTGCATTTATCAGGAACTCTGGAGTCCTCTTGAAAAGTGGACAAGGTTGCTTCAAATTGTATTAGTTCGGTCATTCGTTGGTGTGCACACCATTCCTGTGCGCCACTTTTTGCATACTTCTAATGGCTATCCCACAGGGCTTTGCAAGCTGAGCAGTACTGAAGGGTCCATTTACTTGTGTGCTCTCCCTGCCCTGGTGTAAAATTGCTAGGACAGCCCTTCCCTTTTTTAAAAGGTGGCACACAGCCAGATTTTGCCCATTTGCTCCTGGATCCCAGTGTATGATATTCAGGTGATACAAACGTGATTGCAATCCAGAAGCCCTACAACATGCCTCATGCAGACACTTGGAGAGATACTGAGACCCTGAATTTCATTGCCATCTGGGGAGATGAAGGAGGATGCCAGGCAGATGCTGTCCCCTGACAGCCAGAATCCTGATGATGGCCAACTGGATAGCCTTCCCCTGTCCAGCCCTGCTACAAGGGACCCTGATTCCTGCCCTGCATTGACTGAGCCTGAATCCAAGCCAGAAACCCAGGCTAAGACTAAAAGAGGCAGGAGCCCTGACGGGAACTTTGGCATATAAGTACCTATCTTCACAATGTATTATTTATTGTTATTAGTGGCAGATGTGAGCTAGTAGCCTTGGCTTCCCTCCACCCACTTTGCTGTTTCAAAATGGCTCCTGCATGGCATAGTCAGTTTGTACCCCATCCACCCGCAACCCCCTCTCCGGTGGCAGATTTGAATACCAAAAGCATTCATTTGTGCAAAATTCAACAGTTTATTGAGGCAGTGCTTACAGGAAAAGAAATTTTGTTCATTTTTGTACTTTTTGTGAGGTATGAGTGCACAGTGCATGCCCGTCAAAGCACAAACATTACTGCTCCCTGCTGAGGTACAAATGCCCTGTCACACTTGTGCTAGATGGCAATAACTGCAGGACCCTATCTATTTTCCTCTGCACTTTCTCCATGTCTGCCGAGGAGATATAGCAGAACTTAAGGCTCAGAAATTGCTCGATTTTGTTTTGTTCCCTATAGGGAACAGTCCCATGCCCATGCCCCTGGTATAGCTTGCAAGCCTCTTCCACTCCTGCAGCGCTTCTGGGTGGACCATCCCAGCCAATAACTCCACAGCATACTCCGCCTCCTACTCAACCACTTCAGTGTAACATCATCGAGTGTGAGGACAGTCCACAGCAGGTACAGAAGAGATTACTATCCAGCTCCCCCTTCAAACCTCCCATAACCCCCTATTATACCTCTAATGACACAGAATTTCCTCCAGCACACAAACAAAACTGCAGAAACAAACCTGAAACATAGCTCCAGCCATCCTGCCCCACCTCTAACAGTATGACAGCTGATACAGTTGACTGAAATCCAAATCCAAATGTCCTCCATACATGCACTTACTATCTCTGTGGTTCCACCAAAGAATCAGAAGTGTCCCAGGGAGGTATAGCCACACATGTCTGGGATACGAACAATAAGCAACAGTTTTTCTCCCTATTCCCAGAGCCACACCACCTGGAACAACTAGACAGTCAAGGTCCGGGCCTCTATCTACTGCTGATGGGCTGAATCTGAGGGCAGAAAAAAGGAAGACTCACAATGACTTATTTGCAGAACTCATGGAAAAACCAGCTGGCTGAGAGGTGGAGCCTGAACATGGGGACCCAGTAGGAAAAAAAATGAGGCTGTCTAAGAAGATTGTGGCAGTGGCCAAAGACAGTGTCACAGCGGCTAGGGAAAGAGTGGCTGTGGCTAAAGACAGCATCACCATGGTGAAGGAGAGTATGGAAAAAGAGAGATTCAGAGGTACCTCATGGATGCAATCCTGAAAAAAGAAAGTCCTCCTGCAAAACATGCTCCTGCTACGCTGGCCAGCAGGTCCTACAGTCCCATAATTTGATGTGTTCTTCAGTTATGTTCTTCAGCCCCTGACCAATGCTGGCTGTTGAGACCAGCAGCAAACCCTAGCCATCACATCCCCACAGCTCCCAGTGGCTCCCATTTACTGCTCAGGTCCAACCTCTGGACACCAAGAATACTTGCACCTGGGAGTCCAGCTCTTTTGAGCCCTGCAATACCCCTGCAAGTGGTGCTGCAGCACTCAACTCCAGAATCCAAGGGGACAAGAAGAGCCAGAGGCAAGCTATATACTTGCTTGTAACTTTATACTCCTCCCAAAAATTGTTGTATTTGTAACGTTCTTACAGTTGCACTTTGAGTTTTGTTTGCACTATTCCATTCATTAATGGTTTGTGTACAGTTGTTTATTTTGTAAATTGGTTAGTTAAATGTATTTCCAAATCAAGGATATTATTTTTCCATTGGTTTCATTAAAACTTTATTATTGGGTTTTTATTGTTCTTTCATAATGAAAACTGTTCACAGTATATCCATTAGCAGTCATCATTGCAGTTAACACAGGAAATCCTTTAAATAAAGATGAAATGTTCCCTATGTGCTTTTGTAAAACCCTATGAATTTTTTCACCTTTATTTAAAGGATTTTCTGTGTTAAATGCAATGATGGTTCATAATGGATGTATTGTACACAGTTTTATTATGAAAGTACAATAAAAAAACAATAATAAAGTTTTAATGAAACCAATGGAAAAATAATATCTTTGTATTTGGAAATACATTTAACTAACCAATCTTCTTATGTAACCAACTGAATATAACCCTTTAATTATTGCAAAAGTGCAAACAAAACTCGATGTTCAAACAGTAAGAACATTTCAAATACAACAATTTGGAGGGAATCCAGAAAGTTCAAGGTGAATAAATGCCTTACCTTTTATTCATTTTGCCCGTGGGGTGCTGGGGTTAAGTGCTGAGACTCAAAACTTTCAGGGGCACTGCAGGGTGTTATGCTGAGGTGGCAAAGAATGGTCTGATTCAGAAAGGCAAAGGGAAGACCAGTGAGATATGCTGTGAAGTTATTCACCAGGGTATCGCCCCCAGAATTGTTGCAGGAGTGGAAGAGGCTCGCAAGCTTTACCAGCGGGTATGAGCATGTAGTTATTACTTATAATATGGTAAACAAAATTGAGCTTAGTCTTAGTTTTAACCTGCGTATATCTCCCCTGCAGATATGGAGAAAGGTCAAGGCATTTGTACCTCAGTTGGGAGCAGTACTCTTTGTGTCTTGACGAGGCATGCAATGTGCCCTCATACCTCATGTGAACAATGAAAACTAACCCAATTTTTTTCCTGTAAAAACTGTACCAATACACTGTTGAGTTTTGTGCCAATGAATGCTTTTGGTATACAAATTGGCCCTGGAGAAGGTGCAGAGAAGGGGTGAGATACAGACCACAACTGCAGCAGGCTGGCAGTTGCCATTTTGAAGGAGCAAAAGGGGGAAAGTGGAAAGGAGGCAGATGCTCCTAGCTCACATCCACCCATAACAATAAATAATAAATTGTAAAGATCGGTATTTATATGCCAAAGTTCTCTCCAGGGGATCTGACTCTCTGGTTCCAGCATTGGTTTTTGGCTCAGACTCAGGCTCAACGAATGCAGGGCAGATATTGGGGTCCATTGTACCAGGGCAGGACTGGGAATGGCTATCCAACTGGCCATCATCTGGGTTCTGAGTCCCAAAAAGATGCTGGCTGTCAGGGGACAGCTCCTGTCCGGCATCCTCCTGCTCATTCTCCAATGGGTCAAGCCAGTCCTCAGTGGCAGGGAGAGTGCAGGTCACAGGCTCCCAATAGTGCCTGGGACAGGTCACATTATAATAGTGTAGGATCCTGTCCAGTTCTTCCAACAATGGACAGGTCAGATGTCCCCTACTCATTTGTCTCTTTTTATCCTTCGTTTCAACATACTTTCTCCTGAGCTGCTTGCTCTTTATCCAGCACTGGTTGGCGTCTCGGTTTTGACCACTGACAGACATCTGCTTTGCAATGTCCACAAAAAAATATCCTTATTCCTGTGGCTGGCCACAGGAATGTTCTGAATCAGTGCTTCTTTCCAGACGGAGATGACCATCCCCGTTCTCAGCACAGTTCCAAGCAGCTATGTGAAACATGTTCTGGATTGCAGTCCTAGTTCTGTTACCAGAATATGATACACTGAGATCCAGGATCAAACAGGTGAAATCTGGCTGTTTGCCACCTTTTAAAAGGAGGAAGTGTTATCTTGGAAACTTTACACTGGAGCCAGGAGGGTGAACGAGTAAATGGACAGATCAGTAATGGTCAATCTGAAAAGCACTGAGGGATAGCTGTTAAAAGCATGCAAAACGTGGTGCCCAGCAATTCCATGCCCACAAACAAAAGACTGAATCAATACAATTCCAAGCAAACCTTATCCACTTTGCAAGAGGACTCCACAGTTCTCAATAAATGTTAAACTAGTTCACAGTGATGGGTTGTGTCAAGTGTACACAAGCCTTTTTGAAACCACATTAACTCAATTTGATCCAGTTTAAAATACCAGTGTAGACAAGCCCTTTGAAACCATGTCATCAAGAGTATCTGGTTCTAGTAGAATCCAAGATTTATGAAAGAGGTAAATACAAACAAACTAAAATTTCATTTAAGTACTACAACTACTTAATAATAATTAATGAATTAATTGAATTGTTTTGTGGTAGTACCTAGAAGCTCTAGTCATGGACCAGGGCTCCATAGTACTAGGCATTGTACAAACACTGAACAAAAAGTCCCTGCCCCAAAGACATTACAAGTGCTACAGACATTTCACAATTATGTCAAAGGCAGTTAGTTAACGTTGCAAATGTTTTAGAATCAAAATTAAGATGGCAGATGTTTTGTGGAAAAGACGAGTATGTGATACCGTAATTAATGAATACCATAATGCAGGAGTTCTCAAACTTCATTGCACTACAACCCTCTTGTGACAATAAAAATTACTGCACAGCCCCAGGAGCGGAGACCGAAGCCGGAGCCTGCATGAGCCCTGTCATGCCCATCGGGCAGGTGGGCCTAAGCCAAAGCCCAAGGTCTTCAGGGCAGGGGGCCTGTAATCTGAGCCCCACCACCCAGGGCTGAAGCCCAAGGGCTTTGGCCTGCCTTGCCTCAGCCCCAGCCTCGTGCTTTGGCTTCAGCCCCAGACTCCAGCAAGTCTATAAGGCCAGCCCCAGTGACCCCATTAAAACGAGGTCGCGACCCACTTTAGGGTCCCAACCCACAGTTTGAGAACTACTGCCATATTGCATACACACAATGGAGCAGAATTAACATTCCACAGGCAACAGCAAAACTGGCATTTCTGAATATTTGACTTTACAACCTCAATGTTTTGTCATTGTAGAAATGACGTGAAAGTCTTGAAAGTCCAGGACTTGAATAAGTCCTGCTTCTCAGGCAAAAGATTTTAATGGGCAAATAAAATCCATTTTTCATTATCATCCATCACCACAGTAAAGGGTTGGTAGGTGTTTGTGCTGGTAAATTTTCGTGATAGCTTTGCAACACTGACATAGGTACATAGAAATAAAATATATATACATAGGTCTTTATATATTATTTTTCCTCATTTTAGGGGTGTGTGCCCTACTCATTTCACACTGACCTACTATTGTTTGCTTCACTGAGTCTAGTGTGCATTCTGCCCCAACTAGGAAATGTGTCTACACTTTCCATTAAATCTCTAAGTAAAGAAGAGATGCTTCTGTCAGTAGAAGAAAAATAAACTGAGCCTCTCTGAGGTAAAGGATCAGGTTGTGGATGGCTGATTTATCAATTGGAAACAAGTCTTTACATGGCTTTGACTGCATATTTGATACAGGTGAGTCATACCGGTTCATTTGCTACATTGTCTTGGCATCAGCAGGGTACTAATTTAAATGGCAATGGTATTCATGCTTAAATCAGTTCATCTGATGAAAGAAGGAGTTTCTAGTTTAAATTCTTCTTTAAGAGACATTTTAAAAGCGTCAAAAGATAGTTATTGATCTAAAATATAGGGCAAGAAATCAGCTTATTTACATACAGACATAATGACAGTCTTTTAAGAAAAGTCACAGCAAGCAGAAAATATACTTTAGAACATGAACATAGCCAGAGTCCATTCCAGCTGACCAGAGATCTCTATCTGCTTATCCTCTCTTCTGTTCTAAGGGGATTAACTAACCAACAGATTCTGGCTTCACCATAGCCTCAGAAAGCTATCTAATGTGATCTCTTCAGGGTCAGGAGTTCAGATGTGAGGTACGCTTTTTGGCCACTCTTAAAATTTCTTTCACTAAAAAAAGGGAAATTTCAGATTATGTAACACTATCCTAAAAGTTCTGAGCAGGAGTCTCTGTCTTTTTTCAGTAAGTCACTGTGAATTACTGCGTCTATCTCAGGCACTTATCCACTGATGTGCTTCTCAATATACAGTAGTGCCAATTCGACAGTTGAGTAAATCAATTATTGTCCACAACTATGGTTTTAGGAGATGCAAACAGAGGATCTGAGTCAATCAAACTCAATTTTTTATTCAAGAGACTGACCAAGTGTTTATGCCATTAGGCAAGAATTGCTGCTCCATTAATTATCAACTTGGCTTTTTGGCCAAGAGCAGTGACGAAGAATACAGCATGAACATGTTTTCATGCCACTTCCTCCAGAGCGATAGTCTTTTCATTAAAGTAATGTTCTGTGTCAGGCATTACAGCTCTTTTTCCAAATTCTGTTCATGACTATGTACTCTTCATTCCCCATCTTACTTTCGCAACTCAATGGTGCACAATGAGTCCTACATGTTGATTTCTTGCTCGGCGCCTGGGTTGTTGGTTTCCTCTCTTACAGTGCTCTGAGCAATATCAACATTTTCCTCATTCATTTACTCCATTGCTTTTCAGGGTCAGAGCTAATGGTGAGAAATTATTTGAAATGTCAACAGTATATCAGAAACATAAGCTAGATCAACTTGGCTTTAGAAGAAAAAAAGCGGTCTTGCATTAATTTTAAGCTTACTACTGTAGGAAAGCAACTGCAGTTCTTCTACATATGTAAAGTTTATAGATCATCATCTAAAATCTATTGGATACAGCATAATTTATTACCTTAGAAGCTGAGTAATGTTGTATACCAAATGTAGAAGACTATGCATTTAGAAACTGAACATTTGTTGCATAAGACAGAACTTGTAAGGGCTGTATTTCCTTGTGCAAATAGAGGCATAAGGAAAGATCTATGTGTGGTTGCTCAAGTTGCATTTAAATCTCCTGGCATTTTAAGACATGAAATTGTAATTCTTGTGGCAGAAAACATCTGGATGCTTTGTATAATTGTTCTATCTCATCACAATCAGCATCTTTATTTGTAGGTATATTGTACAATCTCTCTAAGCATGTCTTTTTTATTTGCAAATTCTGTTTTCAAAGGTTGTCTGGATACAAACTGGCAGAGCTTCTGTGGAAAACAAAGGAAAAAGAGACAGAATTGTGCCCTTTCTTATATCATCTCTGCTATATCAAAGGAAACAATGGCCTTGTAAACTCATTTAGGCACAGTTAATGGTATCTTTTGGAGCTCATTAATTATATCAATGCTCCATTTAATCCATTATTATTGCCTCCTACAAACTTACTTCCACACACAGCATAGGCAATTTTCACCATTTTGTATCAGACATACGACATACATACCCCTTGCTCTCAAGCAACCAATTTCAGGGCAAAGGCCTCTTCAGCGCTCTGTGCTGAAAGATGAGGTCATAAACTCACCAGGATGACCAGTGTAAATTGATAATATTAGCAACTTCAAACTGAAACGAGTCAGGAACAAGGGTAACCATAATGTTTTGAGGTACCTGGGGAGGTAAAATCATGTATTCACCTAATTAGCATTACAGATTTTCTACAACTTTTTTTTTTAAAAGAGGAGAATGCAATGGTAACGAGGAGAATGACAATTTATGAAAACGTAAGTCTAATTGTAAATGACCCTCTGGCAGAGACAAGGAATGCTGGCAGTAGGTATGTCAGATGTTGTGAGATGCCAGCTTGGAAACTTCCACAAGCCAACATTTTAATTTTCTATTTCATTTCTATCACAACAGAACTGTAACATTGACTGAAACTACGAATGAACTTTAACAAAAATTAGTAAAAGAATAACAGCAAACCCATTGTCTAGGATTGCACAAGGCTGATAGATGATGTGACGATTACAAATAGATGAATTTTCTTTATTCCCATTCTAAGGGTATGTCTACACTATGAAATTAGGTCGAATTTATAGAAGTCGGTTTTTTAGAAATCGGTTTTATATATTCGAGTGTGTGTGTCCCCACAGAAAATGCTCTAAGTGCATTAAGACAGGTTTCAGAGTAACAGCCGTGTTAGTCTGTATTCGCAAAAAGAAAAGGAGGACTTGTGGCACCTTAGAGACTAACCAATTTATTTGAGCATGAGCTTTCGTGAGCTACAGCTCACTTCATCGGATGCATACTGTGGAAATTGCACAGTATGCATCCGATGAAGTGAGCTGTAGCTCACGAAAGCTCATGCTCAAATAAATTGGTTAGTCTCTAAGGTGCCACAAGTCCTCCTTTTCTAAGTGCATTAAGTGCATTAACTCGGCAGAGTGCTTCCACAGTACCAAGGCTAGAGTCGACTTCCGGAGCGTTGCACTGTGGGTAGCTATCCCACAGTTCCCGCAGTCTCCGCTGCCCATTGGAATTCTGGGTTGAGATCCTAATGCCTGATGGGGCTAAAACATTGTCGCGGGTGGTTCTGGGTACATATCGTCAGGCCCCTGTTCCCTCCCTCCCTCCGTGAAAGCAAGGGCAGACAATCGTTTTGCGCCTTTTTTCCTGAGTTACCTGTGCAGACGCCATACCACGGCAAGCGTGGAGCCCGCTCAGGTAACTGTCACCATATGTCTCCTGGGTGCTGGCAGACGTGGTACTGCATTGCTACATAGCAGCATCAACCCATTGCCTTGTGGCAGCAGATGGTACAATACGACTGGTAGCCGTCATCGTCATGTCCGAGGTGCTCCTGGCCATGTCGGCCAGGAGCGCCTGGGCAGATATGGGCGCAGGGACTAAATTTGGAGTGACTTGACCAGGTCATTCTCTTTAGTCCTGCAGTCAGTCCTATTGAACCATCTTATGGTGAGCAGGCAGGCGATATGGATTGCTAGCAGTCGTACTGTACCATCTTCTGCCAGGGAGGCAAGAGATGAGGATGGCTAGCAGTCCTACTGCACCGTCTTCTGCCGAGCAGCCATGAGATGTGGATGGCTTGCAGTCCTTCTGCACCGTCTGCTGCCAGCCAAAGATGTAAAAGATAGATGGAGTGGATCAAAACAAGAAATAGACCAGATTTGTTTTGTACTCATTTGCTTCCCCCCCTCCCCCGTCTAGGGGACTCATTCCTCTAGGTCACACTGCAGTCACTCACAGAGAAGGTGCAGCGAGGTAAATCTAGCCATGTATCAATCAGAGGCCAGACTAACCTCCTTGTTCCAATAAGAACAATAACTTAGGTGCACCATTTCTTATTGGAACCCTCCGTGAAGTCCTGCCTGAAATACTCCTTGATGTAAAGCCACCCCCTTTGTTGATTTTAGCTCCCTGAAGCCAACCCTGTAAGCCGTGTCGTCAGTCGCCCCTCCCTCCGTCAGAGCAACGGCAGACAATCGTTCCGCGCCTTTTTTCTGTGCGGACGCCATACCAAGGCAAGCATGGAGGCCGCTCAGCTCACTTTGGCAATTAGGAGCACATTAAACACCACACGCATTATCCAGCAGTATATGCAGCACCAGAACCTGGCAAAGCGATACCGGGCGAGGAGGCGACGTCAGCGCGGTCACGTGAGTGATCAGCACACGGACACAGATTTCTCTGAAAGCATGGGCCCTGCCAATGCATGCATCATGGTGCTAATGGGGCAGGTTCATGCTGTGGAACGCCGATTCTGGGCTCAAGAAACAAGCACAGACTGGTGGGACTGCATAGTGTTGCAGGTCTGGGACGATTCCCAGTGGCTGCGAAACTTTCGCATGCGTAAGGGCACTTTCATGGAACTTTTTGCCTTGCTTTCCCCTGCCCTGAAGCGCATGAATACCAAGATGAGAGCAGCCCTCACAGTTGAGAAGCGAGTGGCGATAGCCCTGTGGAAGCTTGCAAAGCCAGACAGCTACCAGTCAGTTGGGAATCAATTTGGAGTGGGCAAATCTACTGTGGGGGCTGCTGTGATGCAAGTAGCCCATGCAATCAAAGATCTGCTGATATCAAGGGTAGTGAGTCTGGGAAATGTGCAGGTCATAGTGAATGGCTTTGCTGCAATGGGATTCCCTAACTGTGGTGGGGCCATAGACGGAACCCATATCCCTAACTTGGCACCGGAGCACCAAGCCGGTGAGTACATAAACCGCAAGGGGTACTTTTCAATAGTGCTGCAAGCTCTGGTGGATCACAAGGGACGTTTCACCAACATCAACGTAGGATGGCCGGGAAAGGTACATGACGCTCGCATCTTCAGGAACTCTGGTCTGTTTCAAAAGCTGCAGGAAGGGACTTTATTCCCAGACCAGAAAATAACTGTTGGGGATGTTGAAATGCCTATAGGTATCCTTGGGGACCCAGCCTACCCCTTAATGCCATGGCTCATGAAGCCGTACACAGGCAGCCTGGACAGTAGTCAGGAGTTGTTCAACTACAGGCTGAGCAAGTGCAGAATGGTGGTAGAATGTGCATTTGGACATTTAAAGGCGCGCTGGCACAATTTACTGACTCGCTTAGACCTCAGCGAAACCAATATTCCCACTGTTATTACTCCTTGCTGTGCGCTCCACAATATCTGTGAGAGTAAGGGGGAGACGTTTATGGCGGGGTGGGAGGTTGAGGCAAATCGCCTGGCTGCTGGTTACGCGCAGCCAGACACTAGGGCGGTTAGAAGAGCACAGGAGGGTGCGGTACGCATCAGAGAAGCTTTGAAAACCAGTTTCATGACTGGCCAGGCTACAGTGTGAAAGTTCTGTTTGTTTCTCCTTGATGAAACCCCCCGCCCCTTGGTTCACTCTACTTCCCTGTAAGCTAACCACCCTTCCCTCCTCCCTTCGATCACCACTTGCAGAGGCAATAAAGTCATTGTTGCTTCACATTCATGCATTCTTTATTCATTCATCACACAAATAGGGGGATGACAACCAAGGTAGCCCAGGAGGGGTGGTGGAGGAGGGAAGGAAAATGCCACACAGCACTTCAAAAGTTTACAACTTTAAAATTTATGGAATGCCAGCCTTCTGTTTTTTGGGCAATCCTTTGTGGTGGAGTGGCTGGTTGGCCGGAGGCCCCCGCACCGTGTTCTTGGGCGTCTGGGTGTGGAGGCTATGGAAGTTGGGGAGGAGGGCGGTTGGTTACACAGGGGCTGTAGTGGCAGTCTGTGCTGCAGCTCAACCATACACTGGAGCATACTGGTTTGATCCTCCAGCAGCCTTAGCATTGAATCCTGCCTCCTCTCATCACGTTGCCGCCACATTTGAGCTTCAGCCCTGTTTTCAGCCCGCCACTTACTCTCTTCAGCCCGCCACCTCTCCTCCCGGTCATTTTGTGCTTTCCTGCACTCTGACATTATTTGCCTCCACGCATTCGTCTGTGCTCTGTCAGTGTGGGAGGACAGCATGAGCTCAGAGAACATTTCATCACGAGTGCGTTTTTTTTCTTTCTAATCTTCACTAGCCTCTGGGAAGGAGAAGATCCTGTGATCATTGAAACACATGCAGCTGGTGGAGAAAAAAAAAGGGACAGCGGTATTTAAAAAGACACATTTTATAAAACACTGGCTACACTCTTTCAGGGTAAACCTTGCTGTTAACATTACATACATAGCACATGTGCTTTCGTTACAAGGTCGCATTTTGCCTCCCCCCACCGCATGGCTACCCCCTCAACCCTCCCCCCTCCCCGTGGCTAACAGCGGGGAACATTTCTGTTCAGCCATAGGCAAACAGCCCAGCAGGAACGGGCTCCTCTGAGTGTCCCCTGAAGAAAAGCACCCTATTTCAACCAGGTGACCATGAATGATATCTCACTCTCCTGAGGATAACACAGAGAGATAAAGAACAGATGTTGTTTGAACGCCAGCAAACATACACTGCAATGCTTTGTTGTACAATGATTCCCGAGTATGTGTTACTGGCCTGGAGTGGTAGAGTGTCCTACCATGGAGGACACAATAAGGCTGCCCTCCCCAGAAACCTTTTGCAAAGGCTTTGGGAGTACATCCAGGAGAGCCGCGAATGCCAGGGCAAATTAATCCTTTCACATGCTTGCTTTTAAACCATGTATAGTATTTTAAAAGGTACACTCACCGGAGGTCCCTTCTCTGCCTGCCGGGTCCAGGAGGCAGCCTTGGGTGGGTTCAGGGGGTACTGGCTCCAGGTCCAGGGTGAGAAACAGTTTCTGGCTGTCGGGAAAACCGGTTTCTCCGCTTGCTTGCTGTGAGCTATCTACAACCTCATCATCATCATCATCTTCTTCGTCCCCAAAACCTGCTTCCATGTTGCCTCCATCTCCATTGAAGGAGTCAAACAACACGGCTGGGGTAGTGGTGGCTGAACCCCCTAAAATGGCATGCAGCTCATCATAGAAGCGGCATGTTTGGGGCTCTGACCCGGAGCGGCCGTTCGCCTCTCTGGTTTTCTGGTAGGCTTGCCTCACCTCCTTCAGTTTCACGCGGCACTGCTTCGGGTCCCTGTTATGGCCTCTGTCCTTCATGCCCTGGGAGATTTTGACAAAGGTTTTGGCATTTCGAAAACTGGAATGGAGTTCTGGTAGCACGGATTCCTCTCCCCACACAGCGATCAGATCCCATACCTCCCGTTCAGTCCATGCTGGAGCTCTTTTGCGATTCTGGGACTCCATCATGGTCACCTCTGCTGATGAGCTCTGCATGGTCACCTGCAGCTTGCCATGCTGGCCAAACAGGAAATGAGATTCAAAAGTTCGCGGTTCTTTTCCTGTCTACCTGGCCAGTGCATCTGAGTTGAGAGTGCTGTCCAGAGCGATCACAATGGAGCACTCTGGGATAGCTCCCGGAGGCCAATACCGTCCAATTGTGTCCACAGTACCCCAAATTCGACCCGGCAAGGCCGATTTAAGCGCTAATCCACTTGTCAGGGGTGGAGTAAGGAAATCGATTTTAAGAGCCCGTTAAGTCGAAATAAAGGGCTTCATCGTGTGGACGGGTGCAGGTTTACATCAATTTAACGCTGCTAAATTTGACCTAAAGTCCTAGTGTAGACCAGGGCTAAATGTGGAAGGCCTTATCAATATCCGTCCCCACCACCACTTCCTCAGCTGATGTACTACCATTGCTGCTTCTTTATGCATCGAGTTTTGCTCCATGAACAGCATATTAGAAAAAGGGATTACAGAGAGGATGGTTGAAATAGGACCCCTTACCATTATTTTCCTTATCTCCTAGAGCTTGATCATGTGATGTGCTAAGAACTCTGGCCCAATCTGGCAAAGCAGTTAAATACATATTTAATGTTAAGCATGCAAATGATGGGACTTTTCACATATTTAACATCAAATGTGTTAAATGATTCACTGGATTAGGCCAGAGAGCTTAGCACTACGCAGGACCGAGCCCCTAATGGCTATGTAGGAAGAGGATATATGTAGGAAGAGGACAGTGTTACCAGCTGCAGCAGGTACAGTACCCAGTGGTTCGCTTTTGCTGAGGCAGCCTTTTCTCCATTTTTTAATTTTATGTAACTGGATTCATAACCTAAAACTTCTCCTGTACATTTACCCCAAAGCATCACACTTTCCCTCTTTCAGTCCCAGGGAAATTCTGGCTTTTAAATATAAACGGAAGGAAATGTTAAAACAAACACCCCCGTCCCAGTCTACTAAGTATAGGTAAAAATGCTCCAGACTGCTTTTCCTGCTAATTCTCTGCTGCTCCTGATAAGTGTACCCTATACTCCTCTTTTTGTGTGAACAGTTGTGACTGATCACATAAGAAAGAGACAGACTGATGCAAACTGACTTTTAACTTTGACCTCCCCCCATTATGCCCTACAACTGAAGCCTGATTTCTGGTGCTGTCATGAGATCAGCAAACAGTCAGCAAGTGATCTGAGATTGCCTCCCTATCACCGCTACCTTTTACTTTTGTCAATTGCGTTTTAACTTTCAGTCTTTCTCTTTATTTTCAGAGCTCCACATTAGATCAACAGCAGAATGTGCATTGTAGTTCTCTCAGGTATGGAGGTGTCTTCTCAGGGTAAGGAGCTTTTTAGTTTAATACATTTTGGTAATAATATCATTACTATGGTAATGATATAATATGTGTCACTTTGGGGAGTGAGAAATTATACATAATTTCTATTTGCTTCAGTTCTGTCTCTATAGTAACAAGACTGGTAATTCTCATTAATGATTAGGTTGTTAGCATTGTTATTTTTGGTAATTCCAGGTTATTAATGTCCTGGGTTCTTTTGTATATCACTGATGTTAGAATCTGAATGGCTGTTAAATAAAATATAGTCCACTCTACTAGAGCCACATTTCACAAAATTCAGAGTGTATACTTGGACTTAAAATTAGTGCAGAATTAACTTGTGTGTATCGAATCATAAACTGTTTGGACTGGGGGCAGAATTAAGACTGGCTGGTAAACACAATTATTAACATGAACCAAACTCCTCTGATGAAAGTGCTGACATTACCATTTAACATTTCAGTTTGCCAAGTTCATCTTCCACTAGAAAAGACATTTTCCCCAGAGTAATAATTCTGTAAGAGCAGTAAGGTAATTCCAAGTAGTGTGGTGATCTTGAGCTCACTTACCATTGGGATTAGAAGTTAAAGGTTATGCCTTGATGCCACAACGTCATTATTATTTCATGATAATAACTATACCTTCTGTTATATTTTATTATCCATAAAGGTAAATTAGGAGGCTAAGACTCTGTGGGCCAAATAGTTTGGGAGTTTTTTTTATTATCTTACTTTATATTAAGACTCTATTTATATATTTTTCTCTTAAAAAAAAAAGAAAACCAGAGTTATACTGATATACAATAATTCCCAGACTATTTTAACCAAATTATTATTTTAAAAAAACTAAATGGCACTTTACAGAATGCTTACATTAGTGCATTCATTGGCTCTTTTCCTGCAAACACTTATGCACATGAGTAACTTTGCTTATTGACTTCAATGGGACTGTTCATGTGCATAAAGTTACTTAAGGCTCAAGTGCTTGCAGAATTGGGCCATTATTTAACTTCTTTGTTAAAACATTCTTTAAAAAAGCATTTGATAGCATCCTTTATGACAAACTTTTTGGTAATGCATTTTATAACATGTTTTATAAAGAGCTATGAATGTGCATAGCTACATCTTGTAATCACTTAATAAACATTAAGAAAGCATTTATGACTTCTTTCTTATGTTGAAGTGTTACCATGATCTTCCTAGCTAATATCAATCTGCAAGAGTCAGTGATCCACAGTAGTAGTGGGTGATTATCTTTTTATTATGGACTTTAGATAAAAGATCTCAGTTAGATCTGAACTTTGGGGAAAGACTTGAAAGCAACCAAAGCAAAAAATAAATGTAAAAGATTCCCATTTCTTCCGATACCCAAATCCTAACTAGTTTTCCACTGAACATCTCCATATCTTGATACATGAAATCTTTGGATGAATAGTTTGCACAATAATATTATTTTATAATTGTGAAGATAAAATAGTTTAACTCCCTGATTACATTAGAAGACTGACCCTGTAATCATTGACCAGGCATAACCCACATTCAAGGCTGTGGGGAGTTACCGCCCCAAGGACTGAAGGACTGGACCTTAGCACTATACTGATTTCTGACATTCCCACTCATATTCTAAGAGGGAATTTTCTAGCAGAGATATAACTAAAATTTGATCAATTTCTTATTAGCATTGTTGCCTTTATTATTTGATATCTTTATTTAAACAAAAACCTAACCTTAAGACCTGCTGGAGGAAAAAAACCTCTTAATTACTTCCATACAGTACCAGTCAGTGTAGTTTGCTTCTACTGCAGGCTATTGTACAGAATTCAGGGGCTAAAAAAAGGTCATTTATTTTAATTAATCATCTCCTATCCTAACTATTACTCATATTAAACAACTTTTCTTGTGCTGAAAATATATTTTAATATTTTCAATTACTATTCTTTTAAAGAAATGTTTTTAACTACTGGAACCAAATTCTTAGGCCTGCTCTGTTCCCTTTCTTCCATTACGGTGACAGAAAGGGCCCAAACTGGACAGACCTCCCCAGTGTGAGATTCCTCCAGTGTAGGGATGTCCCTGGCAGGCACCAACTTGGCATCACCTGGTACTACGTCTTCTTACCTCCCCCCTTGAATTCTTTAGATGGACTGTTTGCACAGTAATATTTCTCACTCGTGATATTTCTGATATACAGGCATGTTAGGGACAGGAGGGGTTGTGGCAGAGCCCATTGTGTTACAGCTGTGACTAGTTGACAAATGGTATTTTGCGGGGGTGCAGTCACTTCACATAAATAGAGCTGCAGGCTGCTGTATTCTATACTGGGGCCAATGAAGAACTGTCCTCATGATCAGGGAGCTTGGCTCCCCACTCTGCTGGGCCCGTAAGGGTGAGAATACCTATATGAAAGTAAGTAGCTTTTGTTTATTTACACTACTTTTCTTTTCTTTGCTTCCCATCTGCTCAGCAGCAACAATGGGGTCTAATGAAGTCTTTCTACCTCTTTCTGTCTTGTACCAGCTTCATGGCTTTGTTCATCATTTACCCTTTTTGTTCTCTGTCATTCTCCACAGTGTCTATCCTCGCTCTTCCTCTCTTTATAGTTCCTTGAACTCTGGTACATATCTCCACATACAGTATCCTTTCCAGGTCCATTCTTGACACGTGTCCAAACCTCGCAGTCATCTTTCTTGGATCTTCTGTAACAGCATTACTTCTTGCCCTAGATGTTTTCTTGTTACTTCATTTTTTTATTTTCTGCAATCTTGAAACTCTCAGTATTTCCATCAGCCAATTATTTTCTGCAGTCAATATCTTTTGTTTATCAGCTTATACTCCAACATTCTGACCCATACAGCAGTATAGGCATGACATTGCCTCATATACACTGATTTTTCATTTTTATCAATATGTCTTTAGCTATCCACATCTTAGAGGTTTTTTAATTTAATAGTGGCTAGTCCAATTATTCTTCCACCAGCAAACTTACTTCTGGCATATCCTAACATTTGTGTGCTGGACTTTCCCAACTTAATAATGTTCTTTAACATGTTCTTTAAGTTTTTTGTGTGTAATATACTAGGTTTTTAAAAACTGCAAACTGAAAAAAACCCAGAAAGTCTATCATGTGACATCACATTGACACCCTGTCACAGGGTCTGCACAGGCTTCCACCTCCTCGTGCCTGTGCCCTGTGTTGGCTGGCCAAATAAAGAGTCCCAACGCCTTCCTTGGTGCTTCACCTTTGTGTCTTTATTTACAGTGCAACCATGTAGTCCCTTTTATTCCCCCAACAGCTATCCCCATTCAGACCCTTCCCAGGGTCTCGTGGCCCGTGAGGCTCCTTGCCTTTGGTGAGGAGACGGAGATGTAAGCCTCCTATCCCCTCCCAGGCTAGCCTCCTGACTGAGCTTTCTCCAGGGCTTTTATAGCCTTTCCCTTCCTCAGCCCAGCTGCCACTACTTAGCTCAAGTCATTGCTGTGAGCTGGCCGTCGTTAAGGCCTGCAGCTGGGCTCTCTGCTGGCTGCCTGGGCCCCTGCACCTAACTTCCCTACCAGAAAGCAGGGTTTAGCCAGCATTTTGGCAGGGCATTCAAGGAGTTTTACCCCTGCCCTGTCACACACCCTAAGAGTTGAAACCTTTAGACCCACTACACAGACCTCTGCCACTTGAGCTAACAGAGTAACTGATGGCAATAGCAGATTGTCATCCTCTATACAACCCAGCACTAGCGGGAGATAAGATATGCTTTGCCAGTGGCTTTCTCAAATCTTTGCTGACAGCAGAGGAATGGTGACACTCAGGAATTGTGGGTTTCATTGCAGACTCTGGAGGGGAGTATATTTCAGTGGGCACAGATTTCTGCCCATTTCCTCCTCTCCCCTTCCACACCCCCACCCCCAATCTTGATCCCTTCTGCCCTGTCCCTTCCAATCTGTCCCTGTCCCAGTCCTGTCTCTTCCTTCCCCACCCTTGGCTCTTTGACCCACTCCCAGTCACTTTAACCAAACCGTCCTAGTTTCCCCTTCTCACCTCAACTCTTTGTCCCCAGTCTCCTTACCCAGCCAGTCCCTGTTTCTCCATCTGCACTCTATCTCCTCATCCAGCCTCAGTGTTCCCCTCCAGACAAGTGGATCCCAGCCCAGCCCCCCTTTTTACTTCACCAAATCTTCCTGCCACTGGCTCCCTGTTTCAGTCTGCCTTGGCATGCAGTCTTTTCCCCCAGCCATTCCCAGGCTCCACCCCTTCCAACTCCCAGTTACAGTTTCTCTCTCAACTCCCTCAGTCCCAGTCTCTCCAGACTCCTTATCCCAATTTTCCTCCCCCTGGTCCAGCTTTTGTCTCCTCTCCATTCAAATCAGACAGCTTCCTCTTCCATGCTGCCTGGGTGCCAGCGGGGGAGTTATTAAGAGCACAGGCTACCTAGTCTCAAATTAGGTTGCTTGATCGCACCACAGTCCAGAGCACCTGGGCAACCATTACTTGGAGAGTCCTTGTGAGCCTCCATTGACCAGGGATGAAACATAGTCATTCTGTAGGGAAGGTTCCTACTTGTTCTGGTCACGTGTAGGAGCTGTAAGGGGGTGGAGCTTGGGCAGTCACTCTGTAGGGATGGTGTCTGTACAATCTGGTCAGTACTAGAAGCTGTGAGAGGCTCAGTGAGAATGGACTGCAGATTTTAGCTGTTAAGCTCTAGCATGTGCAAACTGTGATTTTTTAAAGGCTTAAAACTTGGCTAAAACTGGGTGGATTTTCACAGGGATCGCAAAACATATCCCTGATACAAAGGCCACTGCCCTGCCAAATTTTAAATCCCTGCTCCAAAACACATGAGGCTGTATTGCATTTGAAAGACAAGGTATCAATAATTTTTAACACACACAAGACAACCTATTTTCCCTAGCCTCATTCTTAGAAATTACTACTGTTTTGCCTGAAATTTTCCAAAACATTCAGCCTGTGGTAGACGTAGTATGGAAAATTTAGGCCCAAACAGTTAAAATTTGGCAAAGTTATAAGCAACTGTAAACAGGGTCTTATAATTAGAAGGCAACCTTAATAATAGGCAATGCTACCAGTCCCACCTCCACTACTGCATAAAAAATGTAGATCATACTGGTCCTGATTCTCCTTTCATTTATAGCAGTTTAATAGAGTTGTGCCTCCGTTGACTTCAGTGGAATTACTCCTGATTAACAACAGTTTAAATAAGAGGAGAATCAGATTCAGTGTCTTTCTACAGCCTGCTCTGTGCCAGTTCATAAACAAAAGGAAATTGATGGAAGAGCAGTGAATCCATCTATAAAGGGAGCATACATGCTGTGCACAGGAGATTTCATCTATTCACTATTGTTTGCTATATTTCTCCAAAATCACTTTCATACTTATTGGCTTTGAAATTGATTCTGCTTCCTGTGAAATATCAACAACAAAAATTATCATTGACTTCAATAATCCCGATGATAGCACCAGTGCGATTCAAATAGAGATCACATGATTTTAATGTACAGTGTGTGGCCCACATAATCTTCTGTACATGTTTGTTTGTTTTTTTTTAACTTATTTGGCTTTTAGTCAATTTTCTAGTCAACTATAAAAAGAAGTAAAACTGAATAATGCAAGACACTTACTATTTCCAGTGAAAGGAGTTTGGGATTAATAAGAGCTCTTTCTCCCTCATTAACATATCTCATTTCTGACTTTTGGATCATTAATATTAAAGTATCCCTGTACTTTTGTAATCATTTCACGATAAATTAAATTATCAATCATCAATCTACTGGGCTCGCTGCTACATGTAATTCCTGTTGAAGGCAGTAGGATTTTTGCATGAAGGTAGAAAATCTTTGTATTTATATTTTCTAAAATATTATTCATGGTAATTGCCCTTTTTTTCTCAGCTCACTCAGATTTATAATAGTGGGTTCAAAATGTTCCAGTTTTACCTTAGATAAAAGAAATACTTCATGTTCTGAGATAAAGTTATTTCCCTATATATAATACAGGAAATTCAGCAAATAGTAGCTAATACAAAGTGCACTGAACTAAGTGAGTCTTTCCATTGACTTCAATGAGCTTTGGATCTAGCCCACCGCAGGTAACATTATCTAGTTATCTAAGGAAATTATATGTTTGCCACCACGAATGCTAATAATTTTAAAAGTTGCCCCTGCTGTGTCATATTTTACTCCATTCTGCTATGCACGGGGATTTGGACTGTAGGTAGAGTAGACCTATAGAGCAAGGCCCTCTTGCCAGTGTTATTTAGTTTAGTTGCTGTGCATGTTTTTCATTGAATGTAGGTAGAAAGATAAATTTAGTGCTTTTAAAAACAAACCAAAAATGCTGATATAAGAGGCCCCTGCATTTCACAGAGATGAGCATAGTACCTGCTAATTTTTTGGCATATAGCATTTGTCTTGTAGAGTTATGTCACTTATCAAATCATGTGATCTTACATGGCCATGCCTGACATAATACATTAAACATTTACAAAACTGCATTGTGCAAGTGTTTTTAGAATAAAGCATGAAAATAACTCATTCCACCACTTATACACTAGCTGTGGATATCTTCAAAATATCTGTGTACCTCTAGGTACATCAAGCTCCTATAGCTTGAATTCTTTATATTGGCTTCTAGTAAAATTTCATATCAGTTTAAAAGTTTTTCTTTACCGTTTAAGACTTCTAGGGGAATAACCTAAGAATTGCTGGCTAGCCTTTTCTCCCTGATCTCTCCTCTTTGAGAGACCTGATTATTTGACTTGCCCCGGTTTTAACCTTGAGATGAAAGGAGATATACAGTTGCATGGGGTAACAAAATATCAATCCTGACTACCAGGTGCTGAGCACTCCCTTATATTCTTAGCCCTGATCTACACCACAAACGTATGTCAGTATAACTACATCACCCCCTGGAGCGATGCAGTTATATCAACCAAACTCCTGGTGTAGACAGCACTATTTCAATGGGAGGGCTTCTCCTGTCGACATAGCTATCGCCTCTCGAGGAGTACCTACACTGATGGGATAAGCTCTCCCATCATAACTAAATGATACAGCAGGGCAGTTGCACCCTTGCAGCGCTGTAAGTATAGACAAGCCCTTAGATACCTGACTGTACATTCAGGCAGTTTGTCCATGTCACATATTTTCTACAAAAAATGTGTCCATTGTAAATTAAATCTAATAATTCTCCCATAAATACAGAGTAGTTATCAGTAGTTCACAATCAAGCTGGAAGGGCATATCAAATGGGGTCCCACAGGGATCGTTCCTGGGTCCAGTTCTATTCAATATCTTCATCAATGATTTAGATAATGGTATTGAGAGTACGCTTATAAAGTTTGTGGATGATACTAAGCTGGAAGGGGTTGCAAGTGCTATGGAGGATATGATTAAAATTCAAAATGATCTGGACAAACTGGAGAAATGGTCTGAAGTAAATAGGATGAAATTCAATAAGCACAAATGCAAAGTACTTCACTTAGGAAGGAACAATCACTTGCACACATACAAAATAGGAAATGACTGCCTAGGAAGGAGTACTGCAGAAAGGAATCTGAGGGTCAGAGTGGATCACAGAGTCAACAGTGCAACGCTGTTGCAAAAAAAGGGAACATCATTCTTGAGTGTAATAGCAGGAGTGTTGTAAGCAAGACACAAAAAATAATTCTTCTGCTCTACTCCATGCTGATGAGGCCTCACCTGACGTATTGTGTCCAGTTCTGGGAACCACGTTTCAGGAAACGTGGACAAATTGGAGAAAGTCCAGAGAAGAGCAACAAAAATGATTAAAGGTCTAGAAAACATGACCTATGAGGGAAGATTGAAAAAACTGGTTTGTTTAGTCTGGTGAAGAGAAGACTGAGTGGGTTCCTGATAACAGTTTTCAAGTACATATAATGCTGTTCTCTTTAACCTCTGAACCAATGGGGTTAAATTGCAGCAAGGGCGGTTTAGGATGGACGTTAGGGAAAACTTCCTAACTGTCAGGGTAGTTTAGCACTGGAACAAATTGCCTAAAGAGGCTGTGGAATCTCCACTATTAGAGAGTTTTAACAGCAGGTTAGACCATCCTGTCAGGGATGGTCTAGTTATTATGTAGTCCTGCCTTAAATGCAAGGAACTGAACTATATGATCTCTCAAGGTCCCTTCCAGTCCTATGATTCATTCCTACTTTCATGTACATTCATTGGATTGGTATTAATCACTCATCAAATCAGAAACATACTGATATTTGATATTCCACCTTGTGCCAATTATTACTTTTCCCTCCACACAAAGATTTTTGTCAGTTAAATGACTTATTACATTTCTCCATTTTTTGTAACATCTGTTGGTGTTTTTAAAAAATATTACAGCCTTTATTACAGATATAATTAAAAATAATAGAATATGTATCTTGAGAATATGTACCTACTTTAATCTCATGCATTCTACCCATCAATAAGCTATATGGACTGTGGTGGCTTCATGGCAGAGAGTCTCCTTCTGAGACTAGAACCAAAAGTGCTGCAATTCCATAAGAAAACCTGTTCTCAAGAGACACAAAAGTTTTTGGATAAGATTTCCATAAGACTCTGAAGTTTTGGATGCTTTTATAAACTAAACCTAAATTCCGAAACCTCTTACGTTTCTCTCATCATTATATATAGTATGTGACACTGATTTTTTGTCCTATCAGCACTGGATGATAGTTGTAAGAATCTTGGGTTGAACTTCAGCTGGTTGTATTAGCATAGCTCCATTGAAGTCAATGAAGATATGTCAAAGGTGACATACAGCCACTGACGATGTGGTCTTCTGTTCTTTATAGCCCTTTCTTTTTAATGATATGGGATGCATTTTCCAACTAGTGCATACCTTAAATAATGTGTTCCTGCTCTTCTCACAATGTCCTCTTCATCACCACACACAGTATAACCAAATCTGTTTTGCAAACTCTAGAACAACCCATTGCATTAAATGTGTATATCCAGAACATGCATTACATGATATTTCTTCCTTTGGGTCTATTATTGACAGTCTTTTCAAGATTGAAGTGCTAATGTTCAAATCTATAAAGGGTAATAAGTGTCCTCTACTGCCACTAAATAAGAGTCGAGGGCACTCTCCATTTCACAGGATTAGACCCAGATGTTTACAGTTCTTTGGTGTGTTCTCAGAACAGTGAGGGGGTTATTCTTAGCCCATTGAAAATCAATGACAAAATCTCCCAGGGACTTTAATGAGCAAAGGGTCATGTCCTAAATTTGCAAGGGAGCAGGTAACCCAGGCAGACTGAATCATATTAGTAAAGTGCCCGATCCTCCTCTCATTTCACTGGCTTCAAACTAGCTTTTATGAAGTTACTCTGTTTATGCCAATGTTAGAGGAGAATTAGGTTTTGTTATCTGTGCATAAATCTATTAAACTCTATTTTTCACTTCTCACTCATACCCATGTTTGCTTTATTCCAGTAGCTTTAAACAAAATCAGAGTTCTACAGCAACACTTTTAGCCAAGAAGTGCCTGTAAATTTTCAAGCTCTATCTTAATAAAGATAAATACAAAGGCATACAACACTTTTCAGTAGTATCATAAATAAATAAATACCAACCCTCACATTTTCTTCTCACAAGAGTGTAATGTTAAATCCTCCACTTGTGTACCACTAACCCTACGTCTCTGCTTTGGCTTCCAACCAAAAACTGTATAAATAAGTGTGTAAATTGTGTATTTGTGCTTCAGTGCACTCTGTACTAAAAGAACAACAAAATCCTTAGAAATAACATGGCTCACACTCTTTTAAGTGACAGCTGCTCTGAAATTGTATAATTTCCTGAAGGCTTTCTAGTTTTTTTTGCTTTATTGGATGACAGTTGTTTTCCTTTACCTTGCATCCATTATATTATATCCATTAAATGCTGTATTAAATATGGCAAAGATATAAATGTTATACTCTTATAAAGAAGTGATTTTTTATATCTGAAGTGGAGATGTACCTTTTAAAAAGGGTTAATACCATCACAGAGCTAGTCCCCAACAGGAAAAAAAAAGTTAGCTTAAAGGCTAACTTAATAAATAATTTAAAATAAAAATATAGGAGGATCATTGTCTCAGACAGGAGAAGTCCCTTTGCAATAAAACAGATGCCTTTAAGTTATTAGATGACTCTTGTTGGGTTGAAAGTTAATCAAAGTCAAGGTAGCATTGAGGCCTAGTAAAGTTGTTGTTTCACATGGTTCAACATTGTTCCTAAAAACATGTGGCTTTCAGTGTATTGGGTCTGAGGTGTAAACAGAGAGCTGGATTCGTAAGCACCTGCTCTAGAGATTGGCAAGCTGGGCAGTTCAGAGAGAGTATCTCATCTCTTCTGAAAGACAGACACAGAATCATCTAGAACATAAGACAGTCTTGGCTATCGGCTTCTTTATACAAGTCTGAGTTGCGCTACTTTTGTTGTTAAAAATTCACTCCTATGCAAAGCCCACGCATGGAAACTATCTTGCTGAACAGAAAAGTAGATTACCAGCATTTATTTAGCCTGTAACTATGTATTTTATTCTCTTAAAAACAATACTCCACTTCCCAGGCTCCAGTATAATAGCTGCTCAGCAACACGGCCTGAATCCTGTCCCCCCTCCTCTGTGTCCACTGTGGGCCCTGAAGAAGCAGACCTGGAATCCTTCTACTGTTGAAAGGGGAAGCACAAGATGTAGGGATCTGGGAAGGGAGTCTTCACCCTCTCTGCACTTGGAGGGCTCTTGTGCCTCAGCATGGGGAGTGTAGAACAGGGGCAGGGCTGACTGATCTGATAGAACTGCTTCATCTGCAATCCCCCTCCCCCACCCCCGCCGCTGCCTGAAGGAGGGGGAGTTCATGAGCCACATGAGCCACTGCATTCTTGAGACTGCAAGTGCATCACAGATTGAATCAGCTTCTGTTGCTGCACAGCCTGGAAGGAAGGATTCCTTCCTCTCTAGCCCTTGTTCCTGGCCACTTTGGCTGTGGTGCTGGTTCTAGGGTTTGGCCTCCTAACATCGCTAGAAAGTATAAGTAATGATCTCATTTCCTTTAGAAGCTGAAGAGCCAAAGCAGGTCCTTCAGGAGTACTGAAAGGGAGAACGTGTTCCTGAGGAGTGATCCTATGGTAAAGATCAGCATGATACTGTACATTTATTCAACAGGCTCAGGGAAAATGCCCAACAAGGGTTTCAATGGATAACTGCCATAACTTACAAGAAAAAGAGCCAAATCACCTTTATATATTCCAGAGTTCAATAACTATGCAAGTGAACATCTAGTCTGTGAGAAGCAAATCTTGATAAAAATGAAAAATATACTGGGAGAAATCCTGGCCCCACTGAGACCAAAACTTAGATTGAATTCTATTAAAAAAAAAAGGAGTACTTGTGGCACCTTAGAGACTAACAAATTTATTTGGGCATAAGCTTTCGTGGGCTAAAACCCACTTCATCAGATGGGTGCAATGGAAAATACAGCAGGACGATATATACAGAGAACATGAAAAAATGCGTGTTGCCATACCAACTGTAACGAGACCAATTAATTAAGGTGGGCTATTATCAGCAGGAGGAAAAAAAACCTTTTTTAGTGATAATCAGGATAGCCCATTTCAAATAGTTGACAAGAAGGTGTGAATAACAGTAGGTGGGAAAATAGCATGGGGAAATAGTTTTTACTTTGTGTAATGACCCATCCACTCCAATCTTTATTCAAGCCTAATTTAATAGCGTCCAGTTTGCAAATTAATTCCAATTCTGCAGTTTCTCGTTGGAGTCTGTTTTTAAAGTTTTTTTGTTGGAGAATTGCGACTTTTAGGTCTGAAGTTGGGTGACCAGGGAGGTTGTAGTGTTCTCCGACTGGTTTTTGAATGTTATAATTTTTGATGTCTGATTTGCGTCCATTTATTCTTTTGCGTAGAGATTGTCCGGTTTGGCCAATGTACATGGCAGAGAGGCATTGATGGCATATATCACATTGGTAGATGTGCAGGTGAACAAGCCTCTTATGGTGTGGCTGATGTGATTAAGTCCTATGATGGTGTCCCTTGAATAGATATGTGGACAGGATTCTATGGGGCCAGGATCTCACCTACTAATTTACTCAATGATTGGTTATTTGTGAGGTGCTTGAATTTCCAGAGCAGCTATGTTAGAGCTCAGAGAAGATGAAAGAATATTGGAGCTCAGATACCTCACTATAGGTATAATGATAGTATTGCTATGTTCTCTCTCCATGTTTCTGAATGGGTACAGTGTACTAGTCTCAAAGGGCCAACATTCTACCTTCACAGACATGCATGCAGCTCCCATACACTTTTTACTTTGTATGTGCACCATGTTTGTTCCTCTTTACCTATTCTCTCCTTAAAATCTCATAGTGCTATGAAGACAACATATATGTATTGCTCACATAACAGAAGACTAAGTGTTCACTGATGCGTGCCTTGTGTGTATCCTTTTTGTTAGTGAATGTGATGATGGAAACCAATGGAGATAGTTAAGGAACCAATTTTATACAAGTCAACCGGTCATGCAGACTGTCCCTCTTCAATGGTTGTATTACACCTAATCAAGCATTTAGTCTCCTTTTAATGCTTTACTTTCTGCCCACGAGTAATCCCATACAACTGGCTATGAGACCACATTGCATGATTTCAAAACATAGCAAACAACAACATTAAGGGAAAGAGTGCAAAAAAGATATACTTCACTGTGGCTTTTTGAGCAAAATACACGTTTTATGTAGGAAAGGTTGCCAGGGTAAACATCTTTTTTAATAGACAACAAAATAAAAGCGAGAAGAGAACATGTACCCAGCTTGTAGGGAAGGAAGGAAACAACGCCGAGGCAAAAATACCTTAAGCATCAAGAACTGTGGCAATGTTTCAAAGTCCTTTTCTAAATGAAGCTCTGTACTTTGTACAATTAAGCCAAGATAATTTTTATTTATAGACTTTCTTCATATTTTTATGCAAATTCCTCAGATGCACAATAGTAGAAAAGGCCAGGAGAAAGTTGCTTTAGAAGTTCAGGAGAAAGACTACATAATATATCACATAAATACTAAATTGACTCAGCTATTTTAGCAACCAAAAGACAGGATTTCACTTTTTAAAGTGCCGTTTTACTGTGAAAAATGACTAAAAATAACATCATGGTGTTCTGTGTTTTCTCTCATTGTTCACCTACTTATCAGATCAAACATATCAAGTGGGGTCCCACAGGGATCTGTTCTGGTTCAACTTCTGTTCATTATCTTCATAAATGATTTGGATAATGGCATAGAGGGTACACTTATAAAGTTTGTGGACTATACCAAGCTGGGAGAGGTTGCAAGCACTTTGGAAGACAGGATTAGAATTCGAAACGATCTTTACAAACTGGGGAAATGGTTTGAAATAAATAGGATAATATTCAAAGAGGACAAATGTAAAATACTACACTTAGGAAGGAATATCAATTGCATAAAAACAAAATGAGAAATAACTGCATAGAAAGGAGTACTACAGAAAAGAATCTGTGGGTTATAGTGGATCACAAAATAAATGTGAGTCAAGAAGTAGTACTGTTTCAAAAAAAAAAAAGCACACTTTTTATTCTGGGATATATTAGCAGGAGTGTTGTAAGCAAGACACAAGTAGTAATTTTTCGACTCTACTCAGTGCTGATAAGGCCTCACCTGGAGTACTGCGTCCAGTTCTATGCACCACACTTTGGGAAAGATGTGGGCAAACTGAAGAAAGTCCAAAGGAGAGCAACAAAAATGATAGTAGGTTTAGAAAATATGACATATGAAGAAAGATTTAGAAAGAATGGGATTGTTTAGTCTGGACAAGAGAATACTGAGGGGGAACATGATAACAATCATCAGGTATGTAAAAGGTTGTTATAAAGAGAAGGGTGATAAATTGTTCTACTTCTCCACTAAGGACAGGACAAGAAGTAACAGGCTTAAACTGTAACATGGTAGGATTTGGGTTGGACATTAGGAAAAACTTAACTGTATGGGTAGTTTAACACTGGAACAAATTATCTAGGGAAGTTGTGGAATCTCCGCCATCCGAAGTTTTTAAGAACAGGCTAGATAAACACCTGTCAGGGGTGGTCTAGATAATACTTAGTCCCACCTCAGTGCAGGAGACAGGACTAGATGATCTCTCAAGGCCCCTTCCAGTTCTACATTTCTATGATTTACAACTAGCAATGCAATCTCATTGGTCTAGGCTGTAATCTTACAATCCAGGCAGAGTAGAGAGCTCTTCTTAGCTGTACAACCCCAAGAGAAGGGCAGGAACCAATTTTGCTCCAAAAGAAAAATACTCTGTACTGGGTCCAAGGTGCAGGCTGGAGCACTGACAGGGAGAGCCCCTGCCCTTGCTCGCTTATTCCCCAATCCCTTGTGTGGTCAGTGGAGTAGCAGCCTGGCTGCAGGTGCTATCCACCCCATGCAGGCTCATGCAATACAAGTAACCCACAGAGATGCATAAGGAGGCTCCTTACGCCTTCCCCCCACTTACTCCTTGCATGGGCATACAGTGAGGTTTATGACGGAGCCCATTGTTTTCAGTGAAGTTGTACATGTGTATCGCAGACAGAATAGAGTCTTGCAATTATATTTATTTAGTAATTATTGAGAGTAATGCTTACTGAGCTAGTGAGATGGGTTTGCATCAGGAGGTTTCCTCCAAGTGAAAGGACTTCTTTGTGATATTACCTCCAGGTGTTTCAAGCAGGAGTGTCAGCTATTCAGTTCATACTCTTCTAACTGAGTCAGGTTTAGTTTAATGATACTGACCCAGAGGGAAAAGCATGACCTAGTAAGAACACTACATCCTCAACATAAAGGTGCTGTGCTGCTGGAGGTATTAGATTGAATTATGCTTCTGGTGTAAGCACTTCACTGGTAGTTCAAATCACTTACTACACACCAGGGCTGACTCTATTCTGCTGGCTTTGGGATAAGATGTAAAGCAGAGGTCCTGACTGCTTATGGGCATTAAGGAGCCCGTGGCATTTTTCTCTTGAGGAGTGCTGTTAGCTGCGTTGCCCTGGCCAAATTCTAATTTTGGTAATTTTACATGCAGCTTATCTAAGATTACTCCTGTGATTTCTAATGGATAAAGTACCCATAACTTTCCATTCAAAACTGTTGTAAAGTATTGCTTTGTTCTGTTAGTTACCATATTTCACTCCCAAAAGTGGCTGGAATTCAATGGTGTGTAAAGTTACTCCTATGTAGTTTGCAAAAACCAGTGTTTAAATTGTTTGTGTCCTTTTGGCTCAAAAGTGTAAATTCATTATCCTCATTATCATTGTATTCAAGTCTATGTTATTGAAGTGTTAATGGCTCTAGTCTGTAAGAATGTTCTGGAAAGTGAGCTTTCAGCTATATGGCTGAAATAAGGACAGACATGTTGCTGTAACCATTATTAAAATATAACGTACAAAATGTATTCCTTAGTTTATAATTCCACAGCAAAAAACATTCCTCACTTTAACCAGCAACATGAGTCTATGCTCACTGAATTCTCTGGTCTAAAATAAAAGGGTATTATCAGCCGTTGCGGGGTATATACTGTATTGTTGCACAATCACTTAAGTCTTTCACAGTATACTTAAAGTCTAAACAATAAAAACAGATAAATAGAAGAAATGTCAAACTGAATTCTGGGTAATTATCAGATCAGTATGCTTTTATACAATTTCCATCACTTTGAATTTTAAATCACCTTTTAAAGGCCACTAAAGCATTCTTGCAAATTAGTCTGCACTCCAATTAATGCACCCAACATGACAATAAGACCAGTTTCAGCTTGGCTAAGCAGACCAGTCAACCAGGAGGATGTGACTTGCGGACTTGGAGAGCCTGTGCTTCCACCTCCCCCCCCGCTTCACAGCAGCTTAGGTCCAATTAGGCCAGTTAATCTGTCTAAAATCAGTGGAAAGGAAGGGTTTTTCTAATAAAATTGAAGCACAGTTTGGGAGGACACACGAAATACAAGCTACTTTCTGCAAAAGACAAGAAACCCATGATTTCCCTTAGCCATATATCTCAAAGAGGTGCTTATTCTGGTCGAGGCCAAACTATTTTTTCCACGGGATTTTTAATTTTAAGAGACCTTTTTGTGACATTTGTTCACATATAAAGGGTTTCTCTTTTGTCTATTTATTTTTCATACTGTGCTCATTTTTGACATCCATTAAATTTTATAAGAGTAGACTGCAAGCCGTAGTGATGAGAAATGCCAGGTTGTATTACAAGAAAATGTTCATAAATAGAAATGACTTTGTATTTTCAATCAAGAAGTAAATAATACTTGCATGAATATATAGGTGTTTGAGTAGCCTAATCTGCAATTTTGGAAGGAAAATTGAAAGGGGGGGGATTACAAATGTATGTGCATATATGGAACATACTTTAACAAGTTAATATATAACACTCTTGCAGCATGGATAAAATGTTTTGTAAAATATTTAGCATACCCCACTCCAGAAAAGGGAAATATTAAACCTCCTTATCATTATCACTGGTGCATATGGAACTATATTGTATACATGCATGCACACATCATAGCGTTAAGACTTTTTCATTTCTATTGTAAATCACCTATTTTATTTGATTCAATTTTCTGTGTAAAATTCTAAGATGTCTGTTTTCAACAAAATAAGATGAGAAACATTCAATCAGATGCAAGAAAAACATATGATGGGCTTTTGAATTGCTTTCATTTCTCCTAAGATGTAAACTTATCTTCTCTTTGACTGTTGCTTTATTCTTATATTCTTATATCAGGATTTCTTTTGGATTTAGTGCCCGTAGCTCACCAACAGCACCTAATGTGGTGGCAGCCAAAGATATTACTTTACAATCACCACAGCAAAGTTGTATAACCCTGAAATTAATGAGACAGTTGGGTAGCAGTATTACAAAATAAAGGCTATGGAAAAGATCTATGGAATTTATTAGGGATGAAATCAGTAAGTTAGCTCACGAAAGCTTATGCTCAAATAAATTGGTTAGTCTCTAAGGTGCCACTAGTACTCCTTTTCTTTTTAAGTTTCTATAGAAATTCAGTGACGATGAATAGAAGTTAATCTAAACAACTATAGGATTTGATAAATAGTAACATACTACCTAGCTCTTACTTAGTGCTTTTCATCCATAGAGCTCAAATAGCTTATAGAGAATGTTCTCTTGTCTATTGGTTTTATGTACATCTTATACTGATAGGGATACAATTTTCTATTAAATTCTGTCGGATGCTTCTAAAACCCTATAGAAAAATTATGATTTTTTAAAAAATTTTATAGGACCTCTCTTCAGGGGAGTACACTGGAAAGAGCACTGATCACTCCTTTCATTGTTACCAGTGGATGATAGCTAGTCAAGCTGCCATTTTTATGAAAGACATGGAAACTCATTGCTTATAATCATTTGAGGGACAGAGTCATGGCTAGAACTGCTCAGAAAATGGAATATCCATTCTACAGGAAATTCTGACATTTCAAGATTTCCTTTCATCCCATATCAGAATGTCAAAATTTACTGTGAAATTAAAATTTTAAAAATGAACTTATTGAAATGAAACATTTTGGATCTCATTTTGACTTTAATATACAGTATTGCACTGTATACAAGTTTTAAAACAAATGTTTTGCCCTTATGAAAATAACACATTTTGATAATTTCCCATTGAAAACTTTAACAAAATTGATGCATTCGGGCAAAATGTTCTGATTTTGTCAAATCAGCATTTTCCACTGGAAAACTGTTTCACCGGAAAATTTAAACCAGCTCTAGTCATGGCCTTGATCGTCATATGCAATTCAATTTTGCACAGGTAGGGAGCATCATATCCTTCCAAGTTATAGGTGCTACATAGCATGCCAATCCTTTATTTGTTGAGTGATAACTAACCTATATTTAAGTATTACCAATAAAAATAATACACATTAAAATTTACACCAAGAAAGAAAGATCTTGTTGTTTTCAGCACTTAAGTGTTTGCAATGTTCTCTGGGCCAGCGTCTGGTGTGCCTATTGGCACAAACTTACTTTCAAAACACTGTACAAACATAAAATCATAGAAATGTAGGGCTTGAAGGGTCCTTGATAGGTCATCAAATCCAACCCTCCCACACTGAGGCAGGATCAAGTAAACCTAGGCCATCCCTGACATGTGTTTTTCCAGCTTGTTTTTAAAAAAGATTCCAATGATGAGGACTCCACGACCTCCCTTGGAAGCCTATTCCAGAGTTTAACTATGCTTATAGTTAGAATTTTTTTCTAATATCCATCCTAAATTTCCCTTGCTGCAGATTACTTCCAGTACTTCTTATCCTACCTTCAGTGGATACAGAGAACAATTGATCCTTGTCCTCTTTATAACAGCCCTTAACATATCTGAAGATTAACAGCCCCCCTCCCCGTCTTCCTTTCTCAAGAATAAACATGACCAGTTTTTTAACCTTTCCTCACAGCTCAGGTTTTCTAAACTTTTTATCATTTTTGTTGCTCTCCTCCAGATGCTCACCAATTTGCTCACATCTTTCCTAAAGTGTAGCGCCCAGCACTGGACACAGTACACCAGCTGAGGCCTTGCAAATTCCAAGTAGGGCAGGACAATTACATTGTGTGTCTTACATGCAACCCCAAAATACTCCCCAGAATATTAGCCTTTGTTGCAACTGCATCATATTGTTGACTCATATTCTATCTGTGATCCACTACCAGCCCCATATCCTTTTCTGCAATACTAGTGCCTAACCAGTTATTCCCTATTTTGTAGTTGTGCATTTGATTTTTCCTTCCTAAGTATAGTACTTTCACTTATCTTTTTGAATTTTATCTTGTTGATTTGAGACCAATTCTCTAATTTGTTAAGGTCATTTTGAATTCTAATCCTGTCCTTCAAAGTGCTTGCAACTATGGTGTTATTTGCAAATTTTAGAAGCATACTCTCCATTCTATTATCAAAGTTATTAATGAAAATATTGACTAGTACTGGACCCAGAACTGACCCCTGCTGGACCCCACTAAATACACCCTCCCAGTACGACAGTGAAACACTGATAACTCCTTTGAGTATGGTCTTTCAACCGGTTGTTCATCCACCTTATAGTAATTTGATCGAGACTACATTTCCCTAGTTTGCTTATGAAAATGTCATGTGGGACTGTATCAAAAGCCTTATTAAAATCTAGATATATCAGGTCTACTGCTTCCCCCCATCCACTAAGCCAGTAACTGTGTCAAAGAAGGAAATTAGGTTGGTTTGGCATGATTTTTTTTGACTGATATTCCTTATAACCCCTCTAAGTGCTTACAAATTGATTGTCTAATAATTAATTCTCACAACTCCAGCAGAAGGATGATAAATATCTCCATTTTACAAAATTGTGGCATAGTGAAGTTAAGTGCCTTGCACAGGGATATGTCACTGGCAGGGCCAGAATTAGAAGTTCAGAGCTCTTTCCCTGTGCTGGACACACAAGTTCTTGCTGCTTCTTACTGAAACCTTACTACCCCTCTTTGTTAACAGCTTCCAAGTCACTTTCCTTGAAGTCACAAATTTGGCACCTGGCTCACAGAGCTTCTTGAATTCCATGAAGAGGGAAGAATGAGTATTTTTATGTGGACATTAAAGTATCTTAGTGTCATGCAGTAGTTTCTTTGCTGTTATGCAATTGCATACTCCAAGTCAAAGAATATGTCATCACACAGTTCCAATTCCTCATCTATAAAGGGTGCTACTGTTGTATTAATAATAGAGAGGAAGATTTTTTTCCTTTCTTGTCCAGCAGACAAAAACAATGAGATTTGTGAAGGGCAATCTACCAGAAACTACAGCTAGACTTGGCAGAATTTGTTTTGTTTTTTTAAATAATTTTCATAGATAATATTGATGTTTATTTTTAAGCATTTTCTCAATTTGTAGCTATTTAAATTTTCCATGGTTGCAGAAAATTATGGGGTTATCAGACAATAATTATTGAATTACAGTAGAGATTGAGATTCAAAAAGTTAAAGCTTTAGAACCATTAAAACACAAATTCTAAACATCACAAATATACAAAATAAATAATCTTAAATCAAACTCTAATAAATTCTCAAGCAGCATTTTTCTTACTTTGCCTATCTGTTCGTTTTTATTATCAATGGAAATATTTTTTCAGTTTGTGTGTGTACAGTGAAATCGATGCTTACCGATAGTTACCAATAAATAGCTAATCCTTCCAAGCCTAGCTACAGCACAAATGCCTTTGTCACTGTACTACACCTCCTAGAAGAAGTAGCAGATATCCCTGAGGTTGTATGTAATGTCAGGCTTGTTTCTGCGCAGCCAGAAACAGTCAGAAATGCAAACCTTAGCCCATATTTTTGAAGAAAGTGTATTTCCTAGCAAAGACTAAGTCATGTAGACCTTCAGTGCCAGGTTTCTCCATGCTTTCTGTGTAAGACTTGATGTTGTCTGGCAATTTGGGGCTTATATAAGCCTCTAGGCTGATCAGCTCGACAAGCACTGACCTTGTCACAGTCAACCTTTATCCATCTTTCCCCAAGCTTTCCATCTCTTTGAGCCACAGTGAAGGGCTAATTTCCCAACTATCACTGAGAGCTGCTAGTTGTATATCCAGATATCTATATACACACAAAGTTTGTCTAAGAATTGCCTGCCCACTTGATCAGAGAGCAATTTTTCACCAATATCCATCAATTCAGTAGTGTCCCCTACCATTCAGTCTCCTTTGCAGCAAGTTCCATCCTTCATTTGATTTAGTCCCATTACTATTATTATTGATAAGAGATGTTAGCTCAGTGCTGATAATTTATATGGCATTTTAAAATATTTCCAGCCCTATAGAGTTTTTATATATTCTGAGTAATACAAGACAATCCAGACCGCGTATAATTCCACCTGTCCCTCTGCATCAAACATTATCTCTTAATGTACCATAGCACAACTGACCCGCTTTGCAAACAATGCCCGCCTTGACACTTCATTCAATGATTTCTTTGAGTGACTCTATTCCTTTTCTCATGTCCCTTTTTGTTCACATACTATTAATGAACAGATTTTTTCATGTCTCTTTGTTAATTGAAATTATTCCATAAGGTTGAAATTTGGCTCTGTGCAGAGGGCCAGCACAAGGCCCATGTAGCTCTTATGTTCTCAAAATATAGCATAAAGCCCTCTAGATGGGGTTAAATTTCACCTTGAGAGTTTTGTGTGATCAAATTTCAGTGTATTGATCACTTGAAAAGTATTCTCTGCTCCTATTGCTTTAAGTAATCACAATTTTCTAGTCACATGGTAAGATTGGTCTCCTTTGTCACATTTTTATTATCTCTGTTACATGGCTGGATAGTTGGAATCTTCATGAACATGAGGAAGGCTTGATTAAGTCTCGTGTTGTGCAGTTGTCAAAGTGTACATATACACAATGTGTACATTATGCTCTCAGAATAGGATTTAAGTTAGCAAAGGGTGAGTTTCACATTTAATTTTAAAAATTACTTTAGTAGCAGCATTTTAGACAGAATGGAAAGGTGAGACGTGAGAAAGAGTGAAGCCTGTGGTGATCAGGCTGACCAATAAGTAATACCTTACTCCCCAAGTAATCCTATTGACTTCTGTGGGACCACACATGAAGGAAGGTACTACTCAGTGTAAGAATATTACAATCTAGTCCTAAATGTTTATTTTAAAAGTATATAGTCTTTTTTCTCTAGTGATTTCTCTTTGCTAACTTGACACTTTTTATTGTTTTCCTTGTTTATTGTTTAATTTTCCTCAATTAAAAAAGAAACCAGCAAAACTTTAGACAGCTACATAAGAAAACCTTATAAAATATTCTTCCTGGCTCATTCCAGCAGAGTTTACCAAAGGAGGAGGCAATCTACTCCACAACATTTAATTTAGAAAAAAGAAAAGGAGTACTTGTGGCACCTTAGAGACTAACCAATTTATTTGAGCATAAGCTTTCGTGAGCTACAGCCGCTCACGAAAGCTTATGCTCAAATAAATTGGTTAGTCTCTAAGGTGCCACAAGTACTCCTTTTCTTTTTGCGAATACAGACTAACACGGCTGCTACTCTGAAACCTGTCATTTAATTTAGAGTAGCTGCTGTATGTAGTGAACATGCATTGTACTACTGCTATCAGTGTTGCTGGTCTTTCAGTTACTCTGTTCCAAGGCAGAAATATAACTCAAATTATCCATTAATGTACCACAAAAAGGAAAGGAATAATTAAAACAATCGAATGCCAAGTTGCCAAAACATTTCATGGATGATTGGGGAAATCAGATGTAAGTGTGTGGCTACCCAAAGGCTACTGCTACCAAAGGCTGTGATAAAACATCCACTGTACTGTACAATATGTTGTAACAGATAATTTACTTAAAAATGAATGAAAGAACATGAAAGAAAAAACTTAGTGGCTGCCGTACATATACCTAATTACAAAGAAGAACCATTCAGTGAAATGCAATTAAACTTTTAGATATATCAAAGCATTCTTCTGCAATAAAAAGAATTATTTCTGCTATATAGTTAAACAGTATAACCAAAATGTACTTATTAGGGAAGAGCAAGAGTACTATAAAACAAAATGGGAATTACAGAAGGGATTTTACATGGTTTGCCTTGTGCATCAGCTAGTGCAAGTATGATACACAAACTGATGCAGTTATCCAGACCTACCAGTAATGCAAAATCAACTACGCAGCAAGGAAACTAAATGTCATCCAAACATTCATAACTAGGGTGACTAGACAGCAAGTGTGAAAAATCGGGATGGGGGGAGGGGGGGGTAATAGGAGCCTATATAAGAAAAAGACCCCAAAATTGGGACTGTCCCTATAAAATCGGGACATCTGGTCACCCTATTCACAACATCAACAAAATCTGAAACTATTTTGCACACTGATATACAGTAGTGTATGTATATACCGAGGAGTGTATTATTAAATGCATGCTATGAAAAACAGTATATTAAACGCTACATATGTGGTCAAGAATTATTTCCAGTTTCTAAAGAAGCTGCTAAGTGTTGTCCTATGTGAGCTTTTAGATGATATGCTTCACATTAGGAGGGCGGGTGGTCTAAAGCAAAGAAATAGGAGCCAGGTCACTAGTTCTTATTGAAGCTGAGCTACTGACTTGCTGTGTAACCTTGGGCAAACCACTGGACCTCTCAGTGCCTCAGTCAATCCAGCTGGAAGATGGGGTTTAAAAAAAACACACACACCTCATTTAAAGCCAAATAGTGCAGCTGAGCAGAGCATTGCTGCACAAATATATGACATATCTATTAAAAGGAAATAAGACTTCAGGAATCTAATGGTGAGTGTGTTGTTTCAGAACCAACAGTATGAATGCTGGAGTGGAGAAACTGAAAGGGAAAGAAATGTTAATTAGCACTCTCAGGAAAAATGGTCTCCATAAACACTCCTCCCAAACCTGAGCAAGCCAAAGAGCTTTACACATCAGAAAAACTGAATCACAGCAAATGGAAAGATTAAAAAGAAGCTCCACATAAAAATCAAATCTATAAGCTGAAAGGGTGATAATATAATACACAGTGAAGCTGAAAGAGATTTTTGATTTGTTTCTGTAAAAGCAGAAAAGTTTTCTAATGCTGTCATTTCCCCTGTATAGTATATGTATAGTTTAATATGTTTACTAAATTACATGCTGCTGCATGTTTATGAAATGATAACATTCTAAATAACTCATCACAAAAGAAACAGTTGCTTTTGAGTAAAAAACACTGGTATTATATATACAATTTTTCATTTTTAACCCGCATTAGAGGTGTCCACATCATTCCTGATAGACTATTTGGTTTATAAGATTAGGAAATTACAATGACTGCTAAATCATAGTGCAATACGATAAAATAATAAATAATTTTGGTTTAAGGTGAAACATAACTTTGCAATAATTATTCTCAGCTTGTAAATGGTGTCTATCTATAACCAACCAAGCATATAACAAGATGAAGATGAGACTTATTTTCACTTCATTTCACTTCTTTGTAATTGACAAGATCTCACTGGGTGTCAACTTTAAAAGATGACAAATCCCAAATCTTAGAGGATCCAATTCAATAGTTCACCTCTCTAAACTGTTTGCCAATTAATCTACATTTTCAAGTGAGTCAGGCATGAAATATAAGATGACACCTATATTAAAAATATTAATTTCTTTGTCTTTTTTCTGCAATCAAAGACAAAAGGTAGCTTTACATTCAGCTTGTTAAAATGAGATGAATTATAAATGTGTAAATGTACATTATACCATATTTTAGAATTTTTCCTTATCTTGTTTTCCTGTTTTGTTCCAACACATGCATCTGTTTCCATTCTCCTAACCCCTCTCCCCACCATTGTATGGCTGATACTGTATGGTAATTAAACTCAAGCTACTTCAGACGACACACTCTGAACCATAATAAATATTGTTCCAGCAATGTGTAGGCCTCGACTTACAGTAAAACCAGAAACAAATTAAGAGTTAAATGTTATATTTAGCCCACTTGGGTATGTCTACACTGGAATAAAAGACTAGCAGCCCAGTCACAGCTGGCCTGGGTCAGCTGACTCAGGGTTCGTGGGGCTCAGGTTTTGGGACTAAAATTTGCTGAGTAAACATTCAGGCTCAGATTGGAGACTGGGACCCTCCCCCGGCACGGTGTTCAGCCTGAACCTGAACACCTAGACAGCAATTTTACAGCCCCGCAGCCTGAGCCCCGTGAGCCCGAGTCTGCTGACAAGGCCCAGAAATGGGTGTTTAACTGCTGGGTAGACGGACCCTTCGTGTCTAATTATGAGCCTGATTCTGCTCCCGCTAAATTAATGGCAATATTCTCAGTATTTTAAATGGGTGTTGGGTCAGTGAGTGTTACATAGGACTGAAGTACTAGGCAGGTCATCCATGGTAAAGGTGGAAATAACATTTAGGAACTGGCCATCCCTAGGAGTTCCCAGCTTTGTTCTCATTTCTCTAGGCCATTTGGTCTCTGGAGCCACCATCACAGCCCAACTTCCTCTTTCTACTCAATGAAAACTCACAAGTACAAATCTCAGCAGCAAAAGGGCCTCTTGGGTTTCTGTTGCTGTGCTGCCAAAAAAGTGGAAGGAATCCTCCTGCTCTGGCTGTGGAACAGCTGCAGAGCTCTTTGGGCTGCTACAGTCCGAATCTGGCATCTCTGTGGAGGAGGGAGAGTTGGCATAGCAGCAGGTCTTGAAGATCGGTCATCCCCTCACTTGGTAAGCTGGGACATAGAGCCACTGTGGAGCTAGCTCCAGGCTGCACAGGGAATGTGTATGCTCCTGCATCCCCTTCAGACCACTTCTGCATACCAGAAGCACACTTGTCCTGCTGCCAGAGAAACCTCGGCAGTCACAGACTGTTCCCTAAGGGCCAGATTATTCACACTGAGCAGTACCTTCCTCCTTGAACAGACCCCATTGAAGTGATTAATTGTTTATAATTAATCTCCCATTTAGAGCTCGCTGAAATTTTCTTCTTCACAACTTTTTTTTTAAATGAAAAATGGCATTTCAACCAAAATTCATTTTCATGGGAAAAAATTATTTGGGTTGATTTTTTTTGTTTATTTGCTTTGTTTTTGTTTGTTCGTTAACAAATAACAACCCTCCCCCCCCCCCTCAAGTTTTCTATTAATTATTTTGGGGGGAGAGGGTCATAGGAAATTTTGAAAACCAATTTTTCCCAAAATGTCCAGCAAAAAAATAAAATGGGATTTTTGGCTCAGTTTAACTGCCATTTAGATTAAACTGTCATCACTAGTACACTTTTCTATTGCCTTCATCAATGAAACTTGCTTCCACATAATAGCAGTGTGGTCTGCGTCTATCATGCAAGGAAGACGGCATAGAACAGCAATGACTACACAAGAACTTCATCATAACAGCATTTTGGAAGGGAGGGATACGTATGTGGTTGTCCAAGCAACATACCTAGCATGTGTTTACCCAATAATGTATTTTCCTCTAAGAGTATATCTACACTGCACTCTTCTTTTGGTGGTATGTAGAGGACCGATCCACATAGCTCCTCTAGCCTGGGCATAAATAGCAGTATAAGCAGTGAGGCATGGGTTAGGCAAATAAAGACATGCTTGAAGGATGTAGGTATGTATGCAAATACATATGGTGCACGCTCTACTCACCCAAGCTGCACTGCTATTTTTCACAGTGGAGTGTCCCCCTACCTGCCTGCTGCTGGAGACTTTCTTCACTGCAGGAAAGACTCCAGCAGCAGGGAAAGGCTCTGGCAGGAGGGAGGCAGCAGGGAAAGGCTCTGCCAGCTCCCCGCCGCTGAGCCTTACCCCGCCGTAGTGAAAGGCTCCAGCCATAGGGAAAGGGTCTGTCAGCTCCTCTTGCTGCAGCCTTTTCCCACAGCAGGGAGAGACTCGATCTCAGCCTTTCCCTGCTGTCTCCCCCTTCCCAGAGCCTTTTCTCACCTTTCACTGATACGTGTACACAGCCTGCTTTTCACTGCAGTGGGTAGATACACATACACTACACTACAGTGGTGTGTAGTGTAGATGTAGACAAAGAGAATAAAAACTTGTTGATGGCTATTGCTTCAAGTTTTCCTGGTAGTAACCCACTCCAGAGGTGAACTATCCTCTGTAAAAAGAATTTTCACCTCAGCTTCTTTGCTAGTTGGCTCTATTTTAGTTTTTGGGTGATGTCTGCTTGTTAAGTTTGTGGCAACTATCTTCTTTGTGCCAGTGGAGGCCGATGAGAGCTGAACAGCACTGAAATAGGAAGGTGGGCTCAAAACCAATTTACAGATGTGGTTTTGAGGGATCATGCTATATTTGACTCAAGAGCTGCCTATATTTTAAAACCCCCGGATTTTTAATCTATAAGGGGGCTAGGGGTTGCCAACCCTCCAGGATTGTCCTGGAGTCTCCAGGAACTCCATATTAGTCTTTAATTGAAGATTATGCCATGGGAGGAAACCTCCAGGAATACATCCAACCAAAACTGGCAACCCTAAAGAGGGCCAGATTGCTTAATAACGAACAGTTTCAGAGTAGCAGCCGTGTTAGTCTGTATTCGCAAAAAGAAAAGGAGTACTTGTGGCACCTTAGAGACTAACAAATTTATTTGAGCATAAGCTTTCATGAGCTACAGCTCACTTCATCGGATGCAACCATGAAGTGAGCTGTAGCTCACGAAAGCTTATGCTCACATAAATTTGTTAGTCTCTAAGGTGACACAAGTACTCCTTTTCTTTTTTCTTAATAACGAAGTAAATCTGACAGCAGGTAAGCACATATATTCCATTTCTCTTTTCAGCAATAGAGGGAGCCAGAGAACTTCTTCTCCCAGCAAGCCTTCCTACCCTGGGATCTACACACTTAAAAATCATTTGCTCACTTAAACAACTACTCTGCCCTGTGTGGGTCCAAATTCCCATTCATGTTAATGGAAAGGGTTCACAGGTCCTGAATCTGGGCCCTTGCCGCATCTGCAACTCCACTCGATCGCTCTGCTAGAGACAGGAGAATTAAGAGTCCTAAGGTATTATGCTACAATAAAGGTATCGCCCACAGGAACCCAACTGGAAGAGCTCTAGGCTCCCTGATTGGGCCGAATACACTGTTTGAGCCAGAAAGAGACAGGGTCCAGATCTAATGGGGCACAAGTCCATGGGTCCAGATCTAATGCATCCAAGGCTGCTGAGGGAGTTGGCTGATGTGATTGTAGAGTCAGTGGCCATTATCTTTGAAAATTTGTGGCAATTGGAGGAGGTCCTGGATGATTGGAAAAAGGCAAATATAGTGCCCATATTTTAAAAAAGGGAAGAAAGAGAACCCGCGGAACTACAGACCAGTCAGTCTCACTTCAGTCCCCGGTAAAATCATGGAGCAGGTCCTCAAGGAATCCATTTTGAAACACTTGGAGGAGAGAAAGGTGATCAGGAACAGTCAACATGGATTCACCAAGGGCAAGTCACACCTGACCAACCTGATTGCCTTCTGTGATGAGATAACTGGCTCTGTGGATATGAGGAAAGCGGTGGATGTGATAAATCTTGACTTTAACAAAGCTTTTGATGTGGTCTCTCACAGTATTCTTGCCAGCAAGTTAAAAAAGTAAGGATCGGATGAAAGGTCTATAAGGTGGATAGAAAGCTGGCTAGATTGTCGGGCTCAAAGGGAAGTGATGAACGGCTCAATGTCTAGTTGGCAGCCAGTATCAAGCGGAGTGCCCCAGGGGTCGGTCCTGGGGACAGTTTTGTTCAACATCTTTATTAATGATCTGGATGATGGGATTAATTTCACCCTCAGCAAGTTTGCAGAGGACACTACACTGGGGGGAGAGGTAGATACGCTGGAGGGTAGGGATAGGGTCCAGAATGACCTAGACAAATTGGAGGATTGGGCCAAAAGAAATCTGATGAGGTTCAACAAGGACAAGTGCAGGGTCCTGCACTTAGGATGGAAGAATCCCATGCACTGCTACGGGCTGGGGACCGACTGGCTAAGCAGCAGTTCTGCAGAAAAGGACCTGGGGATTACAGTGGATGAGAAGCTGGATATGAGTCAGCAGTGTGCCCTTGTTGCCAAGAAGGCTAACGGCATATTGGGCTGCATTAGTAGGAGCATTGCCAGCAGATCAAGGGAAGTGATTATTCCCCTCTGTTCGGCACCGGTGAGGCCCACCTGGAGTATCGTGTCCAGTTTTGGTCCCCCCACTACAGAAGGGATGTGGACAAATTGGAGAGAGTCCAGTGGAGGGCAATGAAAATGATTAGGGGGCTGGGGAATATGACTAATGAGGAGAGGCTGAGGGAACTGGGCTTATTTAGTCTGCAGAAGAGTGAGGGGGGATTTGATAGCAGCCTTCAAGTACCTGAAGTGGGGTTCCAAAGAGGATGGAGCTCAGCTGTTCTCAGTGATGGCAGATGACAGAACAAGAAGCAATGGTCTCAAGTTGCAGTGGGGGAGGTCTAGTTTGGATATTAGGAAACACTGTTTCACTAGGAGGGTGGTGAAGCACTGGAATGGGTTACCTAGGGAGGTGGTGGAATCTCCATCCTGAGAGGTTTTTAAGGTCTGGCTTGACAAAGCCCTGGCTGGGATGATTTAGTTGGTGTTGGTCCTGCTTTGAGCAGGGGTTTGGACTAGATGACCTGCTGAGGTCTCTTCCAACCCTAATCTATGATTCTAGAGGAACAAGGTGCAACAAGGTGGATTCTGGCTTGCTGCTGCTAATGATGCTGCCATTTGCATCTGATTCTCTGCTTCAACCCCAGTTCCTGACTTTGATCCTGCCTTGCTCCTGCCCTCTGCCTCACTCTGGTCCCTAAGCCTGTCATCCCCATGACTGTGCTTCAGCTCAGACCTAGATTATGGCTCTTTGCTTCACGACTCACCGCTGGACCTCAGTTTCAGTTCCTGTTTCCGGTCTGACCCGGGGTCTAGCTTTCAGCTCTGACACCTGGCTCCTGATTCCAGATCTGCCCATTGCCCTCTGGTTCCTGACTACCAGCCTAGACCACCTTCATCCTAGTCACTGGCATTGGTCTTCCACAGGCCCTGGCAGTGGGCATAAATACGGAGAAATCTCAGGTTTCAGAGTAGCAGCCGTGTTAGTCTGTATCCGCAAAAAGAAAAGGAGGACTTGTGGCACCTTAGAGACTAACAAATTTATTTGAGCATAAGAAATCTCAGTCTTTCCTAACCGCTGGATGTTGACCACTTCTCTGATGGCCCTCAATAAACCAGTCCTCATTTCTTCTTCCCTTTGATATTAACTGTCCCTACCAAATTCATTTATATCCACAGTTTGGTACATCTTGTTGCATGTTATTCCACCTAGCTAGTGATGAATATTGTCAGCAAGATTGATGCGAATAGAGATTTCAGAGCATTCTATTGGTAATTTCTCTAGGATATGCAATATCTACTCCTATTTCTCGGACCAGGGCCAGTTTTTTTAAACCAATTTAAAATTTCACCAACCATTTCTTACTAACCCTGTATCTAGTCTTCAGTGTTCAAGGATCAAACGCCATCTTGATGTCCAAATAGATTATGTTTGTTGCTTCACCCCATCAGCTCTCATTGTCATGTCCTCAAACAAGTTAATAACATTTGTCAAGCATGACTTCCTCTTTATAAATGCCATGGTTGTCCTTGACCAGTCTGCACCTGTTTAAGTGTTCGCCTATTTTGTCCTTAATCAGTGACCCTAAAATTTCTCCCAATTGTCTTTAGTGTTTATGTACTGGAATTTTTAGTGGCATACAATTAACAGCTTCAGGCTGTTATTCCAAAAAATCAGAATGCATGTTGCCTTAGTATAAAAATCTATCTTAGGTATGTATCTATCCCCATTACCATAGTGTCGGAGCACCTCTCAGTGGTTAATATCCTTATCCACACAACACCCCCGTGAGGGAGGGAAATGTTATATTCCTATCTTACAGATGGGGAACAGAGTGGCTAAGCAGCTTGCCCCAGGACCCACTGGAAGTTTGGCAGAGTAGGGAATGGAACTCTGGGTGCTCTAACCACTGGACCATTCTTCTTCTCTCAATGTAAATCAATTTAAATATTTTAATACTACTGCATTCGTTTTTGTTTGGTTTCTCATAGCTTTGGCATATTTTGCTAAATTTAATTTAGGGGATCAATTTCCCTTTTTCCCCAAACGATATCCTGTTTCCAAGGTATGAAATTCATTGTTGAGGTGGAGCACTCACATGGTTATAATGCCACGTCTACAAAAGTATGCGTGTATGTATGTGGTGGGTGCATAGTAAGCAGATTCTGTGAGTCTGCACTTCAGCAACAACAGTGTCAGTATCACACTAAAAGTGTTGCAGCTCAAGTCTAAGGCAGTGTGTCTGGTGCATACAATAAAGTTTTGAACACCTGGCCAAAGTTCCTTTAGGGTAGGATAGGCAGGTGGCTACGTATTTTTCCTCTTTTGTTAATACTCCATATGTGGTTCAACTGTCCAGCATAAATCCATCTTACAGTCATTTGTGCCAATTTCCAACTGGAGCTGTACCTTTATATTTATGAACACCACCAAGGATTCCAGAGTCTCTCTCTTCTTCCTGCACTGTGTGATTTCTTAAAAGACCAAGATTTGATTTATATGTCCATTAAAGGATTGACAGCTAGTGCTACTCGTAAAGATATTGAGCTGAATGGCACTACCGATTAGTACCTTTCATCTAATACTACAGTGATTGTCATTTTGGGTTTGTGGCAGGGAGGAATAAAACAGTAGTAGCTCTAGCTCAAACCCTGGGCTAACTGAAAATCAATTAAGCTCCATTTTTTTTTAAAAGGGAGATTAATCCAGTTTCTACCGCTAACCTTTGGTAATCCATTGTTTGTGCAATAACAGTACTTACATATGTTCTGATCTGTGGGTACAGTTGATTGTGTCTGCAATTGACTGTAGACTAGGCATAAAATTATTTGAATAACATCATTTTTAATAACATAGTCCTTAGTTTTAAGATTCTTCCTCAACCCTTTATTTCTAAAGCTGCTGTTCATCTGTTTTGGAAGATCCAGTCTGAGCAGTTTTCTCCCTTCCCTCCCAAATGTAGTTAGTTAGTTGCTGGTTAGTTAGTAAACAAAAAATATCAAAGAGGTATATCCAGATTATTAAGAACAGAAATATTTCTGCTGCTGTTGATTCGTCTGTCGAACATTTCAAATAGCACTTTCCTCTCATGTGGATTTGTTCCATTAGAAAATTCACCTCATATTTTGGAAACAAAAGGAAAAATATTATGTTCTATTCTTTCATACTTTTTTTCAGGGATGTTTAAAAGTGGGACATTGCTTGGGCTCCAATTCTGCAAAGAGAACCATGTGAGTGGACCATATGCCTCCACAAAGCTCTCTTGTCTTTAGTATGGGTCCACCTGCGTCATTCTCTTTGCAATATTGGGGTCCAAATTCTTCTCAATTCATGCAGCTGTTTGCCAGGTAACTTAACAATCTTCAGAAATATGACTATGTCTGCAATGCAAAATACTCTTTAAAAACCCTAAAAGGTAAACATTGCACGGTTGCTGAGCTGCAAAATGCGAAGATTTATTCAACACCATTCGCTCCAAAGGTAAACATCATCCAGAGAGAGCACTGGACAGTGAATGACTCTGTAAGCAACAGAACTGGATAAAATGGCTGAAAATGTTCATGAAAATTCATGTGCAAGTATTCATCAATCTATTTGGATTTTTCACATTTCAGGAGACCAGCTTCAAAAAGACCCTTTTCGTTTAGAAATGTGAACTTACGAATTTTCAGTGAGGAGAAAGACGAGATTGTGCCATGATGGTGCCATTGCTGAGTCCAAACGGCTTAGTGAAACATGCATGGGATCTGGGAATTCCTGGGGATGACAGTTTCTGAGTTTTATCCCCCCCCCCACCCCGCAAAAAAAGGCCATACCATAAAGGAGTGGCGCTGGAACCCTTTTAATAGTGGGGGTACTGAAAACCAGCCCCCTTACCTCTATCTATGCCACCCCAGCTGGGGCCAGGATGAGTGCTGTGTCTCTGGGTGGGGAGGATCCGGACAGGGGCAAAGGCTGGGGGCAGGCACAGGGCCAGGAGTAGAGCCCCGGGCACGGGGACCGCAGCCAGGACCCTGCATGCGTGGCCAGCAGTAACAGAGTCCCGGACACAGGGCCGCAGCCAGGACCCTGCATATGGGGCCGGTAACAGAGACCCCGGGAGCAGAGCCCTGGGAGTGGGGGGCCAGGTGTGGGGCCCTGGACATGGGGCCAGGGAGCGGGACCAGTGCCCCAGGAGCAGAACCCCAGGTGCAGGACCAAGAGTGGGGCCCTGGGCATAGGGCCAGCAGCCAGGGAGTGGGGCGCAGGGCCAGGGAGCAGGACCCTGGGTGTGGGGCCGGGAGTGGTAGCTGGTACCCAAGCCGGTGGCAGGGACCCAAGCCCCGGATTGGGGAGTGGAGGCCTGAGCATGAAACCTGGGTGTGCTGCAGCACCCCTCGCACCCCTACTTCCCCTGCCTATGCCAAAAAGAGGATCCTTTGTCCTGCAAGGTTAGAGAAGGCTCTGCAAGACTTATTAATATTTTAGTATTCTGTAACACTTGGAAGCATTATCTAATTAGGGCTCCCGACACTGCTATGAATTTTTATCCCTGTTGCACGTATAGGAAATTTCCTAATAGAGGTTAAGTGATGTGACCTAGGACACACTGAAAGCCAGTGTCAGAACCCAGCTCTCTTGTCTGTCTGTCCATATCTAAGCACTCAATTTCCCCATATATAAAATATCAATAATGATATATGCCAATTTTGGGGATGTCGGAGCCGGAAGGGAAGGAATCTGATGTTCATGAAGTGCTGAGTTAGTGCAAATTAAGGAACTCTGGCTCCCCAGCAGTACGCTCACTGTTCTAGGCCATATGGCCTTCAAAAAGTCTCCTCTCTCCTCCCATTCTTGCCATATATATTTTGTTTCTAGCAAATATTTTATTTTGCAAAATTGTTGTGATTTCAGTGAAATGCTGAGAATCAAAACAAGCCCAGGTCATAAAAACAAAACATTGTGATGATTAATTTGCCCACCTCTAGGAACTGAAAATGTCAACATTTCTATAAGAGCCTTTTGTGGGCAAGAAATTGTCCATTATGAATATTAACACAAGCTGGTCAGAGAGCAAATTATCTCCTCTGCAAAACCTTAGCTTTAAGGAATTCAAAAATTCCATTGTCAAATATTGTACAATGGACTGAAAATGAACTGTTTTCTGTTTCTACAAATGTTGTTCCAAACTTTACAGAAAACCTGCTTAACCATTGTGTAGGAATGCTATTGTAAACATGTTTTATATTCTTTGCAACGCATGGCAGTACCCTGCAAGTGATATAATAGGATATTATACTTTAAACAATTCAAAGGCTCTGAAAAACAAAATAAAACGAGTTGGAAATTAGTCATACATGTTTTATAGATCTACAAATCAAGTTTTCAAGGGAATACTAGTATATTTCCCTCTATATGCTGTTAATCTCTCACTTGTAATTTGAGACTGCAAAGTATACTTATAAATGTGTGACTTTTACCTCAATGAACACTTGTGTGCACTCCCATTTTTGTGACCAATTGCACCTCTGTGGGAGTTTAAGCCTCATTTGGTGTTATCCCTACTTCAGCAATAATCACCATTCAGACTCAGTTTGGAAAATAATTCTCTCTCTGCTCCCTTTATTTTAGTATATTTTAAGCCAAATCAGTTTTAAAAAATGCCCTTTTAAAAGTTATACATGTTAAATGTGGAGCCTTCTGCTTATATATATTTTTACCATCTCTTCAGTAATAAAGTCTAGTCATTTTGTACTTGTGGTCATTAAAAATTTCTTTGGAAGAACAGGAGTGTTAACCCCAGGGCACTGATCAGAGTTCAACTCAGATAATTATACTGAGCCTCTAAATTCCACCTGGAAAAGATATGCTTCATATTTTCCTTAATTGCACAATTTTGCATTGCACTGTTAACCAGGTACCACTTTTCAAAGCAGAAGTGGCTGTTCTATAGTGGTGGATATAGTGATCCCTATGTATATGGAAAAAATAGTAGGAGATCATGTAAGTGAACACTGTGTCATAATGCAAACACACAAGGGGGCTGAGTTAAGGTTGCCCATGCAGCCTTAATTCTGACATTTCTATCATTTGAGTGCTTGACTTTCTAACCTTAACATTCTTTTAACGTACTGTTTTTTAAAAAATGTATTTTTCTAATTACATATTCTGTATATATAAACAAACAAACAAACTGAAAGAAACCCCAAATTCCATTATGTGGAGCCATACGGACACTTGGACCAAACTTGGGTCAACAGCAGAGTTCAGACTTTTAGTTTCACAGCACAGACATCTACCATTTAAGGTAATGTATCAACTAGCAGCAGTAGTGGGCTGTTCTAGTCTATGTGGACCAAACACTAGAGGGAGAATAAGACACACATCTGCTAGTGGGTTTACTGCCATTTGCTATAAACCCTTCTGCTCATGCACCCCCAGTTCTGTCTGCCTCTCCCCATATCTCTCTGTGCTTACATACGTTCTGACCACCCTGGCTCCTGTCCCACTCTCCCCATCTTCCTCTCCATTTTTCAAGCATCCAAATTTCAACCATCCACGTGGCTGCTCTCTCCTCATCTTCATCACTGCTGAGCATCACCACATGGGCATTGTCAACACATGACAGTCTCCCTACTCTCTGTTCCTATATATGGCCCCCAGCAGCCAGGAGCTGCAATTGCAGGGAAAGTTCTGTTCAGCCCCAGGATCCCTGGAATAGAGCATGGTCCATGCAGAGGGAATGTTTGGAGAATTTATCTCCCAAACACTATGAGTCTCTGCTGAGCATGTGGGAATTGAGATATTTTGAAGGCTTTTACCTTGGCCAAATTTGGGTAAATTTTCACAGAAACTGCAAAAGGCACATCGGTGACACCAGTGATACATCCCCCTGCCAAATTTCAAAGGCATGCTTCAAAGCATGGATGTGCTAGAGCTTCTCAATGAAATAGTGGGGAAAAAATTAAGATGGGCAAAACAATATATTTTTCCCTGATCTCATTGTCAGAAATAGGTGAAGTATAAAAGTATAAAACTTTTCCCAAAAAATTCAAACGCCCAGAATGGAAAATGACAGCTTGCATGATTAAAGTTTGGTTAAGTTATAAGTATGCTTGGCAGAATTAAAAAAAAAATTATCATTTCAACAGATAGTGTCAATGTTTATTTTAAGCTTTTTTCTATTTTTATTGACTGAAATGTTCAGTAACACAAAATTATGGGTTTTAGCCATGTTTTTATTTGTATCAATTGAAATTTTCAATTTTGCAAAATTAGGTGGAGGGGATCAGACAATAGGGGATCATACAATAATTATTTAATGACAGTAGATGCTGAGATTCAATAAGTTAAAGCTTCATAATGGTTAAAATGCAAATTGTAAACACCATATGTCAAAATAAACAAAATAAATATTCTTAAATCAAACTCTAATAAGTTTTGATGCAGCATTTTTCTTACTTTTCCCATCTGTAAATGTCTATACAAATATTTTTTCACTGGTTTGTGTGTATTGTAAAATTCAAATTTATCAACATTTATCAATAAAAATCTAATCCTTCCAAGTCTAATTATAAGTAACTAAAAATAAGCTCTTGTACTGGAAAGCATAGGGCAACCTTATTTATCTGCAGTACTGGTAGCTTCGCCTATAATAACAAATCTTTCTATTCACTCAGAAGAATAACTAATAAACAAATATAGTTAATGGTGATGAGGGCCCTAACTTCTTTGAAAATCCTGGCCTTTGTAGAATTAGTTCCTATGACTATAACAACCCTTGCAAGAACAGATTCCAGAGTATTATTTATTACTCTCCTCCATTTACTCTTACAGCTATCTCAAGGAACCATTAGGAAAGGGATAGGTAACAAAACAGAAAATAACATAATGCCACTATATAAATCTCTGATGTGCCCACATCTTGAATACTGCGTGCAGTTCTGGTCATCTCATCTCCAAAAAGATCGATTAGAATTGGAAAAAGTTCAGAGAAGGGCGAGGAGAATGATTAGAGGTATGGAACGTCTTCCATTACAAAGACTGTGACTGTTCAACTTAGTAAAGAGATGCCTGGCAGGGATACGATAGTGGTCTATAAAATCATGGATGTCATGGAGAAAGTGAATAGGGAAGTGTTATTTACTCCTTGTTGCCAGGCCAAAAATAGAACTGGGTTCGAAAAACAATTAGATAAGTTCATGGAGGATAGGCCTACCTATGGCTGTTAGCTTAGATGGTCAGGGATGCAATCCCATGCTCTGGGTGTCCCTAAACCTCCAACTGCAAGAAGCTGGCACTGGATGACAGGGGGTGGATCCCTTGAAATTGCCCTGTTCTGTTCATTTCCTTTCAAGCATCTGGCACTGGCTTCTGTCAGAAGATAGGATACTGGGCTAGATCGGCCATTGGTCTGACCCAATATGGCCATTCTCATGTTCCTATAAGGATTTGTGCAGATGGACTTCAGCCATCAAGCACTCTTCTTCTAAAATCTTTGAAGGTGGGTAACATAAGAGGAAAAATAATATTAGATTCTCTGGTTTTGAACCTGATCCCTATAAAGTAGAAGAAAAGGATTTAGAAAGATTCCACACTTGGTGGTAAATCTATCAAAGTTCTACATAAATCACAGGAAACTTCAGCCAGTTCTCTTATCTAAATTTCTCTCTCTCTCTCTCTCTCTCTCTCTCTCTGGTATTTAATCAAAGCAGAATCTACAGAACATCTTCAAAATCCTCCACAAAATATTCAGCAGAATTACTTCAGAAAAACTAACAAGATACTTCATAACACCAATTAAAATCCACTCACGTAAACCATCCAACTCTTTAGAGACATATAGCTTGATTTGTGAGGCTGCATAAGTCAGGCTGGTTCAGTATCATTATCCTAATAGATGGTAACCCTTGATTTCCCATAATTTACAATATATCATTGTAAACCCTTTGTAACAGACCATTTAATCAACAAGAAATGATCAAAACTGAGGAGCTTGAGGCTGCAGGCTGATGAGGGAAGTACAGAGGAGCCATTGTCATCAGCATTTGCTCACCACTTGTGCAGAGAGACTCAACATAGTTATTATATTTAATCATGTTTATTACAGTAGGGCCTAAGGGCCAACCCAGAATGGAACCCCATTGTGCTAGGTGCTGTTCAAACACAGAGTAGAAGACAAGCCCTGCTCTGAAGAACTTACAACATAAATAGACAAGACAGACACAGGGAGGAGAAGGGGTAGGACCTATAAGCAGAGTGAACTATGTGACACAGCAAATGGCATGTGAGTTCTGTGATTTTTTTGGAGGGGGGATTAGTTAGGAGGGGCTAAATTAAATGGAAAAGAAGGAAACAAGGTGTGGCAAAAGAGGTTAAGAGGGACAGGTGTGGAGTGAAGCTGAGGTGATGAGACTGTGAGGGAGGGGGAAGGGTAAGGGTTTGAGCAGGGATGAGGCTTTCTTCCGGCAACTCGCAGAAGTTACTGGATCGCAGGCCCAGGCTCTCATGGGAGACTTCAATCACCCTGATATCTGCTGGGAGAGCAATACAGTGGTGCACAGGCAATCCAGGAAGTTTTTGGAAAATGTAGGGGACAATTTTCTGGTGCAAGTGCTGGAGGAACCAACTAGGGGCAGAGCTCTTCTTGACCTGCTGCTCACAAACCGGAAAGAATTAGTAGGGGAAGCAAAAGTGGATGGGAACCTGGGAGGCAGTGACCATGAAATAGTCGAGTTCAGGATCCTAACACAAGAAAGAAAGGAGAGCAGCAGAATACAGACCCTGGATTTCAGAAAAACAGACTTTGACTCCCTCAGGGAACTGATGGGCAAGATCCCCTGGGAGAATAACATGAGGGGGAAAGGAGTCCAGAAGAGCTGGCTGTATTTTAAAGAATCCTTATTGAGGTTGCAGGGACAAACCATCCCGATGTGTAGAAAGAATAGTAAATATGGCAGGCGACCAGCTTGGCTTAATGGTGAAATCCTAGCGGATCTTAAACATAAAAAAGAAGCTTACAAGAAGTGGAAGATTGGACAAATGACCAGAGATGAGTATAAAAATATTGCTCGGGCTTGCAGGAGTGAAATCAGGAAGGCCAAATCACACCTGGAGTTGCAGCTAGGAAGGGGTGTTAAGAGTAACAAGAAGGGTTTCTTCAGGTATGTTGGCAACAAGAAGAAAGCGAAGGAAAGTGTGGGCCCCTTACTGAATGAGGGAGGCAACCTAGTGACAGAGGATGTGGAAAAAGCTAATTTACTCAATGCTTTTTTTGCCTCTGTCTTCACGAACAAGGTCAGCTCCCAGACTGCTGTGCTGGGCATCACAGCATGGGGAGTAGGTAGCCAGCCCTCTGTGGAGAAAGAGGTAGTTAGGGACTATTTAGAAAAGCTGGATGTGCACAAGTCCATGGGGCCGGACGCGTTGCATCCGAGAGTGCTAAAGGAATTGGCGGATGTGATTGCAGAGCCATTGGCCATTATCTTTGAAAACTCGTGGCGAACGGGGGAAGTCCCAGATGACTGGAAAAAGGCTAATGTAGTGCCCATCTTTAAAAAAGGGAAGGAGGAGGATCCTGGGAACTACAGGCCAGTCAGCCTCACCTCAGTCCCTGGAAAAATCATGGAGCAGGTCCTCAAGGAATCAATTCTGAAGCACTTAGAGGAGAGGAAAGTGATCAGGAACAGTCAACATGGATTCACCAAGGGCAAGTCATGCCTGATTAATCTAATTGCCTTCTATGACGAGATAACTGGCTCTGTGGATGAAGGGAAAGCAGTGGACGTGTTGTTCCTTGACTTTAGCAAAGCTTTTGACACGGTCTCCCAAGTATTCTTGCCAGCAAGTTATAGAAGTATGGGCTGGATGAATGGACTATAAGGTGGATAGAAAGCTGGCTAGATTGTCGGGCTCAACGGGTAGTGATCAATGGCTCCATGTCTAGTTGTGCCCCAAGGGTCGGTCCTGGGGCCAGTTTTGTTCAATATCTTCATAAATGATCTGGAGGATGGTGTGGATTGCACCCTCAGCAAGTTTGCAGATGATGCTAAACTGGGAGGAGTGGTAGATACGCTGGAGGGTAGGGATAGGATACAGAGGGACCTAGACAAATTGGAGGATTGGGCCAAAAGAAATCTGATGAGGTTCAACAAGGACAAGTGCAGGGTCCTGCACTTAGGACGGAAGAATCCCGTGCACCGCTACAGACTAGGGACCAAATGGCTCGGCAGCAGTTCTGCAGAAAAGGACCTAGGGGTTACAGTGGACGAGAAACTTGATATGAGTCAACAGTGTGCCCTTGTTGCCAAGAAGGCTAACAGCATTTTGGGATGTATAAGTAGAGGCATTGCCAGCAGATCGAGGGACATGATCATTCCCCTCTATTCGACATTGGTGAGGCCTCATCTGGAGTACTGTGTCCAGTTTTGGGCCCCACACTACAAGAAGGATGTGGAAAAATTGGAAAGAGTCCAGGGGAGGGCAACAAAAATGATTAGGGGACTGGAACACATGACTTATGAGGAGAGGCTGAGGGAACTGGGGATGTTTAGTCTTCAGAAGAGAAGAATGAGGGGGGATTTGATAGCTGCTTTCAACTACCTGAAAGGGGGTTCCAAAGAGGATGGCTCTAGACTGTTCTCAGTGGTAGCAGATGACAGAACAAGGAGTAATGGTCTCAAGTTGCAGTGGGGGAGATTTAGGTTGGATATTAGGAAAAACTTTTTCACTATGAGGGTGGTGAAACACTGGAATGCGTTACCTAGGGAGGTGGTGGAATCTCCTTCCCTAGAAGTTTTTAAAGTCAGGCTTGACAAAGCCCTGGCTGGGATGATTTAGTCGGGGATCGGTCCTGCTTTGAGCAGGGGGTTGGACTAGATGACCTCCTGAGGTCCCTTGCAACCCTGATATTCTATGATTCTATGATTCAAATAATTAATCAGCACAGGGCAAAAAATGTCTAAGCTATCGGAAATTCTTTGAAAGTCCAGAGATCCGTATTTTGGCTGCTCCTGCTCTTACTATCTGGAGTTTCTAGCTGGCTTCTCTCTGCAATTTCCCCCCAATGCCACAGGGCAAGCGGGCGAGGAGACACCTCCTGGGTCCTTGTTTCCCTAGCGTGTGTAAGACCAGCTCTAGGTCCAAGGGATGCTGGGGGAAGAGGTGCTTCTGCTCCTGTTGTCTGGAGTGTGGAGAAATGTGCACCACGCTTAGAACAGAGCTATACAGTGAACGGATACTGCTGAGCAGGGAGAGGAGGTGCGTACTGAAGGGGGTGGGGAGAGCATGTGTGTAGACACAGTTATTACAGAGGATATGTGTAGCAGCCATTTTTAGGATTTTCAGTTATTGCCACTGCTAGCCAGGAAATGTGTGTGCTTGGAAAGCTACACGTAGAAGAAACTGAGAGCATGGGTAATCATGAGGGTCAGCCACTGCCATTAGCAAGAAAACAGTATCTCTCACAACCAAACGCTCAGTGCCTCGTGACTTTTACTGAGCACAGCATTCATGCCATTCTGCAGCATCAGCTCCCTCCTGTGACTTCACCTTATTGGATTATGAATACAGTGTTGCCATCTCTCACCATTTACATCACAAGTCTCACAATAAGTGGTGTTTTTCTTAAAGCTTCAGCTTTAAATTAAGTGATGATGTCAGAACCGCAGCTTTCATTAAAAAAAGAAACAGGCTGCTTCTAGCTCTCATGATTGTGCAGAAAAGTGGGAAAACATGAGCCAAGTGCAACCTATAGGCTCGGAATACAGACAGCAAAATTAAAATCTTATTACTTTTAAGCCAATCTTGTGATTTTTTGAGGCCGGACACGATTTTTGAATGCTGAGGGTCAGCATTGCTGAAACAAAGTCCAATGTTTAGCAACTCCACCCATCGCACTTCTGAAGGATCCAGTCCTAAATGATTGAACACCACCAGAAAAAGGGAGCCTGATTCTGCCCCAAGGCTGGTGTAAATCAGCAGTAAGTCTACTAAAGCCAGTGGAATTACTCTGGTACAAAACTGATATGAATGAGTTGATACAGGCCCGGAGTTTTTAACCGATTGTAATTAATACAGATAATGTACCACAGAAATATGCAAATTAACAAATACACAGGAGCAAATTGTGCCCTCAGATGCACGTGCCAGTGTTGGGATTCCAGTGGAAGCTAATGAGGTTCTTGTGTTTATATCCAAGCGCAGAATTTGGTTCTGCAAACCAAATTCCACTCAATTTCCACTCAGTAATGCCCACTGTAAACAACAGGAACAAAATTTGGGCTCTTATATGAATATGGAGATTTAATTCAGTGCAAGTGGCATAACAAGTTGAGCCAAAAAAAGAGGGGAAGGGGGAAATATTGATGAGATCCCCATAAGTACCTCAGAAAAGAAAAAAATCTTGTAATATATATGAATCTGGAGACCTAACAACCAGACACTAAAAATCCCACAATAAACCAGGAAAACAATTGATGTTAATTTACTTGTTTATTTTCTTAGGAAATCATAAGGGTGGTAAATAAGTGTTTCACAATTTCTTCTGTTAATAATTTCAATTGTTACCATTTCTTGATGCTTCTACTCACTCTGATAATGTGCCCTCATGAATCCCAGTTATTACTTAATATAGTTCATAATGCCATATCCAACTGGGGAGCCTTCTAGGGTTTCCATTAGCTAAAATAAAGCCCCAGTCTTGCAAATGAATTTGCATGAGTGGACTTCTGCATCTCTGTAGAACCCCAGTGAAGTTAACGACGCTCAATGTGGGATCCGAGGTATGTCTGCATGGATCTAGTGATAGGATCAGAGCCTAAATTCTCTAAGGTTCCCACTAAAGTCTATGACAGCTTTGCCATTGACTTCAGTAGGAGCAGGACTGCGCACTTTTCATCCTAGCATAACTAATTAAATCCTCTTTTTCTACATTTGACTTGTAATTAGCGAAGAGGTATAGTTTCAGACTGTAGAAATCAAAGAAAACTGTTCTACTGGGTGTTTATTAAAATTGTTATAGTTTCCACAACAATTTCATAGTCATTCTGATCAGGTTTTTACAAAAGCTTATTAAAAGGGCTTTTCTTTCTGTAGGTGATTTCTGCAGAGCATCTACTGATTTTCTTTCAAAATGTTATTGAACCACAAGGGTTATTTGTTCTGTTTTCATTTATCAGAGTGTCATTTTAGTTCAGCGTTGTCATGTGAACAATAGGCAATCAGGGCTGAAACTTTTCAAAATTGCAGCCCTCTAGATGTTACAATTAAATCAATTACAAACCCGGAATAAACAGTTTTTAATCACATCTAACATTATACTACTCAATTTTGTACGATGGAAATCTGAAGTCCATGGACTACTTCAAGAAATAAAACTACCATGTGTACAAAACTCCCGCTTAGCCTGATTAATAAACTGAAGCTCAGAAAATGATGTGCATGAAAACAGCTGTTCTTCCCAATAATGACATTTTATTTTCAAGTTTAGTACTAACACTGTGTCAATCTAAACAATACTTAAGTACATTATGTAAGTGTAACAACACTGACACGACATACAACAAAATGTACCACTTTCAGGAGGCATCAGAAGTAAACAGTGTTAAGAGGAAGGCAATTTTAGCTGTGCAGCAGCTGGTGATGAGCCATTGCCATCATCAAAGGGAATGTGAGGCACAGAACAATGGTGCTGCCGAATTAAGTCATGCAGAGGGAATTTAAAAAGGAAACAAAAATTAAAAATATTATAATGACATAGAAATTGAAAGAAGCAGTGTTTTGCATATTGGCAGGTAAAGTACAGCAACTGAAAGGCTGAACTACATAAAAATTCCCACCTGTTCCCTTTAATTTTAAAATTTTTTTAAAGGAGCAGGCAGAGTTTGTAACAATTTTTTAACCTATCTACATATGATAGGTCTAAATATCTCAAAACTAAGCTGACTCTGTTTTAAATATTGCTCAGGAGATGTAATATTTGAAATTGCATCTACTATTCTAATTTTTTTAAATTACCTTCATAGCAAAATTGGGACATAAAAGATGCAAGGCATTATTCTATGTATTTTCATTTGTTTGGCTTTTTCCCTCCAGGTCAATGTGACTCAGTTCTTCTTCTAAATTGATGCCACATTTTTCACTTCTCATCCTTGATACTTTTTTGTCCAAGTATATTACATGTAATTCTCCCCCTGTGGCAATATCCTTAGAGCAGCAGCAGTAGTGAAATGGTTAAAATGTCTTCTCTTGTATTTTAGAATCAGAAAGATTCTAAGCTTTCCAGTTTGGTTGTAGACTAGGAAACACTCAAGAAACACATTAGCAAACTGAAGCATTCCACACATATATAATGCAAGTTGTCTTTCCTTTCTGACTTTTCCCAATGTGGGTGTGAGAGCAGGACTCAGACTATATGAGTTTGATGCACTTTTGTGCTCCCTTTGAGAACAAAAACTACATAGATTCAAGGGATACTGGAAACTGGACTCTCAAAGGATAAATTCAAGTCACACAGGAAGTGGGAAGGCAGAGCAGCTACTAGGAGGAGACTGGAGAAAGCAGTAATCCATCATATTTTACTTGTGAGAGGCAACTTCAGTTGTATATTTAATTCTGTTCTATATTATGTTACTCTATAAAATAGCTGTCAACTTTAAGGAGCTTCTGTGCCTCAAACTCTTCTACTGCTGAAGGACAGTAGGTAAGCTACAAAGAGGCTGTATTCATAAAATTACCTTTTACTATTAGACCCTGTGTCCTGGGTAATTTGGTTAGACAGGCTAAACCAAATTGACTCAGAATGGGATATACACATAAACTGTTGCATGTTAAAGAACTGCAACAGTTCACCACCTAATTCACTGTATCTCAGATCTAAAAACAGACTCATTTCACCCAAATCTCTGGCAGATCTGAGTAGAGGAACCTAGCATGAGTTTCTTTACATTATTTAGACATTTAAAAGGCAATGATAATAAATGCTGGGGACCAAATTCTAGCTCACAAGTTAGGAAAATACTATTCCAATATTGTGCCAGCACATGTATACAAGCCCCAGGATTCTGGCTGTCAGATATATTCCAGTGTGTAAACCATATAAACATAGGACTGGAAGGGACCTCGAGGGGTCATCTAGTCCCATCCCTTGCACTCCTGGCAGGACTAAGTATTATCTAGACCATCCCTGACAGGTGTTTGTCTAACCTGCTCTTAAAAATCTCCAGTGATGTGAGGCATAGAGTGAAAAGCCGCTCAATCTTAAAGGACCGTATCTTCCACACCTATAAGCAGTTGTGTGGAGAGATACTAAAACAGTTCAGCAAATGAGCAAATTAATTGTAACCCACTATGCCATCATGCTGGGAATGTTCACAATTATATGGCACAATAGCATTATATTGGGGACAGATCTGCCATTGCACGCCTCATTCTCCACCCAACATATGTGACCATATCCACATATGTGGCTACAGTAGGTGTCATGGGGTATAACAACAGTTGCTCACATCATTTGTCTCCACCAGGCATATGTTGGTCACAGTGCAGTCACAATCAATAACCGCTGCTGACTGAATACCAGAGCCCATATATAGCTAACTGAGTTGGCATAAATAGCATGTTGATCTCAGCCACTAATCTCTCTGATAGAGACCTACGGCTCAGGAGCAAGTACTAATGTTTCCTGAATACCAGCACCATCCTCTCTGGTGGACTTCATATGAATCAATATTTTAAGCCATAGAATATTTCACATGAGAAATGAGATGGAATATATTATTTGGGTAATATTTGTTGGAGGCATGTTATGGCTGGTGAACTTACGCATAATCCGTTTTTATCGTACCATTCCCACTATAGCATAGACCACATCTCTTTTTCAGCTAGTCAGTTTCGTATGAAGCACACACATGAAAATGCACATTTTCTTTCCACCAGAATTTTGGTGGGAGAGTGTAAAGATTTTTCATTCTATTAAGTTTTCCTTTCACTCAGATATCATGCCCAATTTTTGCCTCGTGTAATGATTTTTTGGGGAGCTTGAACAAAATATTCTCTTGAAAATTTCCATAATTTTTTTTCTTCAATTTTTGTCCATCCTGGAGTTGTGGGGTTATATATGGAAGGTTATGCTAAAATTTCCCATTTTAATAGCCTTTTAGCTTCAACAGATAAAATAACTTGCAGTTATTTTCTTTGATATTTTTAAAAATTTCAAATCCACTTTATTTATTCCCCAAATCCATTCTAAGTGAAGCCCAAAGCTGGGGTTTTCAATAATGGAGACTACTTCATAGATCAAGGAGACAAGGCTGTTCTATAAATACACACTCATCCTGCACTCGCCTAATGAGTATGAGTGCTGAGACTAAGATATTGCCATTTCTGTTCCCGAACAAGTGAATAAAGTAATCTTACACTACAGATAATCTACTGTTTTGCCAGTTACATTCCCCACCCCCTTCTCGCTCCTTGCCGCACAAAAAACACCCTTCCATGGGAATAAGGAATCCCCAGTTTTGTTGTTCTTCTGCACTGCCCAAGGCCAAAATATTACTATATGTAACAATGCCCTGAAGCTTAAACTAAACTATCTAAACTGCTACATGCCACAAAGAGTCACAACAGTAGTTCCCTTAACCCACCCAACAATATTGTTAATCTTTCCAGCTATACTCTTAGCCCGGCAGAAGAGTTTGTCCTATCTCAGGGCCTCTCGTTTTGTCCCTCCAGGCCCACGAACATGATACAGTTCTGTGGTGACCTAGAATCCTTCTTTTGACGTCTCCGCTCAAAGAATATTTCCAACACACCTCTGAACAACATACTAACCCACAGAATTCTTCCTACCAACACTACAAAAAGAAGGCTTCTGTGTGGACTCCTCCTGAAGGTCGAAACAGACTGGACTTCTACATAGAGTGCTTCCGTCGACGTGCACAGGCTGAAATTGTAGAAAAGCAGCATCACTTGCCCCATAACCTCAGCCATGCTGAACACAATGCCATCAACAGCCTCAGGAATAACTCTGACATCATAATCAAAAAGGATGACAAAGGAGGTGCTGTCGTCATCATGAATAAGTTAGAATATGAACAAGAGGCTGCTAGGCAGCTCTCTAACTCCACATTCTACAAGCCATTATCCTCTGATCCCACTGAGGATTACCAAAAGAAACTACACCATCTACTCAAGAAACTCCCTGAAAAAGCACAGGAACAGATCTGTGCAGATGCATGCCTAGAACCCCAATTAGGGGTATTCTATTTGTTACCCAAGATCCATAAACCTGGAAATCCTGAGCGCCCCATCATCTCAGGCATTGGCATCCTAACAGCAGGATTGTCTGGCTACGTGGACTCTCTCCTCAGACCCTACACTACCAGCACTCCCAGCTATCTTCGAGACATCACTGACTTCCTGAGGAAACTACACTCCATCGGTGATCTTCCAGAAAACACCATCCTGGCCACTATGGATGTAGAAGCCCTCTACACCAACATTCCACACAAAGATGGACTACAAGCTATCAGGAACAGTATCCCCGATAATGTCATGGCAAACCTCGTGGCTGACCTTTGTGACTTTGTCCTCACCCACAACTATTTCACATTTGGGGACAATGTATACCTTCAAGTCAGCGGCACTGCTATTGATACCCGCATGGCTCCACAATATGCCAACATTTTTATAGCTGACTTAGAACAATGCTTCCTTAGCTCTCGTGCCCTAACGCCCCTACTCTACTTGCGCACATTGATGACATCTTCATCATCTGGACCCATGGAAAAGAAGCCCTTGAGGAATTCCACCATGATTTCAACAATTTCCATCCCACCATCAACCTCAGCCAAGACCAATCCACACAAGCAGTCCATTTCCTGGACACTACTGTGCTAATAAGCGATGGTCATATAACCACCACCCTATACCAGAAACCTACTGACCGCTGCACTTACCTACATGCCTCCAGCTTCCATCCAGGACACACGATCCATTGTCTACAGCCAAGCTCTAAGATACAACCGCATTTGCTCCAATTCCTCAGACAGTGACAAACACCTACAAGATCTCTATCAGGCATTGTTAAAACTACAATACCCACCTGCTGAAGTGAAAAAACAGATTGACAGAGTCAGAAGAGTACCCAGAAGTCACCTACTACAGAACAGGCCCAACAAAGAAAATAACAGAACACCACTAGCTGTCACCTTCAGCCCACAACTAAAACCTCTCCAGTGCATTATCAAAGATTTACAACCTATCCTGAAAAATGATCCCTCACTCTCACAGATCTTGGGAGACAGACCAGTCCTTGCTTACAGAAGCCCCCCAACCTGAAGCAAAGACTCTCCAGCAACCACACACCACACTAACCCAACAAAAACACTAACCCAGGAACCTATCCTTGCAACAAAGCCCGATGCCAATTCTGTCCACATATTTATTCAAGTGACACCATCATATGACCTAATCACATTAGCCATGCCATCAGGGGCTCGTTCAACTGCACATCTACCAATGTGATATATGCCATGATGTGCCAGCAATGCCCCTCTGCCATGTACATTGGCCAAACCAGACAGTCTCTACGCAAAAGAATAAATGGACACAAATCTGACATCAGGAATCATAACATTCAAAAACCAGTAGGAAAACACTTCAACCTCTCTGGCCACGCAGTAAAAGAGATAAGGGTGGCAATTTTGCAACAGAAAAGCTTCAAAAACAGACTCCAGCGAGAAACTGCTGAGCTTGAATTAATATGCAAACTAGATACCATTAACTTGGGTTTGAATAGAGACTGGGAGTGGCTGGGTCATTACACATATTGAATCTATTTCCCTAAGTTAAGTATCCTCACACCTTCTTGTCAACTGTCTAAATGGGCCATCTTGATTATCACTACAAAAGTTTTTTTTCTCCTGCTGAAATAGCTCATCTGAATTAATTAGCCTCTTACAGTTTGTATGGCAACTTCCATCTTCTCTGTACATATCTCTTCTTACTATATGTTCTATTCTATGCATCCGATGAAGTGGGCTATAGCCCATGAAAGCTTATGCTCTAATAAATTTGTTAGTCTCTAAGGTGCCACAAGTATTCCTGATCTTTTTTCTGAAGCTTAATGGCACTCTCTCCATTAAAATATACTTTTAAAAGGTATTTTGGCTAATAGAAACCTCAGCTAAGTTATTCTTTCCAGAAAATGCACAGTAGCCTAGTATAAATAAAATTGTGCACAAGGTTTTAAACTTCAGAGTGCCAACCCCATAAAATCCAACATATTCCCTTTCTCCCATCCCTGAATTCCCACTACCAGTCACCACCACCACCAAAGTAAAAAAGGAAAAATGTTACAACTATTTTTGATGGAGTACCAGAGGGAAGGTATATTTGCAACAAATTACAACTCACAAAAACCTGCGTTTATATTCTGAAATACCACCAAAGTAGACGAAGTGTTTAAACAGGCAAATTAACTGGAAAGAATGTAATGTAAACAAGCCTATCTAGTTTGACTAGAAAGACCACTTTCTATTAAGTTAGCCCCAGCTTCCGAAGAACGACTTCCCAGAATCACTGAACGGTTTGTGGTGCAACATTGTACTGACAGAATTACAAATACCTCTAAGCCAAATTCTGGCCTTGCATACTGTACACATACAAACCCCTCACTGAATTAAAGGGGACTTGGGCAGGTGTATCTGAGCACAGAATTTAGCCCCTATGCTTGCATAGCATCAAATCAAAATCGTTAAAAATTGCACCCAAAAGATGAATGAATTTCTAAGGAAATAAATTAGATTTGAAATGACTGTTGGAACATATGCATTATACAAAAGATCATGAAATCCATTTAATCTGACATATTGTACAATGAGCTACAAGAACATTTGCAACTGATAGAAGTATGTAAGGTCTCATGTATTATTCTTACCGTAAAGATTACACCATGGAAGCCAGGTGAAATACTTCATCCTGTGCTCTAGCAACCTGAAGGTCATGAACCAAAGACATGACTTGAACATCTTGGTCAGCGGAGTTTCATATCATAAAACTGTAACTTAGGAGCCGAAAAGGTGTTGATTGTTCTATGCCTATTACAGCTTTGACTTCATGAGTGTAACACAGAAAGTGGGTTAGAACACAAATTTGCAACAACGGAAAGATGAAAAAATGTTCATGTTAAGATGAACTCCTCTGCTGCAGGAATGTTATGATTGTAGGGATAAAATATTCCAGTTCTCAGTGACTATATTATAGTTTTCTTTGAGACTCCAAAGGAAAACAACATATGGATGCTCTATATTTAACATAATGAAAAACAAAGTCACACAACCCACAAAATTCTGCTTTAGAATCAAATTCAATACATGTAAGAAAATACAAACCTGTCAAAAACACACTGTTCTACCTAGAATCATTAAAATGACATGCTGAAATCCACTATTCGAATACATTTTTGAAAGTGCCAGGATCAATATTGTATATGCATTTTCACCTTTTTACAGGCAGCAAGAGCATGGAAAGGCAAGTGTGCACTGGAAGGGGGCCATATTTGAAAACTAGATACGGGCTATGCGCAACATGTCCCAGTGAGATTTTACAACCTGAATAAGGTACCCATTTTGATGGCATTCTGAACCAGAGGATGAAGTGAGCTGTAGCTCACGAAAGCTTATGCTCAAATAAATTTGTTAGTCTCTAAGGTGCCACAAGTACTCCTTTTCTTTTTGCTGATACAGACTAGCACAGCTGCTGCTCTGAATTCTGAACCAAGTAATAGCTTTCACATTTGTGTGCTGCTCTCAGAAGTTTCTCAGCAGTATCAGCCAATCAGATTTAATTAATACTGAAAATATCCACTTTCTTCAGGGGGTATTATTTTTAGGAATAAAATCCAAGATGTTGAAGGCTGGTGGTTTCGATTTCTCAATACAGATGAGCAGATATATTACCAAACAGCCTGAACATAAGAGAAGCTGAGCATTTAGCAACTTCCACTGACAAACTGCACCAACCACTCCCATTCCCCAACTGGAAGTGCAGGTAACCAGGCTCCGTGCACATAACATTTAGGAAACCCTCAGGCATCAGCATTTTTATTAACTGCTTGAGCAACCAACTCAGAACTAACTTTGCTCAGGCTTCTGGCTACATCTAGACCCTAGTATAGCACAGCATTTAAGCATATACTTTATTAAGCCCATCCCTATTCAGCAAAGCACTTACCTCAGTAGCATGACTGTAGCATAAACCTAAACTTAAGCATGCACTTAAGAGCTTTGAAAAATAGGGATAGATTGCTGAATTGGGGACCTAGTTCAGACGAGGGCATGGCTAGAAATTTAAAATAAAGATTAGCATGGCCACTCCAATAGTAGCTTATACCATCTTATTTGTATACCTCAGTCCCGTACTAGTTACTGGGTATCTATTCTTACAAGCTGCCCTCCGGATCAGGTACTGCATCAGAAGGTAAGTCCCCCACAAGTGAATCCTCCTTTTGCTAAGTTACAGTATATCTTCAGAAACAATGTGGAGCCCGGTGGCACCTTTTTTTTACCCACGAAAGCTTATGCCCAAATAAATCTGTTAGTCTTTAAGATGCACTGGACACCTCCTTGTTTTTGTGGATACAGACCAACATGGCTACCCCTCTGATACTTAGTATATCTTCAATTTCTTCATATGCAGAAAGGGAAGGCTTAGAAAATATTCTTGTAAGTAGGCATTTGAGGGCAGATGACACATTTTCAGTCTCTTTGTAATCACTTTTGTATCCGAAGCATTCTGTGGGAAACCTTTGTTTTCTCATTACTGAATGACCGTGTAGGCTAAAACGGGTATCAGACGTCAACAAACCGCAGTGCTCTAATAACAACAGATTAATCAGATCTGTAAGATCCTAAGAAGTATGGACATCAGACACTCTGAATCTGACAATGCTTTAATGCAAGATAATTATTTTAATTTTAAAAAATAATTACAGTTATGTGATATTAGTGGAATGTCAGGTGCTCAGATACCATGGTGAGGTGGCAATATAAATACCGTCAGAGGTAATAAAATGTGGAGTAAAAAGAGTAAATTCAGAGTTAAAATACTGTTTTTATGTTATGATTATGCTACACAGGTAATATTTTGTCAGATTACATATTGCACTTGGAAGTTGCATGTGACGGGTCTGGCACCGCAGCGCCCCTTTGTGGCAGGGGTGGATGGGGTGTTGGGGCCTCGCTACTGTTCCCATGCCCGTCCTTTAAGGGCATTCCGATGTGGCCCAATGGCCGGTTTCCCCATGCTTGCCCCTTGGTCAGGGTAGAGGGACCTAACGGTCTGAGCCCACGTGTCGCACCCCAAGTATCAGGGCAGCGTGGTCCCATGGCCAAAGTCCATATAGCTTGCCCCGAGTATCAGGGCAGTGTGGCCCGTCGGCCAGAGTCCATATAATTCGCCCCGTGTATCAGGGCAGCGTGGCTCAATGGCCAGAGTCCATAGCTCCCCCCTCTCAGGTGGGGAAGTGTATCCCAATTGTTGGAGAGGTAGGGGGACCTGGACCCGCCCTCTCAACCAGGTCCCGACGCAGGGCTCTCCTATTGGCAGGGATCCGCCCACAACATGCCGAGCGTCAGTGCAGCTTTAACGCTCCTTGTCTCTAAAGTTCCTCTGGGTCACTTCCTACCTTCACCGTCATGTTCTCCACTCCAGGTGTCGGGGGTCCTCTGGTCCGTCCCCTCCTGTCGGGACCTCCATCTGGGACGCCACGTGCATCCCGGCTTGGCTGGCCCCTGGATCCTGGAGCGTTGGCTGTCCCTCCTCAGGAGCTGGCAGTGTGCCTCCATCTCCTCCGGTGGTCAGCCCAGACTGAGCAGCTTTGCAGGCTTTTACACCTATTCTCCAGTTGGAGCATGCCCAACAGGGCTTCCAGGGCGGGGCTTCCTCTGCCAGGAAGGAAGGGTTAACCCCTGTGGTACCAGTGCGGGGCCGCTCTGCCCCGTCATACTGCACAAATGTATTAGTTCCATACTCCCAAATAGGACAATCCGATAAAGTCTAAAATTGTTACATACTGTAACACAGCATCCATCAAACGAAAAGTGAGAAAGTAAAAGTGATGAGAGGGAAGGGGCATTGCTGGTGGCCAGGTTACACAGAAATTTAAGTTAACTGTTCTTTCACAGATAGGTTTAAGTCTGTCTTAAATCAAATGTAAAATCAGTTTGGTGGTCTCAGTGAAGCGTCCGATGGAATCTGTGGCTCTGCCATTTCCTGTTTGCTTCAGCATTGTTCTAGGGAAATCAGCTCTAGGGATGAAAAGCCAGATGTCATGATGGGTATTTTGTATATGATATGGATACCTCTCCATTACAGCTCCAATACATTTCACAGACCGATCACTGAACAGCCATCATATGGTAATGACTTACAGATAGTACCAGCATGAGCCAGATTTGGATAAGTGAGCTGAGGGTAAAATGTTGCATATCACATTACCAATACCCTGGATTAGTCACCCACCCAATACACTTTTACAATATATATATTACACTGGAAGCATGCATATAATTGTGATAGACAAATATGAGAGATTTGACATGCACAGATTTGTATAAATCCTGGGAAAGACCATGGTCAATAAATACTATTGTTTGGAAAACATTTAGTGCCATCATTCTGATAATGTATTTTAAATCCTGGGGTTATCAAAAAAGTGCCGTGTGGGGCCTCCATATTGTTTGACAGCTGAAATTAAACAAATCCTATTGAAGTACAGAGCTAATAGAAGGTTTACAATGTGTGTCATTAGCACCATCCTTATAAGGAAAGAGAAAACATGAGGTGTGGATTTTTAAAATATGATAAAATGAGAGCACTGTTAGATGCATATGAAGGTGCGACTTCAGGCCAGGCATTTGCTTATTAAAATCAAAGTGTCTCTGTCTTATTTTAGTAAATAATCACTGTTGTGTGATTCAAGGTGACATCTTTCAAATTATTTTATCAAGCCAAACATATATACTGCAGTTGAAATAGATTTTAACTGTTGTGTCATTTTAATAAAATATATGGCACAAAATGATTGCTTTATAATATGCTACTAAACATATTTATGTTCAGGAACAGCAAAGGTAGAAAGCAACTTAATTTAAGTGTTAGTATAATTTTTGGCTCCTACTTTAGTTTGGCAGTGTTATTTATGTGTGTGATCTGAAAACTCATACAGATAAAAGTTTAAATACACATTAAAATTTCCCTAAATATTGTATCAGTGCAGGAGTTCAATGCAAACATTTTATTCAGTTTCATTCCATTGGGTTCTCACTAAGTTTCTTAAACTGAAACCTAATCAAAAGCAATGAGCTGCACCTGGTTCTACATCAAAACCACATGAAACCATGAATTCCAGATTATTTCTATATAAAACCATGCTGGCCCATGTTTTGAAAACTGCCCACATCACCACCAGATGTTATCCAAGGCAAATCTTTTCATGAACACAGTCTGTTTCAGAAAAAAGACACACGGTTTGATCTTTCCAATCTGTTCTACAATATTCAAATTTCTATAAAATATTCAGTTATTAAAAAAGATTGAATTATTATTTCCCAAAGTAAGAAACCCAAATTCACAAAGATGGCTTCAAATTAACAATGAAAGGTGATGAGTTTATAACATAAACAATGGACCAAGTTAATCCTGTTTCTAGCTCTACTGAGATACATCAATAGAATTATAGAGAGGGAATGCATTTGACCATTATCTTTAGATTTTTTTTTAAAATCTGAAACCAGGTTGTCTAAGTGGCACCCCCATGTGGCCCATCAGGGCATGACTCCCTTGCTGTGGGTCCCTCACAGATCAGGTGCCATGGTGCCCTCCACCTAAGGCACACCTGGAGTCCCACAGCTTCCAGGGTGTTGAGAGTTCAAAACAAAAAGGAAAATGTTGCACTAAAAACCAGGTCATCTAAGAATTCATCAGGAGGACCCCACTCTTCTGCTCCAGACTTGTCTCCATGAGGCCAGTCCTTTCTTGTCAGTCTTCTCAGGCCTAGACATCCCATCCACAAACTGGCTTGCCCAGGTAGCAAGCTACCTTAGGCTCTAGGCTGGAACCATCGAAGAAGTAGTAGAGCCCTGTACCCTTTCCTGGTCAGCTTTCAACTGGGCTAGGTCTCCTCCTCCTCCTGACATTAGCTGCAGGTGTAGCGGAGTGGGGGTCATGTGGGTCCACAATCCCCTCATTGCCAGAAAAGGGCCTTTTCTGGTCTCATTTGCCAATTTTAATGGAACTACTGCCAATTTGCACCAGTGTGAGTGATAACAGATTCAGGTCCTTCATGTCAAAAATATTTTTCTAAGTAGTAAAGAAATAAAAATGTTTACCTAGTTATGACAATGCCACATTGTCATCTGGGGAACTGCAGGGAACTGATAGAATTTTCTTAAACACTCAGAAGTAAAACTACAGTATTTGTAAAGCAGATACAGGAATGGTTTCCCTTGGCTTTGAGTGCAGTTTCCACTGATGGGATAGTGAAATCTAACTAATCGAACTGCCCAGTGCTGATAGCAGGCAGGTAATTTAATGCTGTGTTTGTGAATGACCAACAGTAGTCCCAGGTTAGGCCCTGATTCAGCAAGATATTTAAGCACATGTCTAATTTTAAACAAGACAATAGGACTACTCAATAACTAAGTACCTTGCTGAATCAGGGTCTTACTCAATTAGTGGAACACCCCCTTTCCAAATATAGTGGACGGATTCATTGAACATCCGTCCTGTACCTTACTATAGATGTCACTTGAACTGGGACTTCTGTGGTCTGTAGATAGCAGTTGTATCATGTGTGTCAAAAGTTAGCTAGCTGCCTTGTGACCGAGCCTATCTGTCTCAGATAAAGTTCTTCTTTGCATACCATACTGCAAAATCAGCAATATGGGACAAGTTGAAAATAGATTTTCTTGTATGATTCTTGCAGCAAAAGTTTTTAGTTTGAAATATGTTAGAAGCTTCATTGCTATCTGTCATTCAGGTTCCTAAGTACTCTCCGTCTTCCTCTATTTGGGAATACATCATTTATGCATGCGGCTTCATAAACAGGGGAACAGGAAAACAAAACTTGAATTAGATACTGCACCTACTTTTCTCACAAACACAATAGTGAACATTTGAATAGGCACCACCTGTGTTTCTGAAGAAAACTAATGTTATTCCACAATTTAAAATGTTCAATGTAACCTACACATCTCAAAGAGCGAGGAAGGAAAATGATTTATTGTGAAACAACTAGATATGGCTAAAGAAAAAACTTTAATTACATCTAAGTATATTTGCAGTGATTCATGATGGCTATTTACATCAAATGATTTTTAAATATTAAATATTAAATCCATTTAAGTGTAATAAGTTGTAAGGCAAATTTTCATCTTTATTTCAGAGTCATGCTAGTTTAAAATTTGTCATTAGAGCTAATAAGAAATGATATTGGAACTAGTCTGTACATTTAAATGAAGCATAAATCAATTATTGAAGCAAGGAATTTTTTCATCATTGTAATGATTATTGGAATACATTTAGTCTTTAGATGTTTCATAATGATATCCATAACAGTAAAAAACTTAATTTGTACTGTGTACTGTTCAAATGTTGTCATGTGGAAAAACATTTGAGAGAACACATATGCAATAGGGGAGTATTCTAGACTTGGAAGTATAAAGCATACATTTGATTTTTAACTAACAGACTTTACTAGTCACTTCGGACTCAGTCCTGCAGGCTGCTAAAAGATGTGCAGAGAGCCAAGGCAGTAGCACCGAGGACATGATTCTTATCTTCACAGAGAGGTTTCCATTTAGTGCAGATAAATGTGCACCAGGTTCAGAAATATGAGCACATCTCTACTACTGCACTGAACTGAGGCTTAGTTAGGAGAAGATAGTAGGGCAGGGACGTATCATAACAGAGAAAGGGTTTGGCCAAGGCATAAATGCTTGCAGTAAATATAGTGGACGCAAATAATGTGTGTAGTGGCCAATTCATGATTTTCAGTCACTCCTGCTGCTAGACAGGGGTAGCAGCTTGTTTAAAGGAGTTAAAGCTGTACTTGGAAGAAAAATGAGAGCAAGGCCAGTCACTGACACAAAAATGTGTCTAAGCATACAAAGAAGGTTTATTGCGTCATCCCTCTTCTCTGCTCCAGTAATGATGTCAGCCTAATCCTCCCATTAGTCAGCCTCTCACACAAATGTCTCTGAATCTTCTGACCATTATGCATGGCAAGCGCATTACACAGCTCTACAAGTCCACTACACTCTCCTCCTTCAAATCCTGTCCATTCCCCATAGCTTGCTTCAACTTATTGGATCAGAAATAGCTTGGCATCTGACTCAGAGTACTCACAGCTACTCAACACTTGTGGGACTAGGCTCTTAACTTCTGTATAGCATGTACGTAATTGACTTTAAAGGGAGGGATTTTCTCCCTTTGTGTTTTCAGCAGCACTCCCTCCTCCCCTTCCCTAAATCTGTATTCCATGTCCCTACTGATTCCTGGCAGGTCCCTCTCTTGGCAGAGAGGTGAAGTGTTCTCTGCTCCTTCAGAAGCTTGCTCAGTCTCCCCACTGTGGATTTGCATTGCATGGGCTCCAAGTCCACCAAAGTCTGTGGTCATTCTGCTGTGGCCCTGTCTCCAGACTGTACAGCATGGTTTCTACTGGGCCATGAACCCTCCACTGGAGTGCCCAGAAATCAGCTTATCTGGATACAAGACCTGCCCAGTAGGAAAGAGACTACAGACAACTGGGAGGAAGCCTCTATTGTTCCTGTGATGGAGATGACATTATTCCAAATTATGTTTCTGCTTAACAGGCTCTTTCCAGCCTAACTGGAAAGAGCTCTTTCCAGCAAAATGATTCCCCCTGCAAAGAGGAGGTCAGACTCAGCTCCTTCCACCTGCTCAGCGGCATGATCTTTGCGCCTACTTGGCATGGGCGTATGTGATTACACGAGGTGCAAGACAGTGCGGAAACCAGCCCCATGTTTGAGTTCGGAGGAGGGGGAAAGAGGATTGAAGGGATGGGAGGGCAGAATCACTTATTTATATAGATCAATTATTCTTTTTCTAGTTTGGCTTTTTTTTCCCCCTGGCAAAGTAAAATGTTTCAGATCAGTTATAGCTGCACACTCTCATAAGAAAAATAAGTTATAGATGCGCAAAAGAATTCAAATGAATAAATTTACATTCATGGGAATAAATCAACATAGATTCAAAGGTAGTTCTATATAGAAAACAATATATAGCTGTATGTATAAAAGTCAACAAATTCTAAATGCTATACATACACACACACACACACACAAACAACTGCTACCCGGCAGATTATTATCCTCTTTAGAAGCAGAATTCTATAGAGAGGTATTCTTCAAAAAAGCAGTACTTAATGACTATTTTGTGAATGCATCAGTCTTCACTGTACTGTCAACATGTTCTCTGAATGAACATAAACAAGTAGGAAAGCAGAAGGACACAAATAAACTACATGTAAATGTTTGCAGCCAGCCTAGCTGTATTGTTCACTAAAAACCTCAGTAAAGCAAAACTATGCCAAGAGAAAAAACCAAACATCCTTATATTCAACAAAAATGTAATGGGGAAGAAAGAGTCAAAGGGTCTGATCCTGTGGACTAGATGCGAGTAAACTCCCATTTAAGCCAATGTGCGAAAGAGTTGCCTGTGTAAGAGTTTAAGGAGCAGGCCACAACTTATATTCAGGTTACACAGATCTTCGAAAATACAGTGGGGAAATCCTGATTCAACTGAAGTCAAAGGAAACACTCCCGTTGACTTCAGTGAAGACAGGATTTCACCCACTATCCTTTTTTTTTAATCTTAGCATATCAAGATTTGATGCAATTTCTAGATTTTATTTTTTTAAAGAGAGGGATAGTTTAGTGGACAGAGCATATGCCTTGGTTCTAGTCCTGAGTATGAGAATTATTTCTTCTGTGACACTGATCAAGCCACTTACTTGCTCTGACTCACTTTCCCTATTTGTATAGAGAGAATAATTACATATAGAGACAATTATTTCACATTTTGAGAATTGAGGGACCTGTTAGGTCATCGAGTTCATTCCTCTGGCAATACTAGATTACTCCATATACTTTATTTTTTAATACTGTGATGAATATAGTTTTAAATGTTGCAGGGAGAGTGGCTCCCATCATTCTATAAACATATTTTGCACATTTTCATAGATCTCACCATTACAAACCCTCATGATATGAAAAGGTAAATGTAGTTACTAATTTCATCCTAGTACCACTATCTTAAGCTATCCCTTTTACTGCCTTTTAAATTAGGTAACCCATTTAAACATTGTTAAGTGCACTGGCAAAAGAAATCCTATATACAGAACAGATGCCATGGCACTGAATACAGACAAGTATCTCCTAGCTATATTTTTAGATTTTCTTTTTAAAGACATCATGTTTGCTTTTCTCCCATGGGGTGAATGTGTTCTAGAATACAAGCAAAAGAACCTGAAGGATAAGGTTGCCAACAGCATGTCAGAGATGATAAGTGCAAAAGAAAAAAGAACCTCCTCTTTTGACACTAGGAGGCAGGTAGAGGAGAAGTGGAAAAAATATACAAAAAACCACAATATCACTCAAATCAAATGACTGTAATTGTTAGCAGTTCAGCCATTGCCAACATTCCCCTCTATTTTACATTGCCACCATTCCCCTCTATTTCTCTGCATGAATCACATTTATACTCAGACAAGTCACTCTAGTTTTGATCCCATTTTGGTCTGATACAGACTACAGGGATATACTGGCAAGTCAAAACAAGGATGGCGAGAAATAATTAGACCAACAGTGTCCATGGTGAATCTCAGCTGCCCACTCTCAAGAGTTTATTTTGAGTTTCTAATGATTCCACAGTCATTGTCATTGACCCAACTATTTTTCTATTTACAGTTAAAATATAAACTAACATGGATACAAATTAATAAAAATCCATCCTCTACATAATGCGTCTTAGAGGAAGTCCTTAGGCCAGGAGGAGGAGGAGGATAATGAGGGATATGATACAAAATGCTTTTCCATTACCAGTTCCAGTCACTAGAAAGGATGGAAATGAAAAGTTTTTCAGATACACATGTGTTTTCTAACTTTCAGTTCGGTGAACTGCTTCACTCACGTCTGATGCATGACACTTTCAGAACAAAACTTCAAGCCTTCTTTAGGCTCACCAAAAGGCTTGCCAGAGATTTTTACACTGAACCTGGGCTGAATTTCCCATGAAATTACCATGGAGATACATTTATTAATGGTCTGAGGTATCTTCGCACCCACACTTCTCTACCCCAGTGGAACTTGATCTTAATTTTACAAATGGAAATCTGTAGCACAGAGGTGCTAAAACCCACATTTTCAAAAACAACAGCTGACTTGAAGTGCCTCCGATTTTGCCCAACTTGACACAACATGGGCCTTATTTTCAGTGGCATTGAGTGCCCACTCCTCCCATTGATTGCAAAATCAGAGGCTACTGTAAGGACTTGTCACAGGAAGTCTGTGGCAGAACCGGAACCAAAACCCTGATTTCCTGACTCCCCGATGAGGGCCCAAACCACAAGACTATACTTCCTTTGCATGAATACTATATCTGACAGCATAACCCATTTCTCTTTGTTGGAAATCAGCTGCTTCAGAAGTAAACAATTTTATGAGACTCATCTGCCTAAAAAGCTATTTGGTTCAGGGGAACTTTATGTAGTGCCCTTCCTCAGACCCAACTATAGACCTCATATTCATTTCCAGTAGCCACATAGTTGTTGCCATGAATTGTTTCCAGATTGTTTGACAGATCTTTGACATTAAACTTCACAACATAGCATGTTAACTTCTTTCTTTTGCGCTCTCATAAAATGTATGTCTGGAATCTGCTTCTACCTTGTATAAGAAGAACACTTGCTGTGTGACTTTTCAGGAAACCAAAAGCAATTAACATGACCATCTTACAATGTACGTCCTCTTTTCTGTAACACTGGGAAGCAACTGGCATTATGGAAAGAATCAGGAAGATTGTTGGGAAACCCATTAATGCATGAAATTATTCCAGGCTAAAAATGAGCAGATAATCAAGAGTCACATCTGCAGTCTTTGCTCAGGCAGAACTGCCAATGAAATCAACAGTTTGTCTGATAAAGGACTGCAGAGCCCAAAGTCAGATATCTTCACAGATAACAATGCATGAATATCAACCAGTTTTTAAAGTTGTATGAGCCAACACTACCTCATTACTGTAAGTTGAAAAACACTTAATTTATTCATGTAAAATTGAGTGTTCTATTTTATGATGCATTAATCCAGAGGGATCAGAAAATGATTCTAATAGTGAAACATTTAAGGATTAAGTACTGTATATTTTATTGATTTTTTGACAGGTGAAAATATCTCTCAGTTATAAGGCTGCCAGTGCCAAGGAACCTAGGATAACCTTCTATAGGTTCAACCTAACACAGATTTAGGGAAGTCCCTGATATTCAGGCAAAGCTGGACAATTTAACCTTAGAACATTTAGTTGTTCTCCATTATCAGTTGGTTTTCAGGCCTATTTTGTTGCTATTATATTGCTGTGGAAACTAAAAGGACTTTCAAAAGAGAACCAATAAAGTAACAATGGAATCAAGCTTTGGCCAAATTATTCTGTGAGTTTCTTTCTTTTCCATAAGCATGGATGACACATAGTAGGAGCAGTCTAGGGAATCACACTTCCCTCCTGGTTTTCCCCTCTTGCTCCAGGAGGGAATTAACCTGCTGTTGGCCCACAATGGTAGCAGACTACTTCTCCATCAATTGCAGTCAGTAGAGCTAAGCCAAGGTTCTGACCATGCTGGCCATGCAGACAGGAAGAGAAGTACCAATTCCATGAAATTTTCTTCCCCTCTTCCTGCCCCCTGCTCAAACTGGTGATGCAGTCAGTCCTTAACATTTATTTGAACATTACTACTTGGAAAGTTATATGTAGGCTCGACTGAATTTGATTTTTTATATATAATTTCAATGCATAATATCAATGTTTGTTTTAACCAAATGTTCATAGTTACTCAAAATGATGGGTTTTAAGCATTTCCCCCCCCCCAAATTTTTATCAATTTCAGTTTTCACAGTTGTGGGAAATTACAAGGTCAGACAGTCTTTATTTAATGACAGATGAGATTCAAAAATTTAAAGCTCTATAATGATTAAAATACCAATTGTAATGTTACATGTCAAAATACACAAAGTAAATATCCTTAAATCAAACTCTTCTAAGTTCTCAAACAGCATGTGTCTTACTTTGCCCATCTGTATATTTCAGTTATTATTGATGGAAATATTTCTTCTTCAGTTTGTGTATGTACGGTAAAATCAACATTTACTGATAAAAATCTAATCCTTTCAAGCATTGTTATACGTAAACTTGGTTTTTTGGTGAAAGAGGCATATTCAGCAATACCAAAACATTTCACTAATTCATGGCAGTTTCACCAAATTGTTTGCATCAGGAAAGAAAATTACAAAAAATGTAAATATTTCATTTAAAAAATGTAAAATGAAACATTGCAATTTTTCGGTTCAAAATATTTTCTCATTTAGAAAGTTCCTTCAACTTAATTTTAAAAAATTCAGTGATGTCAAAGATGTTCCAAATCAAAACAAAACGTTTCATTGGGAGTCAAATTAAGCCTTTTATTTGAGCCCAAATAATTTTTTTTTTTACTTTTCTGTGTGCCAAGAATTTTTAAAAAATCATTTTCAGTTTGAACCCCATTTTTTTTTCATTCTTTTGGAACTGCCAGTGAAATGACAAATCCATTGTTCCCACAGCACTAGTTATATTGGAGATTAAGAGTACACCCACAAGCAAGCACTGGTAGAAGAAAGTTTAATATGTCTAAAAAAATTAGAAAGAGGTGAACATTTTTTGTTTTCATTTGAAATTTTAATTTTTCATTTTTTATGAAAATTTGTTTTATTTTGATGCAGAAAAACCCTCCCAAACTTTTAATATTTTTACCCCACTAGAAAAAAGAGGGCCAAATTAAAAAAAAGTTTTTTTTTATTCCATCATGTTTTTCTTTTACTTTTTGTCTCCTTTTCCCAGTTGGAAAAAGGGTAAAAAAGTGAAAGTGTTATTTTTTCTCATTGAAACAAAACTTGGCAACTCTGGCTGGCTTGGAGTGGTTTAGGATGAAGCTAGGGGTTCACTGTGTGGGTGCTGGCATAGCTAGGAGTCATGGGCTGCCTGGAATTGCTGTGGGGTGGGTCTGTGTTGGTTGAGTGGATGTATGGGGTTGGTTACTAGCAGCTGAGGTTACAACGGGGACAGGCAGCCAGAGCATGGGTGGCTGGGGCTTGGGCGCTGAATGCTTGGATTGCTGCTGAGGTTGGTGGTTGCTGTGGTCTGGTGGCTGCTGGTTGGTTTGGTGATGAGTGATTGCTTGGGAGGAACCCACTGCATCTGGCCTTTTGGTAAATCCCTTTCCCCCTCCCCCACAGGTATCCCCCTTTTACATTGTGTGGATGGACGACCAGTAAAGAAAGTTACAAATAGAACAATGCTTCATTAACACAGCAGAGGGATAGACTTGCTGAAATGTTCCCCAGCTCACTGGCCAGAGCCCTCACATAGAGGCTAGTCTAGGAATCCAGCACATTCGTCCCAAATAGTACTGCATATCTACAGACACGCACGATACATTCACCGTGTGACAGAGACCCAGGCAACTGGAATGGATGACAGAAAACTGGGGGCCTGCAAATTGAAAGAATACCTTTAGTATATTAGATATTTAATATTACAGCATGTTAGGAACTGCTTTACAGCCACACACCATGGTAGCTATCTGGAAAATATGGTAAAGATAGGATGGGACACAGAGTTAAGCAACAACACAGAACCACAGGAAGGGACTGTGTTCCTCAAATCTGTGGCCAGAGTCCTGACTCTAAGAACCTGATCCAAAGCCCTTTGAAGTTAATGGGAACATTTCCATCGATTTAGCAGATTTTGGATTGGGCTCCTAATGTAGTTAAGTGAAATGGACAAGGCTATATCACAGAACCCTTTGTAGCTAGGGCTCACAGATCCTTTTAGCCATAGCATTGGCACAAAGGCAATTAAATAAGCCAGGCAAGGACCTGGGTTCAGTCTGCATGGCTGGGACGGCACATGCAGACATCACACACAATTGCTTTGCAGGATTATGAGACGCATGTTAAAACCATTCTCTGCCTATAATATTGCAATTACCTTATTTTTCAAGTAGTGATGATATAGGCAAGGCCTTCTTCAAGTGTCCTGGAAAGGATAAAATTTAAAATGTTCTCCATCTTCCTGGAGTGGCTGCAAATGCCACAAAGTGATCCCAGCCTTTCACCCTGCCCCTATGACAAGATCACACCTTTCCTCCCTTTATCACAGTTACACTCAACCATTCACAGTACAGAGGCAATGTCATGTGATTGAAGTGGATAATACATAGTGGCAGTAATGAACAGGAAATACATGTGACAAACACAGTTCACCAATGAGTTCTTGAACAATTACAATAACTAACAAATTCACATAATCCATTAGCAAACAATCTGGAAACTTGGAAAAAAAGGCTGAAAACCCTCAGCTAAACTCTTTGCTGCAAATAGTTCCCTAAGCTCTATTAAAATCATTGGCGAAATCTCTTAGAAGACACCCATTAAGCACTTCAGCTGTGTTACTTTTGCTCTGGGCTTTCTGAGTCTTTTTCTGTGTCATTGCACTGGTCTCACTCAGACAAAATAAGAAAATATAGAAATACTGGCAGCTTTCATACTTGTTTTTTGTCCCAAGTCCAGCGGGAAAACAGCAGCGAATGTTCTTGTTTGTAAGCTTTCCCAAGTGAGCTAGAGGGGCTTGTTCATCAAGGCTGAAATATCTGGCAAATAGTCACAGCTTGAGATCACAGCTTGGGTGAGCCAATTCAAAAATAGCTAGAACCTCAGCCCATTGCTGAATCCACACCTTTTAAGGACTGGATAAGTATCCTCTTATATGATGAGAAATCTTTCTCCCCCAATACCCCATGCATGTTGCTTCGTCCCTGCTCATTTCCAACAAAATATCACCCAAAACAGCAATTTCTGCTTTGTACATATTTGTTCCAAAGCTTATGCCTCTGAGGTTTCCCCCAGGATAGAGGGACATTATTCATTCCAAGGCTCTTCTGAAATGGGGAAACTTCACATGAGATGAAATCTGAAAATAGCAGCAACAATTGCCACGGACTGCTGAGCCCTCAATGCCATGAACCTGGTAGTTCAGGAAGGTTTAAGGATAGGATTTAAGTCAAAAAGGGGAACAGAAATACAGAATTGGATTCACTGGATCTGGGAATCAGAGAGAGGGATGATTGGATTCAAAAGCTGAAAGGTGATTTGGGAATGTCAATTAAAGTGAGAATCGGGAGCAAAAATGATGGGTGGGTTGTGGAGAAAGGTGAAGGAAACGAGGAGAAAGATTAGTAATAAAGGCACCTCAAAAAAAACAGAGGTTTGGTTCTGTTGATATCTGTAACTTGACACTATGCTTTAGAGCTCTGAATGGGGGTGAAACTTCTATGGAACTAGCAAGAAAAAAAAACTCTCTCTCACCTGCTCATGACATTTCAGTTAAGCTCTATTGAATTAAATGTCTTAAATAAAATTCATCCGTTTTCAAATTTGTCTCAGGAGTTTATTACTCCTAGGGCGAAAACTTCAGCTTGTACAAGTGTGAAAGCCGCCATTTTGGCCAACACACTGAATCCAAGATCTCCAGATTGAAAAACATGAGTCTTTCCACTTCAACTAACGAGCTAGGCTCTGTAACTGGAGGTGTAACAGCCTCACATGTCCTGTGGATCAGGCACAGATGGGGATACATGAAACACATGAATCAGTGAATACACACACACCCTTGAGTTTGGATGCTTTCCTTAACTTTTATCTGGTCCTCTTCCATCTGTAAAGTCAGGCTCTCTTGTGAAGTTTCTGATACTGGTACTTTCAGTACTTACATCAGAAAGAAATATCTTTTTTGCTACATTTAGTAACTTTTGCTTCCAGCGTGATCAAGGATGTAAAGAAGTGTGAAAATGAAAAGTAATAGTTAGAAAAATTAAACTTTTCCAGCTTTAAAAAAAAAGGATCTGGCTCAATAGAAAGATAAGGTCTTGTTTTATTGAAACCAGTTCACCCATTGATGTAAAAATCTGAATTAAGCAGCTAAACTTCTGAGGGCTCATCCAAAACAAATGTCTAAATCTTGTAAGTTTCACCTAAATCAATTAATAGATAAAAGATTTCAGTTTATAATAGTATTTGTATTTTTTCCCACAGGGCTTCACAAAATAACTGGGCTGAAACTGATCATTTTCCTGTGTGATTTTGAGACTGGGGAGGAGTGGAGGTTAATTTAGTTTTCTATTTATAACATTATCTTGTTATACAAATATATTATAAAATATTTTATAAAATTTGCTAACAGCCACTGTCGACTACGGTGAACATTTATACTGATGCACAGCAAAAGCATATATCCCTGTGAAGCACTGTTTTCACCTTAGGAGAGAAAAAAGAGGATAAGTTTAGAAAAGCAACACTGCCACCACAAGCTACAGGGTCCTTCGTATGGAGAGTGAAATTCATTTCCACTGAATATCTGAAGCTGTCAATGAACACAAAGACCTTGGAAGCATTTGTTTAGAACTGATGCTGTACTTTCTATTTATATTCTAATGCCTCATTCACCCCCATAAGATGCTTTTGTGAATTTGCTCCACTTTAGGCTCTGCTAGGCTTATTTCCTGAAACATACTTGTAATCATCTCTGGCTTACTCAAGGAGGGAGATAAAGGAGGTGTTGGTGAATAACTATATGCAATTTGATGGCATGCCTGTTGCTTTATTTACAGGAATCCATGTTAGTAAGTTACAATACATGCACATTGGGAACTGGATGGCTCAGGGCACTTGTAATAGAAAAAGGGCTTTCCACCTCTAGGCCACCAATGTGGCATAGCTAAATAATGTCTGAAAGTTACCACCATCACCCATGGCCATTCAGTAGTGCATGTAAATGAATTGGTGGTCCTGAACAGCAGATATCAACACAACAGGCACATCTGAAAATTTCGTCTTAGTGATTTAGAAGTCAGTCTTCTCTTCAAAGGTGACTTAGGTGCTTAGGAGCCTAAGTCCCATTGAAAGTCAAGGAGACTTAAAAGCCCAAAGCACTTCTGAAAATTTTTTCTAGATAAGATCACCTTTCAAAGAACAGCACCATTTATTATTGGCACACTGTCAGAAAGTCTCAGTAGAAAGGAATAAATGTACCTGATGTTGAAAACTGAACCACTTTCTGATTCCCAAACACTGCCTTTAGTTATGGGTTGAGATATACCATTGGGGGGGACAGTGTGGGGAAGCATGCATCATTTCTGCCTGTGCTATTCCTCTTTTCAGGCTAACAGAGGATTTCAGTCTTCTGGACAGCCAACACACTGTCAGCAATCAGGGCCTGCAGCAAAGCCCAAACTCTGGGCAACCTAACAAGTGCATCTGGCCTGTAGTAGCTTGCCTGACTGGCTACAGTGCCTGATTGGTCGAAAGAGTCAGCAGACCGGCTCTTAAGCCCAGCAGCAAAAGCAGTTCAATAGCTGCTCAAAGCATTTGCCCATGGGTAGGATTGTTCCTGTGCCTGCTTATTCCCAGTCCTGCTCCTGCCTTGGACCCAGCCTTGCCTCACTCCAGGTAAACCAGACCCCCAGCCCTCACCTCTGATTCCTGTCTTCAGCTCTGGCACCTGTCCTCTGATTCAGACTCTGACCCTGGGCTTTGATTTCTGACCACCACTCCTGTTCTAACTGCTAGGCCTGACTCCTACTCCTACTCCTACTCCAACTACTGGACATGACTGCCGATGTCCTAGTCACTGACATGCATCTTGGATGAGCAGTAGACTCACAACAAATTGAAACAAAGGAATAACCTGGGTGTTGCTCTTCTTTTTTGAAGGGGGTAGAACAATTTGAAGGGGGTAGAACAATGAAGAGCCTTCTCTAATGGACTCTGAAGTCTATGACGAAGAGATATGCAGTTCCTATTGCTGAATTTAGATTTACATTGATATTGATTGTACAACATATGGGTTCTCTAATTTCTATTTGCCTGCAAATTCATGCACATCCTTCTGCTAGTCCAGATAACACTCAAGCATAGTACGAAGAGTTTCATCAAAGTGAAGCCTCTTATTTCAGTTAAGCAATAAAACAAACTTCTAGCTCATTGGTAAGTTATTTTTTCTTTAGTTGCTTTGCTGGAAAATTTCAGTCCATAACAAAGTCTGAAATGGTGACAATCTCTATGTTCTACTCAGAGGAGTCCAGCAGTGTTATAGTTAGGATGGTATTAATAAATACAAGCAAATTTTGCCAGTTGTCCAAGTATAGCATATTATAGTTATTGCTGTTGGGGGTATTCACAATAAAATGTTGAAAAAGTCTAATATGTATAAAACAGGGAGGTAAATTTCTTGCTATTGTACAACTCCTATAATACATTAGATCACAGTGTGTGCCTTTTAAGCCTTTAAATATAGAACTCTGAATGAATCCTCTAGAAAATTGCTTTGGTTTTTGATATTTTACAATAGTAATACTAATAATAATACTTAGCACATAATATGCAAGGATCTCAAGATGCTTTACAAAGGCAAATAAGTATAATTATCTCCATTTTGTAGTTGGGGAAACTGAGGCACAGACAGCTCATGGTCAATAGTAGAGGGACATTACCTATGTCATCTGAATTTCACTCCAGTGCTCTATCCCCTAAGTCATACTACCTCTAAAGATTTCTGGTAGAAATCCATGATTTCTGGATTGCTGCTATGTCTGTGTAAAACACTGTTTGGTCACTGGTCAGTCAATAGTTACATGAAGTGTCTGTTCTAATCCCTATGTAATCCCTTCATCCATGACTCCCCTTCCAAAGTACCATATTCACAAGATACTGATAATAATATTATAGAAGCCCAGATCTGCAAAAGACATCATACTGTGAATCTGCTATAGCCATGAAATGGAACTCTTCACATGTAACAAAAACACTTTATGATTCCTACAGTTAGTAGCTTATTTTAACATGGATAGAATCTTATCCTATGTAGTGAGAAGGACAAGAGATGATACAAAGCAGTGAAGGATAGTGGCTATAGGAGTAGCGCAGAAACTCCCATAACACAAGAACTATGGGTCACCGAATGAAATTAATAGGCAGCAGGTTTAAAACAAACAAAAGGAAGTATTTCTTCACACAATGCACAGTCAACCTGTGGAATTCTTTGCCGGAGGATGTTGTGAAGGCCAAAACTATAACAGGGTTCAGAAATGAACTAGATAAGTTCATGGAGATAGGTCCATCAATGGCTATTAGCCAGGATGGACAGGAATGCAAAACCATGCTCTGAAGTGTCCCTAGTCTCTGTTTGCCACAAGCTGGGAATGGGCGACAGGGAATGAATCACTTGACGGCTACCCGTTCTGTTCATTCCCTCTGAAAAACCTGGCATTGGCCACTGTCAGTAGACAGGACACTGGGCTGCATGAACTATTGGTCTGACCCACTATGGCCATTCTTACGTTCCCATAACACAATCTCCATGATGGATTTCCTTCACCTGATTCTAATCACCATAGTACCCAGAAGAACAGTCTGTTAAATTCCTCCAAAGTAAGGGAAACATTTCTACACCAGAAAGTCACTTCTAAAAGACTTTCAGACTCTTAAGAAGAAACCTTCAGCTATTTTACCTGAAATATTCAAATAATCGACAACTCTCCTGTCATTGACAATGTCTCTGAGTAGAGACATGAAAAAGAGTTATTTGACTGTGGGGCAACAAACTCCATAAACCTTTTGTTTTTGCACAGTGTGGCTCATGGCCTTGTGAATTCTTATCACCACTCCTGTAATTCAGAAAGGAAAGGCACTTGCACAATTAGATAGTGCTTATCATTAATAATACTGGTATGACATAGTGCTCATGTAATGACTGTCAAAGTTTACTTGCTTTTCTATAAAACCCTCATTTAGAGGGAACTATAGTTGCCATTTCAAACCATAATGAATGGAATTGTGGGGCCCAAGTTGTCAATCTTGAGTTATTTTTCCCCAGAAGATATGGCCGTAATTAAAAAAAAACAAACATTTAGTTTAAAACTGGGAAAATATTCCAATTTATTAACCAAATTTCATATACATTTTTGTCAAATTCCAGATTAAAATGGTCTAATTGATAAATATATAATTTTGCAGGTAGTTATCATTTACCAAAGCATTGGTCATTTTGATACTTTGACATTAATGGTGACATAATTTAACAATGCAATACTGTATCAGCACAGTATATAGAGAACCAACTGTGAACCCTACTAAATAAAACAATGTTTCTATATACCTATGAATATAAAATTATCGGGTCAAATCATACAGTGAACCTTTCCTACATAGTGGAGTAGGAGTTCATAATTTACCTGTTAACTTCAGATTTAATTAGGATTGCCACCTGTCCCAGTTTTCCCTGGACAGTCTGGTTTTTGGCTTCTGTGTGCGGGTGCCATTTAGGGTTGCCAGCTGCCCAGTTTTTGGTCAGAGAGTCTGGTTGAAAAGAAGACCTGGCAACCCTAAATGGCACCTGAACACTCAATGGTTACTGGCGGGCAGGGTGAGGCGCTGGGTCATTAACCCACACCAGCCCCTGCTCAGCTAAGGCCACCTCCTACCTGTGGGCAGGCTCCTGGAGATGATCCAGTGAGTGACGGGGGAAAGGGAAGAGAGGAGTGAGCAACAGAGACAGGGACTTTGGGGAAGAGGCAGGGGTGGGACCTTGAGGGGAAGAGGCAGAGAAGGGGAGTCTTGGGGGGAGGCGGCAGGGTAGAGGCGGAGTCTCAGGGGTCCGGTTAATACCAATTAGAAAGGTAGCAACCCTAGATTTTATTTGCTCACTTTGTCTATGTAAGTTCTTATATATTGGTGCTGATCACCATAGTTTCTGGGCTATCTGAACATTGTAGTTAACCTGAAGGAAAATCAACTCAAATTTACATTTCCCACCACCAAAATAAAAATTGTGCTCACATATTCAGCAATGGAAGCTTGGGGTCTATGTGCAAGAATGGAATCCAAGACATGAAAATTAGGCAAACACATGTGCAAATGGGTCCTTAGACACGAAACAAGCCACTTGCATTACCATTTATTCAGTATGCACACAAGATAACTGCACAGTCATAAATTTTGTGCAGACCTGTCCTCCTAAGACTTTGAAAATATGACCCCTGAGATATGGAAATTTTGGCTGTTCGTTTTGTTTGTTCGTTTCCTCTATACTTCCTAATTTCATCCAATGCTGGTATGAAAAACGCCATGAGAAATGCCATTCTTATTATTTCTTTTGTAGTTAGACAAAGGCAATGTCTTCCATTAATTTTTGAATCTGAATCTAGACAGAAGAGATTCAGATGTTTGGATGCTTATTTTAACTTAATATTTGAGGTTCACCCATTACTGGTTAATAGTGAAAATTATTTGTGTGGTTTCATCCACAGGTGTCCAGAAATTTGTTTGGGGGGGGGTTATTTTTCTGTTGAAAATGTTGTTGAAATTTTTAAAAAATCTTTTTTTGTCCCAATTTTCCACAGAAAGTGCCAACTTTCTGGTAAAAAATTGAAAAACAAATTTTCAGCTGAAAAACAAAAAGTTTAAGTTGGCGCTGTTGTTGCAATGCTTCATGAAAGAAGCTCTAGTTCCACTGCCTCATGCTCTCATTTTTCTCTTTGGGTTGAGCTCCCTGGCCCGCACAATATCTCCCATGTTCCGGATGTATTTGTTTTTTTGATGAAAAGTCAACATTTTCTGAGGGAAAAAACACTTTTGTGAAAAATTTTGTTTAGTCAAAAACCTAATTTTCCATTGAAAAACATTTTTGATGGAAAATGTTCAGTCAGCCCTAATTTCACTCTTATTTTCAATTAACCATATCAGAAAACTATCATCCTAATTAATTCTAGCTATCTAGATACTTACATGTCCTTCATCATTGTAGTCTCTGAGTACCAATGAGAGGCGGCAAAGTATTATCCCCATTTTACAGATGGAAACCAGAGCACAGACAGGTTAAGTGACTTTCCCAAGGCCACACAGGAATTCTGTGAAAAAGCCAAACCCACATTTTATAAATCCCAAGTCCAGTGTCTTAATATCCTTCCTTTATTGTACAGATCCAGAGTATATAATGCCCTTACTACTACAGTTTGGTATTAAAGCGTAAATTTGTTATTTTGTTCAATGTACAGAAATAGCCTGTTATGGCCTCTATGCACATGTACCATGCCTATAGAGTCATATCCATACTGCACATAAATCAGTAGGCAGGATGTCAAGTAATAGCCAACACCTTCAAAACAAAGAAAACTTCAGCCTCCCTTCAAACCAATCCCCAAAGTCAACAAATTCAGGCTCTGTCAGATTATAGGGGCTGGGAGAAGCAAAATTAGAGCAAAGAGCAGAAGCTTCTGCTCCAGCCTGCATACCTACAAATCCATATATATATCCAAATATATATCTTCTTAATATATGTTCCATTCTATGCATCTGATGAAGTGGGCTGTAGCCCACGAAAGCTTATGCTCTAATAAATTTGTTTGTCTCTAAGGTACCACAAGTACTGCTGTTCTTTTTGCGGATACAGACTAACACAGCTGCTACTCTGAAACCGATACAAATCCAGTGACAGTCAACTCTTAGCACCCCAGCTGATCTCAGCATCCCAGCTGCAGCCAAGGAAAGTGACAGTCAAGAGAGGCCCAGGATTGGAACCCACAAAAGTATTCTAAACCACGGTTGGGGTGCAAGGGCAGAACTGTGTGAGGAAGTGTATACAAACCCCTTCTGACACCTTCAGGCTCAATCCAGGGCTGTTAGTCCCTCACTATCATAATCACTACACTTACTCAACTTTTTAAAAAATGGTCTGCCTTTAACATATAAGTTTCTTGTTCAAGGAAGTTGGTGCTCACCTTCAACATTTTTTAAATGACTTCTTATAATTTATCTTCCCCTCTCCATTTTTGTTTTGTTCTCTAAACCCAGATGAAGGTCTTGAGAATATCCACCAATTACTCTTCAAGTTCCAAAACAGAAAATTGAGATAAAATTCCCTAAGGAACTCTTTAATGTGGTTCCTTAGATGCATTGAGAAGAGTTAGATCCTTCTCCCCTCAGCTCAGAGGGGAGGCTGCGCTATGCTCTCATTTAGCACTACTCTGATTAAGTCTGGCCTTGTTTTTTTAACAGGATCCTGACCAGATCCTTACCTGGTGTAACTTAGTATAGCTACACGGACGTCAAAGCTACATCAACTTACACCAGCTGAGGCTCTGCCCATTTGTTCATTTTGGGTGGGATTTTCAAAAGCGCCTAAGTGGTTTAGGAGCACAAATCCCATTAAATTCTTCCCTATTTGTCACTTTAAGTCCCACTGTTTTGCTGTTATCTAAAAACTAGAACCTGATCTCCATAGACATGAAATGACAAGGTTTTGGCATCATAATTTAACACTGCAATGTGGTCTCAATCATTTTTTATAACATTGTTTTACCATTGTCTTGACATAGAAAAGTGGTCTCTATAGACTTACATTGGCATAATTTTGCCATCGTCTTGACATTTTAATACGGTCTCTATAGACTTGAATTGAAATTTTGTCATTGCCTTGATATCGTAATGTCCTCTTCCCAGACTTGTCTTGATATGTATCATCCTCACCATATACTTGTATCTCAACATCATCAATGAATTGGGCATTTTTCTTTCTCATTCAAGGCAGAAGGAATTGATGTTGATAAAATTTAATATTGCATATGATCACCAGCTATTTTTAAAGACATATCTAATCAAAGGATTTCCATTCTTACAATTCAAAGTTATTCCAAAATTCCAAAATATCCAGTTAAAATACTGAAAGTGTGTGCACTTGCATTCACAATGCACATTTTTCATGTTAACAGTAAGCTGTTTTTAACTTAAAACATCTTAAATTTATTCAGATCAGGAGAATTTTGCTATTCTATCCCTCACTATGCATTTCATATTTTAAAAGCTTAAAAGACTCAATAAGAAGGCAGTTAATACAATGCACTTAATGGAGAACACACTGAAAAGACAAACTTCGTAGCTCAAAAGACACTGGATCAGCATTTTGTAAGATTAAGTGAGTGAACAACCAGTTTTCTAACTTTTCTTGGTACACCTATGAAGAGACGCTTTTGATTCAAGTACTACTGCCGCTTCTCTCTCTTCTCCCAGAGGGAAAAATAAACATCCTAGTTTCCCATAAACATCCAACCTCACTTCTCCCATAAACAGCCCAAATAGGAAACGTCTTCTTACTTCATAAAAATAACAGCAAACATTTCACACAGATGTTCTACCTTATGACAACATCAGTTTCTTCACATTTTAACCAGCATCTATAAACCATTGAGTTTCCTTTATTTTATGAAGATTTTAAAAGTGTAACTAGAACTGCAATAACAGCACGAGCAAAATACTGCTTGCCAAATGATGTTGGCTGATAGGTTAGAAAATTATTGGTCTAGTTTGGTACACATACTGAATGTGATTTTTTTCCCCAAAGGTATTCAGCAATGGCCTTACCCTGCTCCCATTATAGTCTGTGGGAGCTTTACCATTGACTTCAATGAGAGCAGAACTGGGCCAGTGCTGACCAATTTAGAAAATCCCACTCAGAGCCAGTTATTTGCCTGGTAGTTGTCCTGTTATGGTTAACAGCATCTTTCTCTTCATCTGTGCTGCAAAATATCCTTACACATTGATGGTTGGTGAGTTTTGTGCAGGACTCCAGTTGAGACAAGTGTTGTACTTCACAGGATTACAGCACACATAAATATGGAATTTAATAAGGAGCGGTAAATGTGGGTTCAGCATGATGATATTTATGACTGCCTTGGGCCTCTACCTCGTCCGGTCAGTGACGTGTAAAAGCCCGGCAGAGATGATGCAAATGGACTTTTGACAGAGTGTAAAGGCCACTTGTGGCACAGGCACCTGTACTTAGTCCCTGCAACGTGCCCACCAACTGTGCTGCTAAAATACGTATTTTATAGAGAGAGAGATCTCTACAGATAGAGATAAATATATATACAGAGAGAGAGAGCGAGCAAATGATCTTAATGATAAAAGTCAATAAATTAAAATAGTTAAAGATTGTGAGAGGTAATGCACAGACTGAGAATATTTGGGGAATACATATCTATTTGTAGTCCAAACAGCATCATTCTAATAATAGGTGTCATATTATTTTTAAAATAATAAAATATATTATGAACACAAAATTGGGGCAGATTAAGATACTGATTTCCTAGTCAATAATCTAATAATAATCTGACCTGAAAAAAACTAATGGAGAAAACTGTTAACTTTCACATTGTATCGCATCATGTTTGCTAGCATCAAAGTACTTTTTTATGTCATAATGGCATGCAAATTGACTGAATGCTACATAATATCACATGACACAATATACTTAACAGAATGCATTTAAAGGAGAACACACATTTTCAAATCAGATACCCCACCATCATTGTAGACAGCAGGTATCTAATTAGAAGTAGGTGTATGAACTCAAGCAGAGCAGACAATGAGATGTCTTTGCCACTTGCAAACCACTGGATACTGTGGTTCACTGACTACCCAGATTATTTGTGGGCAGCATGGCTCATCTTTAGCTCATAATTAAAGTTCTCATTGCGTTTACTAAGCTGAACATTCATTGTTTTGTAAAAATTCTACTTACTCTATATTAGCCTTCTCTGATCAATTTTACTAACAAAAACTGGCCAAAAAAAGGGAAACAGATTTTTATAAAAAAGATAATACCCCTAAATTTTCAAAGAATTCCCTCAAACAAATTAGCCCCGTAACAGCAAATTCATGGTGCTAAACTGATGTCATAACAGCAGAAATTATCCTAAGTACCCAATTTAGTTCATGTAACAGCAAAACAAGGGCACCAGAGAGAAATTTAGGGCAGTTTCTACACCTGGTATCTCACTTAGGCCCTTATCCTGTAACTGGGTTTGCACAGGCAGACCCTTATGCTCATTTGGATTTGATTCCAAGATCAGGGCCACAAATAGGGCATGGTCTGTTTTTTTCCTGTTTGTAGACCATGCCTAGCACACTGTGGGCACTACTGTAATAAACACAACAATAAATAATATCCTCTTTTAAGAAAAAAATAAAAATAGGAAAAAAAGAGCTTTTCCCCTTTTTCACACTTCATGTTGTAGACATCAGTCTGCCTCAACATAGATTGTGAAAATTTTGAAAGATCTCCATTGTGGTCAAGCCACTAAATTTGGATCCACATCTGTATTTTGAATCCTCCCACACCACCCTTCACCCAGTTTGGAGATTTGGTTTTGCCCATTATATGAATGAAGGCCAGCTGTTACATTGACAACAGGATCCAGGATCTCTCATTTTGATTTAGCAAAACACATCTCCAAAATTTGGAGGTCTTCAGATTCTGGGGCTCGGATTGAATAATAACTAATAATACTAATTACCTTGCGCTTATGTAAGATCTTCCAGCAAAGTACATTAAAGTGTTTTACAAACATTAATTAAACTTTAATTGAGCAATTAACTATGTCACATTACTTCATAAATATTATTTATATAGCATCCTAAAGTGTGCTAGGCATGTTGCAGGTATGATTGATCGTTGTTTTGAAATGAAGTTTAAATAACATAGTTTTTCTCTATGGAAAATCACGACCCCAAGGGTATGTCTATATGGGGAGAAAAGCCCTATAGCACGGCTGCGGCTGGCCCGAGTCAGCTGACTCAGGCTTGTGGGGCTCAGGCTGCAGGGCTAAAAATCCACCCTCACAGGGTTCCCCAGCTCAGGCTCCAGCCCAAGCCCAAACATCCACACAGAAATTTTTCATCCGTGGACCGTGAGCCTGAGTCAGCTGACCTGGGCCAGCCGTGGGTTTTTTTTTTTTATCCCTGTGTAGACATATATTAAGTTAACAAGTATTTTTCCCCACTACCATAAATCAAAATTAGGTAAGATGAGATCTATCCCTGTATTTGTAAGGCCAGATCATACCCCTGAAGATCACGGTGTCCTCCACGCAGAAGAAAGGCTCAGGTGTAACCACTTCAAAATCTTTCCCATTCCCACCCTTAGTGCCCTTTTTCTAGGGCCTGTCCAGAGTGAAATCAGGGTAGGCCTTGGTATCTGTGTTGAAGTGCTACACACACACACACAGGGAACCTGGAGTAGTATGACTAAAAGAGTGTGCGTGTGGGGGCTAGCAGCAAAGCTCCAACAGAATTAGGGTCCTGAGCCAAAGTGGGGTCAACTGAATTGCAGACGTGTGGATGGCTCTGACCTTTCATGGGTCCTGGGTGATCTGCCATGTTTGAGGGTTAGTCTTTACCATAGAGGTGCAGACACTGGCCTCCCAACAACATTCTGTGGCAGAAGCTCTATGAGAGAATCCTTGCAGCAATTTCCTCGAAAGAACTACCCTTCTCAGCCTTCCCTTTCGGAAGGGAATGAGCTAGCCCGTCGTGTTTACTTGAGTAAGCACTCAAGTATACAGCTGGTTTAATAATAAAAAAAAATATCATGCAGTTAATTATTTGACAGTTGACAAAGTATTTGTCATTTAATCATCTCTACAGCTGATTAAATAAAAGTTAAAAAGTGTTTTCATGAATACTATATTTGAGAAGAAAGCCAAAATTCATCTTGTACATTATTTACAGTGAATAATTTGGTTAGTTCCACTCAGGAGTTATGTGGCTTGGAGAAATGGCATAGCACTTTTATTAGCTGTACAAGCACTCAGCAGCTCACACTGACTCTGTTCTGACTTCTGGAAACATGCAGTACACAGTGGGCATGCTCAGAGGCTCATAACAATAGAGCTATTAATACGATCATAGCCATC